>NW_028259139.1:8750000-10000000 GCF_977971745.1 Zootermopsis nevadensis | reverse complement strand
AATTAGATAATACATATTTATTTAAGAAGATAGCATTGATAATCGCATCAGAAATGAATGCAGAAATCAAATATTTGTTGTTTGATAACATGTTTTGACATATTCCAGTCATGCTATAATATTTGTTATGTCATATCATCTTAGAAATATTATTTGAAATGCAAACAACAATAATATCCATTATTGTGTGCGTAATTCATATGGCAGCGTGAGAGTGTACTGATCTTCAGTACTTTTTGGTACAAATTAACTTTGTCACAAGATGAGAATTTAATCAGTCTGTCTTTGGTGAACGTAGTCCCATCAGTGGCTTTACCTACGATTCTCTCACCTCGATATTTGTTTCTGACATTGAAATGTTTCAGGCCGTTGTTTCTTTGTAGTGATGTCATACTATATTTTTGGAAATAAAATATCAAAGATGAGATTAATGATTTTGTGGATATATGCTAGAGAATTGGATATGCAGATGTTGAATTATCCCAAGTGATGGGCCACAACGTGATGCCAAATCACAGGAATGCGCTGCTGGGCGTCTTGTGTCAGAGTCTGGATAAGTGAGTTCGGGCGGAAAGTCTCCAGATGTCTCTGAGGTACAAAAGCTCTCCACCCGCTGCCATTTATGAATCGAAGAGCAAATGACATCTTTGGATATTTAAATACTGTCAGAGTTTGTAAGAGTACAGTGTTCTACAAGAGGGTGTTCCCTGTTTACGGTCAATTACTTCATCTTAGTTAACACTTCTGTTCTCAATACTCAGCCACATCCCACCAGCAGGAGCCAATATGAATGACTTCGGATCTATCACCAATGGAACTGGTGTCTTCTGGCTCACTTTGAACTGGTATTTGGACAGAAGAGAGACAAGTCCCACCTTCGTTTGCATCAGTCCGAAACGCATTCCTGAAACAGACAAATGTACTCGCCACATTTTGATGTTAACAAGAAATTTTTTTATGAACATTCTGTGTTTATTTCTACATTTGCATCGACTCAACAGATTATAAGGAACTTCTATTTGAGACCTGTCACTGAAATGAATTTGCGATCTGTTTTTTGTCAATTTTCAACTATGTAGAGTATAGCTTTTCAAAAGAGCACACACACAAATTTGAGGAAATAATTATATTTCATGTACAGATTTTTAAAAAAGGAAGAGACATGGGAAACCACTTAAAGACTGGAGCGCTTAACATTATGGGAAAAACAGTCTGTTGGCACAAGAAAAAGACAAGAAGACCTGAAACATATTATGGTCATTTTTTCTTATGGATGTTAAAAGTAGGAACTCACCAATACAAATTCTGGGTCCCTCTCCAAATGGAAGGTAGACGAAATGGGGCCTCTTCTGTTTCTCTTCTTCACTGAACCGCTCGGGGTCAAATCGCTCAGGTTCAGGGTAATATTTCGGGTCATGGTGAAGAGCCAACACGGGTAAAATAACTTGAAATCCTCTGTCCAAAACAGTATCCGTTCCAGGAATTGTGTAGGGTTTTGAACACTCACGGGCTAACATTGTAAGTGGCGGGTACTTGCGGAGAGTTTCTGAAATAAATTTGTTTTTGTTTGAAATTAATATTAGTTTTTCATGTTACACTTTAAAATTAAACACAGTGGAATTTTCCTACATTATGTAAACAAGCAGATTTAAATAAACTCTATTGACATTCCATTATGTTGCTATTATCAATACTCTCGTATTCACTACTTCAGAATTATTTCTTTACTTATGTTCAAGCCTGTTGCTAATATCAGAACAATCATGAGAACGTTTTCTTGCGTAAACAACAGAAAGAGATCGGTAGTTTACAGAGTGCTACAAAGTTTTATCTTATCTGTACTTCTTCCAGCAGACCTTGAATAAACTTTGAATATTCAAACATAAATAAACACATACCTGTTTGCACATTTATAACTGAATATTATAACATCTTCATAAATATATTCATAGTCATCACTTAGCTGTATGACTGTAATTGCCAACTGTAATGTCATGCAGACATAATAGTGTTATGAGATTTGTCTGGTACTTATTTCACCTGATATAACCTTGTCCAAATAATTCATCTCTTGGATGGCGTCGTAAATGATGTTGCCATCATGTTTCTCCAGAACATCATCAATCTCAGCTCGTAGGTGCTCCTGTAAATCTGGGTTCACTGATAACTCGTACAAGCAAAAGGTCATTGTTGTTGATGATGTCTCGAATCCGCCAAGGTAGAAGACGAAAGCTTGGGCAGCCAGGGAGCCCATCGAAAGACCTACACAGTTTCCTTATTTATAAGTACAAATCAATCATATTATCAACAAACTAACCAACTAAAGTGGTCGCTCAAAGCATTAATGAAATTAATGAACTGATGGAACTAAATATTCTCACGAAACTGAGTTAACAAAATTAAATATGCCAAGTAATGAAGGTGACAAAACTAAATCTGATAGAAAGGGCATTCCTTAGTGCCATGTACCAACAATTAAAACATAATAAGCAGCTAGAATGTTAATAATCTGGTTTCACAATCTAATTATTTTTATTATGTGTAATTAAAAGAAGTGACCGAGCTAAGTAAACCAAATAAAAAAAATAACAATTTCAACTAAGTAACAAAATTACCTGTACAAGATGCTAATCACCAGAACGAAATAACCGATTTTCTTACTACATTTTACAGAGTCTGTTTGGACACTTAAGTAGTATTAATTTTATGGACAAGATATTAAATGTAATGTAAGGTGAATACTAAAAAATATTCATTTTTCATCCCCGATATTTGACACTGTACTGACCCAATTTTACAACTCATTCGCCAACTTAAATATTTCAAAATTAATTTCTCTCATATTGTTTTGATGTTATCTTCCCATCAGGAAGCATTTTCCAAGGCTTGCTTGAACTAACAAAGCATAAGCAAAATGTCTGACAAACAAATAACAACATAAACATCAATTCTTTACCAGTTGCTTAAAATGGACAAAAAGTCAATTTAAACTTGAGAGGTATATAAGATAAGATAATTATATGTTAAGAAGTGTGATTAATCAAGAGCAAATTTAGTTACAATGCTATAAAATTGTAAAGAAGACTTTATAACCGTGTGTTCATACCCTCTGCTGTTTCAGGAACCCCATTCAGTATTTCACCGTTCTGATCCTCAGCTTCCTGGTCAGGATCCACAATGCCCTTATTCTTCAGCTGTATCAAAAGGTCCATGAAGTCATTTCGCTTTACATTGTTCTTCTCTCGATATTCAACTGTTTCCTCCACCATTTTGCGGAAATATTTAGAAACGCCTGAATCAATAACAGATAATTTCAATGTATCTAATACAACAGGTGCAACACCAGCTAAAAGTTCAAGAACTACCTGTTTTAATGATGATTGAACAATTTTTCTTCCCCATTGTCGGAATTCAGCGTTTTCATTCTTGAGGCAATTACATTCGATCCCGAAAGCACAAGACGAAATTACATCAGTACTGAATCTAGCTAGAATGTCCTTAATTTCAATGACATCTCTGTTTTCTGCTGTGTCTTCCAGGCAATGTTGAAGTTCCTCTCCACAGTCCAAAAGTCTTTGGAACATCATTTTCATCTTCCCGGATGTGAAAGTTGGAGTCAGCTTTAACCTTAGGTTCCTCCACCTCTTTCCGGGTAACATAAATAAATGCCCTGTTAAAGGTTCGATTTCTTCATTCATGTAGAAACCACGATCATGAAAAGTGGAGAAATCCTTAACTAGAATGTCCCTAATTAAGTCAGGGTCTCGTAAAATTAAAGATGGTTTCGTAAAAATATACATTCCTCCATACCTATGTCCTTCAAGTTCTTTGTAAATGTCTGTAAGAACATCTCCAACTTGTTTCCGCATCAAGCAGGATTGAGTGAAATTTCCAAATGGAAAAATTGGATCAGCGTACGGTACATTTCGTTTCTTCCAATAAGTGAATGACCACTTAAAATAGATGTATATCACTGACAGAATGCTAGCTATCAGTGTCCCAAGTTCAAGAAGAAGTGACCCAAAAATTAATCCCATTCTTGTTAGTCAGACGCTGAAGTACTTAAAGTGGACCTGTATTAAGAAAAACAATGGAACAATTTGTATTAAAATAATTATTATAAGCTACCATTAATAAGAATAATATCAAAATATATGAAGTATGAAGAAATTAAATGATCGTATAATGGGAGCATAATATCTGACTGTATGACTTTTATATGAATATATTTCAGAAGTAGTGTATATAATGAAATTGCAGATGAGTGTCAACCGTAAATTCTGTTCGACTTCTTTCATGTTGCTCTTATCTAGATCACAAAAAACCTTACCCTACATGAAAGTAAAATAGAGTTTTGAACAATTTCTTTAACAATCACATTATCAAATATGGATCTAATCAATGTCTTTAAATGTCAGAATTTAACAGTGAAAATGGCGACAGATTAAGTATTTCAGTCTGTATTTCATAATACGAGTACATTCCGTCTTGTGACTATTTTTAGTATTTTAAGATCCCAATGCCTTTCCTCCACAGAAAAAATGTTTTAATAACGTTCATCAATAAGGTGTTCATAATTTTGTCTAATCACTCAAACAGACTTAAGCACAAAATTGTTGGTGCATAGGTTACAATATAGTTACAAAATGCAAAGAAACAAAAAAAGAAGAAGCATTACTATTTAAAATTTTGGAAAGCACACCAACATTAACACATACTCTAGAATATGCTATGTACACAAAAATACATGGTCAAAAAGAGTACTACCACTGCTACTACTACTGAAATTAAAAGCAATAATATGTTCAAATTATTATTTTAAAGATGTGGTTTTCCATTGGTCAGTTGCTCCTACCTGTAATTCACAATGTGATACCTTGAGGGGGCGTTCGAGACCGGTTAATATTTAAGGTTAAGGCAATTAACTATCTCTTCTGTAATTTTTTTTAACAGCATGTTTTACGACAGAATGCATTGCAATATCTGTGATGTTGATTACGTCAACATGGCTCTTCTACCACAGTACGTAATCGTAACTACAAACACAGTAAATATAAACTTTGAATATATCTGTGTCTTCGGAGCTGTTACAATGCTTACCAATAGTTACAGCCATCATTTTATTTCACCAGTTATACACGATAAAAAGAAACTACATACCGGTAAATACACCATAGTTTAATTTATGTTACTTTTTACCTTGCTTTATGGAGTCTGCTGTCTTGAATACGACAGCACAAACACTTTTACATGGAGCTACACACACTCATCACCTAACTCAGTATTTCCTTTGCTTATGATAATGTTTGAAAATGGCGGACACAGAGTGCGCGTGTGTGTAAGAGAGACAGATAGAGATAGGGAGGGGGTGACCTTGAAAATATGTAATATAAGTCGTCACTCTAGACTCCACAGCTCAAGGCCAAAGACAAATACTGATGCACAAAAATATTCTATACATTCATTTGAACTGATCTGTACCACGGCTATTTCACAGCTGTTTTGTGCATTCCATGAACAAAGCAAAATGAAAGCATTATGGAGAGACAGCTTCTGTCTAATTCTGCATGAATAACCTGCAAAACTAACAGCCCCATTTTGCTTAAATGTTTCTTTCTATATATCTAGTTTAATTAACATTTCTTCTGCTAATTCAGAGTAGATCTAACAAAATAATAATAATAAAGTATTTATGAAATTTGGAGTATGATTTGAAATAAGAAACAAAAGTGTAGGTAACAACTGTTTCTCATTTCAAACACATAATCGAGGACCTACTTAGGATTATTAAGCCAGACGTCGACTCTTCAGGTAAATTTTGCGTTTGTACCAGAAAATAAACATTGATCACTTCATTATTCTTCCACACTTTCCTCCAAATCTTTTATAGACCAGAAATCCAAAATTACATCAGGAGGGTGTTACACATGTACTTACAAGCAAACTATTTTGTACAGAACTAGCAACCATTACACACAAAGTCTGATATACATACATTAATATAATTACACCACATATTAACCACATTTGGTGCCAAAAACAAGACACCTGCTGAGGTAGGCCACACTTATTCTGCATTATATAATACATATTTATTTAAGAAGATAGCACTGATAATCACATCAGAAATGAATGCAGTAATCAAATATTTGTTCTTTGATAACATGTTTTGACTTATCCCAGTCATGCTATAATATTTGTTATGTGATATCATCTTAGAAATATTATTTGTAAATGCAAACAACAACATCCATTATTGTGTGCGTAATTCATATGGCAGCGTTAGAGTATACTGTCTTCTGTAGTTTTTGGTACAAATTAAACTTTATCACAAGATGAGAATTTAATCAGTCTGTCCCTGGTACACGTAGTCCCACCAGTACCTTTACCTACGATTCTCTCACCTAAATATTTTTTTTTACAAGGAAATGTTTCTGGCAGTTGTTTCTTTGTAGTGATCTCATACTATGTTTTCAGAAATGACATATCAAAGATGATATTACTGAATTTTGTTGTGGTGGTGGTGTTTGAGTACCTCAGTGACCCCAAGAGCTATGCAGGCGGTTGCGTAGCTACTGGTAGGGCCTCCCTAGCCAGATTGGTCGAGGGGGAGAGGTCAGACTAAGACAGGTACCCTGGTCCTCCAGGTTGGGGGTTGGTCGCAAGGCTAACAACCTTGCACCAAAAAAAGGAAGATGTTTCGAAACCTCAATCAAAGCCTTGGACAGATGGACCTAACAGAGGACCAAATGAAAGAGGAGAATTGAGGAGGCCATGGACCGGAGAGCCATAAAAGAAGAATAAAAATTGGTTATGCTGATGTTGAATTATCTCAAATGATGGGCCACAACGAGATGCCAAATCACAGGAATGCGCTGTTGAACGTCTTGTGTCAGAGTCTGGATAACTGAGTTCCGGCGGAAAGTCTCCACCTGTCTCTGTGGTGCAAAAGCTGTCGACACGCTGCCATATATGAATCCAACAGCAAATCATATCTTTGGAAATTTAAATACTGACAGAGTTTGCAGGAGTACAGTGTTCTACAAAAGGGTGTTCATCTTAGTTAACACTTCTGTTTTCAATACTCAGCCACATCCCACCAGCAGCAGCCAGTATGAATGACTTCGGATCTATCACCAATGGAACTGTTGTCTTCTGGCTCACTTTGAACTGGTATTTGGACAGAAGAGAGACAAGTCCCACCTTCGTTTGCATCAGTCCGAAACGCATTCCTGAAACAGACAAATGTACTCGCCATATTTTGATGTTAACAAGAATTTTTTTATGAACATTCTGTGTTTATTTCTACATTTGCATGGACTCAAAAGATTATAAGGATCTTCAATTTGAGACCTGTTACTGAAATGAATTTATGAAAGTGTTTTTTTGTCAATCTTCAACTATGTAGAGTATAGCTATTCAAAAGAGCACACACACAAATTTGAGGAAATAATTGTATTTCACGCACAGATTTTTAAAAGGGGGAAGACACATGGGAAACTGCTAAAAGACTGGAGCGCTTAACATTATGGGAAAAACAGTCCGTTGGCACAAGAAAAAGACAAGAAGACCTGAAACATATTATGGTAATTTTTTCTTATGGATGTTAAAAGTAGGGACTCACCGATACAAATTCTGGGTCCCTCTCCAAATGGAAGATACACAAAATGGGGCCTCTTCTGTTTCTCTTCTTCACTGAACCGCTCGGGGTCAAATCTCTCAGGTTCAGGGTAATATTTCGGGTCATGGTGAAGAGCCAACACGGGTAAAATAACTTGAATTCCTTTGTCCAAAACAGTATCCGTTCCAGGAATTTTGTAGGGTTTTGAACACTCACGGGCTAACATTGTAACTGGTGGGTACTTGCGGAGAGTTTCTGAAATAAATTTATTTTGTTTGATGTTAATATTAGTTTTTCATGTTACACTTTAAAGATAAATAGAGTGGAATCTTACTATGTTATATAATCATGCAGATTTAAATAATCTCTATTGACATTCCACTATGCTGTTATTAACAAAACTCTGGTATTCAGTACTTTGGAATTACTTCTTTACTTACGTTCAAGCCTGTTGCTAATATCTGTGAAAAAGTTTTATCTTATCTGTACTCTTTCAGCAGAGCTTGAATGAAATTTGTATATACATATTTGTTTGCACATTTATAATTGAATATTATAACATCTTCATAAATATATTCATAGTCATCACTTAGCTGTATGACTGTAATTGCCAACTGTAATGTCATGCAGACATAATAGTTTTATGAGATCTGTCTGGTACTTATTTCACCTGATATAACCTTGTCCAAATAATTCATCTCTTGGATGGCGTCGTACGTGATGTTGCCGTCATGTTTCTCCAGAACATCGTCAATCTCAGCTCGTAGGTGCTCCTGTAAGTCTGGGTTCACTGACAACTCATACAAGCAAAAGGTCATTGTTGTTGACGACGTCTCGAAACCAGCAATGAAGAAGACGAAAGCCTGGGCAGCCAGGGAGCCCATTGATAGACCTATAAAGTTTCCATATTTATAAGTACAAATCAATCATATTATCAAGAACTAACCAACTAAAGTGGTCGCGCAAAGCATTAATGAAATTAATGAACTGATGGAACTAAATATTCTCACAAAACTGAGTTAACAAAATTAAATGGTCCAAGTAATGAAGGTGACAAAACTAAATCTGATAGAAAGGGCATTCCTTAGTGCCATGTACCAACAACTGAAACATAATAAGCAGCTAGAATGTTAATAATCTGGTTTCACAATCTAATTATTTTTATTATGTGTAATTAAAAGAAGTGACCGAGCTAAGTAAACCAAATAAAAAAAATAACAAATTCAACTAAGTAACAAAATTACATGTACAAGATGCTAATCACCAGAACGAAATAACCGATTTTCTTACTACATTTTACAGAGTCTGTTTGGACACTTAAGTTGTATTAATTTCATGGACAAGATATTAAATGTAATGTAAGGTGAATACTAAAAAATGTTCATTTTTCATCCCCGATATTTGACACTGTACTGACCCAATTTTACAACTCATTCGCCAACTTAAATATTTCAAAATTAATTTCTCTCATATTGTTTTGATGTTATCTTCCCATCAGGAAGCATTTTCCAAGGCTTGCTTGAACTAACAAAGCATAAGCAAAATGTCTGACAAACAAATAACAACATACCCATCAATTCTTTATCAGTTGCTTAAAACGGACAAAAAGTCAATTATACTTGAGATGTATATAAGATAAGATAATTATATGTTTATAAGTGTGATTAATCAAAGAGCAAATTTAGTTAAGATGCTATAAAATTGAAAAGAAGACTTTATAATGGTGTGTTCATACCCTCTGCTCTTTCAGTAACCCCGTTCAGTATTTCACCATTCTGATCCTCAGCTTCCTGGTCAGGATCCACGATGCCCTTATTCTTCAGCTGGATCAAAAGGTCCATGAAGTCATTTCGCTTTACATTGTTCTTCTCTCGATATTCAACTGTTTCCTCCACCATTTTGCGGAAATATTTAGAAACGTTTGAATCAATAACAGATAATTTCAATGTATTTACTACAACAGGTGCAATACCCGCTAAAAGTTGAAGAACTACCTGTTTTAACGATGGTTCAACAGCTTTTCTTCCCCATTGTCGAAATTCAGCATTTTCATTCTTGAGGCAATTACATTCAATCCCGAAAGCACAAGACGAAATTACATCTGTGCTGAATCTACCTAGAACATCCTTAATTTCAATAACATCTCCGTTTTGAGCCATTCCTCGCACGCAATGTTGAAGTTGCCCTCCGCAGTCCACAAGTCTTTGGAACATCATTTTCATCTTCCCAGATGTGAAAGTTGGAGTCAGCTTTATCCTTAGGTTCCTCCACCTCTTTCCAGGTAACATAAATAAATGCCCTGATAAAGGTTCAATTTCTTCATTCATGTAGAAACCACGATCATGAAAAGTAGAGAAATCCTTAACTAGAACATCCTTAATTAAGTCAGGGTCTCGTAAAAGAAATTGTAGTTTGGTAAAAATAAACATTCCTCCATACCTATGTCCTTCAAGTTTTTTGTAAATGTCTCCAACAACTTCTCCAAATTGTTTCCGCATCAAAGCAGCATCAACGAAATTTCCAAATGGAAAAATCGGATCAACGTATGGTACATTATGTTTCTTCCAATAAGTGAATGTCCACTTAAAATAGATGTAGATCACTGACAGAATGCAAACTATCAGTGTCCCAACTTCAAGAAGAAATGACTCAGAAATTAATCCCATTCCTGTGAGTAAGACGCTGCAGTACTTAAAATTGACCTGTATTAAGAAAAACAATAGAACAATTAGTATTAAAATAATTATTATAATCTACCATTAACAAGAATAATATCAATATATATGAAGTACGAAGAAATTAAGTGATCGTATAAAGGGAGCATAATATCCGACTGTATGACTTTTATATGAATATATTTCAGAAGTATTATATATAATAAAATCGCATATGAGTGTCAACCGTAAACTCTGTTCGACTTCTTTCATGTTGCTCTTATCTAGATATCAAAAAACCTTACCCTACCTGAAAGTAAAATAGAGATTTGAACAATTTCTTTAACAATCACATTATCAAATATGGATCTAATCAATGTCTTTAAATGTCATATCATGCTTATATCCAATTTAACAGTGAAAATGGCGACAGATTAAGTACTTCAGTCTGTATTTCATAATACATTCTGTCTTATGACTATTTTTAGTATTTTAAGATCCCCAAAGCCTTTCCTCCACAGAAAAAATGTTTTAATAACGTTCATCAATAAGGTGTTCATAATTTTGTCTATTCACTCAAACAGACTTAAGCACAAAATTGTTGGTGCATAGGTTACAATATAGTTACAAAATGCAAAAAAAGCATTACTATTTAAAATTTTGGAAAGCACACCAACATTAACACATACTCTAGAATATGCTATGTAGAAAAAAAGACATGGACAAAAAGATTACTACTACTGCTACTACTACTAAAATTAATAGCAATAATATGTTCAAATTATTATTTTAATGATGTGGTTTTCCATAGGTCAGTTGCTCCTACCTGTAATTCACAATGTGATACCTTGAGGGGGCGTTCGAGACTGGTTAATATTTAAGGTTAAGGCAATTAACTATCTCTTCTGTAATTTTTTTAACAGCATGTTTTACGACAGAATGCATTGCAATATCTGTGATGTTGATTACGTCAACATGGTTCGTCAACCACAGTACGTAATCGCAACTATAAACACAGTAAATATGAACTTTGAGTAACTCTGGGTATTCGGAGCTGTTACAACGCTTACCAATAGTTACAGCCATCATTTTATTTCACCAGTTATATACGACAAAATGAAACTATATACCGGTAAACACAGCACAGTTTAATGTATGTTACTTTTACCTGTTTTTCTGGAGTCTGCTGCCTTGAGTACAATCGGACAAATACTTTCACATGGACCTACACATACTAATGACTTAGCTCTATAATTCCTTTGCCCATGATAGTGTTTGAAAGTGACTAACACAAATAGAGTGCGCGTGTGTGGGATAGAGACATGGAGGGGGTAACCTTGAAATTAATGTGAAGTCAGCTCTGGAGACTATTACACAGCTCAAGGCCAAAGTCAGATACTGATGTACAAAAATATTCTGTAGGTCCATCTAAACTCATGTGTACCACGGATATTTCACAGCTGTTTTGTGCGTTCTTTGAACAACGCAAAATGGAAGCATTACGGAGAGACAGCGTCTAACTGTCAGTAATTTTGCATGTTTAATCTGCAAAACTATTGGCCCCATTTCGCTTAAATGTTTCTTTCTATATATCTAGTCTAATTAACATTTCTTCTGCTGATACAGAGTAGATCTAACAAGTTAATAATAAACTTTTTATGAAATTTGGAAAATGAGTAGAAATAAGAAAGAAAAGAGTGTACATAATAAAAGTTTCTCACTCCGAACACATATTCGAGGACCTACTTAGGATTCTTTAGCCGGACGTCTACTCTTCAGGTAAATTTTGCGTTCGTACCAGAAAATAAGCAACTATCACTTCATTATTCTTTCACACTTTTCTCCAAATCTTTTATAGACCAGAAATCCAAAATTACATCAGGAGGGTGTTACACATGTACTTACAAGCAAACTATTTTGTACAGAACTAACAACTATTACACACAAAGTCTGATATACACACATTAATATAATTACACCACATATTAACCATTTTTGGTGCCAAAAACAAGACAGTCTTGCTGAGGTTGGCCACACTTATGCTGCGTTATATCATACATATTTATTTAAAATATAGCATTCGCTTCAGAAATGATGCAGAAATCAAATATTTGTTGTTTGATAACATATTTTGACTTATCCCAGTCATGCTATAATATTTGTTATGTGATATCATCGTAGAAATATTATTTGAAATGTAAACAACAATAATATCCATTATTGTGTGCGTAATTCATATGGCAGCGTTAGAGTGTACTGATCTTCTGTACTTGTTGGTAAAAATTAAACTTTGTCACAAGACGAGAATTTAATCAGTCTGTTTTTGGCGAACGTAGTACCACCAATAGCTTTACCTACGATTCTCTCACCTCGATATTTATTCGTTTTTGAGAAAGAAATGTTTCAGGCCGTTGTTTCTTTGTAGTGATGTCATACTATGTTTTTGGAAATAAAATATCAAAGATAAGATTACGGAATTTTGTGGATATATGGTAGAGAATTGGTTATCCAGATGTTGAATTATCTCAAGTGATGGGCCACAACGTGATGCCAAATCACAGGAATGCGCTGCTGGGCGTCTTGTGTCCAGTCTGGATGAGTGAGTTCCGGCGGACAGTCTCCAGATGTCTCTGAGGTACAAAAGCTGTCCTCCCGCTGCCATCTATGAATTGAACAGCAAATCATATCTTTGGAAATTTAAATATTGACAGAGTTTGCAGGAGTACAGTGTTCTACAAGAGGGTGTTCATCTTAGTTAACACTTCTGTTCTCAATACTCAGCCACATCCCACCAGCAGGAGCCAATATGAATGACTTCGGATCTTTCACTAATGGAACTGGTGTCTTCTGGCTCATTTTGAACTGGTATTTGGACAGAAGAG
This sequence comes from Zootermopsis nevadensis, assembly GCF_977971745.1. Lineage (NCBI taxonomy): Eukaryota > Metazoa > Arthropoda > Insecta > Blattodea > Termopsidae > Zootermopsis > Zootermopsis nevadensis. The sequence continues at coordinate 9,986,843 of NW_028259139.1, read as the reverse complement.
AGACAAGTCCCACCTTCGTTTGCATCAGTCCGAAACGCATTCCTGAAACAGACAAATGCACTCGCCACATTTTGATGTTAACAAGAAATTTCTTTTATGAACATTCTGTGTTTATTTCTATATTTGCATGGACTCAAAAGATTATAAAGAACTTCAATTTGAGACCTGTTACTGAAATGAATTTACGAAACTGTTCATTGTCAATTTTTAACTATGTAATATATAAGAGAACACACACAAATTTGAAGAAATAATTATATTTCACGTACAGATTTTTAAAAGAGAAGAGACATCGGAATCCACTTAAGATTCTGGAAAAAACAGTCTGTGAGCACAAGAAGAAAACAAGAAGACCTGAAACATATTATGGTCATTCTTTGTTATGGATGTTAAAATTAGGGACTCACCGATACAAATTCTGGGTCCCTCTCCAAATGGAAGGTAGACGAAATGGGGCCTCTTCTGTTTCTCTTCTTCACTGAACCGCTCGGGGTCAAATCTCTCAGGTTCAGGGTAATATTTCGGGTCATGGTGAAGAGCCGACACGGGTAAAATAACGTTACTTCCTGTGTCCAAAATAATATCAGTTCCGGAAATTTTGTATGGTTTTGAACACTCACGGACTAACATTGTAAGTGGCGGGTACTTGCGGAGAGTTTCTGAAATAAATTTGTTTTTGTTTGATGTTAATATTAGTTTTTCATGTTACACTTTAAAATTAAACACAGTGGAATTTTCCTACATTATGTAAACAAGCAGATTTAATTAAACTTTATTGACATTCGATTATATTATTGTCAACACTCTCGTATTCATTACTTTAGAATTATTTCTTTACTTATATTCAAGCCTGTTGCTGATATCAAAAAATTATGATTTTTTCTTTCGTAAACAACAGAAAGAGACTGGTACTTTAAAGAGTGCTACAAAGTTGTATCCTATCTGTACTTCTTCGAGCAGACCTTCAATGAAATTTATATATACAAACATAAATACACACATAATAGTTTTACGAGATCTGTCTGGTACTTATTTCACCTGATATAACCTTGTCCAAATAATTCATCTCTTGGATGGCGTCGTACGTGATGTTGCCGTCATGTTTCTCCAGAACGTCGTCAATCTCAGCTCGTAGGTGCTCCTGTAAATCTGGGTTCACTGACAACTCGTACAAGCAAAAGGTCATTGTTGTTGACGACGTCTCGAAACCGGCAATGAAGAAGACGAAAGCTTGGGCAGCCATGGATTCCATCGAAAGACCTACACAGTTTCCGTATTTGTAAGTACATATCAATCATATTATCAACGAACTAACAAACTAAAGTGGTCGCGCAAAGCATTACTGAAATTAATGAACTGATGGAACTAAATATTCTCACGAAACTGAGTTAACAAAATTAAATGTGCCAAGTAATGAAGGTGACAAAACTAAATCTGATAGAAAGGGCATTCCTTAGTGCCATGTACCAACAACTGAAACATAATAAGCAGCTAGAATGTTAATAATCTGGTTTCACAATCTAATTATTTTTATTATGTATAATTAAAAGAAGTGACCGAGCTAAGTAAATCAAATAAAAAAAATAACAATTTCAACTAAGTAACAAAATTACCTGTAGAAGATGCTAATCACCAGAACGAAATAACAGATTTTCTTACTACATTTTACAGAGTCTGTTTGGCCACTTAAGTAGTATTAATTGTATGGACAAGATATTAAATGTAATGTAAGGTGAATACTAAAAAATGTTCATTTTTCATCCCCGATATTTGACACTGTACTGACCTAATTTTACAACTCATTCGCCCACCTAAATATTTCAAAATTAATTTCTCTCATATTGTTTTGATGTTATCTTCCCATCAGGAAGCATTTTCCAAGGCTTGCTTGAACTAACATAGCATAAGCAAAATGTCTGACAAACAAATAACAACATACACATCAATTCTTTACCAGTTGCTTAAAATGGACAAAAAGTCAATTTAAACTTGAGAGGTATATAAGATAAGATAATTATATGTTAAGAAGTGTGATTAATCAAGAGAAAATTTAGTTAAGATGCTATAAAATTGTAAAGAAGACTTTATAATGGTGTGTTCATACCCTCTGCTCTTTCAGCAACCCCGTTCAGTATTTCACAGTTCTGATCCTTAGCTTCCTGGTCAGGATCCACAATGCCCTTATTCTTCAGCTGTATCAAAAGGTCCATGAAGTCATTTCGCTTTACATTGTTCTTCTCTCGATATTCAACTGTTTCGTCCACCATTTTGCGGAAATATTTAGAAACGCTTGAATTGATCAGAGACAATTTCAGTGTATCCAACACAACAGGCGCAACACCTGACAATACTCCAAGAAATATCCGTCTGAATGATGGTTCAAATATTTTTCTTCCCCATTGTCGAAATTCAGCGTTTTCATTCTTGAGGCAATTACATTCGATTCCGAAAGCACAAGACGAAATTACATCTGTGCTGAATCTAGCTAAAAAGTCTTTAATTTCAATGACATCTCTGTTTTGAGCTGTTTCTTCCAGGCAATGTTGAAGTTGCCCTCCGCAGTCCACAAGTCTTTGGAACATCATTTTCATCTTCCCAGATGTGAAAGTTGGAGTCAACTTTATCCTTAGGTTCCTCCATTTCTTTCCGGGTAGAGAAAATAAATGTCCTGATAAAGGTTCGACTTCTTCATTCATGTAGACCCCACGATCATGAAAAGTAGAGAAATCCTTAACTAGAATGTCCTTAATTAAGCCAGGGTCTCGTATAAGTAACTGTGGTTTGGTAAAAATGTACATTCCTCCATACCTATGTCCTTCAAGTTTTTTGTAAATGTCTGTAAAAATATCTCCAACTTGTTTCCGCATCAAAGCAGCATCAACGAAATTTCCAAATGGAAAAATCGGATCAACGTATGGTACATTACGTTTCTTCCAATAAGTGAATGTCCACTTAAAATAGACGTAGATCACTGACAGAATGCAAACTATCAGTGTCCCAACTTCAAGAAGAAATGACTCAGAAATTAATCCCATTCTTGTGAGTAAGACGCTGCAGTACTTAAAATTGACCTGTTTCAAGAAAAAAGAATAGAACAATTATTATAAGCTACCATTAACAAGAATAATATCAATATATATGAAGTACGAAGAAATTAAGTGAGCGTATAAAGGGAGCATAATATCCGACTGTATGATTTTTATATGAATATAATTCAGAAGTAGTGTATATAATAAAATAGCAGATGAGTGTCAACCGTAAACTCTGTTCGACTTCTTTCATGTTGCTCTTATCTAGATCACAACAAACCTTACCCTACATGAAAGTAAAATAGAGATTTGAAGAATTTCTTTAACAATCACATTATCAAATATGAATCTAATCAATGTCTTTAAATTCCATGTCATGCTTAAATGGAATTTAACATGAAAATGGCGACAGATCAAGTATTTCAGTCTGCATTCATAGTACATTCTGTCTTGTGACTATTTTTTGGTATTTACAATTCTTCCACGTAACTCAATCTTGAGGAGACAAGCACATCATTACTATTGCTATTAGTTTTAAACTGAAAAGTAATCAAATGTTAATTGTTTTAACACGAGAACAAGGACTTTATAAACTACAACAATTATGCTTTAATTTTACCGAAACATTGCTCTTTCACTGCAGTATCATCATTTTACTTCCGATGAATTCATACTAAATACAAATGAATGTATTACAGTTTAGTTTGTTAGCTTTACCTGTCCACTGGAGTCTGCTGGCTTGTTAAATAAACTCTCTGATGAATATACGTACACTTACTTTGTATCTCCGTAATTCTTTGACCTGCGATTATCTGTTCAGAGATAAGACCTCAACATGTGAAAGAAATAATCTTCAGATTGATGTGATACCATCTCTTGAGTCAGCATTACACAGCTAGTTTATAATAAATATTCCTTAAAGCCAGAGTTTCAAGATTTAACTAAAATTCCAAGGACTTCAGAAATCATTATACAGCATAAAAATAAAGGTAGCCTTTAATAGTCTCTTCATTTTTCTCATATTTTAACTCCGATGATAATGGCTCGATTTCGGTTAAATTTAGTATTGCGTATCTACGATGCATGCAATTTAATTGATTCAAAGTGCTGCAATATGAAACCTAATTTACATGGGCTAATAAAGTATAAATCTGTATTTGATAATCAGACCTAGTTTAATGTCTCATTGGAGAATGGCTTTCCATTAATTTTCTATGCTATGAGCTGTAGTTAATGTGGCCCTTTAAACACACTTTCCTTTAGACGTGCAATAACAATCACATGCTTATAGGAAGACATCTACGCCGTATGTCTGTGGCTCATAATTGTTTGTTGGAAGGCATTGCCATAGTAACAGTCTCGTGCCTTGACACCCTTTTTTTATTGAGTAGGTAGCCTTCAAGCTGATGTAATTTAAAGAAAGTCAGCATGTAAAATATCTGATTAACGTAGTGAGATCATGCTTTAAGAATGCATGATATGTACTTAACAGTTCATGGAATTACAGACGCAATAACTGACAGCATGACGAAAACAGAAGGTAACCTTCAGGCACAAGAACTTATACGCCACGAATTCAACTTTAATCGATTGATTGTTCATTACGAGTTACATTTTGATATCTTACATTAGTGCACAAGAAGCACAAGACAGTGCAATAGTGTAATAGTGCATTAGTACACAAGATATCCTCCAGCTGCGATAGTCGACTACATTCGCCGAGCTAAACACATTTGCATAGTTCTCCCATCTAGCGTGAAGAGTTTGAAGTTGTTCGTATAAGTCACAGGGCTCCCAAAGTTAAAAGACATCGCTTCGAAGACCTTGGAGTAGGTGAGAGATTAATGTTATTAAAATGGACCTTGGAAAAGAAGTTTCCATGACGTGGACTGAGTAGCGGTGGAAATGGTGTTGACAGCGGAGAACCGAAGACTCAGAGGAAACCCTGTGACAGTGCCACTTTGCCCAACATAAATCCTGCTAGGTCTGGGTGCGAACCCTAACCTCCACAGTTAAACCCTGGCTACTAATCGACTGAGGTACACCACGGCAACTGTTAGTTTGCTGTAGAAATAATTGCAGCATATTTTGTGACAAACTGTGTCGTTCTATTGTAACTTTGTTTACGTAGAATCGCAACTGTCTTCTATTATCTTTGGAAGAATTCGTCACAAAACTTTAATATCTGCATTTATGGATTTATTCGATGGCGGTTTCTGCCCTAACATTGTAGCTACAGGTGTTGATTCGTGGGATTAAGCAACGCATTTAGCTTACGGTCTTTGCCACGCAATTTTAAACTTGGGAGGCAGCGCTACAACGGCCAGAATGTGTACCACCTTCTGTGGCGGTAAACTTGAAATGTTTCCGTGCACGTCTCAAGGTATGTAATTGTCGTAATTGCTTTAGTACATTTATTGTAGTAAATTATTAATCATTTTGAGATAACCTAAAATATCTTTTCACGTTCTTGGCTTTTCTCACTACTATGAAGGGAGTTTGCGAAGTTACACATTACTTAGCCACTGAGTTCCAGTAGCCGGTATCTGTATTTTTACTAGCCAGTTATTAACGTATGTCATACAATGTTGTAAATTCATTTGTTAAAAATGTTTACAGTGAATTTGTCAGTGAAGGTATTCGCGAATGTCGACATATTAAAACAAATCTGGATTCTGACTAACCGACGTAAATAGAAAATATCACTTGGTAGATTCCGGTGTAAATGGAAGGATAATGTTAAAAGGAATTTTTAATAAAAAGGTGCACAAATGTGAACTGCTAAAACTACTTTAGAATGAAATCAGTGTTAACACAATGAAAAAGATTAAAGTTCCATAAAATTCTGGGTATATACTAATACAGAGCCTTGTAAAATGAGGGCAAAATAATATTGAAAAAAAATGTTCAAATTGGCTTTCCGGAATAAGCCGCATAAATTAATGAAAGTTTTATCAAAGTAAACATGGCATATTTTTAGGTATTATTTGGGCATTTTCTGCTGGAATGTGAAAAATCACAAAATACTTCAGTCCACACGATACGTCTGCAAGCAAAGGTTTATATTCGACCCCCCTATTAAAATCAGGGGTACCAACCGCTATGCGTAAAACTTCGGTTTTCGAATCGTATGTCAAATTCACAATCTGAGGGCACTCAAATATTGTCATATAAAATAAATTAAAAGTTTATTTTTCATGAAGCACAATATACAGATAATAATGTAAATCGATAAATATTATGTAACAATTCTGGCTAAGGTTATAAAGCCATAAATGTACAAATTTAAGCCAAATGAATAAGAATATAAACATTGGAAAATCATTCAGGTGAAGATATTCAGAATGCTGGTAGGAAGAAAGTGTCATGATGATTGTGATTAAGAGTCAAATATTGGTCCTTGAACACAATACCAACAAATTTCCATTATAAAATTTCTTACCGGAAGCCGTGAAGTGACAATTACGTTAAACTTTGTCAGTGAACAAACCGTATGTGAAAGTTAAAAAGCTTACTATAAGACGGAAAAGTGGAGATCAAGTACTGGTCCACGTACGACAAAACAAAATTACAGAATTACACACAGTAAATAATGACAGCCGAAAACAAGGCCAGACTCGTGAAAAACATCATGTTAAGAAATATTGATATATGGGTTTATAGTAGACTTAACCCCACAAAAATCAAAATAACAAATTAAATACAGACTTAGAATCTAATATTTGGTAATGATTTAACAATTACCCCACACGAAATATAGTGCTTACTTGGCCATGTCTTGATTACTAAAGAGTAGCTTGTGTAGAAAATGTTTCTGTGACGTGTAAATATTATATTGGAATAAATACTGTTGTTTCTTCAATACAGGCATCATTTCTCATACGCCGATCGTAAGAGGGTAAAAATCGAGTGTCAGGTTAATTTTGATGGAGGCAGGAATCTCCTCTAAAACGTCAGTCAATACGTAACAGATTACACTAAGCTATATTCCAGAAAACAGCCATATTAATACCACCTTCAGAATATATTTGTTACAGTGTATTTAACTTACATGGGAAATGGAAAGCCAGATGATATGTGGCACTTTGTGTTTAATTAACACGCTTTTTAATCTGAAGCCACATTCCACCTACAGGCGACATGATAAATGATTTAGTCTCTAACACCAATGGGATCTGTGTCTTCTTGCTGACATTGAACTGGTATTTAGACAGCAGAGAGATAAGTCCCACTTTGGTCTGCATAAGTCCAAACCGCATTCCTGAAAAACGAAATTAGAATCCGTGTGGTGATGAATGGTAATTCCGCTTACTTCTGTATATAAGGTCTTCAGATGGGATCACTACTCCAGAAATAAAAAAAATCTCATAATCTTTTATTATTTATCCTCTGTTGTATAGAGTAATGGTTTGATCTCTCTATGTAAACTCCGAGCGGCTCTATAGCAGGATTTAATAATCCATTACGATTGCATGGAATCTGACGTAATCTAGCTCTAAAGCTGAGAGAAATAGAAATTATTTTTTAACGGAAGGATTTTTCGGGAACTGTCATGATATCTAAACATCAGAATTGGTTCCATGAAGCAAAGTCTTTTTTATAGAATATAACAGTAACTCAGATAGTTAAAAAAAATTGTTTTATAAAATCATAAATTCGTGTTAACAAGAGTATATCAATGACTGCAGATGAATCCACTAGAAATTATTAGGAAAATTTAAGATCAACATTAATATTATCCTTTCATATAGCCTAGATCTTCCCAAGGATTTTAAGAACCAAAAATGTTACTCGCATTATGACATGAGTTTTATTTCGATTAACTTACCAATACATATCCTTGGGCCCTCTCCGAAAGGCAAATAAACATAGTTGTGCCTCTTCGCCTTCTCTTGTTCACTGAACCTCTCAGGGTCGAACCTGTCTGGGTCCGGGTAATATTTCGGGTCGTAATGGAGTCCCAAGACAGGTATGATTGTTTTGATTCCCTTCTCAATTATAATATCAGAGTCTGGAATCTTGTACGTCTTGGTACATTCACGGTTTAGGATCGGAACTGGTGGATATTTGCGAAGAGTTTCTGAAATAATAAGAAAAATAAATTTACACAGTCTATTCAGTAATAATCAAGTATTTAAGTTTGTTGATATTTCCCTTCAAGTGCCTTCATGTAAAGTGAATGTAATGACAAGTTTTAGTAACATTACCTAACATAAAATGTAAAGAAAATCTGTCCAGCTCTTCTGGACTTATTTCATGCATGCAGACGGACAGACAGATAGACAAACAGAATAAAACATGTAATGAAAACTTACGCGAAAAAATAATTCGGTAAGAGACCTGTTGAACTCTTAAAGTCACGATTATTTAAACGTTCTTCGGACGACATGTCTTACCTGCAACAACTTTGTCCAAATATTCCATCTCTTGGACAGAGTCGTATGTAATCTTGCCTTCGTGTTTCTGTAACACAACATCTATCTCTTCCCGGACACGCGTCTGTATGTCCTGGTTCAACGATAGCTCGTACATACAGAATTGCATGGTTGTTGACGACGTCTCGAAACCGGCAATGAAAAATACGAAAGCTTGAGCACCCAGGGACTCCATCGAAAGACCTGTAACATTATGACTAATCTCACTACAAGTGTAGATCGAAGTTAAACTGACAAAACCAAATTCAAACGAAATTTATTTTATTTCACTTTCAATCACAGTATACATAAGATAATTAATATCGGATCAAGTAAGAAATTTTAAATTTTGAGTGCAAGATCTTAGAAATAATAAAAGTATCATGACGTAGTAGACGTTCATAGCATGTACTTTGTTTTTGTATAGAAAAAAAATTTCATTTCTAAACAATTCCAGTATCTATCTATATCATAAATAATGTAAGTTGTTTGGTGATAATTTTGTGTCACTAAACCAACGTTTTACTTAAGAAAATAAATTAATTTAAAAATTAGAGTGAAAACGATGATATTGGTGATAAATAAATTAAATTTACTTATTATTTCAAGCATGAATCATCGGAATGCAAAGAATAATGTGATTTAATTGTGAGGAAAGTTGACGGCTGTTGCAAGAGTCAACTTATTTGTTTATATGTAACATACGTGGGGAATACATACCATTTTCGCCAGATTTATCCTCCGTAATTTCATGGCCATTCTGTTCAGATTCCTCATTTCCTTCTTCAACTTTACCATTGTTTCTCATCTGAATAAGCAATTGCATGAAATCATTGCGTTTAAAGTCGTTCTTTTCCCTGTAGTTTACAGTGTCTTGAACCATATCTGTAAAATACTTCTCGATTTTGGAATCTAGAGTTCTAAATTTGAAGGCAGCAAATAATTCGGGAGCAAATGCTCTAGCAATTGATAACATTGCTAGTTTTATCGACGGTGTAAATATTTTCCTTCCCCATTGACGAAATTCAGCGTCTGGATTCTTAAGACAATTACACTGGATACCAAATGCGCAAGATGATATTACATCCGTGCTGTACCTCGCTAAGACATCTCTGATTTCAATAGTATCTTCATTATTAGCAGTTTCTTCTAGAATAGATCCAAGTTCATGTCCGCAATCAACCAAAGTTTGGAACATCATTTTCATTTTTCCAGAAGTGAATGTTGGCGATAATTTGATTCGAAGATTTCTCCATCTGCTTCCATTTAGAAGGAACAAGTGACCAGATAATGGTTCAAGTTTTTCATCGGTGTAGAAGCCACGGTCATGGAAACTAGAGAAATCCTTAACAAGAACATTTTTAATAATATCTGGATCACGAAAGATGAATCCAGGTGTTGTTAACGTAAACATCCCACCATATTTCTCGCCGTCAAGCTTAAAATACATATCTCTAAATAGACATCCAATCGATTTCCTAAGAAATATCATATCTTTGAAATTTCCGAATGGGAAAACTGGTTTGATGTAAGGTGCATTTCGTTTCTTCCAGTATGTGAAAGACGATCTGCAGTAAAGATATACCACAGCGGTGACACATGCTACCAGAACAGCCACGTCCAGCAACAGGGTTTCAAAGAAAAAACCCATGTTTGAAGACCAACCTGTAGAAATGCAAGCACGCAGATTAATGTCAACATGTTTTTTTGTGCAGTGTCAATTTTAATTGAATATTCCAGAGTCATACTTACATTACTGCTTACAAGATTACGACAGATACAAGAGATAATATCGTTATTTTTTAAAAATAATCACGAATAAAGCAAATTCAAATAAACTCAGTCATAATTACGCAGCAAAAAATATGTTTAGCAGAATCGATACATGAATTTGAAAAATCAGACTTAATTAATTTGATATAAAGTGACAGTGTTCTGAATAAAATATAATATCAGGCTTTCCACTAAGATATTAAGGATAACAAATGTTTCTGATATAAATCTGATTTTTCTCAACGGTATGGATTGTCTTCGAGTTGTGACTAGCAGGAAAATTCATTAACGCTAATACTAAAGTTCGCTGCTGGACATAAACGTGAGATTTTTCTATTCGTTCAGACTTTCACAAGCGTTTGAGATACAACGTATATTGATGTCTGCAATAACAGACGTGGCAACTTTATTTTTGTTCGTATCGGTTCACGGTATATTCTACTTACATTAAATTCAAATTTATTTCAATTAAATGAACGAAAGATTATATTAATTGTTTATAAAATGTACCATAATATAAAATATAAACAATTTTGTAATTTCTATTTCAGTACTGCGCAAAGAACAAGAAACACTTTATTTAAATTATGCCTACTCAACTGGTTAATAGAGTTCCAGTCATTTATGGAACCAAAAATATTATTATGTTCAAAAGAGCTAGCCACTTGAACCTGTCCTGAAGAAGTTCATTGAAGGCCATACTCCAACATTTTTAGAAGAGGATCCGCTCTTTAATTAACCTCCCATTTATGCCTAGGTCAAGATGTCTGACAAAAATTTCGTATTTGTTTCTCATTCAATTCGTACCCTAAATCAGAATACACTTTTCTAATCTTGCCATACACTGTGATAAGATAAAATGCAACTTCTGATAAAGACAGAATATTAATCTACACAGAATATTTAACAGTCTTTCGTAAATTTAATCCTGGCTATCAAAGAAATGACAGTGATAACTTTACCTTTATTATTATCTGCCTTCACTTTCTAGTCGTGCAGATCTGAACTACAGCACGCGGGCGACTAATATCAAAGCAAACTCTCCTATTCCTCTTATACAATCTTCAGAACGATAATGACTTGCAAGAATTCATGACTGTAACTGGAAGAAAGGCCTATGTACTTACCCTCACTGGCTGAAAACTTAATGTAAACAAGTACGTTGAGATGTGACAACGTGACGTTTTTATAACGAATCAGCCTTTCTCTTATCTTACGTCTTACTTCTGTTATTCTCAAACTTGAAGTGAAACGACGTATCAGTTTTAAATCTATCGACAAGCGATCATATTCGACCGCGGAAACGGGGATTATGAATTCAAATACTAATCGTTACTTGCATACATGCTAGCTGTTTATGTTATGTTGTCGCGTGTGGACGGAAACCATGAGATTTAGGCCCAGTACTTTCGTTAAAGACGGGACACCAAAAGTATTTAATTTCTTAAAAATAAGTAGATTTGAGTTTTTTACGGCAATGAGTCTGAAGATGACTGTGTTCTGTGTTGTTGCGCCGTGTAGTCTGGAAGAAGTTTACCGACGTTTCAGAGGTCCTTGCTGCCTCCATAATCGTCGCCCTGGAGGCAGCAAGGACCTCTGAAACGTCGGTAAACTTCTACCAGACTACACGGCGCAACAACCCAGAAGACAGCCATCTTTTTAAAAATTGCTTTTGAATCAGAATAGGCTGTGTGGGTCTTGTCCATGAAATACGAAAGAATTATCAGGTCTTTAAAGGTTACTCTAGATACCATCTGCTTTAATGAGAGATAACGCTGTATTTGTCCAAACAGTGTGTGAGATTCGTATGATGCTCAGAGTAAACAACATTAACCGATTTATATTAATAATGGTGAAGTGTGGCGTTTTCTTTGCGGTACGAACCTAATTATTAAATTTTATTCTGCTTCTTAGACCTGAAACATTCAACGTAAAATCGAATTCCACTTAGCTTTATAACTAAATCTTAAATATGTTATTTTATCAGTGACTCATGTTCTTGATAAGCTAAATAGTGGTATACGATATTAACTGCTGTGTCAGAATGAGAATCGAAAGCTAGTACATTACAAGACGTCTCGATTGTATTTATCTTAATACTGATGCGAATAAAAAAAGTTGTTTTCAATGTTAAAATCTCATAGTCATGATGAAATGCATATGGAAAGAATGGTAACGTATCTCGTTTATTTGAAGACGTAAATATTCACACATATCTGCGCATGATCTGAATCTTTCACGGTGACTAAGTATAATGAATTCCTCTCGGGTTATCAGCCGTGTAAGATGGCTTAATGAAGAAAACAGAAACGTTTCGAGAACCATCTTCTTCCTCGTCTTGGGTGTCATGGCGGAAGGGTGTAAAGTTCAAATATTCCAGCAGACATATTACGAGGCGCGTCCACAAAGTAAGTTTCCCACTCGTCCCACAACTAGCAAACCTTATATTGCGCGATGCGACTGTGCGTACATGATAGAGCAATGACGTAGCATGGCGCATGCACTAACGGTACTTCCCGCGTTCTCACAGTAGCATCGTTGCAGCTGTTGAAGATGGAGGTTCTTATTCCAGCTCCCGCCGACTGTGAAGTGCGGTCAGTGATAACGCTAGGCCGCACACGGCTCGACGGACAGCAAGTCTCCTGCAGGAGTTCAGCTGGGAGGTGTTTAATCATTCACCCTACAGCCCGGACCTCGCTCCCAGTGATTTCCATCTTTTCCTACACCTCAAGAAATTCCTGTCCGGTCAGCGTCAGCGTTTTGAGAATGACAGAGAGGCGGAGATGGTTGTTACACAGTGGTTCCAATCCCAGGCGGCAGACTTCTACGACACAGGTATTCAAAAGTTGGTCCCACGGTATGACCAATGTCTCAATTCCGGTGGCGAATATGTTGAAAAATAGCTGGACACTTGCTGTATCTGTTGCAATAAATATTTCCATGAAATTGTGTTTTGTTTCTGCTCCAGGAAAACTTACTTTGTGGACGAGCCTCGTATTACCTCGTTGTAGTTCACTTTGGCTTTAATTATTCTAAGGACAGCAAATGTTATTTACGTATTTATTTTTAAAAACCAGTAGACCTGAACTGTAACGAATTTCGAAAGCTGGTGAGATTTAAGGTTCCCACGGCGACAATAAATAAGATGACTTATTTTCTGGGATGTTGCACCGTGTGTTATGGTAGCTGATAATCGACGTTTCAGAGGAGCAACATCCCGGAAGAAGTCATATTCATTTCCGAGTGTTGTTTCGTTTTTAAAAAAACTAATCTCTGAAACATTTTCCTTTTTTCCCTGACACAGGCAAATTACTTTCGTTCCAGACGGAATCCATCTTGGTCTAATTTAAGGCATTATTTAGACATGTTCCTGGATGGCCTGAATAAAACCACGTATGACTTAACGAGGATGTTCACCTTCTGGGCCAATATTTGGGTCCGGGACCCTCCCACCGAATGAGAAATCGGAGTGCTAACCATTTGACTCTATTGAGACTCTTACAGCCGGAATGCGGGAAATAATTATTATCAATATAATTTATTAAATGAGAAACGCTGTGACTTTATGATAACACCTTTATTGTACATTACAGACTAAGCAATATCTTAAGCTAAATGAAAGCTGTTGCCAGTAGGACATAAAATAATATTCTACAGCTGATCTGAGATTTTTCTTTTTAATACATTCAGAATGACTGAAATCAGCCAAACCGTTTATCAATTTACGCTGCAGATACTGTTAAAAAACATTGGGTAAATGAACAGCTCGTTTTCCATAAGAGGATTGCACACCAGGATGATAAACAATTGTAAACATAGAACACTGTTCGATCTAGCGTTATTAATAACGAGCTGGACAGTTATACACACACAAATTTGAAAAATATTTATGATTTATAATACCTAATGGTATTCAGCATTTTAACAGAATGTGTTTACACCAATTTCACTAATATTATGCCGTTATCCGCCATTTTGCGTGTTGTTGACCGCACAGACCGCGTTAAAGTCAAAATGAAGAAGACGTATAAAGAAGTTATAAATTAAACAGTTTTAAATCTAGAAAAATAAATCAGTATCTCGTAAATGGATAATGAATGTACGTCTTCACAGAAAGATGTAAATTAACGTATTAAATATAATTATGAGATACTTGATAGACATTACATTTTTATTGTGTTTCTAAACTTGTAAAATAAAGTTTCAAACCCGTTTTACAATCTTGAGCCACATGCCACCAGCAGCTGATGTTATGATGGTCCTTGGATCGAGTTTTAGAGGTATAGGCGTTTTCTTGCACACGTGGAAACTGTGTTTGGACAAGAGTGACGCAAGACCAACCTTGGTTTGCAGTAGCGCGAAACGTATTCCTGTTAATAAGAGATAGATGACATCATAAAAACCGTAGACAACAAAACTGTGCACAGCTGTACCGCTGCCATGGGTTTTGAACTTGGTCACTCAATATTTACCCACTGGCATGTACTCGTGCCAACTACGACATTAAAATGAAGGTGGGGTAATGTAACTGGAGAGAGAAACAATACGCAATCAATAATTATAGTAATCAACTCTACGCGAAACGTTACTAGGACATTCAGATCAAGGAATGTGAAATTAACAGGGTATATAACACGCGTGAGAGAGAAATAAAGCCATAAAGAATTTTTATTGGAACACCTGAAGGAAATACATTACTTTGAAGATATAGGACTATGTGAGATGATAAAATTTCAATGGATCTTAAAATTAAGTTGGGACAATTTATTTATATGCTGTATTGTAATGGTTGAAGCATTGACAGAGGATAATTTCTAATCCAGCGAGTCCTACTTCGTGCACGAAATTACTTATTGTCCCTAATTCGGAGCAGAAGATAAATAAATTGTGTTTCTGTGTCAAAGAAAGTTTTCTGAATGTATGTAGATTACAGCAGCTTGCAGCCAATGTGAGACGATGTCAAGCATATTTAGTGCTGCTATAATACAATATTTACTCGGATGTTATAGAAAATGTCACGTTGTGGAAAGGATCAAAACGCTCTTCCGAACTCCGTATTTTCGATAGCATATTTTTTACAAAGTTGGCAATTGTTATACCCCGTTTTTCTTTTCCTAAGTGGGCCCACATTATGAATATATTAATTTACTTTACACCAATCTCGTTATAGGCGTGTGAATAGAACTATGAAAACAGTATAACAGAAATGATTATGTAAATATTAACTTACAACTATAAAATGTCACAATTATCGCTGACTGTTACTGAAACAACACGCGGGTCGGAGAACCGTTTCACTCGACGGAGCAAATTTAATGAAAACCTGGTTCTAGGTCAGCCATTGAGGCAATGTAAGAGCATCATTATTTTAACAACAACCGTCCGCTAGGATCTATCCCGAGGCAGATGAACCCAGTACACACTCAAATCAAGTTTAATTCACGTAAATTTTAATATGACCCTTACATGTGCTTCTAAATCTTTCAAGTGGACTTCTCCCTCAGAGGTTTCCATACTACAATTGCCCAGTTATGTATTTAGTGACGTTTATAAATTATAACTCAAGGACATCTTCGATGTACTAACAATTTTATCACCCAAATCTACAGTTTTGTAGGTCAGTAATTTATTTGCTTGTATTTCACGTTTTGTAGTAACATATTTGGGGGTTTTAATTATAAAATCAGTTGATTAATGTGTATTAGCAACTCAGCGTTGTTGTTTAGAAGCTCTCGTAAGGCACTGATATTAACCTGTGTGGGCATATATAGGTACCCTGAAATGGATCAATAACCTATTAAATGAATCCTAACAAATATATATTAGTTTAAATTAAGTGTAAAATCCTATATCGTTAATTGGGGATAATTATATGGCAATAAAGCAAATAAGTAAAGATACAAGAAATAATGCAATATAAACAAATAAACGAAAGCAAAATAAATAATATTATAAAATAAAGAAGAAAGAAAAACAATTTATTATAAATTAACTTCATGTGCCAGAAATATATGTATGTGTATAATCAGAATTTGACTACGCAATATTCTGAAAATAAAGGAGAATGTATGGTCCTTGGATTATTATGCCTTTCAAACAAAATATTTATCTCGTGCTCTTTATAAAATTTTACTATTACAACAAACATCACTTACCGATACAAATTCTTGGTCCTTCTCCAAAAGGCAAGTACGTGAAATGATGTCTCTTCTTCTTAACTTCTTCAATGAAGCGATCAGGATTAAATTTTTCAGGATCGGGATAATATTTCGGATCCTTGTGGATTCCCATGACAGAAATGAGAACTGACGTCCCTTCTTCCAGAGTAACATTTGATCCTGGAACTGTGTATTTCTTCGTGCATTCTCGTGTGAGAAATGGCACTGGCGGGTACATTCTTAGAGTTTCTGTAGACAAGGTGAATTTTACGTCAGAGAAGCTACTGAGAGGGAAGGAGGGAGGGAAGTGAGAAAACTTTGAGTTTCGTGTTCACAGTTTTGACATAAGTTGCGTTATATCATCCGTCGTTTATTTTATGATGTGAAGGAAATAAAATTTAGTCTACTACACTACACGGAGCTAAAGCCCAGAAGACAGCCATATTCACAACCACCATCTTGAGAACCTCAAATGTTACTAAATATAATTTTGCTGTCAGAGATATCCAAATACGTTATAATTTTCTGAAAAATATAATTATTATATATTGTATAGTATGACCTATATATCTGATAAATATGTAGTTGTTTTATTTGAAATATTTTGGACATGTCGAATTTTTAACGATGTAAAAGTAAAAAGTTAAATTTCGAGAATAAATGGCTGACTGATTGTACTTTGAAATAACGGATTTATATTTGCCATGACAATCAGCAAAGAATATATATAAATATTAGGTGTATTTAAATAAGTGTGCACATTTTCCGCCTTATTCAACGAGTAATCACAACTCAGACGTCTAAAGACCCCCTTCCGAAAAGTCCTGTTAATCAGGGTCTTGTATTATTTTTAAATTCGGTTTAACAGACCAGGGGTTCTCAAACTTTTAAAACCTACGGTCACGTTCAGCGTCATATTACCAACGGATCACAATCAGATATAGTTTATTGAAAGTTGGTAAACATTCACATGTTACGTAATTTTGTTTTTGTGTTTTATTATTTATTTACACAGTATAAGCGAGCCACGAGTTCAGAACTGCTATTATAAATTTTGGGCTCTTTAAATTACAATTTTTCAGTTCAGAATTTCGTGTAAAATGCATTTGTTATTGAGTTTATGAATTTTGGTGTAGCGCTAATTAGTTTACAAAATATGAATCAACATTTATACAAAGATATTTTGTTTTGAAAATAATTTTTACTGCCGACACAAAACGTATTCATATTCGGTTCCTACACCACATTTACAATTAATATTTACGTTCTAAAACTTACCGGAGATTGTATTGTCCAAGTATTCCATTTCCTGAATGGCTTCATAAGTGATTTTATTTTCGTATTTCTTTAAGACTGCGTCTATTTCTTTCTGAACTCGTTCTTGAATATGTGGATTCAGTGCAAGCTCATACAAGCAGAAACTCATGGTGGTAGACGACGTTTCAAATCCAGCAACAAAAAATACAAAAGCCTGTGCAGCAACTTCGTTCATTGACAGGCCAATATCTTTGCCTTTGTCTGGTTTTGTGGTGCCATTCATTTGTTTCTCCGTATCAATACTTCCTTTGTTCTTTAATTGGATCAAAAGCTGCATAAAATCATTTCTCGTCACATTGTTATTCTCTCGATATTCAACTGTTTCTTTAACCATTTTTTTAAAGTAGTGGGTAACGTCTTGAGGAACAAAGGGTATTTTTAAAATGGAAGCCACTGTTGGCTCCACAAACATCACAATATCTCTAATTCCAGTCTTTACTGAAGAATCGAAAATTCTTCTACCCCATTTTCTAAATTCAGCATCTGGATTATTGAGGCAATTGCACTGCACACCAAAAGCAAATGATGCTATGATGTCAGTACTGAATTTCGCCAAGATATCTTTGACTTCCAACATTTCGCCATTAGCAGCGAAATGATCTACGTGAGCCCTTAGCTCATCGCCACAGTCAACAAGAATTTGAAACATCATCCTCATCTTACCAGAGGTGAAAGTCGGTGTTAGTTTTGCTCGTAGATTCTTCCATTTTAACCCTGTGAGCATAAATAAGTGGGCAGACAATGGATCACCCTTTTCATCAAAGTACGTACCACGGTCATGAAAGTGCACAAAATCTTTAACTAAGACAGTCTTAATAATTTCTGGCTCTCTAATTACAAACATTGGTCTCCTGAAGGCAAATGTACCGCCATACTGTTGACCTTCAAGTTTATTATAAATATCTTGAAATACTAATCCACCGGTTTTCTTTTGCATTATGGCATCTCCAATATTTCCAAATGGAAATGAAGGTTCAAGATACATTACACCTTTATTTTTCCAGTAAGAATATGAATATTTGAAGTACGCATACAGGGCCAGAAATGCCCCGAGAGATGCTGCAATCAGTGATAACATCAAGTAATCTGTAGCTGCGTTCATTTTTATAAGCAGGTGTCGTTGTTGACTCTGTAAATGTGGACTCTGAAATAAATGTCTCACAATTATTATTTCCAATTCTTGTAAAACTTTTAATGCTAACCTAATATCAGACGCAATCACTTGTCACAGATACTTTAATTATAAATTTTCTTTGATATAAGTTGGTTGATAGATTTAAGTAGACTTATCTGCGATTATTAAACAAAATTAAATTTGAAGTACAAAATATAAGTATTCATAGTTTATTTTTGTAAAATCGTAATTTTGAGGCATTTCATCTTAAAACCTAATGTACACAGGAACTTTTCCGTCAAAGCTCCGATTATGAAAATTGAATTTAAAACGTATCAGTGAAGTTTACAACAAGTACCAAGTAGCTTAAAGTTCTCGTATCACTTGCATCTATAGTAGACATTGGATATTATAACAAACGTTAGCATAAATTAGAATGTGTTATTACGTTCATAAATTTAAAATTATTTCTCTCATTAATACGAGATAAGCTATGGACAATATTTTATTTTAATATTCTTTGTGTTTTGTTTTGTCTAAAGTGAAAGAAACTTTCCTGCTTAATTTTATGTTCTTTTACACCTAATCCTTTAATTTTAATTGTTTCTTTTTGGTTCAGTAAGTGATTTTCAAACCCCCGGTAATTTAGTTAACAAAAGTTTTGGTATATACTATTTAATAATTATGAAAACAATATCTAGGAATTCTTGTAAAAATGTATAAATAAAAGTGAACGAGTCATTTAAATAATTTTCTGTAAGAACTGCTTATGTGATTTAATACCCACGACAAATAGGCCTACTCACTTTAACTCAGCTGCAGAAACTTTATTAATGGACGAATCTATTCTTTAAACTGCCGATCCTGGACTGGTTAACGTTGTAACTCAGAGTGGTAGATCGTGGAAAAGTGCGTAATGTATATCGTATTATTCTTTGTGATGACGTACGCAAATATAAAACGAAGGTCTAGTATCGCATGTCTATAACAATTCCTATTTCCCAAGACGTGTAGAAAACAAGTTTATTTGATTGAGAAACCTTTTTTTTCACGACAAACGAAGTGGATAAAGAATGAAATAAACATTTACTACAAACAATCCGATTTTAAAATATTGTAATGAACACAATTAAAAACAATAATTTACTAAAGAATCTTTACTCCTTACATTACTGAATATACTTAGTTGTTGAAATTCAGAATTATTGTATAGCACGAGAAAGCGAAATAGTATGATGTGAGCCTATTTTAATTACTGTGATTAATAGTTAATGAATAATACGGTAACATATGAACACGCAACGACAACAAAGTGATATAACAATACAATCTTGCAACACCCGTTCCTGATGCTTGTCCAATTTCTGCGAAAAATGTTTCGACAGCAATTTAGAACACGCTGTACGCGTGTGAGTCACCTAAGAATCAAGAACGTATGTCATTTTAATGGATTCGACCTGTTTCATCGCGTGACCATTTGGTCACATGCAATAGACCAAGGTCGCTAGTTTTTTAACAGATGATTATGACGTAACCCGTGGAAATGCACTAGGTAGCCTTAGGCAGGCGAGTCCTTGATCTTCATCGTCCTTTATGTCAATTAAGGCGAGTTCGAAAACATGCAGAGTAACTATTAAAATTCTTCCATTCATTTGTCGCTCCGTACGCATCTAACAACTATTTTAACAATCTATGATAATGAACAGTGTTATTAAAATTTTTCGACACATGCCGAGTTTGGTTAAGATCTGACAACAATAAGGGTACTTTACACGAGCGCGATAAGTGACTGAGATCTGTTGCCATTGTTACCTTCGTAACTGAAAATTTTAAATTTTTTTATAAGATTTGGAAATTATTAAAATTTAAAAATTTGTAAATTTAATTCGTGGGACAAGGCGGATGTAATATTCTCAAATGCATGTTGAAAAGAACGAATGAGGATATTATGTGTATTACGGTATTCCCTGACAAACAAGTAAATCAGATGTCAATGGCACTAATCGTAAAGACGTTAACTCCGGAAAATTCGCTTTACGTTAGATGTGTAAAGAACATAATTTTTGGTGGCTTTCGAACTGAGATCGCAGATACGAATTACGCCTCGTCTCAGTTGTTCTGCCGTGTCTGTGAATAGGAATTGGCTATAATGGTCAGTCGACATTACTGTTTCGGAATGTTGGACCTCTGTTTCAAGCATGAAAGCTGAAAACAATGTGGAAAAACTTCAGAAGGCCAATAGAACGGACAGCTTCTAGCGTAACCTTGAACTAGTGAACGAATGATCCAGGAAGAGGAAATTAGCTGGGAGGGACCAGTCACGCACTCAAATGACGCCAACACTCATCTACGTAGGCACGAAAGTTCTAAACAGAGCGCCACATTCGAGATCGAGACACCGAAGCTGGTACTAGAGAATAGAGCTACCGAAGTCTGAAGTATAGATGGCAGAAGCGGATGTTTCATCAAGGCACGTTTCGAACATTCTAGAAACAACAGAGATGCAGTGTTATCGTTTTATTTACCTGACACCCTCAAAACCAAGTTTTTTATACCAATTTTTGTATTATACTGACATCTATGCCTGCTTCTCCCCAAAAAACTTGACATTATTTCCAAACTTCAGCGCGCATTTATTTATTTGTTAGGATTTGAGGTTCTCGCTGCGGCTGTAAGGCTGGTATGTTAGTCTGGTAGTAATTTACCAACGTTTCAAAGGTATTTGCTGCTTTCATCATCAGGGCTGATGCTATTTTCTATAATATGTAGTTTATGGGATCAAGATACATTCAACAATATATTAGCATTTGATAAACATCACGATCTATCGCTTGGGGTGTTCAATAAATATCAAGAAGAATCTTACAACAACAGGTTAAAAAGATACTATCTCCGTTCAATGGCGACTGTTTTTAATGACTAAGAATTTCTAGAGCAAGGGGATATCAATTATGTCTTTTGGTTGGTCATGTAAATTTATTAACAATAAGAGTAACGTCGTATAGATATGGATGAATGCAGACTCACATGTAAGAAAAACTGGATAATAAGTGGGGCTGAATAAGATAGTGCTCGAAAGATACACGCCATTTGGGGAAAAAAAAATGTGTGTCAGCAGAATTTCTTCACAGAACCAACGTTTCTCACAAGTTGATGAGATGTAGGCGGGTTTAACAAACGGAAAGCCCTTAAAGCAATTTTGTTCTCTATTTGATGTTCCAACTGACCTTTCAGCTTTTTCTAACCTAAAAGTTCACTGAATGACACCAAATGGCCTACTGTATAAATCAAATCATAAAAAAGACTCACGGTAATGTAAACCTTTGAAACATTTGAGGTTCCCACAGCGGTGAATCTCAAGATGGCCGTGTAGTCTGGTAGAAGTTTAGCAATGTTTCAGAGATCTTTGCTGCCTCCACCATCAGGGTGATAAATAAGTCCCTGAAACTTCTGTAATCTTCTACGAGACTACACGGTGCTACGGCATAGAAGATATACATGCACCTTCAACTGTAGCAAGATGTGTCTGTCACCCGTGTCAGCAGAACCCAAAAGTTCAACGACAGATTTCGAATCAACACCAATGGATACGAAATCCTGAGCTATTTAAATCCACTCTCATATTAAAAAACGATGCGATATTCATATCTTACGCTCAGACTTCACAAATGAGCATTTTGTCTAACTTGCCTGTAATATTTACGTAAAACATTTTCGTGATGGATGTAGAGTCCTGGCAATTTAAAAATGTGTTCTCATTCAGTACGATAGTGGAGCACTCTACCGTGATACTAAGAGACTGAGGCGCACTTAAAGGCTTTTGGAGACTGTGAGCCTATACGAACGTGGAGACCTCTTGTGGCAGGAAGTCATAAACGTCATCAAGACTCAATTACCTTCGTATTTATTTACGAGCGCCAGAGGACGCATGAATTCCGCATGAAACCTCCGGGCGACGTATTGTGACCCGCGGTAGAGTAAGCATTGATTTACAACTCTGCTTCTCTCAGAATGGTGGAACTCGGAAAGAAGCTACGTCGTGTTTAGTTCGGGGGCTTTCGAAGATGTACGCCCCCTAGCGCCAAGAACAGAGCCTGCGACTCCCCTGTCTTCCAAAATGAGGGGCGTCATGTCTGACGTCACCCCAGGAGAGCCATTTTCCGAGCTGGAAATAACGGAGGTAAAGCATTTCGGCGAATCTACACCAGAGGATGCAAATGTTTCGAATTATTTTCTGGTAACTGGTTCCTATGACATTGTGGTTGAAGTTGATAGAGTGATTATATTGTAGCAACTGCTTAAGTTAATGTGACGTTGTATGGGATTAAAATGTGGCCTGTCTGGGTGAATAAACAAGGGTTTAGAAGGAGATGTTATTTCCAATCATTCGCCAGGGAATGACAAGTGACACCAAAACTCCAGCCAGATTAATCTGTCCTTGAATGAGATCTAAAGCGGTGCTTTCAGAATATTAATCTAGTTTATTTAACGACGACATATAAGCTGCTTGTGCTAAGGTCAATATCGATGATGTAGAAACTTCTGATTCGACATTTTTGTACGCCATTTGTTGATTATTTGTCCCCCTTACGCTGAGTTAATTTCCGTTGTTTAAAAATATTTTCATCTCAGGAGCTGTATTTATCTTTTGTAACAGAAATCGAAGGTGTTACAACACGTGGGTGTTGTTAAACTTTACACCAGCCATCGCATTGTCAACTGATCCCAGCCGTTCTGCAAACCGTGGTCATGTAAACATTTCCAGAAAACCAAGCTCTCACGTAACCAGCGACTAGCTTGAGTTTGGGGTAAAATTGACATAATCTAATTCTATCCCTTTGTGGTCCTACGTGTAACTGGTGAAGTATAAGCTTTAGGAATAATTTTAACACGTGTTGTTTATAATGCATATGAGTAAAACAATATTTTATTATAATTTTTGTGATTATTATATGATAATTTAATATAAAGTAAAAAAAATAACATTTGTGTCTGCTGGTACTCAAGCTGAAAAACAGTTTAAAGGTTTAAAAATTTGTGCTAAAGAATACTAAATACGGTATACGATTTGAACATTTATATTTCCTTACCTGTTCTTGTTTTGAAAATGGGTTTCTTGCTGGTGTTCGTGATACCTCGTATATAAACGTAGTTTCGAAGGACGTATACCCGATGCTGACGTATAAAATGATTGTGCGTATACATCTTTTTGTGACATCCTGTAGATCATACTGTTGAATGCCACGCCACACACGCAGTTTTTAATTTTTAACATATTTTAATAACATGGCGGTCGTGAAAAATTCTGTGTTTAGAGCTCACAAATTTTTTGACTTTGTCAACGAGTCTTAAAAAATATCAACCGATAAAGTCAGTTTTGTCTAGAATGTAAAACAACATATTTTTAATCCGATATCTGTTAAAATTATTTAATATATAATTAAGAAACATTATAGCTAGTTTGCATTGAACATTTGTTTCAATAATAACATAAATTTGATGACGGTCAAATTTGTCATGTCTATTGTAATTTCACTGGAAATTATAGGCTTAAAGTTAAAATCAAACACATAATACATGTGCAAATTGTAAATTATTGATTTAAAATTTATTCTGAAATCTGTCAAATATTGAAACATTTAATGATTAATCAGCGAATATTTTGAATCCGTTGGAAAAGATATTTCTGTGACAGATATCGCGAGACAGAAAACATAAACCTTACACGAATTATTGTTTATTTATAAAGATTTATAATCAAAATAGAGTTACATCGCTTTTGCTCCAAACATTTAAATTGCCCTTGGTTTTTTATTTTGTGATTTTGTAAAAGCGATTCCTAGTAACGAAAACCTTTTTGCTTTACAAGTAGACAATTCGAAAGGAGATTGTCTGGTCCATAAAAATGGGGGATAAAATGCTAATTAAGTGAGCAATCTTAAATGAAAATTCTTCAATTCTTTCCCACTCTCATTAAGTTACTTTCTGTGTTACACCAAACTACGCTCAAGAGCTACATGTAAGACATTCGGTAGCAATGCCATCTGTGAATGAAATAAAATAATATACCGCTTGCAATTAGCTGTGTAAGCACATAAGAGTTTTAACAAACTAATCGATTGTCTGTTGTTTTATATCGATTGAATCTTGGTCTCTCACATTAAGGGAAGAAAACAGACTGAAGACGACGTTGGTACTCTGGTGAACGAGTAGGTAGATAACATTTGCCTACTTCTTCAGACCTGACAACGAAGAAACTTATCCGAAACTTTGGTGTCGACCGACAAGTCCGGACGGCGTTACCAACCTGGAAAACAACATGGAAATCTTCACCACTGCGAGAAACACAGATATCAGAATATAGTAACTTTCTTTTGACGGTAGCCAGATCATTGTGAACTGAACTCTGTGATTTTTCACATCTGATACCTTGCCCGTAGACGTCGTAAACGAAGTATATAGTTTATTTGCTGAAAGGTAAATTTGTGAGCGTATAATTCCATATGGTCATAACTAAAGCGGTAGAATTGCTCTATTGGAGGCTAATATTGTTGGCTAGTAGCCCATGCAGAGAAGTTAAAG
Source organism: Zootermopsis nevadensis (assembly GCF_977971745.1). Classification (NCBI taxonomy): domain Eukaryota; kingdom Metazoa; phylum Arthropoda; class Insecta; order Blattodea; family Termopsidae; genus Zootermopsis; species Zootermopsis nevadensis. Next base: position 9,961,456 of record NW_028259139.1, on the reverse strand, counting down.
TCGTAGAAAACATTTGTGTTTGTGGTGAGTAGGGGGCGGGGTGAGAAGTGGAAAGGGGAGAGGGTGTGATGATCTGCACAGAGGTAGTGTGAAGGGCGCGGGTGTGTCTGTAAATCACCATTGCGTTGGAGTTAGTCCAGACGAGAATAACTACTGACTGTATGTATAAATCTGCCAACTCCAGTATTAACTTGCTGAAGGTGGGGTCTCTCACAACTCAACCAATACGTCAATTCCGAGGTCCACAGACGTTCCCATGTCTGATACTCTCGTAACATCTGACTGAATGATTACAGGCCTATTTCAGTGGCGGCTGGTGCAGTACCTGCCATTTACGTAACTTATGATCACGGTCATAAATCTACGTAATTTCATAGGATTTGAGACTTTCGCTGCGAGTAAAATCAATAAAATCTTCTCGGGCAATCAGCCGCGTTAACTGGTAACCGTAATAAACCGACGTTTCGGGAACAAACTCTGTTCCCATCATCAGGGTTCTGATGTGAATGGAAGTCGCCTGCGTATCAGGATAGTCAAAATATCTGGAATCATGTCTGAAACTCTAACCCAAGACCTTTAAAATATTGGCAGTAGTAAACCATTTCTGAAATGTTTCGTCTATCCTCTAATATTTTAACTGTTTCCAAAGCCCTGTTAAACTCAGTAAAATTTGTTTAGAATTTATTTTTTTGTTTGAAAGAGTTTTGTTCATGGATATCTGGAAAAAACTAAATATTGTGTCTGTTATAACATTAGCCGCATTGATACAGTATTGTTTAACAGTTAAACCCATCGTATTTTGCTCTTGAAATGCTAAACTTTATTACTAAAATATTGACAGGCAAGAGGAAAGATTTATGATCGTGTCAAACTTTCATTCTATTGAAGAGCTCAGAGGCGGACACATATTCAGTGTTAGTTCCATGTGTTACAGTGATCAAGACTTAACATGGCGCGCGATGTTGAAAAATGAGGAAACTCTAGTAGAGGCTGCGAGTCACCCCATGTCAGTATTAAAGCAGACTTCTTCAGGACCAAAACAATTTGTAGAAAATGTGTCATTTTAAGGAGTAGTGTTTCAAAATTGTTATATTAGTATTAGTTAAAATATATAGTATTATTCTGGTAATAGTCTGTCAGCTGGCCATTAAATTACGTCTTTATGCTATCCGGAAATTTATTTCCATTTTCCGCTAGTGTAATGTGTCCGAAGACAGAAGAATCTAAACAAATCTCGTCTATCTTGTTTCTCTAACATTAATTTTTTAAATAAAATTTCCATTTATTTATAGGTCTCCCAAATGATTTATACCCCTCAATCATTATTATTAAAATATATGTATTTCTCACAGTTATAGTGCGTGCTATATGCCCTTCCAATCTCATCCCTCTTAATGTAACCACCCTGATAATATTTGGCGAAGAATACAAATTATGAAACTCTACAATTAAAATAAAATGCCTTTAATCTGTGTTATTTTATAAGAGATGTTTCTTAATAGTGAAGTTGCTAATGCAGTTTTTACTGAACGGAATTAATTGGTCTGAGCCCACAAAAAAAAAAAAAATTATTGGAGAGTGAGGTTGAAAATTTTGCTCTCCGTCAAATCCTTTACGAAGTTTTTAACTGGCTCTCAGATGAAAAAGTTTGGAAATTAAACAGAGATGATCGGTCTCGATAGAGCCGTTTAAAATCCTCACCAGCTGGAAAAATCTTCTATTCTTTCCCTCTTTATCTCACACAAAGTAATATTAATAACACAATGCATATCCTTTACTGCTTTCTTGTGCAGTCAGCGTATTGTTTAAAAGCTTTTCACTGTAGATTTAAATTAAAGAATATCAGAAGAACATACATTTCATTCAATTTTATTTCTAGTCTGTCTTATTGAAAATAGTACACGATGCGGTAACGTTACGGCTGGCAGGAACAATGCACAGAGATAATTAGGAAATTTACCGGCTTTTATGGAACCCAAAGGGTTACTATCTTATTCACAAAAGCCCTCCGTTACAGTATAACAAGAGAGACGAATCCATCTCCATACCCTGATAGATCTAGATCCATTTTAATATTATCCACCGCTTTATAGTCAGGAGTTTCAAGGTCACCCTCATCAAGTATATTATTTCTTCTTTCTCCAATGTGAGATACGTGTTCCGTCAATCTAATGTTCCTTTCCACGTGTTTAGAGCACTCATATATTTATGTTTTGTGTATTTATATGAGTTTATTGACGGAACTCGATGAAATGTTTCCACTAGAGGGCCCAAAACCTTAGTGGTAGCAAAACATCTGGACCTGAGGGTCAGGAGGTGACGAGAGGCTTGTAAAGACGAGATCCATAATTTGTAATCTTCAAAGATTATTAGACGATTAGATGAATTATGAACAGCAAAACATAATGGAAAATGTGAGAGATATGTTAAATGCGTTTCAAATTTTAGTCTTAAAAGATGAGAATAATATTTAAACTGATCTCCAGTATATGGAATAGATTAAAATTGTTCAGGATCGGGTGAAGTGTTAAATAACTCTGAAGAGGGTAATGGATCTGGAATCCATACGTGAGAGGATTTTTTTGTTCGTCTGAGTGAATATCATTTTATGAAACAGAATTCGTCTCCGTGGAGTTAGGTTAATCTCAAATTTCTACCAAATCACGCCTCTTCTTTCGTTGTTTTAGAATATATTCACTCGTTAAACAATATTTTAATATTGAAACGTTTTATTTGTTGGATTCTAAATTACAGCCGGCGTATAAAATGGCCGAGCTCCGTTTGTGTAACAATGCATTTAAATTCGCTGGTACAGATGATGATGATGTATTACGTATTTGAGTGATAATGACGTAAATGTCATTCACTGTCATACAACAATGATCCATTCATCCCAAATGGAAAACTGCATTAGGCCTGATATATTTCATGCGTTTAACGCCGATCGAAGAGACATAATGAGCGCTATGTGACTGAAGTGGACACAAAGGGAAACAGCAGTACAAGAAGATGGCTGTCTGAATAAACTGAAGACGGAAGGCGACGGGATGCGTCCATTTATGACAAACTGCTGGTGGTTTTATTGCAGATCCACTAGCGATCAAGTATTGAGGGAGAAAGTTCAGATTAGGAGGGATAAAATAGAAAAATACTAGACAAATTTATATAATAAGAAACTTCATAACTAGCAGCCTCGTTTTCACCTAATATTCATAGATTGATTAAATAAACAGACAAATAGCTGTCCCCCTCGCCAAATATAATTATATTGATGAAGTCAAAAGGGATGGGTAGGGAATACAGCACGCATAGGAGAGAGGAGGAAATCATACAGGGTTTTGGTGGGCAAACCAGGAGGAATGTGACCACTATGAAGACTTACACGTAGGTGGGAAGATAATATTAAAACGGATCTTAGAGAAAGAGGATGGGGTTGTATGGACTGGATTCGTGTGGCTCAGGGTAGGGACCAGTGGCGGGCTATTGTGAACACCGTAATGAACATTTGGGTTCTATAAAATGTTGGGAATTTCTTGAGTGGCTTAGCGACTGTTGGCTTCTCAGGAAGGACTTGGTTCCATGGAGTAAGGAACAAGTTCCGAAATAAAGACGGCTGTGTTCTGAGTTGTTGCGCCGTGTGGTCTGCCGACGTTTCTGAGATGCTTGCTGTCTCCATCATAAGGGCAACGATGTCGCATCGCAAGGCATCTTCTCGAAAATGAAGACAGCAAGCACCTTTAAAACGTAGGTAAATTTCTACCACACTTATAGGCGAAACAACCCAGAAGACAGATTATTTCGCTTTCAATCTATATTTTTGTCAGGGTAAGGCGAGAATATAATATATGATTTTTTTAAAAAAAATACAATTTTTACAGTGTCTACGGGGGGTGGGGGGACTGTGAAGTGACAAGAATGTTTTTTAAAACGCAGATTGACAGTACTGAAGAGTGGTTTGTGTGCATACTGATGGCAATATTTCTGCTTCTTGAATCCTGAAGTTGCGGTGACCAATCATCCCCACTTCTTTGCCCCGCGGTTCTGCTCTCTGGACCGGAAGGAAACTAATATTGAACCTCTGAATTAAGACTTCGACTCTTCTATTCTTTCTGAAACCTTCTGTTCCCCTAGCTCCGTGCAGAGATGAGTTATATTCTAGAGAAAAGGTGGGGGAGGGGGATGCTGAGGTTTCGGGGGTGAGGGTAGACGTAGGCTAGAGATATGGAACTGTAGATAAGAACAGAGTTTGGATGATGGTGAGACGCAAAAGTGAAAGAAATGTGGTATATAATACACAGATCAAAACAGATGAAAAACTGAAAAAAAAAGAGACCATGGCTTATGAAACTTTTTTTCGGGACAAAAGATAAACCAAAGAGTTTAATTTGATTTAATTCGTGCCTGCTTAGTTTTTGAATACTTAAAATTAACGACAGAGTTAGGCCAGTCATATTATCGTGGTATGTTCACTCGAATAAAATAAATTACATCATTTGTATCGATAAAATTTTCCATATAAAATATTTTCTTATACGTTTCTTAGTTCCTCCCCGTCTATGATATAATTATTAGGCAATATTAACTGACTTATGTAGTACAAAAGAAATGTATTCGTCACTGTTTCTTTGCTTTGCAACCGTTTAATTGAAAAAGAAATCACCGTGTGAGATTACGGTAGTAAATAACAATAACAACGTAAAATTAGTAATCTGGAATATATTCAAGCTAATAAAATAATAAATGAGCAAATTTATTGCTTTAATATAGTATATTCTTGAAGTACTCGGGTAACAAATGGAGGATTTTGCTTGTTACTAACAAAGAAATGTTATTTTAATTTATTACTCGGTGCATAATCTCCTGTCATTCTAACAGTTATTACATTTTTCACACCTTATAAATAATTTCTGGAAAATATTATCTCTAAATAAAACATAAATACAGTTTCTTACTGGAGATGTTTTATTAAAGGGTGTGAAATTCTGCTGATCCTCACATTTAAACGCGGATGACGACACGGACGTGTGAAGTAATAAGAGAAATTTCCATAACAATATTTTATACATTGTAATGCTTCAATAAGTGGCGAGTTATTGTACCAGCCACTTTAGAAACCAGCAAATATGCATTTTGTAACTATGTGTTTCATATGATTCTTAGTATAAACAGCTATTATTTCCTTAAACCGCATCAACTAATTGATATTTGTTATGACGAGATATTGTATTTTATTTAGATTAAAGACTGAATTCTTACAAGACATTCAGACGAGCATTGGCTTGAAAGGGTTAATGTGCTATCTGTTGGCATATTACGTTATTGGCGTCAGTCAGGTCTAATGCTATAAATAAACACCTATCTATTTTTCAATTATTGCTTAATGGGTACATTTCTGTTTCAGTTGAAATTTAAAAACTCGAGAGCTGCAAAATCAATTGGTAAATATGTCCCGCTTTCAAGCAGATTATAATTGGTTATAATAGTAGGTCCCTATGTGTAGCTTAACACAATTATACTGAATGACAATCAAAATTGTCCCTCTGATAAGTACAGAGGCGGTTTTATATTGCAATAATCCTTATAACAGAGCTTCAGCAATGAAATCTTTATTAAGCGTTGTAATTACACCAATAATTCCAGTAGCATTATGAAAACTCAGAAATTTACTATGGTAGTTCAATGCAAAATAGGCTAGAAACATAATTAGCATAACAATGGAGCGACTGACGATCCTCCCCCGTTATTCATTCGACTATGGTCAACAATGTCGAAAGATCGACATACACAACAATAAAATATATCAGTCGCTATAACTACATTACACATTTCTCTTTAACTTTACTCACACTTAATTACATACAAGAGATTAAAATAAAATGTAATCTCTTTTCGTGCCACAAACAAGATTTCTTGCTCGGATAAATCGACTATTTCTGATCTAAAGTACTTTTTATTTTGTAATATCAGTGAATTACAATTCTCATCATCTGTTTACACTAGAAACAATTTCACTGATAAAAATAACAAATTCCACATCAAAATATCGACAAATGCAAGAACTTATTTCCTACACCAAACTCAACACTACTTCTGTCTTTAAAGCTGAAGACAGAGGCAGCATGTTCCTCTAAAATGCTGATATCTACCAACGAGTCAACACGGCATCAAATTTTAGAAGACCAACAACGAAGGTTCACGTAAAGAAAATATTTACTATAGGAAGCATACTATCAACTACGTAATATATTTTATAAAAATACAAATTTGTCTACGGCCATTTTCCATTACATTATAGAAACGGGCCGCTCATTTACTGCCTACAGCTACGGAGCGTAAATTACGTCACGTTGTAAATCAGATGTGTGCATTCTGCGGTCCACTGGTTACCACGAGGCCTAATTTCTGACATGCATGTACCAAGCCCAGACGTCGAGTTTGATGCATGTACGTAAATAAAATAACAATATCCCGTAGCACAACGAACAAACATGGTAAGACGCTTTCCAGACGCATTTTATTATTATTTTTTTATTATTATTTATTTGACTGCAAATGGGTTTTTACCCGGTGGCAGTGGTCCTACAATAAGACACAACAAAACATAAGACAACAAAAACAATAAGAAACAACAGAACAATGAGACAGAACAAAACAATAAGACACAAAAAAACATAAGACAACAAAAATAATAACAACAGAACAATGAAACAGAACAAAACAATAACACAAAAAACATAAGACAACACAAACAATAACAATAAGAAACAACAGAACAATGAGACACAACAAAACAGTAAGACAAAAAGACATAAGACACAACAAAAACAATAAGACAACAAAACAATGAGGCACAAAAAACATAAGGCACAACAAGAACAATAAGACACAACAAAGCAATGAGACACAACAATACAGTAAGACAAAAAGACATGACACAACAAAAACAATGAGACACAAAAAACATAAGGCACAACAAGAACAATAAGACACAACAAAACAACACACCACACTCAAAATAAAACAACTCATAATATTACAAAACCGTATAACCTAAAGTACATAACTTAAAAATTAATACCAACTAGACATAAGTCAGTAACAGTAATGAATCACACGTTTCATCAGGACCTTCTCTTCACTTCACTACACTTATGAAGCCTTCCCATCCTCACCCCAATTTACCCCCCTTCACTGCACCCACCCATCTATTCCCTTTACTTCACCTCATTTATCACTTTCCTAACCTTCTTCCTAAACGTACTTGGTTTACAGGAGAGAGTCCCTAAAACCTCAGCAGGTAGCTGGTTCCAGAGTTGGATGGTCCTATTTACAAAGGAATATTTTCCGATATCTGTTCTTTGTTTTCTGCTCCTAACTTTCCGAATATGATCGACTCTGCTCAGGTAGTATGGCCTTTGCAATCTGTCACCTATAGCTTTCCATGCCCGATCTCCCGTGTACGCCTTAAAGAGAGCACATATTCGTGCTATCTTTCTACGCATTTGTTTCAAATTTTGTATATTATATTTTATCGTACTTTGTTTACACTAACATATAACCTGGACAGACAAAAATATTTCACAGCTAATACCATTAATATGATGGCTCAAATTATGTTTCATTACTTCAGACCTACACTACACAAAAAACAACAGACATTAATATGTTCACTGATTAGATAAATAATCAAGGATAAGAATATCGAAACATATAGCACGTGTAGTAGATACCAGAAAAATAAATAGAATTTTGGACGGGAAACCTCGGGATTCGAGAATTCTGCGGGTACATAAGCTCAGGTGGGATAATATTAAAATGAACGTTACAGGTACAAAAAGCGATGGTATTTACTTTATACAACTGTTAATAATAAGACAATAAATGCGTATAGAATTTATATGAGGAGACGTGTTATACAGCAGACACTGGGAAGATACAAGAAAAAATGATAAGATCTTAAAATATATCTCAGGAAAACAAGCTGAAAGTTTAGGAGTGGCTTTGGGTAGACTTGAGCGGCAGACGTTGATATTAACAGTGATTAGTTTTCTGGTTTTGAACCAGAGACTGTTAATATAAAGAGACAACAAAGTATGAAGATTCTGTTTAAGTAACATTCTGCTTTAACTTGTTGCGTGTTCTCCCAACCTTGTGGTTCATTAATAAACAAATAAAGGGTAATTTATATTTCATCTCTTCTCCTATACACAAATTATAAAAAGTCCTGCCACCTTCTCTCCCTATTCGCAAGATTACCAAAATTTCTTTCTTAACTTCTTTCTTAAACCACACCGCAAATTCGACTCGTCACCTTCCATCCGCCACGTACTGCCTGCTCTACGTGTCTTTCTAAAACCACGCAACCGATACACATTCATTTAGCAATGTTTACCGAAATGTTAGATAACATTCAACATCAGAGGCAACTCATCCCCCAAAATCGAAGTTGTACATCTTCTTCTTCAGGACTTTGTTTTTATAAATCCCCCAGCTGACAAAACGTCGTTAAAACACAATAATCAATCAATCAGTTAGTCAACCAGTAACGCCGTAGAGAATCGCTAAAAATTTTGGAAATCGGTTACTACTTAATAGGTTGGTTGCCAGTATGTGCCACGAGACACATGGCGCTCTTGTCGCAGGGGTCGTTAATGTAGCTGACATGTGTAGAACCCACCCCTTTGCAGCTCCCTCATTGTTCGCTGATGCTCCATCCATCCCTCTTCTGGGGCCCGCAAGTTTTTTTTTTCCCCACTCTTCGTGACAGCTATATCTTCACAGTGTTTTTTGTGATCATTTTTCTTGTTTTCTTGTCGTTTATAAAACGACAAAAACGGAATGTGAAAGGGAAAATGGCAGTCAGATGGTGAAAAGGAAAGGATATTTACTTCCTTTTGTTTGTCTCTAACGTCGGGGGATTATTTACAACAAATTAGCTAGGACGCCGTACGAATGAAGTGCACTGCACTAGGAAGTGACCACCAGTTACAACGGAAACAGAGATGGATGACGTTCAACTGTTGTGTTGACAGTTCTCGCATCCATCACCAGAGTTCGTCTCGGTTATTGTTATAAGATGATGTATGAAGTATAAAAAAATCATAAAATTTGCACAATTTCACTAGATTTGTATGATTTGAGGTTTTCACAGCAGTGAGTATGAAGATTTCTGTCTTCATATCAGACTAAATTTCATATCCAACTAATACATTCAAATAATTTCGTGTGCGACAAATAATTTTAATAAGTGAGTAAGAAACTTGTATTAACCACACTAACTGCAGTTAATTTCTGCACTATTAACATGAAGAACTGAAATGAATACATGTAAAGTATCCAAAAAAAGAAAGAAAAACAGAGACATAAAATGAAAGAAGCAAAGAAAGACAGGAACGAAAAGATAAATAAATTATAAAGAGGAAAAACAGAGAAACAAGACTGCAGAAAGCAAGAAATCAAAGACAGGAGAAGGAAATGAAAGAAATAATTTCAGTTCAGGACTCTTACATTTCTTTCCGTCCAGCCATTGAACGGCTAACGTGTCATCTGCATACCTCATTTGCAAAGGAAACAAACGATATGGTAATTTATGGAGAAAGGACAAAGGAGAAGTTCGATTTTTATTTTCATTTATATTATCTACCGTTCAGTAAAATAGTGGGGAACGTCACAATTTGGCTTAAGGAATTTGGCATTCGGTCAACTCGTCATAGAATACCTAACGTTTCCTGTGATTTCAACCATTAATGTGATGAAACCTAATTTATTTCATTACCAACAGACTAATTAAGTCTGTCCACATACAGAGTGAAAGTTGTGCAGTGTAGCACCTCTGAAACGTCGGTAAACGTCTACAACAGTACACGGCGTACCAACTCAGAAGACAGAAATCTTCGGACTCGACGCCGTGAAAACATTAAATTTCACAAATATGGTTTCCAATCATATAGTGCTTATGTTCATGTGATAAATTAAATTAATTCTTTGCATTCTGATACCCATATGGGTCTTCAAAATATTCGACAAGAGATGTTTAGACCGAGTTTGAAAATTGAATTTTACACAAAATAATTTAGTGTTAAAACGGTACCATGACATTCTCTGTTATAAAGAAGAAAATATAATTTTATTTTTAAACGCTGACACTCTGCACTCCGTTGAATATATTTTTTTTATTAAAAGGATTTACAATACAACAATACATTAATTCGCGTTACGATCATATAGAATGTTGAAAGTTTGGACTACATATACACACATTTATTATATTAAAATAAACAAACAGACTAACTATTGAGCTTATGAAGATTAAATCTAATGAACCGCACAAAAATAACTGAAAAACAATGGATTTAATAAACACAGGTTAAAAGGTTTTAGAAAAGTTTGTAACAAAATAATGTTCAATCAACTCAAAGTTTCAATGCATACAGGTTCAAAGGCTTTGCACATCTTCAAACTGGTGATAAAATGGTAATGATTTAAAAATTATATAGTATTAAAATTGCTATGTTTCAGCCAACATCGAGCCTTAAATTATTTCAGCATCTTTTAAATTTGTAATTGGGCGTTATATAATCTGAGCAACAGACACGATGTTTAAATAAACCCCAAATAAGTTAATAAACAAATATTACGTTACATATTGACACCTATAAATACAAATGAGTCAGGATAAATAAAGGATTACACTCCAAATGAAATACAAAAGTGGCTACTGATTTTGGGAAAACCAGCCCACTTAATTCGTCATATAAATCAACCAACTATTTTTAGAGTTAAATGTACTGGACCGATTTAGTTAAACTTTCGTGTGAAAGACACTACATTTTATCAAGTCATTTTTATTTTGACGTAATTCTTCCTGTAAGTCATTTTTCGTGCTTTACTATCATTAAAGACCTTCGTCGCATTCAAACAGATATCAATAAAATACACATATATTATAGACTTTTTGTTGTACAAATTTAATTCATAGTAATTCATTCGAAAGACCATCTACTGCGCACGTGACATCAAGCCGAATCGCTGATGAAGGAAATTAATCACTGTACACTTAGAATTATACAAAATGCTGACTTATTGGCTGTTAAAGTAGATGGGACATATACTTACCACTAGTGTTTAAAGGTGTAAAGTGATTAATAAAGGAAACAGGAAATGGGTGTGTGGGTTGGATTCAATTGCTCTCGATAGGGCAGTGACAGAATCGATTTGAATGAAAGATAAAATGATTCTGCCCAAAATTCGTTAACTTATTTCGGTTTTGAGGACGATTCTGCGAGGAATCTGGAGTTTGCTGGTTTTAGATAATGCAAGTGGGTACAAAACCCTGTCCAGTTTACTGAAGATGATGATAATCCAGCTTCTCATGGTCCATCCCTTTTAAGTATTACCCTTCTCTGTCTACCGATATATCTTGTCCCACAGGAAAGCTGTATAGGAGTACGTTGCCTTGTCTAAAGTCTACGGACGTTCCATTTGTGTGGGGTGATCCATTCCGTCATATCAGAAATCTAATAGATTCTGATGTATGAAGAAACTTCATACGCCCTCTCTTATTGATTGATTGGTCTTTCGTTCTAGTTGAGTGAAGCCGTAAATGTTATGCAGAAACCTTGTTTCTGCTGGCGAAAATTATGCGGTAATTTTCCTTGCTAAAAACGACATATCTTAATCAAAAATTCAAAAACTTGTTCTGATGTCAATATAAATATTCCTGCCATCTGTTGAGAGATTATTCATGGCTATTCATCAGTAAAAACCTTAGAAATAGGATTAAATGTTAGTCAATAAAAGATTGGTTTCTGAATTATACAGAAGGTCCTAAAAGACGTATACACAGCAGCAACTTTGGTGGCAGCTTAGAAATTAGTTGCTTACCGCTGTCAACTCTGCCACGAATCTAATGGTTGTCATTTTGAACACCTACACTAGATTCGATAATTAACTGAGCGTCAATGTTGAGGTACGTAATGATTTAGTTTATTAAAACATACTGGAAACAAGATTCATAAGACACACACTTCGAGTAACAACATGGGAATGCCCAAACACTATACCATAACTGACGTGGAGGTAAAACTCCACGAGTTCCATACTCGGCACACAATCGTCACAGCATTCCTGCTTCGTATCACGTAGATAGCGAGTTCAAATCTCTGCCCATATACAGAATATCCTGAAAAAAACGATCCGTGGTTCTCCTCTTTACACCTCCCACCCGTATCAAATAACGGGACAATATCTTAAGTTAGACTACGACCACTTTATTCCCCATACTTTCCAATTAATTATTCACGCTAATATGAGATATTCAGCGTTATTAAATAATAAATACCTCTGACGTACAGAGGAAACAAGCGAAGTTTTAATTTGAAGGTAAGCAATAAATAAGGACTTTTCTTGTTTATTTCGAAGGCCCTTCGATATGAAATTCTCGCAATCATGAGTAAGTTTGCTTAAATTCGTTTGCTGTAGTCGGCTTAAGAAAACTGTCTCTTTACAGAATTTGGCTCTATACGAATAGGCTTATTTCGAATGACACTAAAAGCCCGCCTGCCTGTTATTGACAAATCCGTTGGAATTTCAGTTAATGTTGTCTGGACTGTGTATTAACTCCCATACGGCGCGTAATAGTGTCACATTTCGTGAGTAAATGGAAACAGGAATAATGAGATAATTTATTGGGTTTCTGGCAGAAAGCAGAGATTCGAAACGGAGACCTACATAAGTATCATCATTATCATCAATAATGAGGCCAACTATCTTGTTCCTTCGCTATTAAAACAAATTTTGGTAAATAAATTTGTCATATTTCGTCCCAACAAAGTCATTTTCTTTATGCAGTTTATTCTAAGAAAATGCATCAAATTGTTTTAGGCCTCTATATTTTAACTTTTAAATCTATTATCTGTAACTCAGTGAGATAATATGTTCTATTATTTTATTATCTGTAGTCTTTCTTGTTATCATAAGTTTCGCACTTCGATAGACAATTGCTTTTGAAGTTCTAAGATCGAAATTCTTTGTTATATGTTATAAAAATACGCTGTTTCAGTAATAATCAGTCATAATAAAACAGCCATTTGTTAACAACAATTTCAGTTTAACGTTATTCACTATTTGAAGATGGTCTATATAACATTTAAAAGCTTAGTCCATACCACAAAGAAAACACAATGCATTTCCATTACAAAGATCAGTTGGTAAATGCTTGAGAGGAAATAATGACTATTTACTTTGAGAATCATATGAAATACACAAATAAACTCACTGGGAAAAAACAGAATTACATTTTCCTTGCTCGACTTTTTACTTATGACAGGAACAGCCAAGAGGAATAATTTGGGTGATATAATCGAAGTAAAACCCATAAAAACAGCGTAGCAGTAATATATGAGGGCGTAGTGCATTTCAGCACGAAAGGTGATGTTACCTGATTCTGTGATTCATAATTGCGCTTTATAATCCTGTCCATACGCAAATGTTTAAAATGTTTTAGTGCGTCGACTGGGTTGTAACCTCGTCTGGATTTGCAGACTCGATACGTAATTTTATCCAATTTCTTCTTGTTGGTCTAAATAGTTTTTCATAGCACCCCGTTCTCTGTTTTAAAACAGTAAACTTTTTACACACTAACAAATATGTTTTTCTGAGTTCTGGCGGCGTGTAATATCGACGGTGGATACCAATCTTTCGGAGAAATAAACACTATCAATTTCAACCCTGAAAATGTAGGCAGTATGTTCCTCCGAAACGTTGCCATCCACTGAGTCCACTAGGCTCCGTTGCTGTCAGCTTCTCAAATTTTACAACGGGATATGTGCTACAAATTAAAAGCTATTCATTGAAGAAAACTGAAATCTTCTAATTAATTATATAACTTCCCGGATTAATATTATATACACACAGGAAGGGAGCTTTGTTTTCTCGACATTGTTCAGAATCTGAAACTCCGTAAATGCTAACTGAGTTGCAGTTATATTTTCTGATGAAGGCGAATTGAGTCCGAAAACAGATCGTTTGATTGTACACAAACCTCAGGGTGTTCTGTAGATTGAACGGATTCTCTCAGGACTGTGTACACCGGTACCAGTACCATAACTAGTGACATTGATTATCCTGTTAATTGAATGAGGTTGTAGATCACAGATAACCTAACACAGTTGTAACTTTACAGAATAGAAATTGTAGATATTTACACCTGTTTATTTATATCAGAAGTTACATCATTAGGAATATGAAGAACGGCAGAGTAAGGTAAATACGAAATAAGTTTGTTAATAAACGGGAAATGTATTTCATCAAAAACGAAGTTGGAGGTAGCCTAATCAAATGACAATTTTCCATAAAATTAACACAAGGAAGTATTCACAAATTAAATATACGATGCTTCAAAATAAGAAGTTAATATAAATAACGTTTAAAACTTCACTTAGACTTCGGGACGAAACTTATGTCTCCATTACAAAAATAAAAGGGTTAATGCTGTTTAAGAAAATAATCACTGCTTATTCTGAGAGTCATACGAAATCCTTAAATACACTGTAAGAGAAATGCAGATTTATCGAATGTTGAATAAGATGATGCAAACTTCATGCTTGAATACTATTGAATTATTTTTTGATTATTTGTTTTACCAATAGATATTATGTATAGCTGGTAGATGTGAAGACCACTAACATAGAATGGGTATTAGGAATAAAATGTTAATTTGGACAGGATTTCCAAACTAGGACTTGAAATGGCCCCAGACGTACTGTGTACTATGTTCATTAGTAGTGAAAATAAAATTGAGGTCAGCTAACATTTCAGGAAGTCGCTGAGTATCTGACGCCTTCACTTATATTAATCACTCTAAGCCTCGTCCCAGAATAGCGTAATTAAAAGTACATTAAGTATCATCTCAGAACCTCGGCTTGAAACATTTCCTACAACTAAATCTACTTATTGTAAAAACTTAAAGTTTTTTTTTATCAGATTTGAATTGCAAATTTTATCTCGATTAACAAATCACGTTTTAGTCAGAATATAAGATAATTTATATGCATCGTTTTGAAAGGCGAACAACAGAGGATACGTAATTTTCCTTCAACGATCCAAAATTTCCTTTCTTTGATAAAAGATTATACTGTGAAGAATTCAACCACCAAGCAGCTAGGTGCAGACTGGATATTTATTCTTAAAAAGTTCATTTGTTTTTGGATGACGTGTTATTGTCTGAGGGAAGAATTTACTAGACATTAGTGGCATGACGTCATGTTCAATGCTATCCTAAAAACATTACCTCCTTCTAAAAATGTTCCCACTATTGGAGAAATATGAATATTTGAAACTATTAGCGTATTATCAGTAACCCAACTATGCTAAATTCTGTACAAACCAAATAATACTATAAATAATATAATGAGACTAAACACTAGAGAGTTAGGAACCAAATTCAGAACCGAGAGTCAGTCGATGTTTCTACAACGCGAATTAGAACAGCTTTGCGCTTGAGCAGATGGATGTTTAAAGGTCAAATCAATTTTTCGATAAGGCAGATAGTAATTGCACACGTGCTCTGAACTTTCACTGTCTTCAGATAGAATTCGCTCAAAGGATGTCAAATTATTTTAATCGTTGTTAGTACAAAATAAAAACAAATCCATGCACGTCGGTGCCAGTATTTTGGGTTGTATGCAGATACCAAGGCCTGAATATGCAGGCAGTATGTTCCTTGGAAACGTTTGTATCAACCTACGAGTTGACGTGGCGTTACAACCCAGAACAAAAACATCGTCATTTATATCGCTAAAGGCAGCAATAAGATATGGAAATTAAATATGGATTTGGAAAATGAGACACAGAAAACGTTTGTAAGCTGTAAAGAAGAAATTTTTTTAAGAAATTGTTGCGATTTTTAAATTTGAAAGGAATACATAAGGTAAACGTTCAAAAGTTGAAATTATAATGAAATGCATATGAAATTATCAAAAAGAATTCAGAAAAATTAGTGGGAAAGAATTTATTTCACACGCTTCAAACCCAAAATCTATGGCTTTGTTGATGGAGGCAGCAAATACTTCTGAAACGTCGGTAAAATTCTACCAGACTAAAAATCTCTACAACCCAGAAGACAGTCATTTGCAAAAATTATCAATTTATCATAAAACAGATCTCAAAATAAAATCCTCAAGATGTTGCTACCTGAAATTTATAACTTGACTAGCTCTCGTGAGTTTCCTTATTATTTAGAATATAATAACAGCTGACGTTAATAAACTTTGTTTTAAGTTACCGAAATGTCTTCTTGTACATCCATTCCCCCCCCCCCCCCTCGAAGGACGAGAAAGGTACGTCGTGTGTCATCAGACTAGTAATTATTAGGTGTTGATGAGGATAATATTATTATTATTATTACTATTATCGAGACTGGGTACCTCCGACCACTATAATGCACAAGCGATGTAACTGTTCTGCATGACCGCTTACTGTGAGCCATTAATAACCTTAGTTATTATAACACCACTTGATTCATCTATCAGCCAGCCACTCCCGGCAGCCATTATTACCTGTCATACGCACAGAACACTTCCTTTGTTCACAGCGCACTGATCACCATGTACTTTAAAACCCCTGCTTCTTCGTAGCTTTTTTACATTGCTTTGCTATTCGTCTACATTAGAATGTCTGAGGCAACAGGGAAATTTAATTTCTGAATTGGTAGCAATGGGCTGTTGTTAGCAAGACCATGAATTGTCTGTAAAGACACGTTAAATATTTTTACGACAGAATTTTATTGCGAAATTGATTTAATAAATAACAAGATTTGATTTGTAGTAAAACTGATGTTAACTTTTTTATTTTAACACCGTGTAAACTCGTAGGAAGCAAAACACCAACTGAATATTAACATATTTGAAAATGCTGCGTCGTGTAGTCTAATAGAAATTTAGCAACGTTTCAAATTGTTTCGTGCTTTTTTATTCATCGCCCTGAAAATGGAAATAGTAACCACGTCGGTTCACTACATAGATCAATTGGTTAACGCTGTTTAGGGATATAATCGCTGTTTGCGCTAAGACTAACATGAAACCAATACAAATATTTTGTGAGAAAAATGCAGTTATTGTTTGTTACAAGTGGTGCGTATATTTTACCAATATATTTCAAACCCTTTGCTGTTATTAGTATTATGGGGTCAATAAACCGAAAGTACTAATGTACTACAAGCTAGATGACCCGAATTTTACTGCGAACCATCTACACCCAGGTCTACCAACTACTCATTTCCCTTCAGGTTTTTAAAATAAAATTGTGAATTCATATTTATTATACTTTGTACGTGCTACATGTCTTGCAAAACTCATTATTTTTAACGTAAGAATATTAAGTGTAAGGCGCAACTTATAAATCTTGTAATTAACATTTTTAATTTTTTATTAAATTTTATTTTAGAGATGTTTTAAACAGAAATGCAAAAACAGTTTAACAATATCATCTTGAAAAGCTAGCGTACATGTAGAGTGTTATGGCGTCCAACTACTCTCATATGCAAATGGCGTACTGAAATTCTGGTCAGGCCATAGTTGGAAAAATGTGACTTAATCAGCGGTACACTGTTTATAGTCGCTTTCATGTAATTTACAAAAAAAATGTTTTTGTTGGAAACTGATCATGAATAACAATGTCAATTTTCAACAGACTAATTATGAATTTGGTACGTGAGTAATGCTAGAAACAATTTGTCATGCAGAGTGTGATGCTGTGTGTACGTTGGGATTCAATAAATTAAGACTAACATTACCCACGCAACGACACGTCTGATATTTTACGTGTTCTAATTTTGTAAGCAGTAGCTCCCGTGTGTGAACCATGACACAGATCCTATGAGAAAATGCCCTTATCAAAAAGACCTTCTTTTATATAAGTTTCCAGGAAACAGAATCTAAAAAAAATGTTAAGGAGGAGACAAAGTGAGAGGGTATTGAGTAACAATGCGTTTAATAGGGAGGACAGAGATACTTTTATGTCTATGAAGGTTCCCAGGCAGTGCTAGCTCGTCCTTGTGGTAAAGTTAAGTTAAAGAGAAGGCAAGACGTATGGAAATAGAGAAGGTAAAGAGATAAAAGTGAATTTGCCTTGGGAGAGCGGCCTTTGGTTAAATTCTAATTTTACCTTAAGATGTAATTTTGATATTATCACTGGGAAGGCTTCATGAAAGGCATGCAGTGGAAATATGAATTTGGGTACCAACTCAGCATTTGCTCTAAGACCGAGGAAAACCACGGAAGAGGATGATCGATTTGGCGGGTCTCAGAGCCTTTTGAATGCGTACTAACTTCTATTCATCAGTCAGGCATTTAAATACGAGAGCCCTAAATGATGTCCCTAAACGTGCTTTATCTTTTCCAAAATATTTAAAGATTTGCACACTTCAGTTTCTCCAAATAAAATGTCAATGCATATGTTATACTTTATGCATGCTACACGCCCCGCCAAAGTCAAATTTCCATACAGGTGATTATAACACAAATGTCTATATCATTTACATTGAATTTGTATGTTTATAATCACTTCCCATGCATGATTTTCCCAGCCGCTTCAGGCAAATGTCAAGATAAAAATGTAAACCAGGCCTAGGTATATTTCTTTAATTTCCCTCACAATTCGTTATTCTTCCTATCTTTCGATCCTGTATAGTCTGAATTACTGACAGCGTCGTTAAATAAGCTACACGCAAAGAAATGTTTAACATAAATTTAATATAATTCCAGAACTCCTTAAAGCCCACTGGATATGTACCACCTGCTTTAAAATAAAATAATTCTTAATTTTTTTATAGTATATGTTTATGGGTTTCTTGTTCCTCAGAGTAAACAGATATGTTTTCCTTAAACAGCGTTAACCAGTTGATATTTGTAATGGTAAGGTATGGTGCTTTATTTGCGGTACGGACTTAATCTATAAATATAAACTTCGGTTTAAAGGAGTTAAGAGAAAATGTAATTATTTTAAAACTTTATAAATAGCAAGAATTCTACATACTACAGTATAAAACGACACTGTATCAAGTACAAGGTCAAACACGACAGCTTTATCCTCAGCAGTCGTTGAATATGAGGATGGGATAAGCCAAGAACTGATAAGGAAGAGAAGATATGTTTAAACTTCCTGGGAATCCAACCTATTTATTTCAACACTATTGAATTACAGCTTATATCAATAAAACAATACGAATTCACAATTATTTATATTTGACATGACTGATATTATTAGGCAACAGAAATAATTACATAAAACTGTAAACATTATTACAAACTTACAGTGACACTCGTATGAAATTTATATTATGACAAATACATTTGTTAAATGGATCTAACTATGTGCTAAACATATTATGATGAACAATCCATTTGTATGTGTATTCGTGTCATACGAGTATTGGCTTTTAAATAACGGAATTGACAATTTTATGTCATATATTTAACGACGCTGTCAGTGTCTCAGATTAAATATAGCGTCAAAACGTAGGATAATTACTCAATAGTAAATTTGAAGAAATATAGAACGAAGCGGTTATAGTCTACTTAAAATTTTATCCCCGCCATTGGAAAGACTAGAGGTAACCATGAAAAATCTCAGGAAAAAAATCCTCCTTCGGATGGATACTTAATCCAGGGTCTCTCGAGCACAAAGCAATGTGATAATTTTTCTGTTTTAATGGTACTGGAATACGAACGTATACGATTCAGAAAATTTCTGAGACTGTGTCGTTACAAATAACTGTAATTAATTCATGATTAATTTTATAATGTCGTAATTTTGTGTCTGAATGTCCATATATGTAAATGTTAACTTTTATTTTTCTAGGGTTTTATTATTTAAATCTTAATATATAAATACTTATAAGTGGAGAGTGTAAAATAAAAAGGCGTGCTGTGTATGAGGTAACAAGTGATAGAATCAACAAGGATAGTAAATAAGTAACTCGAAAAAGGACGAGAATGAAAAAGAAAGATATAATTCTAAACAGCAAGAAGAAAAGAAGGAAGAATATTAGAAAAATATACGAAACGAAGAATACATAAAGAGGATTTGGAAAATATTAAGTTCACTTAAAAATACTGTGACAGCAGAAAGTCATGTTAGAAATTCAGTTACAAAAATCTATGTTCCATTAAGGACCTATAGTTTAAAAGATGGAGTAAATGAACTAGAAAAAAATTGAAGTTTGTGAAACTTAGAAACGAAAGTTATAGACAGCAAATTCCACTAGAAATTAGGATATTTATTTAGATAGGTAAATTATTATGGAAATGTCTGTCCTCCGTCCTTACCTAATTGAACCCGACGATGCGGTAGTTAAACATATGTCGGTATAAAAATTACACACAAATTCTCTAATGGTGTTTAGTGTGTCACTAGAAATTGTTCCTGAAAATGAGCATTAACTACTTTGGTACTCCGTCTCCAGCTGAAGTTGAATGGGCAGGTATTACATGGCGCCATGTCTAAACCAGCTGAAGTGCAATCTGCCTAATGTGGGCTTATAGTACTCATTTATAACCGAAAGGTTTGGCCACTAATTGAATGGTTCTCTGTTACCGTCCGCGCAGCAAAATAGCGACACCGCAGTGATTCGTTTCATCTGCATGCTAATGTTACTGAGCGTCGGTAGTGAAGTCGGGGGTGAGTCAAAGCAAAATTAGTTCACTCGTACGGAGTGCTGGGCTGACTTATTAAAACTGCACTGCAATTATGACCTTTTGTTTAACATACACGAATTTTATGGAGACCATTTTCCTCCCTTCTTTAAATATCTCGTTGTTACATTAATAATTACGAGAAATTCCTATAAATTTTATTATTCACAAAATATTATTAAGTGAGGTTTTGACGTCGGTGGATCCGAAGATAGATGTCAACTGGGTTTCAGTGCCGTGTAGTTTGATAGAAGTTCACCAACGTTTCAGAGGTCCTTGCTGCCTCCATCATCAGGTGTATGGATACTGAAGATGGAGGCAGCAAGAATTTCAAACATCAATAAAATTCTACTAGAATGAAGGTAGCTTACTCGCAATTGTGAGAACGTAAAATCTCATTTCGTCATTTCCATTATTAAAATAATTCATCAAAGGCTTAGGTTATATAACGTAACATTATTTTCAAATTTGATAATAAATAACGTGTAATTAGTTAGTTGTGGCGGAAGATAAGGTTATATTGTAACATTTGCTTAATGCGATTAACGGAAATGACGAAAAGTCTCGCCAACGACAGTGTCCTGGCAGATTTTCGAACGCGAAACCTTCAGAACATTTACGATGTCCTTGGTCCCAATATTGGCATGGGCAATGTGTATTTTAACGACATTGTTTGGTGTTGTCCTCAGTTTCTGTACAAAAATACCGGGTTAGTACTCTAATCCTTTCCACTCTATGCACGAGATATCTCGCACTGTCCTGTCTGGTCATGCTTTATTTGGTGTTTGAGGTAGTCATTGAAAGAAATATGTCCCTTCATCTCAAAGGAACTGAAGTTGCATTTTGTGCTTTTCAATATCAGAAATTGCACGTCTCTATTTAAATAAATAACAGAAAAATTTGGGGGGAAGTTTGAATGGAAAATGGGGATTTAGACGGAACTATTATATTCTCATAGGGCTCATGTTGTTACATTTACAACTGTCACTTTTGAGGCTGCAAATGTTAATTGGATGATCTTACAGACGGGAGATAAACCATCAAGATTGTGGTGTTTATACTTCTTTAATTTCTTACGAACATGTTTTAACGTTCTGTTATAATATCCATGTTCTTCAGTATTATTCTTAAATCAACATTATCGTAACATTTCTTTGTATGGACAAACTTGTGTAGTTCGTTCAAATATATAAAATATTCTGTTTTCTTTTAAACTCTGCACGCTTTATTTGATATTGTACTGACATGGACCTTTTGGAAATCAGTCCTCAGCGTGTACATGAATAAGAAATGGGAGAGAGACAAACATAAGATACGAACAATGCTTACACAGCCAATGTATACTTGTCTGTAAATCAAACTCTTTGTCAAAACTTTACCTTAGCTGTAGTAGACTATAAACTTTTAGTCTGAACAGCATTCCTCAATTCACACTTCCATGACACTAAAATCTCTATGGCAGCCTTATTGTTATAAGACGCACCACTTCTAACGTGATGTATCATTAGCCTAAGTGGATGGTAATTTGAATAGTTGGGGGTAGAGTATGATGGTAAAGGGGAGGTACTATTTTCTGTAGTGATGATGTTACAGAAGGGTTGATCGTTTCGCGTGTTGATGTCACCTTCAATTAGAGCATTGATTCAAACTCTTGTGTTGTAATACAGTTATGTGCGAGACTGTTAACAAGCAAGTGTCAAGGTGGCAGCCCTTCCTTCTCACACACACACACACACACACACACACACACATCAGATTCCATCTCCCTTCGTTCAAGTAACACGCAACATATAAGCTCAGACTTCGCCAAATTTGGATAAAGAATAAAGAATGTCTTAACCAGACATAAATAGTATTCTGACATTTTATATGACATATTTAATACCAAATAATAAATAATACACAGTTGCCTGCGTCAGTTGTTTTTGTCGATTAATCGATCAAACTGCGACGATTGTAGAAAATTTAAAAGTAAGATACGTTGGTAGCCCCCACAACCAGTTCCATAACACGCGTAACAGATTTTCCAATAAACAAAGAGAGTGATAGAAAAATTAAATATGAACATTAAAAATGAGTAATGTGAAATTTTTTAGCATATAACAAACTTATAAAGAAATATTTGAAAACATCTAAAACGTAGACCTATTTTATGACGAACAAACTTAACTGTAAGCTAACACTTAAAATATTCGTAACTGTAGAACGATGAAATAATAAAAATAGGTATAAACGTTGTTTCGCTAATATTTTAAAAAAATTATATTTTTAATTGTACTTGAATTTGAGGGGTAGAAGTTGAAAAACGCGGGTATGTGACAATACCCACAGTGGTTAGAAAATGCGTGGGTTATTCTTATGGCTTCCTGATGGGACTGATAATTAAATAGTTCTCTTACCGAAATGTTACCGTGGTCGGAGACATCCTTATGGCTTCCTGAGTGATCCTTATCAGTGGTGCCACATTTACGTGGAAAATTCTGATAATTTACAGCTACATAGCAGGTAACTCGTAAGGACTAAACGTTCGTTACTTTCTTAATTTATTTAATGGTTCCCTTTCAAACACACAAGCTATATAGCGTAAATTGTAACAAGATTATGAATTATGGATTGGGAATAATAATATTATTTAAAGATTCAATCCGTACCGCAAAGAAAACACGACGCGTCTCCATTACAAAGATCAGTTGGTTAATGTTGTTTAGGGAAGTAGGAATCTGAGTTTGCTCAATTAATCATGTGAAATTCATTAATACATTCTGTGGGAAAAATATAGAGTTACTAAAGTTAAGGAATATATGCATGTAAATATTGTGCCTTGGCGAACCTAACCTAACCATACAATCTAAAGTAACTAAATCTCAACTACTAACAAAGCTGTTGACCCATACAGTCACGTGATATGACACGCGCCAATCACCAGTGTCGCTAGCTGCGACACAAAAAGATAAATCAGTTATTGAATTGTCTCATCTGGCATATTGGTAAAATAGTGTTTTTCATTGGGAGGCTTTGATAAAGTGAATTAATATTTTAGTTGGTGAATAGAATTTGGAATAATGATTCAAACGTTGATGATGATATTGATAATGACAAATAATAATAATTATACACAAAATAATTTTCAAAACTTTGATAAGTTAACTTTAAAATTATGATCCTGTCACAGCGACTGAATATTTCGAGTTTTAAGTGAGTATCTTCGCGGTTCACTCTAAAGTTTCGAGCGTTTCATTATAGCCCCCCCCCCCCCCCCCCCCCCGCCTCTCGTCACGAAGTTCAAGCAGTTTCAAACTTGTCGCTTTCGTCGCCGTATTTCTTGTGGATTTCAACTTCGTCTTCAGTCATCGGGGACCGACATTATTTTAATTCACCATCATGTACAATTCCCTTACTTTCCAACAAAGATGAGGTCACTGAACAGTGAAATTACATCATTCACATTATATATACCCGTGATGTAGCAACATTTGGATGTAGTTACAGTAAGAAGAACTTACACAAATGAGAAATGGATGTCTAATTATAGCCATCTGTTTCTATTTATGTTTAATTAAAAGATGTCAGTATATCAGATTATATAGTGTAAAATGATAGCGTGATTAATACATAATGAATTGTAAAAAAAATTGGAAGAAATTAGTTGAGGCTTAATTTAGGAAAATAACCCACCAATTTTTTTATTGGGAAGGGAGGTGTGGAAAACCACAAAAGTCAAAGTGAGGTTAACTGGTCCCGGGCCTAGATTTTAACCAGAGACCTATCGAATTTTAAAAAAATTGGCGCTTAACACCCGGCAGCTACGATCTGTCTGCAAATAGTGAAAGGGTAGAGCTTCAATTTCGAGTAAACAAAGTTTTCAAATACTTTCCTTAATATATAGCATATTGTAATTACAATTTTATTAGTTCATTTAAATTCTAGTTCGCAACTGAATCGAAATTACAGCATAGGATAGCAAAGTAATTATGGTTAAAAATTTATCAGTCTAGAGGACAGGATACATTTTTATAAAGTATTTCTGCTTTACTGGAAATTATATCTACATTTGCTGAATCCATTTTCGCAAACCAGGCTTTTGGTTAGAATAAATGCTGTTCATATTTCCTACATTTTTGTTATCTTCTGTGACTCCCTGATTTTCTGAACTATTCGGTGTATTGGAAATTCCACTGCCAATATATGGAATTCGATGTTTAGTTTTCTGCGTTTTGGTTTGTTTTATTTAATGTGTTTACAGACGCAAATAACCGGAGCCAATGATTCGACTTTAAACTCGTTAACTAACAAATAATATTTAAAACGTGATTGTTTTTTCACCTGAAATCATCAAATTTAAATATTAAAGTACAATTTAAGCAAACAATAAAGACGGAAATATGTAAATTATTGTAACTGTTAGTTTAATTTATGATAAAATATTTGTGATGGTGTATATAGTTATATTTATCGAATTATAAACATAATACAAAAACTTTCGTGTGTTGAAAACAAGCGTGGATAAATACAGAGTCACGTACGTAGATAAACATGTAAAGAGGTGGAGGGATATTTTGGAATTGTTGGTAGCCTCCAAGGGATAACAAGTAGGCAGGCGGACATACCAGTGTTTATAAGCTTCAAACCATAACGACGTTCACAGAAACGTGTGCTGAATTGCTTAGTATTCTCATTTGCAGATATTCCTTTTACACATTACTGGAACTGCGATCATCCACTTATAAATGCAGCTTCAGATATTATCTAACAAATCTTCATAAGAATATAAATTAAAAGTCAATCGCTCTACCGTATCGGAAAAAACTGACATGGGAATTGATAATAACCGTCTTCTGGGTTCTTTCGCCATGTAGGCTGGTTTCGGAGGGACTTAATGCCTCCATAATCGGGACGATTTCTGTTTTTTTACCATTAAAAATGTGGATAATTTCGTGCTTTACAACTTAATCTGGGTTAATGTTACCACATTTTATGATGAAAGTGTCTTCGACTTCCAGTGTCTTCACTGGTCTTACTTTTTAATAATATAAAACATTGTATGCAACTCAACAACTTAAATCGCTGTATCTGTATGTTCATTAAATGTGCTATCTTAAGTTAATATTTCAGCTACGGAAAATTGTTAAAAATTCACCAGCAACATGTAACAAATTTTTAACCGTAGTTGGTCGGTCTCCATTGTATGGAATTCTATGAAGTAACTCAAATAAAATTATTCTTTAAATAACTGCGAACCGTAAGTACTAACAGTTCACTTTAAGCACATTTGCATTATAAATTATCGTAATCTCTAAGTATTAATGTAAGGAAGAATTTTTTTTAAATATATTCTCAAATATATAAATTTTTAAGGCGAAGGCCCTATACGTACATCTACAATTTATCCCATTCGTATTCAGAGCCAAGATTGTGCATTATGCTTTTGTCATATTAATATCCCATTTAAATCAATGACGCATCGAGAAAATGTCCGTTAAATTCAAAAGATTCGTCGTTTAAATTATTATTATTAAACGTCGAATAAAAGTTTTCACTAAGTAAGGACTTACAGAATAGCCAATCAGTAACATTTTTACCTTGTGTATATGTTTGTTTTTATTAAATAAATCTATTTGCTTTCATTATAATATTAAAATGTTTGTTTCCATTTGCATCAAGGCTGTTAACAGGCTCTGTGTATAAATTGTATCTCTGTGTTTATAAAGTTTACCATTATTTTCAGACATATCATATCAGTTTATTCGTTTTGTGTTTGTGTCTACGATAAGAAAACAAATTAAATGAATCAGTACTTCGCTAAATTGTGAGTTCGTATTTTTTTTATATTTTCTTTATTCTTGGGTGAAAACCAAAATTCTGATGGTCAAAGTGGCGTTTGAAATTTTATATTTGTGGCTGCGCCGAGAATGACTGTAAAAATGAATTACACACTGATTATGCCGAGCTATAGCTCAGGTGGTTAGTCACAGACTTCACACCGCGGACAGAGGCCCAATTCCACAGAGACACATTCTCACCCCACAGAAAGAATAACATCTTTCTTGAACACAATCTTGGCATTGTTGGAAGATGATTTACTCAGTACATTCTTTGTAAATCTTACATGTCTAAATTATTGACAAGAACAGGTAATGTTTTATATTTTAAAAGCTCTGAAACCATACGAAAGATATTGAAAATAGAGTTAAGTTAACATTTCACAATCTCGGTAAAGCTTCCTTTTATAAAGTTCAAGAAAGAGTGGCTACTTTGGGTATTAAAGTCATTCTAAACTTTTGATATAAAACAGTTTACCTTCAGAAATTGGTTTTCCGTCTTACAGGCCTATGTAAATAACGCCTCGCAAGGAAACCAGACTTGCTGTCTGGATCTATCCTAGTAATGAAACCTCTAGAATTAGTGCCATTAGATTGTCAATTTATCGCCAGGATACTTGCGACTACAAAGTGCTGTTTAATAGAGCTATACGTTTACAGTATGTTATAACCCACTGGCTCCCACTATGACGGGGCGGCTGCGGGGTGTGGAGGGTCGGTAAAACCTCTCCCGATAAATATTTAACGTCTTTCTTGAATGCCGTCAAATGGACCCTTCACGATGATGGATTCCTGGTAGAAGGAGAGTGCAGTATGTTATGGGAAGGTTATTTGGGGGGCGCTGGAGCAGAGGCAACTAGGCGCCCTTGCTTTTACGTCAGGCAAATCGGATGAAACTAAACTGCTAATAAAACAAAGCAACTCGCAAACAAGAATTATTTTAATTATTTACTGCTTTTGTGATACTGCATCAAATTCTGAGATGGAGCTTGTCACGTATGTAATTATATAATTTTTTTATCAAGTCAGGAAAGCAATCAATCAGTTAATTAACCGTTCAAAGCTGAATATCTAATGATATTTAACAATTCAGCCCGTACCGCGAAGAAAACACAACACGTCTCCATTATAAAGATTAGGTAGTTAATGCTGTTTAAGAAAATAATCGCTGTTTACACTGATAATTACAGAAAACTCGTAAATACAAAATTGATAGTTACTGATTTTTAAAGCAAATTACATATATATTTGCTAATATTCTTTAATTGTCTAAGTAAAGACCATAATAGGAATTTGATTTTGTCTACTCGAAGTAACTACATAAAATTAATTCAAATGTTCGTTAGTTCTGAAAGGAGGACTCGAAAATAGGACAAAGGATGTAGTTCAAAGTTTTTACGGAGAAACATTTTAGAACACGGCAAATTGAAAGATTAATATGTGGTTTAAATTAATGATATTAAAATAGACCTTATGGAAATAATAACGTTTAAAGGTGAATAACAGTAACCCAGGATGGTGTCAAATTTCTTTCGGTGGTATTAGATGTGTTAAAATTTTAGGTTTATGTAAAAGATTGTTATGTACGTAGGTAGATAGGAGGCCATTTTTCCGGAAACGAACCGCACATGTCCCAGATCATAGACACGCTAACCCGCTCCATATACGAATTTTATAAATTTACAGCACACAAATTTTCTCTCTCTAAATATGAGCGTTATTAATAAACGTAACGCTGGACATTGCACGCAAATTACATTAAAGGGAAATGCAATTTTTATTAATTAATTATTCCTATATAACGCATTGATAACGATGGATTGATTTATTTCCCACACTTCCTCGTTATGTAGGGCAAAAATACCGTTGTTCAGAACTTCCAAAATATTCCACTACTCTGTTCTGTACCATCTCTTTTTTGTTCTACACATCATCAGCCATTAAACTGCACTTAACAGTCTTAAGTAAATGGGTTTTGAATACAACACTGATTATTAAACACGCCTTAATTTACATTTGTATCAGTGACAAGTAATAAATTTCATATCACATATTCTGTATATCGAAAGTGGCAACAAAACCACACACAAAACAAAAATCTCGAAAATTATGTACATAATGAATCCTCACTTATTAACACATAACATAATTAGCTTTTTAAGCATACGTAGCGCATTACGAATTATAACGTGACGAAGGTTTAATTTTTGCATATGAATTTCCAAAATCTTGACTAGATAAGCAAATACGTATTTGTTTCTAAGAAAGTCGAGCAGTATTTTTCTTTAGTTTATAATTATTATTTATCCAATTATTTTTCTCCTGTTATTGATTTACTTTTCTGTTTGGTTACTTGATTAACAATTATTCACTTGAGAGTGTTTATTTCTTTTGTTTTGGGTTTCAGTATGTAGTTAATGGATATTGTATTCTTTCAAATGCCATTTATGTTCAGCAGTTATCTCAATCCATGACTTTTATGTCCCTTTTGTTCTTCAATCCTTCTAACCTTACTTATCCTTTTACCTTTTTATCTTATGTCCATCCTCCTATACTCCTTCTTCATCATTATTTACATATTTCTTTCTATCTCCTTTGTCTGCCTTTATTCATATATTTACTTAGTTTTATTCCTTAAAATACCCTTATATGCTACGTTTAATTACGTTAAACACAACAGATGTATTCATTTTAAACTTTGCGTTATAACGTAGTGTTAAGGAATCTCAAAAGTTACGTGTTTCCATATCAACGTCTATGATTATAAGGGCATTTCTCTGCCACTGTTAAATAAATTGCTATTTCAACTGTTTCACAGTGATATCATGAAAAAAAACAGCTACGCTTTTACATGGAGCCTGGAGCAATGGAAAATTATAGGACATATCCCAATGACCCTTTTAACAACAACATGACACTACATCGAAAAAGACATGTCAAGTCCAGTAACATGTTTTGATGAATATTGCACAAGAGCTGATTTTCAGTTGCTCTTTGAATGAATGATATGCTATATTTTTAACTTAATATGGTAACTGCCAGCCCATTCCCACAGCTGTCTGGGTATCTCCGATATTTAGCTACGACTTTAATGCTTCTAAAACAGAAATGTTTTGTTATGATAACAAACTCTTTAGCTCACATGGGCCTGTCTGTCTTTACTCCTCTAAAGCCAAAGTTAGTCTAATTAATATTTAAAAGTTCTGTCCGTACCGCAAAGAAAACACAACACTTCATCACTACAAAGATTAACTTTTTGTATCTTATATGCGTCATGTTTGTGTTTGATTAAATATATTTATTTTGTACAGTCTATACACAAACGTTTGAAGTTTATTGGTGTTGTAAAAATTATATAATATTAAAACATTTTGTTGTGTAAAATATTATATTATCGCTCTTAATCGTAAATACGATTTTACATTATATTTTTTAGCGCTTCTTATTAAAACGACATGTTTCGACGGGTAATACCGTCGTCTTCAGGTTTTTATCAATTTAAAATATTTTAAAAACTATTAGATATTTAATGCAATATATTATAATGATCCGTAGTTCTGTTTGTAGCTTTCCATTTTCATGGTAAGTTGCTTATTGTAGTCAGACGTTATATTTATCTGTGGAATTAATGTTTAATTATTTTCTTGGAATGAGTACGAATTGACATAGGAAATAAATAAATAATCGTATAAATATATATTAAAATAGTAAACGAGGAACATACCAAGTGGTGTTGTGTAGAGTAACGTGCGTCTGACGGCTGGTAAAGAGAATCTGTGTCTGGTGTATGTATGTTGTTTGAGGGTTATTTATATATAAGTGAAAGTTGTTTCATGGGGTAGGGTCAAGGAACTGTATGACGTTGAAGGTGGAATTGTTAAGGTAGATGTTGTTATCATTTAATGCAGTGTTTTGTTTGTGTGTTCGTTGTATGTGATATTTTTCTCTTGTGTCTCTGTGTCGTCTATTATGAACTATTTTTATAATGTCCATTGTTTGTTCGATTTTATTGTATAAGTGGCCAGTGTTTAGTATGTGTTTTGCATATGCTGAGTTTTCTTTGTTCTTTGTTCTCAGCATATGCAAAACACATACTAAACACTGGCCACTCATACTGGGGAATATAACTGCCATTTGGGCTTTAAAGAGTTAAGATGCCAAGAGAATTTACTTAAATTACAAACTCATTTTATTGACACTTGTTTGTAAATATATAAAAAACCTTAATTGCATGTTGTAGTTTTAAATTATGTGTAGAGGTGTTACACTTTCATTATCGGCTACAGGGAAGTTTTTTGATGTCTAATAAGCGACTGTTAATCGATAGTCGACTGTTAAGGACTTTGAAGTCATATTAAGCGAAGGCAGAATCAAGACTGACTTCATTAGTCTACGCCAAAGCTACTGAGTGTATTTTCATCTAACTCCACTCAGATTTGTCTGCTTACGACTTTGGAAATGACTGGCAAAACGGGACGGGTGGCAATGAACATTTAGGTTGGGTTTGTGATACTGCGTGAAGCCTTCCAGCTTGGAACAATAGCAGATTTCTGAGGTACGCATGGTGTGTTGAATTACAGTTCGAAGCTACTAAGTATGTCGGTGACATCTAACTTACATCCTAAGAAGTCTTTAAACTGCTAGGATGTAACGCGTGCTAAATTCTCACACAAACATAATAATTAAATTAAATCATAACGAAAATTATTAACACAAGTTATAACATTGATATTCATTACTTTTTAGTTTTTTTAAATACTTGTGCTTCAATTTCAACGACTTTTCGAAATTTAACATTTAGGTCTCTTGATAAATTTGCATTTCCTGTCATATCGTCACAGTTCAAACAGCTATGCGACTTGAAAACATCTCGTAAATAAAGAATGAGTTATTTTACATTTTATTCACCTAAGCGAATTATATAAAACATTTTACGATTTCTGTTCTGTCATCGATAATACTAATGCAAGCTAAAATTTGTATTTTGGAAGTATTTTAATTGAATCTCGGACTGTTTATTGACTATCCTAAAGTCTTTGTAATTTTTATCAAGACCTCCAGTCGAGATTATTCCCTAAACACCTTGAAACACAGATTTGTTACATATCATCAGCTTTAAAATTCAACTCTACATTTTGTATACTTCACAGAATAAACACAGATTATTTCCTTAAACTTAATCTTTGTAATGGTGAAATGTTGTTTTCTTTGCGGTACGAACTGAATTCTTTAATAATATTTAGACAAACTTCAATGTTTGAATAATTAAAATACGAAGCCACCATCCAATTCCTTATACATTCGTGACAATTTTTTCATCTTTATAATAAATTCTTCTCGGTCTACCAGTTATGCAAGGTTGTTTAATGAATATAATACCAACGTTTCGAGAATCTTCTTCGTCCTCAGGATGAGGACAAAGATGGTTCTCGAAACATTGGTGATTTCTTCATTAAGCCACCTTACAAGGCTGGTAGCCCGAGAGGAATTCATTATACTTATTCGCCGTGAAAGCTTTAGAACCTACGTCTCTTCATTTTGTTATGTGCACTTGAAATGTTATTAAATAACTCGAGAATCACACCATCGATCAATTGAAAAGATGAAAGACTGAGCGCACAAGCCGTCATGATATCTTCAGTTCATAATCGGATCAGTTTCGCTCTGTAATTCTTATGTCCTGGTCACGTGTCAGAATTCCATGCCAGGGGCCTTCTCTCTGGCTTATTGCGATTTGTAGGACCCACTACACGTGCGCTACTACCATCAGCCTGAGGACACACACGTATTTCAGGCTACACGTACGGAATTACTTGGTCGCCTTTCTACAATAACACAGCAGTGACGAACATGTTACAGGACTTAAAACTGAGAACCACTCATTACTTCTCTATGACATATACAGAATTGCTTCTAGATTGCTTCAAATTGACACAGTTGGAAACAGACAAATGCTACATAATGTGAAGCTTATTAAATTATATTCACGTTTCGGAGGCATATACTGCTTCCGTCGTCAGGGCTGATAGGAGTGTTAGGAAGTGGATGGTTCGTATATGGTTACGGGAAGGGTCAGCTCATGGGGATTGGTCACTATGAGCAATGTTTTGTGGAGGGGAGACAGGAAGGTTTACAAAACGTAACAACACAGAATAGCACCATTGATGTCATAACAGCGTGAGAAACTCACCTATGATTCCTTAAAGTAGGAGAATATCACTTATTTAAATCTTCCATAAATTTTATTTTTTAAACTGCCAAAATAAACAACACACGAATGACATGCTACCAGAAGTTAAATATTTATGCAGTGTTACGATTCAATTAAGAATTTGGTCTAAATGATAAATTAATTGTCGTAATGTGTGAATGGCTTACAAGAATAATCGAAATTCAGTGTGATGTTATGAGGACAGACGAGTGTATACCCTATTCTCTTTTGCAAAAACATTGGGCTGCTCTTAAATAAATTGCAGCAGCAATTCCTGCCTCAGAGGGGAGTAACGGATCTGAAAACCCAAACCAATAATTCTGCTCTAGGTTTAACCTATTTCCACACACATAAATCTCCCAAGGCAGATTTCCACCATTCAGCATCCTAATATCGATTAAGGATTGACTTATTTACGCGCACATCTTGAATTTAGAATAAATGGTTTACTCTTGGAGGCCATTACTTAGTGTTATATTATTATATAAATCCGCCTCACATATTATAAAGCGACGAAATGATCACAAATTTAAAAATTCAGTCATCCTGTTATGCCAGTGACACTTGGTATCAAAAGGACGGCTACAAAGCTCCCGTTACTGTGTTCCAGGTCGGCGGGTCTTTTGTCAAATATGTTTTAATGCTTTAATCGGAGGCTTTCGATGCTTTGCCTAATCTGTAGTTAAGAGCGACAGAAATCAGCGAGGGTAAGAAGAAAAGAGAAGAAAAACTAAGAGTGAATGGAAAAGAAAGACATCTATTTTAGAGACTCGTTCTTTACCAATTTTCCAAGCTACATTTGCGCTGAAAATGTGTGCTGAATAGCTTTGGCTCCTGGACACTTTTATAATGCAGGGGACAAAGTTCCAGCTGGCTCTGCTCCAAACCGTGGGATCGCCGATTATTTCTTTGGCGTGATAAGGAAGAACTAACAGTACGATTCCAGGGACATGCTGAAAACCGTGAAGAGAGATGACAAAAGTCCGAATTAATAAATCGGAAATTGTCCCTGGGTTAGAGAAAGCACGGCGGTAGTTATGAACCACGAACTGTGTAATTTGTCCTTATTTTTAAATTATTTAATTTTGAGGACTTAAAAGTTCTTTATCAAGAATAGTTTCTCCTTGCAGATGCTGTGTAGTTTCTTTCTCGATTTCAATGCATTAAAACCCGATTATAAAGGAATCCCATAGGACTTGATTATTCTTTTTAGAGGAGTTTATATATAACACAGAGAATTAATTATATATAAATAAAATACAGGATTATATATCTCATCTATGTAAGATCTAAATCTTTAGACGTGTGCAAATGTTCAAAGCCTTTCCATTTTGTATTTATATTTATTTAGCGTTACGTACATTCTTAAACGGAATACCGCAACTTTTATCTGTAAATTTTTGTTAATTTCCCTCAGTTCTTGGTCTTCACATGAGTACCTTTTATACGTAGAACTATTCAACTGAAGATATACAACATTGCAGTGTTCCTTGAAATATCTTGTACTCCCTCCTTAAAATTCTATCATAAATTTTTATTAAATAGAATATAGACTAGCTAAAATACAGATAGACATTATAGTTTATTCTTCATGTTTTAATAAACTGTGGGAGTAATCAATGTGGTTAGAAAGATTAAAACCTGCAGTTTTACAGCTTAAAATAAAATATTACAATATACTCAATTTGCAAAATGCAAATTCTCAGGGGCCCTCAAAAGCTCAAGTTATTGCTATATTGAAAAATCTAAATATTATCTTGTTAATAAAACCTGTGAAATACCAAATTTTTAAAATATTATACATATGTTAGAAAAGCGTGGTAAAATAAATTTGTCATTCTTTTGTATTAGTGATAAAATGGTCCATTACTCTCAAGAGTGCAGATATTAATTACTTAAAAATGTTTGATCACAAAAAGAACGTATTGAAAAAATAAATCTGTATTATTTTATAACGAGCTATCTTATAATTTATACCGATCGTCCAGCTTTGTTAACTATTTATTTTGAAATAAATGACCAGTGTCATGACTTTAGTTCTGCTTATAATATTTACGCTTCTGTAATGTTTCAAAACTGCAGACGTGGTTGAAGTTGATAAATGCTTACAGTGGAAGATGATCAAGAAACTTTGAGCCACATAAACTGCACACGAATATACTTCACTTGCAACTCCACAACGGACACCAAGTTTCACAGGAAACTGTAACAGTTACACGCGGTCTGAGCGACATCTGTGGCAACATATAAACAATCCGTTTCCAAGACACCACAACAGGACGAGAAAGGAGAAGCATATCTTGGAAAATGGACTGCTTAGCGTCATACTGTGGCAACTCAGCACACATGTTTCCATCTCAGAGTCTTCTAATACGAAATTATACCACAAATTAGCAGAGCAGGTCTTTCGTCTAATTTCCTCACAGTCATGAGAAAAGGGCATACAGATATGTTTAATCGACTAATTAAGTAACTGAGAATTTAAAATTCTAATAGCCACCTACAAGATTTCAGGAACGTACAACCCACAATACCACAATCCATAGTTTCCACCTCCTTGAAAAATAAAATGTTGTTAATAATAAATTAACAAACACATTAACTAATTACCAATCCAAATAACGATTAATTCCCGGGCACAAAGGTGTCCTTTGTGGTTAATGGTGATTACAATAATCAGAATATTTCCTGTCATGTAGATTAATCAACGCTTTTAGACCCTGTCCTGAGTTCAATTAAAATTACGGTTTCACAGTCAAGTTCATCATCTTCTGGTAGCAGAAATCGACGTTGGACGCAGAAAATAAGAAACCCCGCAAGTAGACACCAAAATCAGCTAATGTGATCCACCTTCGCCCCTCACAGCTCTTTCCTTAGTTCAGTCTTAATTTCCATCTCTTTTTTGGTCTTTCAATGTATCATTTTCTATTATACATACGCCACCAAATGTGCATAAAATACTGTTTACGGAATCTTAGTCATATATCCAGGACCCTTCGTCCTTTCATGTTTCCTCATACTAACTGGTCAACAGATTCTGAGACCGAACAAAAACCTCGGACCTGTATCTAAAAATATTCTGATTTACGATTAAGAAATACCAATGGCTGGGTTAGAATTCGAAACTCGCGACTCCAGTACAACGGCGGTCAAAGACTGCAACGCCCTACCCACGCGGCGACTGAGGTCATTTGTGTGACCTAGAGCGAATAAACGCCCGTATAGACAGATGACCTGCCTTACTCTGCTTGAAGAGGAGTTGCAGCATATGACAGGAGCTCTGAAATCATTAGACTGTGATGCATTACAAGGCCTGTCTCTGCCAATTCGCCATACTACACAGGAAACCGGAATGGATTTTATGAGTTCTATTACAAAGTGGATAAAATTAACCTACTATAACGACGTCCTTTGATGTTCCGTATCTGGGAGGAATAAACTCGTTTGTACTTAGCGCGGTTCGTGTCTGAAATGAAATTAAACGGACGAACTTAAATTCATATCAGCCAAATATATTTATATTTATATTTAACACTGAATTTTGGTGATCTCAAAAATAACTCCCTGTGCTAGAGGTTAGTACGTGTCATGGTTCTGATAATTTATTTCCCTATGATTCATCTTAATGTTATCCCCGCATGTCTTAAAAGTGACATTGAAATATACCAAAATTGTTGTTCAATCAGCGTCATCTTAAGCTACATGTAAAGTCTGTGGTAAATTTCTACATTTTTGATCCTGACAGTAGGCCTTAAGCCACGAAATCTCTCATTACTTCTTATGCTACTTTTAAAATATATGTTACACCAAACATATTATCTTACGCACTTTTATTAAAATTCTTCTGAATAAAGAAAGAATATCCAATGGTTTCGACCGACTAGGAGACAATTGCTGGTTTGATTGCATACAGCCTTTGTAAAAACCTTGTAATAGAGTACAGTCACGTTTAGAAATTAAGATGTTAAATGTGGCATAGGACGAAGAAAGCAAGAAACAAAGAAAAAAGCTCAGTTTAGTACGAAAAGAGACTGATGTTTTTAAGTAAGAGTGTATAAATTATGTTGTGAGGAATGCGTAATACTCAAGAATTTGAAGAATTGAACGTTCACTTTGTATTCAGTCAGTTTGAGGTGTAAGACCATGTTTCACAATCACACAAATGAAGTGACAACATTGTATCTACACGATATTTTGTGTTTTGAAGTCAAAAGTGTTTATGTGAGTTACAGAATAAAATTATAATAAATATATTTCTTTTCACAATTTCACATCCATATAAAACTGTGGTAAAATAGTATATTTCAATTTTATAAATGACTGTATAAAATACCACCTACGAAGTATTTCCGACCCTGTAGTGAATCTCAAAATACCTTATAGCATATTACATTTTATAGATAATTTTATGGACCATATACAATTTTCTAAGAACGTATCGTCTTGTGACGCAGGAGGCAGAGAACCACAGGTGTACCGAGGGATATATCTGCGGTATTCGAAGACCGAGATCGACCTGTAGGTACAAGCAAACTGCAGTGTGACCTCTGGGAAAAGGGACTTAATAATTTATTTATATGAACTTTCTGTCTCAATTTATCTTTCAAAATAATATAAACTGTAATATGTGCTGAGGTATTAGGTAAGTGATGTATATTTTCTACGAAACAGTTGGGTCTCCATATTTTCCATATGCTTTACAACCTTTAAATACTACCTTCACACATGTAATTGATATGGGATGGTAATTTTTATTTTGGGCAGATGAAAAATGGTAAAATATCCTGGCAGGAATATTCTTTAAAAAAAGAGAGACAAGTGGAAAGTGTTTGTGGTAGAAACAGTGTACGAAGAAATGAAATAGATTTAACTGGCTTGGGGCTCTTCCGAACACGGCAATTAATATTTAGATTTTATATAGAGCGGGACATTTCTTGAACAGCTGAGCATCTCTTATTAACTTCTCAAGAAAGACTTTGTAGCGTGGTCTATAAATTTCTGAAGGTCAGTAACTTATGTAGAATAACTCACAAAATATCACTTTATTCCGGTAATCGAAGTCCATAAGTTATCACCGTAATTTAAAGACATAAGCCCTTAACTATATATGAGATTGTATCGGAGAAATGTATCGCTTTAATCTTCAGGGTAAATTTATACGATTTTTAAGCTTTAAATGAGGCACAATTCTCGGAAGGTATTTATTCGGAAATTGACTACAACGGACTGAAAAAAATTGAGAACCGTTACCTGTCCCGAGAGTCGAAATCATATATTCCGGAATACGAACAAGGGACTTTTAAGTTAGTGATAAATGGCGTGTTAGAATCAGTACATTTGATAACTAGTATTTCAGTAAAATAAATGTGGGATACTGTAGGAATCAGAGTTTCCTTTGATTAATATTCTTTGCGTTAGTTCGTCCATTAAACACGTGGAATGTTGTAATTTAATCGCATTTAAGGTCTTAATTTGCCATTTGATTCCTTGAATTTTAATAAGTTAAGTCAGTGAAAGGAAAAAGAAAAAGCCTACATTAGCTCAGTCACCGTGCAAGAATGATTTATGACCAGCTTCTGTGCCACTTGTTATAAATTAAAATGTCTTCAACATCGCGTATACATCAAATATCTGTGCTTATTATAAAAGAAAACGACATCACTTGTAGGTCCGAACTACGTTTCAGGCTTACAGCACATTTTTCATTGTCAGTGATTTACAAGAAAGTCACTAGGAGTTAATTTAAAGACAATAAAAGTGAAATATTTTTTATTTGTAATGTTGGTGGTTTGTTTTTCCCTCCGTTTTAAATGTGTTTTACTATCTTTAAATAATAATGGCTTTATGTCTTATGTGGGAAGAAGAGAGAATGAAAAATCTAAAAAGTATAAAATAAAATAAGAATAAAGATAAACAATGGAAAAAGGACGGAAATAGAATAAATATATAAAGAGTAGAGAAAGGAACTAAGAAAGAAACAATGTGTTAAAGCTATAAAGAAGTTCTTTGATTGCTCCAACAGTGGGAACATTTTTAGTATTAGGCAGTGTTTTCAGGATAGATTTCGGAATGACGTCACGGCTTCAAGGCCAAACTAATTCTCATTTCAGACAGTAGTGTGACATATGTTTACCGACGGTTCAGAGTTGCTTGCTGCCTCCATCATCAGGGCGATAAGTAGCAGTGAAATTCTAAAATCTCAATAAATGTTAGAGTTTTTTTCTATTTATATCCTAATACAGTACTGTAACTGAATCTGTTAAAAACATGACGAGAAGCGACAGTTAAGTCAGTGCCTGAACAACGCGGGAGGAAAACCAGAAATTCTAGTGCCTAATCCTAGGGGTTTGCATCACATCCAATTTCCGTCTCGTTTTCTTCTGGTAAATTCAGCCCCCACCACCGCCATCCCCTTTCGCAACTGCTGCCCATCTCAGTCTGAGTAAAGGGATTCAAACTCTTTTATATATCCCACCCCCCTCACCCTACTTTTCTTCCATGATCCACTTTTCGCGGTTCTTAGTAGTAACTCAGCCTAACCCTAGAGGCAGCACTGGCAGCTGTCGACCAGATACTTATGAGTTCTGACTTAACTTATTAAAATCTGTGCGTCAGGATCTTGATGGACTAAGATGAAGAAAACATAGAACAGACGTGGAGAATTTCACACGCTTCACACCAGTAATATTAGATTTTAAGGAAAAGTTTACTAACAGTATGAATTTGAATTATTTATAAAGTACGTCACACATGTGAAAACTTTGAAATGATGGCATGTAAGTTAAGAAATGCAGTTTTATTACAGAAGACTGATTTGCGTTTAAATTTTGCAACGATTGACGTTTGGTATATTTTATTCTTATGACCGTGAAGACGAATGAGAAGTTAGCGAGATATCTGAGTGGGACACGGTCTTGAAAATCTTGTAGTTACTCAGCTGGTCCGAGAAAATTTTGTAAACATTTCTATCTTTCACTCGCATGCTGTGTTCCTTTCCCATCTCATCCTCCTTAATTTGATTGTCATAATAATATTTGGTTAAAAGTACAAATTGTGACGTTTCTCTACATATAATTTTCTCTGTGCATTTGTAAAGAGTTAAAATCTGTACTATTCCACAAATAATAGCTGATAACTATTTCTTTAACCCTGATTTGTAATTTGTGTATGTCAGGGTTGCCAGAAACTCAACTTCATCCAAATTACACGGCATAACATTCGAGAAGATAACCAACTTCTTGTACTTTTATTTTACTCTGATTACACGATCCGAAACAATTCGGAAACGCGTAATTTGTCAAGGACACACAACAAGTTTGAGATGCATAGGCTGTAACATGTAATCCTACATGACAAAACTGATTAAATATATCTCAAACTGGTGTTGTCTGTATGAAGACAATAAACCGCTATTCGCCTAAAAGAACTGAGTAAAAACACGAAAACCATTGCGCACGAATATTGCTGGAGCTTTCATCTGTAGCAGTGGCTATGCCTTTATGACAGTATTCCGTTAAACCAGCTCTGGAAAAGAAAAATAGAAGGTTCTGTGTCGAGGAAGAAAATATTCCTTTTGTTTCATTATTAATTTGAGTCCCACTGTAGTTGAAAGAAACTCTTTTCTCTCTTCCCTTATGAAATAGAACAAGTCGCCATCGGGGGAGAACTAGCCTGTACTCCATTGAATGTTATACTCCGGTCACGTCTTCAATAAGGGTGCAATAACCTTTTGTAGACGTAGTCCTCACCCCAGGCCATTGTTGAGCATGGCAATGTCTATCTGTAAGGTTTCATCTAAGGAGCGCATCCTAGCAATACATAGAACCTTTCATTCAATATATAACCTCTCCCTTACCAAAGCAGTAAATCAGGCGCTCAGCTACACAGCAAAGCACTGCAATAACTACGAAGCTTTGCGTCTTTTTGTCTTTAAGAATGCTCATATAAATTTTATTTAAGGTTAGACTACAAGCTGATTAACTAAGTAACCATCTTCATGGGGCAGAGTCCTCCTTAAGAATCTAAATGTACGCTCCCGTATTTTATGATACCCGAGGATTCATTACCGTGTTCACAAGAGCCAGCGAAAGGTCTCTACCATGAAGCAGATGACTCCAATCAGAACTCTTCGAAAACAAATTTTAATATTATCCATCCATCTACGCGTAGGTCTTCCGAGTAATATTATTTCTTCTGAATTTTATATCAACATTTTGCAAGCATTTATATTCTCCCTCATCCGTGTAACATGTAATGTTTATCTTATTTTCCTTGCTTTGATAGTCCTAATATATTTGGTGAATAGTAAAGAATACAGAAATCTTCAATATGCAAATTCCTCTTAGGTCCAAATATTCTCCATAGCACCCTGTTCTGAAAGACCTTCTATCTGTGTTCATCTTTTAACATAACACAATACATTTCACACCCACACAAAATAACAGGTCTGATTATGGAGTTTTATATTTTAATCTTCAGACAGGAAGCGGAAAGACAGAAGATTATGAGCTACGTTGCAGCAAGCATTTCCCGAATTTATTCTGATCTTAATTTTTAATGAAAGAAACTGGCATTTGACACTGTCGTTCCCAAATATTTAAATTTTGCCACATTTTCAAACGGTATATTACCTTGCATCCAGTCTATTTTTTAAATACCATTGATTAAGCCATATAAACAACCATTTTACAATACGTGAGGTTTTAAGTTTTGATGACGGTATGTAGGACGAACTACGGAGTTCTTCAATCGTGTGAAATCTTACGTAGATGACAAAGTTTCGAACAAACACAATGTCTTCATCTTCAGGGCTGATATGTCTGTGGAAGGATGTATACAGATTTAGAGGAAGATACGACTGAGAGAATGGATCAATCAGGGAATAACGAGGGGTAGAAACGTCTGGACCAACAGTGAGGCTTCTTCTACCTCCCAGCAACTTTGGCATGTATCTACGAGTCTACAAGGCGACAAATCCCGGCAGAACCACATCAAATGTTTTATATATTTTATACGTTTCTTAAACTGAAGAAGCAATACGGAATAATGTATGTTTAAAAACAAGTGACTAGGAAAATATCTGTGCGATGGATAAAGAATGTGGGTAATTTCAGATAACAAAGAGACAGAAAACCATCCATTATAGTGCCTCTGATTTTGGAGGTCGATAAATAAAAAAGGAGAAACAGCCATCATCCGAACTGAATTATAATACACAATATCGTCGTTTCGGATGCCTTGCGTTGTGCAAATAACAAAACCTTTATCACATATTTTATATAGAAACTTTTATCCCCCTTTATATAGAAGTTCAATAATTATCATCTCTTACTGTCTTCTCCGTCCGGCAGAATTGTAATTGCCAATTCTTCCATTCTCTGTAATTAGTAGTTTTTTTAAGAAGGGGGAAGCTAGTTTCCGCTGAGCCGAAATTAATCGTATGCGTTTCCCTTTGTTTTTGGTTTTCGCATTTCTCTCATCTGGATGCCAATATTATTGCACAAAAGAGAACGAACAGAGAGCAAGGTTTTCTTATTGCCTTCCATCCTTCATTCTTCACACGAAATCAGCCAAGTCAACTTAATGAAGATGCCGAAGGCAGTTTTAAAATATGCCGACAGACTTCTCCGAGATTGTGGAAGTTTTTGAAATTCCTTCGAACCAAGGATGCGCAAATATTTTGCATTCGCCACAACACGGAGGAACTGAACGGTGTTTTACTTATACAGAGTGTTCTCGTAAAACGTGTGTTAAACTTCAGGATGGTGTTATGAGTGTCGATATACGTAAAAAAAAATTATATCATTATATATGTTCGATTATCAACCGTAACATTACCACGAGAATTTCAATGAACATACGTAGATGTAGCTGAAAATTTTTACCATTCATAAGTTGTAGTTGTTAATTTGACTGCCAGTGTAACATTTAATATATCACGCGCTATATACAATTTGTAATTGAAAATCATCAGGGTAATGATGTTGGAGGTAACAAGGACCTCTGAAACGTCTGTAAACTTCTACCAGATTACACGACGCTACAATCCAGATACATCCATCTTCTAAGTCACCAAAAATTCTACGGTTTATATCTGCTCGTATATCATTAGTTCTGTGTATTCAAATGTTTTAAGCAAAGCAAGATAAAATAACCTTTTTCTGTATCCAACTCTTTTTACTGTTATTCTCTGCTGAAAGTCTCAGATAAAGTAAATAACCCTTAAGAGTTTATAGAATCAACAGACGCAAACCGAACTTCAATTTGCACGTGACAGCTGAAAGAGGCTCTTCAAACTCCATCCGTTCAACAAGTCGCACGTTTTCTTAAGTACATTTGTAATGAAGGTCCATTAAGTATAACACAATCTGATAAGCACTTAACTTTAAGTATCTGTAAACGTATTTTCCTATAAAGTTATCTTCATTAATTAATCCATAAATCAGCGTCAGTTCAGGCGTGTGTGCGAGTATTTGTAGGTCACCTTATGTCTGCCCAGTTAACAATTTCAGGCAATCTCAAACGTCTGGGATTCACGATTATCTTCTGATTTTGTATTTTGAACAAGCAAATTTCATGCTATTTCTGTCAAAATAAATTAATACCTCCGATGAATTAACATCAAAGCCAGTGTGATATGCTTAAGGCGGGGACGAGGGTTTTGAAAATATACTATGTTGCAGGCTTACACTTTTCCATTCTTCTTGATACGTAACAGATTTCTGCATGTAATTTTCTAAGCATTGTAACAATTAATGCATTGAAATGTTAATGGGTAATTAGAAGTGTGAAAATGGAATACTAATACAGCGTTTCGGAAACCATCTCTGCTTCTGTCATCAGGGTTGACTTAAGCAGTTTCGAGTGGTCTAAGTAAAATAATATAATCTTTTTAGATATATAGTTTATATCTTACTAGACAAAGCGTTGATGAAAGAGTAATGAAGAAATGAGTGGAGATGATGAACAGACAAGCAGAAAGAGATAAAGACAAATATGGCAAATTGGTTATCGTAGAAAGGAGCAAAATTGTAAGAGATGACAACAGAGAAAAATGATTAAAACAAGGGTAGACGTAGCGAGGAAATAAAGATGGAGGTACTGTGGTAATTAGGTTTATGACGTCAAGATAAACCTCAGCGTTGAGTATGTTCGCTGTAACAAGAAGTAAAATTGCGTCAGTT
Organism: Zootermopsis nevadensis; assembly: GCF_977971745.1. Classification (NCBI taxonomy): domain Eukaryota; kingdom Metazoa; phylum Arthropoda; class Insecta; order Blattodea; family Termopsidae; genus Zootermopsis; species Zootermopsis nevadensis. The sequence continues at coordinate 9,917,553 of NW_028259139.1, read as the reverse complement.
CAGTCAGCCAAACTGTGGCCTGACAAATTACACCACAACCTGTCATTAACACAAGCTACTAAAAGAAAAACGTAATTCAATAACGGCCAAGCTAGGCGTTTCTTTCTCTTTCGTACTTGCTGTCTGTGTCTTATGGCGAGAAGTGTTTTAGGCTCGTACCGAAGACGTGCTGACGTCACACAGACTTGGTCGAGAAAACATCTGATGATGTATTACAGGGGTAGATACTTGTTTTCACATGATCACACCCCACACCCTCCAAGTATTTCTTTTATCCCCCACCCCTGTAACTAACCCATGGTTATAAGAACTGAGTCGACGGAAATTCGACAAGTTGAAGCGGATTCGACGCGCCAACATCAAAGTGAACTAACCAATGAGCTCTGACCTAGCAACTTGGCATAAGCGGCGCGTTAGACGAATCCGCGTTGAGCGAACTTGATACTGTATGGAATTTAAGGGGATGTGGAAACGCGTCCATAGAAACTAAAAAATCATAATATTATCTAATAATATTTATTCAGAAACTGTTTAATATAAAAAAATCATCTCCAGAGACAGTATTAAAGAATAAAATTTAAAAAATTGACGTGGTAACAGTATAAACGGGGCTCAGACCACGGGTTACATGCAATTTGAAGAGACGAAGAGAGGTTAAGAGACGTGAGAGTAAGAATTTATAGGATGACAATTGATTATTTAAAGATGTCTGTGTCCTGGGTGCTAGCGCCGTGTACTCTGGTAGAAGTTTACCAACGACTCATCACCCTGATGATGAAGGCAGCAAGGACGTCCGAAACGTTGGAAAACTTATACCACGGAGCTACAACCCAGAAGACATCAATCCTCGCACTGACCGTCGTGAGAACTTGACATCATACTAACTGAATGTTTGTTTGCGGACTGTTTACAAACACGGACGAAAGTCGTTTACAAACTGTTTGTCAACAACACTGCCGACAATGTTTGTAGGATAATACGAACCTTTAAAGGAAATAAATCAATTAATAAACGCGAAGAATCAGATAGGACTTGATATCCGCTCAGAATATGTCGAGTTCCGTGCTGTATTGTTTCAGAGTATGTTCTGTTAGACATAAAAGTTTTCCCTATATGTTGTGGTCTTTTGTAAGTCCAGTTAGGAGCCTATAGCCACTAATACCCTGTTGTATATTCAAATACATCCCAGTCCATTAGCCCAATCTTCCGTCCGAGCTGGGCGATTAAAGTTGTTTGGTAGTGGTTGTGCTTAGAACGGGGCAGGGCGGAAGGGAAACTTGTCTGGGTTGGGGCCATGAATAGTACATTTCTGCCAACGCTTCCTTGCCAGACAGCCCCGGTTCAACAGTTTACCAGGATTGGTTTAGGGATTGATGCGAAATAAATGTTCCACTGGTCCTAAGCCATTGCCCTTGCATGACTGATGACGATTCATCCGTTTAAAGAGATAACAAAAAAATACGAGAGAGAACTACATCGCAAACACATCATACTATTGCTTAAACGATAGTAAATTTGTACCGGCATAATTTTGTGGTTAAGATTGTTTCTTGGTCTTCAACATGTCTGATGTCCAATAACCTGCGCCGTTTCAAGTTACTGAATTATTTATTTATGAAATATGTGACGTTTACACGGCTATGTCAATATATCCACCTGATGCTCTGTGACGTGTCTAGCCTTCTAGTTATCTAACAACGTTTAAGAGATTTACTATCTCAATCTACAAGTATTTCAACCATGAAGATGACGACTGTATTTGCCTCCGAAACATATATTTATATAAATTCATATGAATTCACTCGGCATAACAACATCTTCACCACCGTGTTTAAAATCTCACTTAGCAAATGTAAACCAGATTTTTTGTCATTTTACTGATTCTTTATTTTCGTTATAATCTTAAATATTTTTGGCGTATAAGACTTTATTTTATTTTACTTTTATTCTATAAGGCAAAGAAATTTGCTAGTAAACACATATCGAAATTCTAAAAAAAAGAGTTTCCTACATGAGAGCCTTTATAGTTTTCTTCAGTTGTTCCAGGCAAATGTTGGGATAGTGCCAGATTGGTCCACAGCATTTCCCTTCCTTATAATCTCAGTTTCATTAATCGTCCTATCATTCTGAGCTACTGACAGCGTTGCTAAATTAACCACAAATAAAAAAACAAAGGCAAGTTCCAGATGTAGGTTGAATTTATTGTATTCTGTAGTTTCTATAACAAATTTTAATAATTCATAAAGGCGGAATGTTAGAAGCAAACTGAAGTGTGTAGTGGATTAAATTTTTGTACGTATAATAGAAATAACTGTATGCTTATTACTTACGTATTACTTATAAACTGTGGATAGTCCATTTATTTTACTCCAGTTAGACTTTAATTACCAACATCCTTCGTCTGCGATGATGAAAGCAAGACGAGATGAAGTCCTTAAACTAATTTTAACATCGTTATTCATCTATAGCTACCACACACTTATTGTTGAATAATTATCTACGTTCAACACACGAGTGTCTGATGCATTCATTTTACATGACCACGAGACCGTGACGTTACAAAGAAAATTCCGGATAATAGAATCCTAGAAGTCCACACGTGCAATTGTGTGACAAAACAGCGCACGTGTATTTTACTTAGAATAAGTTTCGTAACGAACATATAACCTTTAAGTCTACTTACTTAAAATACTTTACCCTTTAGAATTATATTAATTATAATACAACATTTCAACAAATATTCATTCTGAAACATTTAAATTTTGATCTATCTCAGCATTTGCTTAAAGACAGAGGAAAACCAAGAAACCTGTGTCGAGATGGATGCATAATAACGACTATCCAGGAGTCCGCTACATAAAAGAATATATTAATCTCATAGATTTCCCTAACTTGTGAGCCATGGGCTTTATTGATAATTTCAATACAAGGTGTTTGATATAATCCTTTATGTGTTATCAACAGATATACTAAAACATTACTTTAACCTGTTGGAGAAGCTTCGTAGTCTGAAAATTATTTAAAATCCAGTCCGTACCGCAAATAAAACACCACTTCGCCATTACAAAGACCAGTAAGAAAATATTCCTTATGGAAATAATCGCTTTTTACTGTGATATCCATAAGAAATACATTAATACATTCTGTGAACAAAATACATAGATGTTGGTTATCAAAGCTCCTATTCCACGAATTTATCACTGGGGTTTAAATCGGTTAAGTACGTCAGTCTTAAGATACAGTGGACTGTCACGCAGAAGTAAATACGATAACTGAAAGTGGGGCTTAGTCTGAATTAGAAAGTGAAACAATTGTATTTTCGTTGTTTAACTGAAACAAAACGAGGTTGTGATGTCAGCTTGTCTTGTCATTGTTTTAACTTTACTCTGTTGAATAGAACCATGTTTGAAATTCTAACTTTCAATGGGTAATACAAAACAGATTTTACACAGACGTAAATGGGAACAGAGGAAATCGGATTGGAGACTTCTCTCATTTTATTCGGGAACTGTGGCGTGTTATGTCATGGTTTTTGGTACATCACGCATTTCCGAGAAATACTAAAACCGAATCTACATTTGAAAACATTTAATTCTGTTATTAATATAAACTGTTACAATCTCTGTACGTTCGTTAACATTAAGGGGCAAATTGAGAGGCGATGTTAACTGAGGTTTAGAGTGCTCACTCTGAATATTTGTTGTAAATTTATCAATAAAGTCCTTATGTAAGTACGATACCCGCCTCTTCGCTTATTATTCTTATCGTTTTAATATTTAAGTAACGATAAAGCAGTTACCGTTTAGAATCGGACAGATGTTCATATGAAATTTCTGACTGGAATTTACCCCACGCATAACAACTCTCTTCGACATTAACTATACATATATAAGCCTACATATAAACTATTTTAGAATCTTTAGTTTTCTCTATTTCTCCGTCTATGATCTGGTTTATAAGCGGTCATATCAGAAATTGTACACACATATTTTATTCGTTATTAAATACACAAATTAATTTAATATGTCTGCGTATCGAATAAAATAAGTCACATATTTTTTTCAAGCATTGTTAAATTTTAATTATATCTTTAATTTTTTCAAGAACTTCTGAACTACTTCGTACAAGAACGTTTTACTTACCATGAATCGAAGATCCGACTGTGAGGTAGCAGATGGATCTCAGGCATATGGGCGACACACCAAAACTTACACCGTTTTAAGACTGGAGATTCGCGGGCTTCCATTTAACTGAGCATTTATCTTAACGAACACACGTGCTATTTCTTCCGACTTCACTTTGTCATACTCAACTACCGGGTCTACAATTTATGCTGTAACGGCCTTGCTTGCATTGCGTGCTCGGCCGAGTGCACTGTTGACGTCGGCAGGCTGGCGCGTGTTATTCCCGTGAGTCACAGGCGAATCAGTTTCGGTGCCGCTAGTAACAGCGAACTACGAATATTTCTCGTCACTAACACATGTTATTACATTAATTTTCTTACCTTAAATCACAAAAGATGTTCAAAGTGACTTCCTTGTGCTTGCAGGCAAGCTTCACATCTCGTTAACATGTTTCGAAATACTTGACGAAGCTCTTCTTGGAAAATTGCCGAAATGAATTGTGGTTTCCTGTTCTTCTTTTTATCCAAAACTGATCCCGTACTACAATTTTTTTTTATTAATCTCTCTATCGTGGGCCTGCTAGGAACACTTTCACCGGGAAAATGTCTGCGATATTTACGGCGGCATCTTCCGTAGGATGAATATTTGGCATATGTTTCGACTAAGAACACACGTTGCTTAATACTGTACACCATATTATCAACGTCAATCCGCGACGAGAGACGCAATGAAACTGATTCGCCTGTGTTCACGGGAAGAACACGGACCAGTCCGGCCGACGTCACCAGATCGCCAGCCGACCACGCAACGCAAGCAAGGCCGTTACAGCATAAATTGTAGACCCGGTAAATGGCTTTTGGTAAAAGCGGTTACCAGACGATGTCGTATAGTATTAAAAATAAATAAAAACAAATCTAAAGTAAAGCAAACAATAAAAACTATAAATTATGTTAAACCGTTACAGCTTGCACGAAGGACGAATTTCAACTGAAATAAAATACCCAGTCTGAGAAACAAGTAATGGTAGTTGATCCGGGCACATAAGTAGAAGGTTATAACTGTTTCGCAGTCAAATCTCCCCTTTAGAAATTACACTGGCCTCACTCTGTCCCATTTGTACGCGAATCGTCTGAAGTAGTTTACTTACTAAAAGGAAATGAAGTAATTTTTGTCATCAAAATAACTATTACATGCATTCTACTATATAGAACTAGTAATAAAGACGATACGAATGTTAAATATTTAAGTTATCTGAAAAATCGATGTTGATCTTGCATGCGAATTAGTTTACACTTTGCGGTCCGGGTGTCCGTAAGAAAGAGTGAAAGTGGTCCCATAGTTGGGAAAGGATAAGACCCCTGTTCTAAGCCCTAATTTGAATAAACAATATGATTGTTTGGATAACACCGTATAAATAATTTCACCGTCATAGAACACTAAATAAAATACCAAGACAAATCCACGCCATGATGGAAAATTTTTATCAGCGATCCTAAAAGGTGAGATTCAAATTTCTAATTGTGTTTGTACTTATTACTCACTATAATTGAGTATTTATTACACCTAAATCTATGGACTTTGGTTTTCTGTCCTGAAACGTGTGGTCTTGTAGATAGTTACCAACATCTCGGAGAAACATGTTTCCTCCGTGATTACGAACTGCGTTACAACCCAGAAGACCAACATCAACATTTTTACCTTCGTGACAACTGACTGTAAAATATTTTCAGTCGAAATTATTTTGAAACGTGTATGTTAATAAGAAAATATTACATAAAACCCCAGATAACGTCACTGAACTTAATAGGATAGTAATTAAAATTCTGCTTTATATTCAAGAGGCATCGTTTTCGATTCTAGGGTGGGACACAGATTATTCTGAACGTTTCTACGTTTCTACCAAGTTTTCTGCAGATGACTGCATTTTTCTTTAATATTTCATAATGCAGCGGTTTTAGACGAAGAGAAAAGCCTGTAGGAATTGAGGTTTTAAAGGTGGTGAGTCCGAAGATGGGTTGTTGCGCTGTGCAGTCTGGTAGAAATTTACCGACGTTTCGGAGATCTTTGTTGCTTTCATTATCAGGGAGATAATTTGATATCAATAATTAAATTTGTCTCATTGCTGTATCTTCTTATAATGTATTATACTTTTATTATCTCGGAAGAAATGGCTGTAAATTGGAGTATATTACAATGTATATTAGTGGAACGTTTGGGTGGCGTTCATCTAGCTCATGACAGAGGAATATGATGGAATTTCCTGAAATTTGTAATGAAGTACGGGAGATTTCTTGCGTAGCTGAACGTACATACGTCAGTTTCTAAAGGAGCGTGCTCTGTGGACTTCGTTAATTATGTATGACGAAATCTGCTTCAAATCACGTACCACAAAAGGCGTGATTGAATCACAGATCGAAGAACCGAGGTAGATTCAGACATTAAGTTTCCGTGAAATTAATATCAACAATTTTAATGTATCAGTGAAACTGTATTTGATAAAGCTTTAATACATCGATGTATCACAGACCCGAGAGAAAAATATGGCCATGTACCATACTGAATCCATTAATTTACTGATCAATGCGTTCACCAGGAAATGAATATGATATTAATATCCTGTTACCACGACTACAATGGTGCATTCAAACAATGAAGGTGGGTGTTGCCTTTATTTTAACTCATATTGCGTATTATACGAGCAGTAATTAAACAAGGTTCTAGCGTCACTTGTTCCGAAGGAAGGGAATTGTCAGTGAACGCGGGAGATTGGCTATTTTAATACAGAATAAAAGTTTTAAGACTGGGATGTCGCCCCCGTGATAGAAGGGGAAAGTTTCCTAAACGTCGGCATCTTATTCCGTATTGAACAGCTGATCGATCAATCGAAATTTTCCACAGCCAGCGTTAAATGGATTCTTAATCCTGACATTCTTAGAATATTTTCGCAAATAAAAAACTACAAACTGAACGCAATTAATAAAATAAATACAATTCAGAGAACAGAAAATATAAATTTGTGCATTGTGAAGTAAATTAAAAACGACATTTGTAGAGAGATGATTGTATTTATACTGTGGTGAATCGACTAAAGTTTTTATTCCCTTCTCTCTTTAATTCGCCGTCCGAAACCGCACCGAAAGCGGACGGGAATCAACGAAACTTTGACGCCGCAAAGAAATTTCGGAAACGAAGGATGTGACGTACCAAAAGCATTATCCTATCACCCTAACTACGCACTGTGATCGCTCGATGCATTAAGCCGTTAAAAAGCAAATAACAGACGTGGACATTCGCTTTTGGGCATGTAAGATTTTCGAAAAAAAATATACCGGTTTTTTTAAAGTTCATTAAAAAGTAAATACCCTAATTTTAGTCGATGTTTTTCGACATTTGCCCTAAGCTAGTTCTGAGAATGGATACGAAATGTTACTTTTATCTAAAGGACGAGAAATTTTTAAGTAATTCCCAATTATGGTCTTATGTCACTCCAAGCACTGGAAAGCCAATTTATTTGCAGATACTGAAAACTCTATGTCCCTTAAGCATAATTCTTCTTTTTTACAGTTTTCTCAGCTCGCTCGATATGTTAAATATTCTAATTGCGAATTAAATTTTAATGCGTATTATATATAAATAATTTGAATATATAATTTTGGCGTACGTTATTTTTTTATTTCCATATTTAAACTGTGTAACCCAACACATAAACACGCCTATACGAAGCAAAAAAATAACATAATGTTATTTTTTAACAAACGAAATAGGGAGACAAACAACGTAATTTTAAGGTATAATAAATGACGTTGGGAATTTATTCGATAGTTATTCACATAATGTTTTATTCGAGAGGTGGTATGAATCCATACCGTTAAGTGTCTTTACAGGTCACAACTAAGATGGTATTAATAATTACACTCTAACACCGCTACGTACATATAGAATAAGGCAACAAATAACATGGTCACATTTTACAGTAGTTCACTGTTAATTCTTTCATTTCGACCGTCTGAAACCAACATTGATTTAATTAATATTTGAGAATTTTGTCAAAATCACGAAGAAAACACAACACTTCATCATTACCAAGCTTAAACTAATTAATAATGTTCAAGAAATAATCGCTGTTTACACTGAGTGTACGTGAATACAATACGCAGAGTTAACGATTATTAAAGCAGGTGGTACATATAATTACCATTTGGCGTTAAAGGGTTAACGAAGTCAATGGCACGCACATTTATTTATATTTTCAGTGTAAAATAAAAATAAACTCATAATCATGGCGCCAGAATAATCGATTATACGTTCTACTTCCACGTGGTCATAAACCAGTGCTTCCCTCTAGAAAGACGTAACTTTCAGATAAGATAATATTTCTGCAAAATGAGGGGTCGAAACAGAACAAACGAAGAAAATTTTTCAGTAATAAATTTTTCAATACAATAACTTCATAATAACCACTGTAATTCTCGAAATTTATATAAATATTTTTATAAAAATACAGTGATCACAGATTACGTAACACATTGAGGTCTAAAAGCTTCCTTTAAAAAGCATATTAAACAGGGCTATTTCCAAGCCATTAATATTTTTTCTATACGTATTTACCTATTTAAGAATTATTTAAGCACGTCTGCTTCAATTTCTTTGAAATCCAAAAGTACGCAAGATAATAAACTACGATCGTAATGATGACGTTAAGAAAATTCACTAAAACAGAGTCTCCGCAGAATTCATTTTAAAATATCAAATAACGCTAAGATCATTGCAAATTTTAAATAATTATAAGCTGACATATTCCGGGTGAAAATTCGAAGACCCATATTTATTTATTATTTTACGTTGCTTTCACCAGCTCATACTATATTTTGTGCAATGAAAGTATTACCAGTAAATAATAGAATTAAAAGGATGTGGAAGGAAACGGTAATGGCATAACCTACGGTACTAACGCAATATTTTCCTGGAGAGTCTGAGGAAAACCAAAAAACATCAGTCACGATAGCCTGAGGGCCGATATTTGAATCCGGAATCAGTTCGAAGCATTATAGCCGCGAAGTCCGGTTTCAAAGTCAGGGTACTGAAGGTAATAGTCAAAGACGTTACAGAGATCAGACAGGCTAACGATACCCCCTGGTCCGAGATTACTAACAAGCGGAGCCAAAGAAGCAAAGTATTAAGTAATACGTAAAGGTATATATTTTTCGTTACGTAGTAATGTTATACGTGATACTTCAATCTATAACAAGGGATAAAGTTTCCACAGACGACTAAATTTCGGTGAAATTCTGCAAATTTTTTGTATGAAAGATCAATTGAAATTTTATGATCGCTAACTTTTGGTGTTATTTTACGTAGGAATTAAACTTGATCTCTCGCGGTAAGGAAAGAGTGTGGTAAGAAAAATGTTTATACTCAAGAGGGGTGAGTTGACAAGAAAACAGAGAAAATTTCACTGGCTAACAGAAAGCGACATCTGTTTTACTTTTAACTAAATAAAGATAATCAAAATCAATGGGATAGGCGAGACATGGAACACGCATGGGCTACTGAGAAGTGCGTACAATATTTTGGTTTAAAATCATAAAGAGAAGAAATTACTCGGAAGACGTTGGTATAAATGGGAAGAAAATATCAAAACGGTTATGAAAATAGGGTCAGAAAATTTGGATTGGATTCATATGGCTCAGGATATGAAATCGCGTTGGGCTGTTGCAAACTCGGTAATGAACCACGTGGTTCACAAAAGACTATATATTTTTGACTTACTGAGCGATTATAAGCTTTTCAAGAAGGGTTAGCAACGACGATAATCTCTACTTAACATAAATTGAGCCATCACATTCTGGTTCCTGAAGGCTGGAGACATCCCACGATCTCTGTATTTTTATATTTAAAACAACTGAACTTAATATCGAATCACTGTTTAAGAAGATAAATTTCCCATTCTTCTGATGATACATATTTCAGTTTATTTAAGATTATTACATTTTCTATAATTACTCTCACAAACCCGAAGGTAATGTCTCGAGTCGCAATTAACGTCGAAGAACCATATCTCCACGAAACAATTCACTTCTTGTATAACAATCCAATCAAATTGTCTGTTTGTATACAAATTGTTCCGTCATTATTGTTCACTTCACACGAAGGCGAAGTAAAATTATTGTCAATGCACAGTGCTGCACTCTATCTTGACTTATTTTTACATTTGGTAGGGGGTGGGGTGGTCAGCATCACGCTCCGGCCGCGCTTTACCCCAGAGAAAGGACCCCGGTACCCATTGGATAGGATGCTAACCCCGGTTGTCCAGCCCGTAGCTAGTCACTCTACCGACTGAGCTATCCCGTGAGCTGATTATTTTGGCTACAGCATAGTTTATTTCTGGAGATTCTTCACAAACAAATTACGTAGAAACTTAATTTCATTTTTAAATCTTAACATATCTCAGTGAAAATGTCATTATTCAATATTAAGATTTTAAAAGTCCCATATTTGGTATACAAATCACGGAGATCCTACGTAACTTCTTTCAATATTAAATATTCGAAGAATTAAACTCGTCTGGAGGCTGCCTATGTTATATGGCATGCACAACTTTGTGAATTATTTCACTGTAAGCTCAGTAGAATTAATATAAACACACAACAATTTTTTTTTGTTTAACGACTTCATTCTATTGTACTCAGTCCCTGAGTTCTTGCAGTACTTATTTCTGACGCAAACACTGTTGCTATATCAGGGCTGAGTTATTACAGAAATTGTTATCACGTTAATAAAATGTTCTGTCATTGTTCTACACTTCATCCGCCAAACGAAGGAACAACAGAAACGTAGTAACGCCTACGACCCAAACTTCGATGTGCTGTGACCTTGAACCTCTGCTTAGACTCGGGCTGGATCCCCCACCACGTGCCGGTGATATCAGGACGCGATTCTCCGGGTAGGTACGGTGCGTACCTAGGACTGGAAGACCTAGGGTCGGGACGACGACCCTATGACCGGGTCGTTGGACCAAAATGTTAGTCTGTTCCTCTTCTTCGTCTTGTTCCGCCGACCCGTACTGATCCATGTAGTCTTCGTCCTCCTCGTAGCGCGGGGTAAAAACTCTACGTGTAGGGCCGGGAATCCCTGTGATACCACAACAAAACATCAGTGTAACCTTCTACAGGGAGGATAAGGTTTTCACACATATTCCATTGCCATTTTTATTAGAAAATGAAACAAAAGCCATTGGATTTAACACACAACTTGAGCTCATAAAACATCTACCATTTAAAACGTAACCCCAAAGACGGTGCATGAAAATTGGGGGAAAAAATAACAATTTTTCGTTAACTTTCTTAAATATGAAATCTGTGTTATAGACTAAAGCAGTTTTAGGTTTAATACAAATTAAGTTGTGATTTTCTCGCTAAGGGCAGAAGAAAACATCGATAAATAATTATCTTGTTCAAAGAGCCAAAGTTTTGGGTTAATTTCTCATAAAGTTTCGGTACTCAGATATACGTTTTTATATAACACAGTGTAGAACTGAACAGCATAAGATAAAAAGGATGGTGTTAAAAACGGCGTAAATCTGTTTCTTCAATGAACAAAGAACTCACCATAGAGACGAATGTTACTTTCCACTTCGCCGAGAGAGTTCTTAGCGATACATCGGTATGATCCGACGTCTCGTGCCTGGAATTTCTTGATCACCAAGATCATGTGCATTTCGAAGAACGACCTGGTAATAAGTTTCACCTCGTACTTGTCACTAGAAATCACCATCTCTCCTGAAATCAAGAGGTCTCCTACAGACCCTTAATGCCCACAGTTTATACTTTTCATTTTAGTTCTTAATATGTCTGCTTCTATTCCTGTATCGCGATATTATACCAACGTTGTAAAAATATGTACCGAATCTGAGGTTTTTTGTTATGTTTCATTTCGTTGCTTTTATCTCAAGCGCGTCATTGAATTGACGTAATCATAAATATAATGGTTCAATTCAGGTGTCTGTTGGGACGAAAATGGAATGTTAATAAACGTGAAGAAAGAATAAAACCAATATATATTGTTCAGAATCATAAGCACGCAAGAAATAGACGCTTTAAAATGGAGCAGAATTAAAATACGAGAATAATTTCATAGGTGATATAAATAAGTGGTAAGGTCTCTGTATTATTATTATTATTACAAAATTCAAAAGCGAATAACGCCAGACAATAATAGTGATTAATCTCAAAACAGCATCATAGGTATTTGATAAAATGTAGACATAGTTATGTTTATGAGCTATGCTATGAATATATAATCCCATATGAATTAAGTAAGCATAAAAGAAACATGTCTGAATTTAATTTCAATCCACAACAAATGTTTAATAAAACCAAAAACCTATGCTACGTATATTCGATATTAAAACCACATTAAAGTGAATGACAGAAAAATAAAGAAAAGTTAATATTTCAGTAAAATATAATTAAAATCCCGGTGTTTATTTCGGCCATAAAGTTGAAAATCCACATATTATTAAACTTTATATCTTTCATAATATTTAATAATTTAGCCCGTACCGCAAAGAGAGCACTACTCTTCATCATTAAAAAGTTCAATTAAGGAAATTAAAGAATTAATTCCTACTTACAATGAGTATCATGACAGTTAAAAACGAAATATTTTTCTACACGAAGTTAAAGTATTTATTTATTTATTTACAGTTTATTAGACGACGCTGTCAGTGTCTCAGATTATATAACGTCGAATAGAGTAATAAGACATACAAGATACGAAACGATCCTCGCCTAATTCTTTGTGGTATCTAGGCATGTCTGGAGGGACAGAGAAAAACCACGGCAAACCTCAGGATAGCCGGTTTCCGGATAGAGACTTGAGGTCGATAACTCAATAATACGAAGCAGGAATTAGTGCAACATTCCTTTAGTTTTCATGACGAGACGTAGCTAGCAGTTTAAGCATCCACTTGATGATCTGATGATTGAAATGTGTGGAGAAGCAGACGTTTACGTAAATAAATGAAGCCGTAGATAATAACGAAATTATGGCTCCCACTTGCTTTCTTTAAATAAAATGGTGAAAATTACTGACGAAATAGACTACTAAATTGTATAATATGTAATATTCAATTACTACTACACGATGTATATCAAATATCTTGTTATGGAAGTAATTAAGTTTGTATAATTTACAGAGTGTACGAAGTTGAGGTATTGAGAAATTACAATTTGCATTTTAATATCTTTATAAGTATATTATCCTATAATTTAATTTTACTACTTGAATTTAATTCAATATGATTTACGGTCTAAGCATCTGCTATAAATTTTCATGACGTTGTAAAGACGTAATACTTAATGTGCTAGCGGGCATTTAATACTGACAAAATGGAAGTTTCACTTTAGGGTATTTGAATATTTTTACTTGTGCTAGTGGTAAAAATAATTACACATTCAATTAAATTTAATTTCTGAAGCAAATAGAACCATCATTAACATTATGTCTCGTTTTAATAATCATATAATAGACATAAATTCAATACGTTGAAGCAAAAATCTTCTAAATAATATTTAAAAATTCCATTATAAAAGCCAGTTGCTTGACGTTGATTAAGAAAATAAACGCTGTCTATTATGATAATCACAGGAGACACATAAATACATTCAGTGCAAAAACCCTCAGAGTTATACATCGTTACAGTACGTGATGCAATCTATCATTCTGCTTTAAAGAGTTAAATGTAGTTAATATTATTGGAAGTCGTCGTCAGATGATTTTAGTTTGCGATAATTTCTGTTCCTATTTGTAAGTTTCTTGCCAGGAAAGCAAATTTATATTTACTATGAAACGTATTAATTTAGAATGGAAAATCATGATTTCAGAGTGTAATAATGTGCATTACTGATAAATTTTACGAATTAAGTTAACATATTTAATAATCATCTCAACGGAGTGTATTAAGTAAAAAATGAACAGGCTGTGTCTTACAGTTAGTTAAAAGTTTAAATTTTCCAGAATACAGTATATAAAATGTTACCATAAAATTATAACACGGATAAAACTGTCCCGAGTCGACTTAGCGAGCGTCATATCAGTTACGTCAGAGCAGTACTCCTGTCTTGATAGGCAACCTGTCAGTACGTTACATGACGTCACACGTGCGATGCAACCAGAACGGTGTGAAGTAACGTCATGAACAGGCCATAAATTCTCCCTTGTCGATACACGGGAACGTTCATTGCTTGACAGGCCACGATTTTTAAAAACAGCAAGGCGTCAAGACACGTGATGAAGAATGTGTTCTCGTAACTGACATCTCGCAGTCCGATCCACCACCTTCGGATTTATCATATCAGGGCTTTCAGTAATATATGGCGTAACGTAAGAACGAGAATGAATAGAAAGCACACATCAATACTTACGCAGACAGTTTTACCGGGCTGTGGACTGCAGTGGTAATACAAAGAATATCTTTTTACAGGATCCAGCCTACATCGCTCGCATAACATGAATACCATTTACAGACTTATGTTGGCCACCCTGTTCGCCTGGCCTCTTATCCAATTTTTTTCTCTGGGGATATCAAAAGGGCAAAGCGTAGGACACCCGGCCAGCAACCCTTGACGATCTTAGAACACAAATTCGCGAAGAAATTACAGCGGGTAATGAGAAAGGGTGTATGTAACCAAGTTCTGAAATAAACTAAAGGGCGAAATTCTGTTGGTTAAAATAAAGCCTAGTATTCACAATGGACGATATTACAGTGCCCACAGAAACTACGCTCGACTAAACTAAATTTTCTTTGGTGTTAATTTAATTCGCTTTGTACTTGCATCTAGAGATTTCAGTGCCATTTAATCTCGGTGAATAAATGTGGTAAGTCATCTAAAACCGAAGCAGTTATCTGCCTGTTCATATGATTAATACGATAGGTCTTTCATCTCAACCGATAAGAGTTAGAATGGACAGTTAGAACATTCAATTCCCTTAGGACATTTCTGCCACTCGCCAAATGTTACCTTCGAAACGTAGCTGGTTCTCACGCATCGACCAGAAATAAAAGACAGGCTATTTTACTACGCATAGTAGAATTCTAGTTTCCACAAGGCTTTTGACAGATACAAAACGGAAATCAGTAACTAAATGGATTTAATCGTATTCAAGAGAATAGTGTGAAGAGTAGAAGTATCACACGAAATGGCTGAAATTCCTAGTTATCGGATTGAGTACCGATGTTGAGTAGGCGAGTTTAATTCGACAACGGATGGAGGGCGAACAGACAGACGCGTGTGGGCGTCAGACGGCTTCAGCCAGTCTAAATGGCTCTCTGATGCGGTCAGGCGTTCGCTTCACGAACTGGTGTGGAGTTAAGTCTACCGATCTCATAGACGAGCTTTCACAGTCTCAAAAGCTATTATTTTATGAGTTCTATTCAGCGAAACCTACTGGCTTTTTTATTTTTATTCTTAACTTTCCATTGAAGGTTTCTTTATAAGTGTATTAAGTTATTATCAAAGAAAAGGCGATTACTGGAACATGGAGAAGTATTTTTGTGGTTTTTGAGTAACATTTTGTTAAGAAGACTGAGAAGTGCTTGTAAAATCACTGCTACAATTCTGCTCAGTGGCGAGAAGAGGATTTTAATCTTTTCAACCCGAGGCTCGCCTAAATAATATTTAATAGCTAAGATCGCACCGCAAAGAAAACACAACACTACGCCATTACAAAGGTCAACTGGTTAACGATGTCTACAGTGAGAATCATACGAAAAATATAAACGCAAATTTCAAGTGTTATTGATTCTTAAAGCTGACAGGACGTATAATTACCAGTGGGTTTAAAGGATTCAAAACAACTCATTTTTATAAAATTCACGTATGAAATTTCATACGCTTATTAACTCCTAGTTCCGATTTTTAAAATGATCATTATTTAATATCACAATAAAATGGCGACAACGGGAAAGGTCTGCGTAAATTACGCCATCACGCAAACACACAAGCGCGTGCGACATGTGACGTAGTGACACTGTCAACGGAAAAAGGTTTCTAATCGAGCCATTTTTTACAATTAATAAATTACCCAGTAAAATAATAGATGCTTATAAACATACGTCACTACAAAAAATGCTTCTCACCTTCCTCTTCCTGAAGATAGAAGGAAACTCAGCAATCGAAACTCCAAATACATATATTTTATCCAAACTATTTGCAGAACCCAAAAAAGGAATCTATAGACGAAGAGTTAGCATTTTGTAAGACTGATTAATAGAGTTCAATTGTTAGCTTCATGCTTTGGCTGTTTTATCCCACGTAAACGACCATCGATAACCATTGGCCCAAGGTCTGAGAGGGTCACAGAGTTTGTTGGAATAGCAATCGAATATATATACACCTCTAACAGAAAACTAACCCTTGGCTGACTTAAATAATCATTACAAACTCATAATTAATTAACACGGTGTCATGAAATTCTCCGATATTTATGACACATGTTAAATAATTTAATAAAAACATAAATTACATACATATTGTGCAGAAGTTGAGAGAAGTAACACAAAACCAAGAAACCAGAGAAAAATTACAGCAGAAATTACGATTCCTTCATTTCACAGTAAGGACCAATATAAATGTCTTAGTCAAAGACGAATAGTTGCACACGATTCTCGAGTCGTTAGCAGCCCCAGTGTTCGTCCTCTCGCGTTACAAGTGAAGAACTCGAGTGCTCATGCCAAGGGCTGTTTCCGCGCCAATCAGCCAGCCATTGTCTTTCTATCTAGGCTAAAGCTGCAGCCTAAGAAAGGGTGTGTTGTGATGATGGTGACTGCTTTTGAACTGAGGCCAATAATCTGTCTCTTGCATAAGCGCAAGAGAGCATTACCTGACAAACACACATTGCTAAACCATTACGTACCTCGGCCAGCATTATAACAAGGGACGCTAAGAGCAGCCTCTCCATTAGTAGACCAACCATCTTTGTTTCCTCTTGTTCAACACAACGTGGGACGTCTATGCACAGATTCTGATAATAAAGTTCTAGACTTCAAATTACCATGGGAACAAGACTGAATTAAATCCAAGAGAAAACAATCAAACCTTTGAAGCTAAAGCTTGTCTAAATAATATTTAAGAATTTAATCAGTAAATCAAAACTTTTCACCAATACGAAGAACAATTGTTTAATGCTGTTCAAAAAAATAATCTCTTTTACAATGAGAATCATACGAAATGCATGGTTACTAATTCATGGTACATATAGTTACCAATGGGATAAAAATCGAGTTGCATTCATAAATAATACGTTGTTCTGGGATGAAGTTATAAAGCCCATTTCTCTTAAGTTTAAACATTCAGAGCGCAGATAATGATTATGTAATATGTCGATTAATTTACGTTCTTTATTTAAATTAGTAAATATACAACGGCAATAATATAACTGTATATATAATTTCATATCCGTAGTTTACAACAGCCCAACTCCGTTCCCTATTCTGAGTCACATAAATCAAATTCATACCCTTAAACCTCGTTTTCGATCCCATCCACACCCAAATATTTCACGTGATCTGTTTCATTCAGGTAACCCGACTATAATTTTTCACGATTTTTTCTGTTAAACTATCGAAGTTACTTGTCTCGTTCAACGCATGATCCTTCATTAAACAACAACAGTAATAATATGTGAACATGGATA
Source organism: Zootermopsis nevadensis (assembly GCF_977971745.1). NCBI lineage: Eukaryota > Metazoa > Arthropoda > Insecta > Blattodea > Termopsidae > Zootermopsis > Zootermopsis nevadensis. The sequence goes on along the minus strand of NW_028259139.1, from coordinate 9,899,734 downwards.
AAAGAAATGTGGAGAAATTTCGTATAAATCGTCTACTCTGAAGATGAAGCAAAACTTGAAAAACGTAATATTGAAACTGACTTAGAGAAAAATATTTTGTGGTTGAGATACTGTGGGAATTATCTTAGATTCGTGTCCAATGGTGAAATTTTGTATCAGTGGAAAGTTCAGATAGCTAATTAGTTATTTGTTTAGTTTGTCCTTTAAATGACTGTGGTACTTATACATACCACCTGATGTAACATTGCCCACACCGTTTATTTACATATTTTACGTGATGCTTAGAATTAAACCTAGAAAATGTATTTAGACAGCATTAGCCAAATGATCTTTACAATGACGAAGAGTTATATTTTATTTAAGGTAGAAACTGAATATTTAACAGTATATTTCAAGTTATCACGACGGTGAAGTTGTTAATGTTAAATTTTAAAATTTTACTCAGATAAAGACGGTGGTTAATTGGGTTAAACCAAACAATAAACAAAACTGATTGCTATAAAATAGCAATGAGGCTAAACGTTCCGAACAATGAATATTCGAACCAGTACGAAAAAAATTCACTTCTCATGACCTAGATCGTGATTTGGCGTGACGATTTATACCGAGGTTTCAAATACCAATGAATGCTTTATTGATCGAAACATTTAATTACGTTGAGAACTAGTTTTGCTGGAAGCGATCATGCAAACTACCCTAATTAGAGTATCAAGCTTAATCTGTTTTTAAACATAATCAATGCGGTCAGAGGAAGGAGAAACATCCGGGTAGTTAAAACTCGCTAAAACAGCAACACCAATATTCAGGGCAATAACAGAAGTGTCGGGAGGAGTCTGCAAACGGTAATCAATCAGTTGGGTGGGTGAAGAGAAAGGGGTTTCACTATTTAACTTGGAGTACTTCCCGCTAATCGCTGAAACTGTGGACTCGTAGCTGCCAATCAATGGCTTTTGATCAGGGTTATTGTTAACGGTTTAAGGCACTGTGATTTTAACGTTCGCCCTGATGACGGAGGCAGTATGACCTCTGAAACGTTAGTAAACATCTACCAGACTACGCAGCGCGACAACCCAGAAGACAGAAATCTTCATACTCATCGCCCTGATGACGGAGGCAGTATGACCTCTGAAACGTTGGTAAACATCGACCAGACTACACAGCGCAACAACCCAGAAGACAGAAATCTTCATACTCATCGCCCTGATGACGGAGGCAGTATGACCTCAGAAACGTTGGTTAACATCGACCAGACTACACGGCGCAACAACCCAGTAGACAGAAATCTTCATACTCATCGCCCTGATGACGGAGGCAGTATGACCTCTGAAACGTTGGTTAACATCGACCAGACTACACAGCGCAACAACCCAGAAGACAGAAATCTTCATCGCCCTGATGACGGAGGCAGTATAACCTCTGAAACGTTGGTTATCATCGACCAGACTACACAGCGCAACAACCCAGAAGACAGAAATCTTCATCAACTTATCTCGTTGGTTTTTTAGTGTCTTAACTTACTTAACAAATCTTTCTCAATTTTATAAATCTTATCATCTCATTTGTTATGAATATTCTAAATTACATAGAAGTAAACGATAAAAAGAATTGAAGAATCATCTGGGTTGTTACATCGTGTAGTTTATCAGAGTTTCAGATATGTTTGCTGCCCCAGTCACGAGGGCGATGATAGCAATAAGCATCTCTTAAACGCTATTAAAATTTTACAAAATTACAAGGCGTATCGACCTAGAAGACAGTCACATTCATAATCGCCGCCCTGAGATCCGATAACAAAGCATCGATTTCCATCAAATGTCGCAGTTGAGTGTTAACCATAGCATTCCTGCTTCGTGTTTCGGAGGCACTGCGTTGAAATATTAGTCCGGAGACCACGTATTTTTTCACAGACCTTCCGTGCAGGACACGGCAGCTTCCTTTCATCTTATTAATCATAGCATAATATGACGCTGCATAACCTAATCATAGCGTAGTTTAATACAACACAGCCAGTTTCTTAAGGTTAGAAACAAAGAGAAGTAAAATTTGTTATGTTACCCGGCATCTCGGGAAAAAATTAAATCCGTGCCTTCCAAAATAGTGTCAACGCTTTAAAGACCAGTGGTAAATGTACATACTACATTTTTTAACAATGAAAAATATTAAATGACTATCGGAGTAAACAGCGATTAATTCCTTAAAAACTTTAACGTTCTTATTTTCGTAACAGAGACGCGTTGTGATTTCTTTAAAGAACTTTTTTTATCTATTTATATTTAGACGAACTTCAGCTTCAAACAGTTAATGGACTCTCTCACTTTAGTGTTTAATGAGACTACGACACCTCTGGATGGATCCGAAAACAACAGAAGCCACATACTATTGGAACGTCCTTACAATTACGATTAGGGTTAGATTTTGATGAGTGGGCAACGAAAAAATACATTACAGTAGCTCTGTTTAAAGTTCTATTTCACGGAATTCCATTCTCTTATCAAACCTTGTCCTCCTATTCACTTCTCTCTGCTGTCAAAATGTCGTCTTTCATCTCTCTGTCAAAGTAATTCGGTGGTTTATCACATACACTGGAATCACTGTTATAAACGCCCATGTCACATTAATCAGTGGACCATTCAATCAATCAATCAACCAATCACCCAGCCAGTCCTTTCTAACGACCGAACAACACAATTCATGAAGTCACTTCAAATCCGTGGTGTTTAGTGACATTTGTAAAAAGTAAATTCCAATGCGAACGTTTGTAAATCATTTAATAAGGGTTCTGCAGCGCAGAATCCCAGTCTGTGTTTTTCAGATAAAGTTTATTTGTTTATTCGTCACTTTTTATACACTTCAAAAGTGTTTATCAGCTATATGTTTCGGATTCGTGCCTCCATCTGCAGGTTCGATATATACGAAGTTTTTGCATTAATTTTTTAAAATCAAGAACTGCTATAATTTTTGCTGGTCAACTGGTTTAAAATATTTTCCAAAGAATTAAGCGTTTATGATAAAATGTTTTTATTACTAAAATGTTTTAAATCTGATGAGTATTTTGTGGCACAAACAGATGTGGTTTGGTGTGGGGATATTTTAGCTGTAAGAGAAAGTATTTTTGTAATTAAGTGTAATAATATTAGCCTAATAATTCAGAAAAAAACATGAAGTTGGATAAATACTACAAAAGTGTAGAAAGTGAACATATATAAAGTATTTAACAAGAAACTATTACTAACGAAGCCAAACCTTTTTGTTTCTAAAAACATCAAATCAGGTATATTTTTTTTTTGGATTTGATTAAAGAAATGCTTATAAAAATCTGACGTAAACCTTGAAAGACAAAAGTAAATTTAATATCAAGGCATATTTATTTATATACTTATTTATACTTTATTTAATAACACTTTTCAGTAGCTAAAAAAATATAGCGTCGAATATAAGGACGACAGTGAACAATAAATTTGAAAGGATGTGGAAGGAAGCGGCCGTGGCCTAATTAAAGGCAATATCCTGGAAAACTTAGGTATAGATAGGTATTTAACAGACATTAAAATTAATGTTAATTAATGCGTAAGTTTCTGGGCTGGATTCATCTTAAACATGACGCGGAAATGAACATTGAGTTTAGATAAAAGGCGGGAAATTTAACTAGCTGAGCGACTAGCTACTTAAGTCGTCTGACATATGATGTTGGTGTGTAGTTAATTGTTAATGTAATGAGTGCGGTGGGTAAGAGATTTTATCAAAAATATTTGAAATAAATCGGAAATGTCTTGAGTCGTAGGGGCTACACACCCAACGGTGGTATCTTGGCCACAGATCAGATGACGTGAAACCAAGCCTCCAATAAATCAGAAGCCTTCTTGATAAGGATGTGACTCCAAGACCACACCCATCGAAAATTACTAACAAAGTCGAGGAAACTCAGCTCCCGGGAGCGCAGACTACTTGCAATACATTTACGATCACATGTTAAATTACACTAGGTAAGTAACGGGTGTTTGAAAAAAAATTATGTTTATATTTTGTAGTCAAATGAATAAATGGAATCCACTCACATTCTAGTAAAATCTGAATGTACTTTGTCTATGGTGATTTGTCACAAACATGAAAATTATAATTTTATCCTACATTCTGGTAATAAGATATATATTTTATTTAAAAAATCGACGTGAATTAAATTTAATGAAATGCTAAGAAAAATATTTTATGTCCCATTGAAGGACAGTAACAGATCTATTCTTTAATGTTATGTAAAGTATTATTTATGACTTTCTGCTGATTAATTCTGTAACAATATTTTGGTACGTGCAATGAATGGATATTAGAATAATGAAAGATATATAATCGTAAGTAACGAGCTGAAACAACATGCTTACTGTAAAAGTTTTGGTGGAAAAATTAGCACGATGGAAGGCTAGTTCAGGTTTAACGCTGAATGTTCCAGTCAGCTGGGATATTAAGGAGAAAGAAATATAATATTATTTTTCGTAGGTACTGACAAATTTGCTATGGAAGCACTTTTTCGGAAACTATGCTACGCTATGAAGATAATTGGACGGGCATAGTTAAAGTTAATTTTAAAAAAATAGGTCTAAGCTCTTCTGCTATGGACTTTTAGTTTTATATGTGAGATAATACAGTAAAATAGTTACGCCTTAGTAAAACGAAAATTCAAGTTATAATCTTATTAAAACTGAAAGTCCTTTGTGTATCAAAAAGTGAAATTAAAATGGCGAAAACTTTTCTGACGCCTTCAAAGCGGCAGTCTAGCCTTGTGGATTTATAAAGACGGCAACTCTGGCCTAATTGAGATCGAAATTATTTTTGAAAATAGGTCGCAACATATCAACACTTACAACTGTTTCGGCATGAGTAGTAATGGCGGGTAAAACGTGTCAACTACCATTTATCTAAGATATGTTTTAATATTACACTACCATCCACGCCTAGAAAATTGCGGAAACGTAATTTTTATTATGTGATAGCTAAATAACCAATCATTCATCATTAAACCCACTTAAGAGTTTCAATTTAATAGCTTAACTATTTTGGTTTTGACAGTGATACCGAATAATAACGCAACTTGCCTCAGAATGCCTTGCTAGTTATATATAATTACCGATATAAAGATGAAAAGACAAACAATGATAATAATGCGAGATTTGGGATATTCACTGCGGTGAATATGTTGTGTAGACTTGTAGATAGTCACAAACATTTTGGAAGAACATACTTTTCCATGATCGGGGTTGAAAACAGAGTAATTCTCTCCGAGAGGTTGGTATCTACTTACAAGGTCACACAATCTTACAACCCACAAGATAAACATCGATAGCACTAATAATATAGTATAAAATGAAATATCATGGAAACAAATAAGAAAGTTATTAAAGGTTAATTGTGTTCTTTCCGCGAGAGATGATGCAATGGAATGATTAAGACGATCCTTCGATCTTGTAGGGAAGGTACAAGGCAACGCTGTCTGGAAAACACTCTGTATTAACTGAGGATGTTGCGCGAATCGATATGATAGTAATGGATTAGGAAAAGCTGACTTAAACTCATAATCACTTAAGCAGTTTCATCACCACTCAGCTTCGTAACCCGATGTAAACACACTCATCGTTCAATTGTTAACTCCTATGAATGCGATAATGTAACTTACAGGTCTAAGAGCTTTGCGTGATATCTAACAATCAGGTTTAAAGGAACGAGGAATGATTTATACAGCCGTTATAAACCAAAATTCTGTCCCTGAAGCATACAGTTTTAATTAACTTCCTCACTACAATCTTTCTACTAGTATAATCCGAAACTTCAACACTGCTAATGGATAGGATTCGCAAAATCCACTTCCTAAGATCAATCTTCATATTATCCTCTCATAATGTCCTTGATTTTCCACACGTTACAGCATTTTAAGAAGTTCCCCTATCAAAACTCCACACGTTCAGCACGCCACTCAAATCAGGTTTGATAATTATAAAACAAGCCAAATCCTACTGCATAACATTTAAATCACTTTACCATAAACGATGCACTTTATCCCTTTTAGACCCACTTAAATCTTAGAATTTCAGATTACGTAAATCGAATCAACCTTGCTTCATTTTTCGGGGGTACTAGATTCTAATCTCGACCCGGACACCGGGTATCCTAACTCGGGATTTTCGTGTTCTTCTGCATCCCTTCGAAAAATGTTCACTTCAATACGAATTTGCAGTGCGTAAAATGAGCGCATACACGATACATAACGTTTCTCAACATGATTTAAGTCGAGAACCGCTTGATGGATTTCCATCAGATTTGGTACGGAAATGATGCCGTTGTAGCTACCCTAAGGCCATACTTGTCAACTTCCTAGAATGGGTAATAACAATATGGCGGACGCACAAAATTGTGGGATGGGAGAGACATTATCGCTACTTAATACAGCGTTATATAATGGTGTATCTTAAGAGGTATTTAAAAATACACAACATTATTACAGTAATTCCATATACAATGTAAAATAACGTCAGCTCCATGAAATAAAAAAAAATCCATTCATTGTGAAATACGAAAGATCACCATAAGATTCGTATAGAATAATAAATAGATTCCACTAAGATTCGATCCCATGACCATTATGGGTAACTGTCAATCCGTTATATTACTATCTATCTACTTTGCTTAATTAAGATATCTCGAACGTATGATTAGTAAGGTTTGAAATTAACGCTGTGTAATTAAGATGACAGTCTTTACTGTGAATATTTAATTAGTCTTTACAATTAATAAATTCTGACGCCAAAGACTTACCAGTGTCTCGAACCCAGTAGTTGATTGACTTGGGCGATGCTTCTACGAAGCATTCGATGGTGACCTGAGTGCCCAACGGAGCACCAACCAGCTGGTTAGGCACCTGAATTACTGGATAAACTGAAAGAACATTGTTTTATGCGCTCACATATTACGTACACATATCACACGTAACATGACGAACATCTTGAGCCAACACTGTCCGTTTCTCCGTAACGGCATCTCGAATACAGACGTGCAGAACCAGAAACACACATTTCCGTACCGATATATGAAACATTATGTAAATATCCTCAACGTTCTTCTTAAAACATAAGAGTTTTTGAACTGATTTCAGTTCGGTAACACTGTTTACCAAAGCCGTAAAACGAGCTATAATTTTCAGGAGATGGCAAAACGAGCATTACATCCGAGTCACGCACGCTATCCCTTGAGAATTATGTGACCAGGTTTATATTTCTACATCAGGATAATACAAAGAACGCTTTGTGTACATATAACACAAAAGCACGAAACGACTAATTTGTGGATCATGACCCTTGCAACTTCACACAGGCAAATGCAAAGTTACATCATGCCAAATCGTAGTTCTTAATTGAAACAAAGATCGAAGCGGTGTTTTATTTGTTCGACGAGAAATAATTCTGTGTGTGTTAATCCCTTGCCACGAGGTTGTTTCTTCTTATATTAATCCTAATGGGATGCTACGTTTCGAGACGAGATTAAAATTAAACTTGCCCATTGTCCATTGCACGTCGGTGATTTTATGTGTAAAACCTTACACACAAAACAAAATCTGAACAGAATTTACGATCTACCAGACTTGAGTTCTTAATGAAAGCATCTTCCTGCACAGTCTTCGTTCATAGGCTAACCAAGTTATGGCCAAAATGATGCATATACAGAATGATCCAAAAATATGTATACAAAAATTAAATGATTGAGGTGAAATAGGACGTTCAGAAGTAGGAAAGGTAGAGGCACAAGCTTGTCTAAATATTATTTAAAAATTTAGACTGTACCGAAAAGAAAACACTGCTTTTATTATCTACATATATCATACGGTTAATTCTGTTTACGAAAACAATAGCTGTTGTTCTGAGAATCATACTGAACCCATAAAGACACTGTTCAAACAAAATTCAGCACGTAAAAAGAGTTACCACTGAGCTAATGTTATAAACATCCATTATGATTAATCTTACTGTACAGGGACCTGCATTACCGACACATTACGTTTCTCCTGATAGCCGAGTGCAATGTTTAGACAATTACACTGCTTGTGTCCGCGGTTCACGCCTCGCCAGTCTGTGACCGGCTGTGAAGTGCCCTATGAGTAATTACCACGTCAACAGCAGTGGAAGACCACACAGGCTCCCACCTCACCAGATATCAAAGGTCCCCATTCATTAACGTAGTGGTTGATCGGTCTGAGTGATCTGCTGAGAGTCAAACTGTAAGGCGTGTGACTGTCAAGAGCGTACAGATTTGTTAAATGTCCGCTGCAACACGGACCGCGAAATCCAGGCAAGTGAAGACAGCTCAGAACTCGAAGTGTAACAAAGCTAGCAACGTTACGCTGGTATCTTTGAGTCGTGAGGAAATCGACGTAAAATCCTTCCGTAAACTCAAAGCATGGATGACTGATTCTATAACTACTGGAAAAAAACATGGGCAGTAGAATTCTATAAAAAAGGTAAACCATGAGGGCTTTTGTGAATATGGGAATGAATCTTTGACTACCTGTGCGCACTATTAGATTTTCTAAAAGAACTCTGTCTTTTTTATATTTAAAGGTGTATTTGTATCACACGACATCGGGAAATGGTTTTATAGCTCCACTATTTCTTGACGTTGACGCTTTGTGTGTGTGTGACTATTTGGCTTCACGTTCTATCAGCTTTACCCTGAAGAAAAGATCCCATTGTACTCATTGGATATGAGGCCGGATGTGCCCCATAGCTCGTCTGGACGTGGTGAGTTACACGAAAATGTCATTCTAGAATTAAATATATCGTTTTCTAGATGTTAAAGAAGCATGTAGAAGCATACAGTCTATTTTAATTCATTTAATGCTGTTCATCTTGTTTGAAGCTGCGTGTAGACTTGCAGATATATACCAACAATTCGGATAAATATACATGTCCATCTTCAGGAACTTCATTCCTGAAGATAGAAATAACATGTACCTCCGAAACGTTCATATATACCTACAGGTTCCACACGTCCTTACAACGCAGAACAACAACATAGAAATTTTCACCGTGAGAACCTCAAATCTCACAAACTGAAGTTCACCAGCAAATCTGAAATATATCCGTATATTATCTGTTCATGTGGAAAGTGTTCATCGCGCGGACAAAACACATGAAATTACTGCCGTAGGGATTTCAAGCAGTGCATCAGCTGCAGAAACGGGACACGGCTGCAAAAATTCTATATCACTTGATTTCGTTATTTTATGCGTGAGGGGTTCACGTGCAGCGATTGGGCTTTAAATAGAACATTCTGTTGCAAACACATGAAACTTACAGTGAACGCTGACCATAATCCTCTTGCTGACGGAAGGCGGGACCCCATTAGAGGCAATACACAGATACGAACCCATCTCTGACCTCATGATCTTCGTAAGTTTCAGAATCTCTCCCTGGTACGAAGAAACTGTAACACAACCAGTATTCTGCATTAGTTGTAACTTTGACGGCAGCTGAATTTAGTGAAGTCTTCTGTGGCGATAAGCCGTGAAGTTTTAAGTTTCAAGCTAATTTTCTGGAAACTATATCTTTCTCATCATGTAGTGTAGTTGTGACACATCTATTATGATGAATGAAGGAGAGACATTCTCTAAAAAATTGGATTTAAACATCATACTACAGAATTTATGTTCTTACTGGTACATTAACAACGAAATTCAATCGTCAAATTAGATTATTGTTTGAACTGTTACGAATTTGTCCACTGGTAAGAAATTTCCAGTGTACTTCCAAAGTATTGTAGTTCTACTGACGAAAGACAAATTTAAATTTGACAGAAACTTTGAAATATTCAATAAAACATTATTATAGTCAAAAACAGACATATTTAAAAAATGATCAACAAGATTATAAGTTTATATTTTTAATACTGTGAAGTCTTCATTCTGTTGCTAGGTAATGCGTCTGTTATAGACGGACTTTAATAACGAGTTATCGACATTGCAGTAGATTTTACAAAGTGTAAGTAATAAGACATGTAGTCTTATCACTTCAACACACAGAATGATTTAGTCTTTCCCGAGTTTCATTTATAAATAAATTCCTTGAATAAAGTGTTCGGAGATTCATCATAACTTGAATGATTTATAAAGAGTACTTCTAGACGTTTCTGGCAAGAAACTATTTTATTTACATTAATCTATATTCCCGTTAAAACAGTTTTATTACTGAAGTCTTCAGCCATTGATATGGACGTTTTCAAGCTAAAAGTTACACGTCTGTCGGTTTTAAAGAGATATGAGTTATGAAAGACGTTACTTTTCGAAGACATTAATTTAATTTTGGTATTACTAAACGACTTTCATTTCAGGTATAAATTCTTTGCGAATTCCCCATCTTATTTATTCATTACTTCAGAAAATAGTCTGAGTGCTTTATCCTTCTAAAACAATGAAACTAACTTTGCTGCAATGCGTACATTACAAAGATATAATTGTATATATCAGAAGTGTTTATAAGTGGTTCTAAAATGTTAAACTAAACAATTCACTTATTTTTCAGAAATAGAACAATGTTAAGTTCGCTAACACAGAAGTAAGATTTGACGACTGTTAGAAGTTTTGGAAGCACATTAACTGTTCGGGCTGTTTCCCATTGCAACTGCTGTTATCTTTAGCTGAAATGGTTGACAGCGAGAGGTGATCAATTATTTGAGAGATTGTCTTCGAAAGTCCTGAGTTATATACGCTCTCGCACTTTCAGACTACTAATTACAATACTTTGAAACTCACGGCACGTTTGTGAGACTCTGAAGAAGAAATTTAAATAATTTATATACTTTCTCTGCTCAACCATTTCACAAATATCAAAATGTTAAAACAATAAATTAAGTAATAAAATTATTATTTAAGTTGCACATAAAAAATATTTGACATTTCACAATACTTGTAATCTATATAAATTAACAATTAAAAACCCACTGATAACTATTACTTAACACGTGCATTAACAATTAGTAACTCTGAATTATTTATCAACGTTGGCTGTTACAAGACAACTGGTAGGATATGGTACTGGTATAATTTTCTGTAATATCCAGCTATTAAAAACGTCAGTTTATCCGTCGTATTCCATTCACAGATCAAAAAAAACACAGGAAGGATATTTTACTATAATAGTTTGTATAAAAATAGTATTAAATTATATTAAAATTGTCTGTCAATCACAATAAAGTAATATAAGATAATTAAATGGTTAAAATATTATCCTTTGTTCCGTATCGAGTACTCGATTTACATATGGAACATTCTCGACATGTTTCGGCTTTCATAGAGCCGTCATCAGGTGTATGTTATAAACTCTTAATTCAATTACTAATTTTTAATTTTCTAATTTTCTAATTTTCGTGTCATTTCTTCATTTTTCACATTGTATCAACATTTGTTGTTGTATTATATATCATTGATACAATCGTATTGTCAGAGTGATGTTAATGCTGCGTATATTGGTCTGTGAATTAAAGGATTCAAATCATTAATGAAACTGAATATAGAAAACAAAATAAATAAATGAAAGTAAACGTATAAACTTACCAGAGAAGTAATATCGAAGTTGTAAGAGGAGAGATCAGAAGTACATCGTATCGGAGCGAGGTTGGTTATTGACTGCGGTGTTAGTGAGTGAAAGGCGGTTTGTCAGGGTTGGGGTCAATGTACTGGAGTGCATTAAAAATGAGGTTGTTAAGTAAAATGTTATTGTCATTAAGGCATATGTTTTGTTTTTTAAGTTTGATATATGTGATATTTTTCTATTGTATCTCTGTGTCTTTTGTTTTTTACTATTTTTAATATGTCCATTGTTTCATCAATTGTGTTGTAAGAATGTCCTGTATTGAGAATGTGTTTAGAGTATGCAGAACTATCTTTATTGTGTTTTATGGCTGCTATGTGTTCTTTGTATCTGTGTGTGAAAGTACGACCGGTTTGACCTATATATATTAGTGGACAATCCTTGCATTTCATATTATATATATCTGGTAAGTTGTATTGATTGTTTATGTTTATTATTGGTTTTTGTTTGAGGATGTTTTTTATTGTGTTTTTTGTTTTGAATGCTGTTTTTATTTTGTTTTCTTTAAATAATTTGGTTATGAATTTGGTTTCTTTTCCTATGTATGTGAATGTGGCCCATTTATTTTGTATGTTTTCGTTTTCGTTGGGTTTTGTCGTATCTTTTGGTTTTTTATTTAGTTTGTAGTTATTATATCCGTTTTCTTTAAGAATTTGTTGAATGATGTTTAATTCTATTTGTTTGTTTATTATAGATATTGGATATAGATTTTTTCTGTTTAGTAAGTAATTGATGGACATTTGTTTATGTTCAAAGGGGTGGCAAGATGAGGCATGAATTATTGTGCTTGTGTTTGTAGGTTTTCTGTAAATTTTGAATTCGAAATTTTTTGTTTTTCTTATTATAGTTAAATCTAAATAGTTTAGTGTGATATTTTGTTCAAGTTCTAACGTAAATTGTATATTTGGATTTATGTTGTTAAATTTCTTAAGTACTTGTTGAATATTTTAATACTATTTTTAAATAAAATCACAATATGACGCACCTACAATATCTTATAATAGTTTGTATTCAAAGACGTAACTCCTTTATATAATTACGCTCACATGAAGATTACAGAATTCTCTCGAACATTTAGAATTTTAAAGGGATGAACGAGTTATAAAAGACGGTCATGTTATATTTAACTTATACATGTATTAATCTGGATATATTATGGAAAACAAAGACATATTCCACGGCTTAGATTCGAACCTGGGATAATCTGACTTAAGTATTTGGGTAGAGGGGAAAGATTAAACTCAGAAGTAAACCTCAACGTATTCAGTCACTTAAATATTTCCCAGTGAAATTTTCATGTAATATACCAGCGACTCTGTTCTTGTTAATCTACTTTCATTTCTGCCTCCTGAATGTTTTACGCGACGCATGGTTTTTTGAGATTATTAAATGACAGGCGGATGGAATGTTATACCCACGTTATCACTATCAATTTCAAACTGAATTCTTGAAAAGAAAGGAAATCAGCATGTGATTGGGTTAGAATAAAAAATGATTCCGCATACGAATTGTTTATTTTCTATACTACAGTATGGATCTCACGTGCAACAAAATAGCTGTAGCACCCTAAAGACATAGAAATGAAAAAAACTTATTGGAATAACATATATAAACGAAGAAGCTTTATCTTATGATGGTAAACAAAGGAAACCCGCCATCTAGTTCTAGTATATAAACAACTGAGACTCATCAAGATGCATTACGCACGACCGCCATGTTGGGTTCAATCGGTAGATTCTGGGAGGGACTAGATTCTTCTGACCCGGAGTTCATTAAGCTGTCTTTCAGTTTTCTGTGATCCGGCGACTGTCACTGGCTGTGGCAAAGACACGACGTACCTAAGCCTCAGGCCGGTAGAAAGTGCATAAGATATCAAACTAACCCAGCGGTTCATCCTAGATAGAGAATTTAAACATTTTAGAGTGCAAACATGTGATACGTAACAAATTTTCCATCCATTTGTTTTCAAAATTTTCCCAGATAACAGAGTCCTACGACAAAGAAATTATGGGACATTTAGTACATTATTCACAATAAAAAATGTATTTTTGTTTTCTAACCATCGACAATAAAGTCCACCGCTAGACACCATTCTGAGTCACATCCTAATAACCTATTTAATTATGTTCCATCTGAATTTCATCTCCTACATCCTGTGTCTTTTAAGTCATCGCTTTTCACAAGGCTATTTTATGATTATCTTGTTTACTGCATCCGAAACATTTTTTCACCTCATAGTAGCATCTAGTATTTCACTACGCTATGTCTACGCCAGTACTGAGTTACGAGTCTACTTCTATAAAATATAAATTTTTAAAACGTTCAGGAGAAACTAATGTGCTTTTTGTGGGTATATTAAAAGCTGTTATTTAAAAAACCCCACATATTTCGCATGGCATATAACGAATAAGTAACGAAAATTCTAACACCACAATTCATACTTCAAGATTAAACGTCTTAATATAATATTTTAATCTACTCCAAAGCAATATTTCCCTTTAGGTTTTCCAACCAAATACTCCCAATTATCTAAGCTTCATTTTAATATTATCCCAATATCTACGTATAAATTTCCCAAGTGGTCTCTTCCCTTTAGATACTCCTGTTTAAATTCGTATTTTTCACTTGTTTTTCCTTACGCCTGCTGAATGCCTTTCCAACCTCCGCTTCCTTCTTATTTTTTCACCCTAAAAACATTAAGTAAAAATGCAAATTAAGAAGCTCTTCATTATGTAACATTTTCTATCCTGTTTCTTGTTCTCTTTCGCGTTGAAATAATCTCTTCAGCACTTTGAAAGCTGATGAAAAGACTAAAAGATATCACCCGTATGTGACAACAAGATTTTGTCATTCACGTCCTCTTCACACTTGTCCTCTTTTGATTTCACATTCTCTCAGTACTTTCCAAGTTTAAAAGTGTATTAGTTACGGAATTCTCTTGCAGAGCAATACAATTTGTCACGCTAACCCCTTCTCAGATGTTATGCAACAGTGGCTTAAGCCGCCTATATTCTCCCCTTTCTTAGCGGGCAGTAAATTAACTGGCAATCAGAGTAAGAAGTTCCTTCAAATACCACGAATCCCAACAGCATTGCAACAACATAACAAAATATAGGAACAAAGAATACTTTTTTAAACTCTTTTCTCCTTTATTTATAGGTTCCAGCATTTCTTTTTCTTCTCGTTTCCCCTTAAACGACAGACAAGGTGAATGAACGCATCTCCCTTCTTTGTGTTCAGTACTTTCTGTGCCATTTCCTTAGTCGTTCTGAAAAGTATTGTGGAACGAAACGTCGTGGAAGGACAACGATCTCTATTTTGTTTCTTTCTTGGTACAGTGGTTTGTCCCTAGGGGGCAGTTTTGTTCCCTGGCCTGCAGCCATATCCAAACCCCTTTGCTACTATCCCCCCACCCCCGCTCACATTTTGCCTATAAACAAACTATCACGTTACGCGCTGAGCCGGATTTAACTTTAATCCACTGTTCACAATTAATTTAGATCTTTCTGACAGCGTTTTCTCTTGATTTTACTGCCATATATTCATCTATATTTCTCTAATTTTCTTTCTGTAAACAGGAACATAAAATTTTTTAATACGTTTCAAAAACCCCTTAAGGTTTCGGCAACTTTTCCGACAGTCGTGCTCGTTATCTAAACGAAATTCTGCAGGGGTTTCCACTGCGAGGGAAAGTTCGTATTAGTGAAGATACGAAAATGAGAAAGGAAAGGTTAAAAAAAGACAGAAATGAAGACGGAACTTGCAAATAAAAGAAATATGAGGGAAATACGGTGAAGTAAAGCTTATGAGATACAGGTGGAAAAGCATCAAAGAAAAGGAAAGAAAGATGGCGACGGATAAAGAAGGAAATAAATCAATGTTCGTTGAATTTCAACAGGATCTTTGCACTGCAAAACAATAAGTACATGTGTCATCCCGTTTTCCGTCACGAGTTTGAATATATTTCAAGATAAAATTATGAAATAAAATTCAATATGTACGTAGGAAGGACCTTACATCGTTACAAGAAAAACAAAGCATGCCGGAAATGTAGCAGTTACTTTATTTATTCTATACTTCCCTTCACATGAACGTTAAGTTAAAGAGTAAAAGGAGAACAAATTCTTTTTCACCTGTTTGATATAAAGGAATAAAATTTCATTTTAAAGTGACCAGCATACAAAATACGCAAATAGAATTTTACTTTCTAAAGAGTTACGCCGGGGAAAAAATACGAAATAAGAATAAAAATGTGCATCTTAATTGCTGGTTTTGTCACAACAGGTGGCTAATTGAAACGTGAGGGTTAAAATACTTCCAAAAGTACCTCTTTATTAACAAAATTTTATATCTACGAGAATCACAAACTAACAAATTAACTGACTAACTCCCTGGTAGCAGAAACTGTAGTTCAAAAACCAACAATACCAATGCCCGCCAACGGACAGAATCCTGAGCCAACTCCATTTTCCATTCTCACAGCCCACGTCCTTAAACCCCATCTTGATATTATCCTTCCAATTCCTTTACGGTTTGCCCAGTGGTATTTTCCAGAAGCGTTTCCCACCAAATTCTGTATCCATCCCTTGCTCCCATGCGCGCCAAATGCCCAGCCCATCGGAGCCTGCTAGATTTCATCATCCCCTCTCTTCTAGGAGACCCGTACGAGTCACACAGTTCCCCGTTATGCAATATTCTAAATTCCCCACTTATTTTACCCCCCCCCCCCAGGTCAAAATATATTCCTAAGCACCTTGTTTTCAAACACTTGTACTCTGCGTTCTTCCTTAAAGGTAAGGGGCCATGTTTCACAACCATACAGGACAAGAGGCAAAATTATTTTTTTATACATCCTGAGCTTAAGTGTTTTGGATAGCAAACGGCGTAACATTATGAAAATAATAGGTCCCAAAAACTAAACACACCGTTAAAGTATCATTATTCACATATTAAATTTTTTAAATGTTGTAACACACGAAAGAAACTGAATTTTGTTTACTTTTCGAGGTCTGAATAAATAAAAGTGACATAACTCACCTTAAATACTCAACAGTATGATACATTTTCAGAGGTAGAAAATCACTAAAAAATATTTTGTACATGGATGCCAATTGACATAAAAGTCTGAGTCCATATCAGACGAATTAATCATTAACACCCTATTACCTCCCTCCTAATAAAGAACTAAAACCCACCAGATTTTCAATATGATAGTTAATAAATAACACAATGCAGAGATACGCTGAATTTATACACGTATCGAATACTCATTCCACATAACGTATTAATATATATTTATCAAATAATATCCATAATTTAAATATACTTTTATTCATTTGCGGTAGTAAACTTCGTATTTAACATATCCTGCCCTGGAAACTGCATTTTAAAACTATTAAGCCAAAACTCGTCTAAGCAATGTCTAAAAATTCAGCCAGTGCCGCAGAGAAAACACATCTATTCACTATTACAAAGATCAGCTGGTTAAGTTCTTTAATTAAATAATTGCTTATTATTCTGAGGATCTACGAAACCATAAATCCACTCTGTCAAGTTCAAAGCTGCTGGATATTAGAGTACGTGGTATAAAGGTGTCCCAAAATGTACATACAAAAGTTTGATTAAATATTATAATGTATGTAAATCTTTTTGGGACAACCTACATGCTTGAGAGGGTTAATGTATATAGAGAAAGTGCCAGGAGGGCAGAGTGGTCATCACTCAGCTGGGACAGACAGCCATAGAACTGACCTCTCGTTTTGACTCCTGAAGGTTCCTTTATAACGATGTCTGCATTATCCTCGCGTCGCCAAAGGACATGGGGCTCAGGGTAACCCCGTGCTCGACACGTCAGCTTCACAGTACCACCCTCAGGCACCATTACATCTCCAGATGTGTCCTCGTTTATGAAGTCAGGTGGTACGACCACATCCATGTACCCCAACTGGAAATTAAAAAAAATAACAAATGTTTACAACTAATTCAACTACAGTTAGTCTTATTTTTAAATATCTTTCTAGTATGATAGTTTCTTAGCGAGATTTCTTTGTTTTCCGTCATGTCCACATCGTCCCTACGACGAATCGACACCGTACCAATAGAAATCCAGTGACCAAGACAGGCACAAACGTCCCCAAATTACGTGGTTTAGAATGAGTGGAGATTTAATCCACTCACTAAACACGTCATCATGGTGCGATGCTTGGATAAATAAGACTTACCATTATCTTTCCACAGAAAATTTAAACATGGAGGGAATTACGAAATTGTGAGGTGATCATGGCAGAAATTCAACCGCCTGGACCAAAACCCAAACTGTATCGACTTGTATGATCGACCAATGGTTTTGTCAGCGTGAGAAAGACAACGGAAAAACAATTTGAAATTTATACTTCCGCCTAGAAAAAGCTGTCCCGCTATACGCCACGATTTACTTGTTGGGTTGGAGGGGGTTGTAGGGGGTTAACTGCTACTCGTTCTTGACCGCGGCACTAGACAGGGTGAGTGAATAGAGTTAAACCCCAACCCACGATACCCACTGGACAGGAGATTGGATGGGCCCCAGAGCTGATATGGACACACAGGCTAGAAGGAAATTCCTTTTTTCCCCTAATGGGGTTAGTAGTTGTTAATTTTGAGACCTTATCAAACTCACAGATTCCTAAATTAATTCTAAGCATAGACATACAACAAGATTTTGTATCGTGACTTCGTATGTTCAGTATTGTTAAAATCCATTTATTGCCGACATGTTTGTGAACACTGGCTCCATATGGCTGTCCATGTAACTTTGCGTCATTATTTTACACTCCAAAATGTGTATGTATATACATATTTTCCACTAACCAATGAAATTACATTTTTCACATATTTACTCATCTTGTTTTGCTGCTATTTGAATTTCGCGTGTAATGAAGTAACGATTCGATCTCATTTCCACTAGTCTATGGGCTCTAATTCCCTCTAATGACCTGCATTTTTTTATATGTGCATGTGTGTTTGCTCTCTGCGGTCATTCCTACACAGTGAATTTTCAAAGGACGATGGGGGGGAGGCGAGGGGTTGCTACAAATGTCACCGAAACCCCCTACATCATGTTACGGTAGGATGCAGTCGGGTTTAATGCCCGGACATGAATTAAGGGTGAAAGTATAGAATTATGCGATGACGCTAACAATACTGTCTGACTCATTTTCATTGTGAGTTGGAAAAAAAAATGGGGGTGGGATTTGAAAAGAATTTCGGTGGATAAAAATTGGCGTGGGTTGAAGTTCTGGGACCGACGCTGTGTTATATCTGCATAATGGACTGCATTTCTACCAAACATAATTTGCTGGTCTACATTGATCAGCTTTTTCTCGTCTTATTTCACAGCGATATTTTGACTTGGGAAGTTATAAAGCACCAATGATATAGGACAATGAAGATACGGTGAATACGTATACATTTAAAAGGAGAGATAATTATTTATTTGAAGGTACTTTTATAGCAATTTCGAGGCATAGCATAAAAACGATAACCACCAGTCGAGTTAGATGTTCGCAGGTAAAAGATTCGAACCAGCTACCTCCCAAAATAAAATCAACATACTCTGTTTTACAGTAAATTAAAAAGCTTATTTACGGTTTATTTAATTAAGCTACGGCAATTTTAAAGTATAATTAGGGTAAGAGACATAAACGAAATGTAAAAAAATGTTATGTGATTTTATGAAACCATTGGGAAATTATTTACTTTGACTAACAACTAGCATAAAATATATTATATGTTAAGAAACTTTAAAGACACCTAACGAAGAAGTTGTAGGTACTTTAACTGATGAATTATCCTTACGGGGATAAGGAAATCATTATAGAAACAAACTTATTCGAGGAGTTTGCTATTCTTACTAAGAATTTCGTTGTTTTATTCAGTCACTTCAGAAAAAAGTTATAGTTGTACGCTATAATAATCAAGCCCAGCTCCTTTCATATTCTTTCGAATTAAACATTTAGAATCATTCTCCCATTCAATTTAAATAATCCATGAAATTGAGAAAGTGTCGTATAAATGGACCACGAAAAACAAAGATTCTATTTTAGTTACGTCCGTCGGAACCATTCTGTGCTGGATTCTAATTAGAAACCAAATGCCTTTATGTACTTAAATATTTCATCCCTAATTTAGTCTACGATTGCTGTAGATAAAACACAAAAGATTTTAAAAAAAGAAGCAGTATTAAAACGAGAAATGTCCGTCGTTTCTGAGCGAAATATCTTGTTTGTAACACGGACATAATAATGCGTAAATTCAAGTTAAATGTGTGCTGCTTAAACTGGTGATTTTAAACAGACCGTATATTAAGATCTATAATAAATAAATCGAATTATTATTTCTTTCTTTCTTTCTTTCTCTCATCCTCTTTCACCCGTTGATGTCGAGATTTTTATTTATTCGATTGATCTATTTGGACAATGGTAGGACTCCTTGGATGAGTGATCAGCCCGACGCAAGGCCTCTACCTATACAAACACAGAAAGACGCGGACAAACATCCATGCCTTGAGTGGGACTCGAACCCATGGTCCCAGCGACCAGGCGGCACCAGGCCCACGCCTTAGACCGCGTGACCACTGCGGCCGGCAAATCGAATTATGAATGTCCAAAATTCGAAGCAGAAACGCTAACCAATTCAACATGTTTTTCGGACTATTTTTCAAGCCACTGACTACTAACACGTGTCAGGTGTGTGTCGTCATTTCACGTTCCCGCTATTTGAATAAATATTACTGAAGACTGGACGAACCAGATGATCCGCAGACGAATCTGTGGGGGGGGGGGGGCGGAGAGAGGGGTGGCATGCTATAACAGGTCCCAAAGTAACGATCCGTGTAATAGCAGATCTCTAAAGCGACGCAGGTCCCCTGCTTTCAAATCGGCAAATTAACCAGACCAATAACCCCTACCAACTTCCGTAATAACATTTATTTCACCTCCTTTCCAAAGTACTCACATCTTTAAGGTCTATTTGAATGACAAAATTTGTGAATTCACAGCGTGGTTTGAATATTGTCTGAGACCACCATATAGAACATTTAGTTGTTTTTAATCCCAAACGCGTATATATATATATATCCTTATAGGAGGTCATTATCAAACAGAATTCAGTATCTTCTGATAAATTTGAACGCAAATATCATTTCCCGGCTCCTGAAAGGAATTTATATAACATGGGAAAGTTGATTTAATTATTTTTATGAAGCGATGCTTTACACGTATCAGCAAAAACCTCGTATCGCTTCTCGGTGAGTTATGCAATTTCTGCCGGGAGCCTGAAAGTGACAGTTGCATTCATCTTAATCCGTTAACGCACTATGATGATGATGCTAATATAAACCACATATATCAGGCAATAAATTGGCTTTACGTATAAGAGCGTGGTTCAATTCTTGGCAGGGGGATTTATTCATACACCACACCGTCCTAAACGTTCAGAAATCATTGACGGGGCTTTATTTCCGAGAATAAAGTGGCTTTCATCTAGTTCCGAAGTTAGAAGTTTCCGGAAATTTGCTTCAATTCCGCACACGCGTGGTGCTGAGACACTGCAACTTTACTATTGCACCATTAACTATATTAGAATCGATCGCTTCTTGCAGAAAGCACATCATGAGTATGATCACGGTTAACACTGTGCAATAAATTTATGTCAAGACACATCTGGAAGCTGAATCAGTCTGTTCAGCATCCACAGGAATTAAAGCAGACGCAACCATTCCACCATTTCTTAAACAAGTATCGTACTGAGACACTTCGAAGAAGAGACAAAGATTCCTGAAACTGACAATTTATTACCATTTATTCAAAAATGTTCAGTGACTCTACGTTTCAAATGAGTTAGAGGATTGTTAAAAAATTGAATCCGACACGAAAACGAAGTTCTTACAAATCTCAGGCAATGGATTATTTAAACACCTGACAACTAGTGATAATGACAAAGTAGCAATAATAATGACATATAAATAATGTTACTTTGTGTTAACACCGCAGCATTTCGAAAGTCTTAGCCGATCAGTTGGTATCCCTGTTTTCGAAAGACCGGCCTCTAAATCTCGGCCTTAAAACCGGCTATCCTGACCGATATTTTTCCGTGGATTTCTTCAGCATTTTCGTGGCTAATGGCTGGACAGAACCCATCGTATGCAATATCGTTAGAGTTACTGACAAATAAAAAAGTGATATTGCGTAGTCTTGTAGGTTGTTACTGAAATTCTAGACGGACGTGCGGACTCCATCTTCATATCCGAAAAGCCTACAGAGTGTCACAAAAACACGACCAACTCCATGGAGTACAATTCTTCTAGAGAAGATTAGAGTACGTTCAGTTTGTGAATAAGTGTCTCGCACACTAAGGAATCCGATGTTCCTTACACTGTTCACAAGAGTCCACCATTGGTACCTATCTTGAACCAGAAGAATCCAATCCACACCCTCCAACCCTGTTTCGTTAAGACTGACGTTAACCCTTTGATTGAAAAAATGTTATAACAATAAGTATAGTAAAATGTTATTTTTATTATTTCAATTCAATTAATTTATTATTGTGCATGACAACAGCCAAACAAAGCCAATTACAGCCAGGCACAAAACTAGAAGTCAATAACTATGGTACAATAAATAGATGACGTACAAAATAAAATATTAATACTAAATAAAAACAATAAACAATAAGAATAATACCAACTAAGACAACACATTTCCATTCAAAATTAAACAGTTTCAGAACAAAATCATGGTCATTTTATACAGTTTTTGAGTGCATTTATTCTATCTCGCTGCTTCGTTTCTGAATCAAAAGGTCTCCATTTTTTTTATACATTTTACCTCTGAAACTGAATGTTACGCCTTCATGTGAGCCGGTTAGCCCTATCAACGAGTTTCATAAGGACAGATCGTCTAGTGACGAGCCTTGCCACAGGGGATGGACGACATCTCGAAGGTATTATACTTGATCGATCCATCGGAACAGGTAGAAGATACTTCTAGTCTTCAAATTGCAATGTGGTAAACCGAGGAGATAAATCGTTTCCCTGCATAGTATATAAACTTTATGGACCTTGTAACATATGTGGGGAGAGCTATAAAGCAAAGCACGTGTTAGGTTATAGAAGTGCATAAAGATTGTCATGCTGTGCATTTTAATAACAATGCCTAATTGAAGAAATTATGTAGTTACGGTACACAATAGTCGTATACGTAATTAATCCGGTTGATATTAAAATCAACATTAGATTTTATCCGGAGTAGAGAAACGTCAAGACAAATGAAACACGTAAAATCTCAAAGAACGTGTTCGGAAAAGAGACACTCACACATCCAATTATTCATTGTTTACAACGAATGTCGCCAGTGAAGCATTAATATGTTAATTTTATACTGGAAATTATTTCCACCAAAAAACATTGAAACAGCAAACTGTTTACGAAGACAATCAGTGTTAACGTCGAGAGTCCAGAGAATCGACAACGATTTATCGGTCCTGTGGCTAGCCACAGCCTCCCACCATGTGGACCTGGGTTCATGGCCCGGATTTTTCATATGGAACATGTGGTTGGTTGATGGGTTGGCTATTTAACAGCGCTATTTAAATTCGTAAGCACATTTATTGTAGATAAAATAAATAATAAGATCAGAAATAAATGCAAATACGAGGCATTGTGAGAAGAAAATCGATTATGATAAACTGTCGACCAAATTCTTGATATACATATATATATATATATATATTTTTCTCTAACGAAAGAAGGAAAGAAGGAAGGAAAGAAAAAGAGAAAAGAAAGAAAGGCGGAAGCAGTAAATAATAAATGAAAATAGTGATGAATAACTAAATAAACAAATACTGAAAAATAAATAAAATAAGTATCACCAATATTTTATCCCTCGGTTCTGTGTTGTTTAAATTCATCAGTCTATATTTACGCAAGCGGCAGGAACCCTTAGATGGGGGATTAGACCTTCTCTGTGGCATAAATTCATCAATTTTTTTAAAAGAAGCCAACACAGCACGAACAAAGCATATTCTACATTCACGAAGTAAGACCAATTACCAGATTTGAGGTTCCAGACTTGTAAGTTTATATCAATGTTGCGGAGGGACATACTGCCTTCATCTTTATGACCGAAGACTTAAACAGTGTATTTTACTTAAACGTTCATACGTACCTATATGACCATGAAGAGTTTGAGTAAGCCTTTAGAAAACCTCGTTGCAGATAGATAGTCTTTGGACTTGTATTCGAAACCAGGACCTTCCAGAAACGAAGCAGGAGCGCCTACTTTATCGGGAGGTGACGTGAGACGCTTTGATTCCCCGAATACAACAGCCTACACGTTAAATCCGCTACGCAAATCGATCATCAACTTCGTCTCTTTCTTCTTCCACGTACTAATAGCTCATTTTCTGTGTAGTTAATCTTCTGTTTTGGACGCCAGCCATCCATTTGTTCCCTTACAGATGATAAATTCCAGTTATCATAATCATCCAAACTGAGTGTCGGCCAAATGTGGTACCAACTGTACGGAATGACGCAGAGCCAGACGGAGATATTCACTGCTTTAAAATAGGTCATTCAATGTTGACTTTTATTTTTGAAAAATGTTTTAAAAATTCACGTTTAAATTTTTCAGGTGAATTATTTATATTCTATCTTCATCCGTCCTCTTTCATGTCTTGCCATTTTGATTAATTTATAATAAATTAGAATTATAGAGTTCATATTTACGTGTTTTATTTAGCCTGTTGTTTAACGATTCATAGGAAATGTGGACAGGATTAATCCGGCTGAAGGTACGGTAAAGTGGTGAGATCGTGTAAATTTAATGTTTCATAAGATTATTTTTATGCCAGTTTTGTTTTAAAATAATTGTAACTTCTATTACTTCCTCGTTGTTATATTTCCATGAACAAATTAAAGTAGCCATGGTAACACAATGCTAACAAAACAAAATCTGTCTACTACAAATATAACAGCCAATGTCCGTCTCGCTTGACCGTACAAGAGTGTAATTCATGCGACGCTGAAAAAAAAATGATGGAGACTCTGGTAGCAATAAATGAAAACAAGGTTATACTGGTACTTACAGTTGGGTCGGGCGGAAAATGCTTTCTGATTTATATTTTTTTTTATAAATTTCGGACTTTCAATGCGGACTTCAAACAATACGCTGCAATAAATTGTTACCGACAGAAACAAAGAAGTTCTATTCCCGTAAAATTTTGACGGGCCATATTACTTATTATACAGACAAATCACAAAATTTCAAATTACCTAATATTGTCCTTTGTTAATTTATTTCATCTAAGTTCTGCGTTTTTCCAGTTTTGAAACAAACGCCAACTATCCTATCATTACATCTTACAAGATATGTTAACTGTACGTTACATTACGACACTCCAATAATTTTAAAGAATACGTTCAACTGTTAGAAATGTGAGAGACAGTTTTAAAATATTACAACAAATTGTGTGTGTTTTAAAGGCGTTATCAACCCCAGATGGCACTACAGAAAGTTTCCTGAGGACAAGACAAGACAATACGTGATCAAAGCTGTGACTATGCATCGTGGTTCTCTGTAGCAGTAGATTGAGGCTCTGGGGGCAGATTTCAAACCAGTTACAAAATGTACCATTCCTATGACTCAGAGTATCTAGAGATGCTGATAGTCGGTCAGCTAGTCCAGAAATTCAATTTTTTTATGAAGCCTAGGGGTTTGTTTCACGGTACAAAAAGTTCCCACCACTGGACCCCTTCCAATTATCAGATGAATCCAACTATACTTAGGTCTACAAATTTTCTCTTTTTTCAAGGTTGTTTGCTTTGCCATGCTAATCTCATTATCTTTGTTTCAACAACTCTTATATTTCTATAACAAGCTTTTATCTGTGTAACTTCCAACATCCTCTTGTTAATTAATCTCTCTTAGGAACAAATACTGTCCACCGGCCACGAGAAAATCCCTGTGGTGGGTAGGCGATTGTAGTGCGGTGCAGGGGGAATGTTTACTATCAGGTGGACTAGAGGGCTGAAATTGATGGGAAGTGTGACACGCCACAGAGTTACGCTACTTCATAAAACTTATAACAAAAAAAAGTTAATGATATTTTTGAGACAATAAAATATGTTTCAATTATGCTTAAAGCATTAATTATAAGACATGGTACAAGTAGTTATATAGAACGAATTAAAAGAAAAAAATAAATTGTCCTTAATTATCTGAAAGTCTCCAACTTTTCATCAGTACGTTTAAATTTGCTAAATCACATTAAAACAACACGAGTTTGGACAATACATAACGTACATTCAAGATGACAGGGTTACAGAAGTAGCGACTAAGAAAGAGACTGGGTTCCATGCGGCGGTGGAAATTTCCTAGCTGGCTGCGAGTACTGTCACCTCCTTAACAAACAGCACAATCCCCTCCATGCAGTTACTTATCCAATAATCTGTAAGATTTGAGGTTTTCACGACGGTGAGTACGAAGAGTTCTGTCTCCTGGGTTGTTGCGCTGTGTAGTCTGGTAAAGTTTACCGACGTTTCAGAGGTCCTTGCTGCCTCCAGGGCGACAATTATGGAGGAAGCAAGCACATCTAAAACATCGGTAAACTTTACCAGACTACACGGCGCAACAACCCAGAAGACAGACATCTTCAGACGTCTTTATGTTGAGAAAATTTTTTAAAATGCTTTATAATAAAAATAAGAACATTATACACGTAATAGAAGTTACGGAAACAGAAAAAATTAGTAACCATGTGTTGGTGTTTGTTCCTTCGGGACTTAAAGCTATGGTTCTTGCCTACTGTAACTTAATGATTAGTACAGCTGCTGTTAGGAAGATCAGCGAAGTTTTGCGGGATTGTTTAATGTTTGGAATGGTTTTGACTACGGCCTGACAAAACGGAATGCTGCTATGACATAATGTTGTGATTACTACAAGTAACACCACAGACCTCTCATGTCTCACACAGCCACAATTAAACAGATCGATTAATATTCGTTGCTTTCCGTGTGCTTCAACCCATATCGAGTTTCTCTACAAGTTTATATTTGAATTTTATAAAACTTTAATTTACTAGCTGGTAAAAATACCACAGTTGAAGAAAAATCAGATGGCGAAAATCTAACACAAAAGGAGACTGACATTAGTTTAGTGATAAACTAAAATAACGTGGTTGGTGAGATTGTTTTACAGAAATCTGACAAAATAAAGTCATTAGAGAATGATGTGTCTTCCAACAGTATGTACGAATGTTTATTCCCAGGACATATTCAACCGATATTGATTAAATATGTTGTCATGTTCTACACAAATATCTCGTATTTTTAATTTCATCCCATTACACAAGATTTTAATTTTTTCTCAAAAACACCTTACTATACAACAACTTATACTTACTAGCCTATTCCGTATATCCATTAGAAAAAACTTGTTTCTCTGTATAAAATTACTATTTAAATTACGAATTATCGTTATGATTACAAATTTTTCCTCTTAGTCTTATGTAATACGGTGTGTCAAATGTATTATCATACCTCCATGTTCAACATGACAGAAAACTAATTTTATTGATAGTTTATTTAACGACGCTTTTCATTAGCTGAGACTACTGTTCTGAATGTGAAGATAAACAAAACGTAACGAATTAAATATGACGATGCACGAAGCAACTGTAGTCTAATTTAGGGTACTATCGCGAAAGTTACGTAGAGGGACCGAAGAAAACCATGCGTAAACTCAGTAAAAATACCCGCTGTCCTGACTGAGATTTAAACTCGGGATCTCCCAAATACGATGTAGGAATTGTAATCACTCGACTCGGCGAAAAGAGATTTTAAAAATGGACGAAAACATTATGAACAGTGAAACTACATCGTTTCACGAATAATTAAATTAGATAAACGATCCCTGAGTGTGAAATACAACCGACGCTTTGAAAAAAAATTTGTCATTTCTTAGACTTCTGGCGCCCTGAATTTAATAATGAGACACTTTACAAGTGATCCTGCTTCCATAACTGGGCACCAACTTTGTTTCCAAGCTCCTGAATATTCAAATGCGTCTCTATGACGTCACTAAGTCTCTAAACTCCAGGCTTACGATTTATAAACAGTTGCTCATAGTTTTTCATATAAATATACATAAACATTACGACGCGTACCGGCGAAAAAAATAGATATGAATCAGATGCTTTAAACATATCAAAACATTAATCATAATCATGGAGTATAATTCTTCTTGAGAAGTCAATAAACCTTTAGACAGTCAACACATCTCTAAACTTCCAAATGTTCATATCTCCTTCATAAAAACCCGCAATTGGTCCCTATCTTGAGACAGGTAAATCCAGTATACGCCCCAAAACCTGAATTTTTAATAACATATTTTAATATTACACTCGTGTATATCAAAGCGGCCTCTCGTATCCAAGTTCCCGACCAAAAACGTATAATGTTACATCTATAATGAGAGATATTTCCTTGGAAAATAGTCATATCATGCTTATTAAAGGGGAGAAAACCACTCGGGTACAAATTTGACCCAATGTATAAGTCAGATACATATTTATAACAACGCAATATAAAAAAAGGACGCAATTAATTTCGTGTTTAAATTTTAATACATTTACCAACGATTTTTCAAGTTTATTATACCTACTATTCTGGGCTCTACTGTCTCATGACTGATATTTTTAATATATCAGTACTGTGTTTTAATAATAAAGCATTCCCTTTAATATGGCGGTGGCTCTTTTGAGCTGAGCAAAGCAATTCCATCATTGCAGGGGTTTCGGTAGGTTTCATGTGCGTCTTCTCCGCTGTCACTCTGACTGGTTGGGGCGTTTGAAGGAATTACGATACACTTTAAGCCAATAGCAGCTTATAATAATAACTGAGGATTCACCAGAATGATTTCCTTGCGTGGGAACATAATACAATGTTAAGAGGTGCTTTAGATAGAGCTTCTAGAACACGCCAAGTTGATACAACACACATTTATTAGCATCACAGTCAAGGAGCTAGATATTCCTTTACTTCGTGTCGAGGAAATTGCTTAGATTTTCACTAGAGCCTTAGGGAAGAATATGGAGTTGCCTTAGAAAGATTATAATTTATCTGCTAACATTTAACATTAGCGCTACTATAAGCAAACGGTGTCTCTGTGAGTGATGTCGATGTGAAATTTCTCGCCTCAAAGAGTATCTGTAGATGAAGACGGTAAACAAACACTTTGTTGTCAATCTGCAACCAAGCGTCAAACGTCTTACTCACGGTGACTTGATATGTTTAATATTCAGAAATGAATAACAATTAGTAAAATGAGCAACACGAAAGTGAAATCTAAATAATTAGATCATTTAAAGCTTGCAAGACAAGTGTGAATGAATTGTTAGACAGATATGTTTCATGGAGATATGAATTATGCAAGAATTATACTCTTGGAGTTCAGGATAACACGAATGAAAAATCATTCCTTGGTTAAGTAACTAAAAACAATACCTATGGAATTTTTAATTCTTCCTTCAGCGTGCTTCAAAATTATATTTTACGGTTTCTGGATCCATTTAGTGACCTACTAAGGCAGGCAGAAAACGTGAACTATATAATGGAATAGTTTCTATTCTAAACACCTGACATACATTAATGTGATTTCAAAATAACCGTGTACCTAACTCAGAATAATTTCCTTAGAAATGTTAAATTTTCACAGCATAATACCACTAACTTAACTTACTTTCACATATACCAACTGCAAAATTTAACTTAAGAAACACGGAACTTTGTATAAAGTTCACTCAATATTATTCAGTGTCTTATTATATTTTCCAAACATCACGACGAATAAATTCTCTCTCTTATCCCACTTCAAATCAAGGTCTGGAAATTGGATCTCCTGAGATTTATCGTGGTTTTCCTTAGTCATTCTCATAGTCCAGAATAGTAACTGAAACAAGGCCACGATCGCTTCCTACGTTATCCTTTACAATTAATTATTACGTATTTTACAGAAGAATATTAGTCAATTGGGCTGAAAACAATGCATTATGCTGCAACAGCCATGAACATGTAAAGAAATTGATGACGTAGAAAATTCTCCTTACCTGGCTTTTCATTGGATCAGTGTTGATTTGGCACATGTACATCCCTCTGTCTTCCTCATGGACATTTTTGACGTGGAGGTTCCACATGGTGTGATCAACGTGTGACACGGAAACACGTGGATTATGGATAACCACGTGGTCGTTTATAGCCTGGATTGCTTTTGTATCTGCTTTTACCCAGCCAATCTAAAGAAATTAATAAAGAAATTGAGACAAAATTCTGAAGAAAGAACCGCATTAGCACACCAAAATCCAGTAGTACACTTATCTCATATAGCTAACCAACGAAAAGTGTCGTTCAATATTATTCATAAAGTAAACATTAAAGAGTCCTTCTTCAGAAGCTTATAGTCATTCAGATGGTCAATAAATGTTTTGCTTTTATGTAATGGAAGATTCATCTGAAACTACCACTGGACGCTATCGTAAACGAGATGAATGCAGTAAAAGTCTTCACACATTATTTCTTTAAGAAACACTTTCTGTCTTCTGGGTTATTGCGCCGTGTAATCTGGTAATGTCCACCAACGTTTCAGAGGTCATACTGCCTCCGTCATCAGACTCACCGCCGTGAAAAACTCAAATCCTACAACCATTTTAATATTATAATTACACTTACGCCTAGGGATTCTTAGTGCATATTACCTTCACATTATTTATTGTATTATTAGACGTCATAATTTTCGATTCCACGGTACGTATTGTTCCTTGTGCATTTAACAGTAATTCAACAAATCAATAATGTTATTATATTTTGAAATATTCATATTAAAGCCTATACTAAATTCTAATTTACTATAGGCTTCGTTTTAAAGAATTTTAATTAGGCTAAACGTTTTGTGCGTATACGCGTGTTATTTATCCGTTCTAGTTAATAAATTATTTCTATGACTGCAACCAGTAAGTGAAGTGGGTACTTTGGCCCGTGTACAGTATTTCCGTTACTACCACGCAGCAAAGACTACCAATTTACATGGGACATACATTGTGTATTCCTGTCACATCCGCACGGATCCAAAGTGCAAATAAAACCACGAAATGCAAGCAGAGACGACGTTATATCTTTCACATTCCGAGCACGAGCTAGAGGGAAGGTTTCGAGTGTTATATGTGGCGTCGGATTACCTGAAGCAAAGCATCGCGACGCTAGACAAAGTGTTTACAAGTCACAATCAGATTCGTCACACACACAGGAGCACGTTAAACAAACTGAAAGAGATATGTAGGAATAAGAATAAGAGTGAAACAAAAATGAGAAAGAAATGAAAAAAAGAATATTGAATTTCTCTTTCCGTTTCTAGTTACTTCTTTGTTCTTTCGCTGAGGAACGTGCTTCAAAATTTGATTCGTTCGAGTAAGGAAGAGTGTGAGACAGAATGGGTCTGTGGAAACAGGTGAAGTGTGTTGATGCGATAACACCATCTCCGCCTCTCATCGAACCAGAAACACACGTCGTAGTTTTGGGCAAAAGGCTAGTTGCCCTGAAGCCGTGTTTATCGGTCTGTTCTGGTCTGGTAGTATGAGAAATCGACCGATGATAACAGAGAAAGGGGATCTTTGATGTTTTCCACTTTCCTGCAGATAGGCGGGAGGGAAAATTGACATACATAAACGATACGAAATGAAATTCTTTGTAACATGATGTAACGTTTCTGTAGGCTTTGCACGCGGTATAAAAGCACGTGGGCATGCACAAGGCATCTAGCATTCGTAACATGGCCACTGCTACAGAAATTTTCCTTTTTTAGTGTTATATTTGGAGAGGCAAGAGGTAAAACAGAATATTTGTACGCTTATAACAAATACTCGCATTGTACTAAATACAGCTGCCTTCATATTTTAAAAGTAAAATTTTTTGTATTGATAAAAATAAATTCCGATTTAGAGCCTCATTTATCTGTAACAGGTAACAGTCGCTCAGACAGTCAATTCTCTGAATTTTATGGAACCTGAGTGTTCATTGGGTGTCGTGGTGACAAAACGCCACCATCGGATCATATCCCGAGTGAAATAAATTCAACCCATTCTACTTCCGTCAGATCCATTTTAATAATATCATCCCACATACTTCTAAGTCTTCGGAGTTCCGTATTCACTTCAAGCATTCAAACTAATATTTTATACGGATTTCTAATCTTCCCCATGCATGCTACATGTCCAACTCATCCTATCATCTTTGAATTAATCATTCTCTTTAATCTATCCTGGTTCTAATTATATGTAATCAGTATGTATTAGACTAAATATTAAAATAAATTAGCTATTTACAGAAGTGTAGAACATTGCTTATCAACTGAAAGAACGTTCTGAATCATTTTTCTACTCCGTTATTAAAATACGCAATTTCAGCTTCAAATGATGTTTACGTAAAACTTATATTGTGGGATAAAAATGGTTATCATAAAGTGTTTAAAGATGGGGGAACAGGTTTGTTTTCCTGATAATACCATCCACCAACGGTTTTCGGAAAATAAATGATAGCTTCAAAACGAGATACCACGTTCGTAACACGCACCTTGCTAAACATAACATAATCCTGTAAACATCTTTTCATTCGCTAGACTTGTACAGGTTTCTTCGTAACGGTATTGAGGTCTTCAAAGACTATAGTTAAATATCGTAACGAAGTGACTTTTATGAAGTTGAATTTTGAAATTATTAGTTAGTAGACTGGTGGGCTCAAGAACTTGACTTTTCCTCTAGAACAGAATCACCAGGCAGGCTGACGGAGTACAGCCATGTTTTATAAATGATCCCTAGTTTACCGGCCCCTACTCTGCTGTTTGTCATATCTTTACAGTTATTATATCTGAGACCCACACAGGGCAAAGTAAAGGGGACAAGACAGCGGAAAATACATACAAAGTACATGAAACCTTTTCAGAAGGAAATGGAAAATAAAATATTTAAGATATAATTCATCTCAAATAATGGCTAATAATATTATTATAAACTTCACTACATGAATCGCAGTCCTCCAAAAGGTCATTAACGTGTTCTCGGAACCATCCTGAGTCAGAAAAACCCAATCCAAAACTCCAAGTAATATTTTCTTAAAATCAGTTCTAATATTATCTTTCCATCTACATCTAGGTCTTCCGAGTGGTCCCTTTCCATTCAAACTTTGAAAGAAAAATTGTCTTCGGATTCCTTATTGCACCATGCATGCTACGCGTCCCGTCAATCTCATCCTTCTTCATTCAACTAACAATATCTTGTGATAAGTATTATTATAAACTTGTGCATTTAAAATCATTACTACACATAATGTAGACATAAATATCATTATTCTATACTTTGATTTTACTTTCAGCTGTTAAATTATCTATGTGATTTACGTTACAGTCCTTGGAACAAAATAAACTGACATTTAATAACGCACATTTACATCTTTGAATTACAGATAAATAACACCAGAATTACAAATATAAACACACTTAAATTTTGATGATTTTACAGAGGTCTCAGATGTACATGATGAGGTTGAAAAGAACGTGTTTTCAGGAATAAGATATTCTATGTTAAAATATATTACCCACGAGATGAAGATAAGAGTTTAATTTAAAAATCGAACGGGTTTTGACGGAGAAAATATACGTAGCTTCAATTTATATATACGTAGGTGCTTTGATAACTGGATGAATGACTGTACAGACAGATCACTGAATGCATAGTTGAACAGACGAACACAGAGAGAGAGAGAGAGAGATGAAAATATAAAACTAACAGACAGACAGATAGATGGATTAATGGACGGATGTATGATGGGATTATGCTTATTACTAAAAGATACTCAGCACAACCTAATTAACTCTATTTTAATACAGTCCAGGGGTTCAGTACCGCTTATACCAAAGTCAGCCACTGGACGCGATCCTGAGCTACTTCTATCAGCTCCATTATTACAGAATCTGCTTTTAATTTTATTCTTCCATGTCCTCAGTTTAAATTACACCGCGCTTTCTAAGAGGATTCCTCACTAAAATTCTACATGTATTTTGTGACTTCCTCAGTTCGTGCAACACATCTACCAAATCCCTACCACAGGCCTACTGATTTCATTACTATCATATAATAAAGCGTTGTTTATAAATAACAAATAATATAAATAACATCATGAAGCAGAGTTCTTGTTGATAAGCTAACAGTACGCTCAGATAATGAAGAAATTGCTTAAATTTTATGGAAATGATGTTTATTATTGTATTAACAATATCCTACCACAGTTCTCTGCCCAGAGCCAAATACATCCAATCCAACTCACTAACACGTTTTTCTTAACATCTACTTTAATATTATGTTCCCACCTACGACAAGGTCTTCAAAATGAACACAAACCAACATCAAATATCACTTTTTGTAACAATTTAAATCTCAATGGGAGCTGTATTTACCCACCTGCTTTAACAATCAGTAACTGTTGATTTTATATCTATAGGCCTTGCGTGATTCTCGGTGTAAACAGCGAATATTTATTTAAACAAGATTAAATAGTTGATCTTTGTAACAGTAAAGTTTTGTGTTTTCTTAGTGGTACGGGCTGAATATTTAAATACCATTAGGACGAGCTTCGCAATTAAAGGTTAAGTGTTCATGATCGCACTGCGGTATTTTATGTAATACCCCATTAACTGACTTAGTATTATGAAATTACTTAATAATTAAGTAAGCAGATCCTCCTTAACCCTTGTCCTTTCTTGTACCTTACTTATAAGAAACAAGTCTAAGATCTAAAACGACGTCAAATATTACTCCTGAGATCAAATCAACAGGTAGGCAGAAGTCAAAGTCCGAAACTTAGTCACACAGTGAAGTCCCTTTATTATACGTCCCTAGTAATTAAAGCTTCCCTCTATAATTAAGTAGTAGAAGAATAGCAGAAAAAATTCAATTATCTCGAACTGGAGCCTGGAAACGTACACAGCAATCAAAATCACGTCTCCTGATAGATTTCTGTTGGAGGGAAATCCTATGGCTTCATAGGGTGTATTTAATTTGTGACTGAATTAATTTCAACAGCGAGAGTCGTGTTTTATGACTTCTGAATCCTGTTCTACCGACGCTGGTACATATTCCTTTAGCAAGAAACCCTTTTGCGTAGATTAGTTTCGAACATTACAGTATGAAGTATGAATTACATTGGTCATTATACGTATGCAGTTAATCTTATACATAAAACTTTAAATGTGGTTATGTGTTTGTGTATGGCTTTAAGTATATTCATTTATAGCTTTGAAACGATAAACCAATTTACAAAAGATTAGCATAATAATGTCCTGAAACAAGGAGAACATTTTGGAAAGATAAAAATTAAATAATCAAAATGTTCTGGATTCGTGTCCGGTGAGGATGGCTAACGTAGTTCAGAAAATAAGCAAGACAGAAAAATGTCGCAAAGAACAAAGTTGTTTTGATTCTGCTAGGGCATTGCAGGAGAAAAGGCCACGTCCCCGAAAAAAGTGCTCTGGATTCGAGTTCTGGTAAATATAATTTAACTCTGTGCAGAGAACTAATTGCGGTAAACTATTTTTTGAATACAAATTAAACAAAAATTTAAAAAAACAGTTATCGTAAAATTATTCGTTTCCGGGAAAAGACTACTCCCATGTCTATGCAATGCGATTATACAAGGTTAAACATACATAAGATTCTGAATAATGTGCAGATGAGCCTAAAGATTCCATACGACAGGGCCTCTGTGAGCTTTATAAATTGTACGCTTAATCAAATTAAACTAAAATGATTAAATCAAGAAAGGTGATCGAAGGACATAGAATTTATAGACGATATGAGAGACGCCAGAAAGAATTTGGTCGGAAAATTTGAAGATGAAAGATGATTTGGGGAGAAAACGTTGGTATTATTATTATCCCATCTATTCATCACTTTGTAGGGTATGTACTTCAATGTACCCAAGACAGACCTTGTACCTAAGGTACATAGAGCAGCAGCTATTTCTGGAATACATATTGTTTTTAACACATGCTACATGTGTAGTTTTATTGTTAGAGATGACTACACATTTTACAATAGCTTCTTTCGAATGATGTATGATTATTATTATTATTATTATTATTATTTTAGAATAGATCTTAGATGTCAAGGTGACTCTGTTTCACCCGTTCTTACTGCGTCCATCATCAGGATGGTTAGTGATGGAGGCATCAGTGACCTCTGAACCGCCGGTAAACGTCTACCAGACTACACGTTATTACAACCTAGAACACAGCCATCTTCGGGCTACCCGCCGTGTAAACCTTAAATTCTGCTTAATCAGATGTGAGTTTGTTTACTGAATTCAAGTGCCTGAAGATGGTATCCAAATTTCGAGCTACTCTGAGTACGATGGTGAATCTTAGGGTTTCATAAGAGGCATGAGCCTCATTTAGTGTCTATTTGCTTTCCAATGAGCATTATATTTCATGGAGAGAGGAGATCACTTACCCTGTAGCCACCCAGATGCTGCACCATGCAACGAAATGTAGCATCCCTCCCCAAAGGGACCGTCAGATTAGCGATTGGCTCGGTGAACTCAGGCTGGTAAGCCACCCCTGCCGAAAGAAAGAATAAACACAAAATAATTCAATGCCAACACACCAACACCCGGTTAAAATTTCCTTAATGCGGTGAAAATTAGATATGTGAGTTGATCACCCACTTGATTCCCTTATAGAACAGAAACGGACAAGTGCTTTATAGTTCGGTGTCAGTTTGAAATTTTTCGAAACGTAATCTGGCAGAAAAGATCGCTAGAAAGGTCTTGCTGGGATCAGAGAGACATGTAATGCACACAAAATTTTGGTGGGGAAACGTGAAAGATATATAAGCAACTTATTAAGACATGAAAATTTCTGTCTACTGGGTTGTTGCGCTGTTGTATGGTAGATGTTTATCAACGTTTCAGAGGTCATCGCCCTGATGACGGAGGCAGTATGACCTCTGAAACGCTGGTAAACATCAACCAGACTACACAGCGCAACAACCCAGAAGACAGAAATCTTCATACTCAGCGCTGTGAAAACCTCAAATCATATTTATTAAGAAATTTTTTGGGAAGCAGATTTTTAGTATGAAGCTGTCTGAGGATGGTTTCAAATGCTTGACTCTGGTATTAGCGGTATTCAAACAGCAACTTTTGGTACCACGGAATTAGGTCAGTCAGATGAATAAGTGAAACACGGTTATCTGATGATGTAAAAGGTTCAGTCCAGTGTCACATTCAAAACTTTGTGTCAGACATCACACAGCTTTCAGAGAGACAGCTCAGCTAGAGATGAGCTAGCAGACTCTGGTCACAGCAACAAGGGACAACGGGACACTGATGTACGGATCATTTCCGCGTTATCAGAATACTCTCATGGGAAATTATTCATACGACAAAACAGTAGATGAAATACCCAGATACATATATTGAGAATGGATTAAAATTACATTTACAATTTAATTTCTTGCCTGTCTGTACTGATTTTCTCACTATCAATGTGTTTTATTTTGTTTGAGGTATATTATATAATAAGCCGGGATAGTTCAGTCGGTATAGTGACTAGCTACTCGCTGAGCTACTACATAATAAGAGGGGTAGAAAATTGACAGAATATGGTTCATCTGTATTACCTGATATCGTACACTTGTAGTACCACAGTCAACTACTGGACACGGTCTTGAGCCATGTTTAACCACCTCCCATAGTAAATTCTACTTCCGTCCGTATCCTCCTAACCTCTTCACGGTCTACAATTCGTCAAATGTGCCTCTGTTTCACAGTGTTTTATTTCTATAGATATTAAAGCCATTTTATCATGTACAGGTCTTACTCCTAAGCACGAAGTTATGGAACCAAATATCATGTCGTCAGACACACTTCGCTGAGAAACATATGAGCATCGTGGCGTAATGGTTAGCACTCTTTCGTAAGCGACATCTCGCGTGTTTAATTCTCGTCTCAGAAATCAGCTACACTGAATATGAGTCTTCGCCGTTTTCTTCAGTCCCCCATGCGAATATCGTAAAACATACCCTTTCAAATCTATCACTCTCATTCTCGGAGCCTGCGAAGCTGAAGAAATCGATAAATAACTAAAAAAGACTAAATCAAAAACTGTATCTTTGTGAATAAATTTTCAGTCATAGCAACAGAAATTTTATTCAAATTGTAGATCGTCAAAGATTTAATCTAAGAGCAGGCAGAGT
The DNA here is from genome assembly GCF_977971745.1 of Zootermopsis nevadensis. Taxonomy (NCBI): domain Eukaryota; kingdom Metazoa; phylum Arthropoda; class Insecta; order Blattodea; family Termopsidae; genus Zootermopsis; species Zootermopsis nevadensis. The sequence goes on along the minus strand of NW_028259139.1, from coordinate 9,861,782 downwards.
CTTAGACCGGCCTATCCGTTCCTTTATGTTCTTGTCACAATCGCGCCTTCAGAATCACTCCCTTCTCTTATCTTCAGATTTGTTTCTGCTCTACGAACACCGACGCGATGTTCATATATCATACTTGAAAGGAAAGAATAATTTACCAGCAAACTGAAAAGTTGAAAATAATAAGTGGATAAAGACCAGAGTCTCAGACTGGGAAAGCCATCAATAAACAATGTTAGCGCTATAGAAGTACATGGCTAAGATTAAAGATGTTTGTTTTGAAGAGGAGATTATGCAGGAAGTCGCAAACCCGAAAACTCTACTTAGTTCCGTTCCAGGCGAAGTGGTTACTATATAGAAGAATGATGTGAAGACCAAAATAGTTGTTTCGACGAAGAGATCACAGAAACGAAGGCGATGGGTCCGAGTCCTGACGAAGACGGCTTCCGTAGTTACGAAACCTTTCACTAGATAAGATAGCGCCCAGGCAACATTTCTTCGATGCGGCGAGGGGGATTAAAGAAATTAACATCTCAGACACGAAAAATGGTTTGGTTTGACTTCCGATGAAGATGGTCTCAACAGTTCGAAAGCTAAGCAGAATTAAGTGTTTTGGCGAAGCCGAATTAAAATGTCATATTTTGCAAACATAAAATAAGTGAAGTTACAAGACACGAAGCCGGCACAGCGATGCTAACTCAGAAAATCACCACTGCACAAAAATCTCGCCATTTCGGAGATACCCAGTGCAGGAAATTTCAAAAGTGCGATTTTATGGTGGAACCCAGTGGCATAACTTCTATATCAGATTTAGTCCAAATGTGTCTCGAGTTGAATTATGCGGACAGACATATATGGTCAGCCCTATATCCGATTACTTCGTGCGCATTATGCAAAGAAACCGTCTACAATGCAGATGAGGTACTTCGCCTTTCTCAGCAGCGAACTGAATATCAGACTATGCACCATATCGTGTTGCAATAAAATCCCGTTGTCGCTGTAGTGACGCCACTTGGTGGACGCGTGCAGTTGCACAACAATGAGCGTCTCAACACGTGTGACGGCGCCAGCTTGCGGGATTATCACGAAATGGTTATGGCGACAATACCGCTCAAAGAAGAAGAAGAAGAAGAAAAAAAGAAATGGAAAGAAATGAAATAAAACATCCCACGCTACATATTTTTTTCTCATAAAATACGATACCATTTCTCTTCTAGTGTAAGAAATGGAGGAAAATATATGTGAACTATGGCCCTAAGGGATCTCTGCAGTGGCGTCAGGGTCTAGTGACCCTAAACTGGACCCAAAGAATTCCAAGGGAGCAGTTGGTATAGTCAGGTTTTAAGGTACAGGACAGGCAACTCTTAGACACGAATTTTACCGTCTCCTTTCAGTAGTTTTCTGATCTTTGTGCGTTAGTGCAGGAAATGACGACAGCTGAAAGGTTCAGGGAATAATTCATATTATCCATATTACAACTGATTTAAACTAATTATTGTATTGGGACATTTACATTAAAAGTATTATTCCTATTTAATTGTTATTACATTTATAAGACCAAATCGATGCTAAATATTAATCTGTGTTTTTAGAGACACGTGGTGGGAAATTTTGGCTCGTCGAAAAAGACTTGTTGCGGGCTTCTGCAAACAAGATAATAGACTTTATGTTTGAAAAAAAGACAGGAAATTTATTCATTTGCTTAGCTAGTCAGATTTCCAAATAAGTACTATGCTACACTGAGTTAATTAACAGACAAATCTCAAATCCTAGGGACCGTAACAAAGTTGTGGACTGGTATATATAAGTTCATGATCGGGTCTAATTGTTTTTACTGACAGTAAGAAAACATGAGGATGTATAGAACAGGTTAGTTCTTGATTACCACAGCGATTATCAGACTTTCAACTATGTTCTTAGACCACACAATTAATTAATTTATTGATATAGCCTATTTTTGCGTGGATGTTTTAAGTAATTTTTAAACTTCAGTGAGTATAGCAACCTCACAGTATATTCATAAATATTTGGAATAAATTTTAAAATGAATTATTTATTTCTAACAACGGACAATTTTTGAATAAATAATAATTCTATATATATTAAAATGTCACATCTATCTAAATAACATTTCTTCTCGCGAAAATATGGGAAGAATATTTAATGGCATTTCAAGACTCACAAATGTTCTTACTTTGAGAAGAAGAAAAAACATTGGTTCCTGTCTGGATACTACTTATATATAATAATGAACATTCAAGTATTTGAATGTAATAATATTATAAGAAATATAAAAGCCGGCGTCATACGTAATATAATGGTTGTAGTTGGTGGGATACTCTTCAACCGGATGTGCGTTTAAAAGGAGTGACAGTAAGAACCTGGAGGCTGTTATAGGTTCGGTGACTAGCCATAGACGGACTATATTCTATCCTCCGAGGAACCATTCCGGAAAACTGCCGTCATATCGCTACCGCATCATAGAACCCTACGGTTCTTATGGTACTCCCCCCTCCCCCTTCGAGAGACAAAAAAGCGAGTTCTTGATCTCAATGGGACACTTAGAGTTTATAAGGTTGAAGAAACAAGGGAAAATAAGAGGGACAGAAAGTGGTCTCCATCTTGGAGACGCTGAGAGATATTCAACTTTCATTATAAAGAAAACAATGTGTTTTTATTTTTTTTCCTTTATCGTAAAATATCTCTACAGTTGCATTTCGATTGGAAAGTCTTCAGTAGCAACTGTACCTTTACGTAAATGGAACCTTATCACCGATTATCTCCTCTAGAAATAAAATAATGAAGGTAAATAAAGTTATAATTAATTACAGAAGATGGTAATAATCTGTCAGAAACATAAACTATAAAATCAGAATATTATAAACAGGTGAATATAAAGTATATTTCATTTATATGCATCTCTAAAGATAAAATCCCAATTAAACAGAAAAATAAAACTAATTATATATAACCCTAATGTCTACGCATATGAAAGCCAATGTCGCATATTATTTAAAATAAAACCACTGATAAATAGAATTAGTGTCTTTACTGGAGACAAATATATTAGAGTATTCTATCAGTTGAAGTTATTGGATTACGTGAATCTTTGGGAACGAAATCTGTAGTAAGACTTCGGACGGGTAAAGTGAGCCACAGGCTCAGCAATAATACTACCCCTTAACAATGGGGTAACTCGGATCACAGGAGCATTATTGTTGTCCTATCTTACCGCACCCTTACAACACTACTGAAATTAAGAAGAAGAAACTCTACTTTTCCTTTGTTATCCTAAAATAAATTTGCATATACTCAATTTGAATCCCCCTTCCCCCCTCCAAACTTTTTTCTCCACACTTCTCCTCCTTCTTTGCTTCTTGAAATAAAACAGAAGAGAAAAGAAGAGAGTGGAGTGACGGGCGAAGAGAAAGTTAATTTGAAAGATTCGTAGGGAGACGAAAGAGTACAAGCCCTTGAGAAAGTTTATCAGCACAACAACACATTACAGTCTGTACGGCAAACAGACACCTCGACATGTAACCGAAACGAAGCCGTCGCCAATAATATCCTTTTCAGAAGCTAGTAGTTGCTTAACTGGTCAGAAAATTTCGAAACTCTTGTCCAACTCGAAGGCCATGACTGTAAAAAAGCTCATGAAATTTATATTAAATATTCTTGACTTTTTTTAATAAAGAACAGAGAAAATTTTAGGCAGAAAACTTGGAAGGAAGCAAATGACTTAGATTAAAGTATAATATTAAAACTGAACCTTTGGAAATGTCAACTGCATTGAACTGATTCAGGAAAGTTAATTGAATAAAAAGTTTCTTGGATATTATCCATCGTCTAGTAAATATAAAACGTAAAACGACGTTTCGGAGATGGGACTCTATCTCCGTCTTCAGATTCCTACACAGTTGTGCCCACTAGATAGAGCTAATCCCTATCTCCGGAGATAGAGTCCCATCACCGAAACGTCGTTTTACGTTTTATATTTACTTGACGATGGATAATCCAAGAAAATTTTTATTCAATTGACTCTTCACCATCGTCAAGAAGTTTTAGATTTGATTCAGGAAAGGATGGAATGGCGAGTTTTTGTGAACTTATCAGTAATATCGAAGGAAATTCTTGACGTACTAAGCAACTGTTAGATTTTTAAAGACTTTTTTCGCCATTTATAGTTAGCAGTTAAAATTAAACGATCCTATACGGGAAAAAAGTCCATTTGAATTGCAGTCATCAAAATTGCCATACGTCTGACGCAGGAAACGGATCTGTACGTCAGGTAACAACTGCTGACACAATGACGCAGTTTGTTCCCAGAATCCCTACTCCATTTCTCAGACTTTACCCACCAAGCAGAGGAGAGGAGAGATCATTTGCAACTGTTCTCGGAGTGTCTGAGCGAACGCAGATCTAATTTGCCTTTCCTACAGAACAATGGTACAAATTCGTAATAATAAAAATTATCACTTCCTTTAGCTTCACAGAAGACAAAAAGCAAAGAGATGAATTAAATATATGAAGAAAGGAAGGGGAATAAAATAAAAAGAAAACAAATGACTGTAAATAATCGATAAAAGACGTGAATGGAAAGAAACAAAATAAAAATTTAAAAAGAAAACCGGGGATTTTGTGAGCGAAAACTTTTTTAGGGAAAATCCTCCAAACTAACGTAGAGAAGCTGATAGTTACCAAGCCTCTCACAAAGTTCCCCGCCTTTAATGGAAACCGCGTTCATAAGAACCTTCCAGTGGTCCCTATTCTGAGTCAAACGAGTCTAAACCACATCCTTCAATCCTGTTTATTCTAGTAAAACTTTAATGTTATCCTTCCATCTACGTCCAGTTCTTCCACATTGTATAAATTTCACATTTCCCATTTGAGCTACATGCTCTGCCAATCCAATCATCTTTTTATAATATGTAATAATATTTAGTGAAGAACAGACTGTATTTTTTATGTTCTCCTGTCAACGACAATGCAACTAAGGTTTTAGCCAGATTCTTCTAGTATAAAAAACAGTACCTTACTTATACCACGATTATCAGAGTTATTATTAAACAAACATATTCTATAGACGTACTTCCTTACTAATTTTTAAAATTATTTATTGTTTCATTTAACGTCACTGTTACTAACTCAGACTACAATATGTCAAGAAATATGGAGATGAATAACGAATTGCAAAGGATATGGAATGCTTCCTGTATTTACGTGGAGGTACTGAGGAAAACCACGAACCTCAGTCAGGATTTGAGGTCTCCGGGACGAAATTTTAAATCGGGACGTCCGGCAAAGAATGGAGAAGTGCAAAAGACTCTTGCATGACGTTCGGTTTCCAAAATTCAATTGTAAATGCACTAAAATAATAAAGCGGGTGGAGGTGTAACTGAATTCGTGAAGTGAAATTTATCACCTCGTGTGTACGCCGATGCCTGTTGACTCAAGGCGTGCATCAAAGTTTTAATAGGGTTGAGGATTAGGGTAAGCCCAGCTCAGTGTAGGCAGAGACGAGGGGAGACCCGAGAAGTGCCTTTTCGTGGAGCGCGGAGAAGTTAGTGGACGGATAATCCCTCCATAGCGAGCGCAGCTTTCAACCCCCAACCAACATCGCCCGAAACTACCTGTATACACATGTACAGCCGTAACATTTAAAACGCAACTCAAGAGCGTACTACAATAGGAAAATAATACCTAAGCAAGCCCACCGTCATGTAACAGACTCTTCCGTGTTTAGGTCATCCTACTGACAACTTACTCTTGGCTGTCAGATGGGGAAGTTCCCACAAGCGCGTTTCATATAACCTCTGTTTCTTACGACAAAAGATTATAGCCCATAAATCAAAAATATAGTAAGGAACTGCGCATAGAATTACACGGTGCTTTGCTGTCATTCGGACAGTGGCTAATAGTGTTGATAAATGACTATCAGGAAATCGCAAATTATTTCATAACCCTCGGCTCATTGTGGACTAGAATTTTGCGAATGTGTCGTCTCCGTGTTTATATGCAGTCGACAGACAGGAACTAGTTACAGCACGAACTTGTCCTTGTTACATCCAGAGGAGACGAGTAAAATGTCGGTCTGTCTCTAAGTTTGCTGTGGGAAGAACTTGAGGGGGGGGGGGGGCACTGGGGCGATAACGTCAAGTCCAGAACAGGGTTGAGCAGCTGGGAAGAGGGAACCAACATGGAGGACGGGCGGGACTTATAATTGTGTCTGAGTGCTGCCTACCTAACTAGGGGGAGTGTTTTAAGGCACTTGTCGGAAACCCCAGAAACCCCCCCCCCCCCCAACTGGATTATTGGGTGTAAAAAAGTCTTCCGTCTCTGGATAGAAAATATTTTTAAGCCAGACGCCACAATTTCATAATTACAAAAGACGCATGTCGTTAAGATGAGGGGTATACAAAATACTGTTTCCGGGCCGGAAGTTTCAGAAATGAAGATGGATGTCTTATGGGTTGTTGCGCAATGTTGTGTGGTAGAATTTTACCGACGTTTCCACAGCCTGATGATGGAAGCAGCAAGGACCTCTAAAACATCGGTAAACTTCTACCAGCCTAGTCACGCTTGGTCAAGTGTGGTCACACTTAGACAATCTCTGTCATGTTTCGAAATATTTTGGTGATCTCTTGTCACGTCGTGAACGCAGGTCACGCCTAGTCACGCTTTGTCCCGCCTGTGCACGCGTGGTCACTAAGTCACGTTTCAGCACGCTTACGTAGTGTTACGTACGGCTGGGTAAATTTTTGCTACTTTGGAACTCGTTAAATGAAGATACGACAGGTTAGGTTAGGATAGGTTGCGTTAGGTTAGGTTAGGCTGAAATAGGTTAGGTTAGGTTAGATTGGGTTGGATTGGGTTGGGTTAGGTTAGGTTAGGTTAGGTTCGGTTGGGTTAGGTTGAGTTAGGTTAGGTTAAGGTTGTTTAGAGGATTTTGCTAGGTTAGATAAGGTTTTGAAAATTTTTGAGACTTTCAAACACTTCTGGCCACTTCTCGTCACGCCGTTACAGTAAGTCACGCTTAGTCACGCTTAGAACAAATTTTCAAATCTTTGTCGTATCTTCACTATTATGATGACCTCTCTTGAAGTCTTTTTTTGCAGGTCACGCCTAGTCACGCTTTGTCACGCTTGAGCACGCAAGGTCACGCTTAGATCAAGTTTTCAAATGTTTGTCGTATTTTAACTATTATGGTGACCTCTCATCGTCTTTATTGTAGGTCACGCCTAGTCACGCTTGGTCACCTGTGGTCACACTTAGTCAATCTCTGTCATGTTTCAAAATATTTGGTGATTTCTTGTCACGACGTGAACGCAGGTCACGCCACGCCTAGTCACGCATTGTCACGCTGTAGCACGCGTGGTCACTAAGTCACGTTTCGGCACGCTTACGTTGTGTTATGTACGGCTGGGTAATGTTTTGCTATTTTGGAATTCGTTAAATGAAGATACGACAGGTTATTTAAGGTTAGGATAGGTTGGGTTAGGTTAGGTTGGGATAGGATAGGTAAGGTTGGGTTACTTTAGGTTGGGATAGGATAGGTAGGGTTGGGTTGGGATAGGTTAGGTTAGGTTAGGTTAGGTTCGGTTGGGTTAGGTTAGGATAAGGTTGTTTAGAGGATTTTGCTAGGTTAGGTAAAGTTTAGAAAATTTTTGGGACGTTTAGACACTTCTGGCCACATTTCGTCAAGCCGTTACAGTAAGTCACGCTTTGTCACGCTTGAGCACGCAAGGTCACGCTTAGAACAAATTTTCAAATCTTTGTCGTATCTTAACTATTACGGTGACCTCTCTTCAAGTCTTTTTTGCATGTCACGCATAGTCACGCTTTGTCACGTTTGAGCACGCAAGGTCACGCTTTGACCAAATTTTCAAATGTTTGTCGTATTTTAACTATTATGGTGATTTCTCATCAAGTCCATATTGTAGATCACGCTTAGTGACGCTTTGTCACGCGTGGTCACGCTTAGTGAATCTGTCATGTTTCGAAATATTTGGTGATCTCTTGTCACGACGTGAACGCAGGTCACGCCTAGTCACGCTTTGTCACGCTTTAGCACGCGTGGTCACTAAGTCACGTTTCGGCACGCTTACGTTGTGTTATGTACGGATGGGTAAATTTTTGCTACTTTGGAATTCGTTAAATGAAGACACGACAGGTTATGTTAGGTTAGGATAGGTTGCGTTAGGTTAGGTTGGGATAGGTAAAGTAAGATTGAGTTGGGATAGGTTAGGTTAGGTTACGTTACGTTAGGTTCGGTTGGGTTAGGTTAGGTTACGTTAAGGTTGTTTAGAGGATTTTGCTAGGTTAGGTAAAGTTTAGAAAATTTTTGAGACGTTCAGACACTTCTGGCCACTTTTCGTCACGCCGTTACAGTAAGTCACGCTTTGTCACGCTAGGTCACGCTTAGAAAAAATTTCAAATCTTTGTCGTATCTTAACTATTACGGTGACCTCTCTTCAAGTCTTTTTTGCATGTCACGCATAGTCACGCTTTGTCACGTTTGAGCACGCAAGGTCACGCTTTGACCAAATATTCAAATGTTTGTCGTATTTTAACTATTATGGTGATTTCTCATCAAGTCCATATTGTAGATCACGCTTAGTGACGCTTTGTCACGCGTGGTCACGCTTAGTCAATCGCTGTCATGTTTCGAAATATTTGGTGATCTCTTGTCACGACGTGAACTCAGGTCACGCCTAGTCACGCTTTGTCATGCTTAAGCAAGCGTGGTCACTAAGTCACGTTTCGGCACGCTTACGTTGTTTTGTACGGCTGGGTAAATTTTTGCTACTTTGGAATGCGTTAGATGAAGATAAGACAGGTTATGTTAGGTTAGGATAGGTTGGGATAGGTTAGGTTAGGTTACGTTACGTTAGGTTCGGTTGGGTTAGGTTAGGTTAAATGAAGTTTGTTTATTGGATTTTGCTAGGTTAGGTAAAGTTTTGAAAATTTTTGAGACGTTCAGACACTTCTGGCCACGTCTCGTCACGCCGTTATAGTAAGTCACACATGGTCAAGCTTTGTCACGCTTGAACACGCATGGTCACGTTTAAACAAAATTTTCAAATTTTTGTCGTATTTTAACTCTTATGGTGACCACTCATCAAGCCTTTATTGCATGTCACGCGTAGTCACGTTTTGTCACGTGTGGTCACGCTTAGTCAATCCCTGTCATGTTTCGAAATATTTGGTGATCCCTTGTCACGACGTGAACGCAGGTCACACCTAGTCACCCTTTGTCACGCTTTTGCACGCGTGGTCACTAAGTCACGTTTCGGCACGATTACGTTGTGTTATATACGGCTCGGTAAATTTTTGATACTTTGGAATTCGTTAAATGAAGATACGACAGGTTATGTTAGGTTAGATAAGTTTGTTAGGTTAATTAACGTTTTTAAAATCTTCGAAGCGTTTCGACACTTATGGCAACATCGCGTTACGCCGTTGCATTACGTCACGCCTAGTGACGCATTGTCACGATTGGTCACGCTTTGTAAATTTTGGTATCGTTTCGACACTTATGGTGATCCTTTTTTCAGGACGTCAAAATACGTCACGCTTGATCTTACGTGTTCAGTAAGTCAGTTTTCGGCACGGTTACGTTTTGTTATGAAAGGCTCGGTTAATTTTTGCTGATTTGGTATACGTTAGATGATGTTTCGACAGGTTATGTTAGAATAGGTTGGGTTAGGTTGGGTTGGGTTGGTTTTGGTTTGGTTATGTTAAGTTAGTTTAAATTATGTTTGTTTAGGTTATGTTAATTTGTTGGTTTAGGTAACGTTTTGAAAATATTCCTCACTTATGACTACATCTCGTCATGCGTAGTCACACTTTGTCACTAATATATTTAATATATATAATTGAAGATAACAGGATGGACAACAGTAGCGGTAGTGATGAATCGAGTGATTTTGTCAGAAAGCGATGGTCTGTGAGTAGTGGAATAATTGTAAGAGGACCGAAAAGTTGTGAAGAAGATAATATTAACTAATACTCTCTGTAGTGTTAGAGCCGGGATAGCTCAGTCAGTATAGTGACTAGCTACGGGCTGGACGACCGGGGTTCGATCCCCGACGGGGGCAGAGGATTTTTCCTCTAGCCTCTGCGTCCAGACCGGCTCTGGGGCCCACCCAGCCTCCTGTCCAATGGGTACCGGGGTCCTTTCCCGGGGGTAAAGCCGGCCGGGGCGTGATGCTGACCACTCACCCCCATCTAGTGCCGAGGTCAAGGAAGAGAGGAGCTATACCTCCGCTCACCCCAAACGCCTACATGGCGTGTAGTGGGACAAACTTTACTTTACTTTACTCTCTGTAGTGTTAATTTTCTGATGATGTGTAGTGTAGTGAATTCGACTTTCCTGTGTTACATACCATAATGATATTTTATTTGGAATACGCGGCCTGCTGCAATCCCTTCCAGCAAACTTCTTGTAAGTGACTCGCTCCGATTTTCCAATTGACAAAGTTCAGCGGCCAAAAACGCTGGAATGCAGTATAGCGAAGTTATAATAGCCAACACTAAACAAGGCCGAGGTAGGACTTTCACACGCCTTACAGCGCGGCTCTTAGAAAACAACACGACGTTGCTACCTTTTCTACGCTACGAGTTATGAGTCGTCTTCACTCACCCGATCTCCTCTTTTCGTGTTGAAATCTTGTAAGATTTTGCAGTGACTACGAAGCATTCAATTTGGTGGCGTTATAATAACTGATAACTGACAAACTTAAAAATTTACTTTAAGTGTAAGTGTAAAACAATGTCCATCTGTTTGCATTTTCAGGCATCTTCCACAATGTAACAATTTCCCAAAAGGAAAGTATTATAAAAAAGAAAAAAAACAAATATCGACGAAAATGCAAGTCAATTCACTTGTTGTACGTATAATCGGGTATGAAAAAGGCGACATTACTCCATTGTGGTTTCACCACCTTTTCAAAACACCAGTCAGAATTCAAAGCATTTACTTTGCGTGACGTCAACCTAATGATGACGAATTGTAACGCGGATGCATTACCTGTATAGGCCGGTGCAAAAGTCAAGACACATTTAAAATTAAAAAGCGTATTTATATATTTAATTCTGTCAATTACTTTTAACCTATGCCCTTATAAACACTGTACAGTCGTATACATTTGTTAATAACACGAACAAGGAGGTATGGCCAATTTGTTCTGACTTTTGTACCAACCTGTAGATGTGTAACTGTAAGTACGCTGACACATCTGTCAGAATTCAGTGTAGACGACACTGCTGTCTGCGGCTACAGAAAACAAAGAGGCAGGAATATGAGTAGCCAGGAATAAAAACAAAATCTTTATGTATCATGTTTGTCATATACAGGTTATCTAAACGTGCATACATTTTAAAACATAAACAAGTGTTCAGGATTGGACCAGAATTACTAAAGTTTATTTTGCATTATTTTGAAAATAAAGCCTTGGACTACCACCATACATATGCTGCCATCTGCTGAAGTGATTTTAAAATCTGCTAACAAAATATTTAAACACGCGTGCTCACAAACTGACTATGACGTTGACACAAATGTAGGTCCGTTCACCTGAAGCACAATCATTAGTGTCTCTGCCCAAGCACCAAATTATGAAGACCTAGTGGAGTGGAGATATTACTCCATTCATTCTTAACCACCGCAGGAGGTACAAGTGGGTTATTAGCGTTGTCCATCGATAGATAAATAAGCCAGCATTATAGCATTTATTTAACAGTTTGCAGACGTGTTTAAATTATTATTGATTACTTTGACGTCCACCAGGATATAGGCTGCAAATACAGTGGATTCCGGTTAATTGGGACACATCGGGACTAGAACACTTTGGGCCAAATATGCGAAGTTCCACGTAAAGTGTTAAAAAAGGTTTTTTCTTTAAGATATGTCCCAAATAAACGGCTGACCCAATTAACCGATGGCCCAATTAACCAGAATATAACGTATAAGATAATTTGTCATCTTGCATTATATTTAATTTCGAATTTCAATATGTGTTCTATGTTAATACAACATAAAAGCGTTAATAATTGTATTTAAATAAAGATGTGATGATACGCAAAAGAGGCTTAAGCCATTAAACATCACCTTTCAAGAAAAGAAAAGAAAATCATCTTCAGATGTACATGGACTAAATAACTCAGTACTTCATGATGTAACTATTTGTGCTCTAGTGCAATAACTTGGTCTTTAAATAATATCGATCTTTTATTATAAGAACAAATTTCCTGTACATTGATATTACTTTTCATAACACCACAGAAAAATAGTTCAAACGTAACATTGAGACATGTTACTATTATATATACAGACCTACTCAAATCAAGAATAAGATTGGCGGGGCATGTAGCATGCATGAGGGAAATTAGAAATGTGTAAAAAAAAATGTAGTTGACTACCATGAATACCAAGAGAAGAATTGGAAGACTGAGGAAAAAGTGGAATAATTAAAACAATTCTTTGTAAAATATGGTTTGAGTATATGGATTAGATTCATCTGCTCGTGATACAAATCACTGCCAGGTTTCTGTAAACTTGGTAATGAGGCTTTGGATTCTATGACGGCCGAAAATTTCTTGGCTAGCTTGGCGAACTACCAGTTTGCCACGGAAGACTCCACTCCACAGAGTTAGAAAAAGAGTTCCTCAATACAGTCAAATGTAAACTAATGATGTTACAAACATTGTCCTTGTAGTTCTTAAATCGTTCTGTAGCTGGCTGAGGGGATGACATACAAGTAGATACTAACCTCCAACATACATGAAATTCAATTTCTGTTTCTCACGTCGAGTGCTCGATAAGACATGAAATTGGAAACCCCAGCTGCAACTAGTCGAAAACACCACGAAGCTCATCGAGAGCGGGAAATGACTTATCGATGTTTTCGAGGGTGGTTAGCAGCTATGTACGTGTCTCTCATCGCGTTTTCTGTCAAAATGAAAATTTAAAAGACGAGGAGTACATTTTTATTGAACTGAAAAATGTTCTTCCTTTACTTTCATAAAAAGTGTTTAACCCTTTACATATTGCTAGTAATTATATGTAACAATCCTCAACTCTTAATTCTATATTATGCGTTTCTTTCGATTCTATGTTTAAACATGGCTTACTTCCTCAAACAGCGTTAATTAGATGATATTTGTAACCCTTAAGTGTGTTGTTTTCTTTGCGGTACGGGTTGAATTCTTCTACAAAAAACTATTTAATTAATAAGTGTCGTGCCTTACTGCCTTCTCATTTTCTTCTTCTTCTTGTTATTTATCTTAACTCTTTATCCCTATTATTATCCAGATCGCCTTTAATGAATGAAAAGCAAATGAATTCTACAATATTATTATTTTGGACACTATATATTGCCTTAAGCTTTTCAAATCAAACTTTTTGGTCAGCGGGTCTGTCTCCGCTATCAGGTATCAGTCAGGAGGACGGTGTTTCCTGTTCAGGTGTGTCGATTGAACAGAGCTACTTTAGTTTGTAATTCTGCTCTGAAAACTAGGTACGTACGGAGGGAAATTTTATGCTGTAAATTTATGTATCTACACTTTCCATCTACCCCTTTCAATACTCTGGTACAAATTCGTTGTTCAAATGTATTTTAATTCTATCCAAATCAACTTATAATTATACTTGACAGCATCGATAAAACTTTCTGCCTAACAAAATATCCCTACAATTGCCTTCAATTCAAAATTCTACTGATTTTTTAAAAACACCATCACATCGATACGCTATTCAAACCTCGCACAATCAGTGAACCGTATCACGCAACGAACACAAACTAATTATAATAATGCGTTCTGCTTTCCTCTGTATGAAACAGACGTACAAACTCGATGGTGTAGAAATTTGAGGCCCAAACGACACGTGATGATTTAGGAGAAAAATGGAACGACACACAACGAGCTAATTTTTATCTTTTACTTTTCATTCTTCTGCTCTTTTTCACCCCCTTCGTCTCGTCTAACATATTTCCTCCTTCCAATTTTTTTATCTTTATTAGACTCTTCTCCCCATTTTTATCCCTCCACCCCACCACTGATTCTTATACCAAAAATAGACACCATAACTTCCCTTATTTTATCTTTCTTCATATTATAACTTCCTCTTCTTCTTTAATTTTTAACTGTTATTGTCAACCTGAGATGTACATTGTGTCAGAAATGAAAACCAGCATTTACTGACCCTTAACGAAGCCTGTAGGTGTGTACAGTATAAGAATCACACGTCTGTGTGTTATTAAGTAACGATAATTAACTGTAAATTTAGTGCATCAAGCGAATACAGCCCTGCATTATTATATCAACCCTGAAAATGAAGGCAATATGTTCCTTTAAAACGTTGGTCCTTGTCTATAAGTCCGCATGATTTACAATTGAGAAGACCATGTAGACTAATAGAACTCTCTTCGAGTAGTAGATAGGAATATAAAAGGTAAAATAATTGTTTTTATACAACATTAATGTTCACCACTGTGCTTATAAAGGACAGCGATTGGATCCTATGTTGAACCATTTAAATACGTCACACATTTTGCCTCCACAATGGAGTAAATCCATGAAAAGGACTGTACCTTATATCTATAATTTAGTTTGTAGCGGTGAGTATGAAGATTTCTGTCTTCTGGGTTGTTGCGCTGTGTAGTCTGGTCGATGTTAACCAACGTTTCGGAGATCATACTGCCTCCGTCATCAGGGCGATAAAGATTTCTGTCTTCTGGGTTGTTGAGCTGTGTAGTCTGGTCGATGTTAACCAACGTTTCGGAGATCATACTGCCTCCGTCATCAGGGCGATGAAGATTTCTGTCTTCTGGATTGTTGCGCTGTGTAGTATGGTAGATGTTTACCAACGCGCAACAACCCAGAAGACAGAAATCTTTATACTTTAGTTTGTCTGTATTCTGTTTGATCAAAATATATGAGATAATTTACGTACAGAAGGTCTAAGTAAAACTATTCTAATGAGTCTAAAAGCTACGTCGTTATAGCATCTGCTTATAACAGACCAATCTGAATAGGAATGGAATCATACAAATGTTTGCCCAAACGAAATTTACTACAGGTTTCGTTTTAAGGAATTCTAATTAGGTTAAATATATGTTGCGTATACGCGTGGTATTTATCCGTTCAATCAATTATTTCTAAGAGAGTAATCAGTAAGTAAAGTTGGTACTTTGGCTCATGTATTCTCTTTACTGCTTTTCAGCCAAAACTAAAAAAATTACACGGGACATACATAATGTATTTCTCTTACATCTACACGGATCCAAAGTGCAAATAAAACCACGAAATGCAAGCGGAGACAATGTTCTGTCTTTCACATTCCGAGCATGTGATACAGGGAAGGTTTTGAGCGTCGTATGGGGGGATTTGAAATGTATAGTCTTCGCCAAATAATATTAAAATAATCAAATCGCGGAGGATGAGATGACCTGGACATGTAGCACGCTTCGTAGAAATCATAAACGAATAAACATTTTTAGTTAACAACTTCAAGCAAAGAACCACTTAGATAATCGAAGCGAAGACACAAGGATAATATTAACATACATATTCTTAATGTTATGGGTGGATTGGATTAATTCATCTGGCTCAAGTTATCGTCCACTTGGTGTCACTTTTGAGAATAGTCACTGACTATGTGTGGTGATGAAAAAGGTAAGTCAATACGTAAAGAAGGCAGTTAGTGGATGACTGGTGAGTAGCCAGACTAATGTCAACTGGAAGAAACTTCGAAATCTCTTATCAGTAGAATTCTACATCTTTACTGCTGCAAGGGTTAGAAAGTACAATTAGAATCTGATGTAGCTGCAGCTATGAAAACTCGCATCACGTTCGCTCCAGTCCATATGACTCCTTCTTGATACGTGGTCACCACTAGCAACTTGGGAAAACCAGACTTTTCCACTTTCTTCAGCACTGAATGTGCAATAAGGGAAGTCATTTGTGTATCTTGTAAATAAAAATAAAGAAACTGGGTTCAAGATTAAACTTTAAGAATATATACGTCCTATCTCAGCCACTTTTTAAGCAAAGATTACCATCTTCTGCGATGTCGCGTCTTATATAAATTGACGTGTTTCCATGTGGTCTGTTTTATTCACGTCTTCCGACTAAAATTTTTGTATATATTTTATATATCTCCCGTGCACAATACATTTTCTCTCCATCTCATTCCAATTGAGTTCTTTATTCTGGTTCCTTCTATGATGCTATTTGTAAAGAAAAATCTACCGGATAAATTACCTTAAGATTTACTATGAAATTTAATTATGGGAAGACAGTGAGATTTCCTTATTGTGTTAACTTTTTAAAGCCAGAGCTTGTTTAAATACTAGCAAAGAATTCAGTCCGTACCGCAAAGAAAACACAACTCTTTACCATTACTTATATCAACCGGTTAATGCTGTTCAAAGGAAACAATCCATTTTTAATCTCAGGTCATATAACCCCACAAATACACAATAAATTCTTATTAATTGTTAAAGCAGGGAAGGAATATATTTACCATTGATATCTAAAGGGTTACTGTGTACAGGCTACTATATATATATATATATATATATATATATATATATATATATATATATATATATATACGCCTCTGTTACCAAATTTTATCTGGAGTATCTAGATTAAATATTGCTAGTGGAAATACACGCATGGACTTGACATTCAACATACACACACATAGAGTAGTTCTGTATACACCGGTTGCCTAGCCCACCTGGCGCAGCCACGTAACTTGGAACCCAGTGTTAGTCCCACAACAAAATATGATACCCACTCCATACACGGATATGCGGACTGAATGTAAGAGAACACAGAAGTTGGTTCTTTTGTATCACAACATTCACAAACGAACCAAAACAGTTAAAGTAGTTCATGCCTGTGGGTAGAACGTAGTAAGTGTAGTCCATACTGTACATGTGTATTATGAACAGGATCCGTATAGACGCTTTGCTTGTCATGTAATCTGACGTAATAATATTTACATACTTGGAGGTTGATGTTTGAGAGAAAAGGAGACAGAAGTTCAGAGTAAATTCAGTCTGTGGAGCTTTGGTATCATTCAGAGCATAATCTGGTAAGCCGCGAAACATTCGTGGTGATATAAGTGAGTTCAAGACCTTAAATCTCTTGTCTGAAGAACTAAAATTAAAACAAATTTTTCTACTGTTGTGAATAATTATGATACTATATTAAAATTTAGGGAAGAAAGCTCTGAGGATTTTAAGTCTAAGTACAGAAATAATATTTGTACCTAATGGATATGATATAACAGGTTGTGGCCCAAATAATACAACTGCAAATTTCATAAATTATACTTGTCACCAAGTATTACTTTGGCGATCAAATCAAGAAAGTTCTTAAAGGCGAGGAATTTAGCACGCATGGGTTGCATAAAATCAGTTTATAACTCTTTTAGTAAAGAACTTTAAGGAGAGGATTAGACTGAGTGAAAATAGGATCATATAACGAGTACTTTAGAACGTTATAATTAACTCACGATTCCATAAAAGATGAGATAAAAAGACTATCAGCTTTTAAATAAGGACTATGCTCTACGAGAAGAAAATTTGTTAAAGATTAATAGCAGATGGGAAAAAATATGAGGGTGGATAATACAGAAATAGGACATGAAACTGGAGGTTGCACTGAACTTCAAGAAACTAGCATGAAATTCATTTGCCGAGAAAGCATTTGCTAACCTTTCAAGGAAAACTACATCATAAAGCTAGTTACTAATTTTAAAACCTTCTCTTCAATTCTCAATACACAGATAAAAACATTAAATATTGCAGGCTTCTTAATTTCTATCCACAACTTCTTTTTGTGAATAATTTTAGGCGTTCACACAACTAAAGGTTATAAACCTAGACCTGTTACTTTTGCCAAGAGTGTCTGTCCGAATGCGACACATCAAGAAGCTTTCAATATATTTAATTCAATTTGATATTGGGGACTTTCACTAACATTTGTCAGCACGTTCGTATTACGATTGCAAGACTCAAAAACTTGAAGTTTACATGAAAAAGTAACTGGATGGGGAATTCATATTTAGCCGCGCAACCAGTGGGGTATCCCCTTGGTGACTTCATCACACATTCAATCAGGCACCAGACACCACGTTCACGCAAAGACCAATGTCTGAAATAACTCTCACGTCAAAATATTTATCAAAATATCAAATTTGTTACGCTGTATTTATAATCCGTTATTGCATCCTTACATGTATTGGAAACACTTTTTTTTGCGATGTATACGTCCTTTGTTCTCATCACAAGATTAAGATTCACAGATTTACATCAGACAAATCACATCCTGTGCATACGTCTCGTCCATCATGCAAATAGTTCGAACTGAACTCGTAGGCGACGAATCCTAGAATTCTGGGAACGACGAAGGAGCTGGTACGCCTTCTCGGATTATTCGACCTCGTAGTGATCATGGCTGTGATATATCCTTAGCACAGGAAGTTGTAAATCCCTGTCAGTACCAGGAACAAAGACATCGGCGGTCGGTGGAGTGACATGCCACGATTCACATTCGCTTTTGTATTCTTTTCTTTTCATCTCCTTTCGGTTGTATGCGGATTTGTAAATAAGATGGAATACAGTATAGCACTACAGAGACATCAGAATAAGATGTAGGGGGAGAGGAGAAGAAGATAAGAGTGAAAGAGTTGTAAGAAGATTCCCGTTTGGTACACATTTCCTGATTCAGAGGCAGTTCGTGTGATACAGATTTATCTGTGATGTTGTCCCGCTAAGAGGGTTTAGTCACTAGACACGACGACAGAGCACAATATACAAAATTCTTCATGTTTTGGTTTTATTTTAAGAATATTGAAATTCACTATACGTTCCAAGCTGTATGGGAAAAACGAAACGCAGTAATTTCTCCTATCTGAATACATCCCATTATTATATTTAATTGGATCTGTACTGAAAATTGTACAAGTGTGTTCATACAGAATAAATGGAGTGTTTCTACATTGAAACAAATTTTCTTAAGAATTTACAGTTTGGTTGTCTAAATGTTTCATCTTCAAAAACACAGCACAGATTTTAATTAAAGTTCGTGTTCTGGGGGGGGGGGGGGGGTTATGTTTTAAAGTGTTCAGCGAATTTTATTTTAGTCCATAATAAATTTTACTTTGCAAAAGAGTTCAAAATGAACTTTTACAAAATTTCGCAAAAATTGGAAAATTAACCGTAAAATTTTTTTCCCGTTGTTTTGTATGGGTGCGAAACATGGTCTCTCACTCAGAGGGAGGAACATAGATTGCAGGTGTTTGAGAACAGGGTGTTGAGAAGGATATTTGGGCCTAGGAGAGAAGACGATGGGATATGGAGAAAACTGCATAATGACGAACTTTAAAATCTGTACTCCTCCCCCAGTATTGTCAGGGTGATTAAGTCGAGAAGAATGAGATGGTCGGGGCATGTAGCGCGCATGGATGAGACAAGAGGTGTGCACCGGGTATTGGTTGGGAAGCCTGAGGGGAAGAGACCGCTGGGGAGACCTAGACGCAGATGGAAGGATAATGTCAGGCGGGATCTATGGGAGATAGGAGTTGAAGGAGACTAGATTTTGTTTGCCCAGGACAGGGTCCGGTGAAGGGCTTTGGTTAATTCGGTGATGAACCTTTGAGTTCCGTAAGCCATTTAGTTACTTAGTTATAGAATCTGAAGCATTTTAGCATACTCTGAAAAAAATGTAGATTCACAGTTTGTGCTTAAACATTGCAGACATATTATTGCTTTAATGTTTCGTAAATTATATAACAAAACTATTACATTAATTTGTTAATTTACTTATTAATTACCCACCAATAAATTGTTAACAGGCTAACAATTCTGAACAGTTGACAACATTAATTAATTAATTAGTAAATTTTTCGGTTATGTATGAAAGTTAAGAAAGAGGGAAAAATCTAAAGCAGTAAACACACAAGGTCACAAATATTATCTCACAAGGCCGAAATCCCTTTGCAGCAAACATCAGGTATCTATCAAACACTTGTTTCTTTGTAGACAGATAATCCGAGCCGTGGAAGGAATAAAAAATGGCAAATACGAATTCGAGACAGTTCCCAGAACCTCATACAGCCAATCGCAAAGTAAAAACTGATAATGTCTGCAAGCGTGTGTTTCTGTTGAAATACTAAGCTAGCGTTCAGCGATTTATAAAATATCAGTCGTTCCTCCTGAGCACACAAACAACAGAAGAGAGGAAACTCATTTTTAAGTAAGTTACTCAGAGTCTTTCCCGAATAAAAACAGTTATCTTTATTCGTCAGCTTTAAAAAAAAGTCAAATAAATATAACAAGCGCAGAATAAATATAATCCTGGTTAAATAATTATCAAAGCCAACACATTTGCTACTCTTTGGTGACTATTCAAGGCAATTTAATTTTTTTTAAACCTAAAAGAGTCAGAAACGTGAAGATAGTCTTATAAGCTGTTACGCCAAATTGACTGATAGCAATTTACCGACGTTTCAGAGGTGTTCACTGCCTCCATTATCACCATCATAAAAAAAACAGTATGCACCTCTAAAATGATGGTCAACTTTTAAAAAAGTGCATTTAGAAAAATCCCAGAAAGAGCAATATTTCCTGTATTACAGATGTTCAGTTCCTGGCTTGTGTATTTGCGTTTTCTTTATGTGATGTTTCTTTACAGACGAACATATTACTTTCCTTGTTAAGTAAACAATATTTAGCTTATAAGCAGAATGCAAATCCTCTCAACAGCTCGTACTTTCCTTCCTTCATTGTGAGCGTGGAATAAAATGTTTCTAATGATAGTGAACTGTGTTCAGGCAGTAAGATTAATGAATCCGTAAGACTGTCTCATTGGTCCATATCATGGATGTATCGAGCTGAGTCGAGAAAAATGTGTCACAAACTTAGACTATCAGAGCTGCATAAAAAATTGTATGCAAAGTCTGAGAAGTTGAAGGCAGGGGCTGATGATAAAATACGCTTTTACTATACAGCTACATATTCACTTCCTGCTCGAATTTACATTTAATTCTTTATAATGTAAAATACGTTTAAACCGTATAAAGCAAAAGTGTAATTATCTCCATAGAGGAACGTAATTTCTGATAACCTTTTTGTACGCTGAGCTAATTAAGAAATTCTCCACATTTTACGAAGTCTTAGGTTTATTATCGTGTTCAAAAGCTGACGACAATGGACAGTGTTATGACAGTATAATCAGACCCACACTATCATATACAATTTCTTTACAATACATTTTAATATTATCCTTCCATCTTCAACTAATTATTTCGAATGCTTCGGTATATCAGTTTTTTAAACTACGAATTTCTCATAACTTCAATATTCTTCCTACATCACCAATGATTCGATCATCCTATTAATATTTGATGACCAGCACAGATTATAAACACATTCATTATAAATTTCAACTGATATGTTCACATATTTTCCTAAGCATCCTTTTCTCAGAGAGCCTCAGGCTAATATATATAAACACTGGTATAAATTTCATATTGTGGTGTCTGGTTTTTGATACAGTGTTGTAGTTTAATGCTGACATTTCGCCTTCACCATAGATGCTGTAAGTACTTCTGAAACGTCGGTCAATTCCTAACAGGGTAGTAGACAGAAATTTTCAATAGACCACTACCTTGGTGTTTATGGAAAATGCCCATCCCTCATTGAAGCGCAGCGGAGACACTGCAATGGTAACATCTGCACTGCATTGTGGTTCATTTTGTCACGTACGAAATTCACAACAGGCCGTACTAACGCTTGCTTGCAGAAGTTACAATGGTACACTAATTCAGAAGAGCACATACGAACCAAATTAGAACAAATCACAGCAGAAAATATTAATAATTTTTAAATAAATGTAATAAAAGGTATCAAATCCGAATTGACTAAAATATTCTAATTCTATTACCAAAATGTCAGCACGGTTGACACATTATTTTATATCTTTCTAAGTATTATCTCAATAAATGCAGCGTGTTTTCCATTCTTTAACACAATTATTCAGTTACATTAAAAGAATGTTGTTCCTTATTCGGTCCATATTAGCAATAATTTCAAAGTACACTGAAATAGGCCGCGATTAATTACTCCGTAATGCACTCAGTTTATTCTGAACTGTCTTTATTATATTTATACCGTACTTACAACAAATTCAGCTTTCAAGAAGTCAAAAACAAACAATATGATGTAAATGTAGAAGACTTTATAATTTCTTTCAACACAGATAATTAAGTGTGGAAATATATCAACGTCTCTGCATTTGGATTAAAACAGAAGTTGCCAAATATATAAAGTGGTCTATTCTTTGTCTTGTAAGGGGAAGATGACAATTTCCCTAACGTCATTAATCAAAAAATGTTTTTTGTTACAAATGTATGTTTTTGATGGACATGAAAAATTATTCCTCCTACGAGTTCAGTACAGAAAACATGCTTCACTATTATTTAATACGAGGAAGCAGTGATCCCAAATAGATTATTATTGTAACTGTGGATTATCAATTTGATGTGTTATGCAGCGTCGAATTACATTTTTAAGTTGTTTATTCCAAAGTTGGCGGAGGAGAACGCGAAATAAATAAACATTTCCAACAATATTTCGGTCCACGTTCATCCTGTAACACTGCATCTTGCCTAACTCGCTTTTCGGTATAGATACCATTTAAATATAATAACTTGATACAATTATGGATGTGACGGATGTTATTATAAATTAAGCAGAATAATAAGGTGTTTAAAATTAGAAATTTTAGATTTTCATGACGGTAAGAATTATGATGGTCCTCTCGGGGTTTAAAGCCGTGTTGACTTGTCGTTCTGATAAACATGCTGCCCCCACATTCAGGGCTGATTTGACGATAGCAGGATTTTATAGAGTAGCAGGACAATTTGATGTTTGTTTATTGGCAATAGCTGACATCTAAGTCAGGAAGTTTCATAAACTAGTTCAATGGATAGTGGGGATTCTTAACTAATTAAAGAACGTGGAGCTAACTACTCATTACATCTAACAGCAGATTAAGAATGTGTGGAAATTTACTTTATAATGCGAGTCGCAGGTACATGGAAAATTCGCCTGACTTATTTTTCATTTTCTCTAGACTAAAGCTTGGATAAGAATGCATTTTCATTCGCGTTAACACGTCGATTCAGCAGTGTTTCAGATCTAGTTACATGAGGACTGTATGACAGAATAGTGAGTGGGAGGGTGAATAATGGAATATGTAGTCAGAAGATACACTGAGTTTGCGAGTTTGACGATAATATCTTCAGACACAATGCCAGAGACCAAGTTTGAATCTTTGTAACAGATCGATGGACTGCGAGTTCTATGCCATCAACCTGCCGGCTACTTGCTCCAACCACATGCAGCAGACCTGACTAAGCATTTAATAGAAGCCTTGAGCAAAGGTTCACTCTAAAACTGTCTGCGAGACACTCGGAAGAAGTTTTCATTGAACAAGGTGTCGGTTCATTGTACGCTGAAACAGAAGCATGACCACTGATTCATTTTAGTGTTCTGGAAGATTATATATGTCAAGCATGGATCAGATGAGAAATTCACGTGAATTTTGAATTCCAAAACAGGAAGGGAAGCGACTACTAGAGAGGCCTTACGTATATGAAAGAATAATATTAAAATGAATCTTAACAGATACGATATTAATGGAGGGAATGGATTAATATAGCTCAGGATAAGGAAGTCTAGCAGAGTATATGTAGATTCCATAAAAGACAAACAAAATTATTAATTATCTGAGCGACTAACACTTTATCTATAAGGAATATGCTCCTTGGGGTGAGAATTAGACATTGCAACTAATTACAGTATATTCTTTAAGTACTTGACAGTTTAATTTCGAATGTTTCTGATGAAGATGTACTAAATTGAGAGTTTCTTGAACTATATCCATTGTCATGGTTTTACTTATAATGCAATGCTACTTAAAATGGTTTTACTTCTGTCTGAAGGCACAGGAAATTTAATCTACGCAGTAAATTTTATACAAAACTGATTACTAGAATGTTATGCTGTTTCCAACAAAATCTTTTTTTACAAATCCAAGATACTTATAAAGATACCTTCACCGTGTTCTGTGTCAATTCAATCCAGACTACATATTTAAAATGTGTTCATCTAAGACACATTTTATTTTCCTCACATACGTTTCCAGATTTCACAAGTTGTCTTCTCTCTTGAAGATTTTATCCACATCCTGGAACAAATGCTACCGAATATTGCAAAAAAAATACATTTTATAACAAAAGATGGTGTGAATCAAATTGTGTGTAAAATGATTTTAGAACAAAAATCAAAAACAACTATCATGGCCTAAAGTATGAAATGGTGGAAGAAAGTTTACATTCGTTTAACGAAATTATTTCGGTGCATAACACAAGCAGTCTTGCCCCCAGCCGTGGCTGTCGATACAATATGTGGTACATGTCACACCCATTAGAACAAGCAGGTTTACTACAATGCTCGGGTCAATCCCTGACAGGTACTAGCAAGTCCGATCACGTGCCCAAATTGCCACACACCATAAGGGTACAGCACTTGACAAAAATGTTGCAAAGCCAACCAACACCATGAGTCTGAGGAACACTTTAAAGCTGTTATTCCATTTTTAATTTTCCATTTTATTCCAGAACCAAGTGCAACACACAAAACCCAATAAAATCTTAGCGTAGGATTTGAAAAAAAAAATTATATGGATCTAGTCTTACTGTCACATGTCACAGCGTGTGTGCCCTGTTTAGAAAAATTTCAAACATTACGACAAGTTTCCATAAAATCTGTATGAAGATCACACCATAAAAGTCCATTCCAAATCTCTATTTTTAATATTTGTTGTTGAAATTTATAATATAACGTTTTGGTCAAGAAACCTAGGGTAAAGAGACCACTTTGCAGACCAAAACTTAGATTTCAGGATAATATTGAACCTGATCTTAATGAAACACGATTGTATGGTATTGACTGGATTACCATGGCACAGTATGGGCGTCAGTGGAAGGCCATTGTAAACACGGTAATGAACACCCGGTTTCCAAACAAGGCAGCACATTTCTGGACCAACTGACTGACTATCAGTTTCTCTAATGTATGAAGTAAACAAGATAAATTATCGGGGAACGGCAGTATCTAAATAATAGAGCCCTAAGACGTACCGTAGTTCAGACACGTCTTACAGAATACGGTGTGAAGTGATTTGAGTCGTGAATATAGAAAAAAAATGTATGCAGCGTTTTCTTGAGAGGGAAAAGTGAAATAGCTAAAAGACACTTCAGTCTCGGAAAGAATTTCCGCAACCAACATCAATATTTCATGAAGGAATGGCGAGAAAACGTTTAAAAGACCAAAAAATTGCAATATAACATTGTGCAAATGGACGTTAAAGACATACGATAGACGGAAACTGTGGTTCTTGAAACAAAAGACTGAATACGGGCGAAAAAGTTACAATCGTATTTGCTTATTAATGTGTAAGTCACGTTTCAGCACCGTACAGACCAACGTACTTATTATCTTTGAACGTCTATGCTTTTGGGACACTTATATACGTTTATCCTCTTTAAATAAAATTGATATCTAGACATACTAGAAAAAAACTGGACTAATCAGTTCTCTACAATAAGGCAATTGTGGTGGTTATTTGTGGGGACGCTGCGCATTTATGTTTGGTTGCTAGGCAACAAAACAGTTAGAAATACATGTTACAATATATACCTGCATTCCATCTGTTGGGGAAGAGGTTAAATCGCGTATAAAGGACAGTGCCAACTATAAAGGGAAACGTATAACTTCTGGGATCACATAAACCGAAGTTATTTCAACCTCCCTTCATGCTCCAAATGCATCCCTTAAAAAGGAATGTGCAAACAGTAAGACAGATATTAGAATAACCTGAACCATAGATAGTACTATGGAGTAGGGAAATTTTTCAGGAGCACATGTAAATAAAGTCCAAGTTTCTTACAGAACTTGAACGTTTAATTACTCTACTCACGACAGCCTACAATTTTTGCATATTCTGAACCAGCGAAAACCCGTAAAACAATCTCATTCCCTAATTTTAAGATTCACTTTCATATTGTCCTCTCACCTACTCTTAGATCTCCCAAATGTTAGTTAAAATCTGTCAAATTTCTATAGTTTTTCCTTGTTAAACATTTTCTCAGAGCTATGAAACATAATATCGTGTGAGAGGACAAAAACATTAACAAATGTTATTATACGTATTATATATTTTAGTTAAGGAAATTGAAATAAACGTTGATCTGGACAGGAAATCGCGTCATACGAACTTCCGTTGTCAAGGGACTACTGGTTTATAAGAATGCATCGACGGACGGCAGATGGCTCTGCTCTTGAAATGCATCTGCTGGAAGCATTGAAATCCTTTCAGCGGAGGGCATTACAAGAACAAGTTGTACGCGCTAGGAGAGAGAGGACGAGTCGAAACACAAGCATCGAACTGAGGTTCGGTGATGATAACAACCCCGCAGGCTGAAGACAGAAAGCAAGTTGAGTGGCTAGTGGGTTGGGGGTCGCTCATTTTACTAGCCGAATTTCATTCGTACGAGATGTTTCTAGCGCACTGTAAATGGGTGGGATGTAGTCCAAGAGCACCCCCCCCCCCCAATCCAGCTTCGTAAACTCCCATAATCCATTAGTAACATATGCGCTACCTCACTCACAAGAGATGTGTGGGTGTAGGATGGTATCGTTCTAAATGTAGGTTATACCAGACAAGTAGGATATTGCCAATAAAAAGGACTGGTTACGGACCGACGTAGAAAACTGAATAAAGGGCAAGTTTCCCCTGAAACACCAACCCTTACAACTGCTGCACATGTTCTAAGTCAGCCTCCATGTTGGCATTATTTACCAAGTCGTGAAGAACACTGTTCTTGTTCCAGTATAATTAAACTTCTTATTATCCAATAAGATTTGAGGTTTTTACGGCGATGTGTCTGAAGATGGCTGTCTTCTGGGTTGTAGCGCCGTGTAGTCTGGTAGAAGTTTACCGACGTTTCAGAGGTACTTACTGAATTTATCATCTGGGTGATCTAAGTACCTTCGAAACGTCGATAAACTTCTACCAGACTACACGGCGCTAGAACCTAGTGACAGAAATTTTCACTCTTGCTGCTGTGAGAATCTGAAATCGCAAATTTCACTGTTTTTTAAATTGATTCAGTAAGAAATTACGCCTTTTTTTGTTAAACACCAAACCTAGGCAACAAAAATACACAAGAATATTAAATGAGCACAAAAAGGGCTATTTAGAAAAGAAAATTTTAGAAAGTACAAATGCACTCTGTTTCAAACATAAAACAAAAAAACGTAGTGTTGTATAGGAAGCATATTTTTATTTTAAAAAATGTCCTGTTTCCCTGCTGACATTTCTCATGTGTTTAAACAAGAACACTTTGAATAGGCATCGCGTTAGTCTACTGAGATAAACAGTTTCTGCGTCATTACATTTAGCCTACATATCCTTTATACATTTAAGAGTTTTAAACGAGAATTTTAAAATAATTTTACTTAGACGACAGATAATAATTAGCGTATATCGTGAAACACAGAAACAAAGAAAAAATAACAGAAGAGGCAAATTATTTTATTACTGACATCAGGTGTTAATATTACTACTAATAGTAATCTTACTTTAAGGAGACAATGGAATATTATTTCTAAATGCCTCATAAATACATTTACAACATTAATTTAAACTAACTCCATGAAGCACAATCTTCAGAGGCAAATAGTCGCTCAGGTTAATCAAGAAATTTCTCGCCATTTAAAATACTTGAAGGGTTATTACCGTGTTCACAAAAGCACGCCACTGGTAGCTATCCTGAGACAGATGAATCCAGTCCATATTCTTTCAATGTTCTCAAGATCCTTTTTAATATTATCCTTCTGTTTAAGCCTATGTCTTTCAAACGGCTTCTCGCCAATACGATTTCCGGCTAAAATTTTACTAACTTTTTGTCTCTTCCAGACGCATGTTCTGAGACACCATTAAATTCTGCTTGCGTGAGAGAGCCCAGGTAGCAGAATGATAGAAGAGAACAGGTTAAATTATATTTTAGATTTTCTAACCATTAACACTGACACGAAGTATTTTAGTTTATACATTCATCGCAGTCATAATGCATTTTAAATCGTCTTATATTTTTGTAGTATATTTAATAACACTTATAGTAGCTCAGACTGTACAGAGTCGAAAAACAATTATTAATAAATAATAAATTGGTGGAAGAAAACGGTTATAACGTAATTTAAAATATTACTCCGTCATTTTCATGGAGGGAATAAGGAAAATCATAAAAAAGTCATGATAACAGGTAGCCAGAACGAAATTTGAACCCAAGACTTCCCGAATACGAAGCAGGAATTTTAAGCACTAAGCCGGTGGTTACTAACTACATTTCGGATGAAATATCTGCATTGATGGGATTCTGCTGTTATGCACAGGAATTAGACGGGCAATGCGTCATCTGTCTGAATAAACATACGTAGCAACGAAAGGAAATCTTACATTACAACGTCTCATTAATGTATCTGAGACTTCGGGTTTCCTGAAGAGCTGTAATAGCCACAGGAAGGGAAACTATTATACTGCCATTTTGTAGTGAGATTGTCGGTCGACATTTTGGCGAAGAAGGAAGGAAGAAAGAAAAAAAATTGCATGTTTCTGTACGGCATTACGAACTAATGAAGACTAATGATAGCTAAGTCTTGCTTCATTTAATAACACGATGTTGTAGAGACGTTCTTAACAAGACGCAGCGGTGTGTGGGGTAAGCAAAGCGAGAGAAAAGGGTGAACACGGCATAGTACAACGAAGAACCTCAAAGAATGAGGAGCGTTAATGGTGAAGTACAAGACCTACAATGGAAGAGACCGGAGTAAAAGTCAGTAAGACGAGATAGAGAACAGAAAAGGGCAAAATAAGAACATTTGAAACGCAGGGAAAAGTTGTGATTCCTTTACTCTGTCTCTCTTTTGTTCTGTCTTGTCTTTCGTTGTATTGTAATTTGACTCTAAGAAGCCAAACAAAGGCTATAACAAAGTAAAACACTAGAAAATGAATAAGCAACGAGGAAGTAAGCAGAAACGCAATCTTTAAAAATTGTATGACTTCAAGTCCTGAACGAAAGATAACTTAAGATTTGCAGAGTACCTACAAGAAATAAAATTCAGAAACTAGAAATATTTGAACATTTCATTGAAACTGTTAGTGGAAAGAAATTATTAAAAAGAATCCAATACTATGCTTCAGCGTTATCATGTTATGTACGTTAAAATACCCTGTATGGAAATCTTACATTGCACTGTGTTCTACACAGAAACACATTCGTACGTTAACATCAAATGAGATGGCATTTGTTTAGTGTAGCTATAATTTTGAAATGTATCTGAATCACAGGATAGCAAAGTAACTTACAGTACCAAAGCAGTACGAGAGATTTGTTGTAAAAATGTTTACGTTTTCTGGAATCTGAGCAGGATACCTCTCGTGGTCTCTCTTCTGTCCGCACATTCTTTCCTATATCATCTCTTTTTCACCCCATCTCTTCCCTTGTTCTCAGCTTCTTTACGACTTTGTCAGGAGCGCCAACCTGGCAGCAAATAATGGGGATTTTATAGCTGGTTTTAAGGTCCCTTGAGCACAATGGCTACACCTCGGCCCATTCCCACGTGACCTGTTGGAGAATTGACTACAGAAACAGGGTGATTCCCCTGCGGCTAAGTTTGGGCATGTCACGTGGCACGAGCAACACAAGAAAAGAACATATTAGAAAGGTGTATTACAGGAGAATCTAGTTTCAGGAGCTAGGGTGTGTTCCCATGGGACTGATTGTTTTCCGCTTTGCAGAGGGTCGTGTCCCGTGTAGAGGTAATGTAAGAGTCTTCCCTGCTAGAAGGGGACACCGAGACCCAATTAACCTCCACTGACACAGGAGTTGTACCCCCTGATTTTCACCACTTTCTGTTAAGATTTAGGCAGAATATTTTTTAATCTCATTCAGAAAAGTATTTTTAGTAACAGTCAATTTATTAATCATTAGGTTTTGTTATCTTTACAGAAAAATATGTAAACAAACACTGGGTTTTTTGCGGTTCATAGATCTACTATAAGTATATCTGACATATTTATTCTTCTGCTACGAAATATTTATTTTTATAACTACAATTATACTCCCCTTTTCCCGTTCCGAATCATAAAAGTGATTTTATTCTCCCATTTATATAAAATTGTATACAGGTGTTTTTCTACATTTCTTAAATATTCATAATACGAAAATGAAATATTCTTTACAAGTTACCTCTTAATTGACAAAAAAGATATTCTACCAAATTCTTTCCACCCACTTTTATTCATGTAAAAAGATTTACATTTAAAGGTCTAGTTACTATTGGCAAGTAATATATATTTTGGAAAGTTAAAATAATTAGGCCAATGGCATCAACATTGATTACGGTCTGTCCTGAATGGGTGACCGTCCAATATAACCACAATTATATTTACATTATACTAACTGAACGCAAATCATTGCCACACGAGTTCCTACGTTTGAAGCAATACATCTTCCTCTTTATGTATTTTGAAAATGGAACCCACATATTGTTCCTACCGTTGAAAACAATCTACAAAACTACACGATGCCACAACCCAGAAGACCACAATCAACTTTTCTACGGGTAATGTGAACCCCAAATCCCATTCACAGTTCATATTTTTGATTAATTTTAATATCACAATATGGGGTTATTACACGGAAGCTGATCACGTGATATCGAAGAAGCAACTCTGCTGTAAATTGGACGTAGGATCATCGCACAGCGTGTCCTGACTGGGATTTATTGCCGCATTACTTACAGTGTGGGCTTCCTTGCGCTGTCTGGTCGACTGACTTGGCAAACATAATTAATCACTTCCTTGAGCTCGGCTAATTGTAGATACTAGCTATCATTGCTCGAGGCTGTTGAATTCACACTTCCCTACGGCAGAAACTGCTTGCAAGTGTTTGTGGTCTATTGGGATATTTTGCATAAGCACAGGAACAATCGATAGTAATTAATATCAAAATCTGGCAATAACTAACTACATGACTTAAAAAGCATGTGTCCTCTTTGAGAAGTTATTAGGCCACCACCAGTTGGACAAGAAATGAAAAGGTTTTTGTGAAACACGAAGGTACGTTATCGTGTTCACAGATACCGTTAATCGAGTACATACTATATTCCCTATACATATTTCTTTAATCCAGTCTTCCAAGTGGCCTATTCCATTCAGGTTGTCCAATAAAAATGCTGTATATATTTAACATGTCTTCAATGCGTATTATATGCCCCACTTGACTTCATAACCGTAAAAATATTTGGTGAAGGGTAAAACTCTAAACCTCGCTACCCGAAACATTTCTCTGTACTCCGCTTTGATTCAGATAATCTCCAGGCTTTGTTCTTAAATATCTTCGAGTCTGGAAACTTTCGTCGATAATATCCCCCATTACATTCAAATAAAATAGGTATCATATTTAATAAACATGTTAATTTAATAAAGAAAAGGACGAATTATGTAAGACATTTATAAATTTCTAAAGATATACATAGTTAAGTTTATAGCAGAACTTATTTCAACTTAACGTAACGTTCTGACACACATGTAGCTCCAAGTTATATATTTTTTCCTCTGAAAATAAATATTTACTGAACTTGAATAAAACTTTATTAACAGGACTGAAAATTCTTTAAGAATATTATTTTTCTTTTATAATTCTCCTGTAACACATTATATTTAAAATATACGTTCATAGTTCAAAGGTCATTCAAGAAGAGCATAATGCAGAAAACGTGTCTGAAAGCTAGCACGTGTTGCTGATGGACGTACTGAAGGAATTTGTAGGAACTGCAGGTAGAGGTAAATTGTATCTATATACAGAGCAGTGCGAAAGTCAGGGCCAACTAAAACACAATAAAAAATTCCCTACGAATATTCATTTAATTTGTTTACTTTTCATGTAATTCCTTATAAATGTCTTTACAAGCGCATACATAAATACTTTTTTGCTTTAAATATTAAAAATGTCCACCTTCCATAAACAAATATTGTATTCCAAGGATAGTCAATGTATCTTGTATTTTTCACAACTCTGTAGGGAATATGTGAACATCACTTTACATGAAGTCGATGCAAAAAAAATCATTGTGCATATGACTCAGTTAATTTAACAGTTAATAACTTTACATTTTGTATTTACAAGTTACATATGATTCTTAAAATAAACAGCGATTATTTCCTTAAACAGCGTTAACCAGTTTAACTCTGTAATGGTAAGGGTTGTGTTTTCTTTGCGGTACGGACTGAATTATTGAATATTTAGGCTAGTTTGAGCTTCAAAGTGTTACAATAAACGCAAAGCAACGTCCTGCAGCTGAAATATATCGAGGGGTGTGTTATCAGCTGCGGACACAGTCGTTAAACGAAACATACCTCACTGGGGCCTTCTGGCGTTCTGTAGGAACCTTGCCAAGTGAACCACCGAGAGAGAACTCAGTTCTCTCGCTCCCCTTCCCATCTCTCTCTCCTAATACGATCTTTCCAAGCCATCAGCATCCCCTACCATCTTTATTCTCTACACCCACTACCCCCGTTTTGCAATTCCTTTATCCCTATTCTTTCAAACCCACCATTCACACTAATTATATTTGCAAATGTTGAATTGTAAATAAGTTCTGGCGAGACAGCAGTTCTCTTTCCAACCCCTTTGTGAAGAGTTAACGAGAAAATCATGGAAACGCAAGAGAGCTGTAGAGGATAGAATAAAATTTGGAAGAACTACTATTTTTAATTTTTCTGGTGTTTCACAACTGCTTTAGTTTTTCGCCTGGTTTCCGTATTTTGAAAGTAAATATAGGATTATATTATATTACTGTTTATTAGTCTTAATAATGTTTGAAAATATGATTTGAAGCTTTCAAGGAGCCCCTGATATATTCTGATTACATACATAATAATTTCTGAATCGTTTATCAAACTAAACTTCTCTGGCCTATTGCCTCAAAATTCAACATGTGTGCTAGGTAATATTTATTTTCAGAAGTTCCACAAGTGAAAATTATATCAACGTTATTACGGATACATACAAACCAAAAACAGATTTGTTATTAAAATAAATGTTAACTTTAAAAGTTACAGTATCTTAACACAAACACTACGAACAGCAGTCTGTTCCATTTACCAAACGCGCATATTTTGAAGGCTGTGAGATATCCGATGATTACTGAGTGTTAGATAATTTGAAGTTTGTGAGAATTTGTCGGAAGAGTTTAAGTATTTCAATTACTGGAAAGCAGTTGAAATATATTTACAAAGAATTTTATGACAGATTTGAGGCACTCACACTCTGATATTTTAATTAAACGTATACACACAATTTTAGAATCAGAAAGTATTGTAAGAAATTAAAACCAGATGAAGAGCTGTGTTTATTCTTAATGGTGGCTGACGGTATAACTTACAGATATGAAAACGCATATTATTATAGAAGCAAAGCGGTTATACGCAGCGGGAGAGATGGTCGACATCTGTTGCTGGCATACAGAAGCGATTACGTGAAGCTCATTTAATAAAACCACAGCTATATTATAATAGGCTTAAGTTTCCCTTAGCGGTACTTATTGCCTGCTTCAGGCAGGAAAATACCCTCTACTTATGGAGGTTTCTTATTGATGTTCAGTTATAATTCGCAATGAAATCTGCAGCATTATACCGTCAATTATACTAGCAATTTGTAAACATCATTAGTGTAAATTACAACATTAGTCAATGAGTAATTTTATTTGTAAGAAAATAAAAAATGGACATGGTACAATGTCCTGGTTATTATTATTAAGTGTTCTGTCTTACGACAGGTCTATTGCTCTGCCCAAACAGAGCTCTCCAGTTGTCAATGTCCTGGTAATTAAAATTTAAATTCTAATCGAATGTGACAAGAAACAACAAAACAGTAAGTTACAACCAATTGTGTAAATGTTTTATTTGATCGCATTATTCTGAAATGAGCCTCGTTTTGTACTTCAACATACATACACATGTCATTCTGCTGTTGCATTGCGCGGTCGAATGTGTTGTGGGTCAACAGAGCTGTAGACTTCGACATTTAGTCCTTAAAATATAACAACCACATTTTCGATTGACATACATTATCCGCACACTCGCCTGCAACAAAATTTAATGGACTGAGTTCCGGTGAACAGGGAGGTTAAATTTTTTTTTCCTCTACTCATACATTTACTCTTTAACTGGACGTTCAATAATTACCGTGCTATAATAAATGAGAAAGTTCTGGAAGTTCTTGACCTTCATAGTGTAATATAGGATTAATTTTTAACATAGGCCTATAACAATAAATTAAAATGTTATAATAATTAAATGAACATCCATTGGTAACTGGTTTTGATTATTTGGGCAACAGTAGTATTTTTGTAAGGACTCTGCTGCAATGAGTTATTTGACTAAAAAGTTAAAAATCATTACTATAATACTTTCCTTACTAGATGACCACAGCTCAATCCAGGTAGACACAGAGTTTTCATTTTGGGACCGAGAAGTGAGCCCATTTAATATTATTATAATATTAATTAAAATGCAAAGGCGACCGAATGTTATAAATACAAATAAAATTTGGCCTAACTTTAATAATGTTAGAATAAAATTCAACGAAAGCCTACTAGGTGGAAATGTGTAACGCAAGATCGTCCCGTAGAGTAAACACTATTTGAAAAAGCAGCTAACATTTTTTCTCTCGCTGATTGTATCAGCCTGAATGTAACTTTGAACGCTAAATTTCCAGCTTTACTCACACACATGTACGTATTCAACCGTGAAATAGGAGCCATTGTTTGTCTGCATTACTACCAGAGGGTAGAGCTCTGCACAATTTTATCAGCTTCACATTACAAAACGAACATTATATATTAGTCACGACCCTGGCTCATCGATTGATGTTCATTTCGATACATAACAGAAAAACTGGTCAGAAAGAGTAAACAGGGTAAATTAATCTGAATCATAAGATTATCTGCCTAAGAAGCACACATTAAGACGTGTATGGTGTTAATGGGAGTCAAAATTTCACGAAATTTAATCTTCCATTCTACAGTGTAAATATCTGACGACTGCGCTTAGAGTACGACAAAGTCTTTCCTGTATGTTTGTTAGGTGCATCGGTTGCCGCGTTTCATGTTCCTGGCGGCACAGCTGTCAAATGTCCCCGTTACAGAATGATGTGTCAGTTTTTTATTCGGGGGGGGGGGGCAATGGGTCTCGTTAAACATTGGCCAATAGGTTGGACAAGCAAAGAGTTTCATGGCGAAGAGAAAACTCTTTACCATTATCGAGACACGAACACATTTAAAGATCATTACAAATAATATGCTAAAATATTTTAGTTATTAAAAAGTTGTGTATTTTGAATGACAAATTTTCTTGTCATTTTGATGTAAGACCTTTGTTTTTATTGTTGGAATTACTTCGTAGTACTGAAGTCAGCAACCACAAAAGAAAATATCTTAACCAAGCGTAAGATCGGCTCTTACACAAGCAGCAGAGAAAAATAAAACATCGCCAAAATATGGCTAAAACATTAGGAAGATTGAAAACTTGCAATCATAAAAACACTGGGAACACTAATTCATAAAAAAACGGGCAGGACGGATTTTCGTATTAAGAAAAGAGTGATTTAGCACCAAGCAACTCCATGGTACAGAACCATCCTACAGAAGTTGACGGTCACTCAGCTTACAAACTTCACAGAACCCAGATGTTCACTGGCGTGTTCACAAGAACCACAGAGATATCGACAATGGGCCTCTGGGTTTAAACACCATGTGAACTTGTAGCTAGACAACGATTCGGCGTAATACGCAGCCTCCATCTTCAGGGACAGCATGTATTTTTTTCTGAAACGTTGCCTTCTACCCACACGGCATGCAGATTAGAGGATAATATTAATATTGATTCAAATTAAAAGGAAGTGCTAGGTGTGTACTGGAATTATTCTTACGTGAATTTGACTATCAGAATGCATGTTAGGTTCTCAAAGAGTCTATTCCACTAATTACGTTATATACTACGTTAATGTGTTACATGACTTTAAAAAATTCAAGAGAAAAATTGCATTAGTTTTAAAGCGTGAGTTCATATAACTGCATCTGGTTTGAGTGCGGATCATAAAGGAGAAAGCGATAATAAAGTCCGTATTTGTCTCTCTATAAACACGGTCAAAGCAGTGAATCCTACAGTAATGAAATACGTCTAAGGAGTAACATAACGTTCAAATTGTCGAGACTTGAGTGAAACTGGGTCTCATGTCTGGAGGCTTTGTCGTTAAGGGTTGAATAAGATAATGGATCCAGTTGCTTCAGAGCTCCGCCAGACCCTCTTCCACGAGACAATGATCCCGTAAAACAAGAATGTAGGGTCTTATATCCTAGTGATACGACAGCTTCTTGCATATACCAGAAGCAGCAAATTGTGCACTGATTTTCTTGAATCCCTCTAATGAATGTGTTTGACAAAATTCCTCAGCAAGATGCACAACGAAAATAAAATTAGCTTAAATTCTATACATGGACAGAGACCACAGTGGTTCTACCGAAACAGACTGAAAAGTATTTCCTTCTGTCTACCAGTTAAATTAGTTTTCCATCCAGATCAAGAACAACCATGTAGTATTTGACGTTTTCACGGCGGTCAGTCTGAATATTGCTGTCTTCTGCTGTTGTCCGGTAGATGTTTACCGACGTCTGTAAACATCTACCAGACTACACAGCGTTAACAACCCGGAAGACAAAGAACCAGCATATGAGACCTGGAGTTCTCATGGCAATGTAGAAGTCCATGTTCTGTTTTGTAACGCCAGAAGGATTTGTAGATTGGTAAGCTCAGAATTCTGTTATCTGCCTACAAGTCTACATGGCGTTGCGAACGGATTTATGTTCTCTGACACCCACGTAGTGGCACGTCACGTGAGCGTACAATGGCGAAGCAACCATTGGCACGTACGCACAGTAGCCGGTGTGAAAGCCAGCAAAAATTCTCTGCGACTGTAATAAAAACCCCAGTGACTTTTACTTACTGCACCATGAGATTGCAATTTGCAATGTGACGGTCGGGCGGTAATTTAACGACTATGTTCTGGTGGCTTACTGTACAGATGACTACCTTAGTGACTGGATAACTAAGCGATTCTACAGATACTTTGTTGGATATGTTAGGCCGAGCTGTTATCCACAGATCGAAGGTATCTTGGACTATCGAATCCATCTGAATAGGTATTTCTACTTTATAATTATAAAAACAGAAATTCGTCCTTCGAAAAATTCTGCTAAAGACTGATAATGTCTTAGATAAGAAAACTGTTAATGCAGTACCATGTTAACCACATTCTGAGAAGAGAAAATAATAATTTACGTTGTAGTTAGTTACCTTGTGTTTAACAGCATATTTTTATCTCATCTTAGATACAAACTGAGGTAGATGTTAACAAGTCTGTCGTGTGTGAACGTCTGTAAGTGAAGATTCAGTATCCACTATAGAGAACTAGACGTATGATGACAATTAAGGTTGAAGTTCTACACATGAAGAGGCCTTGACAAGTACTTAACGTGTTTAACAACTCCATCAAATCAAACGCCAACTTGCTCCCGCCAGCTACCGGTGAAATTATGCAGCTGTGCCTTACGTAGTTAAGATTCGGCTGCAGTGTGTCGTGCTAATGTATTTTGGTCTGATAACTGCTCTATCAGGGATCTCTCGATGTTGTCATAATTAGCAGTCGGTCGCGAATGGAGAGAAGCTCTTGGTTTAATTATAAACGTTTCGTGTAATCTGAGAATGAAAAGTGTCTGCATGCTGGTGACGTGGAGTGATTTGACACAGGGTAGGACGACCTGTTTTGATTCTCGGGATGGGTAAGAAGTTTACTAGGTGAGATTTCTGAGACTAAAGACAGAACACTCTATCCGTTTGAATAAGACGGCCGGAGCGTAAAACTAACCAGTTTTCAAGACTTTATAGTGGGTTATAAAAATCCTTAAAAATGTACCTAAATGTTCATCGTATACGTTTTTATAACGAGACAACACAAAACATTTTCCTTTACTATAACTATATATCAATTAATCGGTAACTTATTCATTTGTTATATATTCAACGACATTGTCAGTAGCTCCCACTGATGATTAATATATAACGAATTGAAAGGATATGGAAGAAAGGACTAATAACATTATTTAAAGCATTGTCCAAGCACGTATCTTGGGATCTTATTAAAACCAAGGAAAACCATATAAATATAGCCGGTCATCTACATGATCATTTTTACATTTCATATGTTATATTTAGAAACTTCAGGGTCATCATCAGTATTCATTTTTGTTAACACCAATTACTAAGTGTGACACATAATTTACGTAAATATAAACCATTATTTTCCAAATGGATCCACCTGATATACTTGTTTCTTTGCGTGTCTACAGACCGAAAACTCACACATCCTCATCAAGACCTGCCAAGAATGGAACATGGCGTGTAACCGCAAGGCTGATTTGTTGGAAATCTCATTCGTGACAAACGAAAATTTAATCTTGTTGTAAAGTATTCAAAGTAACCTTGTAGGGGGACCCAGGTGTTTTCCGAAAACACATATAGATGCTAGATTGTTGAGGAGGGGAGCTACGATGAAGTTGTTTCTTGTTCTGGAGGACAGTTGAATGGAACTGTCACCAAAAATTGGACACAGTTCCCCGCAGTTCATTTCCCACACTGTACTGACTTTTCGAAAGTAGTTTTAAAAGTGAGAAGAAGTAAAAGGGGGAAAGTTTTTATTTATTTCTTATTTTCACATCTGTGCGAACGTTTGACGGCAACTCTTAAGAGTAGCACACGCCCAAAGGCGCGAAAATAAAGTACCCGCGAAAAAACGTAGTTGCAAGTTCAGATAGAATGAAAAGTGTGAAGACCACTATAAGACACTTTAGTGACGAATATACAGAGATCTTTTTCTTTTCTGCCAATCCTTTCTCTCCTGGTTGAGTATTCTGTATCATTCTTGTTCTTTTTATCCTATATACTTTTTCCACAACTTTTGCTTCTGTATATCCTAACCCCCACCCCTAACCCAATCCTACCTCCCATCCCTTTACTCTTTTCGAACGTCTACAATTCTTCGCACCGACTATGACCTTTTAAAATGCATTTTCTCATTCTTCATAAAAACTCTGAAAGCATCGGGAGATTGCAATGTTCATACATTCAACACTAAAAGAAAGAAACAACTAAAATGCCCTAAAGTACAGCCCTTGGCCAGGAACTCCATTCTCGCCGTCTCTATGCGAATTTGGTTACTACAAGATACTTTACCCCCTCCCATAGCAACTTTGTACGTCACGCCAACATATAATTTTATGTTGCTTTGGTTTATTATATACATTTATAAAACTGAAGTAGTCTTCATGAAAGAACTAAACAGACGCAAGAACAAACAATAATTAAACAATCATTCACCATACACAACAATATAATTATCAGATTAGATAATAATATACGCAGTTTTTATGCCTATACTTTACACGTAATCTAACCTAACCTAACAAATTTCAACTTACAGTCATGCATGCTAATCTTAATCTGCTGGTTAAAAGAACCCTGCTTTCATGGAACTTAGAGATCCATCGATTAATTCGTAAAAGCCTAAACATATTACTAACCTAATCTTTATTACTTATTGCCTTTGACCTCCACATCACATTTTTCTAAAATCCGTTTTAATAACATCTATCTATCTAGTTTTGAAGTCAAGAACACTTGGAGCTACACCTCTATTCCCCATACTTGAATCTAAAATCTTATAGAAAAAATTATAATACAGAGAAAAAAAATTATGGTGAGAATTCCAGACACGTTCACACTTAAGAGGTGCATGTTTAAGTGATCATTTTATTTTCTTTCATCAGATATATTAAAATTACGGTATCCATTTATTACGAGATTTTAGTGGTTTTCCTCAGATCCTTCGGGAAAATGCCGTGATATCATAAATTATGCCATGATCGCTTCCTGCCAGATATTTTGCAATTCATTGATCATTAATCATCCTATAAATCAATGCTGAATTACATAACCTAATAGTATACTAACAGCGTCGTTAAATGAACAGTAAGTATATAAATAAAAATAAATATGTATCTGGAACAAGTGTGAAAAGTCAAAATCTTGCTATGAAGACAAATTCAGAGAACATTAAATTCGGGGAATGCTTTGCTAAGTTTGGTATTTCCGTCTACAGTTCAAAATGTACGTAATTAAAAAGAGCGAATAAAAATGCCAGGTCAAAATGTTGTCACACAGATCTGTGAAATTTTGGTCTCACGATAAATGTAGAACAAAGAACAAAGAGTTTGTGAACAGAACGTCCAGGACTTTAAAATGAAAACGTAAGAGAAAGGTAGACAAAATTGCTGGCTTTTTTGTGAATAAGATGATAAACCCTTAGGGTCCATGGCAATAATAAATTTGAGTAACTCTTTAACTATAAACATTTCAAGGGATATATTTTCCAACCGAATTAGTTAATTATATTTATTTAATATTTTATATCTGACTGATAAATAAATAAATACATTTAGAAAAAACAAATAGCATTAATCTCATTTTTTTGCAACCATTACGACAAACTACGTATTTTCTTTTAAAAAACAGTAGCAAAGACAAATTAAAAATTAATGAAATAACAATGTAGTCAAGTTCAGACGCAGACACAAACTGTAAAGTTTTCAGCTAATAATTAATGATTATTCGGAAACGGATGTAGTCATGACCCACTACATACTGGAGCTGCAAGGTTAAAAAATTCGAAGTCATGTAAAAAGTGATTTTAATGTATATAGAAGAATACCAGGATATTAAAACTCAGATACAAGACAAAAAAAACACAGGGTTACAAAAATAGTCACATGCTGAACTATATCAGAACCGAAAGTCCGTCAAATATATAAAAAATATATTTTATAACTCGTCATACGCAATAGTCTAATCGCAAACGTACCTTGAAAATAAAACTAACAAAAATAATACTATTTTTTTACATATTGATATTAAATTTCGAGGACAGTTGATTATTAAGTATTTGTTTGCTTATCCAGAACTACATCGCAAGATCATAAACAAATACGACCATGCCAAAGCAACCTTTCGATGAAGTATTACAATTACGCATAACTACCAGACTACACGATGTATCTACATATTCGTCGCCCTGAGAATCCGAAAGATCAATCACAGTAATATATGTTAATGTTCGTCATTCATAATTTCATTCTGTAATATTCTCAAATCATTTATATTGTTAATTAATCGTACTTAATATTACAATAAGGTAGTTTACATAAATATTCGAAGCGTGTAACAATATTTGTATTTTACAAATTTCCAGGTTGAGTATTAATAGAAACTCATGTGAAGTAATAGGTCAATCACAAAAGTTATTTCAGACGTTATAGCCTATTAAACGTATTTAACAAACCGTAATTTCAGAAGCAATAAACTGTGGTAGCACTGCATTTTACGACAGGATTAAGGGGCCGAACACGAAAAGTGTATGGACATTTAAAATCCACGGGTCGTTCGATTTCGTGTATTTGTTTTTGTGGGTAATTCGGGGTAAAATGTGCAGAACTGAAAACTGAAGTTGCTTCTTGACGCAGAAATATTAACATCATCTTGAGAGGCATACTGATTATTCTAAATTCTGTATCTTCCATCTATGTTTTAAAAATATCCGAAATCTATCACCATCATCATTATCATCACATAAAAACATTCTGTTAGTCTAATGGATCGTTCCATTTATTTCTTTGTCGAAAGTCCCATTTCTACGTTTCCTTTAGGGCTGCAGTCCGACAGCTTCTGAGAAATTCGAATTTTCAAAATATGTAGTTAAGTTCGTATTTTATTTTTTCTCCTAGATTGAATATGTTTAGTTCCTGTCTAATATCTGTGTTTCTCTTTGTTTCCATTCTCCTGTAACCTTCCATTGATCTCCGGAATCTCATTCTAGATAATTCTATTGGTCGGAGCTGTTTTTTGGTTAAAGTCAAGCATTCACTGCCATATAAGAGTGACTGTACTGCTAGAGCATTGTAGAATTTTAAAATTCTATTTTGCTGAGATTTATACATTTAACGTAAATAACTTATTTCAACAACAGAATAAGTTTCTGCACGAAAATGCCATTTTAAATATTTCATTACATTGTAATCAGCAGAGGTACTTTTAAACCATATTTAAATTATGTTTTAACTATAATGTTTTTCAAATGGTTATAAAGCATTTTTGTTAAAGTCATTAACACAATTTTAAATATGGCTGTGGTTGTATTGGTATTGAATAATGTATTTTTTAAAATTACGAAATGAGATAACAATAATAATGTCATGTTGTCGTCTACTACTAAAATAAGTTACTTGCCTTATACGTGGATAGCAAATAAATAAATGTTCTTACATAACTGATTACACTGATCGTATTTTGTAACAACTTTCGCTGTCACCATGAACAATCATCATCAGAAATAAGAGAAGTAATTAAATTATTAGTCCAGTGCCGTAAGTAATTGTCGTGGAGGGGACTGAACCCCCAACTGACTGTGGGGCGGTCATTACGAGTCACTGTTCAAGCCGCTGAACTTCAACAGAGTGAGGGGAGTTGTAGTGCTAAGTCAGAAATGCCAGGCTGTTCGCAGAGGGGGAATAATCTCTCTGAATCCCGGGTAACTACGTCATGAAAACGTCATTGGACTTCTGTTTCCCTTAGTATAGCATCCAGGTTATGACCGGAAAAAGTAAGAGCCTTGTAAAGCAAGTGTTAACAAACACGCCGAAAGCAATTACCTTCGACACGTTTATTTTCATCAAACCAGTCAATTCTTTTTTTCGAAAAGTACATTAAAAATGCGATGCTCCTTTTATGAATCTGGCTATATTCTCTCAATGTATTAAATGCTATCAGAAATTTTCAGTTAAAGACCTTTGAACCTATTTAAGGACTTCAAAAAACTCTATTGACTTAAATTATATAACTTACTTAAGACACTACTTTAAATTGATATTCTCCAATTTTGTTTCATAAAACTAACATTCGTCAACCCCTTGAAGAAAAAAACGTCTTAGCTAAATAATGTTTAAAATGTCGATATCAAGTACGCATGAAATATAACAGTCGTTAAATATGATTAATCTAGCCACATCTCCCTGAATCTTTATAACCAAGCAGGTACCTAAATCGGGAAAACGATTCGGATTTTGTGTATGAGCCCCACGTTCGATGGTTTGTGATAATTCTCATAGTTTTAAGGTTATGCTATCGGAAATCTAAGTGTAAGTAAACAAAGTCCACAATAATAATTCTTGTGCAGCCAGGACTGGAACTAAACCCCATTACTCTGAGGAATTTATGAATGCGTAATTTATATGAAGCACTTAATTTGTATTAGAAAGCGATTAACGATGTTTTCAACTAGGTCCGTCATTTACTGTATAATTAGGGAAGACTTAATAAATCAATAGGTCACAAAACAATCTACCTAAATAATACTGATATTATTTTGTAGTGCTAAATCGATTAAATATGGCTACAATGAACGAACTACTTTTGTACAGAAAGATATATTTCATGAAAAAACACGTGAAATATCTCCCTATATCGTTAAATACTTTACATTAATGATAAAATTCTCTCGAGCGGGGTAAACGCGTGAACTTGGAACAGAAGTCCAAAGTTTCGGAGACTGTCTCCAGCATCAGGAAATGATTTTGTATTACTTACGTTTCAAAACATTCTTAACTACCTAGAACTTCATAATGAGGTGTCCTGAACAAGTATGAGACACGGTGAAGACAATAAATATATACAAGATTTGAACGGAAAGCTTCAGGTGTATATATTTGGGATAACGAAATGTAAATGAGAGGATAATATTAAAAATGATATTAGAAAAAATGTGGACTTAATTCATGTGGCTCAGCACCGGAATCGGTGGGAGTGTCTTGTAAACACAGTAGTGTATGTTTGAGAATCATACAGAGCTGGAAATTTGACTAGCCAAGCCACTAGCTTCTCAAAAATGGAACAGCTCCATACAGTTAGTTATGGTTCACTAGTTACCGCCATGGAAGGAGGAGATACCTACATATTTTGAGCTATCGCCATGATTGTTTACATTCTAGAGTAACACCGTTAAAATAGTTGAATTTTTTTTTCGAAAATATTACTACTCATTTCGGCATTCAACATGAAATGGAGTTAGCGTCACCCCATCAACACGTCGATGTAACTGACATGATGACACG
This sequence comes from Zootermopsis nevadensis, assembly GCF_977971745.1. Lineage (NCBI taxonomy): Eukaryota > Metazoa > Arthropoda > Insecta > Blattodea > Termopsidae > Zootermopsis > Zootermopsis nevadensis. The sequence continues at coordinate 9,817,311 of NW_028259139.1, read as the reverse complement.
AAGTTGATTTTCAGTTTGATGTAAATCTTTCCCAGGTGTTAAACAGTGATCTGTCTCAATCTGACCTGTGTTCGTTAATAAACTCAAATAAAACGAAATAAATTGGTTCAAAATATATTTAGAGACAGACGTACGGATAAACGCACGATGATAACTAAAATTTATAATCCCTTTTGAAGTAAAGTAATAGGCTCAGTGAATCTAGGGTATATGCACTACGTAACACTGTATGGTCACCTGAATTACGAGATAAAAGGCACTATTTAACCATCCCCATGAGCGTAGCTATATTGAAGATGCCTGACAAAGGACGCCTGTGAACATTACACTTCTATTAGGCAACATCACTTTTAAAACACTGAGTGCATTTGACACTTTGTACTCTCTACGGACGAAAAGCATAAGCGAACTTCGTTTATTCCCTTGCAGGAAGTACGTACTTGGATCTTGTGATTAGCCCACATAAATGTCCCCGGTTCGATGACCGGCTCAGATTTGTGTCAAATAAAGTTTTTTAATCTGTTTACCTTTTTACGAACATGCTGTCAAAATCCTCATGATATATTCCCATTAAAAATTTGAATTTTATAATTAATTATTAATGGTGGAAAAATTGGCTTTGTACTATTCAGTGTGTCAGAGCACCATGAAATAGTCCACTACTTAATCCTGGAAACATGAAGTAACTTTGAAGGATATTACTTAATTAATAGCTTCATAATTTTAAATCATACCTAATACTCTCTGGATAATACAATAAAGAAATATACTGGGATTTTATGAAATCATAAGTTCATAAATATCGTCTTGTTTGAAGTATTAAGTAACTTTATAGACCTACGAAACATCTCCTCAATCGGAGGAAATTTCTGAATACGTGGTCATATTTTAGTTTCTACAGAAGTGTCACATGCCAGTAACATAACATAACTGGAAATGAATTAATTCATATTACAAAGGTGCTCTTCACATCATATCATATGGGTCGTAGGTCGGTTTTGCACAATGCGATCCGAAGTCACTCTTTGTCTTAGCCATTTCTTACAGTATGCAGTCCCAGGGTATTGTAAAAACACGACACCCTTAATATATAACATCGACTACTTCTCTGTAAGTGATAATGCAATTGATGTTCACTGAGTATAACATTTTATGAAACTTTAATTCTTGGTTACTATTATATAAAAATATATAACACCTTTTATGATTTCATCATATTATTATTCGTTCTTCCTGTCCATTTTACATTGTAGAGATAAATTCATTCAAAACAACAGGTAGAAGTAACATAGACAATAAAATTACAATCATTCCGTTCATGACCAGCAACTAAAATTTAATAAAATGCTAAGGTTGGCTGCAATGAGCCCGTAGCGTACAATTAATTGTATATAACTCGTCTAATACTGATGAAATCTGTAGTCATTAAGAAATATTTTACCACTTCTTCACTACATGGCACAAAAGTCAGTAATTCGATCCTAGGGTTTTAGAAGGAAAGAGATTAAATGAATCCAGCCATCAATCTTAGCCGTAGTTGATGTTGAGTATTCCCCCTCTTCTCCTGTACGTGCACTGCTGCTACCATCTGGCGCACGTCGTAAAAACTACGCAGGGTGAGTAGAGTTATAGCGCCTATGAGCTAGGCTACCGGCGTGCCGTAATCGAACACATCCTGTCCAAAGAAGCAAGCGAGCTTCAAGGCAGAAGGACAAGGGGAAGTAAGGGGGGGAAGCTAAAGTAAGGTGTAGCAAAACATGAAAGTCCGGGATACACGAAATCACAGTTCATAGAAACCACTACATCCCGTCTGAAACACATCTAAACCATTTAATCATTAGACGGAATGCATAAAGTTACATCCACAGCGGCAAGCCGAAGAGCTTAAGCGAACACTGGAGTCACGGGTTAGAATCCTGCCAGACCCATAAATGTATGTTCATCATCCCCTACCCCAAAATTTCGAGGCTTTGAAATGGGCTAGAAATCACCCGTCTGAACAGAGAGAGAGACAGAGAGAAAGTTTTTCGTCGTTTTTCTGTCAATTCAGGAAAGAATCTTATAGAATGTCCCACGAAACGTGGAACCCGTCACAACAGCCAATATTATCCTTCCATTTTAATATTATCCTCATAGGTTTTCCTTGTGGTCTTTTTCCTTCAGGCTTACCAACCAGGATTCTGAACGTATTTCTCATCTCATCATGCGCGCTACATGGCCCGCTCATCCCATCCTCTTTTATTCAATCATATCAGGTTACATCACTAATTAATTTATCTGATGTGTTCTACTTCTCTTGCCATTAAAAGCAGACATTTGCTTCTTTGAAGGAGTTGCTAATGTAGTAAGGCGGTTATCGAGAAAGGTTCAAACGAGCCATATTTATCACTGATTAAAAGTAACGAGGTCAGTACCTCTCACTGTGGTTTATCTGTAACATCTGCTAAGTTACTCTGTTGCCAGCAGCTCATAAATTATTTTTATTCATCAGGTAATTTCCTAAATGGGCCCTTTCATTTCTAATCACCATTAATCCGGCTAACATTCAACGTCAGTCACTGCTTGATGCGCGCGTGTATATATGATTCCCCTGCTTATGTTTAACATCTCATTTTAACAGAAACAAGCGACGGTATACATCTTGTAACATCGAACAAAATTACAGAGATTAAACTGAGAAACTGAATTAAATATATTCAGATCTAATTAAATAGCTGTTGAAATGTAAGAGAATTGTTCTACACAATTTCAGAAGTGGAAGGTCTGACGTTTAGTCAAATTACATTTTTATAAAAAAATATATCGTCTTCTTTATTGAAATTGGTATATATATATATATATATATATATATATATATATATATATCATGACACTTCACGTTACTTTATCAGTCTATTACGTCATCCAACGTGGAATCGACATTAACTCAATTAAAGATGGGTCCTGAAATTGTGTAGTAACGGATCATCAAAAGTCATGCCATATTTTATTGTAGAATGTAAAACAAAATGGCTACATTGCAAATGCCCTGTTTTGTGTTTTGTTAAATGACGATAAATAATAAACCACTCGATGCTACACAATTTGTTTACTTTTTAATGTGACGTTTTGTAGGCCATAAACACGGTTATAAAATTTTCATGAAACGTTTCCTTTATATATTGACAATTACAAAGATGGAGATGATTCAAAACCTTCTAGGTTATATCTGATGGATTTAACTTACTGGAAATCTTTTCAAAACAAAATTATAAATAATTAAGTAAACAGCTTTTAGTTTATATTTCGTTATGGTTTCACGACATATATTTAAATTCTTTAAGACAAACAGGCTTCACAAATTCTTCCTAAGTATATTCTGTAAACTCCGTATTAGGTTCAAACATTGACAAGACTTTTCTCGTATTTACGCTTACAACTGTAGTATATTAATCACACAAACACTACGTTAATAACAAACCTATAATGACTTCGAATACTTTAAGTGTTCCTAAATCCTTAAATAACCTATACAGAAAATGGACACGAAATTCATCTTCAACCCTGAAGATGACGGGAGTATGTTATATCAAAACGACGATATCTACTCACAAGTCCACGTGCAGTTACTACCTAGAAGACCGACATCGGCTTCTTCACCGCCATGAGAACCTCAAATCTCGACCTTCGAGGAGACCATGACACAAAAGACCACAGTTTGCATTCTGTTCTTATCTCAGTACTCCTCATCTCTTGGTACAAGCAACACGGGGTCTCGTCTCTACACATTTCATAGTATCTCGAAAACTAGCTGATTCCATTCGAGACAACTGTGTGCGTTCTTGTGTCAGTGTTTCTACTCTTGCGTTTGAGATGGAATGTATTGTTTTCAGCTGAATATAATTATGTTAGAAGTCAACATAAAGCCCTTCAATTAGCTGCTAGAAGAGACGCGATTCGCTGAGATCTTCGTGCAGAATGAGGTTGAGAACACCCCGTGTCAAAATAAGCTTCATGATGAAACTTCATTTACCTCCATAGAAAGAGAATTTCAACTCTGTACTAACACTCCTTTAGAAAATAATTTTACTACTTACAGTCTCAAAATATTAATGATAAAGCAGTCCTAATTATAATTTGTGTACCTAAAGAAACAGTCGTCAAAATAATTTGAAATTTTAATCCAGTGAACCGTATCATTACAGCTGACTTTCTGATCGGCCAAATAGGTACACCGGGCAACAAACACTTTACAAGGCGTTAATGAACGTCTCTTGTATCTATGTGACAGATAAATCACAGTTTCAACTCACAGCTTCGTTAACAAGACCAGGAAATACGAACTGTTCACTCCATCACGCCCTGTCCGCGATTAAACCTGCATAAAAGACCGCAGACACCCGCTAGGTAGGTCCCAGAGCCGGTCTTGACGCAGAGGCGACTGAGTTTTAAGTTACGGAGTTTACTACAGTCTACGTATTTGTGAAGATGAAATGTGTAATTCACTTTTTCTTTAGGAACAGAGGAGAAAAAAACGTAAATATAATCAGAAGAGGGCGTAAGGGACCTCTTCCGTGTCTATGTTCCACACTTTTTTCCTTTAACCAAGGACGTCTTCACAACACAATCTCTAATTATTTGTTAAATATACTTTCATGTTATTACGACTAACTTGTTTAGATGAGTATTTATATAAGACAGGTTTTGAAGCACATGTTAACAAACATTATAGTCACAGTTTACTTCTTACACTTCGGATGACCCTCGGTGGTCGCAATCCACAAGACCAGAATCCGAACTACTCTCCATTTACCGCTAAAAGAGTATTTTGATTTCTGCTTGATTCAGATGGCCGGAAGTAGCTTTGCTGTACGGAAACAACTTATGGACAAAACGGCTGATAATATAGGTTGTCTGCGGTGAAGCAAAGGATAGAAATCCTGTCCATGTCATGTTTCGCTTGCTTCTTGATCCCAGAAGGGCTACCTTAATCCGCATGGAAGATCAACCTGGATTTACTGTTCTGACTGGTTGCCGGGTTCCTCCTCTGACCTGTGTTGCTACGAAGAGTAAACGAAAAGTCGTGTTCCTTCGATCGGTAAGACAGAAAGTGGAGATTGTGTTCACAGCACTTGGAAATAATAGCAATACTTACTCTCATATCGAATGGGGAAAGAGAGAAGTGTGAACAGACGATAAGTCGTTCTGAGTAGCTTTCTTCATGATAATACCAATTATTGTTGAGAAACATAGAACACAGAATATTTTGTGATACGATACTGACTGTTTCAGTTAATTCGGAATGAACGTTTAAACGACTAATTAACTAAAAACTGAAAATCTTACGTAATGAAGAACTTTATGGCTTGTAGAGTTTAGGTAACAGCGCTACTGTTGTCAAAACAGAAGAACTTCAAACTTAAAACAAATGGGAAAGATATTTAACCAACCAATCAAATCCACGGGGCATAATCCTTTTGAAAATCCCATCTCCATCCAGCCGAATCCAATAGATAATAACACATTTCATTTCTTTAACATATCTATAATTCCCCCAATTGAGTCTCATATGTTTTATTCAGGTTTTCCGTCCAAAATCTTGGCCTCATTTCTTGTCTCTCCCATACGTGTTATACAGCCCGCATATACCTCATTTGACCACCACGTTTTTCCTAATATTTAATGAAGAATGCAAATTACATATTCATTGTGTAATTTTCTCCGGCCTCGTGAAATATCGTCTATGTTTGGTCCAAATATTCTCTTCACCACCCTCCTCTCAGACATCCTCAAACTGTGGTCCTCCCTTAGAGTGTGAAAATTAGTCTTCGACCCACACAAAGCAGCAGGTCATATTACACTTCAAATTTATAAAGACACGTTTCGTCTAAATAATATTTAAAAATTTAGTCCATACGTCAAAATAAAAACTCTTGAAGACATAAACTGTTAACAAGGTTTAAGGTAATAAACCCTCTTTACAGTGAAATTCATGACAAACTCATAAATATAAAGGGAAAATAAATGGTTGTTGAAGCAGGTGGAAAATATAGTTACCTTTAAAGAATTAATATTTTGGCTTTTCTGTAGAAAGAGCATATTTAGCTTCAGATGAGTCTGTCTACTTTGCCTGTTATGCGTACTTGCTGATTTAGAGACGAAATCAGAATGCTTCCGTTGCTAATCCTAATATAGAAAACCTTGGGTCTGATCGAAAAAAAAAACTTGTCTGCTCTCGAGGTGTAGGTGGAATACCAGACAAAAAATTTATTGCTATCGAAGACGCTGTAACCTTTCGAGAGGCTTATGAGTTATATAAAGGCAATCCTAGACCGATGAGATATATTTATCTCTCTTGACTAAGCAAGATGTAAACAGCGCGTATTCAGTCTCACACAGAAATTCTACATAGGAGTCGAACTATTCAAAAGAAGACAGTTAGATCTCTCCGTCTTACCCCAGTAATTCTTAATTTCGTTTTGTCTTTCTTTCTTTTATTTTATTTTAACTAATTAACTATCTCAGTCCGCAGAACACAATTATTTTTGAGAAGCTAATAGTACGCTCAGATAATGAAAAAATCTCACTTTTATGGAAATATAAGGTTCATAACCGCCTTCACATGGGCTCTTCATCACATTTAAGACGAGGTGATCCGAGTGGTCACTTTCTTTCAGGCTTCCTAACTAAAATTATGTACGTATTTATTGTCTCTCCATTCGCGTTACAAGTTCCGCTTATATCAGCCTCACTTCCGTATCCTAAAAATATTCGAAAAAGAGTAAAATACATGGTGTTCCTTATTCTGAAATTTTATTTTAGTACAGCAGAGCGTTCCTTTCGGAGCTCCTCGGGGAGGTTGGTCAACTGTTTAAAACCCAACCGATCCCCCCCTTCGAGGGGATCGGTTGCATTCTGGAGCAGTGATCATGCGACTTTCTTGGTAGTTGGTGATTTGATGACGTCATTTTTTGACGACAAATTGGTTGACGACAACGGGGAATCACAAATTTTTATAGTAGATTTTCTTCTCCTGTTTCAATCTTTTCGTTTGTTTGTTTCTTTGTTAATCTACTACGCTGTTTTAACGTGTTGCAATACCACAATGAAATTCGCACACAAAGTAGAATTTTGTTATTTTGAGCTGAAGATAAAGTAACAACAACTACTCATTGGAATTGAAGGCGAAAAGCAGAAGATGATTTATAATATTATTGTTATATTAAGTGGGGAGAAAATTGTGATTCGTGCCATGGATCGAATTTGCACAATCACGTATAGTTACAACTATGGCCACCCCTTAAATACAGACTGACATATTTTTGTTAAATCCGAAACGAAACATACGTTTTGATGTATGATGTTAAGTGGTAGATACCGTCAGATGTATGAAACGTATTTTAGATCTGTCACTGCGGATACAATCCACGACAAAACACGATTAAAAACGTGTTGTTTATTTTTGTGAATATCTCCAGTGATAAAGTATATTAACAAAGAACAAAACCAAATAATAATACAACGCATTTGTAAAGTTACATGCCTATGTTCGTAATGTAATAGACTGTATTTATTTGAAATACGGTGGAATGTAGCCCTTATTCTTTATAAACTCTAAATATTGTTATCCAAATATACTTAAAACAAAGTTTTTTCAGAACAGGATCTGGAAATGAGTATAAATGTATAGGTTATAAGTAAAATATATCAATTAGAAACGTTTTACATAAAATATGTTTAATGACGATCATCCACTAAACTTCAATTCTAGTTTACAAACAAATTTTTCATTGATTCTTGTGTGAGTACCAAAAATCTGTCTACCCATCTATCCACCTACCCACCGAGTCACACAGGTAAATATGTACAGATATTTGATGTATAACTCACTTCGAAAACCAAGAAGAAGGTAGGATAACGTTATAATTAATAATAAAGAGACCAGTTATTATAATGTGATGTGGATGAAACTGGCTCAGAATTACGTACACGAGACGGTCTTCGATATTAGACGTATTACTTCTATGCACTCATTTAAGGAGTTTCTCTGTTCTAATGCTGAGAGATATTATTTTATGAATTAAATGACCGAGTATCGTGGATAAGTGGTTAGCACTCCTGTTTCTCATCCGTGAGATCACGGGATAAAATATCGGCCCGAAGACAAGCTACTCTATTTGAAGTTACGTGATTTCGCGCACTTCATTCATAAAATATGGGATAATAACTTCTTCACTAACTTTACAACTTCTGCAACAGTTGAAGTTAATTATTTATAACTTATAGGCTGAGCTATTTACAGCTCCGTTAAATAAGGATAGAAAATCAATACATAAATCAATTAACGATGTAATTTTATGTATGATGTGAAATATTTAATTAAAATTGTGCATGACGCCGAACTTCAAGACGCCTAACGTCACGAAGTCGGCACTAAATTCCGAATAGATACCATGAGCCTCGCGGATGCAAATTAAACGTAGGGTAGAAATTTAGATGGAGCCTATATGTTCCTCCGAAAGTTCGTAACTTAACCTAGAAGACTAGACGTTACAAACCAGAAGCTCATATTTGTGGTTATAAAGTACCAAATGCGGTCACATCAGATGTGTAAAAGCATCACACTGGAACATTTTATAAAATGTGGAAAAGCTGTCCCACTATACACCATGTAGGCGCTTGAGGGGAGAGGTGGTATAGGTCCTACTCATTCTTAACCTCAGCACTAGATGGGAGTGAATGATTAGCTTCACGCCCGCGGGAAAGGACCCCGGTACCCATTAGATAGGAGGCCGGGTGGGCACCGGAACCGGTTTGGACGCAGAGGCTGTCGTAGGGGATCGAACCCCGGTAGTCAAGTCCATAGGCAGTCACTATACTGACTGATCTACGCCGGCTCATGTTGTTCTTAAATCACCTGTGAGACAATGCCCTAGTTAAACAATGAAACTAGACTAGACAACACTCAATTCATGTTAACATAACAGCCACTGGCGAAAATAACATTTGGCTGACATGATGGAACAACACACCCTTGGCGGTACATGCCAATATTATGATCCTAAAATCCTCTTTCCTTATCGGAAATATAATACGCTTGTTATGCGTGGTTGGTATTAGGTTAAAATATACAGCACTAAACAAACTGAATACCGATTTATTGATGTCCTATATCTTACTGTACACAACGAAGCTCATAAACATTATGAAGGCGGTGCTCTGTTTGAATTTTATAAAAAAGGATAACAATATCCTGGCAAATAATGCAGAAGTAATTCTTCTACAGATTTCTAAGTAACCTACACATCTAAACACTCGAGATGGATTTATAAATCTTAACAACCATTTAAGCAATGTGATGATATACAAATGTGTGTCATGCTTATAGGATTTTAGGTGATTTTGAGCTTCTCACGGAGGCGGTTATAAAGATGGCGGTCTTCTGGGTTGAAGTGTAGTGCAGTCTGGCAGAAGTTACTGACGCTTCAAACATCGCCTTGATGACGCTCTCAGAAACATGACAAACGTCGACAAGACTTCACAGCACTACCACCCAAAACACAGGCATCTCGTATCGAATCGCAAACACGTAAATGTACACGCGGACAGCGGGTGAATACCCAAGAAAAAGAACTTGAAATCTTTGTGGCAAATGAAAGTACACAGCAATCTTTATATTAGTAATTATAACCTTTAAAGAGCCATAAATTATATATTTAGTTATACAGATCTTAAATATAATATCTCAATAATTTGATGCAGAATAGAACTATAGATATCATTCCAATAACGCTAATAAATCATAAAATTTGAAACACGCAAACGTCTGTACAATCAACTTATCACGCGGCGTAAACTAAAGGGAGAAAATTATCCTTATAGAGAACTTGGATCTCGCGTCTAATTTATTTGTGTCTGTAGACGGTAGTAGATGCTGTTATCACCATAGCAACACCGTCTGTTTCTCCGCCCTCATCAACAGAAGCAGGGAAATCGTAAGCAATAACATTCGATATGAATGGAGTTACAATTTTAGTAAACAATATTTGTCATGAATACATTAAAATAAACAGGATAAGCACGAGAAACGGAATTGAGACAAATAAAGATTAATCTACCACATATCCGAATGGTAGTCTAGTTCTGTCCAAATTCTGCAAAACATACGCATATATACTTGTATAAATCGCTTATGTGTGTCAATGTTTTTTATATAGGATTTTCAAAGACTTCTCAAAACTCGTAATAAAACATAAAAATGGGTTAATTCAGGAGAACTTGGCGGACATGAGAGTGGACCATTGTCGTCAATAAAATGTCCAAGGTAATATTAATAAAGGATTTTGATCACCAAACGAGCGAGCAGTAAAGTCGAGAATACAGAATAAATTTAGGATTAATTTTTGAAGTCAGCTCAATTTTTCCATTTGTACTCTTAAGAAAAGCGATGATAAACATCAGATTCAATGTTCTGAAGACTTTCACGTTTATCTTGTTTGAACCCCACGTCGCCTTATAGGTAGATACCAACGTATCAGATAAACATACATCGGAGTCAGTGTTTTCCTCCGAAACGTTGGTATCTACCTTCAAGTCCACAGGGAGTTACAACCCAGAAGACCAACACAGATGAGGAACATTTGTTTAAAGCTGTGAACAAAGTTTATAAGCTACCTTATAATTATTCGAAACGTCAAAAATCCTTCACAATTCGGCCTAGCTCTCATCTTCACGTGGTATATTTATTACTGTGTCACCGATCCTAAATGCCGGGCGCGTGATTCAAACAGATTAAGAGGTTTAATGACGCACGACTCTCAGAGGAACGAATACAAGCATTTGAACTATCAGGAAAGTAATTATCTCCCTTTGGTCTCCTATGTGGAGCTTGGCGATGATCCGTACCGAACCCATAAACTGCACGTTGTGCGTACTGATGCAGTGTAATAAACAAACAACAATGTCTCACTGGGGGATAACATTACATTACACTGCAGCCACACCACTGGTTGCGTGTTTCATGATTTTCTAGGTGTATCCGAGGTATAAGCATTCCTTGACCCCGGGATGGAAACAGTTAATAACCTAAATCAATGGACTGGAAAACCAACGAACAAAGGAACTTACGATTTTGATCTTCTGGGCTACAACCCTGAGTATGAAGATATCTGTCTTCTGGGTTGTTGTCCAGATGATTCATCGCCCTGATGACGGAGGCAGTATGACCTCTGAAACGTTGGTAAACATCGACCAGACTACACAGCGCAACAACCCAGAAGACAGAAATCTTCATCGCCCTGATGACGGAGGCAGTATGACCTCTGAAACGTTGGTAAACATCTACCAGACTACATAGCGCAACAACCCAGAAGACAGAAATCTTCAAACTCACCGCCCTGATGACGGAGGCAGTATGACCTCTGAAACGTTGGTAAACATCGACCAGACTACACGGCGCAACAACCCAGAAGACAGAAATCTTCATACTCATCGCCCTGATGATGGAGGCAGTATGACCTCTGAAACGTTGGTTAACATCTACCAGACTACACAGCGCAACAACCCAGAAGACAGAAATCTTTATCGCCCTGATGACGGAGGCAGTATGACCTCTGAAACGTTGGTAAACATCGACCAGACTACACAGCGCAACAACCCAGAAGACAGATATCTTCATACTCACCGCTGTGAAAACCTCAAATCTTACAACCCTGAAGATGAAAATAGTATGTTTCTCCGAAACGGTGCTACCTCCTTACCTACCTACGAGTCTATCCATCGACCCAGAAGAATAATATCTTCATCCTAACCGTTCTGAAAACCTCAAATAGCACAACTTACAAAGTGATGATAGTTTCCGAGCTGTAAGTAGTCGGGGGCGTCTGGCAAATAAAACGTAGAAGCCATATAATTCTTATTTCCGACTCAGGCCAATATTTTAGTCCATGATATTCCTGACGAATTATTTTCCAAGTAATTAAAACTGGATAAATGTAATGAAATGGTAAATATAAATGCTTTTCGAAGTGTAATTTAATGCAATGATTTATTTTACCACTTATTTTAGTGTTAAAATTTTACACAGTAAATATTTGATATCTCTTAGCATTAGAATGAGGGTTAATGACCTTATCAGTGTCCGTTTTATAGTGGAACGCACACATAATTACCGTGATGTCTGACCAAATGCATTGCATTTTAACGCCCATCAAAGCAAGGGTCGTACCTAATCCAGTGTATACCAACTGACTGTGTGGATATGTACCAGTGAGTATACCAGACAAATAAATCCCAATAATGGGTTTGTAAGCCTCTGGACGTGGACACGTATGGACTTAACTGTGGTTCAGTAGTCTGTGAAACCCACAGGAGATAGCAGTCAGCAAACAGAGGTATACAGTTTCACAGTAGTTGTCAGTATATTGGATTATTTAACGATGTTCTATCAACTGAATAACGCTAACATGGTTTAAGACAATGCTGTTGCTGTCGGCACTAGACAGAATCAAGCAGTTAGCTTCACGTTCCGACAGATCTATCCCTAGTTAACGATATTACGTTACCCATTCGATAATAGCAATGTTGGCCCCACAGGTGGTCAGGATGCGGTTAAGAAGAGAAAAATTCGTGACCCTGCAACTAATCAAACACTCAGTACAGCCATGATGATGGAGGCCGTAGGCACCTCCGAAACGTTGGTAAATGTCTGCCATACTTCACGGCGTAGCATCCCGGAAGGCATTGTAAATTAATTTTGGTTTGTCTAACACTGTTTGAATTATTTGTAGAATGATATTTCTTTTTATAAGTCTTCAGAATCTCTCTTGAAATATATCCCAATTTCTACTGAATTATATTGACGATACATGTAACAGAACGCAAATAGACCCTGCTCGAAAAATTGAAAACATGTCTGCGGTTATTCGAATAAAACACAGTCTGATGCAACTAATTAATGTTACTTATTGGTCTTCATTTAAGACTACATGTTTCGGAAATTATATTTCCATCATCAGGTCAAAGAAATAAATATTCGTAAGATACTCTTAAGTTACAAAGGCAATTAGTTAAAACCATTAAAAGATAAAAAATATATAAACAATTTTAAAATTTTAAACCGTTAAAGGAATTAAAGTGTGAGTGCGTTTTTTTCTTTTCTTCAACGGTTTAGAAATCTTAAAATTTGTTGAGGGGCATATTCATAGGCGCTGTTTTGGAACCTGAAGAGTCTGACAAAAAAAAACTAATTCACTCTCAGCGTAATCGGTGCTATGGACGAGATATGAACCAGGAGTGTTTCAATAACAAGCCAGGTTCTGCACGACTTTGTACACCCATGAAATTTTGTGTTATGTTTGTCGAATATCGGGAAGGACCGCATCTGCGCATAATGCGGGCTTGCGGAGGGCGTTAGTTAACACGAGGTTTTTGTCCCATTATAACATCAAAGCGACTAAGGGCACATTGTCGCCCATTGCTATATAAATGCCAGTAATTATTTTATGCCATAATCATAGCAGTCAACTGACATCTCAACTTACAGTTTGCATACACAATGAAAGAGGTAGAGAGAGAGACAGAGAGAGAGAGAAGAAGTTTTAAACGTCGATTTGAACAAAGTAGATTGAGGGTCAAAAGATCAAAGTGCTTAGCGGAATATTTGAACCAAAGACAGGAACTGAGGAAGTGAAAATGAAATACATAATATAAGTTTATAAATTTGTACTATTCATGGAAAATTTGTTAAGGCGATGAAGTCAAGAAGGATGAGACACGATGGACATTTAATTCAAATCGAGAAACAACACTTTATAATTTAAGAAACTACCAATTACGAATATGGCTGTCTTGTGCTGTTGCGCCGTGCAGCCTGGTAGATTTCCACCGACGTTCCTGAGGTACTTGATGCCTTCATCACTCATCGCCCTGATAATAGGTACAGCAAGCACCTCTGAAAAATCAGTAAACTTCTACCAGACTACACGGCGTAACAAACTAACAGACAGCCATCTTCATATTCAAAGCCGTACAAAACTTAAAGTTGACTAGCAAATTATCAACTAACACGTTGACATTAAGCAGGAGGCAAAGGTTTATTGGCCAGTCAATAACAGGATGAATGAAACAATACAAGACGAGTAGCCGCTGAAAAGCTCAGAATTATTAGTTCTGTGATCGGAAAAAAAACATGACGGACTCATCTGTTAGCAGATGAGAATGAGAATGCTCTTTTTACAATAACACACAATTTTGGAGAAATTTGTTATGTTTTCAATGTTCCTTAATCAGTCCTGGGATATAAATTCTAAAAAAAGTTTCGAGTTCCTATTTGACAGACAACTAAAAACTATAAATACCACCTGCATCGTGAACCAACAACCGTAGAATTTATATTTTGCATTTATAGGTATTATATTATTCTCAGTGTAAAATTATTTCCTTAACTAGAGTTAACAAATTAATCTTCGTAATGGTAAGCTGTAGTGTTTTCTATGCAGTACGAACTTGATTCTTAATTATTATTTAGACGAGCTTCGGATTCTATTCTTTTGCTATCCCTTCTTAACTTCATCTCTCGTTCCAGTTTCCGGCTTTATCTCTTAAAATGTAAAATACGGCTTACGCCCGTCTATAGACTGCGAGGTATTCGCAGGCGAAAAATATGAGCTCCAGTGAGATAAAGCTCGTTTACTGTATATTAGAAATCTTTATTTGAAATGTGGTTAATATACACAGACTCGACGGTATCCATGGTTTCCAGATCGAGTCAAATGTATTTCCGGATAAGGACAAGAGTAAGGTCTTGCCAGACAGTATGACGAAACCAACTCTCCACTAAAGGTGAGCGTACACCCTAAGGCAGACTGTTCAAACATATAGTACGCATTAAGCTGTAAGTATTACCAATGGGGTTAAGCAAAGTGGGGTATGACCATCCCTAACAATAGTTTTAAATTGATGTAATAACATGTTTCTTATAATCCGTTTGCAAAGAGGAAAATTATATTCAAAAATTGGATTTTTAGAAAATATCACAGATTATATTACTTCAGAAAACTTGTCAATATATTACAATGCTATCTTATTTAATATTTCGTATGAATGACATATATGCTGTAAAAACGTTAAATGGATTGAAGTGGTTGTTTGTTGGAACCACTAATGTGGACATCTGACAAATATTCGCGTGACGTAAATGTGAAGTTTCGAAGTGCAGATTATATCAGCTGATAAAAAAAATTCTTCATTTGGAGTAAGTTAAATTGTAAATCAGAGTCAGTTATTTAACCCACGTCTATAAATAAAAGGCCTTGAAGCATCTCCCTATAGATCTTATACGATAAGACAATGAAACAAAAGATTTTACAAACGATTTCACAAATTACGTTTATCGAGTTTTCCATAAATTAATATAAATATGGTTACACAATTTACAGATTAACTTAAGGTCGTGTGCCGGTTGTGCTAAAATTCAGGTAATATAATTCATGGAATGTAAAGTAACAATAACATTTTAGTTGTAATATTTATAATTATTATTTATTTACCTGGCACTGACAAATTGCCTCAAATCACACAAGCCAAGTAGAAAAAAAAATTTCAATCCAAATGTCTTTAAACTTTTGAACCACGACGTTATATGTTATTACGAGTCCAAAGCTTTACACTAACAAAAAAATTGTATACATTCAATGTTTCTCTCATCCGACCTGACCAAATTAGCCCTCATGAGCAAAGAAATATATTGTGATAATCCTGAACGATTATCTGAAGTTCTACTCATTGTATTTATTCCACTGAAATGTATTTCAATTAATATAGAGCAGTTATTCTTCTCGGGAAAATGGAACAGGTCACTGAAATTGTCGATAAAATCTGTATTTACTATTCGCAAGGGAACCTTAGTTTTAAAGTTTGGATTCTTGCTTATAAAATCGACTATTCTTTACAGCGTTTATTGTTATAATGGATTAACTTTTCCTTTATACATGAGGAGCTTCTTTGTGATGGAGATTTTCATGAATAATGCCACTATCGTTTCAAGAGTAAAATGATTCAACAATGAAACAAGACTTAAACGACTGAAAAATTTACACACAAAAATGAGATCTCCTGTCAGAAATGTCTACATGTTCATTAATAATTGAGAAGAATTAGAATGGCGAAGTTAAATTTGAAGACGTCTACGTCAGTGCGTGAGAAATGAAGTTTTTTAGTCAAAAAAATTAGGTTTTTAAGATAAACTGCATATCAACTGTAAGACTAATTGAAATTTTATTTTAAAAGTCCATATAACGTTAGAAAGCAGTGACAAACATGTAAATCTAACTAAAGTATCACCTTATACTGATTATAAAATACTGGTCGTATAAACACATTCTGTAATTTCATTTAGAAGATTTCCTCCTGCTAAATCAAAAACCACCTTGTTCCTTATACCATTCCTGGTATTTATGGAACCTGATGCCCTAATACTATGTTCACAAGGGCCCATCAGAAGTCCCTGTTTGTAATCAGAAAAATACAGTCCACATCTTAAACCCCCCCCCCCCCCCCGAGATCCATTTTACTATTATCATCCCAAATACGCCTAACTTTTTGAAGTTTTCAGCCAATGCTCTATGTATATTTACCATCTACCCTTAGAGTGCTACATGCTCTGCTAATATCTTTGATTTGAATTTATATCTAGTAAATATTTAAATTATGTAGCTCCCTGTTGGGAGTAATTTACATCATAAAATTTTTACCAAACCTTAAACAAGGTGAAACATGATCCCTACAACTAAGACACGTGGAAAACTAAGAATAATACAGACAAATTTAAAATTAAATGGTTCCAATGTTTTTGGAACACACAATATTGTCTTCAATTGTGAATATCTTTAGGCAGAAACATAGAGAACAAGTAATTTATTGTCTTTAATGCGCATGCGTGTGTTAAACATTGTTAAGAGGTAACAACTGTGGAAGCTTGCGTCATAAATCCCTGTTCAATTTCACACCCTTGTAGGCACGCGTTTAGCGATTGGAGAAATCGGGCCCACCTCACGTAGTCGAATCGCCTGTCTTTTGTCATTAGAGACGTCACAATAAGCGATGGCTCAAACAATGAGATACTCAGATTATAATGAGCTACTACTCACTCCAAAAGCATTAGTTTCGTATGAATCGCCAAGTAATATATTATCTTCATTATGAAATTAGACACTTAGAATTCTAACATTGTCAAAATCCAGTAGGTTGGGACAAATACTGAGTTTTATCATTCATACTGCCAAAACTGGAATTTTTCAACTGGAATATTAGTCATAATTATTGATATAATTTGAACATTTCATTTTTTCCAGAAAAAGTTCTCGATTTCTAACAGAACAGCCGATTATACATTCATTCCAACTGATAATTCACGATCTACCTTCTGGTTTCTTACACTGTGCAATTTTGTCTGTGAATACTGCCGATTCGGAGGAACACACTGCTTCAACCTTCAGGACCAAATTCAACCCTAAATATAGGGTAGAATTTTCCCTGCAAATGTAGTTCACAAAAGTCCGATTAAGTTTTCTATACTAAGCCAGATGAATACATTCCACGCTCTCCAACAAAACTGTCCTAATATCCTTTTGTGTTTTATCTTCGCACATACAATGTTATTTCTAACGCAGGCTGTAATCCTTCCGTACTAATTTCTCACTTCCACATGCATGCTATACATCTCGCCCACTCATCCTCCTTAATTTAATCATCCTAACAATATTTGGTTAAAACAAATTTTAAGTTCCTCACGAAGCAATTGCTTATGTTTGCATTGTTTTATTACGCTGCTGTATATAAATAAATAAATAAATAAACGTACAGATCGTTGTCTGTTTTAATACACAATCACATTTTTTGTGTTTAGGGACCAAGAAAGCCCTTTAAATCCCAGTCAAGGTTGCCTGTTAGGGCCAATATTCTAACCCACATAATTCTGATTAGGAAGCCATATTACTAACAAATGGCTCGTGACCTCTGGTAGCCCATCTTTCAGACTTGCAAGTGCATTATACGCCGTGAGGTCGATCTGCGTTAATTGCCAAAGGAAAATCACCATCTAACTGCTACTGTGTGTAAATTGTTCTCTCGAAACTTTGTAATTATCGAGATGTTAAATACAGAAACTTTGTTACGTTTTCCAGTGAGCGAATAGAAATATTCGCGAGATAAGAGGAAATGTCGAGCAGATTTTCTGTTCAATTTGCTTCAGTTAGGAATAAATGAGTGGGAAATCAATATTCTTACAGTTCACGGCGAAGCTAATGGAGACGAATGAGTGGTGATGAATATTTCATACTGGCTGTGGGGGTTGGACTCGTGAAATCGGAGACCACGACAGACGCGAAAGTGAAGAAGAGACGACCACGTCCACAGCGTCGGAAACAGCGAAACATACAAAAAGACAGGACGAACAACAGTGATAAACTCAGAAGGAAAGACTAGATAAAAGGACAAACAAAGAAAACGTGGTAAATTCTGAAGTTCACATGGAATATATCAGCTTACCAGTTTTTACCACAGAATTTTAATTCCTATAACCAAATGTTCGTTATGTTAAATATCTTATTATACAGCAATTAGTAGGAAGAGTCTAAGTTCAATTAGCGATATTTTATTTAAGGTATAGAATTTTGTAGTCGGGACAAAGTGGACGACAAACATTCTAAGGTGACATCTTACTGAGTGATGAATACTACGATAATATCCACTGGATTTGGATATGTTTAAAACATTCACACTAACCATAATAGGTTTATTATATCAGTCCTTACGTAAGATAAGCTTGTTTACATAAACGTCTGTAGGCAAAATATAATGAAACACGTGCTGTATCAGGAATTGTCTGCATGAATTTTGGGTTTGACAACTGACGTTATGGGTTTTTGTGGGTTGCCAGGAGAGAATGAAGGGGGAAAGGAGGAGGAATGAGGTGACAAGTGAGAATTAAGTTGGAAGAGGAGTGAAGATGAACTATTCGGGAATGATGGCTGCACAGAATCCAGAGAGAAGAGAATCAGAGTGCCTGAACGCCATGAGACAAAATGAGAAAATTGAATTCGCATTTTCGTTGAACGAAACTCCGCTAAGAGTAGGAGACCAAGTTTTAATGAAGACAGTTTAAATAATGAAGAAGAGGCAAAGGGGATGTATGAGAAGAGTGTACAGCAAACAGATGATTGAGGGGGTGACGTCACTTGACTCTGACGACATCTGAAGTCGACCGCTGGGACGGAATCATAGAGAATTAATAAAGACGGGACTGGTATAAAATTACTCTGTGTTTCTATGAGCGGCAAACCAACAGAATTCGAGAATGTCACTTTATTTCTTTGTAAATTTTACGACTAAGAGAAATTTCTTGTACAGATCAATCTGGAAAGGCTAAAGCACTGTGATACAAGAAACATCCTCGTAGAATTTATTTACATAGCTTAAATCTTCAGACAGGAAAGGATTTAAGACAGTTTAGTCGATTTAAAAATGTTTGTCATCCTCTACCGGAAAAGAATTGCATATATTTTCCAGAAAACCTTGTTTCAAAACAAGCCTAACTGCTTAATGATGACCGATTTCTGGGATGGATAATTGTTGCCTTCCTCATGAGGGCGATTATGGAGAAAGAAATTACCTCTGAAGTGTCGGTAAATTTCTACCACACTACACGACACAACAACCAGAACACTGTTACCTTCATATTTAAAGCCGTGAGAACCTGAAATCAGGTCTGCGTACTTGGCTTGCAAATTCCTGCCTTTCAATTACGCTTCTGTGCAACATTTTATCAGTGGGGCACGATGTTTTACAACACTTCAGTCATAGCTAGCTGACACCGAAACACAGGCCACGAAATCCAAGTATCGACGAATTTATCATATAAAATGATATGACTCTTTCAATATAATGTATGAAAGTGCGACTAAGCTTTGTGTTTGGTGTTTAAGATGTACTTTATTAAAAATCTCTACACGTAATAGGACTGAAGTGAATGGTATACTTTCGGCTTAATTGATTATTTATCCATAGTTTATCAACTTATAAATTCACCGATACTCGAGTAAGATTTCAGTGTGATACATTAAAATTAAATATTGTAGATATGGTAAGAACACCTGCCTTTCTTGGATAAAGAAAAATCATGAAATCTCTCAGTCAGGATATCCGATTTCTCAGACAGGAATCAAACCCGGCACTATCATAACATAAATAACGCGATTGAAAGCTTCCAAAATACATCAGACTGAGTTGTAAGACTTTAGTCTGAATTGCAAGAAATTCAGAATAATGTTACACTGCTTTGATGGTTGGTCTACGAAAAATTTTTGAGAAGAAACTTTTTGTTGCGTTAATTGGCTTTAAGCTCATTATACATAGGCATTTGTCAAAGACATATCTTCGGATAAGACACGAGCGAAGACTGCAATGCTCCCTACTTAACATGTACGAAGAGCAAGTTGCTAACTCGGGGAATCTGAAAATCCGAAGAGGGATTAAAGTTTCTGAAAACAGAGACAAAGAGATACAGGAAGGAGCCTTTCTGTGAAACTGATCAACCTCTGCCTTCTAAGAAACATGTCCTCAAAGATCGTCTAAAGTTATAGGTAACGTGACATGGCTGTGTAACATAAAACTGGAACTATTTAATAATGATATGTCATCTATATTAACGTTAAATGACATCTGAAGATGATCATGAATAAGTAATGCTTTAGCAAGATACAGTCTTGGACTTAATTCTACTGGAGTGGAACAAAATAGCTGAACATCGGCGATGGATAGGTCATGGTTGAAGTTACAGGAAGACGAAACAAAGTAACAAAAATATTTCTGACTTTGAGTCAGATTACAAAATACGTATTTAATTTAAATTTGTTCTTAGGAAAATTAGTCTGTCTTTGTGTGAATGAACTAGTACACTTATGGCTCTGGGAATCTGTTTCAAAGCCAGTCATACAGATTTTAGAGCTTTGTCGTTATATATCCTCAGGCAGAGATGCGAATTGAATTACAGAAGCAAACAATGTGCCCTTACTTGAACCGGTATTCGAGATGGCATCTACTGAACAAAACCATATTGTCAGTAGGCATACTAGTGACCTACTATCGTCATTCAAATAACCAACACAGTGCACGCGGGGAACTTGGCATCTGTCAATGGAGCCAATAACCATACATCATTAAATGTCAAGGGACCTCTGTTGGAACAGAAAATACAATGCTTACACCATGAATTACACACGAATCTCAGGAGGTTCATTATTGAAATTTAAATCACGGTAACGTATTAGTAGGTGCATTGTGTTACTAACGACTATATTTCAAGAATGTTATACATGGTCATTGTTTGAGGTACGTTTTATATAAATGAAGTTTCAAAAGTTTACTCTACGTTCGTTTTAATGTAGTTTAAAAAAAATAATTTAGATTTTAGTAACTGTAATTGGGATCGATGCAGTAACCACATAACTACCAGACCCTAGGCTTATACCACAACCAACATTTTACAAAGCGGAGACGCAGGACCTCCAAGGGGGATTAATTGAGTGATTACAAATACATATATTGCAATGTAAAAGGAATATTAAATTAGAAACTTACAACTTAACAGTAAACGTACTTTGTACATATCATTAAAGTTATAAATAATTATGTAGGATTTGAGGTCTTCAAGGCGGTGAGTCCGAAAATGGAGGTCTTGTGGGTTGTAGCGCCGTGTAGTCTGGTAGAAGTTTATCAACGTTACAGATGAGTACTCATCGCCCTGATGATAGAGGCAGAGAAAGGACCTCTGAAACATCGGTAAATTTCTACCAGACTACGAGGCATTATAACACAGAAGACATTCCGCTTTATATGTAATTATAACTGTTAAATACGCCTTAAGCCATTTTTAAAGTAGGGGAAGGTTTAAAAAGTGTTTTATTAACATCAGGGGAATCTAAGGTTAATATAATCTGAGTACTTCAAGTCTGAAGATTGAGGAAGTATGTTCCCTCTTGGTATCTACCTACACGATCACACGGTGTTAGAAACATCGACATTTTCACCGCCATCATAACCTGAAACCATAACAACTAAAGATGTACTCATATAATAAATATATCGAGTATTCCATAGAAGTACGTATGTCCTTTAAAACCTTCGTAACCTATGAATTATGCCTATATATCACGCAATGTGCAAGAAACGTGGAATCAGTACAAAGGAGGACTCTTCTATGCATGAATGCATTTCAGTATGTGGACACAATGATAAAATTTAAGTTAAAATCAAGTAAAAACGAGGAGAAAGACAGAATAAAAAGAAACTATGTTTTATAAAACAAGAAACAAACTTATTTCACTACCGATTCCATAACAACAGACAAGAATGTTGAATTCGAAGAAGCTGACAAGAACCGAGATAAAAGACCCTTAAAATAGAAACACAATACACGTAGCATATGAAGCCCTACACAAAGCCAGTTATTACTGATGAATTCTTGAGTGAATGTAAAAGTAAGTACTGGGTGTTACGAGGGATAACGATTATGTGAATACAACTTACTAAATGTTGCAGGCCTGTTTTCAGTGAGTGTCAGTTCATCATCGAATAAAACCTCTATATGAATGTTCAGAGGTTATGTCTGCAAAAATAAATATTCATCCTCAAAAATGGGTGAGCCTGACTGCCATATGCATAATGGAAGTAATTTGGTGAAGTATCGCATAAGAAAGTGGCCTTAAGAATTTTAAGACACGTGTCCCATTACCACTCTATATATAGTAGGCAAATGAAGAGGAATAGCGAAACATATTTCACAAAATTCAATACAAGAAACTTAACGATGGTTTCTGTTAAACACATGTTCACTTTTAACGTTATATATCATGATGTTTCGGGAACCGAATGTACTTCCGCCTTCATGCAATTGGCTGTCGAATGATAGAGATATATTATTAAAAAGTAATCACAAATCCGTGTGTGTGATGACAATAAATTACTTAAAGAAGGGAGGAGAGTCATCTCCTGAAACGTCTTGCATATAAAATACAGCTCACACAACTGGCAATGTCCAACATAAAAGATGTAAACAAGAAGACAATATTTTTGTTACGAATCAGTCACGTTCGCAACGTTTATAAAACTGCTGGTTGTTCTTTTGTATGCCTCTTTCTTGAAGAAGCCGAATATGTAAAGTATGTTGTAATAAGAAAATAAATACATCGGACTTGGCGAAACATTCAAAATGAATAGAGAACAATTTATTACGCACTGTAGCTCAGTGTTTCTGAACCTAGAATCCACGGACCCATGGAGGTCGGCAACCTATTTCTAAGTGTTCGGAGTTTAAACAGATTCAATTCGTTAATTCTGATATTTGTTGCTTCAAGTTTAAACTTTTTTCCATCACATATCTTACTTCCATACTGGAGCAAAGAATTAAGAAATAAACTATGCATTCTATCCATATTTTAATTAGTCTCTATTATATTTAATCAAAATGTGATATAACTTTGGGGAGGTGTCCAAGGTTGAGAAACAATGATCTTGTAAACATACGACATTCATACAGGTTTTGGAATTCCTTTACCACCTAACAGACTATCAGCTTAAGACTGCTCCATGGAGTTAGTTAATTGTATTTATGTACATATGTCACGTATTCGAAGTGACGCGGTTGTATTCTGGGACGGGAGATGTTGAAATTCTGCAGGAATGTAATGTGATGTAAGGGTTAGTGCAGGCAGCAGAGGAAGTGTAAGAGTCAAGACAAATGCGGTGTCGAGACCTCCCCCCCAACATAAACACAGCAGGGTAGTGAAGTTCTTGCTGCAGCCCAGCACAATTACAAATTAGGTACGATAAATTACAAACCAGAGTCGCACACATCCGCCTCTCTTGTTAGCTGTCCAGGTACTCTGTGCCTTCTATACGCACACCGGATACCACTTGTCAATTATCTGCCTACAAGTCACATGTTTATAAAGAGGTCACTCGCTATACTGCGAACACAACTCAGTGTAAGTACAACATGAGTATCGAACTCTTCCTTTAACTGCATCAATCACACGACATAGATACTGGTTTCATGCCAGTCTTGTATTAACTATTGTACATTACAGGCATACCTCGGAGATATTGCGGGTTCGGTACCAGACCGCCGCAATAAAGCGAGTCACGCGAATTCTTTTGATTTTCCAGCTCATATAAAAGTTATGTTTACATTATACTGTTGTCTATTAAGTGTGCACTAGCATTATGTCTAACAAAACAATGCGAGAACATTGCGAGAATTACCAAAATGTGATACAGAGACACGAAGTGAGCACATGCTGTTGGAAAAATGGCGCCGATAGACTTACTCGACGCAGAGATTGCCACAAACCTTCAATTTGTAAACAAAGAAACGCAATATCTGCGAAGCGCAATAAAACGAGGTACTGTACTTAAGACTGAGTCTGACGGGTTGGATCTTACATTATTCTACTCTTTCAACTCTAGCTTTAAAAGATCTTATACGTAATTTAAACACCGTCATTAAAAATTATACAATAATGGGTTTCAAAACATCTATTACTCATATAATATTATTGATCCGCACCTTTACTGGTTAAATATGGAAGCTTTTATAAAGCTACATGCAAAATACAGGGAACAGAAAGTGAAGATGACTCGGTTCCGAAGCACCCCCCCCCCCCGAATTACACCCCTCAAAGTAAAAACTTGATCTACCTGCAGGGGCATGGCTACATTGTTCCAGTCTTGTCGCATAAAGCCGGTTCAACCTCATTATGGTTGCATTTACTTTGCTTCTCGGATCTCACTTTGATCTTCCTTAGAGCTGTGTTAAGTGACTGTTAAGACCCTTTAATGTACAGAGTTTAAAGGAAATCCGCTATAAAATTATTAGGCCTATTTTAAATGAAGTTATAAAACAGCTTTCATATTTTAAATATTTATGATGTTATATTTCTTATAGATCTTGCAATTACGTACCCAATATAATACCATAGATGGATATCAAAGTATAGTACTGATAAATAGAATTTAAAGACCGAAACAAACAAGAAATATACATGAAAGAAAGGAGATGGTTACTGCTTACATCATCAGGGTGATCATAGCTCTGAAACGTCGGTAAATTGCTATGAGATTACGTGGCGCCAATACCCTAGAAGACATTGTCCTTACGTGTTTGTACTACGTCAACTGAAAAGCACATGAAACAGGTTATGTAATTTCTTTATATTAAAAGGTTTCAATAGAATGTTTGTGTGTAAGATTTGAAGTTTTCACAGCGGTGAGTATGAAGATTTCTGTCTTCTGGGTTGTTGCGCTGTGTAGTATGGTAGATGTTTACCAACGTTTCGGAGGTCATACTGCCTCCGTCATCAGGGTGATGCACGGCGCAACAACCCAGAAGACAGAAAGCTTCCGAATGTTTGTACTAATCAGACGTCAATGTATGGTGTGATACCATTGGTTTCATCGCAGGGAGTGTCATTCCTACGGGAGAACAGGATCCTTTCGTGGAGGGATTTGTGAGAAGTTGGGAAGGGAACACACTGCACGTCTAGGAATATCCCAGTTCCCCGCCAACCCCCACCCACCCGGCTTCAAACCGCAGCTTGAAATTGCATTACACGTGACAAAGCTAGCGGTTAATTTATTAGTCGCCTGGCTAAGCACAACAGATGAGACTAAACGAGGAAATAAGAGCCGTGTGTAGTCAGCGTCGTGGGATTCACATGCTTCAAACTACGGAATTCAGAGCATGTAGGAACATTTCATTCGTATGAGGAATCTGTTCAGCTAATCAAACACAACCAGAACATATCAGGTAATCGACATCACAGCATAAATTTAATCGGGTGTGCATTGGTATGTTTGTTTTTCTGTTTCATGCATTACCTCCTCTGACCTGTTCTGATTCAGAATTAATTCTGAAACAATTATCCATCAGATACTGGTCAGATCTTGGCTGTATGTTGGCTAATGGTTTCCATCCCGTCGTTAAATGGTTTGGACAACGCCAAGTACATGGATATATTAGTGTTACCGTATTAATGACTTTCTCTGTCTCCGATAACAATTACATTTATTAAAGTCTACCTAACTCTGCTCAAACGTAATACATTTTAAAATACATGTCTCATACAAAAAAAGTTAGGAAACGAACGCATCACGTAAGAAAATTAGTTCTAATCTTTTTAAACCGTTGAGTTATCTCTGGATTGTTGCGGAAATTCCCCAAACTTTCATATTTATGAATAACAGGGAAATTCCATAGCTGGGGGACTCCCCACACAGATGCTAAGGCGTCTAAATACAAGCCGGGGTACCCCAGCCAACAATATAACAACTACGTCACAGGATAGAGTACTGAGGTTCGATTCGAGGAATGGAAAGCGTTTTTCTCTCTTCACCACATCGTCCAGATCGGCTCTGGGGTTCACTCAGCATCCTATCCGATATACACTGGTGGTACTTCCCAGGGGTGGTAGATAAAGTAGACAAATCACGTCCATTTAGTTGCAAGGTTTAAAAAGCGTGGAATCACACGATCATTCCTTCGTAATGTTTAATTAGGCATAGACACAAAGTTCCCTTCACAGAACCATAAAAATGGTCTCAAGATGAAAGTTTAGGAGATCGTACATTGTAAAGCAGAATCTTTCTTGAGCAGCTGATATTCGATGAACTAGTCAATAAATTCCTTTTCATCACTAATTATGTACGTTTATATAGGATATGTATGTATATATATATATATATGATTAAATGACATATTCAAGCTGTTTTGTGAAGGCTTCTTTCAAATTTCTTTAGACTATGATTTTCTGGATTATGGCATAGTGTAGTCACGCAGGTAATTAACATTTGGGATAAACCTATTTACTCCATCTTCAGAGTAAATAACATGCAGTGATATAAGGCATAAGAACAAAATGAAAATAGTTACCACATTTTAAAACTACAGCTCACTGAGTTTCTAATTACGAATAACGAGCATAAGTTAATAAATATGAGAAAGCAGCGATTCGAAGATCAGATTTACCAGCAGGTTCCAGAAACACGTTGAGTAGTAAAATCAGAGACCATCATATAGGCATTAAATTATTATTTAAATTAATATTAAATCTGTTTTACATGTCATTTATTGCAACAGACTGTACAGAGTTCGTCTGTTAGTAAAACTTGTGATATAATCTTACCTTGTTAAAAGTACAAATCTCATATTCCAATTAAGCGGACTTCAGATACAATAATGAATTTTTCTCTTCCTTAACGCAGGTCCACAAGTTATATTTTCTGTTTCTTCTTATTTTGTGTAATGAGTTTGACATTCAGCTAGACGCTTCAGCCTAGTAACTCATTCCGACCAGAGAAGATGCCCTTTCTTCTATAACGATCAATCGATACCCGTGACAAGAACAAGACGACAACTCTTGATAGGGTCCGCGTCTCCAAAACAAAATTCAAGTACCAAGTCTGTCAAAGCTTTATGATCGCAGTAAATTGAGGCATTCTTGAGAGACTAAGAAGTTTTACCTACTCAAGAAATTCTTCGTCAATTATAGAAAATGAAGATTTATTAACATTTTCATAACACTCCGCCGTTGGCCACTATCGTAAGAAAGAATAATATACATAATTTACGTTACTTTTAATATTATCATTCCAGGACGCCTAAACTTGCAAAATTCTCTTTCTCTTTAAGAACCATCACTGAAATGTATGAATTTTTCATATTCCACATGCTTGCTACACATAAACGTATTACTAATAACATTAATTGGGATAGAAATTATAAATTTCCTTATTATGTAATTTTACATATGCTCTTGTTATCTTCACTGACCCATCAGATTATCGAGATTTGTGACAAACGAATTGCACTGAACCAGGTTTTTCTCCGAGTTCTTTGATTTTTCTCCGCTAATCACCAATCCACCGTTGCTCCAATCACATTTATCACCCCTCGAGGTGTGCGCGATATCCCTGACCAAGCAGCGCATTATCATACCCTCGGTCCTACTTTAGGGTCCCCATCTTTGACCAAGCACTTAGCTGGTCTGGGAGTGCAGATACTCGTTTTGTTAATGATGCAAAAATAATTATAACATCGTTCATATTCTAGATGTACCACCAATTTCCAACATTTACTAGGACGTCGACCAAGGCAAGAGATCGTTTAGTGGTAGACTGAGTATGGCATAATGGCGGAATGTTGATTAGCAGGAGAAACCCATTTAAATAAAACTTGAATGTTTATTGCCGCTTTCACATGAGTCTGCCACTCCACCCTATAATGAAGCAGATTACGCCCAAACCAGTCCACACTACCATATCATATTTTATAAGTTCCGTTTTAATATTATCCTTTATAACGATCATTGATACTTCTAAACCAATAAGACACTACTACGTGTTGTTAGAATGAGCCCTATTTATCCTTCTTGAAATATTATGCGCGTTACGGGCCTAGAAAGTAATTCTAGAACCACGAGTAGTGATCAGTACAATTAATAGGATTCCTTCCACAGATTCCGACACTGTTAATTGGATCGTACACCAAACACGTCACTAAATTCTTCGAAGGGCTGAAATGGGAACGACTCTCATATAAATGTTGGATCAATCCGACTTAATGGTCAAGCTTCTAGTTCGTCTGGCAATTAGGGTTTACACTCTTGAAGTAATTGGTATTAGCTCCGAACAAGCGTAAATCCAGGACAGTAATTACACAAAATGGTA
This sequence comes from Zootermopsis nevadensis, assembly GCF_977971745.1. NCBI lineage: Eukaryota > Metazoa > Arthropoda > Insecta > Blattodea > Termopsidae > Zootermopsis > Zootermopsis nevadensis. Next base: position 9,788,553 of record NW_028259139.1, on the reverse strand, counting down.
AAGCAGACTTAGAGATTTACACATGCTCTCACAAGCGACGTTCAACAGCCGGAGGACAGGAGGATGAATAACTTACAGAGGAACAGAGAAGTTAAAAAGTTGACAAAGAAAGAAGTGTGAGAGGGAGAAAAGAAGGAACAGACGAACAGTAAGAAAGTAAAACAAAGAGGACTGAGAGAAGTAAGGAATGAAAAAAATAGCAAAAGGAGGAATTATCGATAGAAACAGAGAAATAGAAAATCAGAGAAAAAAGTAAAGAAGATAGAGAAAATAATATGTAAGAAAGGGGTGAAATAAGCACAGAGACAGACAAAAATAAAGAAACAAAAACAATGAAGAATTCTGCCTTTCCTTTAAGGGAGTTCTCACACATCGCTGCGTATTCCGTATACCAACTACACGACATTGTAAACCAGTTGGTACTTCATATACCGATGAAATTTCGTATGTGTTAACACAGTAAAATCTGCAGATAAAAAAATCAATTTTGTTCCTTATCGGTTAAGTGATCTAACTTTTCGTGACGATCAAAGAGAACTTCATGGTGTTTCCAAAACTAGAATTATACTTTAAATGTAACGAAAATTCCGTGGCAGTTGCAACTTGCGGAGGTAAATATGTCGACTATAGTTCTCCGAAAACTGCACGACGTCGAAACCAATCAGACCACAATCAACTTTTGTAACTTCCATTTCAATGTTTCCTCGATTCAATACATTCGTAATGAAATACATACATCGTCACCACCACTCCTGCATCTAAACAAGCTAGTAGAGGGTCCTGGGACGGAGAGAATATTAGCAGCTCTTAAATTATTTCAAGAAATTTGTTGTGAGGTTATGGGCTGTTTTCTGGTGGCTCGTAATATGATAAAATAACAGTTCTTTTTCAAGTTGCATAAAGGGAGTAAATATCACGATCAATTGAGCTACTACAAGCTTCAAAATAAAGACAGTATAGCATGAGATATATAATAACCATTAAAATAATTATCCAATTTCGTCTGTCGCGTTGATGGTACATGTAAGGAGAATTTACTTAGAAGCAGATCACGATAAATTTCTCCAACATCTTCATCCCCACATGAGTACTTTACTCCCTGAATCAAAGTCTTTCTTGAGAAACTAACAATCAATAAGCTAATCAAGAAATTCCCTGCCTTTATGTAATACAAAGGTTCATTTGCCTTGTTCACAAGAGCTCGCTAATGGTTCATATCCTGAGTCAGATAAATTCACTCCACAACTTCATTCAGTATTTATTTAATAACCGGTTTAATATTGTCAACTGTCGATCATCGTAATAATTTGTTTAGCCTAATAATTATTATGGAAAGAACAAATTTCTAGTCTAATAAATTTTGTAAACCTTCCGATTTAGATTCAAAATATTGAAATATTCTTTAAGTTGTACAGGCTAATCACTTTACCGTTCAAAATCGCGGAATTAAATAAATACGTACAATTGTTCGCAGAATACCCATACATAATTTTGGATGATTCTAAACAGCGCTTCCTACGTTGGGAGGAAGTCGATCTAGAACATTGTAGCGGGAATAACTTCACTATATGCCACGTCGATTCAAAAGTGCTTAGTACCACGATTTTAACTTGGGGATCCAGCGTGTTCTTTCAGAATGATGAAGTCAGAATTCTATGTAGACGTCGATAAATGCATTCACAATTCTCCCCCGTCCTAATCAGATATCCGCTAGATTGGATATATAGTCAAGGCGACCAACAGCAACATGTGAATTTCAAATGCTTTGTAAACAACACGTGGGTTACGAGCAGCCTAATATTACAAGGTAATGGAGTGTTACATAATTCCACCGTTTGCCGTTTAGATGGACGTCAGTTTCAACTGTATCCTCCGTCACAAGGCCGCACCAACATAGCAACTCCTCACCAAGGAAATATGGTATTGCAACACATTGATCCATTGACCTCAGACGAAGTTCAGAAACTTCCGCACAGCACCAACACAGATGCCACGCAGTTAGATCATTTAGCATCTGAGGCTAAAGATGCCTTCATCGGGACATAAACATGATGACATAATTACACGAAAATAGTGTACGAGAACACAGCATCCATCATACAGCTTGGTACATAGTAATCTCTTCAGTTTTTCAGGAATTCTTTACACCAGAATAATATGTTACGGAAAACAAAAAAATATACACATGGTTATCACGTATTATCATCCGTCCTAAGAAATGTAAAAAATACGATCCATACAGACTGCCCTCTTCCAAATTCCGAGAATCCTTTGGCCGAAGCAACTTCATTGGCAAAAATTAACTAATGATATTCAGCTATAAACAAATTATAAAACTTTTGTTACCTACTGATCGCAGTGTTTTGCGTAATATCTCCAAATAAAGAGACGAAGAGATGCCTCAGAAGAAGGTGAATGCCAATAACACAAAAATATAATTTTTTTTTTGAAAGTATGGCCGACTGCCTGCAACGGAATATACCGGACTTTGTGATGATATGAAGTTCCGAAGAGGTAACAACAGACATCTTTCACGAGCTGACGCTTCGACACGCACTGCACAGAAAACGAACTATTCGCTACGCAGACACGCAGGATATTAACTGTTACAGAGGGAATGTACAGGTTAGAAGCCAGCCAACTGAAGTAAGAGGCCAACACAGATTCAGGTTCTCAGAAGAACTGGGTGTACAAGAAATTCATACACCTAGAAACAGCCTAAATTATGCATAAATTACAAGTTACGTATAAAGTGTGTATGTGAATTCAGAAAACGTTGCAGGGCATACAAACTATATAAAAGCATCATAACAATGAACTGTATGTGTGAGATTTATTTTATTGTGAGAACATTTAAAACAGAGATCTGATATTTTTAAGAAAATTTTTTATTCGTTCCAATTTTTGATGTGAAGAACTTTGTAAAATGGAGTAAGATTGCAAAGAATTTTTTATGATAAGGAAAGTTCGGACAATTTCCATTTTAAAAATGTGGTAATTTTAGAGAATTAACTTTAGTTAAGACGCTGTAAAATTAAGAACGTAAAGATTTTGAGTTGCATAAAATTAAGTATAGAGGTTGTCCGCGTTTTTCTGTGTTGTGTTGTCCAGTGTACACGTAGAGGCCTTGCGACGGGCCGATCCCTCTTCCAAGGAGTCCTACCGAATGTCTATAGATCGAGCCAACGAAAAGTTGGGACCCGGTGCTCAGGCACTTGAAGAACGGGTCGATCCTAGTATCCCAGGTTATTAGAATTGCTCTTAATATGTATTAAGAATGTGCAAATGTCATCTCCTGGCATTGATACAAATAGGAAAGGCTAACTCACCTTTCTCTATGGGGAATACAAAAAATAAACAGTGAAAATGCGGACGTAGCCATTAAGCAGCTAGCAAAAAAGAGAGAGAGAGAGACCGGAAACGTTTCAGGACAGAATTGGGAGACAGCGCTGAAACTGTCAAGAAGTTACGAGGTCGCTGAAGCCATGGGGCAACTGGACACTGATCGGGCTATTGGCTGCAGGTAAGAGAGCTGGGGTGATGACTCCGATTCAAGTACGGGTACTTCGGCAAATCTTTCAAAATTTGCGAAACCCAAGTTTTGTCTAGTAGATAGTGATGTTATAACCAATCTATAAAACAATCAATAATGTGTAGTGTTGTTGACTGAGCTGCAGTTGATGGGTGAAGTAATTATTCACTGTAATTTAAATTCGTATCTGCGTACTGCATTGATAATTTATGCCAATAATACGAATGGGGTTCTGTAAATGTTCATGAATTAGGGAAATAGATTAACGCAATACATATGTAATATAAGCTGTTCAAATTAAGTTTGAAAGCGAAATTTACACAATTTGATGCCCACAGTATCAGCCAGCATTAAGTCATGTAATCTATAATTAAACCCATCCATGTTAAGGACGACTTATGTCAATTTTAAATAGAGACAATATGCTCTGAATCACTTTAATGCTTATTAATCCTTTCACAGTTATGGTATCACACATTACGCCCTGTAACCTCTTCAGATTCGAAAGTCATTCCTGAAATAACAAACAGTTCAAACACTGGACCGACGACTTTAAGGCCGATGGCAAAAATGTGCTCAAGGTATGATTTTCTAGTGTCCCCCGACTGCTTTCATATAATTGGAGAAGAACTGACTTCAGCGATGGTGAATCGTGTAGCGACGTTTCGGAGTTGATTACTATCTCCATCATCAGGGTGATGAGATCTGATGATGGAGGCATCAAGAATCCCTGAAACGTCGATAAATCTCTACTAGACTACAAGGCACAACATCCCAGAAGCTACTATTATACTCACCTTTTACTTATGCAGCTACGAGACGGAAATTTTGGCTTAGTTATGCTTATTTCGGCCTATGCTTATTTCTTATAGTTTACTTCGTTCAAAATCGGCATGGTAATACTAAACTGCATCTTAGGAAAACGGGATTGATTGGTGTAGACTGGATTAGTCTCGATCAGAACAGGGACCGTTCTGGTTTCGTTTGAATAAAATATCAACCAAAGGCAGCAAATTTCTTTACGAGCTAGCATACTATTAGCTTGTCAATAAGAACTCTGCTACGTGAAGTTAATATTGCACAGTGGAGTCCAGTTTACGTTTCAGAAGTTGGATATAATCTTGTCTTCAGGTTGTTTGGTTTATAGTCCTTTTTTGCGACGTAACTGTAAAACTTCTAACTAGAATAAGGCTCTTTGCAGAAGAGATAACTCGGTTGTACAGACACTGGCAGATTTTATAATATGAGCAGAAATGGAACGAAATTAATGTGAAGAAAAATATACTAAAGCTCAGTACTAACCTCTAAAAACAAGACGCAATATATACTAGTCACATTAATATTACTGAACGTTACACATTTTTTAAGCTACGGACTCAGAAAATAAAGTAAACCCCAATAAAATATAGCATATTTCCGCTTAGATAACGTACATGTGATCTGTAACTCATTCTTAAGGCAAACATTTTTTTTCTGAAAGAATTTCAATCGTAGAATATATTTTAAACCGAAAATCGCCACAGATAAAATATGTCTGTTTTTTGTGGCTTCGATATACAGAACGATACCTACGTATATGTATAAAACGAATTTTTAAAACTATGGATTTTTTAAAAAGTCTGATTTTGACCGAATTCTTTTCTTTTCTCACGAGAAATTTGTTAATCATCCTATAGTAATAATTATGGAGCAGTAAGATTTTGTGTCCGGCATTTTTATCTCCCTTTCATTCTTTATAGAACGAATATTCATATGAGGTCTAAAATGTCTCTGGCTTGAATAAATATCGCGCCTACATGTAGCCACTTAGAAACAATTTTGTAACTGTGATGTAACACCCCTTAAATCGTCGATTAAAGTCAATTATATTCTGAGATATTATTAGACGAAATCACGTATAACGATAAACAACAATTGGGAGAAGAAAAAAAATCCGTAAAAGGACAGTGGGTGTCTACGTGAATGCGCTCATGTTAGTGCCTGCTATTAAATAGAATGGTAAAGACTCTAGTTCCGTTTCTCGCCACATAACCAATGATCTTATTTGGGATATGGCAAGGGATGCCGCATTTGACAGTGTCACTGACACAACGCTTACCTGCATATAAGTTCTATATAATTCCGTACAATTAATTTGATGATATACAACAAACAGAAAATTCGACTGTAATGAAACAGTTATGAAGGAGGGGGAAAAAATGAAGGACTATGTATATAGAATGGGTGAATACATACGGCAGAATATAACGTAAATACATAAAAATATAGTACTAGCAAGACAGGGCTATAAAGGAGACGCCTGAAACATGTTTCTGAGGAAGACGCAAACACTAAATTAAAAATTTGTTCCATCTGTTAAGACTTCTAAGTATCACGTTATAAAGTACACGAGAGAACAAACAAAAATATCTTGCTAATTGAAATAAACATCAAATTGTCTAATGTTTAGTCTTATTTCAACAAATGCTATAAACTGGCGTTATATTAGTTAAAAAATCAATTCATTACGCTTGAAACAATATAATCTGTCACCTATTCTCACCTAACATCGCTGCCGATTGGGTAGCAACCAGGTTCTCTTTGCAGCCAATCACGTACATAACCTCCCGCTCGCTACCTACTGGGTCGTCTATATAAAGTTTTTAATCCCATACATATTCGCCATAAATATGGCAATTACAATGTTCATCGAACCGTTCTAAAGCCTTCAGTATTCGACGGCTTATTCCCGAAAGCTAAAGTAAAACGTAGTATAATAATCTATGTTTTATATGAAGCAAACAAATGTTCATAAAATGCGACCCGCGAAATCTGAAAACATTTACACAGCAGTACAATGTTGTGCGTTGGTATGAATCAGCCACAGTTTCTGATCGCAGATTTTCCGCTGAGAAGCAACGTTTATTGGCTTACAAATATGAAACTGGAGTTTTGAAATAAAACTGAAAGACTCACCAACATTGTTGCTAGGCAACGCCAGTGCGAACAGCGCTCCCACAAAGGCCAGAAGGCAAAACATGGCGACAGGCGAGCCTCACATCACACACACAGTCCCCTGGAAACCATACTGCAATGCAAACAAGACAGAATCATGGTTTGTTTTGGCCCAATAAACATAAAGTCCCAAAACGATACAGCATAATGCTGGCATGTAATTGTTATGTATATATTTCTGGACACTCTGTATATAATAAATACGTTTTTTAAAAATAGGATTTATGACTTCAAAACTTATTCCTCTAAAATCCACTTTAATATTATCCTTCTAACAATTAATAATTTTCGTTTTAAGTTTATATATTGGTATACGCATTTTACTTGACAGTCATTCATAAGATAGTGTAATTGCGTCATATTGTGAATAGTCTAACACTAGACTATTCACAATATGACGCAATTACACTATATTATTATCCTTCTATCTATATCTCCTACAATATATGATTCACTAGAACACAGTAATTTTAGTAGCAAAAAGCACAATTATTTAAGCCCCATTATTAAATTTTCTTGAGTCTATTTTAGTACTTTACCGAAGTAGCTAAGTTCTTTAAGATACGAAATGTAATCTTGATACAACATTACTAAGTATTTCAGTTTACATAAATAACACTCATTAAAATGCAAGAACATGTATTGAAAACAATGTGTTGACACCAAAACCACCTCAGAAATCTGACGCAAAAGGAACACTGAGAAAATTACAAAACGTGGAGCTTCGCAATTTGAATTCCTCACCAATTAATCACAAAGTCATTAAATTAATAAAGACCAGACTTTTGGGACATGTAGAATACGGAAGGAAATAATAACAACAGAAGAAACTACTTGTGAGATATAGGATTAGTTAGAAGGATAATATTAAAATTAGTCTATAATAGTAGGAACGTTTGTTTATCCTAGATACAACTCACTGAAGACATGATTAAGTAATTCTTGGTATAATTGTAATGAATCTCTGGATTACAAAAACAATAAGTGTTAAACAAGAAGTTTCTTTATCAGGTGAATGAGTGTCAAATGTTGAAGGCAAGCTACGAGTATATACAATAGGATAGCATACCGCCACATCAAAGTACGTTTCCTGAAACCAAGAATTGATAAAGCACCTCTCGCATCTGAGTCGTGCTTTGTGTAGCATTCAACGCGTCATGAAACCTCAGCAAGCTGACACCTCTTAGAGTGACCTGCTCCAATTGATTGCTCAAAGTAAAATGTCATTAACAGCAAACATTATTCTAGAGCTCTCGTCTATCTTCTCAAGGAGTTATCCGATGCTGATGGTGATCCAGCTGGCTGGCGTATTCTCTGAACAACTCGTTAGCATTCTGCCCCTTCCTTCGATTTACTTTGCGTCATTAAGACAGCAGGGAGAACGCAGCGCGGATAATTTATGTCGCTGTGAATCAGTAATGAACTAACAAAAGTATGAGCAATCTATCTAAGGCGCGTGTCCATAATTATACTGCAGAATCCCCTATCAATTCTTAATGAGGAAAAATGTTTTATTATCTACCGACTTACCTGCCTACATATCTTTCAACCCAATCAAATCTATCCATCTATCATCAACCTATCCAACCCATTCATCTATCAAATTTACCTGTTACCCATTTATCTACCTATCTATCTGTATGTATATCTATACATAGAATAGAAATTATAACACAAGATATTACGTATAAGATATATCCGTTCAGAACACGATAAAAATTTTTGTTGTACCAGTACCAGTTTACACAGTCATATAACATTATTTATCCTTAGCAGCACGTGTCTCAGCTAAATGCTATGTACCGAAATATAATACATAAGCTAGAACCGAAACAATGTCATGAATATCTAATACATATTATGTTAAAATTTTTATTCACAGATTGTAACAGACTTATAACTTACATATTCTCACTATATATTTTTATTTATTTATGGTTAATACGTTGTATACTAAGATGGCTGTCTTCTGGGTTGTAGCGCCGTGAAATATGGTAGAATTTGATCGACGTTTCAGAGGTGGTTACTGCATTCATCTCCAGGACAATGGTGATGGAGGCAGCAACGACCTCTGAAACGTCGGCAAACGTCTACCAGACTACACGGCGCTACAGCCCAGAAGACATTCATCTTGGTACCCACGGCTTTTTAGAACCTCAAATCCTATTTTGTGTACTGTTCTCTTTTTATATTGCTGTGTTAGTTTTATCATATAATAACAGCAGTTGCATATTTTGACTTGAAACTTTTACGGTGAATGAATAGGATTTTCTCGGGCGATGACATGTGTCAATGTTTATTAAAATTCCAGAGTTTAAAAAACTAACACTATTCCCATATTCAATGCAAGATCAAGGAATTACTTAAATAGTTGATATACAAAAACACAGGGTGTCCCAAGAGGATATATACACACAACCATTGCATACGTCAACACTGTGTATATATCGTTTGGGACAACCTATATATATATATATATATATAAGCGATTTTAACAATTTATCAAGCTTGCGCTAATATATCGAAAAATAATATGTACACTGAGAATGTTTAAAAGACAAATTGAATTTCCCAATAGTAAGCATCGCCGATCACAAAACGATTTCTGCACTTTGGGTTTCTGCAGTTGGATCGTCTACTGAATCCTCTCCGAAGGGCGAGGCGGATCAGAGCTCCCTCGCGGCTAATGAGGGGTCGGGGCTCGGTGACAGCAGTCAAGGCCCTAAATGGAGCCATCACTTGTCTTCAATTTGGACAATCATCAGAGCTGCATGTTATGGTAATCTCATGGCTGGATGATATCGAAAATTCAGCAGCTTTCGCGAACGATCTGTGTTTCCGATACGTGAATGAAAGTAATTTCATAACGTCAATAAAGTACTATCTTTTCCATCCACAATGTTAACTTCATTAACCCTTTTGAAAAGGAACCTCGTCTAAATAATATTTAAGAATTCAGTCCATACCGCAAAGAAAACAAAACACTTCATCGATTTGGAAAAAAAAACTGACTGTTTACACTGAGAATCAAAGGCCCCCATAAATACAAATTACACAGTAACTGGTTCTTAAGGAATGTGGTACACACACATTTCCCACAGGGCTTTAGAGAATTATCTACTTTAACATAATTCTCCTAAAATATACTGTACGTATTTCCCACCCCCATGGATGCTACATTTCTTTCCCCATTTCCCAATTGTCGAAATGCTGTATGGGATACCGAAGAAAAATTTATACCAGCAAACGAAAATCCTGATCTGTGATGGGATTTATTTCAGTCAGTAACCGGATCTTTCTTTACTATACATAGAAATACATAAAATAAGATTTAGCCTGGAATACGGAGTATCTTTTGTGATGCAGGCCTGCTGGTAGTAGTACGATGAAGGCTCAACACCGCGAGGAAGATAACGTTAACCAATCTGCAGCGCCGGCTGGCGAAATCCTCTGTATCTCCTCACAAATCTGCCTTCCTGTTCCTCTTCGTCTTCCTTACACTCTTCATCTCTTCATGACAAGTTTTATCTCTCAGTGTAGTGCTGTGTTACTGGTGGCCCACCCACCCTCACCCGTCCATATCCTGAGGCGGGAAAGAGTCATAGCCATTTCTCTGCTTCTCATCCCGAACACCCCAAACACAATATTCACTGTTTTTTAAACAGAACTCTCATATAGTCTTACCCATGGAAGCCCATCACTGTTGAGCTTGTCATAGTCAGTACCTTCAGACACTCGAACTTTTTCGACTCAGAGAAGAAATTTATATGCCGTGTTAAATCCCTTATGATCAAAAAAGAAAATTGAATTCAAGTGTAGGCTTACAATAATTTTACAGCTTAGGTCTGAAGACCGGATATTTCGATATGATTCTGCAAATAAGTAATTCACTTTACATAAAACGGACAGTCAGACGCCATCTTGTGTCAAGGTACGACCTGATATATATCGGTTTCAGCCGGATAAGAAAAACCAATTTGTGTCTTCTCATATTTTTATGGTCATTAAATTAAACAGAGTAACCTCTATCTGTGAGATCGAATATGGGAGGAAATTATTATAAATGTAGTTTTTCAAGGAACAAGTTATTTAATACGTGAATTGAAACTAACTACGTCAGTATATGGAAGCTTTAGTGACAAAACATCTTCATAGTTACATTATCCTAAACGGAATTTATTTATCATCTAATGGATTATCACTTTCTCAAGTAAGAGTTACCTACTATCTTCTATCTATATTACAATCCAGTGTACGCACTTCCTATTCTAAGCGTATTGAAAACTGGTCAACAACTGCAGTTACAGTACGCGACTGTAATCTTGAGACTTACAAGGAATGCAGGAAGTCCGAAGCGTTAAAGGCAGACGCTATCTCTCCTCCTTCCTCCTTCACCCCGCAAGTCTCAAGATTACAGTCGCGGACTATATAGCACATGCAGGATGTTGAATGTCTCTTGGCCTGTAAATTTTAAAGAAAATTATTTTTAACGGCAACATAAACTATCTTACCAAGACAATATAAATATCTATCTCCACAAATCACGTACTCTTAATGTTTTCTCAGGCAATCTAAATCAAAAACAACATAACACAATGAAACTTAGCTCCATGGCAACGCAGTGGATTCTAATAGAGACGGTCATAGGATCAAATGCTGGTCTATTCAGTTTTTTATATTTGTTAATCAACCGTATTGTTTATTTTTTCATTATTCAATTTTTTTTTCCAAATATCTCTCAACATGTATTATTGTACGACTCTATAATAATAAGTAGCACTAGTGTCGATCCCACTTCAGAAGTTTGTTCGTACGCCATATTGGTATTACAGACAGTATAAAGTTAAAAAGTACTAGTTTAGGATAGCCTTCAATGTTATCATGTGCATAGCAAATTTCATCCAGATACGTCTAGAAATTATCGAATTTAAACAAGAATTACAGAAAGATAGAAATGTCCAGATCGTACAAACAACGCATAATAATCAGAATATTTAAAAATTCTCTGAGTCAAAAGAACGCAGTAACTTCTGTGAATGACAGTTCTATGTATGTGACTTTATTTAATGCTATCGCTTAATAGTGCATGAATGAGACGTATTCATACGCTTTTATGTAATGAAAATCAGCCTCCACTCTGGTATTCATGTAATTCCATAGTAACCTGTAATATAAATGCACTCAAAATAAATGCCATCAATTTTCCACTAATTGGCTTATACCTCATTACTACCCTTTATGAAATTGTTTTTGCGTGCAGAGTATTTGTCACGGATCCCACGCGATTTAACCATACGGTCAAAGCTTATTTCAGCAAAGAAGATTTTCATTTAACTGTCATTGAATGACTGCAAAATAACTGACAAAACAAAACAAAACAAATCAAATTTCATGTTTTCACAACACGGTGCAGGAACTAACAATGAAGTTATATTTCCAGATTTACAGATTTTGAAACAAAAACTTCATTCAAAGTCCACTTTTATATTTCTGCAGAACTTTTAGCTGGCTCCCTCCTTGAGATGTGGTTGACAAAGTAAAACCATCCCGCTATAAGCCACGTAGGCGCTTGCGGGGAGAGGCGGTATAGCTCCTACTCATTTTTAACCTGGGCACTACAGGGTGGGTGGGAAGTAAGTAGGCATAAAATAATCGCTTTGCATTGGAAATATAGAGGTTATAACCATTTCTCAATGCCTACTTACTTCCCACCCATCCTGTAGATAGGGGTGAGTGATTAGCGCCTTTTTTAACCTCGGCTCTGGCTTTACCCCCGGGAAAGGACCCCGGTACCCATTCGACAGGAGGCAGGGTGGACCCCAGCAGAGGCTAGAGGAAAAAAAATCCTCTGCCCCCCCCCCCGTCGGGGAGGGATGTGGTTGGTAACGTATCTAATTACGTTGCATGAATTGAAAAATTTCTACAGACCGGAAAGGCAAACTGCGGCAAGCGGGCCGCAAGTCACCCTCAAAAAAAATGTATGCAGCCCTTCACGTGATTTGAAAATTAGTCAATGCGAGAAGCGTATAAATGTTTTGCAACGTATCAGACACTTTATTCGTATAACAGATATTTGCAGTCCGGATCGTCTTAGTTTTCACCTATGACGAGGTTAAGATGGGGCAAAGACACATACACAAAGGAAACCGGGCTGCCAGCCATACGTCTTACAAGTCCTTATTCTGGGCGACTGTTTAGTGTTTAAGTTTCTGATACGTGTGGGTGGTGAATGAAATGAAAAATCCGATTACGTAAATAAAGGCGAATTACACAGTAGAGTTTATAAATTTCCAAGAAACGACAGCGTAAAATTCCAGCGCACAACGAAGTAACCTACCGTGTCAGAAAAGAAGTGTTCTACATCAAGTATTTTTTTTTGTAAGCGTTTCCTCTTGTTTCATAAATAAACATCTATCATCAACGCGTAAATTATTTGACTTTAGTCCTCTAGTTGTTTAATAAGGGAATAAAATCCGTAATATTTTTGTAATATTTCCTTCTGCCATTTTACAACCTTCCTGGTCTTTCGGTGTGTCTGTTCAACGTGCTAATTACATAAAGAATTTTTATGGAGAAATCTACTGTACTATAATTAATTGGGACAAAGAGAATATAGTGTGAAATTAATACTAAGAAAAATTCTAGGCGAAAAATGTTGTGAGGTTGATATGACTGACTCAGAGTGTTGGCTCAGTTACAAATTTGGTACTAACAGACGTAAACCTCTAGTTAATCACTTTTAAGTCTGAATATTTCTGCAGTTAACTTAATCCGGGCGTTCAATCAACATAAACCTGAATAGTAGAGAAACAGTTTAACTTAATCCCTTTTTAACTAATCTACACGCTTCGACGTCAACGAAGAACTCCTTTCAGGGTCCGACAAAATATCTATCCATCGCGTTTTTAACCACATTGTTACGACAATCACTTTACAGCACATTGTAAAAATGCGTTGAATTTTTATTCCCTTGATTGTCCTGCTCATGTCATAGCCCGTGATGTAGCTTAAATGACCCCGTTCGAATGTCCGTGTACTCACAGGAGTACGCCTGTCCAATCTTGTTGTATGTTCTAAGTTTAAGGATTTTATTTTCATTGTTGTTTCTTATTCGTCCAGAACTGAGTCAGACACTAAGTTAAAACAATCCAAACAAATTAAGCAGAGAAATATATATATATATATATATATATATATATATATATATATATATACAACAATCACAACCGTTATTATGGGCATTATGGACCGCCTATTTTTTTCTCAGGCACAGTGTTTCGAAAACTGACCGCTGGTTAAAAAGGAAAGAATGATTACCACCCAGCGGGACCCTTCAGAACGAAATAGCCCTGTGCATTGGGAATCAAAACTAGACTATTACGAATCCTTCCTCCCTTTTTACACCATGACAAACACTTCCGAAACACAGTGTCTGAGAAAAAACAAGACAATGGATAATGTCCATAATAACAGTGATATTTATTAAGGTAGACGAATGTTCTCGGAACAAGTAATATTCAAAATATTAAACATTAGATCTCTCCAGAGCCAGTAGAGAATTATCTTTACGACCCCACAACCATCCCTCACCTACCCTAGTCCTCCGTCCCCCAAAGCAGTGCAGCCTTTAGCCTATTCCCTGCCCCCCTTTATACCAACAAGAGCCCCATATATGCAAATCCCAAATAATGTTACAACATCCTCAAGCGAAATGTTCCCTGTTCTGGGACAGACATTTTGGGGAGGATGTGTATTGTCATGAGACCGAACAGAATAGATCGTCACTTGTCTCTGTGTCCCAATGGGACCCAATACAAAGTCGAGGTCCATAACGGTATCAGCATTTGAGATATTGCATTAGAAACACAGGCGTGGTTAATTGATATCTACAGCTCGATGTAATAGGCAGTGCAAGTAACAGAGAATCGTCTTTTGTTCTCTCCAGTATTTCGATGAATTACGGGGTCATAACCATAAAATGATCTTTATCTATATAAATTCACTTCCAAACAACATGGCACTTCGCTTCCTATATAATGATTTAATGATCTTGTACGTTTTATAGATGAATCGTATCATTTTGTTGTGTTTTGTTATGTGTTATGTTTTTTGTGTCTTATTGTGTTGTTCTGTCTCATTGTTTTGTTCTGTCTTATTGTTTTGTTGTGTCTCATTCTTTTGTTGTGTCTTATGTTTTGTTCTGTCTTATTGTTTTGTTGTGTCTCATTCTTTTGTTGTCTTATGTTTTTTGTGTCTTATTGTGTTGTTCTGTCTCATTGTTTTGTTGTGTCTTATATTTTTTGTGTCTTATTGTGTTGTTCTGTCTCATTGTTTTGTTGTGTCTCATTGTTTTGTTGTCTTATGTTTTTTGTGTCTTACTGTTTTGTTCTGTCTCACTGTTTTGTTGTGTCTTATTGTTTTGTTCTGTCTTATTGTTTTGTTCTGTCTTATTGTAGCACCACTGCCACCGGGTAAAAACCCATTTGCAGTTAATAATAAATAATAATAACAATAATTATACTAAAATATGATACTAACAGACCTTTGCGAAAATCTCAAATATAATTAGACAACAATAACGTCACTAAGTATATTGTTAATATGTATAAATACGTTCAAATTTACAACATGGCTTGATAAGTAATCACGAAGAAAATAATCAGAACATTCAACATTTTTCAATTTTAAAGTTTTCCTGTCCTTTCTTTGTCGGTCTTCTCAGTAGGAGTCTTCTAAATCTTTCCAACGTCAAAGTATTGATGCATCTATTCTCACATTTTGGTCACAGTCCGTGTCCATTCTATTAGCAAGATTTCAACACTACGTGATCTCTACATCTAAATGTATCTGTAAGCAATCTACAAACCAAACCACTCAAATTACATACATCGTTCAAAACGAAATAACCACTAATAACCCTTACTTATTTTACTTAAACTAAAAGTGACGTGATACTAGTGGACAGAAAATCTAAGCGGTAACATTTAAGTATAACCGTTTCGGTAGTAGTGATGTTGGGTATAAGATAACGTATTGCAGCTGCCAAGAATGTGTATGCGGGCACTCAACTCTCCTACTCGCAGAAGAAATGAAATATGAGAAAAGCTATTGATATTATTCAGTCACTCGCAGGGGTGCAAAATCGAAGGGGAATTATTACATAATCATGAATAATTCCAGCGACCAATACGCTCGGCGTAACAACCCTGAAGCCAATCACAATCATACTCGCTGCTCTAAGAATCTGAAAGTCACGTTAACTACTGTCCTCATTAAGGTCCAACATTCGATACCCATTTGTATCAATCACCATCAATAACTGGTTCTAATACAAGCTTTTATATGTTTAAAATCGGCTTACATACAGAACAGTAAAATAATAATTTCTGACGATAGTATCAGACGGAAGCACAGTCTATCTAGAGAAGTTGACAGTCACTCGAACAGTAAAAGTGTACTTTAGGAAACGTAATGTTATTTACCGTATTCACAAGCGACCGCCACTGGTACGTATTCTGATGCAGATGAATGTAGTCCATATCGTCATTTCATATTTTTCTTACCAACACTAATAAACTCTGTGTGACTAGGCTTTCAACTGGTCTATACAAACCTTAAAACTGAAAATAAAGTAATTTTAATTACTCCTGAGAGCAGTATCGTAAAATTTAAACTCAAAACATCCGTCAGATCAGGAGTTATAATGAAATAATGGTCAATGTCTAACTAAATGAAGTATTAAAATGCAGATTAAATAAAGTCTGTGCAAGTAATTTAATTTGTCACTGATCTATAACAACTGAAGCTACTAAAACACAAGATTCTATGCACTGACAAACGTGCTACGTTACAATAATAAGCTGCTATAGCAATAATACACGGAAATTGTTGAACAATAATTTAACAAAGGCATCAAATGCCATACGAATAAAGACGGTTGTGAGCTGTTCCCTAGAAAAGCATACAAAAGTAAATGATTGTGTAGTTATAAAAAATTACAAAAGACTTAACTCGTGTATCATTTTTATTTTAATAGAATATTCAAATAAAAATTGTATAATAAAAGTGGTCCATATTTGGGACACATTTAAACAATCTACCATAGTATATTCTACGGGTGATTAAATCTAAAATATCGATATGGGCTGTGAAAGTGCTGATTGTGGTTTTCTGTGTTGTAACGCTGTGTACATGGTTAGCAACGTTACGAAGGACTTTTGGTAACCACCTACAAGATTACACGGCACCACAGTCCAATCTCAAATGGATTTTGCTGAAACAAATT
Source organism: Zootermopsis nevadensis (assembly GCF_977971745.1). Classification (NCBI taxonomy): domain Eukaryota; kingdom Metazoa; phylum Arthropoda; class Insecta; order Blattodea; family Termopsidae; genus Zootermopsis; species Zootermopsis nevadensis. The sequence continues at coordinate 9,771,742 of NW_028259139.1, read as the reverse complement.
GTGAAGGTATAGACTTTGGCTCAACGGGATAACGTGGTTCAGTGGCGGGTGACAAAAGACAGAAACGGGGGAATAACAAATAAATAAAAAGGAGAAGAGAAATAAGGAGACGGAGAGAAACTGATGGAGAATAATATAAGAGTAGGGGGAAAGAGAGTGAGAAATAGACATAACAAAAATAAAAAGAATAAAAGTATAAGAATGAGACAAAAGAGGACAGAGAGAAGAAAATAGGAGAAAAATAAATGTACAGGAACAAAGCGAGAACGAAAGAGATCAGGATAACAGAATAAAATGAAAAATATATCAAAAGAGGAACAGATGACAAAGAAAGATAAAAGGATTAGGAACGTATGAGACAAATAACAAGAAAGAGATACATAAATAACAAATAGAGAATAAAACAGCAAAGAAATAAACGTTAAGATACAGAGGGAAGAATGAAGAAAACAAAATGAAAATCAAAGCCCAATACACATGCCCACATCTACAGACTTTCAGTCTATGTGAAACCCTTTAATCCTTAGTTTAGAAATATTCCTGGCTTACATTTAAACAAAGTCGTGTGGACACTCGACGCTTATAAACGACCCCTTTTATAAATACCCGTTTCTCTCAAGCAGACGTCTGTGGTAAATATCTGAATTCGCGTCATAAAGCATTTCGTATATCAAGTCTCTATTTGCTGCTAAACGTGATACGAGATATGACCAAAGCTGAACAAAAAAGCTGTCGACTTTCTGATGGTGAATAGTCTTGGTGGTTACATACACACAAGAACCATCTTATTTCCATTTTTGGTTTGGTTTTGTTTTTTAAAAAAAACATCCTTCATTTACCGAATTTCAAATATGTATACTGATTGCGGGTCGCAATATTTGCCACACGTAGAAATAAAAAAGAATCTGTTCCAATATTACTACTGAGATTGAAGTTTATTGCGAAAACTAGCTGTGAAGTGTTCTTCCTGCTCTTTCAACAGAAAAGAACTTGAACGTGTCCCTGCATCTATGCGCTCGGAATAGCTTAAGGCTAGGGATGTAATAATTCGCCAAACTTGTCACATACGACACTATAATTCCATTAACTCTAAAAAGGCCTATGGTTTCTATATGTCCCACCTGTTTAAACAATCCACAAATGTGGCAAGTGTCATTATCACAATACACGGCAATTAATTCCTTAAACAGCATAAACCATTTAATCTTTGTAATGGTAAAATGTTGTGTTTCCTTTGCGGTACGGACTTAGATAATATTTAGACGAGCTTCTGCTTTATAGGGTTCTTGTTTTGTCAAGACATAACAAAGAAAAAAAAATATTGAAGAACGCATTTGCAAAATATCGTGTTCCGGTGGAATACACATTTAAACTGGTGTTATTTTTTTTATTACGTTTGAAACATGTGGATAAATCCGTGTCCTGTAGTGCAAGTGTACTTCAAACGATGCCTTCAACAGAAGAAGAGATATCTGTTGTATTGTCCATCTAACAATAATCGATACATGAAAGGAAACACGTACCTACGTTTCGCACAAAAGGAGAAGAAAATCAATCAGCGATGGAAAAATGGAGTGCCCTGCGGGGGAGAGCTAAGATGACCTTTCCTGTAATGGACATAATAATTCTTTCTTTTCAAGAAATCGAAATTTAAGTTTAGGGGACTCCCCGACTCGTGTATACGTTGTAAGCAAATATAAGATCAAATTTATTGTGCTTTTTTAATCGTAATTCGCTGTACACTTTCGTCTATACTACAAAACATGCCGAAGCAGAACAGAATGAAAATTTTGATTATCATATGCAGGCACAAAGGCTCTTAATGGCTGTCCGAATCTGCCTTAAAATTCAGTAATATTTTCATGAACGTTCTCCTTATTTTATTGAGATTCACATTTTATTTTAAAACGTATAATCTTGCAGCAGACCTACTCGTAATGAAAGAAAGGAAACTCGAAGACCAAAGTGTAGACGTTGGTGTCTAAATACTTAAATTAAATGCCACATTTCGACTTGAAATATATGGAAGTAGACCAGATTGTTAATAAATGATTCAGGAATTACATTATAACAGAGATATCAATAATTAAGCCATGCTTAAGGTAATCATTTTCATAGGAGTCTCAAAGACTTGGAAACAAACAGATAAAGCCAGCTTAAAAAATTTCGGGACTTACCCATTAAGCATTTGAATATTAACAACATAGGATGTAACACTGTTCAATTTGGAGAGCAGAAAGTATATATTTGTTCCTCGTTTGCTTTATTATACTTAATAAATACTCTTCATTAGCAAAACTGAGTGAATATTGCTAAACTACGTCTAATAATCAAGTGTTCTAAGACGAACATCATTCGTACAGTAAAACACAAATTACAGTTAAGCTTGGAATAATTTTTGTTCACTTTTAGAATATTTAGTGACAAGACATCTCATTTGTTTGCCTGACATGTACATCATCCGTTTGTTTCGTTTTATTTTTTTTATGTTTTACTGATCGCGTTTCTTTGTTATTCTGACAGCTTAGATTGGCGACACTGAAAATTTATATGGCTTTCCTTTTATTCACAAAGTAGGTCGTCCTCTTACACAAACTAGAAAACAACCAGTTCAACCAACATAAATCTTTGAAATTTAGTTCAGTACCATAAACTCGCGTTTCCTAGACAAATTGAAAAGTACAAAAATTTGTGTTTTAATACATTTTTGAAGATTCTAAACATTCATTTTATTTTATATTTATTTTAAAAACTTAATCATGAACGTGAGATAAACTTTTGAATTATATACGATATCGTAATATAATAAAATAAAGTTTAAACGATTCCCAGAAATAAGGAGAAACAAATATCATGTTTTCAGTAGAACTGTTTGTACGCTTAGTAACTCTGTTCATAGGACTCCATAATCCAAACGTCTTCACAAAGTAATAAGGAACATATAATGGAATTCTACATCGTCGCAATAAAAGTGGAAACACAATCCCATCCGTCTTCACCTAAACAGATACTAAATTTCTCATCTCACGTTCAGAATGAACATCGTAGGGCCACATTTTGGGCGATGTATTATATGAAACATAAGCCTACAGATCCAGTGCAAAATAATAAAATGTACAGTTTGTTGGAAGAAATTTGGTGATGAAAGATCGAAGAAATTGGCAGTAGGTTCTATTTACGTAGAAAGAAGAAGAAGAAGAAAATTGTGAAGAAAAGACTTTGTCTTGACGGAGATTGATCGTGGCCCAAAGACTAACAGGAGAATGAGAAGGTAGTGTGAGGTCAGCGGAGGAATTGGGGAAGAGGGAGTCTTCTGATACTTAGCTTCTTTCTTCCACTACATTATATTCTTTTCGTTTTTTCACAAGTCAAGTTTCTGGGGATATATTTTTCTAATTTCGCAAATCACCTTTGAAATTTCGAAATTATAATGCCAAATAAAACTATCGATATTGTGAAATGCTTCAAAAATATTTGGGTACGTCATCGGCGAAACTTTGTATAGATAAGCAGCATTAAAGTCCTTTATTTCATAAGGAATTGTAGGCTTTACGTTATCACGGTATCCGAATGCCAGACACATGGAAACAAACTCCGCTGATAAGAGTTAAAATATTTTAAATTAACTAAAATTAGAGACGCGGTGTATTACGTTATGTTTCCAATGTACTCATTTTAAAAATTAAAATATATTAGTACTAAATTTAATACGGTGTAGTAATATAGGTGAACTGAAATGTAATTAAATCAAATCTACCTCAACCCTCTAAAACCGAAGCTCGTCTAAATAATATTTATACATTCAGTCCGTACCGCAAAGAAAACACCACACTTTACCATCACAAAGATCATTTAGTTAATGTCGTTTAAAGGAATAATTACTGTTTATTTTGAGAATCGTACGGAACGCACAAATACAAAATTCAGAGTCATTAATTGTTAACGCAAATGAACTTAGTTACCACATGGACTTTTAAGGTTAAATTTGAATTTATCTTAATTCTGAACGTGCTATAAATCTCCACTATATTCTACAATGCAGAATCGATCTCGAACTGTTGATTTGTTCAGTTGATAAAATTTTGATCTTTTTATGACACTTAATATTGCTTTATCATGTTCAGAGAGAACTGTGTCATCAATAAGTCAAGTCCATTCCATATTTCACACTCTATTATCGAACACTGATTTCAATACTGGCCTTACATCTAGCTTCTGACGTTCAGGTTTCATAAAAAACGGATGAACACTCTACAGTCACGAATTTATATCGAAGTAGGGTTATGAATTCAACTTCAACAGAGACAGAGGCTCCTTATTTGAATGCATGGGATGAATAATCCCGCAAAACCTCTGTCCACAGCCCTTCGTAAGCCTTCATAATCCGTCTGTAATTGGCGACTTTCCGATTTAAACCCACCAAATTTTGATTACTTTTGAAATACAGCTGAATACACCAAAGAAATACGATTCTTAATGCATCATTACGTCTTGTCAATAAGACTGTGTGACATCTCTAAACCTTTTGAGCACCTCCCGTCAAGTCGAGAGATATTGGTGATGGGTGACATCTGGATGACAGAACTGGAGAACAAATAAAGAGAACCGAATATTAGCGTGGGGGGAATTAAAACTTGAGAGAGCTGTCAGCTGGTCGTGGCATGATAAAGTCACTCCAGCATCAACAACGCTATCTGTCGCCTGCAAGCAGAGTCAATCCTGCTAGAACAGCTTCCACAAATGAAAAACGGATCGTTTTCATCTGCAAGAAGAAAATAATACGAAAAAGAAATTTTCGAAGTCGTGAAAAAAGTTCAAGATCGAATATTAACTTACAGCGTTTTTATTTTTTGTTCTTTCTGTTAAGATTTGTTATATTAAACGAAGTAAATAGATCACTGTAAGAACTATAAAATATTGTGATTGGTACGAAGCTGGAAAATGTCACATCCATATATAATTTGTTTTAATTAATTAAATAATTAATTAATTCAATACAGCAGTTTAGATTTTTCCCAAGTTGGCAGATTATTCTACATTTTCTAGTTCATATTATAAAAAACAAAAACTTGTCCCATTTCAACCAAACGACCGTAATATAAATTGTTACGGTGCGTATCAACTAGGCAATTCTTGTTTCAGATACGTAAATTTTCTCACAATGAGGAAAAACTGCGCGTTAATTGTAATAAATAACGTCACTATACAATCATAAACAATGTTACAGAAAAGACAATAAATAATGCATTTCAGGATCTTTATTAATTATAGAACAGAGGACTTAAGTCGGACTTAAAAACGATCCTAAGATACGTAAAATAATCTCTGTGTTGCTTACAAATGAGAAATAGATGGGCTATACATACGAGAAATTATAAATGTCCGTATAATTATCATTGGACATCATTTACACTTAAGCATATAGGCATACTCATTAAAACTCTACATTTGTTACATTATCTAACTACTTATATTTTAAAGTTTCAGTGTTTAACTCATAGTAAGTGGAGCCGGAAATGTATACGAAAATACGAGGTGCGATCGGAAAGTTTCAAGACTGCGCGTATAAAAAAAAACCCGTACACTTATCTCAGGTATTAAATTCATCCATCACCCTCGAAGTAGTTCCCCTGGGAGTGAACACAACGATCCCAGCGCCGCTGCCAAGCCTGGAAGCATCCCTGGAAATCTTTCTTTGTCAGCCTGTCAAGCACCATCTGCGATTCTGCCTGAATCTCTTCTATCGTCTCAAATCTCCTTCCCTTTAGCTGAATTTTCATCTTTGGGAAGAGGAGGAAGTCACACTGAGCTAAATCCGGCGAATAAGGAGGGTGCGGGATGACGGCCATGGTGTTTGAGGCCAAAAACTGCCGAACTTTGAGGGCGGTGTGCGCTGGCGCGTTGTCATGATGCAGCAGCCAGTTGTGGTTGCGCCACTTTGACGGCCGCTTCCGTCCTTTAGAATCAGCTGACAGGTCCCATAGCCTATCCCAACAATGTCGCACAAGTCGTTGATGGTACGACGTCGATCTTCGTGAATGGCCTGCCGAATCTTCGTAACATTTTTGGGCGTTGTGCTCGAAGATGGTCGTCCAGAACGCTCGTCATCATCGACAGAGGTTCGGCCATTTTTAAAACGTGAATGTCACACAAAAGTTTGTGCTCGACCCATTGCGGACTCCCCAAATGCTTGCTTTAGCATTTCATAGGTTTCCGTAGCCGTTTTGGCGAGTCTTTGGCAAGAGATTCAGGCAGAATCGCAGATGGTGCTTGACAGGCTGACAAAGAAAGATTTCCAGGGATGCTTCCAGGCTTGGCAGCGGCGCTGGGATCGTTGTGTTCACTCCCAGGGGAACTACTTCGAGGGTGATGGATGAATTTAATACCTGAGATAAGTGTACGGGTTTTTATACGCGCAGTCTTGAAACTTTCCGATCGCACCTCGTTTGCACATTGTAATATTCTAAAAATAATGTATAATTGGTTTTTTCCTGTAAAACGCGATCAGTCCAGTAATTATTTGTTAACGAACAAAATGTTTGAATTGGAATATACAATGACAGGCGAAACTCCGCACGACTGAGCCTAACAATACATGGTTCCCTTTTATCTTTGCCCATCACACAGATTTGTCTCTGAGTATCAGTTACACGTCAATACGTTTGCGAAATTTTATTATGTGTTTCACGTATTTATGGCTAAAATTCTACGCGTTTATTAATATTTCACACTGTAAATAGTAATATGCACTTCTAGGTAAACATTTTTGTGGTGACAGTCGGCTAAAATTCTATTACATTATATTATTTAACTGTGTGAAGCCAAAATTAATCTAAAAAACACAAAGAACACAGAGAAACATTTTTATCTTGGAGGGAAAACTCCAGAAAAATTATCGACATGTGTCTGTTCCGAAAAATAGTCACAGGGGTATCCAAAGAACTTTACCTTGCGTTTCTCCATAGTGGCGTGTCGTAAGAATATTGGCAACACAAAAAAATGTTCCTCTTCCAGACGTCGAGTACTAAAAACCAAGTACAGATATGTCCAAAAATCGTGTACTACAGCGCGTTTTACCAACCGCAGGGTAGTAAAAAAACTTCATGTGAAGAACCTGAAGTTTGGAAAGACAACCTGAGGGTAGTTAGAGGCGTTTGGCTATTTCAAAAATGAGACTCCGGGGTCTCCAAAAACATTATATAACACCGCTATTAAAAAGACAATGCATCAAAAATTGTCATCTTGGAGAAGAGAAAGGAAGTTTAAAAAATTAGGTACGATGTACAAAAACTTATACAAAGGCAAGTGGTAGGAAAAAAGAATAATATAAAGAATGTTCCTCGTAAAGAGACAACCCAAATAGAATTATCTTAATGTTCTACAACGTAGGACCTCCGGCTTTACTTCCTCTCCGACGGAAGGCCTTTTATCAGCCTTAAAAATCCATCGACTTCGGCCGGGTTTGAACCCGCGAACCTTGGGTCCAGCGGCGAACACACTAATCACTAGTCCACCGAGGGCGACGCAGTGAAAATATATTCGACGTTAGTCGAACGTACACGTGATTATATGAACAATGCAAATGGGCCTCTCTTAACGTGCGTGTTTGTCTAAAGGCAGAGACGGTGTGTACCAGCCAGCAGCGTCTAGGCTACGGACTTTCATATTATCCCCTTCGTCACAACGTCTACATCGGCTTTGGGGTCCAGCCAGCATTCTACCCAATGTGGACCTCGGTGTCTGTCCTAAGGCGTAAAATCGCAGAAGAGTGAAGCTCACCCCTTCCGTCCACCCAGTGCCGAGATTTATAAAGGAAGCCTTTATGACGTAAAAGGTGGTATTTGAAACATCAAATTAACTTTACTTTACTTGGAATTTTCCCCACGGAATGTAGGCCTACTTGATTTTTTTGGATATCAAAATAGGTAAAGTATAAATTTACCTAACATAAATAACCTATTACCTATGTAACAAATGTATAAATCGATTTTTATATTATTCCACACGTTTTCTGCTTTTCAAATGTCACTATAATAATATCAGAATCAATTTGAACCAAACCATTAGAAAACGGGGCTGTCTTCCTTTGTGAGTTGTTTTTCAATCTACTGACCTGATCTCGCTCAGACCGTGTTCCTTTTACGTAATATTAAAGCGCTGTGTTTTAATACCGTAATAACTTTGAAGTGTTCAATTTTATGAATATTCTCAAACATCGCAGATCTTACCCTTCCGTGAAGGTTTTATAAGCGAAAACAAGGAAGTGCACTAATAAAGAAGTCTCGAGGAACCACTTAAAAATATTTGAGTACGTCTATCGATTTATTTTCGATACCCACCATTATATTACCATGAGCGTTAGACGGGCTTGCACACGAAGCTCTGCTGTTCAGTGTCTCCTGGGTTGTTAAACCGCGTAGTCCTACAAAACTTTCCAGACGTTTCAGACGTGCTTGATACCTCCATCATCAGGTCGATTATGGACTACACGGCACAACAAACCAGAAGACAGCCATGTTCATACTTGTCGCCGTGAGAACCTAAAATGTTATGCATGTCTTTGGTTTAAAACCGTTCGTTTCGTATATTCAGACATAACTGTCGGTCAGTGGATACACATAGCTTCAAAATGGTTCCTGTCATTAAGTAAATACGGGATTCAGAGAAAGTTAAACAAGATCTTTATGTCATCTAAAATTCTATACGTCAGTCAGAGTTCACGGAAAATAATTTAAAATGAGCAAATAATCTCTTATCTTCTTACACATCCTTACACTTCATGTTTCAAAATACATAGACCGTGAATGTTTAATTAATTCCATGGGGTCTCTTAAATGTCCTGCAGAATCTTAAAAGGTTTTTAAGTCCTTAGGCTGCATCGGGTTGTGACTGACAGACAGGAGCATTAGCGGATAAAATTGTTGCGAAGGTGAGCCCTCATTGCCAGGTCACTGGAGAGCGTTCGTTCTTAAGCAGCTTTAACCAACAGCATGGTAAGCCTACAGCTTACTTACGATTCATTCCTAAAGAGAAATTAGAACCAGATGATTTCACTAGATTTTTTCATACTTTTCAAATCAGTACAAGTCACCAGAAGATAAAAGGGGCGAATATAATGCCCGAAACGTCATGTACATTAAAAAGCAAAATCATATATGCCATGAAATAAACAACTTAAAATAAATGCTATTAACTGAAATAAAACTATTCACTTACAACTTGACTTCAGACAATAGTTGGTACGAAGATTTCTGTCTTCTAGGTTGTTGCTTTGACGCCCTGATGACAGAGGCAGTATGACCTCTGAAACGTTGGTAAACATCGACCAGACTACACAGCGCAACAACCCAGTAGACAGAAATCTTCATACTCATCGCTGTGAAAATCTCAAATCATACAAAGACTTGGTACATTTTTAAAACACGAGTAATTAACTGTTTTTAGAGTTAAATAAGATAACTCATTAATTTGGTCTTTGGGTAAGTCTCATTATATCTGACCGATTCATACAAAAATTAACACGCCCGAAAATATATGTCTAGAATGCCAATACCAAATTCTGAAACTCCGGTCCAATAGTTTGACAAATATAAATTTCACGCGGATGCACTGAAACGTCTCTACTGTGGTTTAATTTTTATGTATACAGGTAGCCTCGATTTACGCCGGGAATGCGTCCCTGGACGAACCGGCGTAAATTGAAACTCTTTTATAATGTAAATCACTGGGAAGTTAATGACATGCGTTCCGAACACACAAAACACTGACGAGTAATACAATGGCATTACATTTAAAGCTCTGAAATAACGTAAAAAATAAAGGGAATTTAAAAAAATATATTTTATACTCTTACAATCGGCAATTCGTTGGTCCCCGCGATTGAATGCGATTATTTCATGTGATTGATGTGTGACAGTCATCTCTGCTGTTATGCGATAGTTGCATTCATGTAAGACGCCAACCTATAGAAAATCGCGTAGTAAAAATAACCCCGGTACCTCCGCAGAGATTAAATTAGTCCTTTGAAAGTTTAAAGTGCCAGGAACGAAATTGCATAAGAGCAAACTCGCATATGCAAAAGTTTGCATTTCACAAAAGGCTTTTACCGATTCATCGATCTCATTGGAGGAAATTCGCGTTAACGAAACCTACGTATTTGCAGAGATGACTGTATTTATAATTTTTATTCAAAATCAGCGATGTAAGAATTACCATTTAGTATAAGAATCAGTACGAGACACATTGTAAAACGTTATAAATAATAGTAAAACATATTTTTTCACTTTTTGACTTGCTGGTTTCAAAATCGGCGTTATTCTGAATCGGCGCAAATCGAGGACTACCTGTATTTTTGCAGAGAATAAGAAAGAATGAGACAGCGAAAATGACATAGGCTGACGTGTAAGACACCCTGACAACAGCAAAAACAGATTTCATGCCAGGAATGCTAAATTCATGAATATTTAGAATAAGGAGTTTCAAGTGCGCAGTTTTTGAACAATCTGTACCAGCACGTGAGCGGGTCGGTGTGCGGGATGGAGGGGAAGGGGGCATTGTACAAACTGTAGTGAACAACATCGAAGGAGTATCTGCTCTTAGTATCAAGCGCTACGGAAAATGAAGCTACCTATGAACCTCTGTTTTACTTTGTTCGGTGTTAAGATAAATGAGATTCGTTGTTGGTACGAAACGAAGTTGTACCTGCACTCCCTGTGGCTGTTGCAACACAAAACCATTCTTGTTTAAACTACACTAATTGTCTCTTAACATTTCTTTCAAATCGCTGTTTTTTTTTAAATACGTAATAAAAACTTCGTTACTTCGACTTTTAAGACATTTACTTCTATGCGTAATACACAGCGATAGGTTGTCGAAATGTCAGTTAGCCCTGAAGATGGCGGCAGTATCTACCTCCGAAACACTGTCATATACCTACAACAAAAGAGACCGAAATTGACAGAAAGTTCATTATGCAAGAGGTAAATTTGCAAAGAATTAAATAATAGACGAAACATGGGTAACATAAGAAATACGTGAAAATTTTTGGCAGAAAATATGTTTGGAACAGACCACTCGGAAGATTTGGGCATTGATGAGACTACAATATATAAATATTTCTTAAAGAAAATGGGTTGCTGGGAATTTATAGGATTCATGTGAGTCGAGATATGGACCGGTGATGGATGGTCCCTTTTGAACACGGCAATGAACCTTCGGGTTCCTTAAAGTCGAGGAATTTCTTAACTGAGTGATTTTCTCAAGAAGGACTCTGCTCTGTGGAGTTCATTTCTTCGCCTATTTGTTCTGTTTTCCAATTTGCTTCTCCTCATCTTCATCTGTCTTCTTCACGTTAATTTTCTTACTTATGTTTTTTTTATCAGTATCCTTCTCCTATTACACAGCTTGTTGCCTCACGCGGATAAGGACCACGTTGAAACTGACCTAGGGATTATCCCGGTAAAGAAGTTCTTGCCAGGGCTGTACCCTAGCAGGGGTGCCGTAGAGTAGGAAGTCAGTTAAGATAGCAAGAAGTTGGGCGGAGAGTAAATCTTTACGGCTGTACTTACTCAACTTTGGGCGAAACACCTTTTCTGGAGGTCTTGGTTGTTATACCAAAATCAGAAACATCTAAGTCACTTTCCGTCCAGCTCATCAGCGACCTACCAACGAAAGTCGCTTAAACTGCTTTATCGATGTTCAAATATGTTAATTCTGTAACAAATAGGGCATACTTCCTCCGATTAGTTTATCCGTTCTGTAGCTGAGCCGAAGACCCAGATTCGCGTCAGGGTAGAACGCGTGGGATTTCTGGTGGACAAAATGGCATTGGGACATGGTTTCCTCATTCTGTAGCTGCTCTATATTCACTCACGTATCATCTTATCATCGATAAGTCCCAGGTTTAATAGTTTAAATCTCGGCTCGAAGACCGGTTATCCTAACTGATGATTTTCGTGGTTTCCTATAGCTTCTCCAACCGAAGTCCCACATAGAAACTTAAATTAGGTCACGACAGTTCTATCCTTATACTTTCCAACTCATTATGCATTAATCATGTCACTGTTTGACTTTATATAGTCAATACACCGGAAATAAGTACAAGAAATTAAAAAAAAAGTGTTCTGAAACATTCTCATAAATCATATTTGTTAATTGTGAGAATTTAGATTCTCGCAACGGAGTACGAAGATGGCTGTCTTCTGGGATGTTGCACCGTGTAGCCTAATTTTAGAAGTACTTACTGCCTCCGTCAACACGGAGATGCTTTTTTTTTAGAAATATGTATAAAAATATATTACACAATACACGCATATAAGTGAGGATAAATAATTTTGCTAATTACAGGTCATATTAAATGTAGGTTGTAAAATACCAATAATACTTCGGTTGTAACTTTTGGAGCTATTTCAATTTTCCCTGGCACTGGAAATACATTCTGAGCTTCTGACATTATCGTTAAATAAACCATAATTAAACACAAATTGGAGGTTGGAAAAGCATATATAATGAGAAGCCCCACAGTTTGGACTCTTCACCAAATATTATCAGAGTAATCAAATCAAATATTATGCTATCAGATGGGTGAGACACGCTGTTTCTTATGGTACATATCTAGAAGAAAATCTAAATTCCTAACAGACAATAGGAATGAATTGATTAGATGTTATACTAACGAATCACAACTATACCAAGACTTAAGTCCACATCCTTTACATTAGAAATGAGCAATCAACTACATCGAAGTCAATTAAACTTTTATATGCTATTGATTAGTGCCGGAGGTGGAATAACGAAACTTTGTAGTGACCAGTACGAACCAACCGGTTATTGTAACATTATGAAAGGTCTATTACTAATTAGGGAAGTAGGGTCGGATACACAGCATATAAAATGAGAGCATTTGATACCCAGGCATATAGGCCTTTCGCGTAATTCAATCGCTTAAAATCGTTTAAAAAATACCGTAAAACAAGTAACATAAATAAATTGAAAACTTTTCTCACCTGTCTATGAAGTACTTTGTAAATGGATTTCAAGAAAAAGACAAAGTCGCAGTCAAATAGCAACAGACGTTTCTGATATGACACGGTTCAAATTAATATTTAACACAAATCTAATGCGTAAGTTCTAAGAGTTATTCATGATGTGCGAGGAATATGTTAACAGTACCAAACTCCGCTGCTTCATAACGTAACAGCCGAATTGAATTATAAATGATTTTCAATTCTAGAAACTTAATGCCATTAGAAATGAAAGTATTTCCCATCTTAAACTATGATTAATGTGAAATAAATTAAATGCTTTCTGTGAGAAATATTTGTTAGATCTGTAACCTGCGACCTCAATTGACATGATTTTTTCAGAATTTGGAAACTGGATTTATAGGACAGTCAGTATAAGTTCTTAGACAGCGGACTGGTCCATCGTAAAACCTCTACTTACATACCGACAGCGCACAGAAAAATAAGCATACTTTTGTACTTACAGTGAGAATCCGGTCAAAGACCCAATCCAATCTCCAGCAGGGACAACAAATATTTTTATCAGCACATAGAGGGCACAGGACAAGGATTATCTAATATTAATATAATTGATAGTGACCGTCATCCTTGACTTTATGAGGGCGCCGTTCGTGTATTACAAAATAAATTAAAAATACGTTCTGACGATGGAAAATATGACGGGAATAAATAAAAAACGATGCTATGATGGAGCCCATGGTGGGGTCTGACGGAGTCTGGAATCAAGAGGTCCGTTTTGTGCTCATGCGTTTAACAGGAATCTCGCTTCGATCGCCCTGAAGATGTTTCCACGTATACGTTATTTTGTAAAGAAACGTCATAAATCATGCTCTTTCAATGCTATTTACAAAGATAATGTTGCAATAAATTGTATTATTCTTCAGCAGAAAATTTTTCATTATCTTTAACTTTTACAGATAATACTAATATGGTAAAAAATAAACACATTAAAATCTGAATCTTAATATAAATTAACTTAATTTCACAAATTTAATATCCAACAAACCAGATTATTTGCTTCTCAGCAATGACTCGGTTTCAAAGTCTCGTTTCATAAAGTAAACACAGTTTGACATTAAAAATAGGATTATTAATATTAAGCAACATGGCAATTACACCCTCGTAAATACTTGTGAATGCATTGTTTTAGATAAGATAACGTTATGTTGTGTAAAAACATTATAGTTCATGTTTCTAGAATAGATCTCCGACATATAAACCGAATTCAAGTAACGTCCTGAGTGGTTATAATGGTTCTACCATCCTATCAGACGAAATTGCTTACAAGCCAGGTTGCCAGGAATATTGGAAGATCTCGTTTTTATAAAGCTATCCACTTTATTTTTATCTTTTATCAAGCGCGCCATATCCAAAAGGTGAAATTTCATTCTACTACTCCAATGCACGGAAAATAAGACAGATCCTCTCCTGCTGGAACAACGTCTGATTAGCTGCCTGTCCGTATATAAGGACGCTCAGGCGCATAACAAATATTGAGATTATGACAAACTCAATGGAAAAGATGCCTTCCTGATAACCTGGTAGTCGCTCAGAAGGTAAACAAATTTTTCACTTTTATTAAACTGTAAAAAAATATTACAGTATTCATAACGACCTTGCGCTGGATCCTATCCTGAGCCAGTTGAATTCAATTCATACTCTCACATCCTACGTCTTTACAATCAATTTTAATATTATACTCTCATTTTCAACTGGGTATCCAAAGTGATATATTTTTTGGGTTTCACATAAATAATTATTTTAATATGGGTTGCATAACTTTTCTATCGCCCTGTATAAAGTAAAACAGTTCCAACAACTTAAGGATATCGCCAGTCTTGTTCTAAGGTCCCGTGTACTAATTCCATATATGCGATTCGTATGCAGGAACTGTTTAACCTCTGCAAAGGACGATGCCTTTCATTTGCACAAAACTCCGTCCTTAGCTTTTCGGCTGATTGGTTAAAGGTAAGGGCTCCGTTTACTGAAATTTAAGAATACTTTTCCATCGGTGCTGTATGAATTAAAGCGATTGTTCAGAGTTAGTAAAAGATAAACAGAATATTAAAATAAATGTTATAGAACAAATGTGACAAAGTTGGAGACACTAATTTTGCTCTTAGCTGGAAGAACTAGTTACTTAATGACGATTTATCAATCCAATACGTCATTCCGACATTTTACGAAATTGTCGAAAAAAACAAACCTACACTTTAGCATAGCCGATAAATTGACAGAAATTCGAACCCAGTAGGCTACTTCGTGAATCTGAGATCAAAGAGTTAAATATACATCTACATATTCACTGTATACGATTAGAGTTTACGGGTAGGAGATTAATAAAGAATTCCTCAGCGAAATATCAGATCATTCATAAATATTAAAAAAGAGTTAGTATAAATCCAGATGGATTATATTTTGCTTTTATTATGACGTTCGTATAATTCTGCACAGCGCTTTTTAGGTGTTACGCAAAACTCTCTGATGAGAAGCAAATCTGAGGTGTCGAATAAAATTATCAATGCGACGAGCTAGTATCTCGAGGGATTTTAAATGTCAACATCCATTTGGAATGTAACTGGGCCATTGCATTATCCTCTGTAGTCAGAGAAAATTGTACAGGGATAAGCATAATAAATGACTCCACATATGAAATCAGATATCACGCTAGGTACGATTGAACTATGGAACTACTTCTGTGATAGACACTAAAAAATTGATTAATAAATATAATTTTAAATGGGAAAATAAAATAATTAATCCGATAAGGTCTTAAGCAGCACGCACAATGAGGTATGGCTTTAAGTCGCAGCTCAGGGCATTTATATTCGTCCATGTCTTTGTGAGGGATGACCACTTTATGCTCTTTTTATGGTGTCTTTCCAGTTACATAGGAGTTTTTCAAATGTTTACAATACTAGAGCAGAGCGCTCCTTTCGGAGCTCCTCGGGGGGGGGGGGGTCAAGTTTTTAAAACGCAACCAAACCCCCCCCCCCCCCCCGAAAGAGAGGGTTGGTCAAGTGTTTAAAAAGCAACCAACCCCCGTTTCGGGGGGATTGGTTGCGTTTTAAAATCTTGTGTAAGAAACTAAACTAAACCCCCCGAACGGAGGGTTAAAACACTGGACCACCCCCCTTTGGGGGTTGGGGGTTGGTTGCGTTTTAAAATCTTGAGTAAGAAAGTAGACTAACCCCCCCGAATGGAGGGTTAAAGAATTAAAAGAAAAAGAAAATTAGACAACAGAGCTGAATGGAAAGAAATAATGTTAGGAAGAATACAGAGAAGGATAAATAATAGAAAAGAAGAAATAAGTGACATAACAAAATTAAAACTGAAAGAATAAAGATAAAATAGAACAAAGAAATAAAGGAAAAATGCAGAAAGTGGTAATTAAATAAATCACACAAGAAAAGTAAAACTGAAAACGAAAGGATAAAATCAAATATAGAAAAGAAGGAAAAATTCAGAAAGTGACAAATAAAAGAATGTAAAACAGATCAGAATAAGTTTTGGTTTACGTGACAAAACCTGCCTCAAGTTAAATTTAACTTTCCGCCATTACACTTTTTATAAGGTGTCAAACGGCACAGATTAACAAAATAAAACATAAAAAATTAACTATGCAAATTGTGATCTTGTGCTTCCTAACATTACGGTTGCCATGGTAACTTTGCTGAAGCAGGAGTGACACAAAATAAAAGCTGAACTGCCCTGCAAGTGTCGTCGAACTGAACTCATTCGACACCTGCGCGCCATCTGTGTCGGATGTGGGACTCTGCTTCACTTGTCTCGCTGCTCGAAACGCTTCATTGGCTAACCGCAACGAATATGCACCCGCACTGCAGCGCAGGCAGACAGACATACAAACTGTTGCACTGGGGGCCACTTGCGGTTTCACGGACATTAAAACTCTCATTTCATGGCATGTTAGACGCAGAAAATGAAAACTGGATGCGATCATGACATTATTACAAACAACGTGCGGAAATAGTTTACATTTCAAAGTTAATAACGGTACTGGATTAAATGTTGAAATTCCTCCTAGCGATCATTTCACTGTGTTATTTTACATTATCTGCATAGAAAACTAAAGGGGTTAAGATACTTTATGCCGTTGGAATCACCGTTCAAATCATAATAATGAAAAAAAAATCAATAAAATTTTCAAAGGAAATCAGCCTCGTCAAGTGGCCGTAAAAAAATCGACGTTTCGAAAGCTGTCTCGGTCCCCATCATCAGTGATTTGATATGTTTGCGAAACCTAGGACGGCCCATATTTATAACTGTATGGACCGGTTACTGTCAGATGGGGTCCAATGGCTGAAAGCAAGCGGTTATTTATAAATACCTAATTTCAAGGAATTTGGAATAAAATGATCGTTGCGTAATTTAAGTTACTATCTAGTCATTTACCTGGAGCAACTAAGAAAAACCACAAAAATCCTCAGTCAGAATAGCCGGTCTCCTGATCGAGATTTGAACCCAAGGCCTCCCAAATACGGAACACTAGTTTGGATTATTGAGTTTTTGGACTTTGTCTATCGTATGCCAAAAACACAATCTTTCAAAACCCGGATATGTCTCAAGTCTTCAGTTGTAGTTATTAGGTCCAGTGACTGAGGTTAGCAACATAATAGGTGACTACCCCTTCCTTTAGCCTGAGAACGGAGACACAGACCCGTTCCTCAAAAACGCGTGTTTTTAGAATACCAGCCAACAGAGAAAGCCCAAAAGCTCAGTAATCCAGATTGCGATACACCATCATTAGGGCTACCTCCATCGATCGTGAACGGCAGCGTTAGCCATTCTACAGAGAAGTTCCTCCTAAACTCTTAAGAACATCAACATTTATTTTGCAGCATTTATAGTATAAACCGTAAAAAATTGTCCTATGATTTCACAGAAAAAGTTATGAGTTTGTAAGGTAATATTGAACAGGTGTATGTTACATCCTAGAGCCACGTGTAATGTTTAGAATTTTCAGCAAAATGCTCTGCATCCAATATGAAATGTTTGATTTTAAAGCTGAAGTACACACTTAAACATTTCAGCTCTTGTATATGTTGCGTCAAGGCTTTAAACAAAATGAATGTGCTCCAGCCAATAAACGTGCAGCCTACTGATATATTTTATGGCATTCTGCTTCTCTGTGGATCCCGAATACGAACCATACCGTATACTAGAAAGTTTGTTATTCTTTCTTCACTACTAGGGAACTTCAAGGAAATAAGAGAATAAATAAATATTTTTTTTTCGTTTCTGGTTTTGTATTCAAAAGATCCAGATACTCGTACAGACGTGTATTTTGTCCTCAAGTAAAGCTTTCTGAAGGACAGCTGGTTAACATCACCAAGAAAATCCTTCTTTAATGAGGAAGTCAAAACATTCTGAAGTAGATTTGAAGAATATGGGGTACTTAATATCACATTGTCCTCAGTGACATCTAAATTAAAACACAGGGGAAAGCTGGAGAAAAAAGAACTCAAGTTTCGTGTTCGTATTACGTTATCAAAAGTCGAGATACTTTACGAAGTAGCCGCAATATAATTTTGGAAATTAGTGATAATCGTTTCAGATGTAAAAATATTCGCTGTCGATTTGTTTCCGCTTAAGAGACATCATTGAACATAAAACTATGCTGTCACCTTTAGGGATAATGAAATACTGGTGATGTAGAAAGAGAGATATGGGTTCTGGTTGTGCTTTTGGTAACCCAGTACAACTTGGAAATTATAAAATGAATTTGTGTGTAGTCAATACTACCTTCACAATTTCAATTCTATGGAACTAGGGTCCGTTACTAACCAAAAATGATATGCCCATCACTAATTAAAACACATAATATTTGTTTGTGCAAACAAAAGTTTCAAATTTGCTTCCTTGTCACTGAGCCCCAGTCACTGAATTTTTTTTTTTTTGAATGTAAGCGCCGTATCTCGTTCTACTTCGTTAATTCTCGCGACTAAAACTGCTTTTGAACGAAAAGCGGAATGAAACATTCGAGTCCAGCAAACTCATATTTGCATGTGTAAAAACTTTCCAAATTCATATACAAAACATCAGGATATTTATCCTTTCTACCAATTGCTTCCCGTTATAATATTTAATTACTGCGTTACATATTTAATCCATATATTAATTATTTATTTATTTACATTATTCATATGAAAAAATAACGTATCACATACAAAGTTTTTAGATCTTCTACTAACTAAGGTTTCGTTTAAATGGACGAATATGATACCAACGCTTGCTAATATATTTTTAACCTTATTTTTATTTATTCATATATATCAGGATTATAAAGCAAAATACACACGAGTTACAAAATTAAAAGTAAAATTCCATTACGAAAATATAAAAAAAAACAGTATTCTATACCTTTGTCATGACAATTATCTTTTTCATAAAATTTAAATTTATTGTTTCATGTCATCATAAAGAAATTCGAAACCCTCCATTCGGATGAAAAGCAGAATTAGAAGATGAGAATAATTAAGTCGTGTAAGTTAAATATTAATTTCATTATTTCCTCCCAGTCAAATAAGTAGAATTAGTTGTTTCCTAGGAAACGGATTAACAAGAGAAATCGAGATGAATGTGAATGATAATCTTTAAGCATCACTTCCACTTTTGAGCAAAGCAATACCTCCATTCATCATAGGTTTTAATATCATGGAACTTAATCAAGTACCTCATCATAAATCCTAAATAAGAATTATGATGACTGTCTTCAGGGTTGTAGTGGCACGTAGTCTGGTAGAAGTTCAGCAACCTTTCAAATGTCACTGCTGCCTCCGTCATTAGAGTAATAATCATCCTGAAGACGGATGCAGGATTGACCTCCGAAACGTCGGTTAACATCTACCAGAGAACACGACGCTACAACCCAAAAAACAGCTTTCATCACATTTAACCGCGGTGAAGCCCCAAATGCTACTAAATAATAATAATCAATTAATTATTTTTAAAGATTTTATCGACAATTTTGAAGATATTTAATAAATTTATCTACGTAAATGTAGTTACTATGTATGGTATTCCATTCTGCTACACCTTACAGAACAACACATCAAGAACAAACATCCGTTATTGTGCAATGCGATGAGGCGAGTTATGCAACCCCTCTTGTCTTGACATATATTAATAACTGGTTCAAGAATTTAAGTTTCCCGTGATATGCTGGAAGTTTTGGAAGTATGAAAATGCCTTCAGCATCCACACCAGGGGTAAGCAAACCATTTCTTGCGTACAATTGAGTGTGAACCTGAGCGATATTACGATATTTCTAATAACAACGTCTTAACGAGAATTAACGGACTGAGCATGCATTTAAATGTTCATACGAATATATGATTGTCCTCTGGGATGTTAAGCCGTCTAGTTTCGTAGAAATTGACCCGACGTTTCAGACGTGATTCTCCATCATCGCTCTGGGGTTCAATATCCCTTCGCTATACAATTACGGTTAATTATAACATCAATGTTGAAAACCAATAAAAATTCCAGAAAGTAAAAATAAATCATACTTTGAGTGACGATAACCTCTCAGTGTTTCAGGGTACTTTGATATTCTCCTACTAGCTTAATTTTTATTTTTATTAATGTACAATAATTACATTAGCAATCTTACAAACTAAATTATTTCAGCGGTATGTTATCAGACTTTCCTACCTTCAATGGCCTCGACTGACTCAGGATAACTTCGGAGGACATGGATTCCTATTCGAAAGTTGTTCTCTCTGAGTCCCTCTATACGCTCCTTCAGTTTTGGCCTAACCTTTTGAATCACTCTGTCTAGTCCTTGTTTCCATTTCGCATCTTCTGTTGTTTTTAAACGCAGAGCAGTATCGATAATTACCCAGCATTCTAAACAAGATCTCTTGTAACGCAGGCAATTACACAGTAGATAATTCACCTCCTCCGACATTCTTCATTCAATTAATAGTAGCAATCACGTGATTATTCTGTGGAAATGTAAGTTCATGAAAATTAACACTGCCTACAAAGTATTTCAGCAAAAACTTGTGCGTCAGGAAACTTGCTACAGACAAATATGTATGGCTTTAAGCTGCCTGCACGTGACCTTGAGACAGAAAGTAGGTTTCATGGTTTTAACTTCGTTATACAAAAAGTCACAAAATGTATTTACTGTCGTAGAAAAAAATATTATGTCTTGCATTACTTAACGACACAGCTATCGGACTTTTACTCTGTCAAATAAAGTCAAAAGAGAGTCACAAAAGTAAATATGTAATAATTTATAAGGCGGTTGTCTTTAAATTTTTTTTGGTACCACAAAATTTCCCTCACCGAGATGGGTGATCTGAGTAATACAAAGCTGATACATTCACAATGATCCCATCACTATATTTACCAAATATTATTCATACGCTTTAATAGACTTTACTGACCTCTATAAATGAACGTACGATTCTTGGTTTATTTAATTCTTAAAGCTAAGTGGTATATACCAACTGCTCTATCAGTCAGTAAAATTGAATTTTATATTAACGCTTTTCGTGCGATTCTCAGTGCAAATAAAAATTATTTACTTGGACAGCATTAAACGTTGATCTCAGTAATGGTGACGTGATTTATTTTCTGTACGTACCGAATTCCTAAATAATATTTACATGAACTTCGATCTTCGAAGAGTTAAATACGCATCAATATTAGATATAACACAGAATGATCATATTAGCATATTTTTATCCGTCGTTATTAAATATATATCACAAGTGACTTCACACTATGAAGAAAGCACATAAATATTGATGTGTAAGAACACGGTGTTGAGTATTACATTTCATCCTAAGGGAGATGATGTAATAGCATGAAAATAACAAGAGTTATAATTCATACTCTTTAGAATAAATTATTAGTGTGATTAAGTCGAGGCGGTTGGAGGGGCCTGATAATACATATGGTACATGAGCAGTGCATAAAAATCTGTGGTCTGAAAAAGAGAAGAGAACAATGCACTAGGAAGAAACAGAAACAGATGGTATATTATCATATTGGATCTTTCGTTTGGTGTGATGAAATGCACCAGACTGTACTGGCTTAGTGTTTGATCCGCTAGCGACCTCCTATGAACACAGTAATGTAAGCTACATTCAGGTTCTGCATAAAGCGGAAAATGTGTTAATCAGCATAGCACCTTTCAGCTTCTAAATGAGCCCCTATGTTACATAAAGCGTGTTAGTGAAAGTTAATTTCAATTTTAACGTGTTATTCCTCAGTACGTCTGTGGCAACATGGGGAAAATTAACATCTCAAGATAACTTATATTAGGGCAGACAAAGAAATCCAACGATTCCTGAGATTTTAAGTTATCACAGCAGTGACAATGTCGATCGTGGACATACGCGCCTTTGTCTTCGGGGTGAAATAATAACCTGAAACGTTATACATGCCGACTGTTGGCATTCTTGGGTGTTTCGAATAAACTGATTGTATCCTTCTTCATGTTGAAGTAAAATCCTAAATCTGAGACGTGTCTAATTTGGTCGAAACGTTGGTAACCATCTACAAGAATACGTGGTATCACAACCAACATTGTCTTGATTCGCAGAAGAATGTCCCAATTACAGAAATATGAAACTAAACACAAATCACGAAATTCGGCTCTTTTGCAGAAAGCAAAGGTAGAACATAAAATGGTCGTGTATGTTGGAATAAATTGTACATAAACATTATTGTATACATGACCCATACATGAGAACTCAATTAGCAGGCGGGCAATTTACGTTATTTTTAAATTCAGATGTGTAGGCTGCAATACCATTATGTTAAATCAACACGTGTTCACTGCTAATAACACACAGCTCTGAGTTCTATGAAACGGAACAAAGGCTTATTTATATCACAGGCCTATATTTTAATCAAATAATACCGCCAGGTTCGCAATCAGCAGTTTCCGAACTGAATTCTACGGTCGTCCGTTTCCATTCGTGTTTCATGTGGTCGAGTTCAAAGTTCCAGACATACTGTCGCACGAAAGTTATGTCCAACAAATTGGCATGAAGGTAAAACCTTTGTCTTGTATTAGGGAAGCTTTCTGATAATTAGATGGCTTAATGAATTCCAAAAACTCTTACCTACACGATCACATTCCAAACTACTGAATTCCAACAATTTTACTAGCTTTAAAACAAGGTGTTGAAAAAATGTTTAAACTTTAGAGGGATAACGTAAGTAGGCAATCTAGGATACTGATTTACATCTCATTTATTACCGTAAGATAATGCCTGTCTCCTGAGATAATGCGCCATGTATTCTGGTAAATACTGGCCGACGTTTCAGAGGAGCTTACTGCCTTCATTATCGCCCCGAAGATGGAGGTGGTGTAGTAAGAAGTCGCATCGACTGGTAAATTCAATATTTCTAAATAGAAATAAAATTTTATATGGAACTAGAATCAAATTTCGTTCTACGCACCTCACAAATGCAAGCCATAAGTTTATCGATTTGTTAACGCGTTACGTCTTCAGCGAGCTGATTTCGACTTTAAAAAATTTAAATTCGATGTTTTGGTTTAAGCTAAATTTTAATGTTATCCGCCAATCTACGCCTACGTTTCTCGCACGGAATTTTCTCTTCAGACTTTCCGAATAAATCTTCTTACGCAATTCTTATCTCCCCATGAACGCTACACTTACCTAAAATCCGATATGATCCTCATCATTATACAATTTTCTCGTATCTCGTATTTCTCCTACTCTCTTAAAGCCAAATATCTCATTATGACTTTACAAAGTATGTATTAAGAAACTGTGAGAACACCCAAACTAATATATCAGTTCTTAATGAACGGTTTAAAACATTCTGTTTCGCCTACGTGGTTAGACAATCTGCACAACTCTTAAAACTGAGGATTTGCATAAAGTATGTTAATACAAAAATATAACGACACAGCTAAATTCCAGGACTACGAGTGAACTTTTCACGTCCAATACCAGAGTTCGATAGTCGTTAAGTCCACACACCTGTCAGAGTTAAGACTTGTGGAGGCAGCAAAGACCTCTGAAACGTCGGTAAACTTCTACCAGACTACATGGTGCTGCAACCCAGAAGACGACCATCTTCGGACTCACCGCCGTGAAAACCTCAAATCCTATATGACATATCTTTTTACTGTGTTCCTCAGGCACTCCCGTTTTTGAGTTACCTGAACAGAACTGTACACAGCGGTCAATACGAGTCGTATGACTTGTTCCAGAGGGATAACAGCAGGTATATGTCCTTAATTCAGTCAATTCTGGCTTCACGTAATAATAATGCTACGATAGGACCTCATATTGAAGTATGAGAATATAAATGATAATTACAGTGTCCTCCCGAAACCTTATCTGTTCCTCATTGTGTAAATGCACTGGGCATACAAGACTAAGCTGAGTGAACACTGCTGACTTGTTTCACAACGCTGTATCAGAGTAAAATAAGTAACGAGAAAAGAGTTATTAAATGTGAAATTAAACTACCCTGATATACTAGTAGAGTAGGAATATAAATACCACTTTAAATGTATTATTTAACAAATATAAAATTTTGAGATCTGATAAAGTTGTAAAATTTAAACCAATGAACGATTTGCGCAGTTTCTTTTAAACATTACAACAAATATTTCAAAATAAATGTTCAATGACAAAAATGTACATCAATTCAAACTTCAAAACACAGGTAATTAATTATACGACACAATGTATTAACAATCTGGCATGCATTTTTAAAATTCTAAATATTGATTATATATTTAAACGGAACTCTATGTAAAATGCAAAAAAATAACACTTGTAAACATGTTCAGAATTAAATTCCATGTATAATTATACGCACCATTTGCTTTAATAATCAGTACTGATGCACTTTCCCATAGAATATATTTATGGGTTTTGTATGATTCACAGAATAAACAGAGATTATTTCCTTAAATATAATTGACTAACTGATCGTTTTAACCGTGAAGCTATGCATTTTGTTTTATTTACAGACTAATCTTTAGCATATTATGTAGACGAGCTTGGGTTCAAAGGGTTAATTTCAAATTATAACAATGGGCATGGTTTTATTTTCAAACTAAATTTTATTTCTACGTAGTATATTTTTGGGCGGGAGGTAGGGGGGTATTTAAACCTATATAATCCGCTCAAAATATGACCCTGTACACAACTTTAAGCAAGTCACAGAGGCCGCGCGTTTTAAGGTGTCGGTTTCGGCCGCTCAGTACTGTGACTGTGAGTTCGAACTCAATTCATGACATGAGTGTGTGTCCGCGCTATTTTGTTTTGGAAAGTTCTATGTAGACAGACGGACAGACGTCCAAGTAATCGTACCAAATGCAACAAAAGTAAGACTTCAAAGCTACCAGAAATATTTTTCATAAAATTTATAATTCATAGTCTGCTAATCCTATGTAGCGATCATTTAGGTGTTTGTGACAATCATTAATTCATTATAGGGACATTATGTTGGAAATCTCCATCATCTGAGGTATGGTTGATAATGCGAAGTTTCGGGAGTTTCCTGCACAGCCGCCTTCAAGTCACAGGTTGTCACGACAGAGAAAACTAATCACCTAAAGGCGAGATAGATTAAACTCCCGAAACGTCGTGTATAACAACTTTATCTCAAACAATAAACAATGTCCAACATAATGTTCCTATAATAACAGTAGCAGTAGTAGCATAAGTTTACAAACTAAATCAACAACGGCCTCAGACAAACTACTTGCTAAAGAGCTTTTAACTTTATTTGTATCAACAAAATATGTAATAATACCCCCTGTACATTCCTGTCATAAAATTATTAAATAATTTCAGCTCAATTTATAAAAAACTTAATGTTTTATGGTAACTAACTAAAATAACAGAGTTTAATGTTTTATGTATGCAAATGTATTTAATTTCTATAATTAATTTTTATACGCCCTGCGATTTATATAAAAAGTAATAAATTGCTCGTACTTGAAATTACATTACTGAATACTAATGATTTACAGTGTGTATAAACATTCCGTTCGATGTCAAGCAACGAATATCTAAACCATAGAAAACCGGGCTGTTTTTAAGTGCATTTCATAGGAAGAGATAAGGTTTATATCCTTCCCTTTGTGCTGTGCGCCATGAAAATGCTTGTCATAATGGAGGTAAAACTCCACGCATTCTTGGCATACAAAAACTGGGTTCGTGGTGGGAAAAGTAGTATTGGAGAACATTTTTCTCCGCTAAAAATCATACCCTCGGTCCTAAATTAGAGGCTTCATCTCTGACCCGGTAAAGGTACCGTCATTTGGTTATTTTTCATTTTATCACAAAACTAATTTTATACCACGTACAAGTATTTATAGTGAGAAGACAGACATCTGAATACATATTGTTAATTCGATATTCCATGAATATCGTAACGTAATTTTCCAAGAAGCTCCATTATAAAAGTGCTAATCTCTATATGAAATTTTTGTAATAAAATGTATGAAACGGACGTATCTATAAGTAGGCGTACAGTAAAACATTATTGATCCTGATATAACTTAATCTGGTTACCTCCTGTCTCTGAAGAGCAGTGAAAAGGAAAAATGTGTGTGTGTATGAGCGCCCGTGCGTGCGTGTGTGTACAGTTTTGTAATCGTTTTCTGCTTATTGAAATTGCGAGTTAATAAAAACACCTACAAAGGTCTGTGATACCACTCATTGAAAATCTAGCTCCTCTCTCATGTCAGAATAATTTAACGACTTACTATCACACATAGGAAAGGCCGTAATTTTAGCGTTAAACATGTGCAAACATTTGTTGCCTCATACAAAATAATGTAAAAGATCACGAAAAGCCAGGGATATTCTTTTATAAGAGCAGCTACTTTTTCTATTCTGTGAATATCGATAAAATCTGGATGTGAATATATTAAGTGAAGGCCTACTTTGCAATTCCTTCCTTGCCATCTACAGGCTGAATGTGTTCTCTGAGTTTTAAGTAAGCCTTATGTACAGTTGCCAAAGCAACCCGTTCACCACCTTCTCGTTGCCAAGAACTATCTGAATCAACAGGCTAACACATCTGGATGCTATCCATAAACCTCATACGACGATTAGGATTAACCATATTTTGGAGTATAGTCATTTGCACCCTTTTTAAAATATTTATCTCTTATTTCCTTCTTCAAAGCAGTTTCTGTATTACATTTCGCATTATACTTTGAATTACACATTATATTAATATTAAATGTTCCAAAAATGTTTTATTCTCTAATATTTGTCCTCATTTTCTGCTGACATAATTTAAAACATATTTGTTCTTGTAGCAACAGATACATTCAGATGCTATAAATAATAGATTTCTTGGCAGAACAGACAATTCCTTTTTATCGACAGTCCACGTCTTTGGTGTGTTCTGGGATTACTTTATTGCTAGAAATAATGTAAACTACAGAGATACTGGCAGAGAACTCTGTATTTTGTAACATAACAAATGCCATTTACGACATGAGACGTAACTAACTAACTCTACAGATCAGAATCCTTCTTGAGACACTGATAATCATTCTTAGTCAATAAATTATGTTCGTCACGTGGAACCCAAAGGTTCATTGCCGTGTTCCCAAGAACTATCGACTACTCCCTGTCATATGCAACACAAATCCAGTCTAATACCTCCTATTCTATATCTGTAAGCTCAATATCAATATTATCCTCCAAACCATTCTCGGCTGGACTCTTAAGGTGTAATGACAATGCAGGACACAACGTATTTTATATCACGTGGTTATAATGTGAACAGAGACTCCCATTTCAGACTGAAATGTTAAGAATGGGACAGTACACAAATAAAAATTTGCCTTATATTTGGGCTCAGAATGTCATTTAAATTCCAGTAATGCATAGATGACATAGATCTGCGTTGGTACTTACAATACGGAAATGTATTGACTTCGAAGTGAGAGAAATGAGCTGTCTTTAACAAACGCGGAATTGTGTTACATTTGGGGAACACACGTATTTAACATGTCGCAGTTTATATCGATAATGGGAATAAATATTATTAAAAACGTAACGAATAAACAACCAATAACATGAATCGAGTAGAATCACTGACAAGACGAAATAAGTTATTGTCTTTGTATCTATATTGCATTGCGAGCTGCTCCTTTTACGTTCATTAAAAATAAAACCACGCAATTCAACACAGTTTCTCTGTTATTAATAACCCAACTAGTTTGGACTGTTTAAGGTTATATTCAGGTTTCAAAACACTATTTGTAAGCCAAACTGAGTTATAAAACCTAAAATTAATACAACACTACACAGTATTTTTGATTGTTGACACTGATCTAACAGACCTAATTATTAATAAAATTCTTTATGGTTATTTAACATTGTTGTGTATAATATAGGTTCATGGTCTTTATCCTTTTGTTAAAGTTGTATCATACTATTCAAAATACGTGTTAAATGCGAATAAAATTGTCGTGCTGGACCGTTTTCGGTATCATATAAACAATTTCTACTCACAGTCGGTAGTACTGACGTAAGTTCTGTTCCTTGGATTTCCGCTACGTTCAATGTCACTTTGTTTACTTGAGACTTCTTCACGTCTTTTTGTGTGTCATCCACAACAAACAAGACGCACTTCCCGCTTAAACAGATACACTCGACGTGATTCCTTAACTTCCGACTGTGTTCGATTCTCTGTTTTCGTGACGCTGAAAGACAGAACACAGACTCGCCCCTTCACCTGAACACGCGGTGACTGTTACTGGCAAACTACCGAGGAACACCAGCAGAGCGGGCAAGAGAGTAACCAGACACTTTCATCTCGCCAGGCGCAACCGCCTGTAAGCATCCCGTCCCGCCAAACACCCTTGTTCCCCTCGACGCCCACAGACTGAATGGGGGCGAACCAAGATGAGAACGACTGAATCACAGGGCCCATTTCAGATATTTAGCACCCACCTGGTACACTGCATTACATGCAATCCCAGAACTCGTTGTTAAGTTTCATCTGTTTACATTGGCAGTTAGCCCTTTCAAGTCGAATGTGGATGACAGAGAGAGTAAAGTGTTGTCGAGGGGGAGTAGTGAGAGAGAGAGACTATTTAACAGGGGGGGAACACAGAGACAGTTATACCCTAGTTTGGACAGTCAAAGCCTTCTGCCACGACAAAACCCCCGTTAGCGTTAGCAAATTCCCGTTTTAGTTATAGTATAGTTATTTCCGTCTTATTTAATACATGGGTAAAAATGTTCACTGTTTAAAACCGTATATTTATGGTGTTGAGACAATATTCAAATATAAGTATATTTCGTTACTTCACGTAGGAAGGAGTAGGCCTATCTGTGTAGATCTTGTCACTGGAGTTATTGGTCCTGCATTAATAAATCTAATCTTTGACAGACATATTGAGTTTACGGTATAGCGTATGAATTTTTAAACTGTACATGATGACATTAATTACTTCCTCATTTATTTCATAGTTAATGTAAATTACACATATAAATATTTAAGGAACACTTCCTAGTGTTTTAGGTCACTGTAGAACAATTCTAAAAAAAAAGTCTCGCATTCTCTTGAAACATAAACACGGTCAATATAAGAAGTGGTCCTATATACAACGCTACTCAGTACAATGACATTACTTTACGTACTAGCGCTTATGCCAAGGGACGCTATTTGCAAACAGCTCTTACTAAGAGACCAGCATATGACAATGAACAACAGAAGGTAACTTTGCCTTCTGAGATGCTTCAGGGCGTCTTGAACTGTAAAATCGGGGCAAGTCCTTGACTACAATATGAAGCGAGACATCTGATGTTGTATTTTTTCTTCATGTCATGGATACCCAGAATGTCGATTTACAGCAAGAAACGAAGTCCACTTAGCAGAGTCCTAACATTACTCTCAGCAAGTCAAGTATTCCCCTTACTGATTTATAGCAACAGAAGGTTCGTTACCATGTTCACAAAAGCCCGCCACAGATTCCAACCCTGAGCCAGATGAATCCAATCTCTGTTTTCCTACGATGCATGTAAACACTAGGTAAATTATTAACCTGATTTTAAACTAAACGGAAAATAATTACATGATTAAATACATTCTTTGGTCAATAACGAATTCTTCTCGGACTGCCAGCTGTGTCAGTTGACTGATTGGAAAAAACGCCAACGTTCCGAGAACCATCTTCGTCCTCGTCCTCAGGGTAATGAAGTTCAGCTCATATATTGGTCAAGTTAATATCAGCTAAGCTGAAATTATGTTGGACGGTGGCCATTGTTTGAAGTGCATTTTAATACTTACGACATTTCGGTATTTCAATATTTTATCGTATTCTGACAGATACTGTAAGCACATTTGTCTTCGTATGGCACTATTTGGCGTATAGGTGATTAGTTTGCAGTGCTCCACGCTTTCTTAATCTGACAAATATACATTTTCCGACCGAGCGTAAAAACATGTCTGTACAGAATCACAGCTACTGAGTGAAGCGATAAAGTTTAAACGTGTATCACAGGTAGATGATAGGTCAAGGTCAAATATGGTCTATCTATCTCACTTTAGCTATTATTGGTTGCTTGTCGCCCTCGGTGGATTAGTGGTTGGTGGTTGGAATGGTCGCCACTGGACCCAAGGTTCGCGGGTTTAAACTCGGCCGAGGTCGGTGGATTTTTAAGGGTGATAAAAATCCGTAGCACAACTTACTTCGGAAGGGAATTAAAATTCAGTGGCCATTTCTCACCCAAGTCTCTCCTGATTCACTCTACTAGATGGTTCTAGAAGTCAAATCAGGATTTAATAGAATTTGTGCAGAGCCAGTGGGCTGGTCACTCACTACTCACAAATACACACATCAAAGACTACGAAACCTCCCACGTGGGAGACGTCCAAGGCTCGGCTCGCCATAATCAGTCGTTATAGGTTGCCTAGTTACAGCATCAGTCTCGTTATTTTGTGTCAGACCTCGTAAGACGAGTGGTAAGTTTCGCGTTTCATATGCAGTCGAGGGAAGAAGGCCCAGTAGCTTCTTGACAAGAGGCTGTGGACGCATTAGGACTAATTTGAAGAAATCATTTCCTGTTCTGAATCATCGATTTTATTCACCTGCAGCTGTTACACCCCTGCCCTGTCATTTCGTCAACGTTAAACTAGACTGCAGAATATTATATTTACCTTTACTGGGGTTTATATAGCTGAGTTTATGATGAGACCCACAAAAATACTTGTGTGTGTGTGTAACAGCGGTATCAATTATGCATACTGTGACATATAAACACTGTTGTAGTTTTTTCTGGGACGACAGTGGTACCAACACAAAATTATTTGCTCATGGACGAATTATTTTGTGTCGAAATTTGAAAATTGTAAGTTCTGTGTCAACATACCTAGCTCAGAAACAATGTCTTTGAAGCAAACGGTCTGGGATATAAGAAGGAACTATTATACGTCGTGGTAGGATGGTTAACACTAAATCTTCGTATTCGGGTGGTACCAGGTTAAAATCTCGTTCGGAAAACTGGCTAATTTTGTTCAGTTTCCAAGGCAAATGCCGGGACAGTACATTAAGCCAGGGACCTATGGAAAACTGTTATGAATATAGCGATAAAACTTAGCGTTCCGTAAAAGTTGAAAATCTCTTGATTATTAATTTCTCAAGAATCCCCCTTCTCTTACGAGTAAGTCGGGTACTTTTTAATAGCCATAGATTAAATACACAGACTACTTTTGTTATTCTAATTATTAAGTAAGTCTAGCTTAGAATAAGCATAAGGCTAATTACTTCCGTATTATATTTATTCATTAGTTTGTCTACTATGACGTTCACAAAAACTTTTTTGCGAATTTTATTTTACAAACCACATTCTTTAGAAAAAACATTGTGGTGTGGCTTCTGCAAAATTCAAAGGATAGAATATAATACGACCTGTGTACATAAATACTCTGAGTTATTATATATATTTAAATTTGTTGATCAGAATTAAAAATTTCATTATATCTCTTGTCAAATATTATACGTAATTATTTTTCTCGCTGTTACTGAAGTACATAAGCATATCATATGCATCGCATACATACCACATTTCATTATTCTGTGATGGAAAATTAGTATGACAGAAACACTGCTTGTTTAATATTTCGGTTATTTGGATTCCCTGGGGCCATAAACAGTCCCGGTTATAACACTGTGTTCTCTCTTCACAATTGATCAATACGGATTTCTATCATGATGCTTTTACGCTTCATCAATTATCCATTTGATTTAATCATTCAAAGGAAAGTGGTAACTATATGTACCACCTGATTTAACATTTATTATCGATGTATTTTGCCCACAGGGTGTATTTACCTGTTTGTACGATTCTCACAACAGTGAACGAATATTTCCGTAAAAAATCATTAACCAATTAACTTTGCAATGAAGATACGTTGTTTTTTCTTTGCAGTAAGAAATGAATCTTTAAATATACTGTAGATAGGGACAGTATGTTCCACCGGAACTTTGGTACCTATGTACGAGGTCAAACATCGCGACAACTCAGAAGACAGACACATACATTACTTAGATGAGTTTCAGCTTAGTAAGTTTAAATTTATTTATTTATTTATTCTGATATATAGATAATTAGCGGCGTCGAACACTGAATGGTGTGTCTCTATCCCACCATCCTGTTCGTCGTTGAGTTAAAAAACTGCTCTTCATTTGGTCGATGAGTCTACAGGAGGGAAACTGATATTCTGCTTCAGTTAATTATGAATCAACAGGATAGGGGTTAATGCAAGGTAATGGGATATTACATAGGTAATATCATCTTAACTTATCAAACTTCTTATATGGGCCTGATACAGCAAATGGAGCCGAAAAAAGAAGTCTTAAATACGTAAATTAATGAGATGATAAAGTTGCGTCATATTGTGATAAATATATATTTGTTTAAATCTTGTCAGTCTAATCACAATAAAATTCCTATTAAATATTAATATATTACTATAATTAACATTTAAATATTTAAAATATATTAAATGTTCGATTTTACATTAGATCATCACTTTCAAAAAGTGATGATCTAATGTAAAATCGAACATTTCGATAGAGAACATCATTTAATATATTTTAAATATTTAAATGTTAATTATAGTAATATTTTAATATTTAATAGGGATTTTATTGTGATTAGACTGACAAGATTTAAACAAATACGTAAATTAAGTAATACACTATGTGGTCATGAAGTGTTTCAAAGACTTATGTTTTATTGACACCAAACTGGAAATTTTTTGTCAATTCTGTGCTGACTAACTGTAAAATGACAAAATCATTAGTTCAATAACAGTTTATTTTATGACACTTTATCAACTCCTGAATTTATACAGCGTCAAATTAAATAAAGTGATATGACAGTGGATTGCAGAGATATTCTTCTTTAATTTGTTACTTTGTAATTGAGTTTAATGTAACATTCACGTTTGCACATTAGATTCTGTTAGCAGTGTAAATGATTAAAAGTGTTATTTCTTTAGTAGGTATATGAGTTGTTATTTTTGCACACTTCTGGGATAGTTATGGGGCTTGGTAATGCTCTAAACCTACAGTACAACGATAATGGCAGAACGTGCTTATTTAACTACGTAACTGAGTAACTCCGTACGTCTTAGAAATATAAACTAACAGCTAATGAAAAAATTCATGAATATTTTCCATACAAAATGTTCATTACCGCGTTGATAACATCCTGATGAAGTGTTCAAACCCTGAGCCAGCTGTATCCATCTCACACACACCTATTCCTCATTCTATTCCCAGGTCTTGCAAGTGCCTTCTTACTAAAATTTATGCAGTTTTGTATTTTTGTCTTTACGTTTATAGGGAGGGCATAAGAAGAATCAATATTTTAAACTGAACGGTAACAAGTATTGCTGAAATTAATCTACTTTTAATTTCTTCATAAAGGTAATGCCAAATGTTTCTGCTGCCTTCTACAAACTGAACACGTCAGGAAACGTACACATAAAGAAACACTGGGCCACTTCCTCTCGCAGAAACTCACGTAAGTGTGATTTTAAAATAAGAATATTCTTTTAAATATTTTCGGACGTGAATAAAATCTCTTTTCCGTAATTATCTAATCATAACAGGCGGACAGCCAGATATATTGATATGATTTATATAAAAGCAAAATCTAGAGGTACTGGCCATCTGTACCTCAAATTTGTTTCCCAGTCGAAGATTATCAACTTCAAAGCAGAGACTCGTTTTAATAATAGTTAAATATTTAGACCTCACCTCAAAGAATGCACAATCTATAACCATTACAAACAACAGTTGGTTCATGATGTTTGAAGGCATAGTCGCTCTTTATATTCTGAGTTTCATATGAAACCGCTAAATTTATTTTGTGGGCAAATTTAAGACTTACCGATTGTTAAAGCAGGTGGTACAAATAGTTACATTTAGGCTCTAAAGGGCTAGGATACTAAACTGAAATTTCTTGGGCAAATTTCATTTTGCTTCGTTGCTGTGCAATACTAATTAACCCTTCCATTACACATAATTTGGACAAAAATTCATTATACTTTCCAAAAAACATCTAATTCTATCCAACAGTGTCCTTATAGAAAAGCTGATAGTTATTCAGATGGTCAATGAATTTTATTGTTTTTTTATATCCGAAGATGAAGAAGTCAGATCAGAACGGAATAGTCTAAAAACTTGTACAAATCCTTAAAGCCCTTAAAAATAATATTATAATTATCAATGGAAGAAGGCAAGTCTGCGAGGGATGAAACGCCACTGAATGTGGTATAAAATGCAAAAAGGGCAAAACTAAGCAGGATAAATCAAGAATATGTTCAAAGCGAGTAGCAAACAGCGAACTATACATATCACTATTTAACACATAATTGCAATCCGGCAATTCAATTAACCAATTCGCAGAAGCGTTAATCAAACGGAAAATAACGCCACATTTTCAACTTATTTTTCAGCCGTTCATCTATTAAGCCCCCCGGCTTGTTTTGTTTTGATTTAAAATTAATCTCCTGAAACAATAAATTCCTTTATAGCTTTGGTACGTATTTTGGGCGGCAAAAACGGAAAACACGGACATTCTAGCTCGACTCGAAGCCACCGTTCGGACTGCCAAAGAAAAAGTCTACTTCAGAACAAATGGTCGATATTCTCAGCATTGCAACTAGTAACTAAATCGTCAAAATAAACTCCATGGAGCAGCGTCTTTCTTGAGAAGCTACCAATAATTCCAGCTAGAAAATAAATATCTGTTATGGAACCCAAATGTTCATTATCGCGTCCAAAAGAGCCAGCCACTGTTCCAGGTAAGTCAAATCCATACCTAGACCCCATTTCCGTAACATTCTTTTTAATATTACCCCCCTATCTATGGCTAAGCTTAAAAACCAAAATATTGTACGCATTTCAATAATAACAAGAACAAGAACAATATTAATAAATGGTCTGCCTATACCTCACTAACCCTTTAGTATATAATAAATTTCAGATCTTCATAGTTTCTCTCTCTAAGGGTCAATTGCTTGTCTTCAAAATTACCTACTTTTTCATTTGCAGGATAGAATTTAGTTCATTTAATATGCATCTTTGTTCACAATTGTAACTAATCTGGAATATTCCTCGAAACATTTTCCACTGCTTTAATAGTTATAAACTCTTTTGTTATTTTCAACTCAAGTGTCAGATATGTCCTAAGAGTAAAATATCTGCAACCACTTCATAAAAGTTTCAAATTTGTTTATCTCTGTACTTGTTTTAATATCATAAATATCGTCCAGATCCGTTTTGATATAGATATCGTTTATTTTATTCAATTAACTAGTTTAATAAAATTATAATTTCAAAGCAGTTAAAATGTTAAACTTGTTTCTCAGTAGTAAATCCATAATTTTACAGGGAAATGTATATTGTTGTTAACATGTCATTACTTTCGTTTGTTTGTAACAATATTTTTAAACTTAACTGCCGATCAATACTTTATAGGAAGAAAGAAAACTTTCGTATTTCAAATGATAATTTGATCGTCGGTGAACAGAAAACCATGACGTTCTTGCGACTTAATACTTGAGTTCACTTACTGATTCGTTCTTTTTGAAATGTTGTATGTTCAAACTGTGTAACACAAATTACACACACAGAGATTAAAGAAATGTCATAGCCGAAAGATATAATGATACGACATTTTAATGTTGATTTTTCAGAACAGAGTAATTTTTAAATCGAATGAAATGTTAAATAAACAGATTCGCACCACAAATATAAAATAACTTTCAGGCTATTTACAGTTTTGCATACATGACTTACCCCACAGCAGCCAGATACACAGCGGGATAGGACACACAGACATCTGTAGAAGAGATAAACCGTTTTGAAACAGTGATATTTAATTTTAAATGTTTATTTAGTCTGAAATAATGTAATTACACAAATCTACGTTTCTACGCCAATGATACGTTAAGTTATGATGTGTTACATTAATATGCGAAAAATATTTATTCTGAACACTTGCTTCTGTATTGTTTATATTCCAAATATGCAGCACACAATTTCAACCACATTATTTTACGGCAGAATGAAATTTTCTGCAAAAGTAATAAAATCAAATAGAATTTATACAGATTAAACCACGATTGGGTGAATTACATTTTTAGTGGAGGGTGTAGGAGTATTTAGAAATGAAAGAATGTCAAAAACTCGTAAAATGCTCAAATATGACTATATTTAAAAATAAATACGTAGGTAATGATTATTTACACTTTCTGAAAACACTGTAGAGGGATTTAATAATACAGAGGTTTTTATAAAAGTTATTAACTGCCACAATTAATTTGATCTACATGAATATGAAATTTCTACAGTTAATTGCTAACTTTTAATTTACTTAATAATGTATCCTGCATATTTATATAAAATAAAATCTAAGAAATGAAGAAAAATTTGAATAAAATACAGAAAAACCAGTAAACCAATAATGTGAACACACGTGTTATGTACAGACCTATTTTAATAATTCTTTACAGTAATTGAGCATGCTAACATGGCAGTAACGCGATCGGTATGCATCCAGGGTGTACCTGTTTTATTATGAGCATGGACCATAATGATGCGTGTGTAGCTTTTGTCAGTCCTCCCACTCAATAACATACAGAAGGTACAGAAAAATGAAAACATTTACAAAGTTGGTAGTGAAGACGTGGTCGTTTCCCTGTGAGCAATGCTATCAGTGTTGCCACTTTACCTCAACACATTCCCTTAGCATGATCAGTTAATACTCTAGTAATGAGATCTGTCGGGTGACGTGGATTCAGTGTAATACTGGGAACATTCCATAAATCCGTAACAGATTACAGCTCGAATATCCATTACAAGGCCATCCCTTCCACTTAACGGGATACTGTGTGTACTCCACATTACGCAGTTCACGATTAACAGGCTCTCCCTAATAGATGTTCAGATGATCGGCAAACTACCTGCAGTGAAACCCAATTATTCATTACAACGAACAACTAAGGTCGAGAATTTTGACACGAAATAAAATAATTTGTTCTGTATTTGAGAGGTCTGTGTTTCGTATTTCGGTTGTCACACCGGTATTTCTGGATATGACATTTTTGCACATTGCGTATATTTGAGACGTCGTGGTAATTAATCTTGTAACATAAACAATGATAAGCAGAGACTGGGGGGGCAGAATGATTTTATATGCCTGATTTACATTAACTTATCTCTAAAAACGTAATAGTGTGGTTCTTGAAAGGACGCAGTTTACTTATTGGTAGTCTCAGTACAAAATATAATTATGATGAACTAATCAAGGAATATGAGATGAGCATAGCATGTAGCAGGTGGGTGTAAGATAAAAAATGCTTGCAAAATTTTCGCCGGAAAATCTAAAATACCTCGGCTAAGACTGGAGGATAATATTAAAAGTTATATTAAGGAAATGGGGTTGGAACGTGTGAAGTGGATTAATGTGGCTGAGAATAGTGATGGATACTTGCGAACATGGTACTGACAATTCAGAATTTTCTGAAGTAGATAACGGGATATCGACAAGACTCTTATTCATGGAGTTAGTGTCTTAATTAAACATTTAAATTCCAATGGTTAATATATGTAGCAGTTGCTTCAAGAGTCAACTCTTCATTTTGTATTTATGTGCTTCGTACAGTTCTCACAATGAACAGTGATTATTCCCTTAAACAGCATTGGCCTATCGATCTTTCAAATGGTAAAGTATGCTGTTTTCATTGCGGTAAGGTCTGAATTAACAAATATGATTTCAACGAGATCACGCTTCAAGGTGTTAACCATAATAAGAGTTTTTCTACATAAACGTTTGTAGTAACGAATAAATGTAGACTTTAGAAATGACAGTGTTGGAGCACACGAGACAAAGTACTGGGCTTTACGTCATCTGTGCTTCCGCGGTGAAAATGATGACGCATCACTGCTCCATCCGCTACCATCGTATATAAACGTCAACCGCAAGAGAACTTATCCGCATCTGGTACTAATAGGAACAACTGTGACAATACAACGAGAAGAAAAAAACAACGTAACATAAACAAGGGTCACTTTGTGTTTGTAGTTACATGAACTTTATTCTGGTTTTAAAATACCATTAAAATAACAGACGAGATTCGTCTGTTCTTCTACTCACTCTGCACAAGTAATCAAATATAACAGCTATTGAATTACAGTTTTCCGAGTCCAACAATGTTTTAAGGGTCTGAAATAATAAATGTCAGCAGACTTTTATTCCGACTTAAAACTTAGTGCAAATGCCAACGGTTTTTCACATCAGTCTAGACGTGCTGAGGAAACCCATGACCAACCTGTAAGGATATTCAGTCTCTGAGATAATGATCTGACTTGAAATCTTCATATTTATAAATATTAGCAACATAAATTCCTATTGGCAGTAAAATTATAGATGTTCATCGCGGTTTCGAAGAAGGATATGGATCCCTTCGGAACTCTGAAAAATTCTACCTTTAGTATTGTACAATATAACCGATTATTAAAATCTGCAGTACATAATTTATAATTACGTATAAAATCAATTTTCAGCCTAAACTGCGTCAAGAGTTTTACTTATATTTTATCGGAAATATAATTAAGGGAAATCATAACGTATTGTATCAACCAGTGACCTCAATAATTATCAAATGATTTCATACCGGTGATAGAAGTAAAATGTAATGGTTAATAAATCACATAAGAGGGTATATTCACGGATTCTGTGTTTGGGTGATCGTACTTTAAACTTACTGGCAAAAATAACTACATGAACAGAAGAATAATGGTCAAGAAAGGTATGTAGCTTTTTTATAATAAAATGTATCTGTAATTGTACTTCACGGGGAGGGGGAGTCTGGAGCAGTTTGTGAGGAAGGAGATGTAAGGGGTAGGAGTCTTATGGTCCAGAGGGATAAAAAAGGAATGATCCTGACTGCTGTTCCAGCAGTACAGATTTACGAATATGGCAGAGTTTCGGTAATGGAGTTTCCATGCTTTCTGAGACGTTTTATAGAGGCTATCTTCACCATCATATAATGCTTCTCCCTCTGGCTGTACTACTGTGGGAATTGGGGTCGAAAATGGCCCCACTCCTATTATTCGGCGAACAAGAGGGACAATCTCAATCTCGATGTCGCATGCATCCTTTATTAAACAGCTGTTGATTCCTGTTTTTATTTAAACCACGTAATAAAGTAGCATGTTGCACAACGGTTTTTTTATGAAAAGGCTTTGTATTTTGTCGTAAGAATAGTTCCGTTGATAGAAACAGTCCTCCAGTGCTCCATTTAGTGTTTGTGTACAGAGTTGTCATCTGATTTTATAAGGAAATTACTAAATTTTGAAATTTATAACATTATTTGGAAATATGTAGTTTTGCGAACAGCATATTTTTCATCAGATAACATTTCACGTTTGTCCATAACTCATTATTTAGTAAATGATTTCGTACAAAACCATTTCAGTCCCAAATAATGAAGAGTAGGAAAATTTTCAGTGTATTGTTTCCTGAACAAACAAATCATGAAGACGGTGTACAAAGTAATTTGTTGGTATTCTCCTGCGACCTGTAATATTGGTATAAGCCACCCCTTATTCATTCTAATTAATCCTTTCCTGAAGAGAGAATGTTCGATACTTCGAAACGTTTAAAACATGTTCCATTATTATACACCACCATCACTAGTCAATGAAAATTTTGAAAAATAGATCAAAGTGGAAACCTGAAATTTTACTCAAGAAGTATATTTGTTTCTTCTTTTCTCATGCAGTTTCTTGTGCATTTTCATGATAGAAATTCATACATTTTCGTCGTTTTCTACTTTAAAAGTCGAGAAGTAAGATCTCTCGCTTATTCTGTATTCTTTTTCCAGACTACACGGCTCAACAACTCCACCATGAAAAAGATCAACTGTAGCGAAAGCTCAACTGACGTGGTTTACTTCATGCCCTCAAAGGAAAATTTCTGGGTTGTTATTTCCTTTGAAACATCTTAAAAGCGATTGCGTGACAGTTAATCTGAAATTTAAATATCTGACTAGCCACAAATATGTTCTTGTTATATTACAACTTGATTCAGAATTAAATGAGCATTTGTTAAAATACCAGGATGGTAATTATATATTAATTAATCAGAAAACAAATAAAATTATAATTAACTAGTTGTATATGTTTATTTTATGTTATTGGCAGTTTTAAAATATTCCACACGATTTATTACCTTAATACATTGGATCTATACCGTACCTCAGGGAATACATTAATGAAATAATACCCTAAAGAGTTTCACTGGGATTTCACAGATGACAAATAAATATAAATGCAAATATTTTACACAGTTATTAACAGAATGCTAGAAGAGAACAATGCATAAACAATTACTTCCAATTTAAGCCTTTGTTGATAGTGGTTACTATGTATATCGCATTTATCACGCGTCAATATTACATATTTTACACAGAGTATCAAATTAACAACTTTATTTAAGCTTAATTAAATTAAACGTACTGGTCGTCAAAATTATTAACAACGAAGCCGTGTACATATTTTCTGTTACTCATAAAAGGTTACTTTCATCACACTACTGTCTAAAACACTCTTCATACATACAAGGTCACATTGGAACAGAAATCTTTTTAAATTTAAATTTATGTAAAAGATTTTATCATTAATATTTTTTACATTACACAACAGGTTTAAATTATTCAAATTAGTTCAACCTGTTGTTTAGACGTTTTGGGGACATTTTCTTAAATGTAGGAACATTAATAAAGATATTTGGATTAAATTATTCAATAAAATTTAAACTGAACCCACCTGAAATAGAGTGACTATTATATATACCTCAGAAAATGGGCATTTCCCGAAATAATTTCTGTATAATAAGTGTCATTAAACCTCAGAGAATAATTTCTTCGTTTATTAGATATTTGCAATTAATTAGACACATTTTATTCTGTTAGAAACCAAAAATTAACTCTACGATAATTAATTTTGTACACACGCCACAGTGCCTATTTTATGGATAGGCGATCAACCCACCACGTCTTTAGTAAAATTCTTACGACAGCATGAAAAACTTCCATAAACTTTAATGTCCCGAGTGGTTTATGAACACACAATCTCAGGGGTTTTGGCATCAAAGTTCACATACTCATTAATAATAATAATAATATAGCAAAGTATTCAGATATTTTAGCTTTAAGAAACAGTTAACGAGAGCACTTTGAACCCAATCCAAAGTGTGCGATACTTCTGCTTTGGTTCTTTGTGTTCCCGATTACTTTTGGTCTTACACAATGCTTTCAGAGGCTTTCCAGCTGAGAGCAATGATTTTCTGCAGAATCTGACTTCCATTATTCAATGACAAGAGGAGAAGAAATGAAAGAAAATCCACTACGTACACAAGGCTCACTATAACGTGAAGCATGGGAACCACAAAAAAACCCTCGAAATAGCAAGCGAGCGAGGGCGAAATAGTATTACGCATGCGTACTACGGTCTAACTGACGTTAACCATGCTTCTCGTTATAGTGGGCCCATTATCCTTCAACACGAGTGGGATACAAAATTCAGAACAGACGAAATTAGTTTAACTTTTACCAAAACGAATCCAAATATTTATGACATTTTTGCGGTACTTACAGTTTCTTAAAGCTACTATCGGGACAGTGACATGACACAGGGCACAACATTCTCCTTCAAAGTCCTTACCATTCACTTAACATTCATATCATATCATTACCTCATCTCATTCTGCGTTACATAACCTCTTACGTTGAACCAGCCCAGTTACGTGATACAACTGACTCCATGTAGTACAACATCACTTCAGAAGCTAATATTTCTTCAGCTACTAAAGAAATTCACTTCCTACGTTTATCGAAATTGAAGATTCGTTAATTTGGTCACAAAAGCAGCCAATGGTTCCTATCCCGAGCCAGATTAGTCCAATCCACTTTTTCCCAACCTATTTCATTTTAATATTATCCTCCTATTAACGCATGGTCTTCCAGACTATCTGTTACCTTCAGAGTTTTCAGCACATATTCTGTACGCATTTATCATTTCTTCCACGTGTACTACATGGCCCTCCCACCTCATAATTGTTACTTTAAATATTCTAATAATATTTTGTAAAGAGTGCAAATTATGGTTCTCCTCATTATGAAATTTTTCAAGCCGCCTGTAATTCACCCTTCTTCGTTACATCGCACAAGAAGCATGACAAGTTTTTAAGGATTTGAATTACAAAATGCTTTTACGCTGTAATTCTCTTTACCCAGACTATTTCTTGTACAATATCGTTGTTATTTCTTACACATAAAAACCTTCATTCTCCGTTTCCGTTATATTCATTACTAGGAGACGCTGATGTAGAATACAATATATAAAATGAATTATGCTCACCATTGATTCACAGCTATGCAACAAGATTCCCTTTCATGCATAAAGCAATCACATTAGCATTTAACAGCTTATAAACGGATAAAAATACTAGAATGAATGTAATGCCCCATTCTTTAAATATT
Source organism: Zootermopsis nevadensis (assembly GCF_977971745.1). NCBI lineage: Eukaryota > Metazoa > Arthropoda > Insecta > Blattodea > Termopsidae > Zootermopsis > Zootermopsis nevadensis. The sequence goes on along the minus strand of NW_028259139.1, from coordinate 9,728,654 downwards.
ATAACTGGAATTCATTAAATCAAGATTAGCATATATTTCGTGTATTTCATTAACTCTAATATCTGTTAAGAGAAAAAAAGGATTTTTCTGTTTTCACTGTTTATTATGAAATTGGATTAATAAATTAGCAAGAGAAGAACAATTTAATAATTACATAAGAACTTGTTAAACATGCGTGATACAAATAATAATTACATTATTTCACTATATGTCGTTTAAATACGAAGTGGGGAGGAGAAAGATTATTCGGGTAGCAAAACTGTAAAATTTATCTAGTCATTTTATGTACTGATCAAAAATTAATACAAATCGAAACAATTTTGATATACGGTAATCTGATGGCCTGCATAGTACAAACATATTTGGCAATAGAGTACAAAGATTCAGAACTACTATAACCAAAGCCAATCGTAAAACATGACGTTTAGCTAATTATATTTTCTCTTAAAACAAATTAGAGTAAAATGCATATTAATGTTATCGATATTAGTTTTACAAGTAAAAACTTTCTGAAAGGTTTCATTAACGCAAAAATGCATATTTCTTATCTTCGTTATCTTTTTCCGATAAGAATAAATACAGTAATATCCAGTTTTTAAAATATTTTTTAAATAGTTGAATTTAAAGTATCGAAGAATTTGTGGCCCTCTGGACACCCCTTTACACAAACTACAGTTGTAACACACAGAGCCTCTTTATGACCACAAGACGAAATATGCCCGGGTGAATGTCGTTTTATTTTCTAGAAGATTCCTTTTCACAAAAGAACTCAGCTGGTCATCGTGTGTAAGGAAAAGTTTCTTCCATTGTAAGAATCATACAAATGTTAAATTACAGACCATTTGCAGTACATATGTAAGCTTAGAAATGTTTCTAAAAATATGATCCCATCCTTTCAAAGCCTACATATGCAAGATGATATATAGCAAAAATTAACAAATTCTGGTCTACATTTTGTGGCGAAGGTCCTTGGGTAAAGCAGCCTCCCATATATCCGAGTGAAACATAATATTAAAAATTTGTTAAGAAAATACGAGGGCATAAATGGGGTTGAATTTTTTGAGACTGTGTTCGGCAGGAGGTTTTCGTATTACTAGTATTGAAACTTTGGGTTCTGCCGTCATGGACTTCTTCAATTAATTATATTAGGGAAATCAATGGAAGAAATTTTTCCATTTTTCTGCCTAAACCCTATGCCACTCAGTTGCTAACCTTCGAACGAAAGTACGTTTTCGATTACATCCACTAGAAAGAAGTCAACATAACGAGAAAATCAGTTTTAACTACATCTGTTAGTACGGTCAGGATAACAAAATCAAGTTAGAAACAATTTGTTTGTAATGAGGCTACGATAACGGAAACATGAAAAGTATAAAATAATTTATAATAAAATCTATTTTAAAACAACTTGAAAGAATTTTTTAAAAAGAAGACGAAAATAAAATAACATGAAGATGAGATTTCTGGTTGTCAAGGCGATGAAAATTTTCATGTTGTTCTTCTGGGTTGTAACGCTTTGTGAACTTTTAGATAGATACCAACTACCTCCATCTTCAAGTCAACGTGGCTTTACGACCCAGAATTCGAACATCGGCAACATTAAGATGAATCCCACGAGTACAATTTATGATAACATAATATATTTGCGACTAAAAGTGTTACAAATCTGTATTTTGTGTATGTATGTATGTATGCTGCCAGAAAGTATAATTTCTTTATTACTCATTCCCATTTAAACCATACTGGAATATTCCTACACCAATAATTTAGAAAATCTTGAATTAATTACAGACCACAGAAAAAAATACGTACGAATTACACTTGATCCCATGTTACAAACACAGCGATTGCCATGCGAGTTACTTGTCATTCGACATACAACATTTACACATGTGAACAGTGGCGTTTCTAATTCACGTTTCCTTCTGTCCCAGTGGGAATTAGTTCTGAGTAGCGATTTGTTGTGTGTCTAGAAAACAAATCACCTGCCTGCCTCGTTCTTCGCTGTAACCCATCACTCTAGCTCTGGGCCCCAAAGGGGAGGTTCATGTCGATTCAACATTCAACAGGTGTAAAGGAACAAGCATTCAGCAGTGTAAAGACACACACCTTCAAAATGGGGCATATTTCTTTAGTTAAACTCGTCTTTCTAGGGTGTTAAAAGAATAGTTGTGGAAAAATGTTTTGGAACTCGTTCACTTGAAATACTGAAGAAAATACAAGATAAAATTACGACGCATCTAAAGAAAACAGACTGTGGAAATTTGAGATGGAGGCTAGGACCATTTCCAATGGCAAATTTTGGCATAACAGGCAATAATCTTTCGGGTTCTGTTGACAGAGAATTAACTGTATTACATCTTTAAATATACCACTACTGTGACGGTATCTAGCTTTGTACACCCTTGATTTGACAAACAGTTGCCCTCTAAGGCTAATTACATAAGTGAGTTGGAGTGTGACTCACTTAAATGTCCCTGAAGAGTGTTTATTCGCACCGAAACGAACACTTCATGGCTATTCAAACACTTGTCCCACTTTGTCACAGGTATGCAAATGTATTCCTCAGCATATAGCACAGCCAGCTTTATTAGGTTTCTATTTCAAGCCTGTCCAAGCTGCTGTCTTCCGGATTAAAGCCATGAAATCAGGGTCTCAAACCTATCGACGTCTACCAAAGACCTAAATCAATGGCAAATGATCAAATCACGTATATAAATTTAGTTTTATGTCGAAAGGAAATTAAGATGCGTCTCAGCAAACCAGAGAGGATGATAATGTTCTTCAGGATAGTGACGCGATATATACTCATAGGTAGATAACAAAGTTTTGAAGAAACATACTATCTTCATCTTCAGGGATGAAAAACATCTTCATCCTCGGTGCCGTAAGAACCTCAAATCTCACAAAAAGATGAGATGGGAAGAATAAATAGAATACATGGGTACGCTCATAAAATATACAAAGTTTAGTCTGAAAATCTAAAGGAAAAAGGACATTTGGGAGACAAAGACGTTAATGGAAGGATGGTAATAAAACTAGGATTAAATAAATATATATTGTGTATGTTGATTGGAGTCAACTAAAATTGTTGTTGTTAACGCGAAAATAAAATTTACATATATTTTAAATATCTTGACGAGCTTAGTAAATATTAACTTCTCAGCGAAGCTAATCCATTAAATTATTTATAATAGATCAAGAAGAATACCTAATAAATATCGTTCAATTTTAATACCAATTATATATGTGGAAAACTCCTGGTCATTACGTGATTATGTGCAGCATTAAAAGAATTAATATTACACGTGACTTCCACTCCCTCAATTTACAATTAAAATTCTGAAAGAAAACCGATATGGGCCCTGCTTAGTTAGCAGTTCGTATGTGAGCTATTGAAAGAAGGAGACAAATTGAACGGATTCCTAAGGGGTGTAGCACACACGTCACTATGGTTGTCACAGTTGGTTTTCCTGTTCGTATAGAAGGGCCGATCCGTCCGTGAAATTACCTTATGAATTTCGAATTTCCCTAGCGCGATCACGATCCGTATGAGAACTGGTGAAATCTAACTGGTGTGGGAGAGTGAAGGTGTGAAAGATGCGAAAGTAAAGTTCGTCTTCTTGCAAATGATCAGTCTCAAGAAAAAGCAAGCAATATTCATGCCAATTTGACACAAGTAAATGAGTAAAATCTTCCTGAGAAGCTGACAGAAAATCATCTATCCAGTAAATGATGTAAGTTTTATGGAAACCGATGGTTCCTTACCGTGTTCAAAATAGCCAATTACTTGACTACATCCTGAATCAGATCAATCCACTCCCATCATCTCACTGTATTTGCTCATTTTTTAATATTATCCTCCCAACTATACTAGTAATTCTTATCATATCAATTTAAAGTAAAACAATATGTATGGATAAATAAACAAAAAAATTAGAAATGATCAGCTGTTTTACAAACATTTCTTACGCAAAGGCCAAAGTCTCCCGAAATAATTTTATACATTGGCAAAGCTTTATGGTTGTATTCAGGGGGTAATATACAGGTTAATATCGCATTTACCTTGAAAAAAGCAAGGACAGCTTCCTTCCCTATTCCTTCAAGTGCATCCAAAGTTCACATCTTTTGATGACAAAACATTTTTTTCTTATTCATAATTCTATAAACATACACCGGCGTATGATAATATTAAAAATGTAGGATGTGAATTTCTGTATTTCGATCAGTGTTGGGAGTGATTCGGAGTTATTCAAGGTTCTTATGAACACGATCAAAGAATATGAAAACACGTTCTACGAGTACAGGTCCTCGTGGAACGCGGATTATTGTCGCCATACCGTTTATATGGGCTTATACAGTGTCCTGACCCCTTGGGTGTTTTCTCATTGATGTGATGGACGGAATAGGACGGCCGTATATATGTCTGTAATCAAATATAAATGTTAATTGTTCATTAGTGCTGCCAGATCCGTGAAGTACATTACCTCTGCACTAATTGGGTTCACTCGCCACACATAAACGCTTGTAGTGCATATCAACGCCTCATTATTCAGTTACTCTACCGTAATCTTGTACCAGTTTAGAGATACTGAAGCCATTACAGAATTCTGTCCAAGTATACATTATATACATCGCTGTCTTGTTTCTAGAAAGAACACGATCTAATGCATACAGCGATTTCTTTGATATTTAAAAGAGATGTCATAACATTTTATTTTTAGAACAAGAATTTAATGAAAATGAAGAACAATTATTTATTTCACTGCATTAATTAACATATTATGTTGCTACTTATATTATTTATGAATTACATTTATGATGCACTTAGAATATTAATGTAACACACATGACGATGGTCGTGCTGTAGCTCAGGTGGTTAGTCGCCGGCCTTTTCACAGCTGAAACAAATTTTTGTGCTCAGGTCATTGATTATGGGATTTGTGGTGGGTAAATTGGCATTGGGACAGAATTCTCCTTATCAATATCACCACAATGCTGCTTCAGATTCACTTATACATCATCTGGGGGATGGACAAAGGGTATGTTAGTGTTCCAAATCCACAGACATAACTTCACACCATCGCCGTTGACATGAATGAAATAAGAATTTATCAAATATGTGTGACATAAAATATGAACTTATATTTTGGTACTGCTAAAGAAACACAAAAATAAAGAACATTAAGTTAATTAATAACTTATTTATTTAAAATAATATATTCAGGTATGTTATATTACTGAAAGGAAAAAATATTAAAAAGAGATTACTCTGAGACTAGTATTTAAATTCTAACAAAAGGACAGTTTTCTGTGTAATAACTTACGATATGTGTACTTGTGGCTTACTTGGTTGTACGGGCTTCGTGACTAGAAAGACAGCAATTATTTTTGGATTAGTGACCTCCATATTGGAAAAATATATTTGGGTCGAATCTGCATTGTGTTCGTACAATCTCAGTCAGATCAGCTGAAGTGATAATAATTGTGGATTTGATTCAGGAATTATTCAGATGCAATCTTTATCACAAAAGAAGTTGGGACCCGCAGTGCTCAGGCACATGAAGAACGGGTCATCAAAGTGGTAGTACTTTTTATCACAGCACTGGGAATTTGAGGCACATATTTTCTCCAGTCAACCCTGACGAATATAAGGATAGTGTATTCTAATTGGGTACAAGAGTCAAAATAATATTTTCCAGTTCATAAAAATTTATTATCTCGTCAGTAATTAGGCATACTCAGCTATATGCTTTTATGTAAAAAAAATTGCTTTTTACTTTGCATGTACAGTTTCATAACGTAAGCTGTAAGAATATTCTCAACAGCTTCATAGTCAATCTAAATATGATTATTTAAACCAGTTTCTCACATTAATTTGATGAGATTGGCTTTTCGCAAGAAAATAAGGACAAAGTTCTGTATTTATATTGTAAAAGAGATTTCGTAATACCTTCCAAATTCCATCTTCTCATTTGAAGTAAAGTCATGCCCCTATATTATATGTCCGCCTTACCTAATATTAATTCTGTTCTCGCCTCCAGGTAATTCAGTGGTTATATTTTTATTTCCAGTTTTTACTACCCTTTTCACTGTAGAGAAATAAAAAGAGACAGTTGGAATACGGGATGAAAGAAACGAACAAGAAGACAGCAGAAACAGGTAGAAGGAAGGAAAACAGCGGATGGAAAAGAGAAAGGTGGAATTAAAAATAAGTGTGAGAAATATAGAGGGCACAGATGTAAAAATATACTTGTGATAAAATTAATGTAAACAAAAATAGTGAGTAATGAAAAAGTGAAGAACTGAGATATAGGTCTGATAACTGAGATGGGGAGTCGGCGAAATATGTTACAAGAAAAAACAGAAAAACGGAAAAGGGAGAAAAAGGGAAATATTAGTGAGAGATGTAGAGCAATAAGAGAAGACAGAAAATAAATACGAGTACTAAAATTTACAAAACAGAGGTGTATTCAGAGACTGGAGACAAGGATGATAGATGCGGAGGACAACGCGTGAATAAGAGTAATATTGGGAAATAGTAGGCTAACTAAGGGGTAACGCGGCAAAACGCAATCACCTCCTGAAAGAATTAAAGCCGGCCGGCACACACATCGCAAAGCGGGCATGCTATCACAATGTGTTTCACTAATCTAAAACTTTTTCCGATTTAAAAATTTGATAACAGAATGACAGAAAAACTGTAATAGAATATGATTTCTCTAATAATGTGATACGTGTATGCATTCCAGCAACACAACTCCATGAATTGCAACTGATAACAGAATTAAATTAAAGATAGAAATCCTGAAAAAATGGATCTTTCTTCTTCAAATAAAGGCATAAATCAATTCAGTGACTGGGCAAAGCTTCATATGAATGTATGCGAATTCTCTTTACAATCCAGCTTAACAATTCTGCCAAGTTAGCAAAATGGCTACTGTTGTAACTAGTGAATCCTCACGACTGACAATAAAAGCGAACTGAAATTATCACGAGGCTGCTAAGAGTACCTACAGTTAAAAGAATAAAATAAACTATGCACCCCTTGAATTGCTTACAACAAAATAGTGCATAGATGTGTTGTCCAGGAACCTCAGTTTTCCAATATTTAAATACGTACGACAATATTGTGGATGTGATGCCTAAGACGATAACAATTGAAGGTTTAAACCCTTTCTCGAGGTAATTATTTTTTGATGACTATAGAAGTAGCTAATTCTCCTTTTCCTTCATAAGCTCTTCTGACAAACCTCGTCAGCATATCTACTCATTACGTGACTGAAGTTTGAGGATTCATCAAAATAATGTCAAAGATTTTAGTTTGACGACGTCGACAAGAAAGTTTCTTCTTCTTAGAGATTAAACTGAGAATAAGAAAATTAAATGTTCTTCCAGTTACTTACGCATGCGTGTTCATACTCAATTGAAAATATGCTACACCTTAACTGTCGTTTTTATGCAACTAATCTTCAACGACAACGCATTTCAAACGCCGAACTGATTTAAGCACATATAAATGGTAATATTCATAACGCGTTAACAACTTACATTGTGACAGTTTGTGAATATAGTGGTGAAAATGTTTGGAACTAAGGTAAGATAAAGCAACAAAGTCATAAATTAAATTAACAAATTCTACTTTTTGCCCATTACTCCTTGACTGATGTGATAAAAAAAGGCAGACAGTAATTACAAATAAGCTCACAGGTAAAAGAATTAATAATTGATCAAATTATGCTTATGAGATTAATGATAATGATATAAATGAACATAAAAGTTTTTAGATTTTCCTAGAACCTGCCTTACGTCTCTGTTAACTTGGATTCATAACTGAAAGAGTAACTCATAAATTATGTGAAATCTGAACTGACAAAAAAAATTCATTTCTAACCTCAACACATGAAAACGAAACTCCACTGTCAGAATAAAACTGTTAAAGATTATAATGAAACCGTAGATTCTGAACCATTATCCTGTCTGCTAGTGTGGTATTAACTGTGCAACCACACAAACGGACACATAGTTCAAACACACACTCTTCATCACAAAGTTACAAAACAACGAGAAACGATATCCTTTAAAGTTGAACCTCACAGCTGTGGGTTTTATTTTTCGCTCACACAAAGAGGACGCTGTGTGTATTGGTTGGTTTACCCCTGAGGGCGATCCGTCACATAGAGGCAGTTCGTATTTGCATTCAACTAGCGTAGCATCACGCAACGCTGCACCAAGTTCCGACACGCTAGTGTCTCATAACTTGTCCTATCACGACCAATGACCAACTGCAATTTCTATCGCGAACAATTCTGTGGTCCAAAGGCTTATCTACCCAATAGCAGCGCGCGGCACGACTTACTTGCTTGGCCCTTGTGTTACAAAAGGGGCAGAAATATCCCCTTCTGTTTATTTAAGATTTTTTACTAAAGCGATTGATAAATCTTCGCCCAATAGCGGAGCGTTTTAACAAATACAATTATTTATCCCTTGTTTATGAACATTCTAATGCTTATTATCTGTTGTACAACGTATATGTTTGATTTAACACTTAGTAATGCTTTTCAGAGTTAAATACGCAATAACTGTTATAAGGAAATAATACTGGTCTAATTTTAATGACTGTTTTGGATTCTAAAATATATGGGGGAAAAACACTCGGAGATTTTTTTTTTTTGGGGGGGGGGGGAGTCGGGAACCAGCCACAGAAAGAATTTCATTTTCGATTTAAACATTTGCATCTTACGAAGAGTTTTAAACGAACAAATAGTATTAATAAAATGACTGGTTAAAGCAGTTTAAGGAAATAATAGCTGCTCACACTGATAATCACTCAAAACTCAAAAATACAAATCGAAGAGTTGCTTAATGTGGAAGTAGGTGGACTTAATCAGTTAATCAGCTGGTCAAATCCTACCTCTGGCTGTTACTGTACGACATATGAGGGATGAACATAAAATATTGTTTCGAAATAAGCAGAAATGTTTGTGGGTCATAGATGAGTCTCATATCGCTCATGCATTAACAACTTATCAATCGTCATGTTGGTCCAATTTAATGCGTTGTTATTGCTCAGTTAAGCGGAGGAAATATTACACATCTGTCTAAGCTAGAGCGTGAAATGAAATTTCATATCACAATTCAATCTATTGGAACTAAACGACATTTCTGTAATTGTCAAAATTGTTCTCGCACGGCTAATGATGTTTACAGTTCAATTATAATCACAGCTTAACGCCTCATTAATATTTAAATTACAGATATTAACCCTTCGAATTTCAAGCTCAGTATTTAAAGATTCAATCCGTACCGCAGAGAAAACACAATGTGTCACCATTACAAATACAAACTGGTTAATGCTATTCAACGAAATAATTGCTGTTTATTCAGAGAATAATACAGACAAATCACAAATACTCTCTCTGAGAGAGATGAAGACTTACTGAATGTTACACAATGTGGTACGTACAGTTTAAATTTATGGTAACCTCACTCTCATTTGATGAACTCAGGTTTTACAAACGAGACTGTGTTAACCGAGTCCGGCAGTATATAAATTACATCTGATACTAAGAAGATGGCTGTCCTTGATATCAGAATACTGTGTGACGGCCGTATAGCTTTTACATAGAACCTTTTTGTAATGTTTAGCTGGTCAAAACATCCCTGCCATTTATGGCCCCATTGATTCATTAAGCCTAATTCTGCTTTCACCTCTCCACTAGCCCCTTTCCTTGAAACGTTTAAAAACAAAAATATGTATAAGTTTATTTTTCCTGAACACATTAAATTACAAGTACTATGAATTTTAAATTTTAGATACCTTTTTAATGTTACTAAGATATCCCATTATTAACGAAAATCATTTGTCGTTTTGGTTTTGCGTAAAATATTTGAAAAAAATCAAAATAACGCTGAATAAACCAGATTCATGCATTTGTACTGGAAGTATAATGTCTTGTTGTGCAATAGGGACGTAAAGACCCTATTCAAAAATGTTGTTTGTGCCTTTCAGGATTTCGTATCTCATACCATCTACCGACATCGTTCAGAACAGTCTACCTGTTCGATATATCGAGTCGACATTTCGATACAAACCGATCGATGACTTGGCTTGTACAAACCCGAGCCCCTCTGCCCTCTCTAAACCTTCTGCTTTACCAGATTGAACCCGCTTGAAGCTTTCATCATTCCGCCGTCAGATGCCACCCACGTTCGTATTTGGAAAATGTTCCAAATTTCTGTTACATGTTATTTTTCTAACCCCCCTATCACTACTTGTTGCGCAAACTCGAATAATCCGAATTCTCATACAAAGCATACTGCCTCTTCAGGTACGACTATAAATAAATTCAGTAATGGATAAACGAGTTCTTTATTTATTTAAAAATTATTAAAATGTGTCGTAAGAAATATTGTAATAAGGTAAAGACTGAATCCAGGATTCGTTGATAAAACATTGCTTTGTGTACGTGTAAGACAAACCAAGAAATGAAATTGAGAACAAAGTCACACAAATGCTGATACATTCAAACGACTTTTCTTGAATTATTAGGTTAATTTCAGATAGATCAATATGTAGTCTACGTTATAATTTGAGTGTAATATTTTAAGCTTCTTATTTTATAACGACTGTGTTTCTTGGTCTGTTTAAAAAATCTTCCTCCGTTAAAAAGGTTTTAGAGAGTCATTATATAATGAATTGTTAAGGGTTCCAAAGAAATCAACCGTGACATTCTGGACAGTAAAGGAACTGACGAAAACAAAGCGGAACCTTAATCAGATAGGCCAGTCTTAGTACCAAGATTCGAACTGTGGACCCGACTAATGTGAAGTAGCAGTGGTTATTACTAGATACATTAAGACTCCTGAAGGTTACCATACAGGTCCCGTTATCATGTTGTTTTTTATACATTATCCCGCTGGCATTTGGCGGGATTCTAGAGTCGGGCTATCGATTTTGAGCTTGTGCGTTTGTTATTAATGTTTAATCGCTGTAATTTTTTTAAATTTACATTTTAAGAATATTTATAATTTTTAACTTCCAATACGATTTCCAAAGATAAAGCTATGACTATTCAGCACAAGCAAAAATTCATTCCCGTTAACTTTTACGGGTCATACGCTACGCTAGTATTTATAATGTCCTTCAAATTGGTGTGTACCTTGGATTATCTATCGCTTTATAAAGATCATCAAAGTGGCATCCATAACTCTAATAGCTTTATACATTCATCTTAAACAAGAAGTTATTATGCAAATTTTAAACTTATTACAATATTCGAGCCATGAACTGAAACATGTCAACATACGCATGTATGACCTCACAAGGTGCACTTAGAACAGTGGAGTGGCAAAACAGCTCGATTTCTTATCACTTCGCTCGCCGCCATCAGCAATGGTCGTACAGAGGAACAGACCGGAAATTAAAAGCCAAGACTGGACAATGCTGTTGACAGCTACACCATTAGCAGGGGATCAGTAATGAAGCGAGCCTCCAGTCAAAGCAGCACAACCACAGAATTCGTTCACGCTGTAATGCGTCTGCACTTTAATGTCAACTTCACGTCGTGTACAAACCAGGCTTTGGTGAACAAACCATTACAAATGGTTCGGAGAAAATGTCTGCCTAATTCCAGATGACCCACTGATTGTAGTATAATCACTATGTATGGCGTAGAGGACATTTTCTTGCCTAGTACAAATTAAAGGTTCATGGAAATATCGCTGTTATGTTGTGGCAAAAATGACAAGTCCATAAAAACAAATCAAAGTGTTTTAAGGATTATAGCGGACATGGATCAGATTACACTGACTGTTTACGAAATACCAAGACATAACCACAACAGATCTGTTATGGAAAAAATATTTTCAAATTTTAGAGGGCCTAATTTTTGTACGATTACCGTTATATGTGGTACGGATTGATTGAAGATCTAGCTTGGTTATTTGTTGCTGTTTTTTTGTATTTCTCAACATTCTACAATTATATTAGTGTTCCCTAAATGGATTATGTTTTTATTTATATTTCTTCATTTATTTTTCTTTGTGTATAAATTTGTTTCTTTTTTGGGCTTCCCTGTAATTGGCTGTTATATTTAATACTGTACATGTATAAGTTTAATTAATCACTTTTTGTAATATTTTTCTTTATTATTTCATTATTATTGTATATTTATCAGCGTTTGCCTGTTATTGGCTTCTTCCTGTTGAAAAACACGTAAATAAATTAATTTAATTTAATTTAATTGATATGATACCACTACAAACACGTTTTACAGTTACTTTCAGTTAAGTTTTGTTTGTCGTTTCGTTTAATACACTGATAGGCGTTACAGTTAATTATCATTTCATTAAACATTTAAAGCCAAATAAAGATAATTATATGCCCCACCTACTTTGACAATCATTTTTAATCTGTATTTATGTGTTTTCTATGATTCTAAGAATATACAACGATTATTAACTAAAACACTAAACAACAGATCTTTGTAATGGTGAAGACGTGTTTTTTCTTTGAGGTACAGACCACATTCTTAAATATTATTTAAAGAGCTTCGGTTTTCAAAACAAACTGTCACTTCTTATCGCCCTAACGTCTTCATTCTTACTTTATCCTTACCAGAAGGACGAGTGGGCATTGCCTGGGACCTTCTAACTATAAAATTCTCTTTCTATCCCCCCCCCCCCCAGAAATCGAGGTATCTCTCACTTCTCCCCCACCAATTCTCTCTTTACACCTACTCTACTGCTGTCATTCTTATCTCTCTCTCTCTCTTGGGCTTCAAAGGGTTGACAACAGAGAGTAAACGAGAGGAAGATATGACTGTACTAGGTTCAAAACCCACCTGGTATACATCGGGTATTTGTTTTTCCACTTCCAATTCCCTAAGGGCCTGAAAGGCAATGTATATGAGACCACATTTACCATACCTGAATCCTGTCACGTTTCATTCGCAAATATTGAACGGCAGGCCGTATCGATTATGAATATGGCTTACAAACGGAACACATGGCAGCTGAAAATTCTGTGTATATCCGAGTGCATAGGTGCCATAAAATATTAAATGACGCTGCATCAAAATCTGGTACAAATTATTTGCATTCTGTTCATTTCAACTGTTTTCCATACAAAAGACAGATAATAATGAGATGCGAACCGCTGCAAATTTGCAGTTTTGCCACTAATTTTGCAATACGCAGACAAACAAATTCGCACATAACGGTAGTTATATCATTCCAATGTCGCCACTTTAATAGACACAAATTCCCTTTTTCAATAATATAACAAAAAATAATACAGTGCGTACATTCCGTACTAAGCCACAAATCTGGTCAAATAAACAGATTTTTCATGAGAGACTGTTGAATTAAAGCGTGGAAATCAAATGCACTTTTACTTCCAGTGCAAAATATACATTTCAACATAGCGAGGTTTTTTAATAATAGACGTATAGCGTATTCATTATTAGGCTACTAAATATTTAACACAGTGTCAGGTGTATTATGTGCGAAACCTACTTTTATTAAACCAGATCAAATATGGCGGTCATGTATTTATAACGCCTGTTTCGTATTCTGGAGGTCTAGGGTTCAAGTCTGGGCTCCTTGACAACTATCCTGACTGTGACTTGTCGTGGTTTTCCTAAGTACCTCCAGGCAAAGTTTAAGACACCACTTTAAATTATACCATAACCTCTTCTATCCTAATTAGCAGAAACGACAGAAATTTTGAGTTGCATATTAGAAAATGCTGAAGTTATTTATTTGGAAGTTTAGAATCTTATCACGATCGTTTAAACAACAATTCAGATTTCAGTCCTTACCGAAAAGAAAACAGAACCCATCACCGTTACAACGACACATATGTCAACACTGCTGAAGGAACTAATTTCTGTTCACGCTAAGAATAAAATAAAACGCATAATTACAAAACACAGCGTCTCCCTTTGTTACAGCAGACGGTAGATATATTTACCACAGGGCTTTAAAGTGTTAAAGACTTTTATAAGAAGCCATGAACTTAGGAAAAGAACTGTGATTTCAGGAACTTGAAGTAACAGAATATCGTTGCTGCCACTGCCATCTGGTGACTATATTGAAAGACTCGACGCATAAGACTTCTTTATTCCTTTCTGTGCTCCAAATAATAAGCTTTACGCGCATAACATTTTTAATGAAATAGCAGAACACTTCAGAGCAAACGATCTCTACTTCAGTGCTTTATAGAGGGACTTCTGAAGACGTCACTTCCCTCCGGATATTCATTTGCATCCCCTACTGCGTGACAAGAATCTAAGCTACGCTTGTATTATCGTCATTAGATATAGATTACTTGTCATTCATTGCACGAAGCAGGGCTTGTTTTATTGCACAAAACGATAGCGAAGTGTCAATATTATTCGCTTTATACTGCCTTAGAGTGCTCTTCACTTTCAAGTTGTTCATTTTATTACAGGACGAAGAATACTTAAGTCAATAGTAAATTACAATTTTGGTTCTGTGTCCATTTTACGCAAAAGACAAACAGCTCGATCACTGAACGGCGTTTTCTTAAAACTACCGAAATTGCCAGCGTTGTCCTTAAAATAAATCGCACAAATAATTACATTCCTTATGTGTTACAACAATCTTATCAATATTACACCTTTATGTTGACAAATGTATAATTTACTGGAGTAGAGATGAGTTTTAATCGTTGCACGCGTTAAATACAAGTAGAGATTTTTTAATTTTTGCGATATTATAAATAATCTAAGTTGAATAAATATAATCCTTTACTACGTGTAAACCAATCAACGTAATAAATTACAAGTGGAAAACTGTAAATGGTACAGCACGTCTTCAAGTTTTTAACATTCGTCCATCGTAAAATGAAAAAGAAGGTATAGTTAATAATTCTTAGGAATACACACTAATTGGAGGATAATGTAATGCAAATACGTAAAGTTTGCACAACACGCAATGTTCCGCTCATGGATAAATTTATACTTGTTATTTGTAAGATGCAAAATTTCATTTGCAGGTTATATTTCAAAATTTTAGTAGTTCACGATGTGTACGTTAGAATATTGTACTTTCTTGTAATTTACTCCAGGTTTTGTCTGTAAACACTTACAAACACAACGAACAAAACACGCCTCAAGAATAAACTACAAACATCTCACCTCAAAATGTATGAAATTTTTACCTAGCGACCGATATTGTGAGATAACACATTTTTGTTTTGCAGCTGTCTTTAGCAACATTCCAGAGAACGTATACATGTTTACATGTCATGGTGAGAACGTTTAGAGATGGTCGGTACATCCGCATGCTAGCAAAATGGCTGCCACGGATTCTTGCTAACTCTCCGAAGACGGTAGGTTATTGTCGTTGCATTCCGGTATCCACGTAAAAGCAGAACGCGCAGAAATGATACTGCCCAGGGCTACAGCAACATATAGACTTAGCACTCTGCACGCATCCATCAAGCAAAACTATGCAACAACTTTGCATGGCTTCAGGGTAAGACTTCAGTACAGCTGACGAATTCCGCATGAAACCGCATGCAGAAAATAACCAGTTTCACATACCGTAATCTCTACATACAGTGCGAAGGAAAAACGGGAGTACATCTACAAAGATTATTATAAACTTAAATGTAACAAAAACGAACATGAACATGTACTTAGCTTGTTGTACGTTCATATCTGTGATTATGTCTGTTTGCAACTTAAAACACTAAGTTACATATTTTTAACACTATCCCACGCTTTTTTAAGTTTGTAAGACTTGAGGTTCTCACAGCGGTGAGTATGAAGATATCCGTCTTCTGGGTTGTTGCGCTGTGTAGTCTGGTCGATGTTTACCAACGTTTCGGAGGTCATACTGCCTCCGTCATCAGGGCGGAGGCAGTATGACCTCTGAAACGTTGGTAAACATCGACAAGACTACACAGCGCAACAAACCAGAAGACAGAAATCTTCATACTCTGATGACGGAGGCAGTATGACCTCTGAAACGTCGGTAAACATCTACCAGACTACACAGCGCAACAACCCAGAAGACAGAAATCTTCATACTCATCGCCCTGATGACGGAGGCAGTATGACCTCTGAAACGTTGGTAAACATCGACCAGACTACACAGCGCAACAACCCAGTAGACAGAAATCTTCATACTCATCGCCCTGATGACGGAGGCAGTATGACCTCTGAAACGTTGGTAAACATCGACCAGACTACACAGCGCAACAACCCAGAAGACAGAAATCTTCATACTCATCGCCCTGATGATGGAGGCAGTATGACCTCTGAAACGTTGGTAAACATCGACCAAACTACACAGCGCAACAACCCAGAAGACGGATATCTTTTTTAAGTTTCCTTCGAAAATAAATCCGACTGTGATCCCTGTTTGGCTTCAACAGAAAACTGGCGTGGAACAGCTAAACCAGAAATACAAGTATCATTTATTTGTTCACTACCACATACGCGGGTTACTGTGCTGATGATGTAAATCGATTGAATATTTGTGCTGTATCTATTCAATTTTCAATGATAAAACCAGAATTTCACCTCCGGGAATATATTGTGATTCAATAGAATCCGTTGTTAATAAAAAAAATTAAATTCTGTTATATTGCAGAACATCAAATATTTTAAAATAGAAACCTTATCAGTTTCGTGGTTCAGAAATACTAATTTAAAATTATATAGGCCTATGAATCATAGTGTTACAGAAGTAAGTTTTAAGATTTTTATACGTGAAAAATATTATTTAATTTCTTTATTGTGTGTTTTATTTAACGACGCTGTCAGTAGCTCAAATTATATAGCACTAATTACAGAATAATTAGTGAATAATTAATCTCAAAGGATGCTGAATGGGTTATACAACGATATACCACAGCTCAGATAAGAAAAACACCGTCTTAACGAGTCGCGCTAAATGGTTTATATTTTTTAACCTTTTTAACTGTTTTAACAAAATTCCAAACAAAATTTTTTAGCACATAATTTTATCATCATAGTTGTTATCGGGAGAACGGTAAAAACGATAATCCCACTGCTCTGACGTCAAACACGTATTCGAACCTGACGATGGCCACACTGGGTTGAAACATGTAATTTAAGAAAGTGGACTATGAACTGAGCACGTGAGTGTAACGGGCAGAAATAAATAAGAATAACTTTTACAAATGTTATTTGAGACAAATTTAAACAGGATGTAGGGCTATAAATAAATAAACACAATGAAGTAATTTATGACACTGTATTTAGATATGCCCTGAGTATTTTTCGATTCTCAACGATAAATGTCTGTCGGAAATTAACAAACAAACAAACATCACCATTAATTAGGAGTTATATTACTCGCTAATAACTCTTAAAGTATTTACAGTCTAAACTGCAGTACAATTTGAGTTACGTTCCAAATATATACCAAATCCATGTAGGAAAATTCTTCTTTAAAATCTAAAAATAGTTACGATGGTAAAAAAACTCATTGTCTTCAATAAAAACGTACATTACAGTGTTACCAATAGCATTTGTCACATATCCCAGACGCGTTTATTGCCCTCCTCGAATCACGCTCCTTTATTTGAAAATTTTTATAATATTTGATAAAAATTATAAATTATTAAATTCCTCATCGTGTAATTCCCGTTGTTCTCCCGTAATTTTATTTTCCTTGGGTAAAAAATTATCTTCAGAAGTTTGTTCTTAAATCTCCTTACTTTATATTCTTTCTTCAGAGTCAAAAGACGAAGTTTCACACAAAAAGTAACAGGTAAATTCATGTATTCTTTGTATTTTAATCTTCAGCTACAGATAACAGAAAAAGTATTACATTCATCCTAACGAGTTTTCAGGAGTACAAATTGGATTCATTACAAATTAAATTAAAGACACGTAACTATAGAAACGGTAAAGTTAATTTCACACTGGTAGCTCCTTTGAATATAATAGGCCATGAGAACACACAGTGTATTCTTAATGCTCGATGCACCTTTAAATGGTTGATCATAAGTGATTTAAATAAAGAGTTGCCGAAGAAAATTAAACCACTTAGATGCTAAAAGTCTAATGAATCTATTTTTCAATAAAATATTTATAAAATCTTATGAAATTGACTGCAGAAATATTTCACATAGGCTTGCACTTCTGTAGAGTTTATAATGAAGCTTTCTGTGGTCTTTGTACCGCGAATTAAGCTCCATCTTGCAACTAGTCGTTTGTCTTCATTAATGCGACAGACAGCGTACACAGACACATTTGTGTAAACTCAAGTGGACACAGCTTCCATCTATCGCCTTGCTCGCAGGCACACAACGGAAATGAGATGTAGGAAATGGAACGTGAGGAGACACAATTCTAATATTTTGTTTAACACATTAAAACCAAGCGGTAACTATATATACCACCTGCTTCGATAAACATTAACTCCGCATTTTAATCAAACAGTGTATATATGGGTTTCCTATAGGTAATTCTCAACGTTATCAGCGACTACGTCTCTGAATAGCATTAACCAGTTGATCTTCGTAATGGTGGTGTTGTGTTTTCTTTGCGGTAAGGAATGGCTTCTTTAATAGTATTTAGACGAATTTCAAAGGCGAAGAAGGAAGAAAGTTCTCAACCAGAATCGAGGTTCATACGAAAGCACAGACATCAACGTTTTTATTTCAGGTAATAATGTCTTGTTAACTTGTAGGTTGATATCAACATTTCGGAGAAATATACTGTCCTTAAGAAGAAAGTAAAATGTTCCTATGAAACGGAGGGATCTACCAATTTATCAACACCAAGCTATTACCAACAAAACCAACATCGTAAAATTTATGAAACACACAGTCTTAAAATTTATACTTGGAATTTCATCCGATATTAAGCTTATCTTCCCCGTTTTCAAACCAAATCAATTACTTTGCTCAGGAAATTTACCACAGTACAGAAGCTAGAGTAGTATTTGGTTCGTTTGTATTACGAGTTATGGTTCCTATGGTGTTTTAAAGTCAAAGCATTCCTCCGATAGTGCATATTCCTACCCAGAGTAGAGGAATGCATTGATCGTCATGTGACCAACACGTTTTGTGTTTATACATCAGGAGTATTTTATTGGATTATCTGACGACGTATTGCACCGGATTCATTCTTCATAAAACATAAAGCAAAAAGAAAAGAATAAAGCCATTTTGTCATTTAAAATCTCATTCGTTAAACGTTTTTGATCTATTAACTCTAATATCCATTTTGATATTATCCTAACACAGGAGATGTGTCCTGAGTGATACTGGATCCGTCAGTTGGTTATGCAGAGAAGAAAATCAGAATTGGTACAGAAAGGAGGAAGATTTCCAAGGGACCACAGAGAACCAGACATCATATAGGTCTGATCCTTTGTGATTGGACGGAGTAAGGGTCAGGTCAGAATTTCAAGCTCACAGTCACTTCCTGTTCCAACAGGAATCCAGGTATTCAACCCTCTGTCTTGGCTTACTCAGGTCGAACTCAGTTACTACGAAACAGCTTTGTGCTGCCATGGAGAAATGAGATATGGAACGATTACACCGATAATATCATAATTTCAGTCCTGATCTGTCTCTAGTGTCATAACTAAAGCAGATACTGATCTGACATCATTGATGTGCATCTAACAACATTGTATCGAATGACGCCATGTTTGTATATTCTGTCTAGCATTTGTCCACTCTTTTCAGACACTTGTCTATTATGCAATTACATGACTCTAATTTCAAATTACGCAATTCATAAATTTCTATTATTTGTTTTAAAGTTTTAAATTTCGTTTCATAGTTAACTTTCTCAATTTCTGTGATCAGAGTTCTGTTCGTACAACCTACCAGTCTCTTAAACTGCTTCAAAAGATAACAAGAGATGTTTACGCCATTTTAACCAAATAGCTTCATTTGCCCTTCGTCAGTTTATCTTATCAATAAGTTTCCTCGATGTTACTATGTTCGCGGTAACATACCATCGATGTTTATCCATGCCATATAATCCCACCCACAACCCTAAATCTTATTTCCCTAAGACCCATTTTAATATTATCATCCCACCTAAGCCCATGTATTTTTAGTGGTTTCTTCCCTTCATGATTCCAAACCAAAAGGTTATAAACAAATATAGATATAGCCGTACTAACAAATGTCCATATTACGTGGCCTGGAATGTCTTATTTGTTAATGGACAGACAACTGTGTATAAACAAATTAATAGTCCCTCTATTACTTTTAAAGACGTCCTTAAAACCGGGTCTAAAGACATCCTTTCGCACATAACCTTTCAGTTAACAAATTTATAACCAAATTATTAATGCTTCGTAATTCGAATAGATAAATAATGCAGAAATTTTTGAATTCTGTTTCAACAATCCGGAAATTACGAATAAATTCCTGATCAGGTTATTCTCAACTTTAAAACCTCATAAAAATTCAGTCCTCTATACAAATAGGACAACCGACAGCAGAACCTCGAGAGTAAATGAGCGCTGTTTTTATCCTCTTGATTGGTGGCAACTGGGCTGGGGATGAAAAAGTGCGCGCGTCAATTTATTTCGAAGCATGGATGATAAAAAAATTCGTTGGGTAATTCTGATAACAGAGAACTATACATCCATTTCCACTCTGGATCTAATACGAAACCGCTGCAATCACACAGAATGTTCCATTTTATACACACTTCCATCTTGCGATACGCATTGCTGAATGCTTCAAGAAGGGCAGAAAACGATTTCGATACGAAATAATATTCTGCTCGTGAATACGCCTTATTAGCACATGTGCAGGATTATCGTAACTGGCATGAGCAGCGGCCTAGCAGCTAGGAGTGACCTTGAATGGAGTGTAACAGGGAAGATTGGGAGAGTCTATTATACTGAGATGGACCTGCTTATAATTTCATTTTTGTAACACTGAATGCGATTTTTTTATTGTTTTAAAAGTTACACCCTCCATAACACGTGGAAGGACACATAAATAAGCCAACGCCATATTTAAATTTGTCGAAATTTAATTCTGATAAAGTAATTCAACTGACAATGGTCCTTCATAAGAAACTTAGAATATCTCTGAATGTAAAGAAATATTCCGTCTTTTGCGGTATAGTTCGAGTCACATTACTCTACCTCACAACCCCAGATTCATGTTTACAGTATCCTACAATCTACGTCTGGATATCTAAAGTAATGAGTTTCCTTCAATTTTTCAACAATACCATATGTCACAAATTTTTCATCTTTTCATTTGTGCTATTTCACATTTTCTTCAACATAATCACCATAATAATATTTTTGTTAAGAGCGAAAATTATGTAACTGTTATTACTCAATTTTTCTGGTTCTCCTGTTATGTTCCAACAAAGGTCAGTGGTTATCCAGCCTGTGGAGAAGCTGAAGTCTTTACCTAATAGACAGAATTATATGATCACATAGCAACACTTTATATTTAGTTACGTTTATCACCACGTAACCAATTACCTTGGTTTGGTTATACTTCATCATTCCCCAGGGGAACATTGCTCAGTCTGTGGTAAACATTCCTGCCTGTGTAAACAGCGACTATCAGTCAAACGTACACCACGGTTTGACGTCAGCCAACAGACTGTCCAGGGAAACAGATTAATTCAATTACTGGTTTGGCTTCGATATGAGGTTCACCTGCGAGTTGTAGTCACATACGAACAATCACAAACCTTTTAAAATCGTAAATAATACGCATATATATATAACTTTTATCATACTATTAATATACAGTCGGTAATCCTTTATGAGATTTTACGACTTTATTAACGTTTATATCTGTTTATTTTTTAAAACAATTTTTTGTTTTAAATAATTTACTTATTAAAATTATTTTATTCAGAGAATTACAAGAAACCTATAAATACAAAATTTACACTTACTTATTCGTAAAGCAGTGGTATATATAGTTGCCATTGGGCTGTGAAGGGTTTAAAGCTACTCGGATTTCACACCAATCTAAGCCTTTGAAAAATTGTCCTTTTTCTGTGACAGAAGTTAGATGCAGCTATACAACAAAGCAAAACTTTAGAAGGCTTTGTGTCTGTTCAAAGTTGTTCTTATCTATAAGATGCTTTGGAGCAACAGAGACACAGATGTAGTGGCGGTTCGAAGGCAAATGAGTGACGTGACACCTAGGGCTTAGTTTCCCTAGGCGGTATAAAAAATAAATAAAAACAACTTTAATGTTTCACGTCTTCTGACCAATTACGATTCAGAAATAACTTTCGAAAGTACGAATTATGCAGACATTTGGTAAAACTCTATGGACGAAGGTGTGTACCTACACAGCACATCAGGACAGAGACATGTAAGCACACAACTATGACCCAAGCGGGTTTCAAACCCGCGATATCAGGGGTAGAAAACCTTATGATAATTATAACTTTGGGTCACTGTAATTGGGAAAGAATTTTCTTGGTTTTTTTGTGCTTCATATTCTCCATCTCAATGTTTCTCAACTGGGGGTCCGTGGAACTCTGGGAGTCCGTAAGTTGTGCTGAAGGTGTCCGCGAGTTAAGTAGATTCTATTCTGTTATTCTCTATGTTGCATTGTTGCAACTTTTAAGTTTCTTAAATCTTATTCTTAATTTCAACAATGAAATGAGAACGCCGCCAGTGAAGTTTACTAATAAGTGTATTATAGTGATTATAGTAATCAAAGTCACTTTAGATTACTTAAATGTTACTTTTTATTTTTCTCACGCTGTATTTAATTATTTCAAGACATTATGTGTAATTTATCCTACTACGCGTTTCTATAAGATATTTCTGACGTTTCATGTAGAATTTATCATAAATAGATTCTTTCACTGTTAAGATGAGCATCTGTACTATTACAAAAAATCTTTATAAGCTTGAGATATAAAAGTGTTTTAAACATTTGAGTCTTAACAGTATTAACAATTACTACAATAAAATAATATTAAACTACGAACTACATATAAAACCAATTATACCGTCTTTAATATTGCTTACATATTTCATGGCTAACTTTGCACCAACGCATTTTAACTTTAAATAACTCGTTAAAACAAGAGAATAAAACTAAACTCCACACAAATGTGGGAAGTCAGTTCCCGATACTAAATATTCAGAACGCAACGACAGATGGATTAAACTGTGACAGACGGTGGTGCGATCTGTAAATAAACCCAGTAAATCTGTGCCACGGTTATTCATTGATTCCGACATTCATGACTTCATTTCGACAGAGATTGATTTGCTTTGCAAGTGTTACTGCAACCATAGGGAATACATCGGATTATTCCCCATTGCGATACGATATGAAAATATAACTAATATCCATCCCCCGAAACACCCCGCTACTTCAAATCTCTTCCATGTCTGTCACATGATCGCGTGTTGGATTAATTCCCCTCAAAACGAAATTGTGCATGTCGACAGAGTGATAAATGGGGTTGCATTGACTAGAAAATTTTAACACGATTAATGTTAAATGTATTCCATTTCAAGCTGTATACTTTCTGTAAATTAATATTCACTATTCTACATCACATCCTAATTGCACCGATGAAATACATGACAATGTATTTATACTTATTTTATATACAATTCACTCCCTAAATGTGTCTTTACAAAAGTAATGCGGTACAACAGAAAAATCTTATTTCATCAGGACAAATTAACAACACAAAGAATCGTACCTAAAGTAAAATACGCCTAAAAGAATTTCAGAAATAATTCTAATAACCCATTAAACGCCCGTGTTAAACATGTATAAGCCGCTATAAACATTTAGCAACTCTACATTTTACCCACAGAATGTATTCATATTTCCTACGTGATGTCTGTCTTCTGGGTTGTAGCGCTGTGTAGTCTGATAGACGCTTACCGACGTTTCAGACGTCCTCTTTTGCATCCACTGTCAGGGCAGTGATGACGATACAACCCAGAAATCTACGTGCTCATCGCGGTGAGAACCTTAAATCCTATTTAGCATTAACCAGTTGATCTTTTCGAAGATGCACGTACTGAATTCTTATAAACTGAGACGATATTCGGTTTCGAAGGATTGATAATGGTAGGAAATACATGAAGATGGAGACGGCCATGGCGTTAGTGTATATTTGTCTTTATATCACGTTGCAGCTTCTCAGATGTGCTACAGACTGTCACATTTGTGGTGAGAGGAGTTCACACAGAAAACCCTCTGCTTCTGGCGACCATGCAGCCAAGCGTCTGGGGAATAATTCCCACAGGGAAGGACTCTGATTTCTAGAGTTTGAATATCAGTTGATATGACAGTAACAATCAGGAACCAGATCAAATATAATGTTTCATGATTCTCATCAGTTAGAATTATTGCACAGTTTATCACATCGGTGACGAGCTTCATAATGTGTACCCCTCTCACCAGCTCTTATTGGGTTTTTAAAATCATTAGGGGCAAGACGGGGTGTGCATTAAAAGTCGTCAGTATGATGGTAAATACTACAGTTAATTTTAAATTTCCAAAAAAAAATATATCACTTAGAAGAAATAGACGTGTCTCTGCTGCTTAAAGTTTTTTAATTGAAAATGTCATTAACATTAAAAGTAATTTAATTAGACGGTGTAGTTAAATAAATACAAATTCCCTTAACATAATATATATATATATATACGTTTTTTTAAAAACTTTAAGCAAAACTGTTTTATTGAAAATTAAAGCTTCATAAAACACTTTGAAACAATACCAAAATCATAAATTATGTTATGTATACAGGCTTCCATTTAATGTTATCGTCATTAGCATGATATCAATATAACCAACATCTGATAAAAATACAACGCAGTATGGTCGGTGTTGTACGAAAGAAACTTACCATCCCTGATGAACACATCAGATGCAATGAGGCATTTAGCTTCCTGAATAATAGACTGACATTGACAGATCAAGATCTGTTATAAAACATACTGGTCCAGTAAACATTAACAAAACCCAACAACTAAACTGTCGAATACGATCTGATAACATATCATTCGAAGTTCACGATAAATAAACATCCAAATTAATCAAATTTATATACGTATGGGGCACTGTAATGAGTAACAGCTATGTAGAGGATGTGGTGGTTTGGAATGTACTGATTTTCCTTACCCTATTCTTACGACTTTACATCCTTCAATGTACTTATGAACCACAAATTGCGGTTCAGTTATGTTGCTTAATCCTTTAAAGGCCAGAGAGAGAGAGAGAGAGAAGATAAAGTGGTGGGAGTAGCGATAGTCACTACTGTTTTAAATGGGGGAGGGGTATAAAGTTGGTTTGGGGCTACGAAGGTTCCCAGGCAGTGCCCGCTCGTCCTTCTGGTATGAATAGGTTTAGTGAGGACAAGGGATTTAGGAGACAGGATGGGGTAAGAAATGGAGTTGATCCGGGTCTTTGCGTTAATTTTGAATTTTGATATTGGCCTTGGGGTGGCGTTAGGAAAAGATTTACGTTAATAATATTTAAGAATTCAGTCCGTACCGCCAAGAAAACACCGCACTTCACCATTAAATAGATCAACTTTTTAACGCCGTTTAAGAAAATAACCCCTTTCACACTAAGAATCAAACAAAGCTCATAAATTAAAAGTTTAAACATGTTCATTGTTAAATCAGATGATGCACATATGTACTTACCACTAAGCTTAAAAGATTAAGTAATTGAACACTTTTGCGAATGTTATCATAATACGAATATTTATGCATAAAATGAGCTCTTACGTGTCTTCGTATTTCGTTAAATATTCACAATATCGGAAAATATTTCAAATAATAGCTTAAAGTCGTAATATTAACTGTATTAATTTATTGAATAAACCGATTACTTTCAATATGAAACTCATGTTCATATATATTGGAGAGATGTGAATTTTTGTGTTATCTAAAAGCAAATTTCCCTCTCAACTTTCACATTTTACCTAATTAAATCGAATTTACTCCAGTACCTTCAGATCTGAAACTTGTAATCAAAATAAATTCTCCCATTACGCAATTATTGTATTTTCTCTGCTCAAATAACGCATTAAAATCACCGTTAAATACAACGAGTTCTATATCTGGTATCCTCACATACTAGTACCAATGTTCTTCCTTCAAATGAACATGTCGATTGGAATGTTTTTAATAAGTCCTGCTATGCCTCTGTTTACTCCCGAAGGAGTAATTCTTCTCTTCGGACAATCTTTCAGGCGTCCACCTGCTGGTGACGGACGTCCCAAGACGCTCCCCCAAAGCTCGGGGTCATTCTTCACTGTCAGCCAGTCACAACTCCCACTTCTTACAGTGTCCAGCAAGGATGCGCATTTCCTTGTTACACGTGTGAAAAACATCGAGTATTCAGTCCCTTTACTTGATTGGATCAGGTCTCAAACACTCAAGTTCCAGTCTGTCCTCTTGCCTGCACCTCTCCACGTGTCCTACTCCGTTGACAAGGCAGCCTTTTTAATCCATTAGGATAATTCGACGTTCATTTTTTTGCGTGACTTCGATAACTGCGAAAAGTCATCATATTAAAGTTGATTCATTTCACATCCCGGAAAGTATATGGAGTAAGACTATGTGAATGTCTTCTACGAAATTTTGGAATTTTTATTTTAAAATAATTAATTCAATTTTGTAGATATACTGATCTCAGAAAATCAGTTGGTACACTGGTAGGTAAGATGCGTGATCCACGAAGTACCTAAAGTTCGTAGAAGTTTGTGCATGTAGGATTATTAGACCTCGTTTTCCTATATTCTACGTGCTTCTTTGAATTTATTAAAAGTATTTCACTGAAATTTATTATTAAAAAAGATCCATATCTTACGTGTGATGATAATTTAATTTTAGTTCGAATTAATAAAATACAATACGTACATAGTACGAAACTCTAATCTACAAACACATATAATTGTTTATGTTTAATCTATTTTCAGACTGTTATTCGTAATTATACATAACTCACTGGACTTTATGTTAAATTATTGTCTTTTAGTGGGACAAACAGGACTTAGAGAACTTTCATATTAAATTGCTTTACATTACTTAAAATTATGTCAGATATTTATAAAATATGTTAAGATCCATATCTTCAATACTGTCTCCATCTTCACGGCTGAAGTGTGGATACCAAAGCTACTAATAAACTCACTGCGCCCATATTCAGGGCGGGTAACGGTATATATATTTTTTAAACGCTGTTGTCTACCTACGAGTCCAAGCAGAGTCAAACCCAGAAGAACAGCGTAGTGATGCACGTTAATTTTTTCCGGTCAATTTTTAATTTATTTGATCAAATATCATATTAATCTAGGTAAAAACTACGGGTCACGATTTTCGTCATAAAGGTACATAATTTTCTACGGTCATCTTTGGGTTATTTCCCCTGTGCCAAAATACCCCCCGCAGTACTTTGGTCCAGACTTCTGATTCACATTCTGCTATATCACTGTATTGTTCCACAGGGACTGTTTGATTTTTGTCTGTTCGCGTCTATTATTTTTCCCAGCCTTTCACTTTCAATCTGTCGGCACACAAGCAGAGTCCGCATTCCACTGTGAGCTCAGAGTTGGAATTCGGAAATTCTAATTAATATTCGTGGATCGGGGTCGATAAAATAAAAACGCATCGCGGGATAGGTCACTTACAAATCCGAAGATTTCCATATTTAGACGGGCGCTTTAGAACTTACTGCGTTTAGGCCAGAAGACAGCCATCTTCATGCTCGACGCCATGAGAACCTCAAATCATGATTCAATCAAAGTCTGTCTGCTAGTCAATTAGCCAACCACTTCAAACGTAATTTAAAACAATAATTTTATTTGCAAATGGCATAAACATTGCAATTTTTTTATATTTTACTAAATCTTTCTAATTTTACTATAAATCATACAACATTCACTTTGTGATTTTCTCTCGATATTAGATTCACTGCATTCCTAAGAAGTAAAACCACCAAACGTGAAGTCTTGCGTTTTATTCAGTACCACACACAGCCACTGCAACTTCCATGAAACTATTCTTTTGATGTTAAGTAATCAATTCGTTCATTTGTACAAAACACGGAAGCATAAATTAAATTCTGAAATCGATATATTTGTTTCAGGATCACCTTTGGTCAGGTTCTTTGAATATAACATTCCTATGAAGTGAGTACAGAACTCAGTTCTACCCACAACCATGTTGTTTGTAGGCATTTATTCCTCTCCGATCGACTATATGAACTTTCTGCAAACTCATCGATTATTCTATAAGAAATTTATATAAATTCTTTGTTTAGTGTTCATGAGTGAATAATACATGGAACCTCGTGTCCGTCTGTCCACATACCTCCTAGGAGAGGAAACCAGGAGCGCTATCTAACCATCAGCGACGATAAGATGGCATTTACTTAGAAAGACAGGGTAACACACTTATATCAGCCGCTTAAACGTTTAAATACGTAATGAATTCAATATATTTATAAATTTTTTTGGAAGTGAAACACATATGGAAAGAACCAGAATATGATTACCTGATTTTCATGTTTTCTGAACATACTATGTCTTATGGACATAAACATTTTTCCAAAAGCTGCCTTCATGTTCGTACAGTTCATTTAGCATATTTGTTAATATCGATTATGGATAGAAAACATATAAGCTGAAGATTCCCTTTAAGGTTTTGTCCCTCTACTCTTTACGCACATTTTCCGCTGTCACGGTCTTCCTCCACGGTCTTAAAGTACCGACCAGGATCTTATCGGTCTGAGATTTGTTGTTCTTATGGGACTACGGGCCCTTCTCTTAAGAAATCGACATTAAAAAGAGTCTTACATGACTAAATCAGAGCCTTCGTGTAGCATGACATTAGAACCGCCACACTTTGTTACTGGATATCGAATATGCAATTTATTTTTTTATTCTGCCCTAGATAAGTACAAATATTCACCAAAATAATTTTCACTTCTTCATCTCTATTTTAAAAACTGACCTCTCTCTTACCTAACATTCATAGGCAAATTTGTTCTCCGAAAGTACTAAATAATTTTCCATTAAATTTCGTATTTACATCTACACTGAAAGTTGACTTTAAAATTTCAATTTTGGCCCATTTCCATCGATTAAAGATTGTGAATTACGTAATATAACATAAGACATTATTCTTATCAAAAGCAGCTGATATTAGAAAGACACGGTAGTTTATACGATAAGAAATAAATGAACTAGAATATAAAATTAAACTTAATAGATACAAAATCAAACATCACGCCATCTCCCTAAAAGAAAACGATTTAACCACTCGCCAGACAAAATCAATGAATATTTAATTTACATGATATAAACACATATCTGGAGTTGTGTCAATCTTATATTATCATTAAGTAACCATCTTCACACAATAATATGTTTGTAAATTTTTGTACTACCACATGCTTTGACGTTTATTTTACTAGGCGACATGTTTCGTATATAACAGTCAATCTTCATGGCACTATCTGAGCCAACTATTCTATTATAACGAGTATCTAAGTGTAATATTAGATGTAGCCAATGAATATAAATAATAAAAATGTAACATGTTTTAAAAATATAACGTCACAAATTAACAGACTGTACCGTATTTATGCACTGTGGGCAAGTGTGTATGTAGTATCAGATGTTTGTTCACATATCTTTGCTGTGTAAACGAAGTTTTAAATATTTCGATGTCATTTTCTAGTTATGTTACAAGATAAAGACAACATTTTGTACGATTCTGAGTCGTAATTCCACGTAGGACAGTACACGTGACTTCGTTGCTGTTTACAATGTTACTTTACGAAAGAAAAGCTTACATTCCCATTTCAGTAATTCCCCATCTCGATTGGCACTCGTATTAAAGCGAGTGTGATAAATCACCTGATGTGATGCTTGACTTTCATCTGTGTGTTCACTGTGTTGCTGTCAAATAACTTGGCGTAGTGTGGACGTACATCTGACCTGCCCCGGTTGCTTAGTGGTTGTCACAGATTACTGTCATAACCATGTCAAATCGGCTTGGAAGTGAGTGAACAGAGAACTCGTAAGAGGATTTTGCGAAGGTCTTTAGTGCCGATGAGGTGACGTTAGTGTTCGCGCAGTCCACAACTTACTTCGCAAAGTTTAAAAGCCAGTGGTGTTCTTCGGGTATTTTCACATTTTACGTAACACAATAAAATCATATTTTGTTATAAGTATGCGCCTCTTAAAGACACTCCAAAATTTAATGATAACCTATTCCATTCGTGGTATACCGTGGTTTAAGAAACAGGGTTATAAATTCAGAATCATCAACAAGACCAGAAGATTTTTGTTTATAATATCAAGAGATGATTGGTTTCAAAGTACAATTTTCTTCTAAGTAACCACACTAATATTTATATAATGCGCTATAAAATATCATAAGATTCTAATCATGTTAATATTTAATCGAAATTAATCTTCTCCAAAATTATTAATGATTTGTATTGTTCCTTCGAAATAGTTTAATGATATCACAACCCTCTGTGTAATTATTTTTTAATTGACTTATTTCGTATCAAGTGGTATGAACATCATGTCACTGGTAGTCACACCACTTTTATGGCTTCTAATTAATTACAACCAACAATACCATCATTTAACCCGTGTGAAATTTTGAAATTGGATATAATGTCGTCTTGATGATGGAGATAGTATGTACCCTTAGGTCAATTTCTACTACCTCGGAATAATTCAGTGCATAGCGTTTCCAGGTATTAAGTACATAATTCGATATTTAATTCTTTTAATATTTATATTACTAGAGAGAATCAAATATGTGTATGAATTAATCTCTGTATTAACAATAAACTAATTTCATAACCAATGACGTATGTAATATATCAAATAATGTATTTGTAAAATATTGTTACTCTAATTTGAAACATAATTAACAATAACACAAATGGAAGAATTGAGCTTCCCATAAAATACCTTGATAATTTATATTAGGTCAACGCGATGCTTCTATTGATTCACTACTCACGTTGACAAATGATACAGCAGCCTCTTGGTGACAAACCACAGCACGCTTTACTTTGATCTCTGAAATAGTCTATTTTATTCACAGTAAAAGCGTTACATCACAGGAAGCTGTGTGTGGCATTTAATATAATGTATCGCCACATGAATAGTTTTATATTAGATATATACCAATGCTTTGTGAAGTTCCTTTAACAGAGTCTGAACTTGTGGTAGTCGACCCTTGCCTGATCAATTTGATTTCCTGTCCATTACTAGTACTCGCTGTAGAGTAGGGATGCTAACTTCCGGCCATCCATTTTCCAGGTGTACGACAGCACAAATTCCTGCAACAAGTGGCTGACTGACCATTAAAATGGCTCTTCTACCAGAGGCGGTCACACCTACATCTTTACTGCTAAAACGGGTGTAATAATTCAGTTCAGTTCATTTGTTAAAGTGCTTTTATACAGCAAGAATAGACCGATTTAAGACAAGCGCCATAAAAAATACCCTAGAGAAAAAACGAAAACACGAAATATTTTTAAAAATGCAAATAAAATAGTAAAATTGCGAGCAGAAATGCAGTTAACACGAAGAACGTTCGGGAGTATCACAAAATCTCAAAGACGTTGGGCACAAAAAATAAAATAAATAGACATTAAATATGAACAATAACAAGATTAAGAGAAATTTAAATCTCTTAGAAGATGTCGATGCTTATAAAAAATTACATTGAATAATAAATCTATTGCAATAATAACAATAATGCCTGGAAGAACAACATTGCCAAATCGTGAAAGGCGAATGATTTTAGGAATAATAAGCAGAACTTTACAGTAAATTCGTGGATAACTATTTAATATTTGTAATTTCTTAATTTACATTAATATTTCTATAGTACCTGTCCGACTCTTCCATCTTTTATGAGCCATGAAGTTGTCATAAAAGGGAAAATAAATTACTCTAATACGTACCGAGATGTATTAAGTAACTTTAAAATTCTTTTAATATTTCAATGCGATTTACATTTTGGTATACAGATTACAATTATCGATTGGTTTATGTGGACGCCAACTTTCACAGATATCTAAGACCTAAAAGCACCTTAATATAATATATTACCACTATCGAGCGTTAATTTCTAATTACCAAATAAATATTAAAACTGTCTGATACAGCATTGAAATTAATTTAATTAAAATTAAATTAAACTGAATTTTATGCTGTATCATATGGTTTATTTTGAAGTAATTCTTGTAGAATTTTATTCATTTATCCAGTTATGAAAAATTTTAAAATTATTTGTAAATTAATATAAACTGTTAATTTCTATTTTATTATGGGACAGCAATTATGACTATATAGATTTTCTATCGCACGAGATACGCAGTTAAGGATCATACAATATCGGATCGCTATTCGCACTCAAGGTGTGGATGTACAAGGCCTTTGCGTCCTTCTGCGTCGTGTTGTCATATAAAATAACAGTTATTTAAGGTCTTAAATATGTGCCTTAAGAATTCATAGACCATACATGATCCATGTTATTATATAAATTCAAAATTACAATATGTAATTCTGCCGTAGCACACTGCTATGAAGAATGAAGTGGTTTTTCTTCTAGCTTCATCTCCTTGTAGGATATTCCTTAAATACATTCTTGTTGGGGGAGAACGCCTTGAACGGGGCTTAAATTAAATCAATCCCCTAGAAAGATAAGCAAAGAAAAACCGAAGATGGACTTCATCCGCCTGAACATCATATAGCAAATAGTCTCGATGCAATTCAAAACCATCGGAGCTAAACTAACTTGCAGTTTGTGTACATTTATCAGAACGTCGCAAACACAGACCTGTACTTTTCCATCAGTTGATCTTTCCCCAGACCAAACACGATTGGCCATTAACTTGCAATTAGTGGGATGGCCACGGATCGGATAACAGCACAACTTGTTCAGAGTTTGGAGGAACATAAAAGTGGATAAATAAACAGGGCAAAGTCTAACAAGGATAATTTCATGCCGCAGAAAAAAACAAACAATGAATAACAAATAAAGACATTTTCTTCCTTACAAAAATTTTAAGAAGCAACAGAATTTAAACTCCACAGCGAGGCTCTGACAGATCATAAATCCATATTACAACTTTTTCTACAGAACTTCATTTTAAAATTATATAAATATGTCCCCAAATATTTATACCTTTTAAAGTTCAAGGCAAATCTCTGGTACACTGACAACGAACCCCTTATGGGTTGCTACTCAGTGGTTAAAAAACAATTACAGGAAAATCAAAATGCGTCATTAATCAGTGTTTGTGTGGGTTTAATGAAATATGGCAGTTAATTCAACAACACGATTGGCTACAAAGCCAGGAACCTCGAACAATTGAAAGCCACGAGGGGAAGACCCCTTTTCGTGGATGATAAACTTCTCTTTACCCTCAGTTGACCGAAGCAGACATTAAGGGGATATAAGAAATATGCGACTTGAGTCGTGATATGAGCCATGTAGATTATCATTCAGAATGAAATTGCTAAGTGCATTTTCAAGGATAATCCTACTTTAACCTCTATAGACTATACATATTACAAAATGATCTTTCAACTAACATTCGTTGTTGTACAGATAAAATATTATCCGAAACTTTTGTGGGTGTTCTCAGTCGAAGAATATTTTAAATTTATATTTAAATGTATTTATGTAGGCCTACATGGAGTCTAAAACAATGACATTAAATACATACACGTGGAATATAATCTACCTAGAATTCGGGACTTCCCAGTACGAACAGCGTTGTTCAGTGAGAACATTTTATGAAAATTATATTAATGTATGATGTTGAGACAGCCTTTTATTTTACCCCCTGAGATTTTAAATACCCGTAAGAGTTAAATATATTTCTGTGTAGTAAATCCTCAAAGAATTCTTGATTGTGATGCAACCCGTACTCGGTTCTTGACATTTAAATGAGACTGTTTTGGTACAACTACTCAAGAAAAAGTTCGCCTTCTTGAAACCGCAACCAGCCTCATTCTAACCACACTCAGTTCTTTTCACCCTCCATTGCTCTTCACTGAGCTAAAAATCAATTAAGTCCCACTCCCTGGAGCAAGGATTGGAATGGGTTGTCAGCCGCAGAAAGCCGAGGCGCTACAGTGCTCTGGCAGCGGGAGGCAGGAGAAGATGTATGGACCACGGTCCAGTTAGAGGTCATTGTCGGAGCCATCTGAAACCTCCGCGAACCTTAAGTTTTTCTTCATATTAACTTCCGAACAACAAAGCCAACGACCATATATACACCAAAACATGTCACCTATCACGAACAATTGTAGGCTCTGACACGTCTCACAAAACGATTAGCGTCGCAACCCTACATTCATTTGTCATCCTCAACTCTTACGACTTTATAAACCGACTTTCCTGATCTGTGGTCAGCAAATAACCTACAACAAAAAGGCGTATCTTTAATTCGCTTCGTAATATCACGTTTAACTTTTTGAAGTACGAAGACAGCGAGAGACACGACGGATAACAAGAGAGTAAAACAAAGAGAAAATTGGTGGGCGAAAAGTAAGAGATACTTAATTTATGGACGGGGTGAGAAAGGGCATATTATAGTTAGAGGTCCCCAGGTAATGCCCGTTCGTCCTTCTGGTAAGGATAAAGTGAAATAAGAGGATTTGAAGCACGAAGCCGAAATAAATATTTACAAATTCAGTCCGTACCTCAAAGAAAACAAAAACGTCTCCATTACGACGATTAATTAGTTAATGTGGTTTAAGAAAATCATCCCTGTTTATTCTTAGGATAATATTTAAACCCCAATTTCACACTCCGTGTGTAAAATTCAGAGTTACTGAATGTTAAGTAGATGAAAATCATAGTTATCACTGTGCTTTAAAGACTTAATACACAAAATAATTTATCGACGTAACTTTAACCCACTTTTTCATTCCCTGGTATTTGTCCATCCATTCCTCTTTTATCCTTTCTCTATGTTTTCTCCCGTCCTCCTATCCATTTTTTTTATCAGACATATTCTTCTGTATTCTTTTACACCTTTCTTCATTATTTCTATCTTCTTATTTATTTTCTCCTTTCTTCCTTAAACCCATCCTTCTATCTTTCTTCCTTAATTCATTCTGTAACAGTCTTTCTTGTACTCCTTCCTACATTCCATTTTCTTTGTATCCCTTTGCATATCTCTGTTTCTTTTATTTATAAAAAAAACCAATATTTATAAATTTCGGTCTCGTAATATAAACTCTGTACCTCGAAGAACGTCGTTAAACATTCAAGACTCAATTCTTCTTACGTAAATTCTGTCTTCCTTTTGAAATACACTATCAAGTGGTGAGATTTAAAAGGCCTATACAGGATTTTGTACTTTTCAGGCACTTCTATTCAATCCTTTAATTTTTCTGCGGGAACAGAACACAATGTTTTAAAATATTTTAACGGAATATATGTTCGGAAGTGTGGACTAGAAACCAGAGGGCTATTTTGAGGTGCAGGAGGTGATAAACGAGCATGCGGTAGGGACGCAGGACGACCCTTGTTAGGAAATGTTTAAACTCTCGGTACTGTACTTACAGCCTGTGGGCGCTGCAGTCTGCTAAATACGACCATAAAAATACAGATATATCCGTTTTCAGAGCTTAACAAGCGTAACTTATTCGGTAGCTAGCAAATATTCCTCGCATAAATTTTTGTAACAAATACAAAAAAAAACGTAAACACTTGAATATGTTTTTCTTCTTTTGCAAAAACAACACACAGCTATAAGTAAACTCATTTTATCGTCTTTATTCTCTTAAGCTAAACTGTTGAAATTATTATATTAAATACATGAAATTTTAAATATAATTTCAGCAGTATGAATCTTTTCTGTGTTGACTGCAGAAGTTTACCGACGTTTCAGAGATTCTTGCTGCTTCCATTATCGCCCAAATTTTCCCTGATAACGGTTGCAGCAAGCGCCTCTGAAACGTCGGTAAACGTCTACCAGACTACACGGCCCAACACATCAAAATACAGTTATCTTCAAACTCACCTCCCTGATAATTTGAAATTTCACAAGGTAAGAAAATAATAAATTTGAATAATCTTTTGTCTTTTGTCACTTGCCTAGAAATCCAGAATTAAAATAAATGAAATTATACTTTACCTGTTATTTAGAATAAATTTGAAACTTCGTCTCTCAACTTAAAGGATCAACATGCAATAAGAAGTTTTTATGCTAGTTTTGATAATGATTATTATATCGATTAATACAGGTTTTGTAGCAACATTGTCCTTTGATTTAAGTCTCGCATTCAGTTGTCTTGAATTGAATTTGACTAAAAATCACTCTAATACAGAATTCTATGGAATACAAAAAGGACAAACTTCGTGCTCAGAATTTCTAAATATAGAAATGGAGCTACAGCTACTACCCTCTTAAAAACATCGGCACAATTATATTCCACGATATGAAGATTTTTAAAACTCAGTTTCATACATTGGCTCCTTACGTTTCGTGTGTAAGGCACATTTATAGACGAAAGCTCAGAATTTCACTTTAAAAAGTTTTATCCTTATTATTTGTAACTGATATTTCAGAAACAAGCCAGTGGTTCGTTGCATAATTCTTACGTTTTACCTTTATTACCTAACTAACTAACAAACTAGTAATGTCGCTGTAGAGTAGTTGACACTTCTTCGTCATATTCAGGAGGTCCTGGGTTTAAATTTGGTCTTAGTTTTACTTAATCCCCAAGACAAATGTTAGAATAATGCCATAAATTAGATCAAGACCACTTCCTTCTACAGCCATTCCAATTCATTATATATTAACCAACTTATCATCCGCCTTGTTAATTAACCTACGATTAATCTAAATTAACTAAACAGAGTCCTTCTTTACCACAGCAAAAAAATAATATTTTATTACTAGCGACTGTCTGTATATTTCTACGTTCTTTTGCATTACCATATTTTATTCTTCCACATATTTTATTATGTTTCGTGATTTGGTTAGACATGTCGTAGGAATAGAAACACTAGTCTAGTCAGTAGCTTCATCGTTCATAAACAGGGTTAGCTATGACAGCACGTCACAACTTTGAAATATGGATATATCTGACAAGCTTAATTATTTCCTATAACTTCGTGCTTAAAATTTTAATCGATGCGAATCGATTTTAACATTATATAAAGCGTTTAATTTTGTCGTTTTCCTTTGCGCTAATATCAACTTTATCAACCCTTTAAAGCAAAATGTTAACTCGATTTATAAACTGCTTCAACATTCATTAAATCATCATTTTGTATTCGCGTGTTTCATATGATTCTCACGAACAGCGTTAACCAGTTGATCTTTGTAACGGTGGAGTGTTGTGTTTTCTTTGCGGTACGGAATTAATTCTTAATTACTCGTAT
The DNA here is from genome assembly GCF_977971745.1 of Zootermopsis nevadensis. NCBI lineage: Eukaryota > Metazoa > Arthropoda > Insecta > Blattodea > Termopsidae > Zootermopsis > Zootermopsis nevadensis. Next base: position 9,691,253 of record NW_028259139.1, on the reverse strand, counting down.
TTAGGCGGGTGATGATGACCGTCCGAACCGCATCCATTTATTTCACTTAGTTAAACGAACGCCCTTAAATGGAGTCAATCCCCGATATGCTAGCCTGCAGCCTGTCACTTGGCGGAGTACGACGTGTTTGAAATGGCTCTCACACAGAAGTTTAAGCGAGAAAGGGCCAGTGAAGACGGAAGCGAACCGAGGGAGAAGTTTGAACTTTGTACGTCTCACGAGTCGTGCCAGGACTGCTTAATGCTCTTGGGCTGAGGCGCCATGAGCTGACGTTTCAGAATTGACTTCAACAGAGAAATGAACGGTTTTGGCTTCACCCGTCTTCAAGGGCTGCTTGATCGTGGAGAGAGGGGGGTGCTCTCCTTCATCTGCTACCCCAACAAATTCCGTCAGAAGCTGTGGGAGGAAATGCAAGAGGGCGGGTTTTCTGTTGGGTTCTGAATTCAGCTACGACCACTGCCTCACGAGCGCAAACTCTTTGCAAGAAACACCAAAATTTGAAACGGTACCACGAAACTTTTACTCCTAAGAGGTCAAGACCTGCAACGTGAAATAACTGTGGCGAAAAAACTATGTATCGTAACATGAAATTTTAGAAAATCAGACGAATAAAGAGACACAAAGAATCAGATGTAAGAACAAATTACTGTCCCCTACTCAAGACACAAAACTGTCAGTTTACGCAATGATTATAAGTACGTAAATTTTATTATGTTTTGTTCTTGTATAAAACTCATTTGTCCTGGTCTTTATTTACAACATATCGGTCACAAATACAGGGGCCAATTAAGACAAATTTCTTTTCCACATAATTAAATGCGTACTCACTTAAAACGTACAGAACACAGCTATGAATTAAATTCGATCACTTTACTTCAACAAATATATACACGTGTAAAGAATGTTAGCTATAAACCATCTACATTTTCAGGTCTTCTGCTTTCAAAAACTGTTAAAATATGCATAGAAATGTTAGATCGGAGAAACTGGACAGAAATGGCCAATGAAATACCTAGATACAGATGAAAGAATAATATCAAAATCGAGTTTAAAGACACAGGGTTGTAAGAATATGAATTAATATTCATCTGGTTCGGGAAAGGGTCAAATGCTGAGCTTGCGGATTACATAAAAAGTGGGATTTCTTTATAATCTGAACGACTGTTAGCTTATTATAAGGATATCTGCACCATGAGATTAGTTATACAAAACGACAGTCATTATGACTCTAGAACTTCAATTGAAAACACATTTGAGGTCACAGGCCGAGAGTCATTATGTGGGGAAAGCTGACAAGTGCAATTTGTTCAACAAATTTACCTATTTACGTAAGAAAGGGTAGGGCAACTCAAGGTGACCTCATCTAGACGAAAAGATCCATCAATGTATTTTCAAATTAAGTACAAGGATAAGTAATCATACTGTGATTTAAGTTTTTCGTAGAGATTAAGTTATCGACATTTGTCTTAATTTGAATAATAACAAGAACTTTTAGGGCTTTAGTATGTACGCGATCACCAATGGTTCAGTTGTAAGTAATTAGCACTATTTATATTAGTTCTCAATTATGCAGAAGAAGTTAACTGTCTTCTTCTAGCTCAGTCTCAGAAGGAAATCCAATGGGGGAGGCTCAGTACAAAGATAACCTCCGAAAGGTTGTTTCAACTCCATTAGACAAAAGATGTCCCATTTTTGTGCTACTTCTATCGGGAAACAATTTCAAATCCTACTGCCTTGTGTCTCAGAAATGTTACACTAAATGTTATTTACTTGCCTCCCTGTCACTGACAGAGGTTGTTAACACTAATAACAAAATTATTTTCATAATCACTTGAATATTCATACATGTTTCAGTAAAATGTATTAGTTATCTCCCCATACACTGACCTATACAGCTAGGAAATTAACAACAACTAATACATATTTACGTTCATTAATATGAACCAGGCTGAGTTTGCAAACGCGTTATAATCAGCTTCACATCCATAATTGTCCGTCACGTTAACTTCCTGACGACATTAATATGCACAGCTAATTAAAAGTGGATATTAATATGACAGTCATAAATTCTGTTTTGATAATTTTAAGCGTCTGCCATCTCTTGGCGCATAAATCTAATCATCTTATATATTAAGAAATTTAATCAACTGTATTCAGCGTGTAAAGGATTTATAGCATAAAATTTGAAATACTTTTTTTTCCGAAAACGCGGATTTGAATAAAATACAGGTCTAAAGCGAAATTAACATACAAATTCATACAACGACGTCACATGTAAAGAGAAATTTGTACTCGTTCACAGGTGTTGTGCCATAAAGACGTGTGAAAAGTACATATAAATCTCGGTGAAATCTTAATCTGCACACATGATAAAGGGAGTAGTCAGCTTCAAGCCCCTGTGGCTTTTACCCCATGAAAAAGAACCCTGATGTCAAATGGCTAGGAGGACGGGTGGACTCGAAATACAGACATCATGTTTCTAATTACGTCCATTAACACAAATTCTTAGTTATTGTGGCTGCTTGTTGGTAAAAATATCCCTTTCTTTCGGGCTGAGATATCTTGCCCGACATCAGAAAGCCTAACAACATTATGGAATGCCTAAGGTATGGGCTCACTCTTCTCCAATTCTGAATCATAAACCCTAAAAGAACCCAACAAATACTGAAGGATCTCTTGTGTGTAAACTTTAACATTATTTAACGATTCTCAACTGGCGAAATTAGAGCAATTTACCATAGTTAACCTTTTAAAGGCGAATATCGTCTATATAATATTTAAGAATATAGTTCTTACCGCAGAGAAAACACAACCCGTCACCATTACAACGATCATTTGGTTAACGTTGTTTAAGGAAATAATTGATGTTTATTCTGAGAATTATACGTAACACATATGTACACTCCATTGACAAAATTCAGAGTTATTAAACGAGGCAGATTGCACTTACAGTTACCACTGTGCCTTAAGGATTAAAATGAAGTAAAAGTTTGAGTGAGCACATGACACCCAAATAAAATAATAAACGGTTTTCCAAAGACAATTTCTCTTTTCGTTTCTCGGGGCCGTGCATTTAGATTGATCAGATGAGAGATCCAACGTTGGTAGTTGTATTAGAAAGCACAGAAAATTCTGAATTTTATTAATGTAGCTAACATCTGCCATAGGCGTGGCGATTTGTAATTATCTGCGCTGCAAAGGGAAGTATCCCCCAATGCTCCGGAAAGGTTCCCTTTCCACCAAAAGTAATTAGGGTCTACACACCTGCCAACCGATTAAAAATTTTAGTGCAGAACCAGACAGAGGTACAAACATACACACACAGAGTTCAAAAATACCCTAGCAATAGTCGCCATGACACCCAACATTTTCAGTACTCTTGTTCCGAAATATTTTCTGTAAAAATGTACAAAATTTCGTAATTTTCCTACGTAAGAAATAACTTATCACAGCGACTGAACACAGTGTTGACTTCTGAGGCGATCAGCTAATGTTTCGGAGACTTTTTCTTCCATCATGAGAGTTGCTGTTTAATCGTACCACTAATCATATCAACCCTAATAATGGAAACAAAGACATTTTCCGAAACGATTGATTAAAACGTCATTCTCACACGGCTGACCGCCCCCTAAACACATCAACGCAATCCGTCTGCAAAACTTATGGAACACTGTGAGTAACCTTGCTATTAATGTAAGATTTGTCACAGCCATTTCAAATTTGATTTATTGTCGCTAATGTTGTCAGTATTTTAAAATAAATAATGGATTTCCAGAGGTATAATATATTTTCACAAAATGTGGAATCACTATTGAACCATCCGTATTTTATAACTCTTAAAGAATAAAACACTAATGCATTTCATTCCTTCCTACACATAATTTTATGGTAACGAACATGTACACACACACACAATTTTCTATTTAACGTAACGTAAACACACCATGCAATTCACTATCTTCGTAAAGCAACGAATATATGAATTAATATTAGTATAATTAATTACAAATAACAAACTAGTACAGCTAACATATTTGAAATCACTTGATCTGAGACATAAATCTACCACAATCTGAATAGGTAAAATATTTATTAGCAACAAACAAACAAACAAACAAATTACTGAGTTACGTTATGTGAAGCCACAAAGACCACATCTTAAAGATATTTAACTGAACCTGTAATCAGCGTTTGCAGACAGAAACACCGAACAAGACGCAAACAAACGTAAAGGAATGACGAGTACAATTAAATGAAAGTCTCTTCATGCTCAATTACCGAATTTCAGTCCAAACTTGTTGTTACATGAGCTTAAAGTCGTCATCAAGCACTTGAAGAGAAATGAGTCTGAACAGTCCTTAAGAGCATCGTTCAATTACGATCTACCGCTTCTACGAAGCCACACTGAAAATCTCCTAAACCTAACGCAACTTCTTGTCCTCTTACCCGTTCCTCTTTATGGAGGTGGTCTATAAACTTCAACGACTCAACGTGATCCTTACAGATCCCTTCCCGATCCAAGTACAATCTGGATCACACCGTTACATTACCAGACGAATCTCAGACAAATGACAAAAGCACAAATACCAACTAAATTACGAAATTTATCCTTAATAAGAAAACAGTAGGTGGGTCAATGTGAGCCGATGTTGGTTAAGAACGTACGAAAAGAATTTGATGCGAAAATGGTCAATAACTTCCCTCTTTGCCACCACATCTACGTTGTGGTCTGAAGCCCATTCAGTTTCCGACGAACACACAGGGATCTTTCCTCGGTAACATTGGCCGAAACGTCGATGAGACCGTTGTCCAGCTCAGACTTCACGTATAATTTCTGACATCGTGATTAGAGAAAATGTTATTGTTCTATTTCAGGTATTGATTAATTCACTCTCTAAAGCAAAGTAGAATCTTTTATGCAGAGACTACCATTTTCTTAGATAAACAGAGATTACTTCCTCAAACATCATTAAACAAACAATGGCGAATAGTTGTTTTGTTTGTGGTACGGACCTAATTTATATAAGTATTATATGGGCAATCTTCGTTATTAATGACCAACATGGTCAAAGATTGGCGTAGTTTCCGTCTTTATACATCGTATGTGGACGACAGTTTCAAAAATAACTATAACGCGCTGGAAAATGTGTTCTGATTTCATTTACAAACACAGGTCACACCTGTTTTTACTACTGCATTATTTATCCTAGATTGCCTTTATTTAAATAATACAGGTATTTTATGGACATCGCGTAAAATGTAATTATTTTTACAAGACAATGAACAACATCTTGAATGTTATTAAAATATCGATGAGGTAACCGGCTGTACTTACTGAAAACACTTGTGATTTTATTCAGTGACCCCAGTTTATTCCGTTATGTTACCTTGAAATAAACTACCACTGCCTCTTACCAAATTCTTTGCCTAGCCATTATTCGAGGCAATTTTCTCATTACAATCTATAATATATGAAATCCTAATTTGAAACAAATGTCAAATAAGAAAATAAGCTATTTAGTGCAACATGCATAAAGAGAGTCATGATAAATGTTTCAAAACGCATAACAGCGAGAAGAAAAGTATGTATAACTACATTTTTTAAGCATCACTTGTTACAAAATACAGGGTATGAGCGGAGTTTGGTCGAGTCAAAACCTCAATCCTGTTTGCTTCAGGACATATTCACACAGAATCACACTTTAACGAAGCATTCATCCATCCCTTATGTCCAACAGCATCAGAAGCACGTCTTATGAAAAACGTGTGTGGGTTTGATGGAGTGGCGTTATTAAATGAGCCACTATTTGTAAAGCTGCTCACTGAAGATGACCTGAGTCAGACGAAACATACATACAGGGACTCAATCACGCTGTCTTTGTGTCCTGTCTTGGTGGTCACTGGCATCTTATTGATGTTGTACGCGGCAGCTATCACAGACCACTGCAAGCTCGCCTTCTCATGCCGTCTACAATTGGATTACGAAGACGCCCTCCTTCAAACCACTCAGCTTCCTTCTCATGTCCTCGACCAAAACCCTGGATCTATTTATCTCTTTCTTCATCACATCTCTCCCAAAGATCTTTCTGATTTGACATACCATGCCCTCTGATTATGTACCCTCCACAAACTTTCAACATGTGTTTGTTCATCTTAAAGATTTACAGAATTTATGTGGAAACATCAAACGTCCCTCGTATCATAACTAAAAGGAACCAGCATGTCACATGAATTATATTCACCGAATAATGGGACAGCAATATTTTATTGTTCGTTTAACGACGATTTCTCAACTTCGTACGTCGAATAGCCACGAATGATAACATACAGATCAAAATGATGGGCTTATTTCATGCATGTCGTTCAAACAAGGTTTAAGAATCACAAACTTAAATTGAAACGTACGAACATTCGTATTCTAAAGTAATTTTTTTTACAAATTAAAAACAGCCTGGGATACATTAAACATAAAAACGGGCACAATAAATTTTATACGTATTAGTTCTCATATAACATTTTAGCGACTTCCTTCAGGACAGAAGACAGCGATTCGATATTCGACAGAGGCAGAATGTTTTCTTTCCCTTTTCCCAGGGGTTGGGGAGTGAAGGGTACCAATCAGGTTCAGAGTTTTAATACTGCTCTACTCCACGCCCCACATACACCCTCTTGGCTTGGTGCTTAGGCACGCAGACAAGTTACGAGTTACGTAAGCAAAACATATGCTTGTAATTACATAAAATAGGAATTCTCGGTTCCAAAAGGTAACAAAAACCAATAATAAATATTTAATTAAACATAATCGTGTGCTAATAAAACACGTCTGTTTTAAGAATATCTGCATAAAAGGGGAATATAAAACACGGGGAAATCAAGCTACAGCGGGACCAAGCAACAGCTCTGTGTTTAATATTACGTAATATAAAGACAGAAACGCTAATTTATTTTCTGTTCACTTGAATTTTCCACTGACGATCAAAACTTGAGAGATAAAAAAAAACTGTATACGTCTCTCACGTTTTGGGAAAAACAACTATTGAAGGAGGAGAAAACTACGTAATTAAGCTCCATAATTTTTACATCATAAAGTAGTACGAGGTGAGTGCGACATGTAGCACGAATGGATACAATAAATACGTACAAAAATTCGGATGAAATTCCTGAAGGAAAAATATAACTCAGAAGATATAGGAGTAGATGGCAGGATAATATCAGAATGAATTATAAGTAAATTGAGAATGTACTGGTTTCAACTGGTTCGGAAGTTGCTTCTGTAAATACTGTAATAAAACTTCAGCTTCCATAGATGAGGGTATTTCTTCACCGACCGAGAATACTATATTCTCAAGAATTGCTCTGCTCTGTTTAGTTAGTTAGGTATATAAATGACCATAAATATTTTTTCACAGTGGACACACAGTTTCTAGATAATATCTAGGTCAATCTTTCTGCCCATACGAAGCCAAAGATTGAATCGAAGAGAAACAAAAGAAAAGCTGAAGGCAAATAAACAATAAATGACTAGAAAATAAAAACGAATTATAAATATAATGAGAGCAGATGCAATGAGAAGAGTGATGAAGGGAAAGGTAAAAGGGAAACAAAAATTAATATTTATATATCAGGTTCAAGGTTATGACGAAACGTCGATTTAAATATTCTGGGTTATGACGCCGTACGTTGCTATAGGCGGTTTCTGACGTCTGTGAGGAACGTACAGCTTACGGCATGTTCCTCTTAAACAGTGGTAACCACCTGTAAGGATATGCGACGTCACAACACAGAAAACCACAATCAAGAAAAACTTTTAGGGCTTTGTGAAGTAACCTCGACCACACAGAAAAGAATGTGCGTTCCAGTATGGAACAGAGACGTTCTGGTTGGCCAGATATATAAATTCTACTCGTGGTGGAAGTCCTTTGTTGTGGCCACTTATTGTATGGTTGGACACTGTTAAGAAACGGTAGATTCTTCATACGAACCGTTCGGATCTTTCATAAAAGTTGTAAGTCTCTCTAGACGTTCAATTCAGAGACTTTTATACTTTGCTTTGAAATTCCCGGAAGGAGTTACATTTTTCAACACCTATGCCTACAAAGTGGAATATGGGTGTGAACCTAAGTAAACAATCCTATTTCTCACTAGCTACGCTGAGAAGAACGTTTTTCCATCTTCTTAAATGATTCGAGCTTTATGTGAGTAAAACAGAAACCATACATGAATAATTGTATAATCTCTAGGACAAGAATAATTTAGAGTGAGACTACAATTATTTTTTAAAATATAAATAAGTTTTCAGCGTCGTCATATAAAAATATAACACGTAGAATTTTTACATATATTTAAGATATATCATCATATTACAGGTTTCGGAAATGGGCCAATTATTATCTACATGCGTTTTTGTAGGTTCGAATTTAAGTACTCGAGAACCCAAAAAACGGAATTTTATAAAATTTGGTACTGAAAAGTTTCACTAAAATGTATTGACAAATTTCAATTCTACTTAAAAATTACAAGCTACGAGCGTTTGAGACTCATCGCCCCGATGATAGAGGCAGTAAGTACCTCTGAAACGTCAGTAAACTTCTACGAGACCACACGATGCAACAACCCAGAAGACAACCATCTTCACACTCGTCGGTGTAGATCCTCACTGACATCCCACGAAAAGAAAAATTGTGGCACAGGATAAAGATACGAACAAAATAATTCCTCGTTGAACTTCAACGTGTATTTTCCATTAGCAGTAACAAAAGAATGCTCAATTTTGTGTTCCTTCATTACAAAATTACTGTATCGAATTATGTGCAAGGTCCCTATATCCCTATTTATGTTAATTCACTGCCTCCATCTACGCGGTTCAAGTTACGCGCGGCTTTCCAGAAGTACATTTCCCTCATAACTCGAAGTCCGACTACATTTCAGTTAGGTTCTTTGATATCGGGTCATATTAAATATGTCTTTTCTACAATGGTTTCAGGTTTGGGCTCTAGAAAGACGAGAGAAATTTTACTTTACACAATGCTGTGTATTAGACGCTCTGTTGTGACACATCTCATTCAGGAACGACCTTATTTCGTTCTCAGTAAGACACCTTACAGAGAAAAACTGCAATAAAATTTCTTAGTGCCAGAATCGCCTAAGTCCTATCAGTAACTTTACACACGGAGATATTAACCACATCTTGAAACTCAGATCTAAGTTGAAGAAGGTTGTAGTGTAGACTGGAAGAATTTTAACGACGTTTCAGAGGTGAGTGCTACCTCCATTATCATGGCGATTAAGAGCAAATACCCTGACGATGAAAGCAGAACCAAAAAGATATCAATCCTGAAGGCACAGCAGTTCAAAATGAAGCAATTGGAAACAATTTCTTCAGTAAATCTGATACAAAAAATAATGTTTATTACAATCTTGCAGTAGTGAATCACACATATACAGGCGTTGAGATGTCTTGGCTATGATATTGAAGTAACGTATCCACAAAGGCTTAGATTCGATTTATCACAACCAGATAGCTGTCGTCTACAATTCAGGGTAGGACTGTGAATGAAATCGATATGTAGGGTTTGATATTCTCACGGTGTAAGTACGAAGATGACTGTAGTAAACACAGCACAAGAGAAGACTCCCCATTACTTCAATTTACGCCTAGGTATTCCAAGTAGGCTCTTTCTTTATATTTTTCAAAATGTATTTTATGCATTATTACTCATCTACTTTATAAAAATAATGCCTTTTTCCTGAATATATCTGGATTGATGGAGGTGAAGCACAAAAAGATTTCACATGTTTGTGATTAATTAGTCGGAAATAGATATGTATATTCTTTTCCTACGTCTTCTTTAGAGTAATATACAATGCGCCTATGAATCGCAGAAAACTCGCTTAGAAAAATAGTTTCAGCTTTGTGCCGTTTATATGTTTTTGTCGCCACACGCAAAGTGCCAGCCACAATTTCTAGTTGACTCCCGGTCGTTTCCGGTTACGAATCTCTTGAGAACTGGGCGAGATTTGTCCGCCCCAAAGACTGCCACGGCAATCAGTTTCAGAAGCCACAGAGCCGTGAACACAAGATCACGTCTTTTATCTGCATCGTTCAGGAAATTAAAAGACTCGCTGACCAACTAAAAGAACTCTAGATGGAGATATCACGTGTTATCAGCGAAATCGAATAGGAGAGTATCATTCCAGCTCAGCGACATTTCTTTCCAGAGAATCAGAACCCGTGTAAAAAAGCTGGTTTGTCCTCACAGATACGTACATTATTACTGTTCCCTTCTTAGCTCTTTGAAATCGAAGGTCGTCTAAATAATATTTAAAAATTTATTCCCATATGCCCCGCCCATATTATCTTCCTTGATATAACTAACTAGATGGCTTACGAAACACGAACGTTCATCACCGAACTAACAAAAGCCCTCCACCGGAACCTGTCCAGGGCCAACAACATCAAGTCTCCTTAAACTCCCATCTCCCATAGATCACACCTAAGATTATCCTCCCATCTACGTTTAGGTCTTCCTTGACACTATCATATTAATAATATATGGTGAAACGTAGAAACTATGCTGCTCCTCAATGTGCAGGTTTCTTCATCCCCTGGAATTTCATCCCTCTCAGATACAAATATTGTTCTCAGCACCCTGTCCTCACATACATATATGTTTTTTTAGGCAGGTGATACAGAAGTGGTTTGCCATTGCCTTCTTCTGTGTGTGAATGGAGTAATTGTTGGGATGCCACGGAGAAACCGGGGAGGGCCCCGGAGGAAATCTCCGTGTTGCGAAGACCACGGCCTTGCCCAACACAAGTTATAAATCCGGGCACCGCCGGGAATCGAACCCGAGACCCCATGATTACAAGGCCAGCGTTCTGACCGCTAGACCACCGTGGCGGTATTTTTTTTTTAAGAGACATTAATTTTCACGCCTGTATAGAATAGCAGTTAACCGTTGCGTTCCGAGATAGTTATTAAATCAACATTTCTAGAATGAATTACAGAAGTTATATTTATATTATAGTAATAATGTAAAATGCTATAAAACTTTAAAATTTAGTTAATCTATTATCTTCCTGCAAGTACCAGGATATTCATTTGTGTCACCCCCCACTTTTTGAGGGAACAGCTTGAATAATGTCACTGTACTGTAATGGTTTCATTGAATTTATTTCAAGTCTATGAAGCTACTGAACTGTCGTTACAGCTGACATGTACCCATTCTGTAGGATGACCTGCACTAACGAGACACTAAAAATAATCCAAAATAGCGAGGTTTTGAACCCGTGGAAAGCTTGCATTTTCCACCACACATAATCACACAAAATGGACTAATAAACAATAAGAACATATTACGATCGATATCTGAAACATGTACATGTCCGGACTTTTGGTTGCTAAAAAAGAAAGAAAAATTGCCCGTACAGTCATCGACATTCAATGAATTGGTTAGATACTAGAGGCCCCATTTGACAACGATTTTCAGAAGCTGAAACTCTAATGGTAGCCGCTGGGACCACGATGAAGTTGTGTGATAATATTGCGGATGATAGGAAGAGTCCAAATAATGGTCAAATTAGGAAACAAAAGCCAAAATAAAATAGATAACAAAACATCATACAAATTAATTAGTAGCAAAAGATAAATAGTAATTAACAGCCAAAAAGTTATGAAATTGTTATTAAAATTAGGTAATATGATAATGGGAAAATTAACAAATTGTACGCTAATGAGGTAAATTTTATGACTTGTATTCTGAGTGTTGTACCAACATTTTAGGTAACTTTCGTCGGCTCTTGCAAAATAATTTCTCTATGTTCCGATTTATAACTAACTTCTGATACACATGAGTAATAGCTTTAGATATTAGATAAACTCCCTGGGTGTTGGCACGGACATTTATACAATAAAACTAAAAATATTCAGAAGTACTCGCATCCAGGTCCACATCAGAGTTTTCGTTAGCGAGACGGCAGGTTCCATGCAAGCGTATAATTAATATAGTCCAACTTTAACAGATGAACAATTATTACAGATGCGTCTTTCATTTCTCTTTATTTTTAAAAATGTTCAAAGTAAAGAGGCAAATATTTAAACGATATATCTCGTGCGTAGTGAGGTAGTGGACAATTCTTGCTTTTGTTTATAATTTTAGTTATAAATTATTTATTAAATTTTAATCCTCGCTGTCAAAATTAAATCTTGTATTAGTACCCGATGTCTAATCATGTTTTCATTGATAAAATAAGTGAATTGTGGAGGAATTTATCAGCAGTGGCTGAATGCGAAGTTCTGTTCCTTGTCAGCAAAAGGATCACGCCTCAGGGGCTGTCAGATCCATCATAACTTGAAGAAGCAGTAGCTTGCCTTCTGCAGAACCCCACTTCAGACGATAAGACAGTCCCGAGAACTGCATGCAAAGTAGCTTAAAAGCACTACATCTTAGCGGTATTAAGTCACTTACAGGAAAATCTAATGCGATTACTATCCCTTACGTGAAAGGCAATAATTAAGAAAAAATTAACAGAACTTAATCATTCCCATACAGAACCATTCACGACAAAACTTATTTATTACTGGTTTTAATGTAGCCTATGAATTAAGCTGAAAGTATCTGAAAATTTTTAACGTAAACTGTCAAGAGCTTTTTTTCACGCATAATTTTACGGACTTTTCACTGTAATGAGCCTTAGAGTTAAAGTTCACGAAATGTCTTTGTAGCTTAATGAGTGTTATCATCTCAAGACATACTCTGATACTTCGAGTAGGTTTAGAATTTTTCATTGTGTAGAGATTATGTCCAAAACGTTACCGAAGATGGCTAACATTGCCTTCAAATCAATCTTATGTTCTCAGCGACCAGGGCTTCTCAATTTAAAGCCATAACTAGACGCTCTGGGACCCGACCCTATGTCAAATTTTAGAGGGCCGATAACAAAAGAAACCAAAATTAATAGTGAGGAGAATATAAATATTAAAGTTTCAAATTATGTTATAATCAGTGACGAATATCTAATAAAAATAGCAATAATCACAGTGACAATTGTAAGGTATTTAATTTCGTGAAGGTACATTAAGGGCTTTAAACAAAACACCTGATAAAAACAGTATAATTTATTTAATTATTTGAGGACACTTACAATCAGAGAACGTAAGTTGTAGCTTGTTTAGTTTTCACGTGAATCTGGTATGAATCTGAACAAATATTTATTCTCCCTTCTTTTATTACAAAACGTAGACACAAACACACTCCCAAAACAGCGTGCACACAACAGACTACGGACAACGGGCACTAACCAACAGAAATCCTTACATAAATCAGACATATCTCACAAAATTTCTCCCTAAATCCCTTGAAAAAGCAACCCGCATAACTGTCGAGTACTGCAGCCTTGCCTACTATTTTAAAATGTAAGTCCTACGCTGTACTTATTAGTTACTTTAAAAATAAAATGGCAGGAATGTACGGTAAATTGATCAATCAATTTTCGGTTTTATAGTAAAGTATTTAGTGTCTGTAAGGGCGGCCTGCTAGGAATTATAATTGGAGATTCTAACAGCACGGCAGAAAATCGGTGACAGTCCCAGTAAATGAAATTACTATGTAAATCAAGAGACTTTACAGAGCTTCAAACTATAAACCAAATGCACCCGATGTAACGCACATACACTTTAGCCTAGTTAGAGTGATAAAATGTGATTTAATTTCAGCTACATACAGCTGGATGACGGAGGTTGGGGGGAAGGGCAGGGTGCCAAACGTGTGTTAAGAGACGCGCGGGAATCAATTTCCACAGTTCAGCCCATTTTAACTGAAACATTGTGTGATATTTCTTAGTCGATAATTTTATGTCCTGTGATCTTCCGAGTTTTAGTTTGTGGGAAAACAAAGGGTTTGCTATAATCAACAAAACTAATATAAACTATACTAACACTACAATAATATAAAAATGTCGGTAAAACATACAGGCCTGTAACGATGAAATACAATTACAAAAACATTTAAATGTTATCGCAGTTTAAAATTTACAGAACACATGCACGAAAGTTTTAAAACTCTTCCATCCATCGCATATTTGAACATCTCAAATTTCTTTCTCTGACCGTACGAATGTTAGGTTAATTATCGAATATTGAATTTTAAAGAAAAGGGAATGTATTATTAATTAGTTCAAATTTCTACTGATTTATATCTAAGTCGATCATTTTAATAGAAAAATATCAGTTCGCATTGTTATAACGTTCTAAAAATTACACAGCTTCATATTTCAACACCTATTTCCTCAATCAATTTTTGAAACTTATATTAACTTACTAATTTTAATACGCATTAAATAATTCACGTGACAGACATAACACTGCAAGAAGCCCACTCAAACTCCTGTTTTGTAATTTCTGACTACGTTTCGACTCTAATGGCAGGTTACCATAGTAACAACCCATCTCCCAGCCACAACGCCATTCTTATGTTGACACAAGTCATACGTCTCCAGGTACTGTCGGCCATCTTCGGGGTATAACAGAGTGTTTTTCTTGGCATTCAATATAACTGGGGTGGTTTGTTTAGGGAAGCACAGACCATTAGATACTTCATCAAACGCTGCGGCCCAAGATTTAGCAAACTATTTGTTTAAGCAACTACCCTCCTGCTCGTTTTCCTGGTGGAGGTATTGAATTCTATACCAGTTAAAACATAAGACGTTGAAAATTATTATACTATTTGTAACTTTATTATTATTCCGCCATATAAAAACTCTAATACCTACTAACATTTTATAAGGAAAAAAGTTGCATTTTTTTAAAAATTATCCGCGCTACGTGTTAGAACATTTCCGCGAGACATCACTTCAATGGGGGGCAAGCTAATGGAATTATGAAACTATTTAATATAACAGATAAAATTAATGTAAGACAAAATGATTGAAGAATATTAACTTAAATATGAGATATTATTTAGAACGTAAGAAGATGCCGTATTCGGCTAGAGAACCCGAGGAAAATTATAATCTCAGAAAAAACAGCTAATTATGGACCAGCTACATTACAATTCATTTGACAAAATTCGTCATATTGTCATTATATTAAGATAATAAATTATAATTTTTATTGGCATATTATTTATAATTTTGTGTACAGATTTTATTACATGCCTACAACACCATGACTATAGCAAACTGCTCAGTAAGAAGCTTTACGCCTGCTTATTTCTTTGCACTTCTTATGTTGCAATAAAACCTGTTCAGATTTCATAGACATTTTTAAATCTTTCTCGCTGCATCAGTAGGTACAAGTCTTTTTTAAGTCTTTCATTGATTCTGTTCAAGTACTCTAATAATTTTCTTCTGTAATTATCTATACTTCCGTTTTCTGAATAAATGTTTATCTTCTTTCGCATATCTTAGTTTTTAATTTTGTCTTATCTATTACATTTCTTAAAAATTAAAAATTTCATTTCCGTTGCTTGAGTTTTACTAATACTTTCCTTCTTTCTTTTCAAAGTTTAACTGCCATCACTTTATAAAGTTTCCATTTTGTCTACTTCTTATATCCACTCCGTAAAGTAATATAAGGTCCTTGATTCTGCTGCAGATAAACCTCACAACGAATAATATACCTGCGGAAAAAAGGACCGTGTGTGGCGGACTCCTCTGAGATGTGAGACAGCGCTCATGAAGCTGAAACTGGATTTCAGAGGGCCTCCGTGTAGAAGCGAAGGAGGTCCTTAATTTTCCTAACAACATGTAGTGCTGCCAGATTTATCGTCCTCCATGTTAAAGTGTTATAGCAGTTTAAGTAAGCTTACTTTTACGTAAATTTATATAAAATCGGACGACATTCCAGAATGTTTTACTGTTTCGTGCACAACGGTAATTACGTGTAAAATCCACATTAAAGTTTAATAAGTCAACATCATAATTACAGAGTACATTCATATGTTTCGATGGCAAACAAAATATATTTACTACAGTAATTTATTTTTATGAGGTGTTTTTTAATGCTCGGGCTTAATTTTTGGATCAAATTTCGTCATTAAAATTGTTAAGAATGCTATTAAAAATGTAGGTAATTTTAATAAATAGAACCATTTTAGGGAAATGACTATTTTCGATACGTTTATACATCTGTTGATCAAATACAAATAAGCCTATTAATATTCCTAACTGGAATTTGCTGATTTTCATAAAATGTTATATGGATATCATAATATTGATAGATTCCCAATTTGTGCACGCAGATAATGATTGTGCAAACTTATGAGAACATCAGTAAAATTCCATACGGCGATTGGCCTATTAAAGCACGAAACTGTATATTTTGGAAAAATTGATAATTAAGACGTGATGCTTTTCAAAATATAATTAATATAACTCAAATAAATTTAACTTTATATGTGAATATCTTATTGCGAAATTTTACTAAGAGTTTAATGGCAGCATTTATAATAACGGTGGCAGCAGTTATACGTATTAACATCCACGCAGTATAATATTTCGGAACATTCAAATTTCCCACGACAGTAGCGGTTATTTTAAAACGTGTAACCAGGGAACCAAATTTCGTAAATTTTCCGCCTTTCCTTAAAAGACTAAACTTACTACACATATTCCCGTGTAATAGCCTGTAATTTTATTCCACATCAAAATTACATTCCTAATTGTATTTTCTTTGCCTCTATAAAATTTATCGAATTTATTTAGGTCAAGAAGTGAATACTTTACAACGTTATGGTCTATATATCATTATGTAATTTTCTAACTATGACAAATTTTACCAGACTTTCCAAGAATGTATAAAAAATAAACCATACGAAAAATGAAATTGCAGAGACAAAAATAAATTTACGGGAAACGAAAATATTGATAAAAATATATATTCAAACAAACGAAAAACTAAAACTTGTTGACATATCTCTTTGTACTCACTCAATAATTGATAGTAGTAGAAAAAACTAAATAACCCACAAATTATGTCCTAGAGCTTAAACGTACATTGGATATGTATGTACAGAATGTCCCAAAAAGATGTATACACAGCAGCAATTTTGCTGGTAGTTTGTCAGTCAGCTGCTAGTGATGTTAACTGTGACATGAAGCTAACGGTAGTCAGTTTGAACACCTAAACTAGATTTGTTGATTCATTAAGTGTCAATGCTGACGTATGTCATGCATTTAATGTGTGCGAATATTTTGGGGGGGCATCATACACTTAACAAAACAGAGGATATACATTCATTCTGCTTATCGTTGGCTACACGAACAAAAACTCACAGCGTTGTTGTTGTTCTGGGTTATGGGGCGGTGTAGGTGAATACCAACCATTCGGATAAACATATCGTTTCCATCTTCAGGGTTGAAGTGACTCAACCCATGACAAAATCGTGGAAATATGAAATTTCACAATTAATCCATAACCTTCAAGACGAATTCTATGTTTTAAAAGCTTGATTAATTAAAATAAAAAGCAAATATAACTTCAATCTGCAAACAATTAAATAAATATTATATGTGTTTAAACTTACAGTGTGAGCATCTCTGCAGCTGTAGATTCTGTGATCTGTGTCCAACCTCGGTTGAATGACGATGAGTCCAACGGGTCGTAGACACTTTTAACTGTGATTTTATGCGAATTCTAAACTAATGAATTTATTATAGACACTAATGTAAGAATGCGATCATACAAAAGCAGCTGAAGAGATTTTCTTGCAGCATAATGGTATGTAACACTGAAAATTACTTCCAAAACATTTTTTTTACATAAACAGAAGTTTAAAAGTCGCTGATAAAATAGATAAATCATGCTTAGTTCGTATTAAGTACACGCCAGATATTTTGAAAAGTGTTTCATGAATGTTCTGTGCAAATACAGAATAACGAAATTCACATCAAAAAATTATGCCACAATTTTTTTAAAAAAAGCAAGCGATGAACGTAAAATCCCTACACTTCCAAAATACGGACCAATTCAAATGTTCATTGTGGATTATTAAATTTTGCATTATAATCAACGATAAATTATACGCGGTAAAATAATTTGTGCGATTTCGCTTTAAATTTCACCATTCATAATGGAATTATGTTTCGGTTGTAAGACTCAGCACAGCACATAAACTCCTGCGAAGGAAGAGAATAATTTTATTAATAACTACAAAATAATATTATACTTTAACATACGTGGAGCCTTCTCTCTGTTCCTTTTAACTTAAAGACCAAAATTACCTTCGCCAGTCAATAAGCATCCATTTTTAATGACATATACATAAAATAATTTTACACTATATTTTATTTAACACAACGTAATTAACAAAATACTAGTCTTAATTGAAGAAAGGTAGACATGTTTCATGATGACTGTCTTGTGGGATGATGCACCATGTGGTATAAATTTGCTAATGTTTCATGTGTGTTTACTATCTGCTCCATTTTAGTTCGCCCTGATGATGGAATCTATAATTACCTCCGAAACGTTAGCTAATTTATATTAGACCACGCTACGCAGCACGCCAGAAGACAGTCATCTTCGTGTAATATATTAATTATCTAATTATTTAACCTTCCTTACTACTAAATATTGTTTAACATTTTGTTTCTAAATATTTGTAAGTCACGTCCTTTCTTTAGAGAAACCAATAATGTCTTAATCGAAGTCTCAGGATAAAAGCAGTTTTATGTATATGTATTTTCGTACTAGCTATGTACTCATATATACTCCCATCTTAAGAACCCTCTTCCCCTCATGACTCACCATCCATTCGCATCGGGAAAGTCAGTGATGCAGTACCACGCCCCGCTCAACCAGAAAGCAGATTGAAATGCCCTTACAATATGATTTAAGTGCATGATAAGAACGAATCCAGAACGTATCAGTAAACAACGCACCATTTCCAAGTCGTTTACGCATTTTACAGTTTACGTAAACCAAAGAGGGTTAGCTAAAATGCCTTCATTACTTCCACGTTAAGTTGGTCGGACCCTTGTCAACATTCCACGGTATGTCCTCCTCAGGTTGCGAATGGAAGAGACGGCCTACAGATACGACAGGTAGATGTCAATATACTACAGAGTAATCAGTCGTGGATGTCCGACAATGGGTAATTATCCACCTTGGGAGTTATAAGGGTAACAACTCCCCAAAGTAAAAAAAAAGGATCATACAAAATGTAACAAGAGGCCTCCAACTTGGTCGCATTCTTTTAAAATAACAAATTATACAAAATTTTGATCGGGAAATGTGAAGGTAAAAGACCACCCAGAACACTTGGCGTATATAAGGATAATATTAAAATAGATCCTAAAATACGCGTTACATATTGTAAATTGTTTTACTCTGGCTCACAATAGGAATGATATAAAACTTTGGGTTCCATGAAACTGTTAAAAGTTCTTGAAGAGTGTCTCGTATTATCAGTTTCTCATGAATTCTACTCAATAGATTTATTTATCGTTTCTTTTAGTACGACCAAGTTTTCGGTCGTGGGTGTAGCCCTAAATGAAGACCGGTGTCGTGCTAATTCGCCAGATGGTCTGGCCTATCGTATAGACGTACTTCAATCCCACGATAACAGAGCTCTAGAAGAATCACATTTGTTCGGGTAAATTCGATGTATGTAGTTGGAGGAACACCTGTCTCAACGCCACTTTGTTCACGTCAAAGATAATAGAATTCTCACAAGAATCAGCGTTGGTCTATATAATACAAAGTTCTGTGACAGCTTTGCCTGTCTCTCAAGGACAACTGCACGTACGACACAGAAAGGGATTTTGCAAGTAACGAAATGCGTTATTATTACTACCGATAAGGGTATTTTGAAATAAAAGTACATGAAAGCCACAAGAAAAATGAACACAACAACAATTAAATTGTACGTGCTGCAGTCTTCATCAGGGAACAAATTTCAATTACACATTTTCTCTAAGCACGCACGAAAGAATTCTTGTGAAACTATTTCTCTTATTTTCCTTCTCCAATTCTAGAACAATCTGAAACCAAATCTTTGTATCTCTTTCGCAAACGAAAGACATGTAAGGAGTTGGGGAAGTAGGAGGAATAAAAGACAAACCCATTATGATCTTTATTCTTTGTCTTAGCGTAACACAGGCCATCGACCAAGTCACTGTAGACTTCCTCTCTTCCCCTCGAATGTCGGATGGTGGGGGGGAAGGCGAAAGAAATATTATCGCGTATTACTTATGCCCATGCAATTGACAGTTTTACGTGGTCTATCTATCACAATGCTCAAAAGCTCTGGTTTGTATTTCATTTATATATATATATATATGAAACGAGAAACAATACAGTCAATTCACGGAATGAGAGAAATGAATCTGTATAATTTCACTGACCATTTACCGATCCCAGTCCGTAGGTAGGAAAATTGTTTAAAAAGAGGCATGTTGTAACTTTCTGCAAGAGTGTCCCTTGTAAGTCAATTATGACGCATAAGGATAAAATCAGTTAAAAACGGAAGAAAATGTATCCCCAGTATGAAGTATTTTTGGTTTTCGTATGATTCTCAGAGTGAACAAATATTATTCCCTCAAACATGATTAACCAGCTGATCTCTGTAATGGTGATGTCCTGTGTTTTCTTTGCGGTACGGACTGAAATCTTAAATATTATTCAGACAAGCTTCGACTTTAAAAGTTTAAATAAACTTCGAGGAAACAACGCCGATCGAGATGATGATGGAGGCAGCAAGCACCTCTGAAACGTCGGTAAACGTCTACCAGACTACACGGAGTAACAACCCAGAAGACAGTTCGACGAAAATACGTAAGTTCCACATTTTATGTTCACATTGACTGCAAAATATTTACACGATGGGTGACCTTTGAAAACAGCTAGCATTCTAATGGAACTCATGTAATTTACGGTTCCACCGATGTGAATTAAAATTAAATTTGTTGGTCAAATTTCGTCGAAATCTACATTTGGTTCAAAGATTATACTTGCTGATCAACAGACAGGCGGACAGACAAAAATTCACATTTTCGTCAGTCAACCCCGGATGACTGTTCCCATTTTACTGCCCTATATAAAAATTCACAGTGTCACAGAAAAATATATGCACAAGTGGCCGCTTGCCAATCAGTTGCTCGCCGTTTTCAACCGTGCAACGACGTTTTTGGTGGTCATTTTGAGCTCCTACACTAAATTCGATAATTCACTAAGTTACAATGCTGACGCATTTAATGATTTAATTTATTAAATATCTTGATTTCATTATTTGAATGTGTGTATACCTTTTTGGGACACCCGTATATACGACTGGTCCGGTGAAATAATTCTAATAATAAGTATGATAACCAAAATGTAACTTACGTAATGTTAAACAAAGTGAAACAATTGCAGTGCTTGAATGCAGTTACAAAACATTTGTTCTAGACTGTTCGTCTCGACCTGCTTGACGTCATTCTCACACAAGCGTTATGGCAGACTGCAAGCAGGAACTACAAACTCAACAACCATACTTGCTAATTCGTCAGAGAAACATGTAACTGGCTGCCACATTATCAGTCCTTGTTCTTGTGTAATAATATAAATACTAAGTAGTAACTAATATAACTTACATCTTCACATCGCTAAGATATTAACTATGAAAACACACGCATAATCACACGTATCGCACTACGCAAGTTTCCAAACTAACTTTTGGTCACATGACTACCGACACACAGAGACCCTGTGTGGCGACTTGTCGAAATAACTTCGGTGAACATGGCGTCATTACGTAGCTGGCTGTCTTCTGGTATGTGGCGCCGTGTATCAGGTGGAAGTTTACCGACGAGTTGCTTTCTGTCTCCATCGTCACGGCGATATTATGTAGGCAGTTACAAATTCTGAAACGTCGGTAAACTTCTGTTGGGCTACACTCGTCAAGAAAACAGAAGGCAGTTATCCTCATACACGACGCCTTGAGAATCTGAAATCGCACATAATTGAACTGTTTTGTAAAGTTGAAAATATTAAGATGTAAAAATATTCATTTAAATTTTTGTTTTATGTATACTACCACATTTAAAATATAAAATTTAGAATGATATTTTCTTGGAACAAATAGTTTGAGAGTTCAATAATTTTTTTCAATTTTGAATAAAAAAGAACGACAAACACTTCACAGTGTTGTTTACAATATTGTCCTAATACTGTGCAAGAAGACGATGGACTAAATGTTGTTTCTGTCAAATATGTAGCCCTGCAGCTGATTTGAAGATATTTTTACGTATTTTATTACGCTTATTAGATTGTGTCAAAACGAAAAGACCTAAAACTAGTTTAGAGACTTCTGTTATAATATGTTGGTAGGCAGTGACAAGCCTAGGCCGACTTTATCCACAGCAAAATAATCACATATACTCAAATAAAAGGCTGAATATGTATCCTTCCCAGGTATGTTTTGTTATTTAAAAGGCAAAGTATTAGTAACATACATTCATTAAACACGTGTTATGTCTAGTGTTATGTGATTATATTATTTTTTATAAATCTTACGTTTGACTGCAATAAATTTTACTCAGAAAATGCCGTCCAGTTTTATTGACTTATACGCTGAAATGTTTGTTCGAACTTGAGTTCTCATATGGATATTTGTTACTCTTTTGTGTCTTCTTATAATGATGCTAGTAATTTTGATAGTCTGATTGTAATATACGGTGCCCTACTGCATGCTTAATTATTCAGTCTCTAATATTTTGTTTGTTCTGATAAGGCCTGGAATGCCTAACGAATGAGGGGAAAGAATAATTTACCTCTATAATTAGCCTATTTTTAGCAATGTTTTTGGTGACATAAGTAATCGATAGAAACACGATTTCGGAAGATTTATTTGTACGCTCAGCTTATATATAATATTGATAGTTTTAAGTTTGGTTTAAAATTTCCAGTAAGTGAAGGCAAGGCGCACAAACCTTTATGCTGCTTAAACTCTGCAATCGCGGGTTTGAATCTCACTCACAACGCCTATTAGTTTCAGGTTTTGCTATTCTATAAAGATACATGAATTTTATCATACTCATTATCGTGTAAAGAATCATATTTCTCCTCTGTACAGTATATATATCTACGATTAGAATAAGTCACAACTCGATCCGAGTTGTTCATCCAAAGTTGTATGGCATAACCGACGATTTATAATGCAGTTAGGCAGGCGGCTAGAAGTTACCCTTCCCCACGACAAAGACCTGAATTGTTGATAATCGATCTATTTTAGATAAAATGGCGAAAGGATAATTTAAGCTCCGAACAGAATACTTGGGTTTTACCCCACTACCTATTCACTAATAACTCATTTAAAATCATTCTTGATACTTCCAACAGGCCAGCATTAACATAATTTCTATACTTTGCTGATTTCAGCGTGAAGAATTTATATTAATAAACTAATATCTTGTTATGTGTTTTGTAAGGAACGTCCCTGACATTACAAATATTTAAATTAATATTTAATTCTAAAATGTTAAAGATTTAATTTAGATCTACAATTTTAATGCATAAATCTGCATATAATTTCTCATCCTCTACGGTGATTCAGGTATATATATATAACTATACGGTTTCAGTATCCTTTATAAAGTCAAATAATATCTTTGGTCAACATATAATCTACGTTAGACAAAATCCGTCCCTGTCGAAAATCTATCACAGTACCATGAATACAACACCCAACGTACGCACGCACGCACAAACACACCCACTCTCTCCCTGTTCTGTATAACTCGGGTGTCAAGTAGGGAGGTTGGTTCGCGAAGCTCAAATGCTGCTATTCATACAGAGTACAAAATTGGTGGAAGCGGTGGGTAAATTTTGGATTGGGGGGACGGGGGTGTGAAGGGTGGTCCAGTAGCCGTGATAGCATGCAATCCCATCGACATGGCATGATTGATATGCCTCGTATCAACACACATACAGACAGGCTTGCTTGGGTTAGCTGGATCACCAAAAAGAGCATTGGTTTGTTCACATATAACTGGGGATAAGGTGGGTTAGAGCTACGTCCATATTATACAGTGGCCCTTATAAGACTTGTGCAGTATCCTGTTTTTATATTAAAAAATACTGTTGTTTTCAAGAGAAAATATAAAAAAGATGCCCTGAAGTAAAATGTCTTTATAAAATATAAATTAAATTCCTTGCTAAATAATTTGAGTCCCACCTGCTTCAAAAATCAATAAATCGATATTTTACATTTATGTTTAGTGTGATTATAAGAGTAAACAGCTATTGTTTCCTTAAACAGTGTTAATCAGTTTATTTATGTAATGGTGAAAACTTGTGTTTCCCTTGCGGTACGGACTAAATTTTTAAATATTATTTAGGCAAGCTTTGGTTTTAAAGGGGTAAACAATACTTTTCTTAGTAATGATGTCCTTGAAGCATGCGGTTTCAGTAAATTAATTGTTTTCGTCTTTCGTGTGATATTCGCGCGTGGATTCCGCAGTAAGCAAACAAAATAATTCCATGTCGTTCGCCATGATTAAACCAACTCTGTGGAGTAGTCATTCTTGTCAAATTGATGAGAAAATTACTGGCCTTTATTTTAAAATCCTGACATTTATTTCGGTATTTAAGACAGCCCGCCACTGGCCTTTGTCCTGAAAAAGATCAATTCAGTCCACACATCATTTCATTTACATTTTAATGTTTTCCTCATACAATTACGTCTCGCAAGTGATCACTTCTCTTCAGGTTTCTATCTAAATTTTGTAAGCATTATCCTATCCCAGAATCTAACTCCAGAGACTGAGAAAAATTATGAAAGTTTCCTCAAAATAACCTGTCTTTAGTACGATATTTAAGCTCGGGTCCTTCCGATTACGTAAAAATGTCGTTTGTCACTCCACCTGAATTTCACTTTCCGTTGACTTTAATCGAATTCAAAGGATTACATAAATTTTACTTGAATTTTTCTATTTTTATAAGCACCTGTAATTACACACGAGGAAGGATTATTTCCACATTAGGCCTACCAGCACATCGTTGGCTTCATCCATATTTGATAGAATATCTAATTACTTGTACGCCCTACACAAACTATCTCGCGAATAATGACATCTATTGAACCATTTCATGTGTTGTTTATGCCTACAAAATAAGAAGAACATCATAGTGGCAACAGTGGTTGTCTTTCAGTATAAAGGAATTTTGACTAAATTTGGTGTTTTGGACATAATGACCCCGAGTCCTTCTTTAGAAGGTAATAGAATGCTAACCTAACCAAGAAATTCCTTTTATGTAGCCAAAATGTGTATTGTTGGTCCCTATCCTGAGCCAGATAAATAAAATTCATATCGTCCAGCACTAATATTCATTTTAATATTATCCTCTCATCTACTGTCTCTTCCGTTCAGGCTTACTAACTAAAATTTTGTCCCCATTTCTCACCGAATTCATGCGTGCTACATCCATGCCAATCTCATATTCCTAAATATAATCAGCCTAATTTGATGTAGTAAATATATATAATAGCGCTCATATAAAAAACTGTACTATTACATTAAAGAAACAGTCGCAATTAATAATTATTTAGAAAGCATAAAACTTACGTAAGAAATATCACACGTTGGATTTGTCTGAGCTGATTCAGATACATCAAGAATTAGGTCTAAAACTGTTTCACTTGGTTTCAACATGGATAACTCAAACAGATGCCTCACTCTGATTATTTATTTAATTAACACCTAGCAGTAACGGATGCGACAGCTGAGAGCCGTGAACCTGATCTACACTGTAATGGAAGTCACTGCGTTTCCATACAAACCTGGGTTTCCCCGGGTTATAAGTTAGAACCTATTATCGCGAAATGAAACGGGCATTTCATAAGTCGAATCCTTTGTTTAAATGATCCCTATATAATCATGAATGATATTAAATTGTGTTAGGAGTAAAGTGATTTACTGCATTAGGCAGCATTTGCTCTGTTAATTAACCTTTCCTGAAGTTTAGTCTATTACGTTGGTATTGGTGGCACCATGAGCTACGAATTGTCGTTCATGCAATTCGCTAGCTTTATCCTCCTCTCGCAGCAATCGTGTTCACTGTTGGTTCATTCTGTACAGTTTCAATTCTCTGCTTTCCTCTTTGTACCATTTATTCCCTTACTTCCACTCTCCGTCTTCGTTAAAATTCTTCAGCAGTCTCACTTTTACGTAAAAACATCTATGTCTAAATCAGATCACTTTTTATTTTATATTGGTACAAATTTAAAAGTCTAAAGGAAAAAGATCACTCTCAAGACCTAAGCGTAGACGAGCGAGTAATATTAAAATGAATTAGCTTAAGGGGGGGTTGGACTGCATTAATCTGGTTAAGAATTCTTTCACGTTGCGAGCGTTTGTGAACATGGTAATGAACTTTCAGTTTTCATAAAAGACGGAGAATTCCTTTACTAACTGAGCAACTATTAACTTCTCAAGAAGGACTATTCTATAGTGCTAGTTCCTAATACAATTCTGTTATAACACATACATAAGAAAAAGTTTGAGTAATTCTTACCAAAAATTTTATTCTGACGAAACTTACAACACATTATCAGTTTTACAGAAACTTAAATAATATATGAAGTTGTAGTATGAAAGTTAATGTTCTCAATTTTTGTTTAATTATTTATTTTAATGTTTACAAGCACAGTCACTCAATTAGTTGGTCAGCACAACATACAATTATTATTATAAACATAGCGAAAATGTTCCTTTTTTTTCAAAAATTGCAATTATGTTTCAAAATGTTTTCAATAAATGATTACCCCAATCAACTTAGTATATATTTTATTCTTAAATAACATATCATATCATATGATGCAACAAATAGGAAAATTTTACGAAAACGAGTCAAAATCAAAATCGTTGACGAGAAAATTAATATGCAGTTACTGCAACAACCCCTTAAAAGCCACTCCCACGACACCCCTAGAAAAATCTACTCGAATAAAATGCGTTTGTGTCATTAGTAATATCTTAACGCTGCTCTCAGTGTTACAGCTGTTTTACGCTCCACTGGAGACCAGTATTTTGTGGTGTGACGTCAAAGTTGAGTTCCGTGGATGCCTTAAGGCTGTAGAATGTGCTGAGTTGGAGGAAGGGGGAGGAATTTGCTCTTACAAAGCCACAGTGGATATGAAGAGGCCTAAGGGTAAATCAAATATGCCGTGAAATACTTAAAAATCCTCTAGGAACTTACAGTCTTGTATTTCTCTTTAAGACAGCTTCTAGTCTACTCCTAAACAATAAACTGACCTCAGGCTGTTAGTGGTCAACATTTCGCTAAGTTTCTGTGTGAGGGAGTCAAAATGGAAACAAGTATTTGTAGAGGTCGCTAAAGAGAGTTCCAATATGCAAATATTTGTCATATTCATGAAAATTCTTTTTTTCATCTTGTCTTGTGCTCTTCACTGTCCTTTCACTCATTGACAGTGACTCGAATATTAAAACGGTGCTTTATCTATTGTGTAATGAAACATCGAAACTTCCATATCAACTTTATTAAAAATAAAATAGTGGAACTGTCTGTGTCAAATACAGTTTTAAAGTCATTCAATACACAACTCTCATGTATAACCGTCCTCTACTTGACTTTTAGGTTAATCTCTGCGTAATATATATATATATATATATATATATATATATATATATATATTGTTTAGTCTCTGATTTCGTTTCTGTCTTGTTTTGTCCTCTCTTCTTGCTTTCCACCACTGTCTCTGCTTTGTCGCCATGGTACCAAACGCCTGGGGGCTTTCTCTAAAACTTTGCTCATTTGAATCCAGCCTGCCCATCGTTCTATCAGAGCACAGGAGCTTGACATGACGCCGTCACTTCTGTTTGTCTTCTCCTTCGGCTTTGCCACACTATCACAAAAAAAATTCCCTCTTGTACTTTTCCAGTCTCAACTTGTAAAACAAACCACAGAGAAACGATTTTAAACTTCTGTTATGTTGAAACAAGGTCATAGCTTGAATGTAATCGCACCATTTCTCGAAATAAAAAAATATCTGCTTTTATCAATTTACTGGATAAAATGTTGCAAACGGTAATTAATATTTTGAGTCTTTAACGCTACTGAAGATAACAGTACAATTGTGCATGAACACGAATAATAAGCGCATAGTCTCTGTTTTAAATTTCACTAAACTGAAATATTTTTCCATAAATTTTAAATTATTAAGGAGGTAAAATGAGATGTTATGACCAATATCCTTGAAGTGGCAAAGTTTAAAATTGTTTGTATAATATATTAAATGTTGGTGAACTTAAATCCACAAATTATGTTCCCGTGATGGTACGAGCAAAAATACAAATTTACAGGAAACGATTTTAAAATTATTGAGATCTGAGTTAAGCGCGTTTAGTCGGATTTCGGGAATGAACCGCATCATATGTTGAAAATTAAAAACGTTTCGGCAAATATTGCATAAACATTTACCCTAAATTAGGCAAATGGATTTCCGTTCCAGTGATGGATACTACGGGATATCTAGATTCCCGCTAGAGAAGGCATCTTTCTCCCCTCTCTCCTGATAAAGGAAATAGATCCAGTCTCCGAAACATTTTTTTGTTTCTAAAATAGTAATTTTTAAAATAACAGTAAATTTAATTGTAACAAATAATTTATTTAATTTGTATTCTTTCTTTAGTGTGACAGACCGAGTTCATTGCGAAAAGAACCAGTTAGAGATGCAAGGGTTTGGATGTGTTTTTGCTGGCAAAATCATAATACGGACATGAGAACTAACCTTTCTCTAGGGTCCACGTGACTGTGCCAGTCTCAGCTAAGAAATGTTGGCATCGATTTCCCATGATTATCATTTCACAGCGCACTTTTTTCTGTCTTATGTTTTTTCCGCAAAGAAAGGAAAAGGACGATTCGAAGTAAACGAGAGTTTGATGATTGGCAATATTCTACTGCATGTGTTCGGTGTGTTGTAGTAACATATGTGCACAGTAGCGAACTCACATGTTACATGACTAGGACACAAACTAGTAATAAAACTTTAAAACGTACAATTTTTTATACAAAGTATCGGAAAACGAAAAGAAAGAAAGATTGTTTGAGAAAGACAATGTGAGAAAATTATGTCCTTTTTTTTACTGTAATCTTTATCTAAAACAGTTTTAAAGAATCTGTTTTGTGTGGAACTAAACGTTAAAAGAATATGTGTTCATTCTTCTATGTACAATAGCCTTTAAAATTTTACCATCTGAATGAAATTTTATATTTCAACGAAGTCTGCTCCCCATTCTCGAATTATTCCATGCGCATGGATAAATAGAAATAATGATAAACGGATGGACGGAGACATTTTAACAGGCGTTCCGCAGTGTTGCCATATTAGTTAAAATTATCTCATTGTAAAAAAATATGTAAATAAGGTAACATAAAATAAAATATATATTTCATCAATTCCTGCATCTTCTGTTTTAAACGTGTTTAAATATAACGCAATAATGAAACGTTAAGAGACATTTTGTAACTCTGTGTTGTGTTATTTCTGTAGTGTGATCAGTAGTTTAACAATTAATTTTTATCCGCAATAAACACATATTACAATAAGTTGTATTAAGTAATAATTAACATATTTGCAAAATACACTCCTATGATTACGTTTTCACACTCATTATATTACTACACAAATAATAAGCAGATAAAGCATATGAAAGCCAGAGAAGAAATCTATGAAGATAAACAAAATTCTTAATATTTCATTTCTGAATTACTCTATCAGTTTTTTACGAAATTTATGCTTCCTTTCTTTTTTAAAGATTTTGATTAAAGTTTTATCTTGCTGGATAACACCTCGCATAACACATTTCTGATATGCAAGCTTCTGTGAACTTTTAATAATGAAAAGTGAATCTTATAATTTACGATTTAATTCATATGGTATATTTGCAATAAACTCAACAGTCTACATACAGCACTTATTTTAATTTCATGTTTTTGTCTTCATCATATCTGGAATGGTTCCTTGATATATCCTGCTTACATTCTTTTATATTGATCCATCCATCCTTTCTAGATCTTCATAAATCCATTTCCTCTTCTGGTTTACATTTTGCTCTTCTGTTCACATATCTTTCTTCTTCTTCTTCTGCATATTTAATCTATCCATTTGTGACATATCTTCTGTCCACTAGGTCTCAACACTTGTGAATTAAATAACGGATCATAAATATTTTGGCCTAATAATTGTCAAAAGAGTTTTGTTTTGACATTTGTCTGATAACCTCAACATCTCAGTAACTCCATTTAAAAATATGAAACCCGTTACATTTCTACGGAAAGACGTGCCAGGTTGAAGTAGCAAATATAAGCCGCGACCAATTAATTTCAAATTAATTTTACTTTACAGTTTCATCACATTATATATTGATCAATCTCTATAGTGTATACAGTGTCAATAAATCATCGCTGTGATGACTCATTACCTAATACCTCTTAAATATCGATAAAAATTACCAGACTACACGGCGCAATATCCAAAAAAGACAGCCATCTTCGTATTTACCACCGTCAGAATACGAAATCTCACCTAAATTGGTATTGTTTAATTCCATTTGGATTTACTCCCAGTTACACCCATTTCCAGTATTGGAAATGCATCACATTTAATATTGGAACTGAGTGAGTGTAATAAAGATTGAATAAGGGGGCGGTACGCAATATAGAGGAAATGGGGGGGGGGGAGAGTTAGTCCGTTAGTTTGATGGGACTCAGGCCTTGTAGTGTAATATAATATAGGTTTCCCAGACGAGCATACCCTATTATAATTGCACCAGTAACATTTTCAACGTCACATTGAGAGTAGATACAATACAAGGCGCGGAATAGACGTTGTAAACTTGTAAATATTCCACAATATGCGTGGAAATTTCTTTTGTATTCACTGCCACTGTGGCTTGTCTTCTATCTTCTTCTTTTTTTTAAAATGCAAAAATGTCATAAAATTATATGTGACACATTAACACTCATTGCTTTAATATTCTGGGTATTCTAAACGAGGGGTTTGATATTTGAATCATAAATTTAACTGTGTAATATCTCTAATATTTTTATTATATTCTGTGAAACATAAAGCCGTATTATTTCTTCACACGAAATATAAGATGTTCCATCACCAGTGTTTCTGTGTATTTTGTATTTATGTCTCAAACGTTTAGCAAGAAAATGTAATCGTAAATTTTCTAATTAGAGAATGTTAAATTCAATTATTTGGGAGTGACAATAAAGGTTTCAAATTACGTTCTGCGAAACTTGTTACCAGTTCAAATATGTCTTCGTTCCGTGTTCCTTGTAAAAGAGACAAAAATGTACGAAAAGCCTTAGATACACATGTTGCCTTATGGTTATGGAATTTGACGTCACATTTTCATGTAATAAAATAGATTAAGTAGGGTCTCTTCTTAAGAGAGTAACAAACCTTGTGTTGTCACAAAATTTAGTTACTTCTTAACAGACTTTACACTCTGTTAATACGCTCAAGTCTAAAGCAGTCAAATGGAGTCAAACTCCTCACATCACATTTCCATAACATTCATTTTAATATTATCCTCCCACCTACATTTAAATCTCCGAAGTGGTGTTTTCGCTTAAGTTATTATGACTACAATTTTCATGTATTCCCATTCCATTCGTGCTACATTCTGAACCCATCTCATCTTCATTTGTTTTATGAACAATAATATTTGTGAATGCATCAAAGAAACACCGAGACGAACGATGAATGTAAAATAGTAACTTAAATATCAGATTTTGGAAATATATCAATTAGTTGTAAGATTTGAGGTTTTCACAGCGGTGAGCATGAAGATTTCTGTCTTCTGGGTTGTTGCGCTGTGTAGTCTGGTCGATGCTAACCAACGTTTCAGAGGTCATACTGCCTCCATCATCAGGGCGATGAGTATGAAGATTTCTGTCTTCTGGGTTGTTGCGCTGTGTAGTCTGGTCGATGTTAACCAACGTTTCAGAGGTTATACTGCCTCCGTCATCAGGGCGATGAGTATGAAGATTTCTGTCTTCTGGGTTGTCGCGCTGTGTAGTCTGGTCGATGTTAACCAACGTTTCAGAGGTCATACTGCCTCCGTCATCAGGGCGATGAGTATGAAGATTTCTGTCTTCTGGGTTGTTGCGCTGTGTAGTCTGCTCGATGTTAACCAACGTTTCAGAGGTTATACTGCCTCCGTCATCAGGGCGACGAGTATGAAGATTTCTGTCTTGTGGGTTGTTGCGCTGTGTAGTCTGGTCGATGTTTACCAACGTTTCAGAGGTCATACTGCCTCCGTCATCAGGGCCTGATGACGGAGGCAGTATGACCTCTGAAACGTTGGTAAACATCGACCAGACTACACAGCGCAACAACCCACAAGACAGAAATCTTCATATCAATTAGTTCTTTGTTTATGTTTCCATTCTTGTTACGTTGTAAATTTCGTTCTGTGACCGCCCGGTAATATCTCAGTGACTCTCACAAACCTCATGTATCTTCATTGACCTAGCTGTGGTTCGTTCCATGAAGACCGAAACTCCACATAAAATATATTGTCTTATGACCCAGCTGTGTCTCGCTGAGACACCTGCTGCCCTCACGGGAGCGAATGTGCTAATATCGTCTCAACTATTTCAAGAGATAAGGCATTTAAGAAATAAATATCTCTCAGCATAGGCCTGTCTAGAAAACAAGAAATAGCGATGTCAAATTACACTTATCCTCTTCAAAATTCTTGGAATTGGAGGGGAGAGGTTGGTTTAAAGTTCCCGTCGATTTAACCTTGTATAGAAGACTGAATGGGTGACGAAGTCGACATTCTACACGTTCGGAGTTAGACAGTTTATTATTGACTATCGTCTCGATAACAAAGTCACTTACTAAACAACAGAGGCTCTATTCAAAATCCATGAAGCCGAAAATATATGAACAGTAATTAAACATGAAACACCTGGAGTAGAGAGCGATGTTCATTCTTTATCAACAGAGCGAGCAATGCAATTATGATTTTGGAATAAAAGCAAGTGGCAGTGAGCTAGGAAAACTTGAAAGGAAAATTGAGAGAAAATTCCAGTCGTATTCAGCTGTCAGCTCAGAGTCCAATAAAGTCTCGTTTATTGTAACCATGTCAACTACTTGCTTCCCCTCTCCCCCTCCCACACTACTCAACCCCACTGACTTTTCTTCAATTCTAGCATTGCAGTTACGTACTAACGTTTTATGTGGTTGACTGATACCCATTTTTATTTTCTGTTGCTTTGCTTTCCCCAGGACCGCGTTTTAATGTAGTTGTGCGTAGTGGAGAACTGGCCACCACATATTTACTTGGGTTATTTGCCGTCATATAGCTACTGTTATAAATCGTAGTACGTAATAGTCTTGTCTGAAGCAGTCGGGCGAACGCAGACTCTATGTAAGAGGTGGGCGGGGGGGGGGATATAAGAGGGTAGAAACTCCTACCACTGCAAGGTTTTGGAGGATGATAGAGCGAGAAGCAACAGGAGCTAGCCTAGCTTCTCCCCCACTCCACACCCCCAATCAGGTTTTTGGGAGGAGGGGGTTTTGCAATGATGTGCGCGTGCCCACTAGTGCTTCGACGACGTAGAACGAAACTTGAGGGCGGAAGGACTGTTCGCGCTGTGTAAGACAAGCTGCACAGTGTCATTGTTATACTTGTCTGCACTCGGTGTAGTTGCGTGAAGTGTAACTTGGCTTGCATCGAGACGAGGAGTTGAAACGGGAGTAAACTGTAAAGAAAGAAGTTGCCTCGTGGATAAGCAGACTGCCACTGGTTAGACACGGAGATTCACGGGTGAGTAACTTGATCCCCAATTATTTTAATATATCACGCCTCATTGGGTTTGGGTTGTTTTCGCTAAAGTTTAACACTGTTAGAATCAGTAACTCAAATGTTCATTGAGATTTAGTCAGCCAGGTTTTCACGTTGGTGAATAAGAAGATGACTTGCCTTTTAGGTTGTTAAGCTATGTAGTTCTGTAGTATTTTACAGATGTTTTAGAGATACTTTCTTCTCTCTAATGATGCCGGCAGTAAGTACCTCTGAAACTGCCGGACAACTACTACGAGACTACATGATGGAAAACACCCAAAAGACAGTCATCTTCAGACGAAAGACGATTAACAGAATGTAAACTTAACGCTGTTAATTTCAGTGGTAACTTTATCACTTGCTTTAATATTTAATAATATTCAGTTTTTCCCATGGTATGCATTTGTGAAGACCATATAAGGTGAATTTGAACTGAAGCTTGTCTAAACGTTTAAAAATTCAGCCCGTGCAGTATAAAGATCAACTGGTTAATGCTGTTCAAGTACGTAATCGCCTGTTTACTACGAGAATTATGCAAAACCCATACTCTCTGGACAAAACGTAGTGATAGTTGTTCTTGATAAAGGAAGTGGTTCATATAGTTACCACTGGAATTTAAAGCATTAAACCTCTTCGATTTTCAGTGTGATAAGTAGGATGATATAAAGTGACACATTGAGGTTATGTCCGCGGAGGGTAATTCAGTGGTTTTGCACTAGGTTCCGCTGATAAATGGCAGTTCATAAATGGAAACATATATTATATTTTATTTAAATATTTATAATCATACATTTAAATAATTTCAGAAATTAAATTGTGTTGATTAGGTTGTACGTAGGTTAATTACCATTATGAAAAACTTTGTGTTTTAAACAATTGAATGCTGTTTCATATGTTTGTGTTAGTCAACATGGAACTTCTTCATATTACACAGTCCCAAAATTTACTTAATATAAATATAAATATCATGTTTATAATACATATTATATTATAATTACAATATTGAGGTTATAATTACTTAATTACAACTTATATTAAACTATCGTCCGACCTGCTGTAGACGCATTTATGATAAACAAGTCGAAAAAAATTGCTGATTTACAACCGTTTATCTGATTTGCATATAATTGCGTTTAAAAATAACGTTCAACAATGAACACAGGCTGCATTGTTGTAAACGGCGTAATATGTTACACAAACAATTGACTAAATAGCAACAGAAGATAAAAAAATGCCGTCAAACCGCGTATTAGTCGGTGTGGCAGGAGTCCAGTGTTGCCACTAGCCACGGATAATTAAAATTTCCCTATCACACAAAATATTTTGCTTTAAACTTTAGTTCCCGTGACTTTTGGGACATCCCTTATAACAAGGGCTTTTACTTTTAGGCGTGTACATGTAGTAGGTGTTTTGACTTTCCATTCTTATCAGACACCGACAAACTCGAAATGAAAAAGTGAAAAAATAATATTATATTTCCCAGTCGATTCTAAGCTTTCAGATGAATCTATTTCATAAGCAAGAATCATTATAGGGTAATGCAAACTTTAATCAATATTACACGAATAAATTAAAATCTTCGAGAGGTAGCAATTAATAGGAGGTACGTGTTTTCAAATTATGCATTTCTAGCGGAAAGTGGCAATAAGTGTCGCATTATTTAAAACTCGTTGGGTATTTAGTAAAATTAAATTACATAAATATCAGATCAAAAACTTAAACGCATTGTTACAGTGCTTGAGAAATTGTTAAAATGATCTTGATTTATCTCCCGCTATTTCTGAGAGAATTTTTTTTTACTATACGTACCATAGTATTCTGCTTCTAACGTCTGCTCTGGTTATGAAAACTGAAGTCAGATTTACCTGACACAATTCAGAGTTTAATTCACATTCCAAGGAAACTTTGTTATACTCTTTACGTCTTCTAAGCTGAAAGAACTTATATGATGTCTAAATTCGCTGACAGCAGTATTCGTAGAATATTCATCGTCTCTGAAATTCATAGCCATCATATGTTTGTACAAACTAATTTTTCATATCAGATATGCGATCTAAAATAATTCTAAGACGTCTTCCTACATATTGATGTGATTAATAAACTACTTCAAAGCGTGGATTTCAAAAGTTTCCGACGATGGTGTAATTTGAGTCTTTGGCCAGTTTCAGTCGTCTGTCATTTTTAAAAAAAATCACAATGTTTTGCAAGGTTAACACCATTTCATCCTGACATGGATGCATACATAAAATACATTCATTTATACATTCATTCATTAATTCATATATTAATTTATTTTTATTTTCACACATTATATAATGATCACATGTCACACAAGAAGGTAAAATGTCGATTTTTACACTCTGGAAAGAACGGCCACATTTTCATAATTTCCACGGAAGGTTAAAAATTAATTTTGTATAAATGTTTGGTGTTACGATTTGTAAGCGTGAACTCATTTCCCACGCTAATTCGTATGAATTATTTAGATTGCAGTTGTCCCAACCCGTCTATTAAAGGTAAAAATGCAAACGTGTTTCAATGAGCACTGTAGGCCACTTTTGACCGGCACAAAAAATTTAATTAATTTCTGGCTGGCTATTTAGCAACGCCTATTTAACTACATAGTTAATGTAGTATCAAGTGCCAGAATAATTTTATAAATAATTAATTGAGAAGAAGGTGTCATAAATGAAACGTGATTTATTTAAAGCAGCCATTAATTATTTTATTTCGTTTTAAAAGGTAAATTTTGTTTATGTGGCTTGTGAAACCATGTAGATGGAAACAAGTGTTTCGGTAGGACGTATCGCGTCCATATTTAGGGTAGAACTGAGGTTGGAGGCCATATCTTGTAAAATTACAAGACGTCAGAATCCAGAACTACATAATTGTAATCTCCACCGTTATTGAGAACCTAGAATAATAAAATGATGTGAGTTAGCTAAACTTTAAAGCAGAATTATGTAACTGAATGCGTATTCCTGCAGTTGCGTATAAAATGCTTCAAATATTTCTGTCTTCTGGGTTAACATCGACCAGACTACACAGCGCAACAACCCAGAAGACAGAAATCTTCATACTCACTGCAGATCTTACATAAAATGCTTTAACTTTTCTTGGATAATAAAGTTACTGAAAACGTAATGAATCTGAGATTCTACTTAACGGGAAACAGAACACTTTCCGACTGTAACAAACAACACTTGCAGTAGATATATCCAAATTAAATCCAAGAAGCCATAAAGTAACGAAACCGCACGATACAAAGCTGAAAGGAACTGGTGTATAAGAATCAAACTGAACATCGGTAATTTAATTATTTCGGCTGTTCACAGGTTGTTTTCGTTGCTTAAAATTACACGAAATAAAAAAATGGAAACACAGACAACTGGAAATATTTTATATTCTGCATTGGTAAGTCTTCTATTTGCTGTTAATTTACAATTATGTTTAAAATGTATTTCTTCATAAAAGTGTTGACGAATTAACTAACTCCAGGACACTGTAAAGAATATTTTGTTCCACGTAAGTGAAGTCAAGATGCAACAATCAGTTTTCTAAACTTCGTTAAGATATAATGGTAATCGCTGTTCACTTCAGTCGAATATCGCATGTTCTGTAGTGAATAATCACTTTCTGTGTTTGTCAACACGTGAGTCGGTCTCGACCGGGAGTGTGTGTGTTTGTGGGTGTGTAAATATTCACTCATCTGGATGTGACACGCCATCTGTCACACGATACATGCAGCTAACGATGGCTGAGTTCCAACTAGACCCCTTCTGTGCTCATATTCAACAAGAGGTCCTTTTTTAATATATCGCTTAATTTAGCAGGAAGAATAACTCAACTGTTGCAGGCAAAGTTCATAAAATCTTGCTGCTTTCTGAAATAGGTAAACATTTTAAGTCGGAACTACTGTTTACCTATGACTGACTAAGCAACTTTGTTTGTTTTACTGTAAAAAAAATAAAAATGAAATATTTCTCTGGCGATGCTAACATTTTTATGTTGTAAATTTTGAGTAAACTCACCATGTTTAACTTTCTATTAAAACATATATGAACAAACAAGAAATCCATAATCTCATGATAAATCTGTTTCGTAATCTTCTAAACTTACATTTAATAACGTTCATGCAACATACAGTATTTTATAAAGACAACCGTCTTCTGGGTTGTAGACGTTTACCGACGTCTCAGAGGTCCTAGCTGTTTCGATAATCAGGGTGATGAACATCGAGATGCCATTAAAAGCTTTTCCTATAACCCAAGTTGCGTCCGAGGGCGTCGTTACGCTTCCAAAAGACGCAACTGTACTGACTTTGGTTAACTATAGCACCCGGATTCCATTGAAAACCCTTCGCAGAGCATCGCGAGGCTATTCGTAGAAACATAGCTAAAAGCGAAACTGAGGAAAACGAAAGAAATGGGGAAAACAATTTATTTCCAGCAATAAAAAGCTAGTAAACGCGACTATAACAAGAATTAAAGGATATAAAATATTGTTAAATGTATAGTTTTATTAGATCATTTTTTAATTTGAGTAACATTAATTTTTGTGAATCAGAATCGTTTCCGGTGGCGAGCTTTGGTGTTGTCGGTGTTGGACCTGCAGTTTCTGCTACCAGGGAGTTAGTTAGTAAGTTAGTGGCTTTGTGGCATGTGCTATCTGTATTTTATATGACGACAGAATCGTACAGCAACACAAAACAATCGATAACTTAATGTTCAGCCACCAGACGAGAAATTAATGCGGGTAGTTACGTTCGAAAAACTCGATTGAAATCCATATACGTTCAATATTCTGTAAAAAAAATTTTATTCTTCCTTTTCGAATATGAAACTCTTACTCACTTCCAATTCCCCCTCTCCCCTCCCCCAGTGGCTTAACCGCTAATCAATGCTCTAAAAGCAGCTGTATTCGTAACATTCCACTGGCCCGGGGAGAGGCCTAAAGCCTCGAACACAAAGCTCTTATGCGTAATAAGTTTTAATGGCCGAAATGAGCGTTAATTCAAGCTAAGTTTCCTTCCCTGTTGCTTATGAAGCTCCTGCTAGGCGATTTAATTATGTATTCGGTTTACAAAATGTCGAGGAACTCCTTAGTATGTTACATATATAACATACAGAGTGCATTCAAAAGGTATATGCAAAGTTTAGTAACAAATTCTACACAGCAGAACAATGTATAAAGTTCATATGAACATGGGTCAGCAAACGCTTGCTTGTCGAGTTATATCCCGGCAAAGTACTCCGTATAGCAGCCATTTCAACTAATATTTCCAAAATTCGGTACTTATTTCTACAGAATAGCCAGGCTAGTGTATTAATACAATTTATTTGACTTTCGGACATTTTCCTATGCAACTATCAGTGTGTCTTTCTCAGTCCTATCTAAGCACTGGACCTATGTCTGTCTTGTATAAACAGTGAAACTGTGTCAATAGTCAACAGTGTCACTTACGCTGATAGTTGTATACCATAATGTCTGTAGGTCAAATACGATAATCACAGGGCTTAATGCCCTACATTAGTAACTACCAGAGAAATAATCGCTACATTTCATATTTTATCTGCCAATTTGGTATAAATTGATAGACGATTCGGAGGTGCTTGCTGACTCCATCATCAGGGCTTTATGATTAGAACCTATTATTACTTATTAAGAAGCCGCCATTATAATCCTCAAAGACGTTCTGTACCGGGTGTTACTAAGATGATGAAATTAAATCTGGATGAGTTGGCAAGAAATGTAGCACGCGTGGTAGAAATAAGTAAATTATGCAGAATTTTAGTTCTGAAAGATATGAAATATTATAATGGATACGATAAATATAGGGTGGTAAGTTGTGAATGTATTCGTCTGGCTAATGATAAAATAAATTTTTGGGATTTTGTAAACACTGTAGATAACCTCCTGTTTTCATTAAAATTAGGATATCCTTATTTTTTATTTTCTGAGCGTATTGTGCTTCTGTAGGCGAATTCTGCTTTACGGAAATTGATTAAGATAAGTATCTCTTTAAACCATTTCATAGAAGACGTATCTTTATGCTAGCGTGTTGAAAATTTTTCTGTTCTTGTCTGTTTGCAGGGGAGTAGCAATCAAATAGTCATTAGAAATAAAATTGCATTACTCAGATCCCATGCCCCTTAAACAGCATCGCTTTGAAATCGTAACTTAATGGATATAAATTCTTTTTTCTCGTTCCCTTACTCCAAATTGTACAATAATATAATGAATTTCAACTTAGCAATAAAGAAAGAAAACAGTACATGGTATCAATGTTACAGCTCCCCCTACATGAACCACATGTTCACATTAGCAATCAAATTGGAATGATTTCAATACTATTGTCTCATCCCACCATAGAACAGTGTAATGTAATGGCACATGTTGGATGTCAAAGCAGTGACCGGCCCTTGGTTGCTCTTGATGTAACAAAGACGAATGGCATTTTGATCATCATGGATACCCCTTTATGTGTCACGTTTCCTGCTTCTTTCTGTGCAAAGTAAACACAGATAGGCTTGTGTCTCACCTGTAAGCTTCGCGTGTATCTAATAAGTACGATACAGAACATTTGCCGGTTTTGACTATCATTAATATAACAGGATGTTTTCAGCATTGTAATTATTCAAAATTCGACTTTTGTTATTAACGAGATAGTCGACTAATAAACTATATACCTTAATAAATATATTCAACACAGTTTATTTCAAAGTTGATAGTTACAAAACTAGTCAAATTACAACAATTTATGGAGCAGTAAGCACCTCTGAAACGTCGGTAGACGTCTACCAGAGTACACTGTGCAACAAACCAGAAGACAGCAATTTTCAATAAAATTATATTTTGGTAAAAATAAACTTAAATATAAATCAATATTCCATTTTATTATATTACCGTCTCTTGTTTTGAAACAGTAATTCCAACCATATTCATTAAATCACTACCCAGACATCAGTAATCATCACCATGCTTAGAGCAGAAGTGGCACTTCACCGCCCTTAATTAGACGTCTTTTGAATGCGCGTCTCTGCGTGTGTGCTTTGCTTCTGTTATTATCACCCTTACAATGGTGGTGATGTTAGATTGGCTAAAGTCGATCCACGTGTATAGAGGACTCGTATACAGAGTGTTCCAAACGTCGTGAGGCAATGTTCATTTCTCGAGGACAGCCATTCTGAATACTCGAAGTAAAGGAGTATTTATTTGTGTTAAGTATTTCTTGGCTTTTGCATTATCTTTCATCTGTGTCCAAGCGTATTTCAAAGACGTCAGTTGAAATAAATTCGAATGAAACTTTCAAATATCAAAATTTATCAATTTTATGGCGATTACTGTACTTTGCTGTGAAGACTATTATAAAACTAGCTTGTCAGATTTTACGGGAATTAATATTTTCTTGTGTTGAACTGCAATTAAATTTATTGTGACTTTATCCTTTCGAATTGAATTGAATTGAAAATTTATATTTTTTAAAAAATTAAATTAAAAGTTAAAAAATTTCTTCACGGCCACTGAAGCCAGATTTCTGCCAAACGCAGACTCTTCTAGGCGCCACCACATCATCGTTTGCTACCAGAGTAGCTACCGTCATAACTCTAATTTTAACTTTTTTATTCCTGTCAGGAAGGGCGCGTGACGGACACTGGCTATTATATCAGAAGTAGATAATTAAATACTTTAGACGTTCAGGAAGTTTTTGCCAATAATAAAGTACGGTATGACTATATGTTAACGAGTTGTAACAAAAGCGAATGAAGGACGAGAGAAAGCCTAATATATCGGATATAGAGAACGGTATTCTATTGGCGTCTGTCATGCCGACAGGAAATTCGACCGTGAACAAAGAACGGTTGTTGGAATCATGCTACCCTAATGGAAGCTTTTAATAATGCTCATACTGGAGAAAGGCTCTTTAAATTATTCATAAATCATTCACCTCTTATCCTAAACTGATTCAAAGAAATCCACACACACACGGAATTCATTTACTTGGTGACAGTGGTATTTCACATAGGTATTACTAAAACGTAATTAATTCTGCTCATCAGTAGAACGCTATAATGAATAAATTTTGAGGTTACAGGAAATTTCATATACACAATGTCCCATATTAGCAAAGTAAATTTACTGAGATTATTTT
The DNA here is from genome assembly GCF_977971745.1 of Zootermopsis nevadensis. Lineage (NCBI taxonomy): Eukaryota > Metazoa > Arthropoda > Insecta > Blattodea > Termopsidae > Zootermopsis > Zootermopsis nevadensis. The sequence continues at coordinate 9,649,294 of NW_028259139.1, read as the reverse complement.
TACTAGTAGAAGCAAATTTGAAAGTTTTTGATAACATATCGTTGAGTTTTCTTTCCTCTCTCCTTTTTTATGAATTAGCTTCATAAATTTAGTCAGATAATTTCGTTACAAATAACTTGTAGGCAGTCATAAGACATAAGAATACAAGTTAAAATCTACGGAATAAATTCAAGCACGCAAATATAGACGAGAGTAACGAATCTAAAAATGTTTATCACGAAATTAAAACCGGAACCTGGGGACGTATATCGTGTGTAATTCATAAAAATAATATATAAAATCTCTTTCTTACTATTTTAATGTCTTATGTGAAATGTGAAAATTAAAATTTTATTTATAAGAAATATAGCAAGTGTGCTTTTTCGTGAATATGGACGCAAAAAAAAATTCAGTTTTGTTATTTTACAATTTTTCTTTACGTATGTGACCATTGCAATTTTTAACGAATGTGACAACAATAATATCCTTTATGTTGTATTTCACAGTCGTTAAAAATTAATTGGTTTATATTACGTTTAGCTTAAAAAGTATTTTTTCTTTAAGGGTAATAACGTAAAGAAATAAATAGAACTGGATGTGCTCTGGAGTGATTAGAGGTTGAAAAAGTTAAATAACTTATAGCTTAATCATTTGTGCTAACCAGTTGGTTTTCGTAATTGGTGAAGCGTAGTGTTTTCTTTTCGGTACGGACTGAATTCTTAAATAATATTCAGTTGAGCTTCTTAATAGTTGTTTTCTCTACGTAATACTCCGTGAATCTAGTCTATGATCCACTTTAATATTAACTTCAGCACTCAGTGAATGTCATTAAACAATCTTTGACACGCCCAATTCTAGGCCACCCCATTACACCCACTGTCCAATTAGATAACTGGAATTTACAAAAAATATACTTTATTTAATGTGTTAGCGAAAGTGTATCGAATAAGTTCAATCAGTGTTTTGCATAATAGGAAATAACATCGAAAAAGCATTTAACGCGGTATAAATTACGCCTGTGGCTTGGCCCACAGGGCTTATAAAACACGTCCATTACCTCATAGTGTTTCACTTTTAAAACAAAATGGAAAATTCTCTGCAACTGTAAAAAGGTTGTAAAAAATGATGTTATAAATATAAATTAAAATACTTTCCTCTGAAATTATCACAGACGTGACTAAGTTTGTGAGGAACGAGAAAATCTAGATCAGATATTAAAATATTTCAGTGGATTTCGCGAACACTTATCATATCTTCCCAAACGAAACAATCCTTCATCTGAATCAAATTTGTTTTTGGTGTAATCTGTACATATAATTCTTCATGGTAAAAGAAAGTGAGCAAATAGGAACATTTATAGGGGTGAAAGTAAACATAATTTTTTTAACAAATAGCAGTTTTGTTAAAGAGATACGAAACAATATTATATGTCAATATTTTAAAAAAATTACGATCTTTGAAAGACATGTGCAAGAACAAATTACTTTGAATCTTTTTACAGTTTTTGTACTATACCAATTTCTTCCATATTTTATATAAGGTTTTCGTCATTACATAAGTATTTCTCAGGTTCTTGACGGTGCTTTTAAGAGGAATTGATAGCTCCTATTGTCTGTTTCTGGCTTCAGAATTATATGTGGACTGACTGTAAGAGAAGCAGCTCCAATATTTACGTATATTAGAAACTAAAGTACGCCATAAAGTTGCATTGTGTTTCGATACTCTGAGAAATACACAATGTAAAGGACGGAATATTTACTACGGTTAGATAAGTCGATCAATATAGTCATAGTATAGTGGGGGAGGTTGGATGTAAATTTGCATTTTATAGATAACACGTCGGATTTCATATGCTCCCAAAACACATCAGAAACTTTTGGTGGTGTAGCCCAAAAATTTATTACGAACCTGATCCGTCTGTTTTGTATTTGAAGGTATCTAGTCAGAAATTTGGTCAGGTCATTACTATACTGAATAAAAGCGTTCGTAATCTTATAACCTTTCATGCCGTGTAGTACTACCACTGGCAATAAATAATAAATAGTCAATAATTCTGGTTGAAATGGTTGTTTTATCCAGATTATTATAAAAGTGTTCTACTTGTAATCATTACATGCTAATTATTACTTGAAGTAGAGTCAATATAAGAAATTTATGTTTTTTTGTATATAATTTATGTACATTTACGTAGGATAAAAACACAAAACATTTAATGCTTATTTCAAAGAAAATTGTTAAATTTATTCTAACTTCTTAGAGCATGGTCTTTCTCGAAAACTTGGAAGTCGCTTGAATTGCCAATAAATTTACTGAATGTTATTGAACCCGAATATTTATTGCCTTGTTCGTAAGACCATGATACTGATTTCTATTTAGAACCCTTTTAATTGCGTCCACAACCACTCATCTTACACATTCTTCTACATTACGTTTTTCTGTGTTGTGATATCGTATAGTCTTGTAGAGGATAACCAAATTTTCTGATGAATCTACCACCTTTATCTTCAGGATAGGAGCGAAATATTCTCTGAAACTTATGTATACACAAACACGATTACATATCATCATAATCAAGAATTTCACAATCAATATTTTCATCGTAAAAAAATGGAATCTTTTACAAATGAATTTACGATATCTTACATGTACCTTGCTTTAATCACAACAAGAAATATTAGTAAAGTTTTTGAAATGAACTTCTTCACTTACAAAGGCGACTAAGGCAATAGTCAGCTTATAAATTAGAACTCGAATGTTACATGCATTCCCTTAGAATGTTACATCAGTTACAGTTTAATTTATGAATACCCTCACATAACAGATACAAATGAAAAGAAGCTATGATTATGAAGTCTTTTCTTGGGCATTTTTAACACATTAAGAAGCAGAGGAGTTTATTTTTTTTTCGTTGGCTGAGAAATGCACTGCTAATAAATCATTTGGGACTACAACATCATTCTACCTCTACCAATTTTGAACAGTAGTTATAATAGTATAGGTCTACGTCAGCGGGGAGTCTACGGTGGTAAAAAGATGGCTATCTTCAGGCACAGAGGTATATTATAGACTGAACTGAAATCCTGCAGCTTTATAATTCTTAAATATGGAACCATACTGCAAAGAAGCAAATAGTTGTGACAACAGACCGTTGTACACAATACACATTTGAATGACAAAAGGAAGTAAGGTATAAGGATGCTTTGCAATTAGATGTTCCTGAATAAAAGATAAGATCTTGTATAAATTCCCAGGATAATGCGGATATACTTACATAGTTCAGAATAAAACCGTTTTCTGGGTTGTGTATTAAACGTAGATTATATGTGAGATTAGTCAAATGTAACGCTGAAGCTAAATAAATTAATAAAGTATATACACTTAAGAAATTTAAATACTCATGAAATTCTCCACCTTCTACAGAGTCCTATTACTCACTGCAGTGCTTGCAATAACCAGATAAATCCAGTCAACAACCTCAGTCCTATTTTATTAAAATCAATTTTACCACCTACTCTTAGGTCTTTCAAGTGGCCTCGTCTCTTAACGTTTTCAGACCAAAGGTCCTTTCGGGTTTCTTCTAAATCACCTGAAACTAGTCCACATATTTAAATCTTATTCATTTGACTTTAATATTATTCCGATTTGTGCGTAGGATTTACACGTTGTCACCATTTGTTTTTAATTTTCTGCTATAAGTAACATCTAAAGAAGAAAAAAGGAACAAAATGTGTAAATCTAAGGGAAAACATTTATCTCAATGCGGGGTTAAATTAGAGTGAACAGGAGAAATTCTCTTTGGGTCTATACTGAAATATTGGCCTCTCTTAGACAATGGTGAATGACCAACATAATTGAGGTTTATAGTGCACAAAGGACCTGATATAAGTGAAGAATTCTTGCATGAATTCCATCCTTGGAGTCCTCTCGGTTTATTCACTCGCCCCTCTTTTTAAACTGTAATAGCTGAAATGACTGTGTCCCGCTTTGAAACGATGCAAGGAATTTTGTTCATTCCGGGGTCGCCGTGTATGCATAGTTACAGGCTCGGCTTAGTGACGAGTTGAGATACATATTTGAGGAGGGGTGACTGAGCTAGAAAGTCCCCCCAAAATACTCTTTGCATAAGATTAACTTCATATTCTCCCTCTATTGTATCATATTCGCAGGGCGTACCACCCTAGTGATACATTACTTGTACGATTTTAATTACATTTGAAGTAATAAATTATTTCATGATAAAAGAGTCTTTATTTAGAATCTGACAGTCGCTCAATTAGTAAAAAAATTGTCAACCTTTTATGGAACCCAATACTTCAGTACATTATTCACAAAATTGGGCCACTAAACATTATCCTTAGTCAGTTCTTAAAGAAACTGTGCATTCATTACTTGACGTTTTAAAATGGAATCTTGCTCCACTTTTGGCAAAGTTGCTTACATTGAACACTTTTACACCTGTTCAACACTTTAAGCAAATATAGTGTAGATAAGATTAGTGGGAAAATTAATGCGAACTCTTTAACATAAGTTTTAATCCTCTAATATATCTACTTCATTATCAACATATGTTTAACATAAATAATATAGCTTTTACAGAAATTTTAACCATGCAGGAAAAGCCACTGATAACTTCATGTTACACGAGTTTATCAATGTATATAAATTAATATCACTATTATTATCACCTACTGTTGATATCAACTGTTGACAAATTATTTATTTTACAGTTTCCATTCATTTAAATTTAAATTATACTTACGCACTTTCATACTTTAAAATATATTTTTGTAATCTAAATTTTAATCCTTGGTAATTGTATTTCCGCTTCTATAATTTCTCGTTGTATAAGACGTTGCTTTTTACGTCGAGGACCTAACACTCAAGTACCAATATAGATTAGTATTGCTTGCAGGGTTACACAAATATAGAATAAAAAATATGGTCCCGTGGCGGATTCATGTGAACACAGCAATTAATCTTCTGGTTCCATAAAATTTGAGGAATTATTATGAGCTTCTAAAAGCAATCTCTTCTCCATGGATTACGTTAGTTATAAAATGATTCTCTCTTTTGATTTTAAATACAAAGCAAGTTTTTGAAAGGCATTAATTATTCAGTTGATACAGACACAAAGTAATGATTTCTCATCCTTTAATAATACGCGGGGTCCGCAGGACCCGCTTGGTCGCTGGGACCGTGGGTTCGAATCCCACTCAAGCCATGGATGTTTGCCCGCGTTTTTCTGTGTTGTGTACAGGTAGAGGCCTTGCAACGGGCCGATCCCTCGTCCAAGGAGTTCTACCGAATGTCTGTAGATCAATCCAACGAAAAGTTGTGACCCGCAGTGCTCTGGCACTTGAAGAACGGGTCGTTCCCAGTATCCCAGTTAATAATACGCAAATACTTGGTTAATTTACTATGCAGTGATAATTAGACAATTTGGAATGATGTACCCAGTTAACTAATGAAGTCAGTTTGATACTCTTTCCAATTTAAACAACGATTTAAGTATTAACATTATGATGTTGTAGTTAAAAGTTTTTACTTGCAGAATACAGGCATTGATGGGATTATAATATTAGAATGGATCATGAAGAAATAGGATATGACGATTTGAACAGGATTCATGTGCATCAGATTAGAGACTGGTATTTTCAGAACACGGTAATAAATTTCCGGATTCTGTAAATTGCAGATAAGTATTTGATCATGTAGGGTTTGAGGTTTTCACGGAGGTGTGTCTGAAGATGGCTGTCTTCTGGGTTGTGTGTCATGTAGTCTGGTAGAAGTTTAACGACGTTTCAGGGCGATGATAGATACAACAAGGACCTCTGAAACGTCGGCAAACTTCTACCAGATTACACGGCACAACAATGCAGAAGAGAGACATCTTCAATTTTTTGACTAGCTGAATAACTGTTACATCTTCAAGGAGAACTCTGATTCATGGCTGTGAAGCTCTTAGTCAATTTCTAGAAAATTCGTACGTCATTGCACACAATGAATGTTAAACGTGCATGGTTAGTTATATTTCTTTATCCTTAAAGTGTTTAGATTTATTGAATATTTTTAAAGGATTTTTTTTCAAAGCTCTTTGATAAATTCTTGTATTTAAAATTTATTAAAATGTTCTTTTCTTATCGTTTCACCAGCAACTTCCATTCATATGATAATAATCCCCCTTCCTTCAAACACTATTAAGTCAGAACGTTCTGGTCGCCAGTGACGTAATCAGAGATCTCAGTCGACTGAATAAATATGCCTCTTTTAAAAATTATTTCCTTCTTTTAGAAGAAAAGTAACTTATATCTATTATATGATCAGCCTCTGTCTATATAAGTCTTGAATTGACTTACATAATTGTTCATCGCCATAAAAGCTTTTTGTTTTTTTTATGATTTTAAACAAAATTAAACCTTTATTTATGGGTTCAAATTTTGTACCGAACTTGGATAAGCGTGTTTTAAAATTGTGTTACACAGAAGTTAAAGTTTATAGAGAAAAGAAATTCAATAGCCTTTATTTAATGAAATCCTCATCAAACAAATTTTGAACCAAACAAAGGCAGCAAATTTCCTTAATAGCCAAGCTACTACTCTCTTGTGATGTCGACTGTGTTCCATGGAGTTTATGGGGATAATCTATAGTCGTTGAATTAACGCTCTAAGGAAATAGATACTTAAAAATATAGTATAAGATTAGCTAAGATTGTATTAAATGGTTTTTTTTTACTTTTTATATAGTCTATATTTTGTTAAAACTCCTCGGAAGTTGATTCTAGTTCAGTATTCAGGTGAGAGGAGGACAAAAATCTAATCTGTTAACCCCGTGCAAAAGCCTGGTCAAACTTGATTCCTGATTACGGAATTAGAACAAAATTTTGAAAGTTTGTGGCATTAATAAGATATAGACAAGGAGAAAAGACAAGAAAAACAATTTAACACAATACCGTCACAGAGATTTGAAGTTCAGTAACTAAAATATTTGCAAAAATTGGAATCCATAGTAACAGATCTAAGTTAAACCATTTTCATTACTAAATTAATAACAGATTTGATTTTGCAAAATGTCTGTAACTAATAAGTTTATAATGTTTTATCTTATCGTGTCATTTCTAAATTCTGACGTTTAAAGTTCAGGAAACTATAATTGCAACCTGTTGTGAAACTTTGCCTCTTGTTTGAAGTTACCAACACAGTTTCAGGGTGCCTGAAAACTGAGGTCTGAGGAGAATATTTGGACCAAAGAGGAGGGGAAGTTAATATTAGCATCGATCTTAAAGCTAGTGTGGAATGGATAGAAGGATATCGGTTCCTTGTGAGCACAGTAATAAAACCTTGTGTTACGTAAGACCGGGACATTTCTTAAAGTAATTTTTTTTAATATTTATAATCTATTTTATCTCAATTTTTAATTTGTAGGAAAAATATTTCTGAATAACTTATCCACTTTAACCTATGATACGTCTCATATTAGATCAGCATAAAGAACTTAATGCAATTATTTCTTAGCCGTAGAGGCTCGTGATATGAAATATCTGTGACTATATTCGTGCGTTCTGACAACCATATCTTACCCTTTCCCTTACAAGCCCTTCGTCAAGACACGAGTTTTGAATTTGATGCAAAATATAAACAACCATTGTGAATGTGTGTGTGATTTTAAAATTCAGCGTAATACCGTAATTTAAAACATATTGTTTCTCGTTGATAATATATAAACTACTCTTCAAATTCCTCCCAACATTCAATTTCTTTGATCCTAATGTATCAAAATAAATTTAACTGCTGGTAAAAATTAACCGTATGTCCAAGTGGAACCGCATTGCTTTATACAAGTGGTTTCATTATTATAATGGGGGCTCCGAGGTTGGAAATTTGGCGGCTTTGGGGGTGGAAGGGGGTAAACAGAGTCATTATTCTTGTGTTGTTACTGTGCTGGCATGATTAGGGTGGATGGCTGCTGTAAAACTCCGTATTGTCCATCGCAATTGAACACTGTAGTGTTAGCTGCTGGCTGTAGCGAAGTTGCAGTGGGTATAAGTGCCATCTGCAGAACAGAACTCCACCACTTGAACAGACCGTATTTATGAGGCAGTGTAGAATGTAACTGAACGAGTGGAATCACAAATCTGCCATGAATTATAATTGTTGCGGGATGAACTATACCAATGACCGCTCTGGTTCATAAACATGTTCCTTTGTTCATATCGGATGACCCAAAAAATATGAGGGCTGTTGTAAAATGTAATAATAAACGGTTTAACATATTTGAATTAAATTCACGTAAGTTGTGAGTAACACAACTTAGTTTTTGTACAGAAAGTTTTAATTATGGATGTATTATAGATAAAATATTTTAATTTCAAATTTCTAAAATATTAATTTTAATCGAAATTAATGTTGAACGAGATCTGAGTTTTCTTCGACTACGTCTCGAATCCGTCTTTTCTATAGGTCGATGGCCGATCGGATATTTTGTGACGCAAGAGGATACACTTGAAAAGTCAGTGTACAAAGAACCGCACAGAACCGTTTCAGACTAGAACAGATACCTGAATATATTTGTCACTCAGTTAGTCAAGATCCATTGTAATATTATCTTTCCTTCATATTTTTGGAATAAACTTGTTTGTGAGATTTGAGGTTCTTATTACGATGAATGTGTATTTTTTCCGACACGTTGCGCAGTGTAATCTGGTAGATATTAATGTTTCAGAGAAGCTCACTGCTTCCTTCATCAGGAATATGATGCTCAATTATTTTATTTCCTATCAAGCTTTTAAAATTATAAGATTTTTACTCGATTCATTTCCACACAATACAAACAGAGATAATTTTTCGGTACTTGTAAAATAACCCGCCATATTAGAATATAAGTAGCCTCTATTGGCGATAACGAAATTAGCGATGGGTCGGTAATGGATGATAATTTTTCCAAAATTAAAAATGTGACTTCATACATTTAATAAGCGAACAAAACGAAATTAGCATTAACAAAAAATGCGAAATTTTATTAATATCAGGGTTAAAAATTACGTGTTGTTACATTTTTACAAGCCGAACATAAATTCACTGTCACGATTATGAAGTTTAATTTTTAGTCTTTATACCCATTTTCTCTCTTGGTCTGTAGGGAGTGGATTTTAAAGAAAAATACGAATATTTTATAGCCGGAAATATATTTCTAACTTCAAATTCAAATCTTGTTATTGTTACTATGTGTCTGTGGAACTGGGGCCCTTAAAAGTCCCATTGTCCATCCCCAGATGTTACATGAGTGAGGTTGGAGCATCGATAGAATAATACTGGTAGGGGAAAATCTAAGAAGTCTGATAAAAATCTCTCCTAGTGCCAATTTTTCCACTATAATTCCCCATATGGACTACCCTGAGAGCGACGCCGGGACATCAGCAATTGTGATTAATTTGTCATCCAAATTTGTGCTCAGGAATATACTGATTAGACCTCATCACTCATTACTCGGTTGATGTATTCAAGAACGTTTTGGTTGACTTGATCCCTACTACAGACGTCCTGCTGGGCTGTTAGAAGCCAAATGAACCATTGATCAGAAGAGGTCTTGTCAGCAAGTAGGATAGAAAATTACCATCGTAATTTGTCCCAGCATTTGTAGCGTTTTCGAAAACATATATTCATTAGCGGTGCTGTAAACAGTGGTAACAAATAACGTCTAAATTACAGTGAATAGTAGTGGTAATTCCAACCTATTCTGTAGTTGTGTCGTCTGTTTTAAGGGTCGTGAGAGGCTTCCCCTCACCCCTTCACTTGCCTCTGAACATCACTAACGTGTGTGTGTGTGTGACGCAGTGTGACGATACAAAATTGTTTATGAAATAGCCGTTCACTATTTGTGTGTGCGTCGTTGAAAAACACGTATTCAAATGCGACATTGGGAACTATTAATTAAGGAAAAATTTCGAATTCTGAAACAGTGTACTGGCTTGTTTTTATTATAACTGTCGTCGATAAAAAAGTGGCTTTTAGTGGACAAGGTTCATTATACAAAATAGTTTAAAGGCATTTGCAACATAATACGTGTATCAGTAAACAATATTATTAACACAATGAGATAGAGAAATCTTGGATGTACGAGACCTATGAGTAAATGGGTGGATAATATTAAAATAAATCTTATTTGTTTATAGTTTACTTAACTACGTTTACAGTAGATCAGAAGGCGTCGAATAATAGGATGTTAGTGAATAGTGAATTGTAAAGAACGTGGAATAAAACATTAATAGTCATATTTAACGTACTATTCAAACATTTATCTGGAAGGACTGAGGAAATCCTCAGTCAGCTTTTTGGGTGTACGGGAAAGGATTATCCTAGGACCTCCTGAAAACCAAAATGGATGTTAGAAAGGCCTTGGGGTAGGCACTTGTGAAGAAGGTGATGAACTTTAGGTATTACAGAAAATGGAATTTTTTTGACTTTATGAATAGCTGTTAGCTTTTCTAAATGAGAAGTTTGATAAATACATTTATATAGGAAAGAAGAAAAATACCTCTATACTACCTTTACTTGAAGTCACAAGTGTCTTGTCTATTTTTTGAAAGAAACGGGGTGTTCGCAACTATCATTCAGCTGTGCTACTGAAGACAATTTGTTTCCAGATGTAAGACTTGCAGAATCCTACTGCGAGACACGTGATGTAGCGACTTGACACAGACCTCTCGCCTTTCGTATTCTTCGTGAATGAAAAGACGTTTATTGGATCGAAAGTTTTGCGCGATTTTGGTATTCAACAGACTGAAACTGAAACATCGCTGTCCTCCCTTGAAATCTACGGTACATTTCAGTCACTGAACGCTCCAAGCTGCTTTCATATGTGTTCCGTTGAATGACACTTAATTCGACCGAATAAAGACGAAACCGCGTGTAATGTATTGATATTCAAAAGAATTTTCTTTTTGGCATGTTTAACTGAAGATAGCTGTTTTCTGGGTCGTTGCGCCGTGTAGTCTGGTACAAGTTTACCGACGTTTCGGAGATCCTTGCTGCCTTCATCAGCAGGGTGATGCAGGCAGTAAGCTTCTACCATACAATACGGTGCAACGACCCAGAAGACATCTTCGGGCTCACCACCGTAAAAATCTCAAATCCTAGAAAGTTTAACTGTCTATTCGCAATTCGACTTTTAATAAGCCAGTCGATACAGGGTTTTTAATTAACTTACAAACAGTGAATCGATATCCTTATAGTCATATGGGCTTCTGTGCCCTAACTTTCCTTAATATATAAATTAATACTCTTAATTATTTAAATTATGAATACGTTTCAAACAATATTTAACCCTCTGAAGCCGAAGCTAGTCTAGATAATATTTAAGAACAAATTTCATCATTACTATAATATAATTGTTAAAGGAGTTTAAGGATATAATCGCTGTTTACTCCGAAAATCATACGATATCCATAATGACAATGAGTTTTTGATTATTAAAATATTTTGTGCATGCTTATCATTGGACTTTAGAAGGTTAATGTGTTAAATATGTCACATTTATAGGAATAGTAGTATATTTTTGGGCATAAACGTGAGATGCGGACCATCAGTGCTGTTTGTTATCGTAGAACAACTTAAAGCTTAATCTTATTATTATTTTTTACAAAGTAAAAATACTGTGTGAATATTAAAACTGTAAAATATTTAAAGCTTTTTGTGTTATGATTTTAATCTTAGATATCCAGTTTAAACAAACGTTTCCTTTAAGACGCAGATTAGATTTCACTAAACGCAACAACGCTGGTGTATGTTAATAAGATTCTGGTATAAACCGCTTTAATTCTGCGAATTTTAGAAACAATAGTATATTTACTCGTTGTGTTAATCTTTCCGAGAAACGTTTTAGTTTTAAACTTTTCTTTAAAGGAAGGAGCGGTGTGTAGATTATCTAAGAAAGAGACGGTAGACCAGAAAATGTTATAGGAGGGAAGTTTATTAGCATGATGGCTTGCCTGTTGAATGGCTCTACTACGCATCACAAAGGAGCACTTAAAACTTACTATACCCCCACTTATCCAAGCCAACCGTCTTTTAAACCCTTGCTACAGACATTCAATTTTTCCACCGTACACAAAGCGTCAGCGATGCGGAATAAATCGGACAAGATTTGTGTTTCTCTCTCAGCTGATTCTGATAGTCGATAAAGAATTATATAAAATCATGCATACAAACAAAATTGTTTACACATTAAATAACACTTTGTGCTAAACGCGTTTCGACCTCAGGTGGTCATCATCAGTGGCAAAAAATTTATTCATTAGTCTGCCTATTAATATCTTACATTTCATGAACCCGTGGTTTATTATAAAGCACTGTAAAAGGTCGCACTTTATAAAACTATGCTTCATGTAATACTACACTGAACGTTTAATTGCACATGAGTTGGTGTATTACCTAAATTGAGTTACTCAGCTTAATGTCCGCTGGCCTAAGTTAAGGATTCCGTTGTTGGTCTACGGTGAGCCATGGTTGCGTTGTCTGTGCCTGGATTTTGAACTTCAACGCTGTGTTGGTATTACTGTCAGTTTTAAGAAAGTGTGCAGGGTTTATAATCATTCTGATCAACCAGTGCGGCCACCTATTGCATACGAAATTTTACTTTGTTTCTGTTTACTACCGGGTCATTGGAGACGTGAGTGTTCTGTTCAACTATGTTTTGATTTTCTCTAGTTTTATAGATGTAATGTTTTTCTAAAATGTCAAGTATTTTGCCTTTTGATGCTATTTTTAAGATTCCGTGATGTCTTCCATGGGGCCGTATTCATGTCCGTGGTCGAAGATATGTTGAGCGTATTTTGATTTTGCTACGTTCAATCTAATGTCGTGGAAATGATCTTTAAATCCGGTTTTAAATTCCCTACTAGTTTGGCCAATACAGACCTGCTCGCAGCTACCGCATTTTAACTGGTATACACTAATGTTATTGTATTTTTAATGTTGTCTTCTTAAATTACATCGGTACTTTGTGGTATTATTGACCTTATACGCCACTTTAACAGTGTTTTTGAATATTTTGGTACGTTTTCTAATACTAGTGTAAAGAAAAACGTTAAAGATTGTTAAAAAGGTATTGCAACATCGATATTAATCATGTAGCTTGGTTTTATAATCTTTGTAGATTAATAATTTCTAGTAAGTTGATCAGGATAATTGAGGTTAAATTTCGATTTTGCCACTTTCACAGCGACTTTGGTGTTCACTCTCAGACTTACGATTCAGAGCCTCACAGAGTGTTTTAAATTCAATTATTAAACAATTTTGGCAACTAGGTTACTGCTGTTTCAGGGCGACGTTTATGAACTACTGCTTTTGGTAACAATTATCTTACCTTTCGTGTTCTTTTGGTGCTAAATTTGTAGATTGGGGTCTTGTAGTTTGTGATTCAGTTTAGTCTAGTATGTGGTTACCAATATTTTGGGAAGAAAGTATTCCTTCCATGTTGCGCATGGGGAAGATAATTTAATCCAAAACGTCGGCTGCCACATAAAAAAATACGTGGCGTCACAATCCACAAGACCACGGTTAACATTGATGACATAAGTCATGGATGTCCTTTAAACCTGTGAAGCTCGCCTAATTAATATACAAAATATCAGTTCGTACCTCAAAGAAAATAGAATACGTCTATATTTCAGATCAATTGGTTGATAATGTTTGAGGAAATAATATCTGTTTATTTTGGGATTAATATTAAACCCATAAACACGTTCTGTGAGAAACTATTTATTATCAAAACAAGTGGTACCTACAGTTACCACTGGACTGTAAAGGGTTAATATTCCACTCTTCGTGAACAGCGTACAAACACAACAGAATTTAAAACAGCTCTGCTGGTAGGAATATTATTAGCACAAGGAAGGAGGCAAATAATGGCTGTAAGTTTCAATGCTGACAACAGTTGCGTCTAGAGTCTAGGCTTTTGTCCTGCTGTCTCCTGGTCCATTGTGCAGGGTGTGGGATAGTAGAAATGGCAGAAACGAAAGCTATAGGGCACAATTCTCACTATCAGCAAGATGACGCCCATCGTAAAAAAAGGATACTTTGGTTCTTCAGCCAGTTACACTATCACCAGCTGCTTTAGTTAACACAACAACATACGAAAATAAGAAAGAATTACGGCAATGATTAGTTGGATGTAAAGCGAGGATTCAGTTTTAAAATAATGAATTAATAGTTCAGTAGCTTAAACCACAAAGTAACAGGATAACAGATAAAATTATTCCACATAACGAGAGTTATGATCTATAATGTCAACGTTGTTATTATGGGTTGCAAAGCCGTGTGGACTTGTAGGCAGACGGGAATGTTCGAAGGAACATCTCTTGACGAAATGCAGAATTATGGAATGTTAATATATTCGCTACCAATAATTGTTAATGTGGCTTAAATTACTGAATGGATTTCGATAAAATCTGATCGTACAGTAAAAGTTTCCGGGGCGTTTCGTATCGATTTAATATAAGCCCTCCGCTCCATAAAATTCAAATTAAACTCCGTCTAAAAATAGTTCATCTTTCGGACTATTGGAGCCATGTAAATCAGTGTGTCATTCTCAAAAACACTTCCACGAATAATATTGCAGGCATTGTTTATAAAATTATATGGAAATGCCCTTAAATTCTAAAATTATTTTTCTTTTATTTGTGGATCATGGTCTTATGGGTTATAATATCATATAAAATTGCAGGTAGATACCAACTTTCCGGAGAAACTTACTATATTAGCTTCTGAAGATGGACTTTTATACATGGATTTATTTGTTTCTTTGTAAAGGTGGCAGCATTTCAAGGAATGCGCACATGGCATTAAGTAAACGTCTTGACAGTTTACATAATAGGAGTTGGTTACAAAGATAAAGATTTTACAAATGCTAACTGGATCTGTTGTTGAAAGGTCTGAAAGTGAAGTAGACAAACGATTATACAATTTGGTGAGATCCATAAATATATCACCAGATGCCCAGCGTATTAAATCAACTACAACGCTCAGAATTCCTAATTCGTATTCAGCAAATACCCAGTTCGGATTCCGTCTGGAATTTCAGATTGTTTGCATTTTACTTTAAATTAACTTATTTTGTATATATACATATTAAATAAATCGTATTTAATATGAAATATGAGATTCTCACGGGGGTGGAAATGACAATGTTGGTCTCCTTGGTTCTAAAGTCGTGTGGACTTGTACGTACACACTGAAGTTTCAATGGAACACACTACCTTAAGACTGGAGCATTATAATCCTCCGGAATGTTGGTATCTACGTACAAGTCTACACAGATTAACTACCAATAAGAATGACATAAAAATTATGGTTAATTTTGTATAAGCTTCTGTTGTAGTATGCAGAAATGTTGTTAAAATGGAATTTTGTGCCGATATTTTACAAACGTCACTCAATGTATTTGCCCAGCTCCATGAACGTCGAAAATACCGCGCATTCTGCAGTTCAACTGCGTAAACTGAAGTTTCCAAAAGGTTCTGCTTGCTGAATTGAATAATTTTGAATAATCGAATATGGGTTATTGAATCTGACGATGTATTCTATGCACAAATACAGAAAAATTTACCGATAAAGACTGTCGCATTTACATGAACTTAGGAAAAATACTGGTGCATTAAGGGCATTGGCATTACGAAACGTGTTTTATAATGGCGTGCTTATACCTACAGAGCCTAGGATGTACATTGTGAAACTCAATATTTATCAACGGTAGGCTTTTCTAAATGTCGATTAAAAGCCGGGTTCATAAAATGATTAGCCATCTGAGTCATTATCATATATTAAAGGAATAACCTGTAACAAGAATTTATTTATTCTAGTTAGTTTAATGCCAGATTATTAATCATTTAGTTATTTAATTTGATGATTACTTTCACGACATGAGACCATGGGATATTTTGGACGTGATTACATTTTTGAGTTGTAGAAGAAAATGTTTTAGCTCTCATAACACGAGTGTTTGAAGAAACGAGAAGGAACACTGTTTAAACATACAATTCGTGCCTTCAGCAGTAAAAGGAAGATTATACGTCTGAACTGAATTTTCAGACACGAACACGTCAGCTGGTTGCTAAAGTCTTATGTAAGAGAATAATGTAAGACATAAAACATATTCATATAGTTATGCTACATATTATTTAAGTGTATTTAAATATATGTTTCATTACCAGTGCTGAAAAAATATTCCGAATTAAGTAGCATACTAACCGCTAAAATTATTCTTATAATTCATTGTTTCATGTTGTTTATATTATTTTTAGCATAATCGTGAAATTTAAAGTTTTAAATTTAAACTGTTTAGATATTTTCCTTTTTGTTAATTGTATAAGACTACAATTTTATGTGTTATTTGTGTGTGTGAAATACCGTGCGTCTTTCTATGAAAATATCAACGATTTTGTGATTCCGAGAATGAACTCAAAGGAAGATATTTGAAGATGTGTAGGTTAGGTTAGGTTATAACTGAGGCGATCATGAAAATTGTGGTCTTACAGATATATTGACGTGTAGTCTAGTTTAAGTTTACCGACGTTTCAGAAGTATTTACTGCCTTCCTCATCAGGGCGCCATGATGATAAACCAAGAAGACATGAAATGTAAGTTTTTATCAACTCAGTTATGTTTCGTGTGTTTTGATTGAGACGAGACTGGTTTGTTTAAAATCACGGTGATTTTTTCTCTATTGTATAGTTTATACTTGGTTTATACCGTGTTTCCAATCTTGTGATCATCCCTCGGAAGACAGAAATGCGGTAGCTGGGGTTAAGCCAACCCTCGTCAGTGTGACAGACGCGATCTGTGTCAGGCGCTGACCCGGACTGCAGCGTAACTATCCCTTCTTCTTGTCCTGTATCGCCCGATCGCAATTTTGTACAAACAGCGATACCTCCTTCTGACATTCCCCTTCTGAAGCTGAAGCTGAAGCTAACTGGAAACTGTATAAATGACGCTTTGTGTTCGGAGCACGTTTTCAGGTCCTCACGGCGGCGAATATAAAGCTGTCTGTCTTCTGAGACGTTAAGCCTTGTAATGTGATACAAACTGACCTATAAATTATAAGTTCCAGAGCTATTTAGTGCATCCATTATAAAGATTATTTATCGCCTTGACAATGGAGGCAGTAAGCACCTCTGAAACGTCGGTCGTTTTCTACGAGACTAAAAGTTAAATACAAAACCCGAGAAGACAAGTTATCTTCTTCCTCAGTGTTGACATAGAATATTTAAACTGAATCATTTAATTATGTTTCAGGATAAACTATTTTATTTGTTTCGATTGTCTAATTTTTCATAAAGCGAAGTTTTAATGAATATCTACTAATAATTTATTTGTTTTAGAACATAATGTGAAAAATAGATGTGCTAGTGTATGGGAAATTTATTGAATGAGACAGCAAGACAATTTCAAAGAACATAAGGATTTTTATGGAGTTGTTAAGACATATTTCTGAAGTAATATAAAAAAATGTATTTCGCCCTGATGACGGAGGCAGCGTGACCTCTGTAACGTTGGTAAACATCTACCAAACTACACAGCGCAACAACCCAGAAGACAGAAATCTTCAAACTCACCGTTGTGAAAACCTCAAATCTTACATATTTTAAATTATATAAATCTTTAGTTAAAAGAACTAGAAAGTGACGGTGGTGGTACAAAGACATGGCAACCACGTAAAAATTACAGATATTTCATTTTGAAAATTGTTCATGTGATTATAGAGAACAATAATACAAAGATGCGTCATGAATAAACGTTAACACAAAAACAGTTCCTTTTGGAGAGACAAAACAAAGAAAATTATTTAGTTTTCCATTCCGAAAATTAGGTACAGGACTGTCCAAAAATTGTACAACAGGTCGTAAAGAATGACAATTTTAAAAATTATTTCCCTTCTACAGACAATGCGAAAAATGTATTTTTTGAAAAAGTAGGTAAGGGTGACTAAATTATTTATATGCCTACTCCTGTCTCCCAAACATGCGTCGTTGATATGGAAGGACGAAATCGTAACCATACTAAGGAATAATCACGCTAAAGTTCAGAGAATGGATAAACCACTATAAGCTTCAGATAGGACAGTCGGTTCACTAGAATATGAAGCAGAATGCTAACTACTAGACCATAGCATTTACTATAATTTAAAAGCTTATTTACATTAGTTCGAAAGATGTTTAATGAACGATCTATAAAGCATTTAAATGGAACACCCATATAAACGTATCTGAAAGCTGAAATTTTGATTGAAGACTTTGAGCTCAGGAAGGAGTAGGAACTTAAAAGGATGAAATTTGAAATCCTTTGAAAATTACACAGAGGATTTTCATACGTATACGGTAATGATACATAATAAAGGGGAAAAGTAGTAACAGGAAGACAACGCTCAGAGTACATGATCGTGTTTCGAAAAAGATACTTCCTTTAGAGAAGACCGCCATTTTATTGTAAGGCAAGGAACAGAAATATAGAGATTAATGATGAGTTATTTTTAAAAGTGCACGGGTATAAAGAAAACCGAAATATTTAATATGAAAGTAAATATCCAAATATCCGAACGTCTTCTTTAATAATATCCTCAATATAGTTCAATTCTTGTGGCTTCTAACCTTCCTCCAATATAATGGCGTTTCTTAACTAATGGTTTGCGGACTGATAATGAACCTCTCTTTATTGTTTTCTAACTAACTAACTAGATGGCTTACCGAACTCGAAGGTTCATCACCGAATTAACCAAAGCCCTCCACCGGACCCTGTCCTGGGCCAACGAAATCCAGTCTCCTTCAACTCCTATCTCCCATAGATCCCGCCTGAGATTATCCTCCCGTACGTCTAGGTCTCCCCAGCGGTCTCTTCCCCTCAAGCTTCCCGACTAATACCCGGTGAACACCTCTTGCCTCATCAATGCGAGCTACATGCCCCGCCCATCTCATTCTTCTCGGCTTAATCACCCTGACAATATTGGGGGAGGAGTACAGATTTTTAAGCTCATTATTATGCAGTTTTCTCCATGTCCCATCGTCTTCTCTCCTAGGCCTCAACACCCGATTCTCAAACACCTGCAATCTGTGTTCCTCCCTCTGAGTGAGAGACCATGTTTCGCAACCATACAAAATAAGAGGCAAAATTGTTTTGTATGCTTTAATTTTCAGGTTCTTAGAAATCAGACAGGAAGACAAAATATTTTGAACTGAGAAGTAGCAAGCATTTCCAGAATTTCATCTCCTCCTAACTTCCTCATGAGTGTCATTTTTATCTCTTTATTGTTTTCGGTGTTAATATTTAATTAGCATTACATTACATGCGTACTATTTTAAAACACGTATTTGTTGAAATAATTATTATATTTGTTTACCGTCAAATACAATACAACAAACTTATAAACAAAACATCTGCCTAAACGACAATAACATTTTTCTTAATAACCCCATTTTTAATGCACTCCAGTACCTTGACCCCAACCCTGACAAACCACCTTTCACCCACTTACACCGCAGTCAATAACGAACCTTGTTCCGAGATGGTAACACTTCTGGATCTCTCCTCTGAACACATCTGAATCGATTGCTATTTCATATATGGTATGTTTATTTGCTATTATTTATTATTTTAGTTCATTTTGTTTTCTATATTCAATCATATTTCATTAATGTTTTCGAATCTTTTACTTCACAGACTGATATAAACATCAAAAACACCACCTCAACAATAATGTTATATTAATAATATCTAGACACAACTTTCATAAAATATACTGAGAAAGATGATAAAATTATAAAATTGTAAAAAACTATAAATAATTGTAATTTGAGTTTAAAAGTTTATAATTTACACCTGATGACGGTTTGATAAACCGAAACATGTTGTGAATGTTCCGATGTAAATCGAATGCTCGATATGGAACATAAGATGATATTTTAATCATTTTAATTATCTTAACTTACTATTTCATTGTGATTTGACGGTAAACAAATATAATAATAATTTTAATTAATATCACAATATGACGCAGCTATACTATCTCACGTATTTGTTGTTTAACGCAATTGGAAACATAACCAATTTGCAAGCAGTGACTTTGATATTTTATCTCTTTCTTTCTCGAGCGGAACACAAAGGTGTTATCGGTTGACTAGTGAGGCAGTAGACGTGAAGTGTGATACCAATTACTGAAGCACTCAGAAATGGGAAAGGGAATCCGAGTTACGAACCACGTATCCTTGAAAGACGTCTGTCTAGCTTCTTCAAAAGAAAAGTTATTCTGGAGAAAATTATTATGTTCACAGGTGGTCAATAAATTTCCGCCTTTTACGAAACCCAGAGGTTTGTCGCCGTGTTTGCAAAATGTCCATGTTCTGTGCCAAATAAACCCACTCCCTTCCAATCTCCTTGCCTAAGATCCATTGTAATATTTTCCTCACATATAATTCTAGATCTTCTAAAGTTTCTCACTTATTCAGGTTTTTCAAATATAATTCTGTATGTATTTATCATTCCCCCTTGCTCGCTACATGTCTTGCCGATTTCATCCGCCTTGATTTCATAATCCTAATTAATTGTTGAACAGTATAGAGTCTATAGTTTTTCATTACGTATTTTTCTCTAGTCTCCTGTCACTTTTCCGAATTACTTACGAATATTTTACTCAATATCTAGTTCTAATACAGCTTCAATCTGCGGTCTTCCTTTTATAAGAAGACTTAGTTTCATGTTCATGTAAAAACCGGTAACATTAAACAGTTATTATTCATTTAATTGAATACAAAGGCAAATTGTCTGAACCTCAATTTGGTCATCTTCAATACCATCATAATCCGATCAAAAAGAGAATTCAGTCCCATCGCTCTTTTCCCATAAACGTTTAGTCTAACCATCATCTTTCTGTCCGTGCAGAAAACAAGATGGTAAAATACCCATAGTGGAAACCTCAACAACATTTCGGATAAGCCCTCTATGGTGCCACAGTCATTTATCGACCGTTCATGCTGTATTGTTTTATGGGGTGTAAGATATTAAATAATGGTGTTTATATGGGTAATCCATGCTTTATTTGAGATACGAATTCTGTTATAGAATTTAGCATTCTTGGTCTTCTCAGATCAGGCCTAAACGTACATCCATAACATCTATGAAACTATTCTGCATAAGTTATATCGCACACAGGCAAAGTGGGACACCACATGTTATCTGGATCAGCTGGGGTTAATTTATAAGCAATTTATCGGGATATTGGAAATACGCCAAATATGTGTGCAACACATTTTAGCAGTATAATAACACTCGCTTCTAGTAACCTTCGTTGCAAGAGAAACATATGATATCTAACGCTGGTGATGATATTAGAAATCTATGCTTGGAATGAAGACGGAGGATGCAGAAATGCCTGTATTATTTATAAAGAGAAATGTACGTTCCTATATAAGTATTGTGTTCTTCCCACAAACACACAATTAAAAGATTTCTCCAAAGAGTAAAGATCAATTAAAGTCATGATTGAAGCGACTGACTAAGGAGAGAATGGTCTGGGTTCGATTACCTACAGGTAAAAGTAACTTTCTCTTTGTCATGACATTTAGATGTGTCTGAAATCCAGAGCATACTGGAAGCTTAAGGTAAGGGCAACTTGGAAAAGTCACGAAGAAAGGGAAATATGATTAAAGTTGACCTTAGAGATGTATGTAATAGACGTGTGAACTTGATTCAGCTGGATTTGTTGCTATTGAATGGTTTAAATTAAACAAACATAGTTTTCCATCGAAATACTGGATTTCGTGAACTGACAGCGGTGTCATTTCACACAGAAACTTTGAATTTTCTTAATTTTTATATATTATTTAGACAAGGTTTATGTTTTAAAGGATTGAAGATTAGAACATTATAAAATATTTCTGTAATCTAATATTCTCATTACATGACATTTAATCATTGGAATCTTATACTACCTTTACGCTGAGATCAGCTGTGTGCTGGGTCAGAGAAGAAGCCTCTAACTTATTACTGAGGGTGTGATAATGTGTTACTTGGTCAGGGCTATTATAGACCTCGTGGAGCGGTGATAGATGAGTATGGAGCAATGGTGGAGTGTTGATTAGCGGTGGGAAACGGGAGAGCTCGGAGAAAAACCCTACTACGTTTCCATTTTGTCCAGCTCAAAACTCACTTGAAGACACCGGCATTGAACCTGGGTCTCCGCAGTGAAAAGCCAACGTCTAGTCGCTTGCTAGTTTGTTAAAGCTTTGATTTGTGTACAGTCGAGGTCTGGACCGACCGGAATTGTGTCTCAGTGGCAACCGCTGTGACATTAAACGTTATCTAACTTTGTTTCAACAAAAATCTACCCTTCGGGCACTCCGTCAATGCAATTTTGCGTTTGTGGTGTTGAACGAAGTATGCCTTGCATTCATGGTTACCGGATGAGGGTAACCAGTCTACGCTTGCTATTGGTACTGGGATTTATCAGAAAAGTATATGGCATACAGTGTTTACCGACCTGAGGAGGGCATATGGTATATTTGCATGACATACCAACTGCGAGAAGCCAATTCAAACACAATGTTGCCAAACCACCCACATAAAACAATCAATGCTATGTATTATCGTACTTTGATTTATTAAAGTTATCTTTTTAAAAGTTACTTGTGCTCTGTGTAAATAAAATATATTAAAAATGAGTATGTATGGTGATCATCAGAGTTATGTCACCTTGTAATCATGTAGGTGGTCAACAACGTTTCGGAAGAACCTGCTACCGCCATCTTCAGAGCAGATTTTTTCAAAATAACGTTTTCATTAAATATCTAAACGTAACAGGAATTAACTACTCTAATATTTTACGATATTACTTAACGTGAACATTTGTGAATTATTCAGTAACTTGGTGGGACTTATGATACAATAAATACGAACATTCCAACGACTTTATTTTGTGATTAAGCTGTGGACATATTCGGGTGGTATCCGTTCAGAGTATCGACCTGAGTTACCTTCAGTTCCGAATGTTTCTCGAGATTTTCTTTGTCCATCGGATTTCAGTACAGTCTCTATGATTAATCCCTTGCCACCTCCTTAAAAACCTTACTTACTCACTTTTCATAATAACTATTGGATCTCATTCAACGCTATAAAGACCAACTGTTGAAACTGCGGTATTTATTTGCTCAACTCTCGATCAGCCAATTAATCCATCAGTCGATCGAATAGCTTGATGGATAATATTAAGATGGATGTTAGGAACTTAGATTGCTAAAATAGAACAGACATGTTTAATCCTTAAAGTCGCAGCGGTAATTATGTGAATCAGTTGATTTAATAATCTGTATATCTGTATTTTCTCGCAGAGTGCATTTATGGGTTTTGTATGAGTCTTAGTGTAGACATGTGTTATTTTCTTAAAAGGCTTTAAACATTTATCTTCGTAATAGTGATGCCTTGTGTTTTCTTTGTGGTAAGAAGTGGATCTTTAAATATGACCTAAAATATCTCTGGCTTCAACGAGTTAATGGCGGAATTGTGTACAATGGACGTTAAAATTTCTGATTCATTTTTAAATGTGAAATTCGTTTATTCATGGTTACATTAATATACCTTACATACAAGATTTCAGTACAAAAAGTCTAAATGTATGACCCGAATGATTTTCAGTCTGCCTGTTATAGGATTAACTGCTATGTACAAGTTGTAAAGACCTGTTGTCGCTGTTTATTCAAGGTGCTGACAACACAAAACGCAAATATATCTCCAGTCACTAAATTCTGCACGTGTTAGTGCAGTTAGTGTCTGCATAATGCAAACCACCCTATGCTGTTGTAAGCCAGATTGTACAGACAAGGCCCAACTGAAAATTATTACTCACATTACAAGAGTAAATACATTTACACATTCATAACTGAATTACAATTGTTGTGTTTTCTAGACATAACATTGATTTAGTTGTTGTGGCCACTGAAAGTCTGTCTCACAGTTGAATAATTGATTAGGTTCATAATTTTTTATCAGCTACTTAATCTTGTATTTAAACATTGCGTTATATATTTCAGTGACATAATAGCAAGTTAAATTACACACACGTATCACAAAGATATCAATTTATTTAATGTGTATTAGCTATGTGTTTGAACAGACACTTTCTAATTGTGTATTATTAAACAAAATACAACTAATTGGAACAGAATTTTTTAATAAAAATTTAATAGTCACTCAGCTGGTCTTTTATCGAAACAAAAGGTTCACGGTCGTGTTCACACGAACCAGTTACCGGTCACTATTCTGAGCCAGATAAATCCAATCCACTCACTTCAGCCTTATTTCTGTAAGATCTACTTTAGTAATATTCTTCCATCTTTCGAATATCGTGTTTAACGTTTTTACGTTTTTTTACAAGAAAATATATCGGTTCCTAACAGATGTAGAGAAAATTAATAACTTTATCTTACACACATGAACTCTATTGTGCAAATCAACATTTGTTCATGGTGGGAACCCTGCGGGAATTGTAGAAGACGTCTGTGCGGTGTGATTATTTTAGAAAAAAACAAGACACAGAAAACCGGTGTAGCAGTTTGACCTCCGATATAAATGTTTGGAATGAGAGCGTTCCACCATCAAAGTAAAATTTCGGTAACTAATGTTCATGACTGCCCGATCAGATGTTTGTGTTTTGCTATTCGAATTAACTCAAGTCCAGAAATACAAAGAAGAATCCTGCTCTGTTGTACCGGAAATTCTGAATCCTTTGAGAGCAGATTAAATTCTGGGAATGTTCATAACCGTTCAATTTCAAAACGTTTTACTTTTCCTTTGCTAATCTCGAAAAATAAAGGTTAAATTGTACAAGAATATCATTGTACCTGCAATATGTATGGGTGCAAAACCTTATTTCTCACTGCAAGGTAAAAACATAGATTAAGGATTTTTGAGAACAGAGAATTGAGAATTTATTTAATGTTTAATTAACAAAGTTATCAATATCTGATATCATATAAAATCGACGATAGACTAAATTAAAGAAAATGTGAGAGGAATTGGTCGTAAACTATATTAATTCATTCAAACCCAGTGTTTCACCTACTTTAACAATCAATAACTCTGAGTTTTATATTTATTTGTATTGTAAGATTCTCAATGTAAACAGGGTTTATTT
The DNA here is from genome assembly GCF_977971745.1 of Zootermopsis nevadensis. Taxonomy (NCBI): domain Eukaryota; kingdom Metazoa; phylum Arthropoda; class Insecta; order Blattodea; family Termopsidae; genus Zootermopsis; species Zootermopsis nevadensis. The sequence goes on along the minus strand of NW_028259139.1, from coordinate 9,624,148 downwards.
CCTTAAAGGGTATTAACCAGCTTAGAAATTACCTAAAACCCAACACAAATAAAGATAAAATACTGTTATTCTTTGTGGTACGGACTGAATTATTTTATGTTATTGAACCGAGTTTTGACTTTACAGGGTTTAGCTATTACCGGTCTCTTTCTTTTTTGCACGAATTTAAACAAATATAAATCAGGACACCAGATTACTGTGATGTGATTCGAACCGGGGACCTCCCTCATACGAAGCAGGAGTTATAATCCCTCGATATCGATATGTGTGTGAGAAGTGTAGAGCATAATTAAATCTATGAGAATAAATTAATAGGAGGCTGGAGATAATGGAACAACGAGGGGTAAAAGAACAGGTTTGTTATTGTTACAGTTGCAATGGGGTGCGATTTTCTGTGTGTAAATGGACTTCTAACGGCGCCTTTGTCCAACCACCAGATGAAATATGAGTGAATATGGATCAACAGTAGAATGATATTGACAGGGAAAATTCTAAATATCTCCGAGATAAATCTGTCCCGAAAACATTTGAAAAAGCGTGTTTATAAATTTATATTAGAATATTTCTTTAGAATCTCGTATGTGTATATTAGTAGACGAATGCCAATTAGACCCTCGAAATTTCTACCAAAGTCACGATATTTGCGTTTACGACAAACAGTCTATCTCCATCTTTAGGGTCAAAATTGCGATGGAGCAATTTGTATAAATCAAAAGATTGCTGTCTTCTGAGTTTCTACGTGGTGTAGTCTGGTAGATGTTTACCGACGTTTCAGAGGTCTATGCTGCCTCCATCATCAGGGCCCTGAAACGTAGGTAAACTTCTGCCAGACTACACGGCACACCAACCCAGAAGACATAGACATAAAAAAAATTGATCGACTGCACGATTGAATCTTATTAAGTGATATAATATGTTAGTTTCATTTTAAATGTGTTTCCGTTTATTCACACATTTGAAGTAAAGGTTCTTTCCACGTGTTTCAATTTTTTAGAGGTCAGAAACCACTTCAAGGCGATTAATAAACACTTCCACGAAACTTATAAATATTTACATATAAATTGTACATGAAGTCAGGTACATGGCAGTATTATTGTCAGAAACGCCGGAAAATAAAATTCAAACTAAATCTCTCAGTCAAACATCACTTCACATAAAAACTTAAAATGAAAGGGCCTTCAGTGCATACTCTAAGGGCACTAAACCAGGACTCAGACGAATGGATGAGAGCTACTTCACTAGCATTAGAAATAAAATGAGTTGTGTACAAACATTACGGAATACTACTAGATTTCTGTAGGATTTACTCAAGCATATTACTGTCATGCTATATAAAATGGCAGACCAAATGTATAAAATAGACCCGTGAAGTTTAATACTGCTAACAAGTGTTCATATATCATTAACAGCACAACCAACCAACAAATTTTTATTTCATCATACATACTACAGGGATATTTTTGTAATTGTAAACAATAAATAAAATCAAGGTTTTTGAATAAATATTAATTTATGACTCCTATTTATATGCCTAGAACAGAACAGGGGTCAATTCCAAATTAGTTTTAATCTGCATTTTTTTAAAAATTGAGGTCACCAATCACAGTTTTGAACATTATGTCCTAACGCGTTACTGCTAATGTCGAGTTGTCATGTCGACATGCAGATAGATTCTAAAAGTTTTGGAGAAACGTATAGTCTCCGTCTTTATGGCTGAAGTTATTATCAATGTTTTTGTGTATTTTAACCAAATGACAGTATTTAATAGGACTCACATAAATAAATAAATAGAAGTTTTATATTTCGTACGATTTACCAAATATTACTAAGACCAATAAATAAGACACGATCATGCAGATGGCTGTCTTCTGGGTTGTTACGCAGTGTAGACTGATAGAATTTGATCGACATTTCAAATGTGCATGCTGCCTCCATCTCCAGGCCGATTATCGTCCTAATGACGGAGGCAGCATGCACCACTGAAACGTCTTTAAACTTCTTCGAAACTATATGGTGCAGCAACCCAGAAGGCAGTCATATTTTTTACACTTACTTAAAATTAAAAACTTACAGAGATTAAAATATGGTTTGTGCTGTTGTAATAAGTGATTTTGATCAGTTAACTGTGAAACTATTAACAGAATAAATCTCGGATAGATATTCAAATACACGAATTTTGTTACAAGAAGGAGGTATGGTCGTGGTGGTGTCCAGGTAAGCTCTTATGAAAAAATGTGGAGGGTGTCCGACAGGAAGGATTTAATTATCAAGGCAATGTACACTTTATGTTTGAACTGGACTATTCAACGTGGCTTAGCTGCCTGTGTTGCAGCAGACGAATGGTGTTTGAATAAGGGAAGTATGTACGGCAGAACATTTCCGATGTTTGCCCTCCTACCTCTATACTAGTGTGTCTGCTCTTACCCGATGAAGTTTTCCCGGGGGCTACAGTTGCCCACTTAAAGTTCGCACCCACACAAATTACCCATTTGATTCGCGTTTGAAAATATACAGTAGAATCCATACCTAAATAAAGTATCGCACAATATATATCTTATACTGCAGGAAACATTATTATTAATTATTTATAGACATAATTATATTTTTAACATTTAAATTCCAATTTTAACTTTATATATTACTTGTTTCAACAACCAAGAGAAATCTTTTCTTTTGGATTTGTGGGTTTTGCGTGATCCTCGTTTTAAAATGGGATTTTCTTAAACAGTATTAATTAACCAGTTAATCTTGTAATGGTAAATTGCTGTGTTTTATTTGCGGTAATTACTGAATCCTTAAATAATATCTGAAAGAACTTAGGCTTCAATGAGTAAATTTTTCTTCCATTGAAAGATTAATCACGTGCAGTTCTTATTATTAAAAGTCACGATTAATTTCATCTTCTCTCATAATATTTAGATTTCTACATCATAACGTATTAAGCGCTAATTTTATGAACAAATTAATCGCATCTCAAGGTGACTGTAAGTTCTCTACAGTGTTTAAAAGAACCTACTAATCGGTCCTATAATGGGCCAGACTAATTTAATCAATATCATTATATTTTATTTTATTAAAATATAGCTTAATATTATTCTCTCATGTACGGTCTCTCTTCTCTTCATGTTTTAGAACCTTACATGCATCGAGAGCGCTGTTAAAGCTGTCTCTCTCTCTGGTAGACACGTAAAAATACGAATAAATAACAGATAAAGTGACTCTTCGTAAAGTGTTTTACTTTCTGTACAGGAAAATAAAATATATTAGCATTGCAGCATTTGTTAATTTTATTTTAGTTGAATTTGTACAGAAAATTTCAGGATAATCACAATTACTCTGCAAAGATTGATGTGTTAACATGTTGTAGACATTCAAAATATTTTAATAGACTGTTCTTTATAAATTTTTGTCCTTTGATTTTTTATTATTTTTTATTTTTTGCTGACTACTCATATTTATATATTATTATAAATATATATTATATTGGTAGAAGCTTTAAAGAGTTGGAGATCTACCAATATCCAAAAAATAGATCAATCATAAACCTGGAAGAGTGGTAAAAACGCAGACCCTGCAAATGAGTAATGTTAAACTTCAGAATTTATATTCATTTGGTCTGGGAATGTAACATACATGAGAGAGATAAGACATGCGACTTTATATTGCGATTACAATTGGAACTCACGATTCTTTCCGTGGACTAAGACCATGATCTCTCGTCAAATCAGATCATTATGTATTCACCACGGCTGTATCAATAGACGAACACTTATTGTAAAATCCTTATTATGTAATTTTCTCAATTTTCCAATTTGTCTACTATAATGATGTATGAGTGGGTTAGGTATAATGTGTTATGATGTGCCCTTTGCAGTGTAATAAATGAAACGGTGTTTATTTCATAGAACGTTTAATGCTGACAAGTTGAACGTTCCGACTTGAGAGGGGAGGCACGATTGAGGAGATGATTTGTAACGGGGAGGTTCGTAATCTATCAATTAGAAGTAATTTAGTTCATTTGTTATACATCTATTATTCTGTATGCTTATGAGACTTGATTTCTTACGTTAATGGATGAACAGAGAGTGATTTCTTTTCTTTTTTTAGTTTGGGGTGTAGAACTAACTGAGAGGTAGTAACAGGGAGATGGAGAAAATTACTCAAAGAAGAACTTCATAATTTATGAAGATTTCTGTCTTCTGAGTTGTTGCTCTGTGTAGTCTGGTAGGTGTTTAACAACGTTTCAGAGGTCTCTACTGCCTCCGTCATCAGGGCGATGAAAGACATGATCAGTGATGTTGTTCATTGGGATGACGTCAGCGTACACGGTTGAAGGTAGTCAGGGTAACTGCGAAAAGTACAATCGAAGTGCACTTGGTGTGTCACGATATATGCGTAGCTTCTGAGGCGGGAAACAGATACGGGCTGCTGTGTATTACTCCGCGCGCCTGTTCAAGGGCGATCGCGAAAGAGCGGGGGACCCACGCCGCGATGAAAAAATACTACCGAATTAATTTTTTCCGCGAGTAAGCAAGACCACGAACGAGGACATTCTGGGGTTTTACTTGTATGAGGCCGTTTCCATCAATATTTCTGACAAGACACGTGTTTTTCTCATGAAACTATGTCTGAAATTAGTCCACGTGTAAAAGAGCTAATAAGAGAGTGTAACTTATGTTGTGGGTTTTTGTGAGTTTAACATAGTACCATTACGTCTGTGTATTTAGAGTGACCCTCGTGGGTTAAACTCCCGGTAGGGGGTTCTCAACCCGCGTTGGTTAAGTGGCTGGCTCAACTTCACTACTCATCCCATCTATCAATTTCGGTGCTGGAGCTGTTTATGATGATGCTGCCTCAATTTGTAACACCCTTCCTGTTTCTCCGTACAACTAGACGGCACGATGAAAGAAAACAATGTTCACGCTACCATTTTTCACTGTAAGCTGACAGCAGCAATATTTGTAAGAATTGGCCAAGCGTTCCTTGACAAAAAAAAAAGCCAGACCAAGTTAAATGTTCGAACATATGAATCAAATCTAGACATTATGTTATGTGAACATAAGGATAAATTTCGTGTTAAAGGTTTTTGTACATGAGTTAGTTTTGGGTTTGTTTTGGCTTAAAATTCTCGAAAGAAATATGTTATAGACAATGTATGTAACTCTTGTTATTTGGTTCACAGATTCTGAGATATTTTCGGATAGGCTACTTTAATTTTATGTTTTCATTTGCTACTCATATAGTCAAGAAACTCCCCGTCTTTTATGGAACTCACAGTTTTATAACCCTGTTTACAATACGGCTCAGCTGGACTTCAATCTGTACCAGCTGAATCCATGTAACGTTATGACAAATATTCTATTGAGATCCGTTTCTAATATTGCAAATCCTGCTACAGCTATGTTTTCCAAATGTTTTTTCATCAAGAGGTTTGCTGTATACAGCGCGAAAAAATTAATTTCACTGCTAGAATCTGAGGTATATGACACTATTCTTTTAATATTGTCCTCTACTTAAACAGGTTTAATCTCGTTCTTACAAAAGAGGTTCTGATTATCGAGTATTGATGGTATAATCTTCCCACAACAGGAAATTTTAACTAAAACAAACATGGTGGTAAAATACGAAATTTAAAATAAAAATTCTAAAAGACGTACAAAATTGAGTATGACATTGCTACTTTACAATGTAGTGATTACAATTCATATCGAGGGAATGTCACGTATCAAATTTGGTTAAGTTAATTTTTAATAATTCTTTAAGTATTTGTAACAATAATTGATTTATTGTATAATTGTTGAGTTTGTTTATTTTCTGAGACATTTTACATACACGACGTTTCGGCAATTGATTTTACTCTCGTCTTCGTCTGATTAGTTGGCCTTTCACAGTTTATTTTCATTAATTATATTTTAACTGTAACAGTCGGTATGGACCGGGTTCAAATGTGTCTTAAATAAAAGTCAGAGAATGAACAATGTACAACATAGTTGCATTATTTTATTAAGTTATAATCCAATCCTCCATTTGTTTATAGCGTTAACAGTGAATAGCCAATGTGAATGAGTCAACTTCAAACCCAAAAATAACCACACAACATTCCCTGCAAACTTGGAAAAGAACCTAAAAAATAATTTTACCGTTTGGAATAAATTAGAGCTGATTTGAAATACGAGGTCCAAAACAATATTCCGTTCCAACATTTTAAGCCATCTTTCATCGTTCATCAGCTCATCAAGGGGACTTGTTTATTTTATGTGTGTGTTTTTGAAATGACGAGCGCGTTTGGATCTCTTTAATGGCGGAACAATGAAAATTTCCTGTTTGCTATGCAGGGTGGTATCAGTTCTGCATTTGTGTCGAAAGGGTGAGAAAATATTGGGTGGGGGGGAGAGTAATAGAGTTGGTTTATGTCATTAATACGAGAAGCGTAGTGTTCAATACGGCGTTCCACCCATTCGTCGAAGGTAATGCTGACCGCTGACTGGAGATGGCACAGCGATAGAACACGCAGACCAGTTAAAATTGATGATCCTGAAGTCTATTGAGTCCACGTAAACTCAATAGAAATGAAACAGAACTGAGTACAGTCATACTTCTGCTGGAGCAAAAATGAGAGTTAATAAATTACTCGTAAATGTGAAAACCCTCTGTCTTCATTTGAGTGCTCCGTTGGGTGTTTATTTGTTCCAAATTTAATAGTAAATATGACTATAACCGTAGTATAGTACCTTAGTATATTATCATTGCGCATATTCGTATGCGCATGCAGGCCACTAACCTCACCCAACCTAACATAACCAGACGGAATTATAATATATCCCCTTATGAAATGATCATTGTGCCAGTTCTGCGCATGCGCTACATTAACCAAACATATCTAACCTAACCCGACCTAATTAATATAATAATAATATACCCCGTATCATGTGAATATTGCGCCAATTCGTCTGCGAACATGCGTCACTAACCTAAAGTTACCTATCCCAATTTAAGGGACGAAAAAGTTTGGTGTTAATTAATATTCATTCACTGTTTTATTTTTCTTTGAAGAAAAGTATGCGATGATTTCTCTAATTTAATTACAGATGAGTTACAACTTTTAAATAGTGTCGATGTATATTTCTTACCATATAAATAATAACACATATAAAATAATAAACAGGCCATTAAGGCACAAAAGAAAGTACACAAAGCTGAAACTGTAATCTGTTGTCAACAGGTAAATAACTTTTCTTTAAGAGAAGAAATGTCTTTAAAATTCAGGAGACAGAAATGAAATAATTTTATAATTCTTAAGACAGTAATGTACTAAATTCTACAGCTTTAAATATAAAGATATATAGATGGAGTTTGTTATCTGGTACATGTAAAAACGCGAGCTTGCAGATTAAAATAGTTAAATGAGTGGTGACAAAGATAAAGAGGGGTAATTTTAGAGTTTTCTTAGTACAAGTGTCTGCTTTACTACGGCCGTTTCTACACACATCCCCTTCCAGTCTGGAAACACACTCCGGTTTCGCTGTCATGCAAACATGGAAACATTGTCGTAACATTTTACTAGTGATAATTTAAGGAATGTAAGGATTAAACTAGTTGGAAAAAATATCAGCACTTTTGACTGGAAACAAATTATTTGAAACTGTTCCCAATTTTCATTTGTCTCCGTATTTTACCAAATATCAGATTTCTCCTATGGAGTTAGTAACTGAGCCAGCAGGAAGGAGAAGAATAAGATATCGAATTTTCAGAGTTAAACTCCGTTATCTAACCCTGTCTTACGTCATCATCCTGTTATTTCCACTGATTAGTATTTCTGCTATTCCTATGTAACGGACAAGCGAGTTATATTGTATTTATCTCTACATATAATATTTAACAAATGACTGACATGATGGTCAATGTCTGCGAAAATGGGATATTCCAAATAAAATGGTGGGTATGACAATAACGTTAAAGCGAAGAAAAACTCTTTTTATAAGCTTTGTCGACTACAAGAGCGTTAATTTCGATGTAGCAAAAATCCCCTGTGGGTTGAATATAATGAGCGTTCTCTCCGTTTCCATACACACCGCCTTCTCATTTCCTGTCTGCGTATTGTTGCCTGCCCTCCTTTGCTGTTGCTTGCCTCAGTATCATACCGTCAGGATATAATTACTAGACTTTGGTAACAATAGATTTCAGCTTGTGGTCTACAGTGTGAAAGCTGTTTAAAATTTCACAGTTGAATGAAGGTGTAAGCCGAGGAATGAAGTCACCTTGCGTTCTGTTACCAGTGCAGAATTTCAATTATTATTGTTCAAATAAGACATAAACACGTGATAGAGCTTTTGACAAGCTGGAATAATATTTGAAGAATTGTAGGTGTTTTTAAAGAGAATAATGAGTGTATTTCCTACGGAATGGTAGGTATTTTTTCTTCTAGAGAATGTTTTTGTGTTTTCTAAAGAATGCTAGGTGCTTGTTACTGGAAGGTTTGTATGATTTCTAGAGAACTGTGTCTCCTAGAAAGTACCAGAGGCTTTATTGTGGTGAATTGCATTATATTTTCTGTAGAACTTTACGTGTTTCTTTCTAAATAAATATAGGTGTTTTTGTAGACGAAAGAAATCGTATTTTATAGGTTTTCTAGAGTAGTGTTTCTCAACCAGTTTCCACAAATTGTGCCAAAGTGGTCCGCGAGATGAGTAGATTCTTCGCTTTTATTTCTTATTCTATATTTCTGCAAGACTTAAGATTTTTTCGTCACATTTTTTTTTACTTCCAAATTAGAGTAAAAGACTATATGCTACTTAATAAAAATCGTATGTGGATAATTCTGAGGATGGAAACCGCGGTAACAGAAAAATTGAGGAACACTGTTCCAGAGGACAGCAGATGCATTTTCTTCACACCTCTAGGTCTATCTGTGGTTTGTAGAGAAATATAGATGTTTTCTGTGCATGAAGATAGACATCTTCTTAAAATGGTGGTAGATGTATTATCCGTAAAAGAGTAGGTGTGTTTACTAGACAATTTTATTTCGTTTGCCTGAACAAAGCAGGTATATTTTATAATAATTATTTGCACAAGGCTGTAACGTTGAATACTTTCTGCCCGCGTGGAAAGTAAGTCATACAAGCTAAAGATAAGTTTATATCGTTATTACATATCAAAGTTTCTTGTTGTCGTGACGAAAAATAATTTTAATAAATTTAAAAAAAACTTCCACAGTAAATTACCCAAATTTACAGTTACTTTTCATTGTTTATTCTTGTTTGGGAAGTTCAGTTTCAGTCCTCAGTGTTGAGTCCAACTAATCTTGTGGGAATAGCATTAAATTTTCTGCAGCACTGACAAAATTTACTGTGTAAACACCTTTACAAAAACATTAGTTTTTTATATTAGATGGTTTGTCTTCTTTTCCTTTCTTGAATAAATACTGAAGTTTAATAAAATAGAGTATTATATAAATAATTTATATTATTATAAAAAGATAGAACAATTTCAAAAACTTGCAACTCCTTCTAAGGGATTAATTTTAATTACGAATTTGATATATGTTATATGACTACTATAAGAAATCTGGTGAGACGTAATATTTCACTACAGCACTGCTGGATAATTCTTTGCCCTGCTACCCGCATAACGGATGTTTTGTCTGTCTGAAAAGACAAGCGATACAGCACCAGACAATTCTAGATGCAGTCCACATTTATTTTTGCTTACATTCGATGGCATCGCCAGCTCAATCTTCACCATTACAATCTTCATGTAGGGGAGGGAGGGCGAATCCCCTGGGAGCATGGAACTAATTAGCGCTGGTGCGCCTTGAAGCGAATTCTGGAGATAACACAGCGTTTTCATACGTACGGACAACGTTGACAACCATGCACAACAACGGAAGTTATCTGGCCCCATCCTTCCTAAACGACCCTGAATCCTAATCTATATTATCCCCCATTGTAAACCATCCTTATTGCTAGCGACGTTGTTATTCTGAAGTAATTTTATTGTGAAGTGAATGAAAGCATCTCTTCACTCCATTGCAGAATCAATGGTAGAGACAAAATGAAATATTGAGATGGTATGTACAATTTTTTTTGTCTTTCATTATTAATACTAATGTTTACTTTTTATGAAGTGTAGAAAGTGAACGCATATAACAGACGTTGATTTAGTCCGTCTTTGCAAATATTTTATCCTCGGTTGCTACGCCATGTAGCCTGGTAGACGTTTACTGACGTTTCAGAGGCAGTAAACATCTCTGAAACGTCGATAAACTTCTACCAGACTACACAAAGCAACAACTCAGTATACAAATATAATCATACACTTCACTGTGAGAATCTGAAATATAACCACCTAGAAATAATTTATCATAATCTTAGATTTATCATATTGAGTTTACTGACTCATATATTTCGTCCGCTTTTACAAAACCGCCTTCTGTGAATCGAGATTAGAGTTCGGGCTGTGTTGAAGCTAGCAACAGCGAGGAAATGCAGACCATTGATCAAATTGATCCATCCGTAAACATTGTTGCGAATCAAACGAATTTCATTTTCCTTTGTTCTCTGAACTCCAGCATTCCTGGAGAAGCTTGTACTTTTCTGCTTTGTTTTGTAGCTTATAAATCTGAATAATACAGTCTAGTTTCCGTATACAAGATAAGTCAAGTGGAACAATTCCTCCATTAAAGCAGACCTTACTGCTTTCACATTCTCTGATCACAGCTTTCGAAACGCGTTTCTAGAATAAATCACAGTAGTTTCGTTATGTCTGTCTGTCAGTACCAAAGTGTCAGAGCCTATAATACGTCACCGATTTGGAGGACTTTAACTGTGGCTGAAACATTGAACATTTTGAGGTAATTTAATTTTTATGTTCGATTAATTTTAAATATCACCTTAATTAATTGTAAGTTCTTTCGTTGTTACATCAAGGGTGGGGGGAGGGAGATACAGGTTTAGCCGCAAAGGCTAATAAATGTCTACAAACATTGTTGGCATAAAGTGTTTGCAAACAGTTTGCCGACTGTCGGCTAAAACTGTTTCCCAACCTACCGGCCAATTTAAAACACCATGTGGCGTGGCTGATTTTATGTTCATGTCACTTGAAAACCAGCGAAAAAGTAATCGTAGGCATTTGGGAACGAGATAAAGAGATGATCTTTGGCAGATTTCAAGTATAAAATGTAATTAGCTTTAGAAATTTCGGAATGACACCAACAGAATTCGAAGTGTTACTATAAATAATTGGTTGTAAAATATTAAACACCAATGTATTCTCGCTTGTAGACAATTTAAATACTTACCTTGATTGTAGAAAACGATAGAACGAAGAAGTGTTTAGAAACACGTTCACATTTGCAAAAACACTATTTTCATCGTGAAACAAGAAACACCGAATATTTCTTTGATGACTGTTTGCAAACACGGACGAAACCTGTTTGCAGACTGTTTGCCGACAATGTCTCTAGATATGTACAAGTCTGTTCTTTGGTGTTCTGCCATGCTATAAAACAGGCGACGACATATAATCTTCCTGATATTAAATACATTGTCTAAGATTATATAAATACTTAGTAAAGTAGTATATGATATTTCCTTAATGTCTCTGTATGATAATTATGATTTATCCTTGATTAAAAAGGTTTTACTCTAGCGGTTTTCATGACTTATAGGATCGATCGTCCATTCCTCTCTTAATATTTCAGACATGATCTTCATGTCTGTAGTACCGTAAAGTCCCGGGAAATGTCTAAAAATTTAGGGAGACTGCATCCCATTTGATCCATTTATCCTTACAGAGACACCGTACAGAAGTGCTTGATCCATCTGAAGCTGCAGATAGCCTGATGGACTGCAGCAGCGAGTAACACGTTTCAGCTTCTACTTGCCGATAGAGAACTGTTGTTAACTGAAACCATTCTAATGGCTTGGAATTGTACTTTGAAGTTATGCGTCCACAACCGTTCGCTCTGACGCCCAAACTCCATGTCTCAAACTTCTCTAGTGACCCTCGCACAAATCCGAAGCGTAGCAAATGTATCAACATGTTGGATAAAACTGCATTATACTGCACGCTACAACAACTCCATCCATCCATCCATACACTGGCTTACCAACTCTTCGTAGATGATTTTCCCTTGAGACTCTAACAGTATTCCATTTAGTCACCTGGTCAAAGGATTTAATTGGTTAGCACTCCTTCTTTTATATTCGAAAGTCCCCGTCTTCAAATATAGGCCCGGAAACAGGCTGTATTTATTGAGATTTTTCTTGTTTTTACTCAGGCTCTTCAGGCAAATGCCGATATAGTACCAAATATTAGGCTACGACCACTTCCTTCTACATTATTTCCTATTCATTATTCAATATCATTCTTTTACTTGATGCTACATAGTGCGTGACACTGAAATCGTCATTAAACAAGCTATATAAATATAAATAGGAAACACTCTTCTTTTTTGGAACATGAATTTTCATTATTGTGTTTACAAATGCCCTTAGTTTGACCCTTTCCTGACCCAGATGCCTTCAGTTCACATTCTCACATCTTATTTTTTAACCATTTATAACGTAGTGGTAACTGTATATACCACCTGTTTTACTAATTAGTAATTCCAAATTTCTCCAACATCGTGCGCTTATGGGCTTCTTATTTTTCCCAGAATTCTCTTAACATTATTAACACATTGATCCTTGTAATGGAAATGTGTTTGCTTTGCGGCAAGGTCTGATTTATTTCTTTAGACGAGCAACTTTACAAGAAAATGTTAGATGGTGATCTTTTATATCTATGGTGATGAACATTTTGATCCTTTAAAAAGTGATTTCTACTTTTATGTGTGTCTGGAGATACCCTATTCGAAATTTTTCCGACCTAGTTGCAAAATTCATAGTTTTTCGGTGGTATTCCTCAGTCTCTCAAGTGAACACCGCCTCAGTAAATTTTAATTTATCACAACCGTATCCTGTCTAATTCATGCCTGTTATTAATTATGATCACTTCAAACCTCATTGAAAAAAAAATCTTACCTTCAAACACAGTCGTTAAGTAGGTAAAACAAATTACTAATTATTTATTTGCCTACCAAAATTTTCGCAATTGTATTTCATTGCGTTACCCGCGCACGTATTTCTTTGCACCGTAGTACACGTTCAATTAAGTTGTATTAAAACTTTCACTGACAAGCGACGATTTATTTACAGATAAATTAGCTTAAAATTACCCACCACACTGTGCGCCATTAAACAGTCTCTCGGGGATTTGAGGTAGAGAAAGGGTGTGTTAAACTCTTCTGCACGTCAGCTCCAAAATTGTTTTGCGGGAATCAAAGCAAATTAACACCTTTAACTGTGGATTTTGAAATCAATGTTGAGTGATGTGTTTATTGTGCGTGCCTGAACAAACACTAAATTGAGGGACGTGTTTTATCAACTATTGTGTCGCTGTCTGAAGTGGGGTCGTACGTTAAGAGAAACTGTCATGAGTAAACTGGTATAGTGACTGGTCATTTTATATACTGATACACACCCGTGTGTGGGGTGGGATGGGGGTTGTATGACGTCATGCTCAGTCAGAAATCGCGCTAAACTATGCGAGCCATGTTGACAGGGATAAAATGGCGCCACAGAAGAATTTCCTTCGCTTAATCATGTTGCATTCTTGACGGTACAACCCGAGTATGTGCCAGTCACTGAGAAGAACTGCAAGATATAAGAAGTATAGGATGAAGCAAAGAGGATGATGATAAGAGAAAAGCTAGCGGCAATTCTTTTTCTGAGGAGAGGTGAAGCAATTTTTCGGCCGATTGATCGTCCCGGGGACTATTTCGGGGTGACCTGCAGTGAATATAGGCTGCCCGATGACTTTGTTCCTCTATTTTAACATTTTATTTTGATGTCACATCCTTTGTAATGTAGTAAGAACAGGGGTCTGATTCTTAATATTTGAAACTTTGACTCACGCGTAGAATGCCAAGGGAAAATAATTCTTCCGTTGACAGCCTTTAACTTCTTTTCCTAAGAAACAGTTTTCTGAAATTGGCTTAGTATCGAGTTCCAATGCTGGAGCAGAATTTTTTCTAGCTATTTTAATCTAATTATGAAGGAATGGCAACGTTGTTACCTAACAGATTTGTGATCTAAGATTTGTTTATTTGTTGGCGTGTAATTGAATTTATTCGCTAATGCTTTAATCGTCTTTACAGAACAACATGAACCAAAATATAATTATATTCGTTTCTTATTTCAAAACACAATAAAACAGAAGTAAAATATCTGCATCTTTTGCACGATTATTTCAATAATGTAACAAATATTGAAGGAGATATTAATGTTTAATTGGGAATAATCATATATATTTTATTTTAAAACCAAGTTTCAATGCTAACCACTCTGCAGCAACGTTTCGTATAATTCTATGGCAAGTATATTATTTTAATTTCAACCATTCGAAGCCTAGTGGTAACTATACGTACCAGCTGCTTTAAGTCATAGTAATTTTAAATTATGTATTTGTGTTTCGTATGATTCTAACTGTAAACAGTAATTTTTTTCTCTAAACATCATTAACCAATTGATTTTTGTAATTGTTAAATGTGCTTTCGTTGCTTTACGGATTAAATTCTTGAAAATTATTTAGACTTGCTTCAGCTTCAAAGGGTTAATTGTAAATTCTGCTGTCATATATTTTAAACAGCGAATATTATTTGTCTGTACTAATTACAGGAAATGAAAGCTGAATGCATGTTGTGTATGGGCTGTTTTATTAACTGCTGATAATGATGCTTCTCCGTTGGCACTGGAAGCAATTAGCAAGTGAGTCAGTCAGACAGACAGTCCGTAATAAAGCAGAAGTGACCGCGCCAGGGTATCCAATAACGGCCGTGTCATACGTCTTAGTCAGTTCGTGCTGCTTTCTGCGTGTTCGTGACGGATGCCTGCCAATACAACGCCGCCATGACGGAGTGCCGTCGCTTTAACCCACAGCAGCCAACCCTTCTGCATGCTACGAGAGCCCTCTCTTTAGTATCGACTGCCCTGGTGTGAGCCATACATTTCGGTGCAGTAACAACATCGATATTGACTTGCTTCTGTTTCTCTCAGACTTTCTTCCCTGTTTGCTTGTTTCTTTCACACTTCTCGCTCACTTTTCTTCTTTCTATTTATCCATTCTTTCATATTTTTTTCTATTTCCTTCCGACTCTTTTGTCGCTCTTGGTCACACATTTTTCTTCCCTCCCTTCTCTATTCCCTTCTTCGTGTCGCCCTCTTTTACCACCTTCATTAATTGTTGCTTGTTTCTTTATTTTTCTCCTCATCGTATATTTCTCAGTCTTTCCTCTTTTTCCTACACATTTCTTTATTGTTTTCTCATTTTATTCCCCCCATTTCTCCCTTCTTTCTTGTTTGTTTCATTCTTTATTTGTGTATTTCTTACATCCATCTCTTCCTCCATTATTTCCTTCACTAAGTTACGGAGGCTACATCAAATTTCTTCATTGATCTGTCCTTTCTTTTAATAAATCAAGTTATAATATTCACAACGAGCTGATCAGATTTGTATTCGTTAGTAACCGATCATTTGATCGTCTATCCTGATTGAGATTTTCGAGGTGGGTGGAGGGGGGAGTTTTATCTGTCTGCCCAGGCGAATGCTTAGACAGTAATTTTATAATAGTCCAAAATCGCCTCTTTTCAAACCCTTTTCTATTCACCATTAAATGATAATCTTTCCATTTAATGTGGCATTATATGAACTACGTCTTTAAATACCATTAGTAAATAACCTAAATCTACTGAAATTCTAAACGAACATAGAAAATGTTTTGAAAAATACATATTTCATTCTAATGGAAAAATAAGTTATGCCACTGTGTTCCACATAGTTCCACGTATATTTACGTAAACAATATTTCAACCCATTTCTTAAGTTGTCTCATTTAATTACTCTGCCTTATTGGAGAGAATCCCACATAGACGATACTGAATGATGGTCTACTAATTAATCCCAGCTCAAGCGTCTGCATTTGCATCGAACAGCAAACTAATGATGGATTTATGAACAAACCATCAAACGCGAAAGATAATTCGAAATGTTGCATAACTGTTTGATCAACAATATGCCAAGTTCTAATTATGTTTCGCATGTGAATATGTAAACATGTATTTTAGAGTGACTAAATAAATCCCCAGAGTATTCGTGTTAAGAACTCAAAGCTACGTCATTCCAGTGCCAAAATTATATTGCTGAACTCCTGTGAACTTCAGCATAATTTGCATTATGTAACCAACTAATTTAACCCAACTTTCAGTGATACAAAAAATTATAAAATGAAAAGTTCTGTAACTCTTACAATATATAGAGTTACAAAATCAAGTCTGATGTTTGATTGAACTTCGCACACACATAGAAAATAATAAATTAATACAAAGTTTAAAAGAAAGTGCCTCATGAAAGCTGTTGACATTGGTCTAAGATTAACATTAAACAACTCTTGGAACAACACAGTGTGAAATTTGTATACTGGATGCATCTGGCTAAGAATGTAGTCCAATGGTTGGTTTCTCGCCAGGTATAATATATTTTCGTCTCAAACGAAAATAAGTAACCTCTAAAATCCACACACCTTTATTTAGTTTACCACACAATTACTACTCCTTCCGCAACTTTCCACTCTGAATAATCACCGTTTCATCTCAATTGACTCTAAATAACATTTTAAAATGATACAGCGTCATTTACTAGCTTTCAGAACAACTATTTACATGCGTCGTTAGTCAATCCGTTTAGCCGAGTCTGTAACGTGACTTTACTACAACGTAAAGGACCATGGTTAGATTCCCGGCAAGTGCAAGAGATGTTTATTTAGGTATCGCTGCTAGTATGACACTGGGACTCGATCTCCTATCCAGTTGGTACAGGAGGCTGTTTTCTCGGGGTTAAAATGGCTGGGGCGTGAAGATAACCACAAACCGTCATCTGTTGTGGTTAAGAATGAAGGCAGTGTACTCCCGCTGTCGGGTGGAGTGTTATTTATTAAACACGCGATTATGCAGTGTCATGTACTATTAACCTTGAGACTTTAACATGTATATTACGTCTATTATTCTACTCCTTGTCAGCATTCTGATGCCTCGCGGGTGATATTTCTAATGAACCAAGCCCATTTATTGTCAGAAGAGAAAGAGACGATAGTTTGGACGAGACAATGTAACTCATCTCGTATTTGTTCTGTAATTAAAGCCAATTGAGATCGTCTCCTACTGTCACTGATCTCCCTTTACCCCTCTCCCTTTTCCGAGATAAGAATTAATGGAAATCCTCGTAAGACAGTGTTACTCTCGTCTTGTGTGAAGTTACATATCTCTGCCTACAGACTTCAGACTGGATATTAGTTTATAGCATCGATCATTTTCGATAGTTCGATTAAATATGGCCCCTATATACATTTGTGACGTCGTAAGGTAGATATAGATTTACGTGTGGTCTTTCTTTATAGAAATAATAATATAAACATTATTTCTAGTAGGAAAATTTACCAATTATCGGTATTAAATTAATAAATATTGTACTTCATTGTAGACAAAAGTGTTGATAAATTCTGTTGTGGCAACTGTAATATGTCCTGCGAGTATTGGTGAGTACATTTAATGTGA
The DNA here is from genome assembly GCF_977971745.1 of Zootermopsis nevadensis. NCBI lineage: Eukaryota > Metazoa > Arthropoda > Insecta > Blattodea > Termopsidae > Zootermopsis > Zootermopsis nevadensis. The sequence goes on along the minus strand of NW_028259139.1, from coordinate 9,606,500 downwards.
TATCATCAATATGTGTGTGTGTATGGAATTCCTTTCTTTTGTATGATAAGTAAAATTATTAAATTGGTTTCATCACAAGATACTCGATTTAACGTAGTAACTAATTTCACCGACCGTAGTGTTTCTTCAGAATCTGGTCAAGAATTTTGTCGCCTTATAAGTAACTCAAAGGTCCATTACCATGTTCACATGAAACCGCCACTTGTAACTAACGTGACCCAGATAAATGTAGTCCATCCTTCCACACCCTATAATTTAGAAATCAATTTTAATATCATTCTATCTATTTCAAGTTTTGCCAAGTGATCTCTTCCCTTCTTCTTTTATAACCAGAATTTTGTATTTATTTTTCATGTCCCATGCCATCAATATTCCGTTACAATCTCATTTTTTTATTTCGTGAAGCGTGAAAATTATTAAGTTCTTTGTTATGAAATTTTCTCATACTTTCTATAACTTCATCTCCGTCTTGCATACTTATTCCGATCAACACCCTGATACAAATCACCCCTAATTTACATCCTTTGTTTAGGACAACTCAGAATTGTTTTAAAGTCAGTTACAATGATGAATAAAATGGAATACAGTTTTCAGAGAGCTATTAGATCCAGTAGTTCATATTTGATTGCATAAAAGAAGTTACAGGTACAAAAATTTAAAAGATTATAACAATATTTTAAAGCATCACTTAGAAAAATATCGAGTTCGTATTCTATAATTTTTATATTTGTCAACATAATCGTAAACATTATTTATTAATACTTTTATTTTATTAAACAAACAAATCGGTCGTTATATATAGCTTACTTTGTTTACATATTTAATTGAGATGAATTAAAAGTTAGATTTTGTAAGACGCTTGATAAACTATTTTCAATTATTAAAATAATAAAATATGTCATTATAAATCATTCATATCTTGCTTGCTTTAAAATTTAACTCCGATGAATAAAAACAAGCTTTTATTGCTTGTTTTAGCACTAGCGGCAGATTTTAGCACTATATAATTTAACTGGCTACATAGTCGAGTAGATAGTGTAATTTCCTTGGCACATTGCTTGCCAAAAAAGCCGATAAGATAAATGGCCTCGTTTTTATTAGCGTTGAAAATTAAACAGCCTGAGACAGGCTCTGTAATTAACTGTTTGGCTCCTTGCGCTCTACTGCCATATTTCCTTCATCGTAATATCAAACTCACGCTCTTATATTTGTGTGAAGTTTCGAATTACCGACATTTTCGAACTGTGGATTATAATCTAATTTGTTTTTAAAGCACAGTAGTGTCAGCGTTGTGGCACAAAAATTGTTACAAAACACTTTTGAATAAAGGCAAATGGTCTTTCTTAAGTTTACAGAATGGCAAAGAAAATAATTATTTTTATATCTTTAAAGCTTTCCTATTTGTTATTAAAGGAAACTGAGTTGTAACTTAATATCCAATGTGAAAATTTATCGTAGACTTCAAGTTACTTAATTTCCCAAGACGCCAATGATTTATAAAATTGTTATCCCCTGTGCGTTACCCCGAGGGGACTGGATTCGATTAGAATATTCAAATCAGTAACTTTTTGCGGGAAGGCTAAACATTTTGAAATGGTTTAGATCGTCTATTTTTAACAAATCCACGGTATTTAAATGACTGTCTTAGCAACGTTTAGTAGATCTTTATCAGTTGAAACATGATTATTTTTTAAAGATACGTGTACTTGTGTGAAATTGGGCTTGGGTTTTCACAAGTTTTAACGTCATTAGAAATTAATGTCATGGAATCTGTAAAAACAGAATTATCAAAACCACTTTCTCGAGATAACACAAACATAAAATCTTTTGCAGAAGAATTACGATAATCCAGCAAAAATCCACCAAAACAAAAATAAATCCTCTCTCACAGAAATCTAAATCCTTAAAACATTTTCCATTTAGGCCTGTATCTTTTGGGTCTTTCTCTGAGTTCTTTAACTTATTGCTTCTATCATATTTACATATACTCTGAGAAGAAGAAAATAGGATAGAAGCCCCATAATTCCTTCATGTTTACATACCTTTGATCTTTACACAAACACACACCGCGTCCTATAAGAAAATAGTTCTGCACGTTTCAAAAGCTTCAAGGCACACGATTATGGAAACGATATATAACAACTCTCGAATGATTTTATTTCTCTGAAAATAATAACCTTCTACTATGTTCTTTGTTAATGATTTTAAAAGGACATAAATATTAGTTCCCATGTCCTTTGGTATAAGATTTCAGATCACAGGTGGGTGTTTGTGAATTTCTGTTGAAAGAAACATAAATTATAAATATACATAATACGTCCTATTATCTCTTCTGTGTATATATTCCCAATACTTAAAAGTAAATTTACCCCCATGTCGAAGTCATAAATCGAGAATTTTGGTGTAGCGATAACGTAACAAACTTGTATCTCTGAGGCACTCAGTTTGAATATCAGCATATTTACCGGTTGTCTTCATAAATATTCTTGCTGTTACCAGACGAGTGTCAGTAATCAGCTGCATCTTCAGACAATGATATTTCCTTACTTCTTCAAGAAATGTCCTGTAAATTATGGAACAAATTTTATCAGTGGCCAACGCTAAATTCCGTCCTGAAGCATTTGAATCTAGGTCAAATCCTTAGACTCTGTTTCCTTGAGATCCATCTTAATATTATCCTCCAATTCACGTTTAGATATCACATGTGGCCCTGTTATTATTATGTGTTTGAAGTGACTGAGAAAAACTATGTGCTCTCACTTGGGAAAACTCAGTTTCCAACTTAATAGCGGTGCCGGAGGAATGTGATTCAGTCTTTTTATCACTGAATTGGCTAGCCTGGTAACCACTGAATCTGAGAAACTCATTTAAAAGAAACGTGTTCTCCTTTATCGAGACAAATTTATCTTCCTACAAATGGCTGACTGGATACCATCCACTGAGGAAAATTGGATTTATCCATCATTCTCTTTATAAAGATGGTCTGCCTAACCCAGAAATGAGGAAGTTTCAGTCTATAGCTTGATGTTTAGATTAAATAAAATAACTGAAATTCCGAGTAAACTTAAAATTATAATTCCTCATAGATTTAACGCACTGTTTATCAGCTCTTATTGCAGTCAATGAAGAAATACGTTAAAACTATACAGATTTGTAACAAGATGTATAGAACCCAGTACATACCTAACGTTCAGGAAACCAAACAAAAGTTTCTATTCGGTTTACTAAACTTAACTTCATCTGTTTTGATATTTTCCGATTCCAAATAATGTTACTAGTAGAATCCTTTTTTTCTGAATCTTTATATAATAAATGTTCTCTTAGATTTTTACCTTTTGTTAACTTTCACCGCCCAAATAAAATGTATTATTTTTCTTTACAGTGCAATTAAATTATTTTTATTCCATGTATTTTGTGCTTCATTTTCATGATGGCGTTTTTATTCGTATTTCTTTCTGAATTTTTCTCTTGATATAAACAAAACGAAATTGATGTCAAATGTGTATTTGAAAGTAAAAGGTCGAATACGTTATTTATATTACATTACTCCAGTTAAGGTCAAGTTAATATGGAGGACAGCAAAGTGTTTTATTTTCTGGGATACAGGTCCAATATTTATGACACAACAGTTTAACTAAATATTTTAATGTGGAAATTATAATCATAAATTTATATTGAAATTATAAAGTCGTGAATGTGGGAAGGTGGGCGTGTGTTATTAACTCATTCTCTCAAACATAATCGCTGTTAAATTTAATAGGATTCAGTTGAAGCATGGAGAGAACTACGTTTTTTGTTTTGGAATTAAAACATAAAGTCCAATACAGTTTGTATTTTCCTGTACGTTTATGCTACAAGAGTTGTTCCATTTACTGTAAAATTTGTTTCAAAAATATATACGAAGTACGCTTCTTTTAAACTTCGTATTTTCAACTTTCAATGCAAATTGGATGAAGACAGCCCTTTAGAAGTAAAGGTTGTCTTGGATGTTTGCCTAATATAAGGAAAGGAAGTTTTAAATATAAAAGAAAGCAAACTCGAAACCCATTAACATTCGTTCAACTCAAACGTGGCTGTTATCGGCTGAAAATTTTTTGGCATTGTACGAAAGAAAAGAAGTTTTTCTATGGTATATAGGTCACATTTACCAGCTGATAGTTACTCAGCTGGTAAATAAATTCAATGAATATTTGGTTTTCTTTACTCTTTAGAGTAAGCAAGAAAAATTTATAGACCCATTCATGTCTAATATTCATCGCATTTATATGACAATTACATTAGAGCACATTGTTGCAACAATTATAAGAAATATTATTGTTGCATTTGTTATTCCCTTGGTTGCCTGTGATGTGGCATAACGAACACCTTTGGAGTGTTTCTGTCTACTATAAAAATTTGTGATTCCCCGTTGTCGTCAACCAATTTGTCGTCAAAGAATGACGTCATCAACAATGTCAACTATAAACTAACTCGGCATTGTTGTGTTCCACAACAATGCCGAGTTTAGTGTCTTACTTAGGATTTTAAAACGTCAAGTGTTTTAACCCTCCATTCGGGGGGTTTAGTTTAGTTTCTTACACAAGATTTTAAAAAGCAACCAACCCCCCCCCCCCCCCCGAAGGGGTTGGTTGCTTTTTAAAAACTTGACCAGCCCCTCCGAGGAGCTCCGAAAGGAGCGTTCTGCCCTAGTACTACAAAAAATACACCTTTCCAATATTGTTATGCCATCCAAATTTTCATCATCAAGATTATCAAATTTTGTAACCCTCATGTTTCTCCTTATATATAAGTAGTCTTTGTCTCACATATTATATTATTCTATCAATATTAAAGATTAAAAATAATATTTAACCACGAATTATCATAAAAGAAACTTCTGATTCAAGTGTAAAACTCGTGAACGTTTATTACATACTTATGTTTCAAGAAGTGTGTATATAAAGGCAATATTCCACAAGGCCTAGTTCCTGTCTGTTTTCTTAGCTAAATTGCTCCTTATCGACATTCCGAATCTGAAGTTCTCAGAGATGGAATTAAAGCAGAAGAGTGCACCTAACAGCCTGTGTCTCCATTAAGGCGAATTAATGGCTCCAAAGCAGAACTACGAGGAGGGAAAGTACTTTATCTCGCACACCATAGCGCCTCTATGGTGCTATTTTGGTACTGCAGACTCTGAGAATCACCATCTCTTGAATGCAAATTAATTTTTTTTTATCATAGTGAGCAATAGCAGACAAGGGTGTAAAGGTATATTCCAATTTGTTGTTCGCCAGAGTTCCCTAATGCCTGCTTTGTTGTCTTGCATCCCAAAAATAGTTTTGATATTTATTTACTACAGAAGTCGTCACTAACAGCAGAGATGTTACACTTCACACAGTCATTTCTATAGCTGATAAAACAAATCAATTGTTCTGAGTTTCATGCTACTTACAGTCACAAATTTTTCTACCTTACGTTGTTCATGTGTCGTTAGGGGAATTCGGGACTAACTCACTAGCTAGCTTACCGAATTCGAAGGTTTATCACCGAATTAACCAAAGCCCTCCACCGGACCCTGTCCTGGGCCAACAAAATCCAGTCTCCTTCAACTCCTATCTCCGATAGATCCCACCTAATATTATCCTCCCATCTACGTCTAGGTCAGTCTTCTTGATTTAATTACATTGACAATATTGGGGAAGAAATACAAATTTTTAGGCTCGTCATTATGCAATTTACGAAAATTAGTGACAGAATCATAACATAACGAAAACTTACAAATCTTATTTTAGTTGATGGAATATTTTCGTATTATAAAAGTATTCGTATTTGATTACGATATTTGAATTGGATAAAATTGTTACTTGATAATTATAAAATAGAGCAGAAAAACGCCGAATCAACTACCAATCACCTCGCACCATCTGCTGCCACCTGTCGGACAAAAGAACTCAGTCAAGTTTCTTTCTTCGTACAACTCGTTCCCCTACAATATTATGAGAAAGCCTGGCATCTTGCCACAGTACCAATTACGTTAATTCCACTTCTCTGCACAATTTAAAATTATACACTCTATATGAAGCTTTATTAAAGAATTAATGTATCTTAAGACGACCGTAAACTTAACACCAAGCCGTCTTAACCTTCCGACCTACTGAACACAAATAACGCTACAGAAGAAGCCCGACATGCAAGTCTTAATGATCATAAAACACGCTGCTGTGTGTCTTGTCAGCAACCAATCCCTGTCCTACAACGCTCTGGAAGCAGAACTCGGAGGTCACGTGTGTTGTAAAAACGTCGTGGCCAGTTACCAAGGTCTCAGATGAACATACCGACTTCATCTTCAGGGTTGACGCGTGTACTTCCCGAAGTTTCATATCCATCTACAAATCCATACGTTGCCACAAACCAAACCAACTTTCACATCATCATCACCACCGCGAAAAAATCAAATATTTTAATTTGATTTATTAGTTTCGGAGATAAAGTATACAGACGGACAGACTATGCGTTTATTGTATATACTGCGTATAGAGAATTTGTAAAATAAATTGGAATATTTATTAACCGCCTCTCACTGAACTAAGAACGAAGTGGAGTTAGCCCGTTTTGTGTACAGGAGGAATAATTTTATTCCGTTGCGTGTAGCTGGGACGGGACTTTGCTTTCGCTTACATGCACAGCAACTAAAGTTCCTAGTCTCTGGCTTCGTAAGAGCAAAGAGCCAGCCCATGTTTTTGTCTCTCCATGCGAAAGAGGCCTTGGTATTGTTGGCAAGTGGTGGCGAATAGCAATTACAAGATTTCGAGCAAGTAGGCGAGAACAAGATGCTTTCCTGAGACAGACGGTCTTGGGAGCTTTGAATTATCGCGTAGCACATGGGAATCGTAAATCCATCTGTTGCACTACTCCAAGTTGTATTGGGGTCCTTCCTCAGTTCGTATGACGCATTAAACACAAGCCCTCCTCTTCTTGCAAATGAATTTCTGTATTCTGCAGCGGATGCCACGTGACCTGAATTACTATAATAAGTCCTGTTTCAAATAATAATCGATCGTTAAACCCCAGCGATAACTCATTGACATCAACTGCTTTAACAGTCAGCAAATTTTCATTTTGTAAATTTTTGTGTCATGTGATTCTCAGTGCAAAGAGTGGTTATTTGCTTTAACAGCGTTAACTAACTGATCTTAGTAATGGAGATGCGTTGGAATAAAGATTATTACAATTTATATTCTTCTGATCACAAATTAAAATAAGGGATGATGATTCTATAGTGTCAGTATCTATCTCTGAGCTACATGTTTCCACTGGAAAATATTCTTCTACACGTTTCGTTAATTTTACCCAAGCCATTGTACTCAAATATTTATTAGGTACGTGAAAGTAACGATTATTGAACGTCAAAATAAGGGAAGATTAGATGGGTGGGTAATGTAGCACGTTTGAAGAAAATTATAATTTTAAACATAGTTTTCGTTGAAAATCCTACAAGGAAGTTTTCAAGTAGGAGACGCTGGCATACGTGATATAATTATATTAACGTGAATATCAAACATTGAAGTGAAGATATGGACGGTATCAAAATAACTCATTTTAGGTGTCAGTAGCTGGTTCTATCCATCACTTAATGAAAAAAAACTGCTAGGAATTACTTTACTACCTACGTGATTGTTAATTAACTTCTCAAGAAGAACTCTGCTCCATGCAGTTAGTCAAGATAGGACACGGTGGAAGAACGAAATCTGCATTGAATTTTCTGTACCATAGCAAATAAGTAATGAATTATGATACATAGTAACTTGAATTATTTTATTTTATTAATTACGAATCGTTTACTTACATGTAACATATTACGAACTTGGAGGTGAATAGAAAGTTTTGGGTTACGTATACCTTACAGTTTTGACACTGAGGAAATAGGATAGTTCTTTATATAGAAACATTATTGTAATTTCGGTTCCTACCTGAAAGAAAACACAAGCAGTCTCCATTACAATTATTCATTAATGCTGTTTAGAGTAACAATTGCTGTTTATTCTGGGAATCAAAGGAAACTAAAAAAAATATACTCTATAGGCAAAATTCATAGTTGCTGAATGTTAAATTAGGTGGTGTATATAGTTACCATTGTGTTTTAAATAGTTCAAGGGAAAACTAACTTCATGCTTACTATTTATAGCTTATTGTTTATACATCAATAAATTACAGTAATTTATTTACATATTTTGGAAATATTCATATTAAATTTATATTTAAATTGCTGGACGGCTGAATATTATATTTTCATTAATGTAACTTAAGGATGAGAACTATGTCGTTCAATACTTCACATAGCTTTCTTAACTCCTGCATTCAAATATCATAAATTTTGCGAGAATCTTTCTTTCCTGACATTTCTTTTGTGTGATATCTGACTTGATAAAACACCACAAGATCTAGCTTCGTGTTTCTTGGAAGTAGATCTGGGGTAACGTGCATAAAGAAAATGTAAAAAAAGAGATGAAAGGCCATAACCTAACCTTTGAAAAGATTTTTCTGTTTTCTGTTGAGAATAAAGAAGTGGACGAATGTAGGGTTGAGAATATACCTTGGTAGTAGAACTTATAATGCTTTGAATCATCAATCATCAAACTTTCAACTTGTGACAACAGTGCTAAACCTTCCCAGACGCCCTGCTCTAGTGCTGGTTACAATTTGACGGAGATTAAAATCTTGAATAAACTTAGCTAATGGAATTTAATGTCGTCTAAATTGAATTAGTGAACATAAATTAATTTAAACTTAATTTTTATAGTAAAATCTCTTACACGTATGAAAATGATAATACTATCACGTCTTAGTTTGTTGTGTTAAGGAAAATACACAGTATGAAATGGTCTCGCTGTAGTTACTCAATGGCTTGAGCCTCGTTTGTGATAACAGAGTGTACGGTTCTGATAATGAACACAAAAGATGCCTTTTATGTTTGTAGGCCTTTTTCTGAAGACAACCGTCTGTTATCTGTTTTATGACTCAAAAGACAGTTTCAATAAAGTTAGTCAAGCGACAATAATCCTGACTTGTGTTCGAGAGGTATGATCTGAAACTTGAAGTCTGAATGATGGTATAGAAAAAGTACTAAGTAAAGAAAACTATGTTAAGAGAATTAATAATAACAGTAAACTATGAATTCCACGTTAAACTATTTCCTCTGAATCCAGTGTAAAGATTACATAGTTATTGCTCGTTCTCATAAGCTAAAATTTGCGTGGAATGTTCTCTCTACGTGATGTGTTTAATTATTATACAATTATGACTACGTTTTTGCAAAGACTGTACCGACATGACTCGGTCGTCACAGTGAAACCTGTGAGTTTATAGTTAATATCTCAATTCTGGTGCATTCAGAATAGTATATCATTATAAGTATTATGACATTAATAATGATGATGACTATTAATGCTGAAATTATAAGTTTGTAACTTTGCTGGTTCTTTCTCTGCTTCTTGCTTCCATAATTTCTTGAGGTTTGTAGAAATGAGACTACGTAGATTTCTGCAATGTAAGAAGGAACTACAGTAGGAACTGTGCTGGAAGTTGGACTGTGGACTGTTACACTGCAATGTATGACTGTGTAGAGAAGCATATCTCAAACCACACGAGTTGCTTAATAGTGGAATTGCCTGCAAGTGAAAATAGAGGTAATTTCGTATCTCTAGCGCCCTCTCTTTTCCAACGTTCTGTTCCTGTCTTTGTACATTCCCCACAGCCTCTCCCCATCTTCAGGATGCCAGGATCCTTTTCATCCAAAGCTACAGAAGTCATCCCAAGATGGTGTCCTCATCACTGTCACTGAAGAAACATTCATTCCAATGCAGGCTACAGCCTCCAACTGCGTCATTGCTTTGAGAAGTCTTAGGTCTGAGAAACTTGGTTTTACCTTCCGTGTTACTTCGTATTCTGAAACTTTGGTTCTTCTATTAATGAAAAGGACAACAACCTACTCAACTAATCAACTATATAAATCAGAGTTCTCTTTTTTAGGTTTATTCTATATTTGTTTAACGATGTTCTTATTCGATTGAATAATGTGGTTAGTAAATAATGAATTGGAAAGGATTTTAAAGGGAACTTTCGTCAACTTACTTATTAATTCCTGTTTATTTAACGACTATATCACAGCATCTCAGAACGTACAGCGACGAATGATAGACGTTAAATGAATAATGCGTTAGAAGGGATTTGGAAGGAAGTAGTTTTGACCTAATTTAATATAGGTCTACTACTTCAGCATTTGTCTGTAAGGACTGGGAAAAAACACGAAGTGAGCATAACCAGTTTTTGGGCCAATATTTGAACCCAGGACGCTCCGAATATGAAACTCAAATGTTAAACATTTGATCGCAAAATTCATAAAACATCCTTTTTGAAAAATTAATAATTGCCCGACTAACATAGAAATTCGTTACCTTTAATGAAAATCTAATGCCCATTGTTTTGTTCACAAGAGATCACTACCGGTTGTGTTGAAATAAGTTAGACGAAAGCAGTTCACGTGACTTACTTTGCTGGCGTTAAATTTAAATTACTTAATTAGCAAGAGGCGTATTGAGCTTTGATAAAACTATAAATTCAAATAAAATTTGAGAGGAAAGACGGAAAATGATTAACTTTTCAGACTCAACTACACACAAGGTGATAATTTTAAAATGGATCCTTATAGGAATAATCTGTTAACGACCTTTTTGGATTCCACTGATTTCGTACTACGAACGTAAAACGTACATCCAGTAAGTGGCTTTTGTGAACACGATAATGAATCTTAAAGCAATAGTAACGTTGTTATTAATTTGTTTATATTAATATACGCCTAGTCTTTATAAAGATAATTAAGAAGTTCTAATAAATACACTGTAATTTAACTTGGAATTAGTCAGATGTAGCATCAATCTACATTTTACTTGATTGTATTTAATTGTATGTATGCGTTGAAGGTTCCCTTTTGTACTTTGTTTTCCGACAGTTTCCTTGGCAACAAGAAACAAAACATCTACACATTGTTACATGGATGACCTATTTATTTCTGGAATTTTACAATTAAAATTCCTCTGTTATACAACACACAGTCTCTTTTGCTGCTATGTATCCTAGAAATCTCAGGAAAGCAGAATTAATAAAGTTACAGCTTATGCCTTGATTTAAATTAAATTGTCAGACTTTCTCTTCGTGTTTCATTTTAGTCGTATTAAACCGAAGTGAGAACATTTACTAGTGCATTCTAATAAAAAGTGTTGAACAATGACGTTACTTCTGAAGTTTCTCTCTTAAATTAAAAGAAAACAGATTTCTAACTCAGATATTTGCTATTTTAATTTTATGGCGGCGAATTAAAGTGGCATATTTAATTCAGGTCAAGAAAGTATGGACTCTTAAAATTAACGCTTAAAATTATAATATCTAGCTTAATAAATAATTTAAAATCAATATGCTAGTAACAAGCATATTCTAGTACTCGTAATTTTCCTTCATAACAAATCGTGATGAGACCTTTTTATTCGTTTTCTGTTTTCCTGTCCATCAAATAGATTAATTTTTAAAAATTAAATATCTGAAGTAGGTTACTATCCCCATTTTCACTTAGGTCTTCCATCTGATCTTTTCCCTTGAGAATTCCCAACCAAATTCTTGTATAACAGCTTCATGTCTCCCATGTGTGTTACAGCGATTATATCCTTAAACAGATTAACCACTTGATTTTTGTAATGGTGACATGTGGTGCTTTCTTTGCGGTACGGACTGAATTCTTAAATATTATTTAGACGAGCTTTGGGTTCTAAGTAGTAATTTATTTTCAGAACTAACTTCTACTTTCAGCAAACCATCACTTTACAAAAATGCATATATTACCCTTTCCAGAATATTTTCGTTTTGAAAGAAATAAAATTACTTTTCGTTCCCATGACCTTTAGCTTCATCCTTATCATTTCTGAGTTTCTTGCGGATGAAATTCAACACATTCAAGACCTGGGTCTATTTTATTCCCCGTCTGCCTACCAATACTGTCTGTGGTATGAACATTCCTCACAAATTTCCCTCAGGCAAGACACGTTGCAGCACGTAACTATTTATCATTGTATCAAAGGTTTTGCATCCCTTCGCTCTTTCTTATGCATAGCAGATACATCGGCCTGGAACCTGCATCCTTACCTTTCTCTGTAGCATAAATTTACCTCATAGAATGCAGTAAATAATTTTTGTATAATGCACGTTAAAGTGGGTACTCAGTATGCCGTGGGTTATTGTATATCGGATATTTACTCCTGGTAAATGCCACAAGCGTCGATGACAGAATTGCCTAACACAAAAGCCCTCCTTATTACAAGACTCTGTTGTCTACAAGAAACATAACCTCCGTGTTGTTATACTTCATGTTTTAACGGCGCTAGAGGGAAAAGAAACACAGAGGAAAAATATAGAAACAAAATATGTGTTCATTCCTGAGGGTATAATATAAGGAAAGTTGTATCATATCAGTTTTATTGGAGATTTACAGATCAAGAAAAATAAGGGTACTTTTGAGATTTGCAGCATCGCTACAGGCAAGTGATTGAAAACGTGTTCCATAAATATTTGGTCAGCTAGTGCCCTGAAGGACCAACGATGATAGTATTGTCCGAGTTATTTATCTTGGCTTCTAAAAGAAGGGACATCCGGAGAGAGGGACTTTAGTACGACACGCTCTGCGCATGCTCTGTTCAGTACTGTCGTTCAAAATAACGTTCCTCAGTTGCATGAGTATTATCAGCACTCTGCAGATGTAATAATGGAGTGAACACCACCGCTTTGAATGTTTTTAACAGATTCATCCACCGTTTCCTTTGCGGAATCAGATTAATTCAATTAACATCGCAAAATATTATTTCTTTTAAATTATTTTTAACATTTTGCGCCTGTATCTTCAAACAGTCTCTTACTTTCAGGTCACCTGAACAAATTTCTGCATATTTTTTATGTAGTCCTTGTCTGCTATACATTTCATCAATCACATACTCCTTTGAATTCATCGCCTTGATGTCTGCTAAAAATATATCTTATAAACCTCCTCAATGTAAAATTTGTTCGTGAAGACGAGGTATGATATTTCGGAGTCGAGATTAAAACAGGAGATTTATCGGATGAAGAACATTTATATTAATTATTATACTAGCTTTCCATGGTTAGGAATAACATGAAACATAATTTTTCGCGTGTTAACCTAATTACTCGTTAGTCAAAATCAATATTAGAATCCTATAATTTAAAATTTTCTTATGTAAAAACACTAAAAATCAGTGCGTTGTACTGTGGTGGGGGGTGGGGGGCAATAGCTTCTCACATTCTTATATAGGAACTAAAAGGTCGAATTTAAGACTTTAATTATTAAAGCGTCCTGGGATAGCATTAGCCTTTGCAAATAATCAAATATTTTAGTTATGGACTAAAATTAAAGGCTTTATGACGTATTTAATCTCGTATATCCACATTAATTTTAGGCGCTTTCGCTATTAAAAATCGTACAAATGTGTATTTTGTCTCTTTAATTTAAAGACTGCCGAGTAGGCAAAGAGCCAGGTTCTGTTATCATCTCAGCCACCGGAAGTCTCAACAAAGTAGTCAGAGCTCCATCGTATTCTGGAAGTAGCGGTTTTAAGTCTCCACACGGATTCCGCCTATCCTGACTGACCTTTCAGGATAGCCGATCCCTTAACCGAGATTTAAATCAGGAACATCCCGATTACGGTATACAAGTAGTTGCCACTTAGCCACGACGTTGTCAGACAACTTGTTTCTTAGCACTAGAGTGACGAGTGTATTTTGTTATTTGTTGTAACCAACGCTGTTGCAAAGTTAGATTTCAACGCTGTTCTGATGCTATCCACGGAAACAGATAACTTGGTCCAGACACAGTTTCAAACTCGAGACGAAACAATGGACATTGTCCTGTTTGAGAACAACAGACTCCATGTCAGTCGCGAGGTGAAAACTTGTGTCGCCACAGTATACTGAGCGTCATCACTTAGCGTTCACTGCTTTTAGTGCAAGCCAAAGCCTCTTGTCAGGTTTTCAACTGGGCAAAAATTTTATTTAGAAGCTAATCCAAAAAAAAATCACCTTAAAATTAAGGGCGATCCTTGCTGCAATACAGTTCAGAAAATTTTGTCTTCCCTACTTATTCTGGGGTGTTACGCCTTGTAGCCTGGTAGAAGTTTACCGACGTTTTAGAAGTCCTTGCTGCCTTCATCATGATGAGGAACTCCATAATTTGCGCTGATCACCAAATATTATTACGATTATCAGATAAATAAAAACGAGATGGTCGGGACATGTAGCGCACATTGGAAGATGTGAAATGGGAATGAAGTTTAGTTTCGAGGTCTGAAAGGAAAAAACACTCTAAAGACCTATACGTACATGGGAGGATAATATTAAAATAGATCTGAATGGAATAGGATTGGAGGGTGTTGATTGGACCTATCTGGGTAGAGACCGTTGAGGCTCTTTTGAACAAAGAAATGAACTTTTGGTTCCCTGAAAAGTGGAGAATTTGTTGATTACCTGAGTATCTTTAAAATGTCTCTGCTGCGTTAAATTAGTTTGCCTAGTCACATGGTAAACGCAAGACCTTTTCGAATATTTAGGAAATACCCATTTGGTCAAGTAGTTCCCTGTTTTATCAGGGGACCCAAATTTGCTTTACTACGCTCAAAAGTCCGGCATTCAAATCTGGCATAAATCAGATAAATCCTAACCAAACTCTGAGAGTCTGTATATTAATATCCAATTTAAAGATATTTTTAATTTAAAAATTGGTTTCCCGTTTGTTCATGTCCCTAGAAAAGATTTTCGTTCTTTGAAGTAAAATATATATTTACATCATACAGGTCTTGTTTTCTTTGATTCTACAAATTTCGCAAGGAAAACTTAGCAAAAACCGATAACAATCCTGGAAGGACAGAAGCATCCTTTTTCCACAGTAAAATTCATGTGAAAGCAAGTACGCCAACCATGCTGCAGGAAATCAATTGTCACTTTGTTTTGTTACAGTTGCTGGAACTGTTACTTTCTCTTGCGGTTGCTAGGTGGAAACTTATTTCTTTCCTACTTTCCTAAGTTAAATCGATGTCCAAAATGGGTCCTGGAATCTTTGCACCGGTCGATGTATCGGAACCTCGAAACCGATACGAGATTCAGTTACCGCAGTCGATACCTCGTCTGACGGCGGCCGTCGTGACGGACAGATTGGCCTTGTCGTCACATGTCTCTCTAAATTCAAAATAAAAGACTTTAGAGTGTCCAAATTTCTAGCTTTTCTATCTTATTTCTCTGTATCTATTAAAATATCTTTTGAAATAAAACAATATGAATATCTTATCTTACAAGAATTTCCTTACGTCTCCACTTTATTACGTTTTCACAATAAAAAATAACAAAATTTTCTTCGTGGTGTGAATAACAAAGCCAATCTAGTAAAGTGTAAATTTATGTATAAGTTTAATACCTGTACTGACAATCCATTTATACCGTTCAGACATTCATTTCGTTCACATCGATTGTAAGAAAACCTGATAAGTTTCTTGAGAAAGCGAAGCAGAGAAAGAAATGGATTTACAAACATTCGTAAGCAGTCAGTCAAAGGGAGTTTCGGTGGGTTGAGGAGATGTGGTAAAATTCTCACGGAGATCTTTGGGAAAACAAACCGTTAAAAATCGAAAGAAAAAAAAAGAGAGAAGATCTGAAATAGGATTTTATCTGCTTTACACACGCTGTTGCTAGTCTGAGACCCAAATCCGAGCTGATGTTTGGGTAAAGTGAAGGACTGTGCTATTTGAAGTCGTTCTTTGTTACTTGGCTATTGAGTTGATTTACATCGTCCTTTATCTGACTGCTGGATGTAGCCTGAGACTGATATTCAGAAAGTATTAACTCCAGGGACAAGAGTCCTTCTTTAGAAGCTGATAATCGTTCAGCTAAGCGAAGAGATTCTCAGCTCCACTTGCAAAACCCGAAAGTTCATTATCGTGTTCACAAAACCTACCATTAGACTGTATTGTGATTCTGTTGAATCCACATCACACTATTTTATTAATGTATACCTCAACATTGTCTCTCATTTATAACAAAGTATTGGTACATTTTTTATATATTGTATTAAGTACTATATACATTTCTCATTCCCATGTGCATGTTACGTGTTCTGTCCACCGCATGACTATATATTTGTGTGTCACCAGTTTTAAATATTCAATAATGGGAATTTCTTCAATTAAGTATCTCTTTTAATGTACGGAGATTATTAACGATTTTAAGTTAAAGCTCGTCTAAATAATATTTAAGGTTTAGTCCGTACCTCAAAGAAAACACAACTCTTTATCATGAAGAAAACAAATAGGTTGAGTTTTTTGAAGGAATCGTTCAAGATCCATAAAAAACAAAATGCCCATTTTCT
Source organism: Zootermopsis nevadensis (assembly GCF_977971745.1). Taxonomy (NCBI): domain Eukaryota; kingdom Metazoa; phylum Arthropoda; class Insecta; order Blattodea; family Termopsidae; genus Zootermopsis; species Zootermopsis nevadensis. The sequence goes on along the minus strand of NW_028259139.1, from coordinate 9,590,050 downwards.
GATTGTTAAAGCAGATGGTACATACAGTTTCAAATAGGGTTAATAAACTTTTTAAACTTGTTCAGCGAAACATTTCTAATTCTGCCATCGCCTTTCTTAATTCTAAAATGGAAGAACCTTTCACATTTTTGAAAATGTTATTAGGTTCTCGATAAAAAATGTTTCCTAACCATAGTTCATTCTGTTTGATATTTCAAGATTCCTGAATACACGTAGTACATAATAAACATGAGTCCTTTCATCGACACTTCGAACAAAAAGGAAGTTGAGTATCATAAAGGATTCCTCTAAAGTTGAACATTTACGCAAGAACTCAAGTCCCTGCACTGCTGGATATCTTAGACGTGGCTTTACTGATCTTATAATAATGTGGATCCATTTGAAGAAGAGCTGAACTTTCACACATAAAATTCATAGCAGTGAAAATATAGGAATATTCTAGAGTTAGGAGAAGCGAGAAGACAAGGACTTTGCAATATCTGAAACTCCGACAGTTTTAGGGATGGGGGAGGTCGACAGATGTTGGTACTGTAACTGAAGTGGTAAAGATCCGACCCCAAAAACGGTGACCTGCAGTGAGATTCCTATGTCAGCACACACACACTCGCACAGCCGGCGTTGCAAACACGGATGCTTCGAAAGGGAGACACTAATAAAAGTGATGAGAAATACTATAAAGAAATACGTAGAGTGTGAAATTATGGTGGCTTCTGCGAGAAAAATTTTCTGTAGATAAAGATTTATAAGCATGGGATAGTCATTCTCTAAATATATTTTGCGATGTTATTGTTTTACTAATTTCCTTGGTATTTTCTTATACATAGTCTTTCGAAAGTTCTTAATTTGATTTTAAAGTTACAATGTTTATAAGGACAAATCCTTTTTCGTTATCAGATACTGAGAGAGACACCTACACTGTTAAATCAGACAGACCGACGTCGGAAATAGACCCTGATGATGGAGACAGTAATCGTCTCTGAAAAGTCAGATTACACGGTGAAACACCCCACCAGACAGCCATGTTCAAACTCGTTATTAAAAGATGGTTTGTTCAAGAGAAATTTTAGTTTTGATAGATTAATCATGTTATCTGTTCCTATAAGTTGATTTTATATTACGGTGTGTGGAATTCCATTTCATAACCAGAAACCAGATGTCTTTCCTATGGTTTATACTAGGGGATTCAAAAATGTCAACCTTTATTTAACTTCAACTTTACTGTGTTATTTTCTCAAAATAGGCTCATCGTACGGAATAAATTATACATCACGGGAGAGTTGCCACTTCTAGTTTTGCAACTTCTGCTTGATAAAATTTTATTCGTTCCAAAAGCTGTGGATTATCCGATCGACATTGGAGCCTGGAGATGTCACATAATTGCCAGGTGACGTTATGCATTCAGAATCACGGTTCGTTTATTTTGCGAGGTTTTATATTTGCTACGAAATGTTTTTGACACACAGCCAGCGAGCTGTACGTCCTGACTGAGGTCTTTCATATGTACCACATGCTTAACATTCAGTAACTTTGCATTTTTCCCACACAGAATATTTATGATTTAAACAAAATTATCACGATAAACAGCGATTATTTTCCTAAACAACATGAACCAAGAACTGACTCTTCAAATTGAGCTGTCATTCTTCAAAGCGTTAAAGAAATTAAATTTATTCGAATTTTAACTAATAATATTACATATAGTCGATAGAACCATGGAATAAATAGGAAGGGATTTTGGGGGGGGGGGGGGAATTCATCAGAATATATTTTATAATATTATGTCGATATGCGTTATGATACAGGATATATAAAGAATATACCTCAGGATGATAAATTTTCTGATTTAAATTCGTAGAATAATCTATTTATATGCTAATTAAATATATTTTTCAGCTCGGAAGATTTTCAGCGTGAAATTATTTGTAAAATAGTCGTAAATAAGCAGATAAATATTTGTAATCATAGAGTCATCGACTTTTTAAAGATATTGTTCTAATAATCGCTTATAGATTCAGAAAAAGAGTAAAAGTATCAATCAGGTTCGTTGATAGTTCGAACTTGATGATTTCCGAGCTGTAATGTTATGTCCGCCTTGTGGATTACGGAACTGAAATACTAAAACCACATACGGAGATAAATTTGAAACATCCTGTACGTGAAACCATTTCGAATGGAAACCAGGTTTCAAGAGCGTGGCTCAGAAGGCAAAAAAGCATCAGAAGGATGTCAAGAAGATGCGTTTACCGACAGCCATATTACAGCAGAAAAGAAGTTTCTGTTTTTACAAATTTCTTTGCTCCAAATGACACATTCTTTTGATTCCCTCCAGCCCGAAAGTGTTTTGTTCTTCCAATTCTGTCTCTACATCGGCTTCTGCTTGTTCTTACATTTCCAATTCCTCTAACTTCTTCCACAAACCCAATACACAATGGTGCGTGACGGAACGCAATGGAACTCTGGCAAATTGGTTCTTGCCATCACAAGGAATCCATTCTGTGGTCCCACCTCCTACACTCACTTAGGTGATAACATTTGTTCGATTTTGTAAATACACAAATTTATTATATTTAGAAATGTAATATGTAGATTAGTGATTTATGTGTCAAGATTTCAGAAAATTGTTATATTTTAATCTCTGGAACGCTGTCTCTGGTGTATATATGATGGAAAGAAATATAAATTAGAATTGAAATCTTTGATGCAAAAGTGACACAGCTCACTTCCGTAGTACTGTGTTAAACAATAAAGGCTTAATATTGTTTCATTTTTGCTTTCAAATTAATTCTGATGTAAATTATTGTACTTCCTTATGACACACGTGCTGAAAAATACTAATAAACACATTTAATTTTTCATTAATTAATTACTTAATTACAAATTCTGATTTTAAACACCTTGTTCGTTAGAGTAAACCATTTTACTAACCCGTCAATTTATTAACTTATATACACTAAATTCTTGTTTTATTTTGCTGCATTACAAGAAATTTCATTTTAATTACAAGTTCCATTTAGACTCTTTTTGGTGACGTCTTTTAGCACAGTTGAAGATTAATGTTTCTTTAATTACTGAAATGTGATATTAGCTATGCAGTATGCTGAGTCATAAGAAATATATCAAAATTCATGAGTATATGAAACAAAAAATAGAACATTAAAAGTAAGACTAAGGAAGGTGTTGAAGTTAACACAAATATAAGACAGTTACCACGCTCTTAGATGTAAGAGAAATTGGGTTAAGAAATATAAAATTGTTCATATAACCGAAGCTAAGTGTCAAAGGACACATTAGATTCCACAAAATTGGAACTCAAATATAAGAAACTATGTAAAAATTAATTAAGTAAATAAGATAACAGCTTACGTATATAGATCTCTAAAGCAGTAACAAGCAAAGTCGAATATCGCAGAATGTGAATACATACTTTTATATGTAAACATATTAAGTTATGAATTATCTGTAGGTACTGGGGAAAAGCACGAGTAAACAGTAAAAATATGAAGTAGTGTTGACGAGACTTGAAGTATATACCTTACTACAACACCCATATGCCCGGTAAAAATAAAAGGAATGACTTATTAAAGAAATACTACCGGCGATTCGAACGTGGTACGTCTGGACGCGTCACACAATGGGTAATCTCGAATGCAGACTAAGTCGAAAGCAAAGTAGCATTGCCGGAGGCTGACTGATTACTGCCACCAGCAGCGTGTTGCGATAGTACAGCGGATCTACTGTGCCACAAGAAATGTTCTCATTTCTCTCAAGAGAAGTTGTCGCTGCATTTATCGACAAGGAGACTTTAGGAGAGAGGATAGAACCGTTCAGAGAGAAAGCAATGGCTCTAGATTTATCGCAGGAGCTTGGAGCCTCTAAAAAAAATTGCGTACCTTGATATTCCGCCTGATTTCCGCATTCCCGTCACCTTAGATATTCCAACTGTTGATTCATTTGTCTGTTAGTCACATACCGTTAGTGGCGTCTCGCTTTACGGATTCGTCTCTTACGAATTTTATTTTTTTAGTGATTCATTTAACTACGTTGTCAGGACAAATTGTATTTACAAGACGCTACGATTAGAAGCCAAAACATTTATTGTTTCAGAGAAGGCATTTACTGTATCTCATATATATAAATAATTTCGCCAAGTCTCTGGTCTGGTTGTTATGCGACCGAACTAGTTTTAAAGGCAAAATCGATCTATTTTCAGAATTCTTATTTTTGATAAAATTTAGTGCATATCTTATAGCTGTACCATAATTATATTAGTACAGTTTATTTCAATAGAAACCCGAAGTAAAAACTGGCTTTGTCCCTAGTAGTTTATAAATTTATCTGTTATTCTTAGGTTTTACTGTGTTATAACAATGGATTGTGAGAATGGTTTGTTTCGAGTAGATCTGTTTTTGACAAAAAAAGTTTTGCTGGTCAGAAGCGTAAAGGGGTCGGATGTGTAAACACTCTGAGTACAAAGAGTAGTGAGATGTGTTGAAGTGTTAAAATAACAAAAGACTACAATCTAGAAGAATCCATTTAGATATTAAGGGAGATGTTCTAAGAAACAGGGTTACTGTAATATTACTGGTGCAATACCTACCTATTTTTCCTATTTCTTTTGAGGTCACAGGCGTTTATTTATTTTGTTCTGTTATGGCTACATGTCGTCGTGAACAAAATATGTAAGTCATAGTCTTTGAGTATTTTGTTTGTATTCATGTTTATTGGTCAAAACTATTGTTTATAATTATAAGAGTTTTCGACGCATCAATTGATAAGGTTACTCAACAGAACAGTCAAACATAGCCTGAGGTTATGCTGAGCACATTCGTCTATGTGAGTTTCTTTAAATGGTTATCGTGAATATTACAACTATTAGTTGCATTTCAAAGTAAAAAGTAATAAAATTTGCCTTAAGACATGTAATATAGAAGGAACGGTGTTTTCCTTCATTTTAAAATCCTAAAAGCGTGTAATTACGAACCCGTATTCAAACCTCACCTTCAGATGTGCGTTTCAAATTAATATATTATAAAACTCCTTGTATATATTTGATAAAGGATATTTTTAATAATTTATATTTAATATATATAATGATAAAATGTCATTTAAAGCTTATAGGATAATAAGGTTAAGATAAATTAGATTAACAAGACAGGTAGTACACATTAAATAAATAGAAACTACATAAAAACTTCAGTTGGATGACTTAAAGAGAAAAAACAACTTGGAAGATCTAGTCGTAAATGGAAAGATACTAATAAAATGTATTTTAAAGGAACGGGATGTGAGGATGCGGAATAAATTTGTGATTCACGATATCATCCAATGGCGGACTGTTGCTAAAACAGTAATGAAACTTCGTATTGCATAAAAGGGAAATTTGTTACACTAATTTGATGAGCGAGTATTCGATTTTTAAGGTCTTCGCTCTACAGAGGGTGTTATTTATTAAACGTTATTTTAAGTTCGCAACACACCTTTGAAGGAAATGTTACGAGATACTGAAATTTATTATTTTATCCCGACCAGGGTTTACAAAACTGAAGCAACATTCATAAGCAATTTCCCTTTTGGAAATAAACATCAAAAGATACAACTCTTTCGTACTGAAAGAGTATGAAAACCCGTAGAGAAGTTCGCTGCAGGGAGCTTCTTGCTGTAAATACTTTATCAACTTCTCTCTCCCTGGGTGGTGTTTCCTCAATTACATTGATTACTCTTGACGATTTATTGAATACTACGTCACAGCAACTATTTTCAGACCACTTATCACGCAGCCAACTGCTTAGAGATATTTTCATGCTTCAAGGTCAACCTCTTAGTATCATAACACGTCTACGCCTGAAAAGTCGACTGTGCAGGTGTACGTGATGACGTGTTCAGATACGACCATTGGTTTTTTTTCGTTTGTTACTGTTTGGGGTGTTGCATTTCAGTTGGTACCCCTGCTCTGTGTATTACGCGTTTGGAAATGAAAACAGTAGAAGATCGCTGTGGTAAGCAGTTGAGTTGAGCAAGTCAGGATGTTTTGTGTGTTGTGTGTAGTGGGAAAGAAATTGCAAACAAATTCTCCGTAGTATCACAGTGTTCAGATTTAGACATCGTATTCCGAAATTGCTGTATGAATTATAAATAGTATAAGTTACGTTCTTGACAACACGTACTTCGTTTTAAAACAGCCATTGTATATGTCGGTAAGTACTGAATTTATTAGATTTGATTTTCTCACTATTGTGCGTCAACTGAGGTTACCATCTTTAAATGGAGACAAATAAATTTTCCTCCGCGTAATTTACTGAAAGTCGTGATCGAGTGGTTGGTAGACCTTCTACGAATTCGGGGGGTCCTTGGTTCAAATCTCGGTCCGGAAACTGGCTATCCCTCCAGGCAAATTCCTGTATAGTACTTTAAACTAGGCCACGACCACTTCCTTCGACAACCTATTTATTATTAACTGACATCCTATGATAAATAAATATGGTTAATTTATCTTGATTTCATTAAAACTTATGAGCGTTTAAGGAAGGCATTATGACACTATTGAAGTGTTCTGTTGTACCGGCATGTCTTATGTGACAGTTATTTATATTAAAATGTCAATATTAACTTTGTATAACGTATTGGTTTAATTAAGGCAATATGTTTCGATATGTATATTACAGTTTTCAGGGCCGGTTAACAATTTGTTAGTTAGATGCTATATTAACAGGTTTTAATTTAAATGTTGATCTTTTGTTGCATTTTTTAAAGAATTGCAAAAGATTTCTTATTAAAATGGATACAAGTATTTAAATACGAATGTACTTAGGCACCTTGATGTTTTAAATTTCTTCCTGCAGTGCCTTTGCTGAAGTGACCTAGTTTTAAAACATCTTTCATTATTGTCTAACACAAATTTTCATTATTTTCACAGTGACACACAATTTTACCCTATTCTGACCTAATTAAATTTACATCTCATCTTCAGCTTATAAATTGTAACTACGTGCATGGATCAGAGTCCTTCTTGAAAAACTAATATTGCGCACAGATAGTAAAGAAATTTCTTATCTTTTATCGAGGTTTATTACCGTGTTCTCAAATGTTCGACACTGGTCCTTATCTTGGGCTAGACGAATCCAATCCATAATCTTCAGTCCTGTTTTCAATGAGATCCAAATTATCCTCCCATTTACGCCTTTGTATTCCGAATGGTGTCTGTCCATCTGGCTTTAGAACCAAAATTTTGTACACGTGTCTCACTTTCCACCATGCTCGCTACATGCTCCGCCCATCACATTCTTATTTTATATTCGTAATAATATTTCATGAAGTTCATCATTCTGCAGTGTCCAGTCAGTCCATCCCTCTAAAATCTAAGTATTATTGCAACTATCGTTGCGTATACAACGATCCTGTATCAACTACGATTTTACGTCAAAGATAAGAAAGGAAGTATGATAATTTAATTTACTATTCTAGAATTATCCTGGAATTACTGAAGAAAACAACGATAAATCTATGTTAATATTATACGTGCATGTACGATAATCAAACCGGTTTCCTACGTAATACAATTATGGCGAGTTACCACTAATCCGTCCTGGCTTGTGTTGCAATATTATGACGAACCAGTAATACAAACACAGCCTTATATTTGTATACGTAATTAAAATCCCGACAAAAGCAAGTTTCATCCAAAACACTAGTATACGTTAAATGTACAAATCCTGTTCATATCAAAGTTTAGGCTGAAGTATTGTCAATATTTGTACCATCACCATCCCTGTCAATGGGATTAAGCCAAAATATGTTGGTTTAAAATCAGTCAGCCGTTTGCCCCAATAAGTGAACGTTAAATTCAAGTGGCAGTGTGTTCGCTGTCTCTCATTTTGGACGTTATGGTTCGTCTTGCTTGGTACTTGTGAATTTTCAGTTTTTATTCTCAACCCTAATACCAGTTAACGTAATTTATGCATTTTGTGCTTTTCCTTAGAGGCTAAAATAAAGTTATAGGCCAGTTTTTTTAAAAAAAAAAATAAGCCAAGATCACTTCCTTCCGCATAATTCATAATTCAAATCCTACGTAATATATTTAGTTGAGAGTGCCTCGTTAATTAAACTAAAAGAATTACTACATTGTATTAAGTACAATGGAACAGCTAAAAGTATGTGACAGTGGTTTAATTGGTGTTCCAATATTATATTATCGAAACGTCGCGTATATTATATAAACGTAAGACAGTGGGCACTGATTATTTTGATATTTTAATATTTGTGTGAGAGACCCAGCCTGATTATTAAATATATATAATTTTCATATCCTCCCTATTCGTCATCGCATGCATAAATCTGTAGGTCTAGTGTGTAGATCGTCCAGCAGAAAATCAGAAACTGTTTTTCGTTTATAATTTGTTAAATATCCTGGGATATCCTATGTCAAAATATCTCTTCTCCATATTGATAGAAATTAATTTGTTTTAATTCAATTTTCTTCTGTGATTTAGTTCTCACGCCGCCAGTTTGATGTCCATTCGAACTGATCTATAGCATAATGTTAATTTTGTCTCGTAGGATGCGGGTGCTTGTGGAAGGGGCCTCTTGCCGTATGGGCCCCTGACTCACCTCCGTGTAATCCTGCTTCACTTTCCGGGCTTTAATTGCCCCTGTGATGGGTCCGGATAGCAGAGGTGGGTGGCCCTGGATGCTCGTCATCCTGCTACCAGTCTTCGCCGACGGTAAGTGACAGAAATATCGTCACTTGAAACTAATTATTACTTTAATTACATATTGTTAGCCTTTACCTCAACGAATACTAAAATGTGTTCCTGAGAATCATCATGAACTAACACCTAATTGTAAAGAAATCCGAGGAATCTAAATGTTTCCGATTCACACACTTTTCTTTATCATCGGCCCTTACATATTTTACTTTGAATATTCTGTAAATTTATGATTGAAACAACAAATGTGTTCTACTAAAACACCCTGTATAGCACTTTGGCTTACGTATGCACATTCAGCTCTTAATAAGCAGCGCAGAATTTTAGTTTACTTCCAATAACTTTTCCCTTTTTCTTCTTGTATATTACTACAGATTTTTGTTATTTTCTCGTCCGTTCTTTCGTATTTCTTACCTATTTTTTTCAATAATTTAAAGTAGGCCGTACCATAATTAAGGCCGTTAATCACAGTCTTCTGACCGCGGAGACACAGGTTCACCTATTTTCTGACAGAGGCATGTTTTATTTTAATTTTAATCAACCGTCTAAATTTATACAGGATTCATTGCGTGTCTTCAGTCCTTCACACAATTTCGGCAGATTTAATCACCAAGCTAAAATTGTGTTTTATGATAATTACGGAAGTATGCGTTGGTTTTCTCCGAAATAATAATTTATCGTTGGAAAGTAACAGAAAAGCTTGAATAAGACAGAGCTAGTCTCCGAAATATAATAAATTTTTACATTAACAATACACATCGTTGAAGGGCAGTATTTTAATAGAGTTCGAGGTTCTTTGTCTGTTCTTTAAGCTGGTTTTCGCAGAGAATACGGGAATTTTTCATCCTTCTAAAATATCCATGAGTCAATGGAATTTCACATTTATCAGAATTTTAAATTATGTTCTGTCTGGACCGTCTTAAAGAATGTTTACATCTTAAGCTAGAAGGATACCAGACAAACTCATTTGTTGTAGTAGCATTACTTTTACTTGAGTAATATTAAACAAAAGCACAAACGTGCGCATAACGTCACATTTATGGCGCATTCAAGAGAATTTGACTTTTGCCAGACGTAACACTGAAGGATCACGGCCCATGCATTGCTAACCATGGAAAACAAACAGCAGTAACAGTGTTTACTTCATATGTTATGACAGTAGCTGAAATTATGACGTCATTAGGGGTGCAGATAATTATAGTTAATGACGTCACCATGGAGTGTCTCACACCCCCTTCCCTCAATAGTATGAGCATTCATCACTTTACTAATATCAATTGTAAACAATTACTAATTACTAGTCTAGAGCAGCCTGTAATTACATGACATCAATATCAAATTTCATTAAAATCCGTTCAGCCGTTCTAGAGATATTTTATAAATACAGACGGTCAGACAAAGATTATCTAATAGGCTCTCAGTAAGATTTATTTGCCGAATTAGTTGTGTTTCGCATTTTTTATAAAAATTCGCTGAGAACGAGTGAACATTTTATACAACGTTAGGAAGTAAGAAACAGAAATGAACTTCTCGCCGATCGTAAACGGTGCTTATGCAACTTGCATTGCCCCCGAAAGTTATTATCCTAGATATTTCCGTCTAAAGACTCTGCTGGTCGGTGGAACACTGTAATTTCCATTCCGGGACTCAGGGCGGAGTTAATCGTGCAGTGGTACAATTACTGTTTAGAACACGAACCAATATTAGTTCCCAGCGTTCTCTTAATCCTTACGACTCCTGACTCGGGGTTGAACAAATAAATGGAAAAATAATTAAGTCGATGTTACCAATGTTATAGTACAGGGTTATTTTTACCACATAACCAAAACAATTAGAAATATTTAATATATTATGTTGAAATATGTATTTTCTGGGGAATTTATTTTGTGTCGAGTTAGTCCAGATACTGGAAGGTGTTTTCAACACCCGTAAAACGGATTTTTGCAACCTTTAAAAACTATTTAAAGTCTAGAAAAATATTCTTTATGAATTAAAACAATTTAAACATTTCGAGAGTATTTGGTATACTTGTAATGAATTACGAACTTTTAAAATCTTCCGTATCTTAAAAAGAGAATTTAAATTTCCAGCTGTTTCGACGTATCTTAGAATATATACGATTTTTTTGCACACTTTAATGCTTTACATCACTTTCGATATGTTTAAAATGAAGTAATTTTTTTCCAGAATTGTCGATATCTATGAAAATAATTAAAGATTTATTACATCTTCGGTAAACCTAACTGACTGGTCGATTTATATGATTTTATAATTTTTGTATCCCTAAGTTTAATGAAATGTCCACGTCTATAAACGTACAAAATCTACTCAAGTATGCCATAGTTATTATTTCCGAAGGATTTAGTAAAGGTATGGTTTAAGAACACAGTCTAAGAGAAAGGCTTTATTCTATTGGAACTATTTGTTTAAAAATAAAATACATGAAATCATTGCAGGGAGGTGGAACAAACAGGTAATCTAATAATCCCCCCATTTGACGTTACTAACCAAGAACATACATCCTTATTGAAAGATATGGGGTTAATACGTATTGGTAGTGTTTATTTTCAGTAGGCAGTGAAGGTGGCCACATACAACGTGGTAACAAATCCTTACCCCCAACCCAACATACACGTTTCATGGCTTAGTGCTCAGATTCGTAACTTTAACACGATGTTGGTGATCTGGGTTGTAACACCGTGTAGATATCATCGCTTGGGAGGGACACACAGTCTCCATATCTATACCTGAAGATGGGAGAATTATATTCCTCCGAAACATTGGTATCTTTCTACAAGTCCACACTGGGTTACAACCCGGAAGACCACCATCTACACCACTGTACAAACCTCAGATCCCATATACCTAAAAGGAGCACAGAATCCACATATCGATGTAATTTCTTACTCTCTCGTGCAGTTTTATTGCAACGAAAGATTATATATCCCAGTTAAAAATCGGTTTCGCATAACGAAAACCATAAATATAGATATAATCATTGGATTACACAATCAGAGGTTATGTAAGCACTTCTGGAAGCCTTCGTACTGTGCGCAGTTCAGTTTGATGTTATGTCAGGCGATGTGAGGCGAGTGGATAGCGTACTACACATCCCCAGATAATAGTTTTAAAGTCGAATCAACTGTAGTAGTTATTGATGAGTATCAACACACAAAAAAGGTGTGGTCTGTTACAGTTTGGGGAACGTGTGTTTTAGATATGTTTAAATTTTATGTTTATTTTTTGCGGGTACAAAACCGTTATTGCAAATTTAATCATACGTGTACAGTTATTTTATTTTCCTCTTAATTTTGTTAGGCTGACAAACCCTTCATGATATTTTGTAAAATGAGAATTTTTTTAATGTGAAAGGTTCTTAGACCCTTAAATTAATTCCGAACCTGATAATTACCTTAAATGTCACATTTTACCGTATCCAAGAAAAAACATTTTATCGAATTTCAGTATTTTTGAATATCTGTTATTTCTGTCGGTGGGCGAAATAATCGAAAATAGTTTCCAGATAAGTGTTTGTTATGAATTTTAGGAGTGAGAAAAAGTGTTTTTGACTAGTTCTATGTAATAATTAATTTTTCTCTTAGAAGTATATGCGGTACTCCATCTGAATTGGAATTAAGTTAAACCCTGTGTTTTGAATCCATATAAATAAAAGTAGGAAAAACACAGTAAAGGTTCTGCAACAAAATTATTACGATATATTTTTTAATTTTTTATTCTTCTACTTTTATCAAGATCTTTACTATTCTTTTTTGTGTTTTTTCTAATATAATCAAAGTCTGAATAACTTTAAAATAATATATGAAACACTTATGTGTTTTGAAATTGGTTACAAAATTTGGTATATTACTTATTTGTAGAGATTTTTTAATCAATTACATTTCAAACAAACCTTGTACAAACCGCAAAATCCGTTTGGATTTCTTTGTAGAAGAGACGAAATATTGCCACCCAGAATGAGTGATGAAATATTTGACCCTGACAACCCATGCAGACACTTCATTGCTTCTGGGGGCCACCGTATAGCCGTACGATGATTTCTATAGCGAGACTTCTACCGCGGATATGAACAACCGAAGCGTGTATTAACGTCTAGATGGACCGCGCGTCAACAGAAACACGAATTGTCTGTATTGACATCTCGAGGATGTTCAATAATTGTGTTGCGGTTTCAGAGAGAGCTGGTATTACTTCAACGAAATCGAATGACAAATTTTATGTAAATGTGTAAGTTCCAAAGAGCTTTATTTTTACATCAGTTTAATTGATTTGTAAAAGGGTTCCTCACAATGAAATCTTTCTGAGTAAACAAAATAAGTCATACAGATGTCTGGTTTGTTGCGGGTAGACGATTACTGACGTTCTAGGGGTGCTTGCTTCATCAGGGCGTGTTTTACTTTTATTTTCTGTAACTCGCTATTTTCATGATCGGAAATATACAACTATTCGTTTCTGAATGTGACATTCGAGGTTTTATCTAATATGCTTTAAAAACTTCAATGAAAAATTTTGAAGAAATTTCGTAGATGAAATACGTGGATGTACGGACAGGATTCTTCAATATGCGTTTGTTTTATTCACATCGTAAAACGGACGCATAAAAGTTTATTATTTTATGTTTAAAGTTAGTTTTTAATGAATTTTCATGATTTATTTTAATTACATTAAAATGTATTTTCAAATTATTTCTATACACCTTTCTGTAAGACGTGTTAATGACACTATAATGATAGGAACAAATAGACAGAAGATTATAAATAGGCCACGATTATACCTTTGTGTTCCGATTAATTGTAAAACATAACCTCTACATTTATACAAATCGTTGAATAAGCCAACAGGCACGCAATCCTCTCGCAGCGCTGGACCTCCTGAAAAGACCCTGTACACGCTGTACGTTCTGAGGCAATGCTACTGGCTCATAGCCAGGGCTCTAATAGTGTAGTGCCAGGATCATCCTGCGCTCAATATCGCACCGTCTACGACGGGCATTCAGATTGAAAATCTCCCCCCCCCCCCCCCCTCATCCCTCTGAATCCCATATATATGAACGCGTATAATAGGCTATGATTTGAAGTCTTCTTCTTTTTTTTTAATCCATCTGTTTTTATTTCTGGAGTTTAGTCGCGTACGGAGATTTGTACTAGTCTAGAAAGTTCTGCAGCGGACAATTTCCCCATCGTTATTGCTTTCATTTTATCTAAAAGAGCAATTTCCTTAAGAATGACGCAACGAGAATAAAAATGTCCATCCGCCATCAGTTAGATCTAACTGAGTGTAGATTTTTCAGCCTTTCTCGTGACCCTATCTTGTCCATTTTCCACTCTTCTCCAGCACAATCATTATTATTATTACTATTATTAATTCTCATTTTTCAACTTCCGTTTTTTACTTATATAGTTTGTGATCCGTTAGTTGATATTTAATTTTTTATAAAGACGCATTTTAATCTGCGTAGAATTTGTGGAGTCAAATGGTAGGATTATTTAGGAGTGACGAGCTTACATCAGGGAGCAGATTAGAGAAGCTGATAGTTACTCATTTGACAAATACATTCGCTGCAGATAGGCCTAATATTCGGCAAATAATATTAGATCACACAATCGAAGAATGTGAGAATGGTAAGACATAGCAGACGTAAAATATAAAAAATACGTACCAAATTTTAGTAAGAAAACCTGACGACAAATACTATGTAGGCATCAAAACCGTAGATGGGAATATAATATTAAAATATTTGTTATGGAACGGTGTAAATTTTCGTTTGAATTCACCAGACTCAGATTAAGAGTCAAGCGGGAAGTGAACTTTTATGAACACGATAATGAAAGAAAATGATTGTCTTCTGGTTTATGCCGTGTAGTGTTAAAATAGAGGCAGAAGGCACTTCTGAAACGTCGATAAACTTCTACCAGACTACACGGTGCAACAACCCAAAATACAGCCATCTTCAGACTCACCGCCGTCAGAACCTGAAAACTCACGCTAATGAAACTTCCATACAAGGAAAACCTTTCTTCACCAGCTCAACGACTAACAGCTTCAAAATAAATAACTCCGCTCTGTGGAATTAGTTACCCATGGTTTATAGGTGTACCTCTTTCACATAGCCAATGGTCTCATATTTTAAAACCAAACATCAACTTTCAAGCGACTATTGAAATTGAAAGGAAAAAGAGATTTTTGGAGAAAAATAAGGAGAAATGTAATGAAAATAGTAAGGAGCACTGGAAATAAGTAAAGAAAGAAATCTGGTTACCGCTGAGATAGTCTACTGTAGAATCCTTTCAACATTTGTTTCTAGAGATGCTCTAGGTGGTGACTGAGAGGAGAGAGGCGAAGATATCACGTGTTATTTACACACGGCTTGCAGTCTCTAGTAGTCAGATGCAGAGACTGAAGGAAACAGACATTCTGAAGGAGCAGAAAAAAGATATAAAATGAGATAGGACGAGAAATACTGGAGAAAAGGCAGAAAAGCTCTTCAGTGTTTGCAGATTTTACGTTTTCTGTACTTTTGCGTACTGTTTCCGTATAAGAGTATTAGAATCGGTGACTAGTTTTTTACCCATCCATCCATCCACATACGTACATTCATATGAAATAAGAACAAAGCCCACGACATGTGTGAGCGAACTTCTGGGGTAAGACAGCTGAAGACAATTTGAAGAACGCGTACTTCCTCTACTTATTACGCGACTCTAGTGACAACTTCCTGAAACTAAGATCCTGTTATACCCGAATACGAAAAGGAATTTAGGATTAAAACAAAGAATCTCTTTTCCATCACAACTTCACTCTTCCCTTCCGTCTATCCTCCTCCATCTCTCATCCATTATTCTGTCTTTCTTCTTTCTTACAAAGTAGTGTGGCAAAGGATTTCAGGACTTTACTATTCTAGTTTAAGATGGTACTACTAAACTTTGGGGGCGTATGGTAATTTTTATCGGATGAAAATCTCTATGCCGAAAGAGACAGAAGCGAATTGTGTTTCGTTATAACTCTTTTGACACATATAATCTCTAGCAGCTGGTACATGCTACGTTTTTCCTTTTGTCTTATTCTTTTACTCAGTTTTAAGTTCACGAAACCATCCATGATACTGAAAACTTCAAAACGTTTAGGAAAATGTGTGTTCAGTATGCCATAAACACGCTTGGTCTTTAAAATACGTAAGTGTTAATAAGACCAACAAAGAAATTAATTAAATATTAGTAGTAATAAGGTCAATAATATTACGCAGTTGGAAAATATTGCTCCCAATTTTAATATTAATTTAATTAGAACTTATGGGGATATTTTAACAACCAGTGAGCAGAGTTCATGCTGAGAACCTAATAATTGCTAAGCTAGTCAATAAATGTCTCTCCCTAAGGGGGACTACCAGGGTTCACAAGAGCCCGTAATCGAAAGGTATGCAGAGAAAGATAAATCCACTCGACTCCCTTACACATTATTCTTATTATATTTCACGTAAAGAACGCTTAGATTTAAGGGTGAATGCTACTTTTAAGGTATATTTTTTATTTCGGAGATTTTTGAATGCAAATTTATAGAACAGTAACCCAAGTTTGATACATCGCTGGCGACCTACTTTATTCTTGTGACATCGGTGAAAAATCAAATTTGTGTGATAAGGTATCACGATAAAATAAGATAATACCTACAAATTTCCGTTATATAAATCCACGTCTGGAAATATCTACGAAAAGTGACGGAATGTTGTGAGTCCTTTCCCAAGGTGCGTTTAAACCTCTTTCCGGCATCTTTTTATCTCTTTGCTGTGGCTTCAATCAACACCTCCTACTGTAATCTCTCCAGCACCTTCGGGTTCTCACAGTGAAACAATCTGATTACATCGTAACATCATCTTCTGTCTCTCACACCCCATTCCACTCCTCTCCTAATCCGAACATCTGAACATCGTAGAGGGATCATCTCTCAAGTCTGTGAACACGGATGCGACCTGAGAGAACGCGTTGTCTCTCCGAATTATAATTCAGGACCGACACAAACAATGTAATTTCTATGGTGCTCGGAGAACTACACACGTTTATTGAACAGATAACGGACACTGGTGATGTTCTTCTTGGTGTTGGCGACGTGTAGACTCGTCGGCAGATGTCAGCGTTTCGAATAATATACGTACTGTCTCAATCTTCAGGATTGAAGTTATAACAAATTTGGTTACTCTTATTTTGAATGTTTTTTCTTGTTACATAATAACATACATTTTTATAACATGGAGGCGTTTAAATAATAATACAGAATTTAAAAAAAGATTAAATTTCAGACCACGGTTTGAAGCAAATAACATTTCTGACTTTCAGATTTCGGTAGCCAACTTCCATCTTCTGTGATTCATGGGTCAATTACCTACCACAAAAGAGAGACAGGAAATCCCCTGTAGAAATTTATGATTTATTTGCAGTTGAAGCAAATAATTTTAGAACCATTTGGAAGTAGAGGAGTGTCTAATGAGACACATATAAATAATGGCGTCAGACGTGTATTTGAAATGTAAACTATGAACACTAATGATTCTTTTGCTACAGTTGTGAGATCAACATCGACTACAGTGATGTATGGTCCGCATTCATTTGTTTGTCTCGTCTTTACTCTCATGGCGTCTCTTCGTACTTAGCTGTCATTTCACCTTAGCCACTGCTCATACATCAGCTTGTCACACCAACTGGTACACAAATCTAAATTCTCGTAACTCTAGGTAATTCTTTCTGGGTCGCAGAATATAAGGTTTTTGAATTTATCATCAGATGGAAAAATATCTGGTTTATGCCATAATAACTGTGTGAGGTTTGCAACGAGAAGTAAGCGAATAAGTGTAAGTCCTTGACTTTGTGGCCCATTTTAGGGCCCCGAGTTATTGTTTATTGTCTGCTTAATACCAGTATCATTATATGATAGACGTGGTTATGTCATGACAGTATACATAGTTGATATATAATATTACAATCATACCTATGTTATAGGCCCTATTTTTCAACTCAAAATATTTAATGTAGATCAGCGTATTATTACATTCATTATGTAGCAAAGTCCACTAATAACATTTTACCACGAGGATGAAGACGTCGAAGTTCGTCTGATGAGTAGTAACAGCGTGTGCCTCCATCTTCATTCCTGTAGATGGAGGCAGTATGTCCCTCCGAAACGTTAGTATCTACCTAAAATATCGCACTGCTTTACAAACCAGAAGACAAACATCGTCACAGGACAGGTATCTCCTTATTTTTCTTCAAATCTAGTATTTGTGCCTGTTGATATATTTCTTATATAATTCTAATATTTCCTTATTTATTTTTAATTGATAACAAGTGAATTATAGAGTGTTAAACCGATTCAGTTTTCCTAACAAATCTGATAAATTTTCCGGGTGTTTTCTCATTAAGACATACAGGTGTTTAATGTTACATTTTGAGTGACGTCTGTGAACGGTCATATGTGAACATGTAAGTGATCAGTCTCAAATTGGCGACAAGAGCATAGATCAGCCTTACGGACTGTGCACACGTAATTAAACTTTAACGTTTTTTTGCCCTCTGTCGTCTAGAGGGGAATAATAAATCTTGTAGGTATTGAATTTCCCTGGAATTTGCATGTGATTCGTCTCAGTAATGAGGAGGTTTACAGATGTATGCTTTTCACTAAAACTCATTGAGATGATCAAATCAAGAACTGCATAATATGGGCTTAACACGCATTTAAACAATTAGTCAAAAAAGAGGTTTCAGGTTCTTAAGGCGATTAATAAAGATGACTGTCTTCACGGATGCTGCTGTGTAGTGTCTTTGATGTTTTACGACGTTTTAAAGGTTCTTACAGACTCCATCTTAAGGGCGATCACAATGATAGTATTGAATTCTTACAACCGTGTCATGTTCATGCAGCTGATGCATGAAATCCATACTGCCTTAATTTCAGCTGTTTTGTCTCTCGATAGCACGTGTCAAAGACAAACACTTGCTGTGTCCCTAAATGTACCCTGCCAGGATACGCATTGTTAAATGCTTCGTAAAAATCAGAACACATTCCGTTAATGAAAATATGTTCACAATAGCTCAGCTTTGCGCAGCTGTCATGATCAGCGGCCTAGCATCCAGGGTGACCTTGGCGTGAGTCACTGGGAAGTTGGAAGAGGGTATTTAACGGACGAAGACGCTTATGTCATTTAACATTGCACCGCAGCGCGTCAGTGTTTTGGGGTTGTGTTATTAATGGTACACATCGTACTTGTAGAGATAACTGTTCAGACTGGTGCATAGTTAGACGTAACATGGTGACTTTAGGACGACTGAGTTAACTGCAGTGTTTGGGGGTAGGCGGGCTTGTGAGGGTGGCGGCTTGCGACGAGAGACGCGTTTTATTAGCCACACGTCAAGTATCCTACTGCCGGATAACAGAAAGCAATAAGAACAAAGCAGTTAACACGCCAGAGCAAAGTACTGTACGCTTCTCGTATCCTGAGTGAAAAGGTTATAGACAAGGTGAGGGAATGTCTCACGACACAATCCTTTAAAAGTCTTACATTAGGACTGTAAATGAAAAATTACAATAATTATGGTTGTATTCTGGTTTGTAGCGCCGTGTGGTCTCGTTGAAGTTTATTAACAGAATAATGAATTATTACCCTGATCATGGAGGCAGCATGGATCTGTGGAATTACATGTCGCTACAACACTGAAGACAACCATCTTTGCACTCAACACTGCCAGAGTCTGAAATTGTACTTAATAATTAAAATATTTTATGTTCAGGTTATATGCGTAATTTACAGTAGTCTAGGTACAACTTAAAATACATTTGTACATTAGCTATGTGTATAATTGTTAACACAGAAGTATCGTATAAAATTTATATTTATGAACTGTCTCCATACCAGATGTTTGACGAATAGCTGCTTTGTTTAATTGGTTATCGCCATTAAACCTAAAAACTGTGTATAGGCCTTAATTTTGCTTAGCTGCCATGTTGTTTTATAATATGCAAAAATGACTTTACACAGATCACAGTAATTGTTTCTACAAAATATCAAACCCCAAAGTTAAGTGTTACAAATAAATTTAAGCTTAGAATTTTTTTACATGGCCACAAAAGTGTTATTTAAATTAAAGTACAACTCTTCAGTGGGCCCTAGCATATTATTTATGTACAGAAAATTAATCGATTAATTCAAATGTTATTAGGGATCACACACATGGTTATGATATACCATGGTCATTACATGAAGTAGAACATCTTACTATTCTATAACAAATTGCTGACAGCAGTCGAACGTCTTAGGCAGTGGGCTGGTCACTCACTACTCACAAATGCACACTTCAAATATCAGGAATACCTCCTAATGGAAGCGGTGAAGACCCACATTAGGTTGTAGAACCAAGGAAGAATAAGAAGAAGAATTGAACGTCGTGTTATATTGGTCATTATTCCTGGTTTGCTTTGTATTCGAGATCTAGTCCAGAGACCGGATATCATGTTTCGTCAAACGATACTGGTATATCATCTTAATATACGTCACAACCCTTGTCTTACGCATTTTTATCTGCAGAGAAAGACATGGCAGTTGTTGGTTTGAAAAAAATAACAGTAGCTAAGCCTTGGGAGAAGTTGAAAAATTGTTTAGATTTTAATTTTTATGCATAAATATTTCAATAACATTTTTCTTATTGTTGACATATATAATGAAGTTTTTCATATTATAAATGTTTCTCTTCAAAGGAAATGTCGTCTTTTTATTGAACGAAATTATAAAAAAAATTGTTTTAGAAATATTATAGTTGAATTATAATTCAATATTACTTTAATTTCCTGTTCCATGAGATATAAAATGATTTGTGAACTCATTAAGACATAAAATATACGTTAGGCAGAAATTCGAGGTTGATGAACAGACAGCTCTGAAACGTCGGTAAACTTATACCAGATTACATAGCGCATCAACCCTGAAGACAGCCATCTTCTTCGCCCGTTTAACGTGAGAATCTGGAATCTCACAAACTGGTGTACGGTTTGGGTGGGTGGCAGGGAGGTAATACCGAAGCTGGAATAGACTCAAGCAATATTCTACCCCTCTTATTAGTCAAACAAATCGCCTAAAGGCAACCCACCAACTAAAGTTACACCAACTAATTCGTGAACATACCTTGTCCCCACTCACAAACTCAGCTCGGCAAACTTTAAGTCTCTGGAGAACGCTGAAATATTTTACCATCTTTAGTTGTAAACGAAACATATGAAATAACTCTTAAACCAAACATTAAATATCATTAGCTTAAGTGAGACGATTGTATTAACGTAACATTGGAATATAAACACTTGATTTCCTCGTCTTTGTCCCTAAAAATTGTAACTTGGCGCATTTAAGGTTTGTCTTTGTTCTTATTAAGATAATATGTACTGCTCAGTGTGGCTGATTATGATTACGTACTGCTGAACGTGGCGGCCGAGAAGTTGGCACTCATGCTTTGTATTAGAGAAGACCCAGGTTTACATATTGGTCCAGAGATCGGATATTCCTACAAAGGTTTACGTTGTTTAACTGTCATCAAGAATTTATCTTTCAGTCTCTTTCTGAGTTGTCTATCGTAACACATTTTCTTTCATTCCGTATTCTTGTCTCTTTTAAATTGTATTTATAATCGCAAAACGTCTTCCGCTATATTAATATGAGAATTAAAAAGTAAAAGTTAAATTTTATAATTCGCTTATTACATTCAATATTTTCTGTAAGTATTATTGATAATAAATCCCGTTCTTCAAAATCATTACTCTTAACCTTCGTACCATACTAATAATTCTGAACACACAACGTTTTCTATAAAAAGAATTTTGCTTTTTGTCATCTCTGTAGTAATTTTCAGATTCCTAGCTGCAGGATTTTATTTATTACTTATTGCCATAGAGCAAAAGGTATAATGCATATTTCATATATTAGCTGTTATTGTAAGTTGTATAATAATAAATTTAAAATATTGCATAATTTTAATATATTTTACCACACAGGTTAGTGTATTAAGTACTTCGAGTGTCACTGCCATCACAGAACTTCGTATTTTCGCCTGTTTTTTACACATTATAAGTAATAAAAAAATAAATAAGTTATGTACTGGTGCATTCGTATTCTAATTCAAAATTTTCGGTATTCAGACACACACCCAATACATTGCAATACACAGATTCACGTATTTCACTAAGAATAAAAAGACAGACTAAAACTATACTAATCAAAGAATTATACTCGTAATTATTTTAGCGCATACTCTTGAATGTAACAGGAGATTCCTTGCAGGATCTCTTGAATCTGTACCCTTGTAAAATTTCAATTACACAGCGTCGTCCTCACGGAGTCCTGTACTCGTCTGGTTCATTCCCACTTGTTAAATACAAAGCGAATCATTCACACACATTTGAAAGTATAGGACCGAAGTAATTAGTGATCAATAAGTGTTACGTTTCTCCTGTTGCTTTGACTGGATATCCAGAATAATGCGCTGCTCTTCTGAAATTGTACGCTACGTTGACAGGTAATTATTTGTTAATCACAGTGAGTAATCCAGATGAAGAGAGTCACATTAAAAGTCCAGGGAAATTGTATCGGCGCTATAAAGGTTTTGGGGTTTATATTTTATTCGCATTATGACATAATGTTTTTTATGTAAACCAGCAAGAAATTCTGGCAAGAAATTAAACTCATATTTTTATTTTAATGCTTAGATATTTATTGATAAAAGTAACATCAAAATTGGCACTCTCGCTGTTTTATTTCTGTATTTGACATAGAATATGCGTGGAGTATTGATCGTCGCTGCCGGTTGGCTATCACTCCTGCAGCGAATTCGTGAGGCCTGATTTTAAATCTTAGTCATAAGGCCAACTATTCTGACTGCCACAGTGATGTAAGCATTCTTCAATGATTACAGAAGATTCCAACTTTTCGGTTAAAATTTGCAGTCTCTCTGTAATTTAGGCCTATACCTTATAGTCTTATACTTAGAAGCTCCGCTGTCTTTAACCGTTTGATCTTTGTAATGGTGTAGTATAGTGTTTTCTAAGCGGTACGGACTGAATTCTTAAATATAATTTAGACCAGCATCGGTTCGTAAAGGTTATGTCCAAAATTTGGGCGGAATATACGAACAAATAGACAATAGTAGCTCCTTAGTAGGCTTTCAAAATGGGATGGGTTTCCTGTTTTTTAAAAGTTTTAAAAGAGTTTTTAAATAGTTTTCGAGATACGTGTATGGAATTATCTGCTACCATTATCATACAGTTACTATGAACTGAATTATTCTGTGCGTAGGTATCTCTTTTTTTACAAAGGAAAACTGAAGTACGTATATTGCAACAAGTAAAAAATGCCATGCTTTTAAAGGTCTTTGTTATATACGAAGAAAGACATTATTTTTCCATCACTGAAAGTCATAGAGAATATTCATGACTAAAAGAGAATTGATGTTGCAGTGCCAAAGACGGAAGGCGTAGTAACGTGTAGTAGATTTCTGAACGATGCTTTGATCAGTGCATTATTAAACCACATCTTCACGCCTTTTTGTTAAAATCAAAGTGACGTTCATATCACACTGAAGAGGAAAGATGCGTTATATACCTGACAGTCAATAAATAAAAAACTTTTTTCTGTCAGCCCAGTTATAAATAGAACGCTTTATACCTGTCGGCTATTGGTTCGTTCTTCCAATTGAAAACTGCCATCGTAAGAATGTAGTGTCCCGAAGGATTAAGTCTTCGATTTTTATAAATATTGCACTACATATTTATTTATATACAATATAATTTTAATAGTCAGTATTAGACTGTAGTCAACGCAAAATATAAGCGTATCTCTTTTAACATAAAATTTATTTACCGACTGTAAAATTGTTTGGTTTTATTAATCTTCATATTAAAAAATACAAACGAACGCGTTGCAGTCTAATTTGTGTGTTTTCCAGACGTTTCATTGAAATACATACGCATACGTAGTAAATTACGTTTACAAGTTTTTTCTTTATTTTCTACTCTTTTAATAGATTATTTGAAGCTCATTGTTGACAGAACAGAATAAATTAAGAAAGAATTTACTTTGTATTGCAAACTGACAAATAAATGCAATGTACAGCTTGCGATATACTTCGATTGGTTTGTCTTTTAAAACATTTGTTGTTGTTGTAGTTATAGACTCAAATATGCTTTCGAAGGATTTTAATGTCACGAAATAAGATAACCACGCTACAAAATAAACCTTCACTGTTTCCTATTTTCTCGTGATTATTGTCTGGTTGATTTTCTAATTTTATAATAAGGAAATAGGTTTAGAAGTAGACAAACATAAACATTAATTTATGTACAGTGTAATTTGAAACTCTTAAGTCTATTTTAATGTACGGAATGCGAGCATATTTTCGATTTGCTGATACATTTTAAAAGACAAAGTAGGAAAGTTTATTTTATGGCTCGTACAAGATACTCAAGACTTTCCATTCTAACTGTCCAATTGCAACATTTCTTTAATAAAGTGCATCGTTTTCGTAAATGCCATTTCTGTCTCTTATAATATATTTATCCCATACAGCTAAATGCGTAGTAAAATATTAACAGTTTTTACTCCGAGTTGCCATTTGTCTTTGAATTACCGAGGGAGAGATACAAGAGGTCAGTACAAAGCCATTTTAACCTTGCTTTATATTAATTGGCTGACATTTATGTGAGACATTCATTACTTTTATACATATACGTATTAATAAATTTCAAATCGATTAAAATAATGGCATAACAACGTATCAAATGTTAAGTTCTGAGAAAAATTAATAAAGGTAATTTTTTTCTAAGTTTTATTGCGTAAGGAGATGTTAGCATGTATACTCAATAACTGTACGGCCTATCACTGCATTTCTATGAATATTTAGGCCTGCGTTAATTTTCACATCGGCGCCACATATATAGATTATAACAAACAGTTCGTTAAGATTTATGGATAAATTTATGGCTTAATTCCATAAAACCTTTTTCTCTTTTATGGCTTATTGCTGTCAGACGAACAGCTTAGCGGAGATTTAGTGTGTCAGTCAGAAGACGTAAACGAAGATGAAAGGATAATATTAAAATGGTAAAAGTATTTGGAAAACGGGGGTGGAGTTCGTGGATTTAAATCATGAACTTTCAGGGTTTGTTGTTGCAAAATGAGCGACTATCAGCTTCCCAGAGACGACTCTGCGCCACGTAATTAATTATAACTGATAAGAATTTAGGATTCAGATGGTAACTAACTAATGATTCTCTAGTCATAATTTACTAATCTTATTTATCAAATGACCTTCAATAAATCACAATTCATTGCTATTCCGTAAGCCATCAAGTTAGAGATAGCAGTAAATTGGTGAGGAATAACACGTGAGGAAAGAGATAAGGACAACAATTAAACAACAAGAGAAGAAGTAGTAGGATAATAAGAGTAAAACCAATCAGATGGCTAACTTTGCTTTCTGATGAGACTGTACCTAACCCCCTTCTCGCCGTCTACCCGCCATTCTAATCACAGCTTCAGTCTCTTGAAACAAAACCCTGCAACAGTGAATATTAATCGTCAAATATCTGCAGCAAACACTGCAGGGTTTGTGATGTGAATATGTTTAGTTTTAACGGCAGCTAAATAGCGTTATGACGTGAATTACGTTTTGGATACAAAATCACAATATAGATCATCATCCTGCCCCGAGGGGCGCCTGCCTAACCATGCGATGGCGTAATTCGGCTAAACTCGGATTTGTTTCGTTAAAAGTCGCTTTATTGTACACTCAATATTACTTTTGCGCTTGGAACCAGGGCTGCAATTTGCTGGGAGTCGACGATTAATTACTGGAAAAATATTGTTAATTATAACAAGCTCTAATTAAAATCAGATTAAACTGAAGATATATTCTCGCATACAAGGAAAGTGTTCTGAGAGTTTCTCAGTCAAACTAATGTTAATTAAATTTAGTTATTCATGATTCATAATAATTTAGCAAAGCCAAAATTCATATTAGTTTCCTATTTCTAATATTGGCTGTTTCTATAAGGGAAACTTAGATTATGGATGTTTTATGTTTCCGTGTATAGAAGAAATATTGACTCTACTGAAACGGTCCATTGTTTTTTATTATTTTAACGATGATATAGAGATTTTAATGTGCAGTGTTAAATTAGGTGGTGGTGAGATTATGTGTAGCAAATTAAAACAGATTACGGAGAAAACTATTATAGTTTATTTAATATATTTTACTAACATTCGTCTAAATGAGGGTTTGGCAACCTTTAGAATACCGGCATGATAAATACGCAATGGAATTTTAAATATATTTTTTTCGGTGTAAGGAAAAGTCGAACTGTTGTAATAGTTAACTCATTTCATTCATGTACGCGCCATTTTGTTGAAGTTTTTCGTATTACTTTTATCTTTATTATTACGTTGGAAGGTGCGTGTTATTGCATTGTTGAAATGGGCTCGTTTTTCTTATCTATATTATTGAACTGGAAGGAACACATTTCTTATCGTCTTACTTTTAGGTCTATAATTTTGCTCCCCTTTTACAGTAGTAATTCTCTTCTCTTCTCTTCTCTGTGTTCTCTTGATGGTACTATTATTATATTTTGCAGTCCAAATGCAGGTGGTTTGTTCTTACTGTAATTTTCCTCTTTGACGCCGTCACAAATTTAAAGTAGGCGAACATAGGCCATAATGGAAGCGTCTTTTTTTATTATAAGTTATATTTCAACTGATGGAAGTTATAATGTAAATGTACAGGTAGCCCTCGATTTGCGCCGGTTCAATCTGCGCCTATTCAGAATAACGCCGATTTTGACACCAGAAAGTAAAAAAGTGGAAAACATATTTTGCTATTATTTATAACGTTTTTACAACGTATCTTGTGCTGATTCTTATATTAAATTGTAATTCATATAGGAACGCATCCCCGGCGTAAATCGAGGGCTACCTGTATTTAAATTTTTATTGTGCGTGATGCCGAAATCAAAAACTGTACCCTGAAGCAAAACTCTAAAGAGATGGATCATGGCTAGAAGGGCGACTCAGAGAGATTGCTAGCAGCATCTAATTTAGGGTCTGCGATCAAACTTTGGTTAAATTAGGTACTCGAAATTATCCTTTCTCAAAAGTACCCGTAACTACATTTAAGGTTGAAATTAGAAGTATAAACACAGGTTATGTGAGCCATAAGAACATTGGTGGAGGAGAAGGTTAGTGGAATGGAAGACGTAGTGAAATGGACGGAGAACGAAGGATAAAGTTAATAATCTGGAGGAGCTTATCTTTGCAGACAGCTATTCAGGCGTTTTGAGGGCCGAAATTAAATGCGTGTATTATTTTGCCACCTCCCCGGTAATTAGACTCCAAAAATGATTTTTATTAGTCCTTAAGAGACTGTCGACAATGGTCCTTTTAGCGCTGTATAACGTTTAACTTGGCTTCTGCTTTGGTGCAAATATATATTGTCCATAATCATCAAAATGAATCACAGGGGAAGCATTATACTCACGTGTTTATGTTTTATGTACAGGTTGCAGTATAAGTTACAGTTTATTATGTTAAAACTAATAAGATCTGTGTGATCAAACAAATTTAGGTAATTAAATTATTAAATCTTTATATTTGAAAGATAGGAAAGGTAAAACGCAGTGGGAAAATTATACATAGAATTTTCGGTGAGAAATTTCAAGGAAATACAAGGAACGATGCAAAAGAAATCTGGTTATCCTGTTCTTTTGAAGGAGAGTCGAATCGAAAACCTGTCAAACACGAAACACAGCTCATTTAATGCATCTTTCAGCGTAAAATGTTACAGGGCGGTTGTTGTTTTAGAAACCTAATCGTGTGCTTGTTTTGTTTGGGGGTTTATAAATTGGGGGACAGTTTGGAGTACGCAGGCGAGAAGAGAGACAAAATCTAGATCGAGTACTTGCCATTCGTTGCCGAACTTGGAGAGATATTTAAAAGAAAAAAAAAGTTCGCAGACGTCACTGTAATATGTTGTCACTTTATTGCCCATTCAGTTTCATTAAACTCTACTGAGATTAATTAAGATAAAGTGGAATGTCTCTAGAACAACGACATGGTCTAATAGCAAGTCGTCCATCAGTAACCGCACATAAGTGAAAGAAGCCACTGCCTCTCTGATGTTTTTTTCCTTCCCCAGTGACAAGTCAAAAAATATTCTTGCTTCTCACCCTTGGCTATCAGAAGAAAGCAAACACGAAGATGGCTGTCTTCTGGGATGTTGTACCGTATAGTTTGGTAAATGTTTACTGACGGTTCAGGTGTACGTTCTGCAGTGATGATGGAGGCAGCAAGCACCTCTGAAACGTCGGTAAACATCTACCAAACTATACGGTGCAACAACCCAGAAGAAAGTGGTCTTTATTCTCACCGCAGTGAGAACCTCAAATCTCACTTAAGAAACAAAAGCCAAGCAGACTGTGTTCAACTCATTATGAAATTTCGTACGAGCGAAATTTCGTAATATAAATCTTTGTAAGCGTAAACTGTCTGCATTTTCTGACCCTTAAACCCACATATTCGTCTCAGTACGTTCACCCGAAGCAATCCCAAACAACATTCTTCTCGTACAAGAGCATTTTATGAGATTTCAAGTTCTAATCGTCATGATGGAGTCACCAAGCACCTCAATATCATCAGTAAACTAACAGACTACACTTTACAAGAACCCAGAAGGCATCTGTCTTCAATAGTATTTCTTTCAACATTCATTAAAAATCACCAGACATTCGAATCTAACTGTTGATACGCTAATGATTTAATCGCATGAGTAGAATGATCTTTTAGAATATAAAGTTTAGTGTATTACATATATGTGTTGGAACAGAAGTGCAACTGTTAGCGGTACACTTGTGATCCCCTACAAACGAGACGTAACAGCTCCGGCTTAATTCAATTAACGATGCGCATCAATAGGGCGGTTTCGTATGTAATACCGAGTGGGTTGCACTGCAGAGCACAATATCTTTGTGAAGTCGAGCACACAGCTTCGCGAAGGACTACTGCGAGGGTCCTTCTAACAAACATAAAGTCCAATTGCCTTTTAATCCTGGAGTAAATTGGGTTTAGAAGAGTAGGTTTTCACGGTGGTGAGTCCGAAGATGGCTGGCTGTCTTCTGGGTTGTAGCGGCGTGTAGTCTGGTAGAAATTTACCAACGTTTCAGAGGTACTTGCTACCTCTATCATCAGGACTCATCTACATCGTCTGAGTAAAGATATGTAGCAAGAAATGTCTCGGCTGAAATAGCATTTAATAATTCAGTCCGTACCGCGAAGAAAACACAACTCTTCACTAATAAAAAATATCAACTGGTTAACGCTGTTTAAAGAAATAGTCGCTGTTTAAAATAAGAATGATACTATACCCAGAAATATAAAACCCAGACTAATTTACTCTTAAAGTGGGTTGTATATATAGTTACCAATTGGGTAGAAAATTTTAATAAATATTGTATTTGAAATTATGTTGAAGGAAGTGGTCATGGCCTAATCTATGGTGTTAATCTGGAATTTGCTTGGAGGAAATGAGGAAGACAATAGGAAACTTCAGCGAACGCTGGACCGAGATTCTAAAGCGGTATCTCTCTTTAATATGACGATCAGGAGTTTTAATCGCTCAGCCGAGACTTTCGGTCACATGACGAGAGCGCTTGGGGATAGATAACAGCGTTATGTAGTCCCAGCTGAAAGCCGTCAGCATAACCACGAAAATTCCCCGAATTATTTGGAACTTCTCTTTGGAAAACGCGCGTCGTTTTGCTCGCATCGACAGACCAAGCAACGCGTTTATCATAGCGCGCATTCCCAAACCAACAGTTTACATTACACGGGTGTTAGATTCGTGGTAAACCACAGAGAATTAGTGGTTTTTGAACTTGTTGTCAGTGAAATGGTTTACACGTGTTTCAGTTTCTCTACGTTTCAGATACACCAACCGATTTGTATTAATTTATCTGTTATCCTACTAGTACTATATGCTTTGAGGAATTAATTATTTATTATTCTTAATGTTAATGTCAGATTTGTTGTTTACTCTGCATATTTTAATACTCCCATTTCTGAAAACACAGTGTAACACGTAATGGAGAACCTCGTGTTAAGTGTTAAAGGGGCACTCTTTCACCCTTACGTTCCTACATTCTAAAATTGTGCCAGCGTTTCTTTACAGTGATTTTCAGAATAACTATTTAACAATGAAAAGAAAATGTCTAAGAAAATGCTCCATAGTATCTTTTATTACTTTCTATTAGACGAATTTATACAATCCTGTACCACATAATTTTCTCTCCTCTTCTGTATCTCAACTTCTGCGTAATATGAATTATCTACTGTGGCTTTCTTTTGTGTTCTTTTAATTCAACGAGTCCAATTAATTATTTTTCTTTTATATGGGTCTAAAAGTTAACTTCAAAAAGTATGCATATTGCAGCTGAGTTTTGGATCTGTATAATCAACTTCAGTTTACATTGTAGTATTATGTGGAGCTATAAAATATTTATTTTTTATTCTGTATTTAAATGATTAAACAGCCCTATTATGTCTCTAACCTCATTTATAACGCTACATTAATTAACTTTCTAAGCTGCTGCCTTATTTCATTTTTATAATATCGTTTTATTACGATTTCTATTCTAATTTACCCTTTGAAGTTCATAGAATTGATATTAAACTATACTACAGTATGGCTCCCTCCAGAAGTTTCATGCATTCATCCGGTCGACACATTTGTTCTATAGATGCAGAGGGGAACACCTCAATCTCAGAGTCAGGAAGTAATAGAACAGAGAAAAGAACGTAATATTTTACGCTTTGCTGTATATCTTTATGGTGATCAAATCAAGAACGATGTGAGCGAGCTATGTGGAATACGTGAAAGAATGAGAAATTCATACATACAGTAATTTTAGTCTAAAGACGTAAAGGGAAAAGAATCATTTGGAAAAACCTAGGCATAGATAGAATAATAGTGCAGTAGATCTTAAGAAACAACTTGTAAATAAATTAACTGTATTCATGGAACTTTGAACAGGGAACACTGGTGAGCTGTTGTGAACACGGTAATGAACATTTCGGTTCTATAAAAGGCAGACATTTACTGAGAATTTGAACCATTATCAGCTTGTTTAAAAGTAGTCTGGTTAAAGTTGTGTGACCTAAAGTTTCGTTAATGTTTTTACAAAACCTCATCATTGAAAAATACCTTGAAACAAATACTAATCAATCTAAGATTGAAGTTATGAATCATCTAATTTTGTTACTTACTCCGTTCCGGGGTGTTTGAAAAGGACTGTCTGAACAATGAGGTTGGCTGAGTGATAACACGCCTGACTTGTGTAATTGATGTACTGTCCGCGAGAGTACAGTAATTAATACCTCTGACGTATGAGTCGTTTAAATTCACGTGCTACATTACCAGCAGACCAAAAACGCCATGCTTGTTCTGATTTTATGAAACTTTATTTGTAATACTTTATAATACTACTACACCTGTTAGAAACTAATAATAACATGAAAAATAAATTAATAACCATAATCGGAGCAGCGGAATACGTATGAGAAATATAATTGTACAAAGGGACCAATCAGTGGTCTTCATTCTGGTATATGGCGGTTACACATGAGCCGATATCACTTATCTAACGGGTGGCCTATGTCACAGAGTTATTTACGTAAATCTCGCAGACATTTACGGGATCACGTCTGTGTAATGAGAGTTCTATTTGCTTCGATCACTTAATTCAGCATCAGGGTACGTTCTACATTGAAACTCTTCACTATAACATCAATTCAATGACATTGGGATTATTATTTAAATCTGTCGTTCATACCCTGTTAAGAACCATAAATATCTGTCAGTTGTCCCAAGAATTATACCGTTTTACGATGGAATTTAAACTGTATAGGTTATGTATAAATTTGGAATGTGGTGCAGTGTGATTCGGATTTGGAAGGAGGCGATTGTGGGATATTTTAAATTTCTATCTCCCATTCGCATTGATAGACGAAAATACCAGAAAAGCCTGAAACCAGGATAACTGATTAACCTTCTGAGATTTAAAGGTCGTATATCCTAAATAAAAATCCACAGAATGTTGTCGCTTCATAAATTTACTGGGTTAAATACGTCAGTGGAGACACCCAGACAACATGTTCTATACCGAAAACTTCTTTTCAGGAATTAAACAGAAAAAATAATAATTTTCAAATTAGTAAGTTTGATGCGGGGGAAGTTTATGGCTCGTGTGAAAAACTGCATCAACTTATCAAACCTTTTAAATAACGTTTAGTGAATCATACATAAAAGTCCCATTGTATAAAATTTTGTTTAAACGATGTTTTATCAGCAAACTGCATGGTTAAAACGTCAACATTTTATTTACACAGTTCTTGTCATTACTTTAAAAAGTCCACGACGGACGTATTCACAGATATAAAGCTCTTTTCAGCCGAGTCCTGGAGCAGTACCCTGGATAAAACAGCTCTCCAATCACACCAACTGTGACTCTAAAGCATTGAAGTCCTCTTCGTTGTTTAACGAATAGACAGCGTTGGAACGAGGGAGTTGAGATAAGGATTTCGGTGTTCTTGCCGCAGGGAGACGGGATTATTTAGCGCAGAGCGCTCTTCTGAACTGATTGTATTCTGGCAATTTGGTCCTTACAACTAGACCGAGTACAGACAAGTCGTCTCATCAATTTCACTTTTCATATATCTTTAACGTTTTCTAATCCAGTGATAAATATGTAAGATTTGAGGTTTTCACAGCGGTGAGTATAAAGATTTCTGTCTTCTGGGTTGTTGCGCTGTGTAGTCTGGTCGATGTTTACCAACGTTTCGGAGGTCATACTGCCTCCGTCATCAGGGCGATGAATATATTTATCACCTTCTTAATTCTCACTGTAAAATGTGTATATTTCCTTAAACAGCGTTAACAAGTTCATCTTTGAAATGGTGAAGTTGTGTTTTCTTGGCGGTACGGACTGTATACTCAAATGTTGTTTAGACGAGCTTTCCAAGGCCAATATCAAAATTCAAAATTAACGCAAAGACCCTGATCAAATTTCCCCCTCTCCATTTCTTACCCCATCCTGTCTCCTAAATCCCTTGCTTTTACTACACCAGAAGGACGAGCCGGCACTGCCTGGGAACCTTCGTAGCCTCAAACCAACTTTATGCCCCCCCATTTATAACAGTAGTGCATAACGCTATCCTCCCCCATTTTCTCTTCTCTCTCTCGCTCTCTTTCGGCTTTAGAGAGTGAGAAATATTACATTGTATTAGATATGTATTTTATTTACTTATAATAGCAACTCTAGTTAAATTATCTGAAACTTAGTTGTTTCACGTTATTAAATAGGAAATTATAAACGTATCGTCTAAACGCCAAATTTTATATTTTTATATGCGTGAAGATGTCGATGTTGTTTTAGGGTTTGACGCCATGTGGACTCCTCAGTCCTGAAGGTGGTGGCAGTATGTTCCTCCGAAACGTATCTACGTACTGGTCCACACTGCTTCACAACCAAGAAGAGCATCGATATATCGCCTTTATATTTGCATTCATCAGAAATTCAAATCTCAGACGGTTTCTACCATTTATACTCACTCTGACCTAAGGGACCATTTCAGGAATAGAAGAACTTATCTCTGGAAGTAACAGAGGAAGAGGAGACACAGGATAACGACAGGATTAAAAGAGGCGTTCAGATCCAAGCAGAGATCAGAAAGTCAAGTAAATACTGCCCTGGGCAGAGTCCGACTCGCTTCCCAGGATTATGTAAGACTAGTGAGTTGGATTAGACCTGCTGTAGCATACCCTTACTGATACGGCACAATGACGTCATCACGCTAACTCGTCGGTCATCCGAAAGTTCTAATTATGGTACAGTTTTGTACCGTTGCGAAATATGGTGTCAGTCTCAAGAAATAATATAAACTCTTGTCCTTTTGAAATAAAGTGCACAGGAACACATTTGCTGTCAGTCCATCTTTCTAATTGAATAAAACAATTTAAAGTGAAGCTCTCCCGCTACACGCCATGGAGGCGTTTGTGCGGAGAGCTTGTATAGCTCTTTTTAGTTATAGACCTCGCCACTAGATGGGGATCAGTGGTCACCATCACGCCCCAGGGAAAGGTTCTTAACTTTTGAGAAGTGAAGAATAACGAGCAAAAAAATCTTTAATTTATAGATCTATAATGATCACTTAGACCTAATTTTTATTCTTTTACAGATATCGGACATAAATTATAAATTATGTCGATACCACGGTAATAAACCATCGGGTTCCAAGCTAGATGGGGCATTTCTTTGCTACCTAAGTGACTATTAGCTTTTCAGCAATGACTGCTTCCCATGGAGTTAATTCATGCATTTCCTATACAGAACGTCACATAGTTATAAATATATATATATGTATATATGTATGTATGTATATCAGTAAGCTTATAATATATTGCCCCAATATAGTAACAATTGAAGTCATTAATCTATAGCTCATTTTGAGCATGATATAATTGCATTCAGTTTCGTCACTGACCGTGGCGTTCCGGTTAGCTGATTACGTTCGAACGCCTACAACTCTTACCCTACACAACTGTTCAGGGTTGAAGTAATAAAATGTCCTTTCACAGCTGTGCCCACTCTCCGCGTTTTGTTATCGTCAATGAATACGATCTGCATGAAGCAGTCGGCATGTTAATAATTCTATTGAATTTCATTCTAGCATCCTTTAATCTCTGCATGTGGCATCAACAACGAGAAGAAGCTTAGTATGGCCATATTTCTGAGTTGGTATTTTACACGTGTAATATGAAGCTGTTGAGAGACGTGGGGTAATGTAAAAATGGCATTTTAGTGCCTGATCTTAATGATGTGATCGAGATAGATCAGAATAGTGCACACTATAAAGTTATTGGATATGTTATGGAGGAACCGGCTTCGATTTCCGATAGGAGAAGATATTTTCTTTATATTTTATGTCATTATTCATTCTTCATTATTCAATAAATGAATTGATTTGAATTATTATTATTATTATTAATACGGTACATTTATATATTTAGTTTTGTTTGTTTGTTTTTGTTTTTATATTTGTAATGTTTTACTTTTATTATTATTAATATTAATTTAATTATTATATTATATTTTATCCTGTACTTTTGTTCAGTGCTTGGGTGTTGTCAAGCACTTATATAAAAGAATTGAATTGAATTATTCGTGTACCTGAAAGGCAAATATAATTTTTTGTTTTCAGCTTGAGCAATGCATTAAGACGTAGTCCTTCAGGTAGCCGCGTCATTATTTCAAAGGTATAAGCAGATTTTTGGACGTACTTGACAAAACATTATCTCCTTTGAGGATAATTACCATTAAGGTTTTGGATTGATTATATTTATGTATATTTTGTTTTGTTTTCTGTTATTTGTATTTATTTTATGTTCTTGTGTTGACTCGCAATTAGCTTCTGTAGCTACTGAGTAAGCACGTTAAACTAAAGAATTAAATTGAGTTACGTTATTATAATTTATGAGAAAGTTGGGGATATTATCCATTAAAAATTACTATATGTTTTGAACATTATAGTGGGAGTAATATTAAAGCCATACATGGATGAGCATGAATATAAATGCATACAGCGCATATAAACAGGCAGTGCATCGCTGTTACATGCACACAGCCACTACACTTATTTACAAGACTTATCTCACGCAGACACCTTACTTTATAGATATACCAGGATTAATATGATTTTCCTTTTCACTGAGACAAGTGGGTGTATTTTCAAGAGCGACATAAGTGTGTGTTTGTTGTTGTATTAATAAAAGATAAGTCTCTTGAAGATAATCCAGACTTGCTATATGATAAAAAGAATAATTCAAGTTAGGGAATAATCTGGTCTACATCGACCATGCACATACGCCGTTTAAGTACGCACTGAAAAGGCTTTATTTCACGAGACTAATCTAAAGCAACGTAGTCTCTCACCAATTTCGAATTTCAACACTAATAATAAAACAATGTTTAGGAACAAGAATCATATGTAATTAGAGTTGTAAACAAGGATTTATTAAAACTGTCAGTTTTATTAAGAAATTTCCGCGTTAAATCTTCCTGCATTATAAAAATGTGTGTGTAGACGTTAAATAAGGAACATATATGCGACACTACGGTAGAGTTTATCGACTGGAAACTTGCATTGCAGCCGAGATGTGTACTACGGACCATTTGTAGGTTTAACTAGTTGGTGGTACAGCTAGAGCAAACGGGGGTTAACTCTTGGACCAGCTAGTATTTTGTATTTGCAAAGTAACCTCCTACCCCAAACCTCACATTTCCCCCCCCCCCCCCATCGACTGTAACTTTCTCCTCCGACACACCACTTTCAATTATAATGGGTCTTAAACATGAATAATAGCGAGACCTTTGTCAACTTTGAATGAATTCTACTTGTTAAAAATATCTAAGACCTGGAATTATGGTGCGATGTTCATTCGTGTTGAAGTTACTCTGTGAATCATGAATGAAGTGCATTACGGAACAAAATCTTGAACAAATTAGGACTCTGTCTAGTACTGGAATGTCTGGAGACTTCATAGAATTTCGAGTTCTCCATTTGTCTTTGTGCAAGAATGATTAAGTGCGTTCGTCTTCTCTATTCAGCAATAATTACGAACAACTTCAAGTTCCAATGTAAATTCTTATTAGGTGTATTGTACACTGCAGATTGAGGTAGTGCTTTCTCTCTGTAATGTCAGAAGACCTTTCAAAACAGAATATTCTGCAATGCGTGTGCGCAGTTTCGAGTAATATTAAAATTATTTTGAACTGCCAGGTTGTGGGAATTTGAACTGGATTCATCTGGCTGAAGATGAGGTCCATGGTCACGGTGTTGAAACCTCCGATTCTTTGCAAGGAGGGAAATTCCTAGACTGGCTGAGCTTGATTGTACTCCATGGATTGAGTGATTTAGTTAGTTTGCTATGAAGTGTCTTGTTCATTTTATTACACACATATGTCGTATTTATCGAATTTTGCCCTCAGACGTGTTCTGACACACTAAACCGTCATGAGTTCACAGGTGAACAATACATATAACATTATTCACTCAATATAGCCTAAATCTATGTGACATTGTGCACAGCTTCAAAATTGTGTTGCATTAAATCAGAGCAATGTATCATTATTCCGTGTCCATTACTGGTATCACAGAGATGCCGGTCATAACTCTACTGATAAGGAAATCATCGCAGGAATATAGCCTGAAATATCCATTATAAAGGCTATTCTACTTATCTTTACTGCTAGTGGTGGAGCTCACCAGAACGGTAGCAAAGTATGCACGAAAAATAATTAATCACTGTATTGTTTTGATTAAAAATCACGTTGGAACGATTATCTACGTGAGAATTATCCATATGGGTAGACTAGTGTGTGTGAAAATACGGGCTGCGTAGAGAAATGTTTGTGTTATTTTTCTGAATTAATATTACTGTTTCTCTTTTTAATCCTTTGAAAGCTTAAACGAAGTTCTATGAAATTTATTGACCAGTCACTTTGTGACTGAACTTGGGGTATATACAGCGTGTTTCAAAATGAACAAGACGATTATATTTAGTTATATTTAATGCAACAGAACAGCTATAACATTGAGATAACTTCTTATATATGTGATGAAACACTTCGAGATTTACTGTTGTATGAAGTAGTTTATTTATTGGTCGTTTAGGCGCTGCTGCTGCCCCCAGTATACACACCCTGAAATATTTGAGCAATAGTTGTGGCCCAGCTAGCTAGGAATTTCCATATTGTTTACTCTTCCAATAGGCTGGGGATAGGGCGTGGGGTTCAAAATCTTAACCAACAGCATCCCCTGACCTCTCACCTCTAGATTTCTTCGCATACATGTAAACAAATCATACAGCTCTGTTCTGCATATACTGGGTTGTTTTATTGTTGTAACCGCTCTGGTGCATTAAACTAGCCAATTGTAATATTTTTAATAATTTTGAAATAGCCTGTACTTTCTCTTCCTTAGAATGTAAAACTCTGGTAGGAATATGTAATGTCAATATTATACTAAGTTTTCACAAAACGACAAGCATTACCAAATCATTGGTCAAATGATAAATAGCTTGTTTTTAAGTATAACAAATATTGTAGAAAATGTTGATGTCTCGATATCTCTGAAGTGAAAGTCCATAAAAGAAATTAGTGGCATAGAATACTTTACGTTGGAAATTTTTTAACCCGAACTGGAAGAGCACCCCTTGTCAGCAGTCATCGAAAATTTCGGCTGAGTGGTTACTGCTCCTGATACTTTTTTTATTTCCCGAGTTAAAATTTCTGCCCAGCTTTCGGATATACTGAGATTTGTCGTTGTTTTTCTCAGTCTCTGAAGCGAAATGCAAATTATAATAAAAATAGTAGTATGCTATTTCATACTCATTAGATTCACAGCTTTCTTCCATTTCTGAGACTGCCTTAACCAGTCGCAACCTGAAGAAGCATGATTTTTTTTTAATTCTTGCCATAACAAATAAATAGGCTTACGTGCGTATTATCGGCTTATACGTCTCTCTGCTTTGCCAGTTATTAGCTCTCATTTCAGCGAAAATAATTATAGGAATGCTTAGTGGAAACATTTAGAGAATAAATGTGCTGATTTGGGACACATCCTTCAAGCCGAGGTAGATTGTTAATTGAATGTCTGTCAAGTGAGAAATCGGAAAATCTGTAACTTTGCGTTTGAACTAATATCTGCAACGTGGCGCGAAGTAGATAGTCAATTAACACTTGGTAATTTTAAGCTGTGTGCACTTCATTTCTGCCAATAAAGTACCATTAACTGTTCCAGTTGTTCTCTCGTTAGCAAACTATTGGCAGAACAATTCACGTTGAATTCCAACTTGTCTGTTAAAGTCAGAGGTTGATGGTGTAAGAATATGTTTAATGTAATAAACGAAGTTTGTAAAGCTATTATACATCACAGCATTGCGGACACACATCATGGTTTAATCACTTCCTTTGAAGCTGAAACTCGTCTAAATAACAAACACAGTCCGTACCGCAAATAAAACACAATTCACCATTACAAAAAACTGGTTAACGTTGTTTGAAGAAATAATCGTTGTTCACGGTGAGAATCCTACGAGATCAATAAATACGAAATGAAGAGTTACTGGTTGTTGAAGCCGGTGGTATATATAGTTACCTTTTTTATTTTTGTTTGTATTTTAGTAGTCCTCTACTTTTGTGGCCTGTTCTAATTCATTAATATTTCTGGGAAGATAAATCTGTTTAGACATTTAATGGGACTCCTTGGGTGGGGGATCAGTCCGTCCCAAGGCCTCTAACAACACACGACAGCGTGGCACAGAAAAAACTAGGACAAATATCCGTCTCACTACTGGAATTCTAATCCACGATCCGAGAAATCAAGGCCCACACATTGAACAAACTAAAACAAATCCATAAATTCGATATTTCAATGTATCGGAAATCTTCCCATTTTATTTCTAACACTTCCCGATCAGAAATGAATTACTTCTATTCCTTATCACTTGGTGATTATCGTTTGCTGACAAAAAAATTTCCTCCTGCAGCAAAGTGTCAGATGTGATCCATCAATCAATCAAGAGATAAAGTCGCGAGACTTTAAACAAAGAAAATGTGTCCCTGGGTCCGCAAACAATAAGATATCACCAGTGTGAATGTTCGCCTATCATCAGCAATCTTCTCTAAACAAAGGAACATGTATACAAGACTCATTTTTCAGTTTCTGGCAACCAGAACAAGAGATAGATGGACACTGGTGTGTAGCAAATAACAAGATGCAGCCCAATGGAATATACGAATTCTTCAAATTTATTCTTTGCTTCTTTAATTTCAGGCCAACTTGCGTTAAATTGTATATTTCTGGTCATTTCACTATTGTAGCGTTGGTAACAATTCATTACATATTTTGAATTACTTTTAAATGTATACATTAAATCCAATACATAAACAGATCCTATCCTCCTGGAAAATATAAAATTGCATACATTGCCATATAAATGGAGGTTAACCTCCACTCACCCGTACGTCTTCATAATGTTGTATTTAGGCACATTGACGTACGGACATTTTAAGTTGGGTTCTTAGTAAATTCTTCGTCTGCTTCAGTAAAAGTTTAAAGCCCATCAGGATCTCTCTGAAGTTACAGTAATTGTTAAAAAAAACCATCTCATACTTGGTCTTTCTAAATCCCATTTTCACTTAGGCCTTAATTTGAATATCTTCTTGGTAATCAATACTAGGGTATCTAGGGAATATTGTCTGTTGACGTTGTAGGTAATAAATATTGTACTTGCAAATAATATGCCTTAGGGTTTGACCCACGTACCTTTACACAGAGTGAGTCACAGTTAATCTGATAATATAATTAAATATACGCCATTGATAGTAAAATGAACTTTTCTGTGCAGTAGCGTGAGGCAGGATGTAAAGCGATTCTGGCTTGACGTATATCGGAAGTGTGCTATCAAGATTCACACAACTTGATGTTTGTTCGTGTTTCATTACTTTACGAGGTACCGTTCTTGGTAACACTAAAACAATGTTGTTTGATGGTTTGAACCGGATGGGAGACGAAGTTGCTATTTGGACCACCAGGGGGCTGCTTGCATATCAGACGAAGGCAGGTTGCGCTGAAGCCAACAATGCTGACAGCTCTCACTCCATTGCTGTCTGCAAGAAACAAAAGACACCGAAGCTGATACAGTAAACTAATCCTCTTTAAGATGACGCCATTGTTTCTTGCGCTGAAAAGAAACAAAACACTAACAAAGCCTCAGAACGGCAATGATTGTCGCCCACAGAAAATATCTTTCGGTGAGAAACAATACACTATCGTCACGATTTTACAGAGTAGATAAGGCCTCCGGCATTCCATACCAACTTCAAAATATAAAAAATACCATCTTTTTTATTCGAGCGTGTTTTGAAGGGTTTTCTTGTACAAACGTTTATTCTCTGTGGAAACAAATTCCCCTACTTTAAATCTGCTATCTTCTTACATCCTTTGTAGAAGCATGCTTGTTTATCGACACTGTTTCAGCTTTTGGGGGTATATACAAGCAAGTTTGATGAAAACGCAAGCATGCATGTGTAACAGAAAAGTTTTGGAAGGAAGCAGTTGTCATATATTTTAAAGTGTTATCATTGCGAAATTTGGTCAGAGTAAAATCACGAAAAACTTCAATAAAATTTTTGGTTTGCTAGATATTTTATTAATCACGTGTGAAATACTGTCTGAACATACTGGAAATTCGATTATTATAAAATTAACACAAACTTTTTATCGGGGTACTATTTCATTAAACGAATGTGACAATACTGTCGGTATGATATTTATCACCTTTCCCACAAGAGGTCTCTCATGTAATCGGATAATTGCCCTCATCCGTGCTAATAGTTGACAGTAATGTTGTCTGCTTTGGGTAGAGTTTTTAACGTACTGGCCAATAAAATGAAACGAACAGATTAACGTTTGTGGTTTATTTAACCACGCTGTCAGTAGCTCATACTAGTCCTATACATCATCGAGTAATAGTGTGATTAAAGAATTGGTAAGGATGTGGAAGGAAGCGATAGTGGCCTAATTAAAGGTGCTATTCTGGCATTTACCTGGACTCGCAAGAGAAACTCTATTGCTAGCAGCTCTTAGAATCTGAGTACGTGTTGTAATTGGTGGAATGGAACAGAGCGACGGGACATTCATACACTGATGAATAAAATCAGCCGACGAAATTATGTTTTACCCTAAACTTTTTTTTTATTTTTTTTTATTTTTATTTTACATTCCGACGGTTCAAATATATGAGTGTCGCGTTAACGAAAACCATCATAAGCCAGTTAAATAATTTACCGTTTCATATCTGTAGAGAAAAATAAACTGAGAACGGGAGATATTACTAAAAAAATATTTTTCACTCGTCGGCCTTTCGTTAGGGACGAACAAACAATTTTTTTAAGCCTTAGTTATGATACCATATAGTCTCGTAGGTTCCCAGCGATTCTGTGGAACATACCGCCTCTGTATTTGGGGTAGAATTTAGTCTCCTTAAATATCGTATAACATTAATTATAATCTCTAGACTGGATAATCCTTAAAGTTAGTGTCGTACACGTCTTTTTAAGGGAAATGTAATTTGAAAGATTCATAATTTTTTTTAAATTTGGTAAGAATTTGGGTAGACCAAGTTTGACTGCTAATTATGATACTTGTACTGGCCCATATTAACGTGGCCGTCTAACAGTAGAATTATGTTTGTGCGTTGTGTCCTCAAGAGCAGTCCGGGGTTAGTTCTGCAACGCATCGGCTCGCAGCCGATTCGGATGAGAGAAGCGATACTAATTAGCTGAGCCAAGTGTATGGACAGTGAATTATCTCGGTGCTTACAGCCTCAGCCCTGATCTCAGCCACAGCAGGCGACAATACTTCCCATCAGCATCTCACTCCAGTCACGTAACCTGATATTGTCTGGATACATGCACATTTATGCAGAATGAGACGTCTTATAAGTTACCACTTCGATGTCTGTTCATATGACTTAAGATATAGAACGTTGTGTTAAATTGATTATACATCATTTCTAAGTAATAACAGTTAAATACTGCTAAACATTAGTTAGCAGATCTTCTAGCGAGTCAAAGTTTTGAAACGTATCCGATAAATTTATGTTTATGTAATGTAATGTAGTTTGCATGCTATTATGATAGTAAATATAAAAATGGGTATGGTGAAATCGTGTTAATATTTGAGTAGGGTGCGTTAAAATAGAGACAATTATTTTATTTTTAAATATAAATAAAAACATTTTTACACAAAACTTTACGAGAACGTGTGAATACATAGTTTTATACCAGTGGCAAAAACAGGCAATTAAGTTTCAACCCCTTTAAGCCGAATATCACATAAATATTATTTAAAAATTCAGTCTGTACCGCAAAGAAAACACGATGTTTCGCAAAACCAAGATCGCTTTCGTAATGCTTTCTAATTAAATAACTGTTGTTTACTCTAAGAAACATACGATCCAATTAATATGCACTGTGAGCATAACGCAGAATTACTTAAATATAGGTTTAACTGTGTTTTAAATCGTCAAATGATTATTAACAACGTTCTCTCGAAAGTACTTTTTTTTCGAAGGGCTTAACTGGACTTTACTCGTGGCCTTACAGTTTTCCGTTTAGGGGATTAAAAAATAATACCGTATTGTCTGTTCAATACGGGACTTTTCAGCTCTGTAATTATAGTCGAAATATCGAGAGGTTAAGCCGTTCAAAACTAGATACTCTATGAACCCCACAAACTTCCATTATAACTCAATTAATGCCTAGAAAGGGAAGTCTTTATCTCTACGTACACAGCGGGGAATTCCCTTGAGTTTTGCCCACATCGTCTAACCAACACTGATGCTTCAAACGTATTCGGAACGGAAATTTCAAATGCGTGGATTGACGTCGCAAATAATTTACGTAATAGGCACTATGTCCTCATATTCTTTGCACTTCGATTGAATTTCGATTAAATTTAATTTATTTTTGTTTCTTGTATGAATTAATAAAAACGCTTACGAGATAAGTATTGTTTGTTGTTTGCCCCGTACGCGTTGAAGTAAATTACAGTTTATAGTAGTCGATTAATGTAACTGAACAAGGGGTCACTTTATTCTCTCTTTCTCCGGCCCAACTCTCTGTGATTCTCAGCTTGGAGTCTCCCCATTCTTCAAACCCAACAACTTTATCTGAACCCCGAAGATGGAGGTAATATATTTCTCCGAAACGTTGATATCTAATAAAAATTCACATGGTGTTACTGCCCAGAAGAGCAATATCGATTCCTTGTGGTATTATCTCTTAGTAATAAGATAATTTTAAATTAATAGAATTTATATGAAAGCACAAAAGAATTAAGATTTTTTGTGTGAAATGGTTTAAAAATAAATCTTCTAGGGACAAAAACAAATATTTGAAGTAAAATAGATGACATTTCAAAAATCTTCTACTATCACAGAATATATATTTTGTGTCAAATTATTGAGAATTTAATTTAAAATTGTGTAATTACTAACCAGTTTAATCAGACACAATATTTCTAAAATGGCCGTCAACACTGCACCAGAATGTTAATCGTTAATTCAGATGAGTTGATTCTTTTTCCCCCCAGGATTAGCCTGTGTACATTTCCTTCTATAAATTTAGTTTACCAAAGGAGCAATGCTTGGAATTTTGCATCAGTAGTGCTATAAGTGCGTAATTGAATGCCGCCCTCTTGTTGTATATGGCCTGCTCTTAATTGTCTTGTGCATGGCATAGAAATTTACGCGTAAGCTAGCTGCCATAAGGAATGAACTCGCTCTGGACGTGGTAACCCTGTATTGCAGGAACTAAAATGAAATTTGTAGAGATCTAC
The DNA here is from genome assembly GCF_977971745.1 of Zootermopsis nevadensis. Classification (NCBI taxonomy): domain Eukaryota; kingdom Metazoa; phylum Arthropoda; class Insecta; order Blattodea; family Termopsidae; genus Zootermopsis; species Zootermopsis nevadensis. The sequence goes on along the minus strand of NW_028259139.1, from coordinate 9,545,803 downwards.
ACACCCTAAACACGCTCAGTATTCTATTCGGTTGGAATTGAATAGGCAAGTACTGCACAATTAAAACTGAACGCCTGAAGTGAGATAAATCGACTGTGCAGGTTTAATAATTTGGACTAATTTCAGGAACTTCTTGAAAATGTTTAATTTATGTGTGACGAAACGTTTAAATAAAAGAGACCGGCCAGGTTCTAAAGGTAGGCTTTGCGGTCACGAATTTACGGAGTAAAACAAATTTAAAATTACCTGAGATATAAATTAACTCGGAAATGGAAACAGTGTTTATTTTAGGGAAATTTGTCTGCATGATTGTTTATTGTTTTCTGTTCTGGTTCAATGTTTTATTTTTGGAATTAATTGAAAAAATTATCACTGCCATAAATGGGAAATATTTTAACCATGTCGTCCGCTAAATATTGTAATCGACTATCGCAAATTAATTTAAGAAACAATGAAAGAAAAAGGAATGAAAAATAAAGAAGAAGGAATATGATAAAATTAAAGTAGTAAGAAATAAAAAATTGTAGCCCTACTGCTCAGCAACAATTCAACATAAATTTCTGACTTGTTATTGGTTTAAAAATAGGCCTTGTAAATATATGAAGAATGTATCGATGTTAAACAGACACTTTTGTGAAGCGGTAAACTTTCTAGGTTCCGTAATTTTGCATTATAAAATACACTACATATTCAGAACTGGGCTTCACTGATGTAGAATGGTGTTTATTATAAGGAAGTTTCTGCAAGCTGAGTTTCTGCACACGTGGCAAGAGACTGTGAGCAAGTTAGTTCCGGCAAGAAACCACAAAGAATTTGTGATGTTAGCCGCCTACCCGCTCGTCGAGTAGGGATGGTGTCATTGTTTTTGTTTTGTGCTGAGATCGGCTTCCTCCCGCTACAAGTCACTCGTGCAGAAGAATGTTGCATTTTACAGCTTCATTATAGCAACTAATTACTGCTTTGGATGTTGCGTGCGCAATCATTTTAGCTAAAGACGGCGTCTTGTACAGAGTGATAGAAAAGCCACGTAACCCATTCATGACAAATGTTCTATTTGACAAAAAATAAATTGTATTGAAATCAGAAATCAAGAAACAATGTTATATCAAGTGTTGGAAATGTCCACCGTGTTCAACGATGCATGTATTCCTTATCTTCCTCCGTCACTGAAACGGTCCACCAGACGAGATATTATCAATTTGGCTGGCTCAGGTGAATTGGAAAATGTAACCCTAAACTCATTCTGGTAATTAAACGAGATACCAGGTAGTGTTCGACATTAAACACTCGTTATACTTCTAAAAAATACATCCTTGTATTTTCTGTTTGAAGACAACTAAACAGGTTACGACATGACGTGATCTTGTATAGTCACAGCGATATTGTGTTTATTAATCCTTTCGAATTTTATTAAATTGCAAACATCAATACATTTTTTTAAAAGACATTTGATCAAAAATATTCTGTAACGGATATGTAGTCAAAGTCAGATTCAGTTATTAATTAAAAAATTCGCCTCTAGCTATTCACGTCAAAGAGAGATACTTATTCCATTCGCAAACCGATATTGGGTTTATTACTACTTGGATAATTGAAATGATGTACTCTTTTGAGTACACTGACAGTCCATAGATGTTCTTCGCAAAAAAAAAACCACATAGGTAATTGTTTCATTGTCATTCGAGGACGTTTTTAACCAACAATATATTTAGTTCGTTGTCGCACTAATGCTCATTGCGACTCATCAGTTCGTCCCAACAATTACCTCGGACCAAATTTCTACGCAACAGTGATTCTTGTCGAGAGGAAAGCCTCGTATAAGGCGTGTTTCGCTCACGCTAGAGCGTAAAGAACACCCAATAATTTGTTATAATCAATGATCACTACGCCCAGACTCTGCGATCTAGTTGGTCACACAGCCAGCGATTATTGAAGATAAAGGTGGCCGAAACGTGAAACTGAACACTCGTCTCAATGCAGTAGTACAGAGCCCACTCGTCTAAACATTTTTTGGCTTGACACATTAACTTCAATTATGAAAAGTCATTGTGAATTCTGTTTTGTGTTTGTTCTTGTAATTAAGCGTAAACTGTAAACGTAAGAACTCCTTTGAAGATCTGACTTAAGAATGTGGAGCTAGGCCAGGAGTTTGCGCACTGAAGCAATTGTTTGTTGAGAGATGTGATGAAATATCACCAAGCTGTCATTTTTTTATTCTAGACACCAACCGATTTCACTTGGAAATGTGGTTTGTGGGTTTAACTGTAATTCACTTTAGTATGAATATTCTCAAATGTGGCTTTGTGACGAAAAGAAATTATCTCCTCTGGTCGGCAACATATTGTGGCCTCTGAGGTCCAAACTTGTGACAGTAGTTTTCAGTAATCTGCATTGCTAACTAGCAATTACAGCAGAATATACACGGTAGACCATCAGTCTATATCGGCCGTTACTTCAGGGATTGTCCTTTGCTATACCAATCGCAGAATGCAACTGATGTACTTGTGTGACAGTGTTAACCCTTTGCAGCCAAAGTTTGTCTTCGTAATATTTAAACTTTCAAAAATACAATTCTGTTTTTAAAATTTAAATTTTTTTTACTGAGGTCAGCCAAGGGCAGTATCAAAGTTGAGCTCGGAGTTGGACAATGAAATGATAACATGCTGGCTGGACTGGTCTGCCCCACATTTCGAGGGAAATAATTAATGAACCTAAAATTTATGACTAACTAACTAACTAACTAGATGGCTTACCGAACCCGAAGGTTCATCACCGAATTAACCAAAGCCCTCCACCGGACCCTGTCCTGGGCCAACAAAATCCAGTTTCCTTCAACTCCTATCTCCCATAGATCCCGCCTGAGATTATCCTCCCATCTACGTCTAGGTCTCCCCAGCGGTCTCTTCCCTTCAGGTTTCCCAACCAGTACCCGGTGCACACCTCTTGTCCCATCCATGCGCGCTACATGTCCCGCCCATCTCACTCTTCTCGACTTAATCACCCTCACAATACTGGGGGAGCAGTACAGATTTTTAAGCTCGTCATTGTGCAGTTTTCTCCACGCCCCATCGTCTTCCCTCTTAGGCCCAAATATCCTCCTCAACACCCGATTCTCAAACACCTGCAATCTGTGTTCCTCCCTCTGAGTGAGAGACCATGTTTCGCACCCATACAAAACAACAGGCAAGATTATTGTTTTGTATACTTTAATTTTCAGGTTCTTAGAAATCAGACGGGAAGACAAAATATTTTGGACTGAGAAGTAGCAAGCATTTCCGGAATTTAGTCTCCTCCTAACTTCCTCACAAGTATCATTTTGATTTGTTATTGTTGTTCCCAAATATTTGAACTTTGTAACCCTTTCAAAGGATTTATTAGCCACCCTAAGATAATTTTGCCCGCCTGTCTTCTGATGACGAGATACTAACATGTACTTAGTTTTTTCTGAATTTACTTCCAGCCCCACTTGTCTACCAGCCTCTAGTAAAACTTCTGCGTTCCTCTTTATTGTATTTATATCGTCCCCCAATAAATTAACATCATCAGCATATGCCAATAGCTGATGTGTCCCATTCAATTGCAAACCCTCCTGCCTACCTTGGACCTTCCTGATGGCGTATTCTAGCGCAAAGTTAAAGAGCAAGGGAGACAAAGCATCTCCTTGTTTTAGACCGTTCTTGATGAGGAATGTCTCAGATACATATTTACCTACTCGAATTTTGCTACAGGTTTCATTTAAGCACATTTTTATTAGACCCACTAGCTTCTTTGGTATACCAAATTCAATAAGAATATTATATAGCACTTCTCTCTTCACAGAGTCATAGGCTTTTTTGAAATCTATAAATAACTGATGTACGGTCCCACCGAACTCCCATTTTTTCTCTAGTATCTGACGGATGCAAAAGATCTGATCAATCGTTGATCTGTTTCGTCTGAACCCACACTGATGATCCCCAATAATTTCATTCGCATATGGGGTTAATCTTGCCAAAAGAATGTTGGATAGAATTTTGTATGAGGTTGATAGCAGCGATATTCCTCGGTAATTACCACACTCAGTCTTGTCCCCCTTCTTATGAATAGGAATAATTATGGATTCCTTCCACTGTTGTGGCATCTCTTCCTTATCCCAAATTAACTGAATAAGCTTATGGATCCTCATATGCAACCCTTTGCCACCTGCTTTAATTAATTCGGCCGGAATCTTGTCAATTCCTGGAGATTTATAACTTTTCAACTTCCCAATGGCTAGTTCCACTTCATCTAAGCTAGGTTCTGGCACCAACAGTTCAGCTGTATGCATTTTAATCTGTCTAATATCACCAGTATCATGAACATTTAAGAGCTCGCTAAAGAAATTTTTCCACCTATTCACAATTTTTATTGGATCTGCAAGCAAATTGCCACTATCATCCTTTACCAAATTGGTCTGGGGTTGATATCCTTTCTTAAAGTTATTAATGCCTCTGTACAGGTCTCTGATGTTTTTTTCCTTATTATTTGTCTCAAGTTCAGCAATTTTGCCCTTCAGGTATTCCCTTTTCTTAGTCCTAAAGGTTCTACTAGCCTCACGTCTCACGTTACATAGATTATCCGCATTTGTTTTGTTTGGGTTCTGCAACCATTGAAATTTTGTTTGCTTCCTTCGATCTATTAATTTTGAACATTCTTCATCAAACCACGGTTTATTTTGCTTTCTCCTGTAGTATCCTAGTTTCTCTTTTGCTGAAATGTTGATGCAGTTTCTGACATTTTCCCACTCCCTGTTGATGTCCACACTTTCATTATCCTCATTTGCCTCTAAAATTTGAAACCTATTCGAAATTTCAACTTGATATTGTTCCTTTGCCTCTCCCTCACTTAATTTTTTCAAATCAAATCTTTCTGTGTCAAAATTTTGTTTAGTTCGTCTACTTACTGAAAGCCGCTCCCTCACTTTTGCTACCACCAGATAATGATCAGTGTCGCAATCTGCTCCTCTGAATGATCTCACATCAATTACATTTGTCTGCCTTCTCTTATCTACTAAAACATGATCTATTTGATTGTGTGTTCTGCCATCTGGAGAAGTCCAAGTGTATTTATGAACATCACGGTGTGGAAATTTTGTACTTTTTACAATTAAATCTTTTGACGTAGCGAAGGTTACTGCTCTAAGACCGTTATCATTACTAAGTGCATGGAGACTCTCGCTGCCTATTGTGGGTTTGAAGATATCCTCCCTCCCAATTTTTGCATTGAAATCTCCTAGCAGAATTTTCATGTGATACTTGCCAAATGTATCAAATACTGATTCCAATTCTTCATAAAAGCTATCCTTGATATCATCGCTTTTGTCTTCAGTTGGGGCATGAACATTAAGGACAATGATGTCGCACCAACGTCCTTCCAAAATTACGTAAGACAACCTGTCACTAACAAATTCTACTCTCTTAACTGCTGCCCTAATTCTGCTATGAACAAAAAAACCCGTCCCTAGCTGATGATTGTCATTCCCCTTTCCATAGAAAAATGTAAAATTGTCCACTGGGATCATGCCCTCCCCCTCCCATCGCACTTCCTGCACTGCCACTAAGTCTAACTTATAATTCCCTAATTCCCTACACACTGATTTCAGTGCCCCAGCCCTATAGAGGCTCCTAATGTTCCAAGTACCAAATCTCATGTCCTTTTTCAATTGCCGTGGTCGTGCCAAAGAGTCCGTCCTGATCCGAGGCTTGGTTGATTTTTTCGTAACACATATTTTTTTAAAGGTGAAAGGTTGTTAGCCCTACACCCAACCCCCAACCTGGAGGACCAGGGTATCACTCTTAGTCTAGCGCATCTCCTTAGACCTGTCCGGCTTGGGTGACCCTACCATGAGCCGAAGCTCAGGCCGGCATAGCCCTAAGGGTCATTTGAGCACGCAAGCCTCCTCACCCGGCAGATTGCCTTCGACAAGGTGGTGATACCTTCGAGAAGGAAAAATTTATGACACGGTATTTAAATTTTATATATTCCATATTATAATATTTCACCCAAGAATCTTAAACGTTTAGTGCAGAGTTTCTCGACCTGTGGTACGCGTTCCACTGGTGGTACGCGAACTAAGTAAGAAAATCTAAAGACAATATTAACATAAATAAGTTTTCCATGAACGCATTTGGTTAGTGGTACGCCAGCGAAAAGGGTGACGTATTTCACTTCTCTAAGTAATAAGCTTGGTTAAATGCATATAAATTGTGAGCGTCATATTTGATTTGTGTTACCGTAGACGAGGTTTTACTTGATCTGTCCTTCAGTCTGAATATCCTGTACCGGAGTTTATGAAACAGATTTCTATATTTTATGAGATTCCAGATTTTCGTGGTGGTGAAGAAGTCGATAGTGGTCTTCTTGTGAATGATGGTTGCAACGAACTTTGTAAGATTACGTGGCATCAAAGCAGAGAACCACGCCCGAAATTCTCTGGCGTAACGGAAAGTCAGACTGAAATTCATGAAACGAAATTATTTCTGTTCAAATCGGTATTCGTCTGCAGAACTTTACAAAACCCGAAATCATTAATTTTTTTAAAAAAAAAAGACGCTTTATCTTATAAAGTGATAATAAATTTCACGTATAGTGAACATATGTAACATACGCATTTTTCTGTGTCGTATATTCTTCAAGAAATATAGCAATAAAGAAAAATATTATGTTCTTCTCTGCAAAGTATGTTACTTTGCAGAGAAGAACATAATAGACAGATATTTTTTTAAGCCACGTTGTTTGTTAGGTAAGCTTTACAATTTGTATATTTGCACTCTTCAGCTAAGGTTAAAAATGAAGGATTGGACATATAGTACGCATGGCTCAATGATAAATAATATATTTAATCTGAATTCATTCGTAAGTAGGCCATATAGAGTAGTTACCTTCTTACCTGAAGGTGGACTCAGAGCCAATCTCCTGAAAGTGGTGAATTTTAATGTTCGTATATTTTGTATTGATGTAATTTTAAATAACAGTTGATACGTCCAAATGAAATATTGTAATATTATTAACACAATATTGTGATAAAGTACGTTACATTTCAAACTGTTAAAATATATAGAAATTCATTTGAACTTGTTTTTTGGAGTGGTGGTTAGACGTAGGTCATTAAGATGCCTTCAACTTAATTAATGACAAATCAGTTACTGGAGGTTGGTAGAAGTTTTGCAAGGAAAGTTGTTACACGTAATTAATTTCTTACTTAGTACTCATACTAAAATTAGCCTCAAAGCGGGTGTTATTAACCCGTACTGCGTTTCTTTTCGTACGTTTGAAGGGACTATATGTTATGACTCTCGATATATTTTCTTTTTTGATAAAATTCTTTTTCTTTGGAAAAGTTACCTATAAACTTCTTGAAAACATCCGTTAACAAATCCTTTAGCAATCTGCCCAAGATTTTCACTCGTGGAAGACTGGTCCGATGCAAATATGCATCCCCCTTTTTTGCATATAAGAACACGAATATGTCACATCCTGCTACTTTTTGCTTGCGATAGAAGTGTTTTCTTTTCCTCGTATCTTCAGAATATCGAATTGATATCACAAAACATCCTTCTACAAGTTTCTTTATTTTTCTTTACGAAGCAAGCTGGAGGTTTGGAAATATTCATGTTACAGGCGCTGCGTATCAAATCCCCTTTACCTATATCTTGGGGCACTCCACTTGCCTCGGCACGGGGCCCTAACTTACTACCGCGGACCCCAACTTGAGCTTCTGTCTCACAGACCGAGTAAAAGCATTTTTCAAGCGTCTGCTTCGTGAGATCTTTTTTCCTAGTCTTCCCCCAACCCTCTACTTTACAACGACAAGGCTAAGTTCACAAGTTAAGGTTATGTCAGGTCTGCTAACTCGCAGAGTCCGTTTTTCGATTCTCGGCAGATGTGGAATTTTTATGATATGAGATTTGAGATTTTCACGATGTAGAAATTTTTGATAATGCGCTCAATAGCAAAATTAAACTCTTTAAGTATAACGATCTTTAACATAAACCCAGTGAAACTCAGACATGTTACACGTAGTAACATTGCATTCAAATCTCGTTATACGCGCTGTTGTTATCAACGTCCTCATATATCCTCGGTTTTAATTTAAAGCCTGTTACCTGCATCAACTCTTCTCCTGACTTATTATCAAGAAATGTAGTTCAGATAATTCTGGCGTTAACTTAATATTAAGATGATGATTGTTATGTTTCCTTTTTACGCGCTTTTAGTGTACGCGGTGATTCACAATAACGCTAATCCCGTTTATAATCAAGATGTGTTAATAGACTTAACTCATACAAGCAGAGCAAAATCTAAATTTCTATTAAAAATTTGTCCTGTATATTATCGTTCACGCCGAATTTGAACGATATCGATCAACGTCGACAATCGCCACACCTGCTGGCAATCACCAAGGTATCTAGCCGGCGTTGCCTCGACCTGGTGTGAAGCGGGCTTTGCCAACACTCTCCTTCCTTGCCGTCTCAGCGCTCAAATCCAAATTCATTGCAGATTTTCAGCTTGTCGACTCTCTGAAAGTGGGACGTGAGATGAAAATTCGTGTGAGGAGAGTGAAGCCATTTGCTAGAAGTGATTATGGAGGAATGAAATATAGGCGCTCCATGGCCCCCAAAATAAAAGCATCAGTTGTACCCATTGAGAGCTTGATTCAGTCGAACTGATGCGCACACCGCCAGCAACTCGAGTTACAGCTAAACGTAAAAGATTCTGCAATAGACGTTGTTATTTAAAATCTCCTATTTACTTTTAAGATATTTTAGCAAGCTTCATCATACTGAATGAGTCTTACATTATTTAGTAATGCTGTTTTGCCTACATGTGTTACGTATCTTTGAATTTAGTTGTAAAATTATTGTAAATTGTTCTGTAAGGATTTGTGAGGAAGCGAACTAGGCCTAAAGAAAATGCCACTGGTTCCTACCCTTAATTAAATGAACCCAATCTACAGTCCTCCACTCTACTTACTTAAGACTCTTTTAATATTATCATCTAATCTACTCGTTGATCTCTCATTAAGGAGGGCTCCCCCACGTACTTGTGGGCATGTCTGGAGATTCCTGAATCATGTATTCCACGGATAACCATGGTAATATAAGTAAAAATGATAACATAAATAAATATGGTAATCAAGGTAACCTTATGATTCCCTAGTGAGGATTTACAACCCAATCCCTACTACGTGTCTGCAGGCTTTCATATGAAAATGAAGATATGTCGACAAATTGTAATAAAATTCTATATTATATTCTATTAAAATCTGTTCAGCGGTTAGTGAGCTGTTAAAGTAGCGTAGACGGACGCGCATTGCGAAAGTCGTTGACTAATTTTTGCAAAATTTATATTGGAATGCGAATAAAATGGGGTACAAAAAAAGAGAGACGAAGGAAGATTAGAAGAAAATAGGTAGAAAGAAATGGACTATTGAAGAAAAGAGGAAATTTAAGAATAATATACAAAATTATTTCTAGAATTTTACATTTGAGCGTGCGTCACTTGTGTAAGGAAAAGTAGGTTATAATCTCAGCAGTCTCAAGGTACGTCGTCTTGATGAATAAGGAAGCTGCCGGCCTGTCTGTCTGTCCGTCTTCGTACTGATCCACTGTCTGCTCGTATCTCCACCAGCTGGTCTGTTGAAAGTGAAGGGCAGGATAACCAGTGTTACGACGGGTCACGACGCCCCATCTGAGACGACTCGAGTTGAAGGATAAAGGTATCTACTGGTGTCGCCAGACGTTTTCCTTGACGCCCAACTCAACCACGTGAGAATCCACACAACTTAAATTTCCCCAGGAAAATTCGCTGCCTTTTAAGGCCTGAGTGTATTTAAGGCTCTTTTGCTTGTATTCTGTAATTATAGGGTAGCAACTTACATGTCATACTTGTTTATCCCTTAAAGTAATTTAAACGTCCTGTGTCTTTAAACTAAAGTTATCCTCGTTTCTCTTCCTACACCCCTTTTTTCTTTCTGTGTCTAATCCATTCCAACTGTATTTCTTACTTATGTTATCTTATCTTTCTCTGTTTTTCTTTCTCACTTTCTTTCTCTCCTTCCTTATTTTTTATTTCGTTCTTTAAAATTCATTCATTTTTCGTTATATAGTTTCATCATTCAGGATTTCCTCTTAGACTAGGTCCCATAAAAGTGTCTAAAGAAGGAAAAACTAATTTCTAATACAAACTCCAGAATTGGAACTGTTCTAACAAAACAAAGGCCGCTGGTAACGATGAATATCCGTTTGTTAGTTAATTAGTTAGGGGCGTTACTTAAGAAACTATCTAATTAGTTAGCTAGGTAATTAACAATTTGCGTAGGTAAGTTACTGACTGTCAAATAACAAAATTCGAAGACAAAAAGATTAAAGTTTGTGGTGCTATAGGAAAAGACTGACGCACGCTGAAGTTAAAACTCACAAGTATATACTCAATAGAGTAGAGCAATAATTATCAATCGGAAAAGCTCTTTGAATCTGAAAGTAAAATTAAGCGATGTGTAATATTACTGTACACTTAGACTGACATAATTTTATTTCTAGTTTATAATATAGGTTGGTATAATTGTTACATGTTTAACTTCGATTTCTAATACTTCATTAATATATCATTGCATCTTCGTTGAGAATATAAAATCTCCTAAAGATGTGATAAATATGACGCCATGGAACCTTCTGTTTGTGGCAAAATTTCGAACTCGGAGTCCCTTCTGAAACTTGACTTGGGGGCGGTATTCGTACTTATATTTGAGATCGTATTCAAGTCGCAGAGAAAGTATCCAATTTTCCTTTGATATGTATGTATATATATCCTACATAATTTATTAGTCACTTACTGCGTAAGAGTGACTCTTTTCTTCCAAGAGTGATCACTATTCTCGAAGTTCACTGCGATGGAAATTGTTCAGCGTGACAATTTTTACAATATCAGAGTCTGTCAGGAGACACTGAAATATTTTACTGCTTTCTGGCTAAGGAAACGCATGATTTTGTAACAAGGTTATATCAAAGGAGTTTGTCGTTACTTTAAAGAATATCTAAGAATTTTCAACTGAGAAATTTAACTAAATTTGGGATTTTAGGTTTTGACGGCAGTGAAATTTGTGGATTATTTTCTTCTGGATGGTGATTCTGTGTTTTATTGTAGCTGGTTACAAAGTTCCTCTGAAAATACAAAACTGTGTGGCATTACAACACAGAATATCACAGACTACTATCTTAATTAGGCTAAAGTCACATCTGGATTTGTTGTTATTGCCTGTCCTGTACATACATCATCAATCTGTACTCATTGAACACAAAGTTTTGTTAAGTCTCACCCTAAATCCGAAGTTATACAGGAAAAAAGTCTGTCATTGTATATTCTTTTAAGATGGCTAAATAATTTCTCTTTGCAATCATGTTTTGTTGGTCCTTTTTGACAAGTTTCGGTTTTCATAAAAGAAAGGGAAATTCATCTCTATCTGCGAGTCTATTATATTCTTAATAAAGCCCTTCCTTCATAACGATAACTTTTAATCTCATTTCTTAATTAATAACTAACTCTTCTCCAATGTTGCATTGTACAGTCTGGTAGATGTTTACAGGTGTTACAGAGGTCCGTACTGCCTCCATCATCAGGACGATTGCACCTCTAAAACTTTGTTAAACATCTACCAGACTGCACGGAGCAACACCCCACAAGATAGTGATATTCATACACAGTACCCAATTTTATAAATGTAAAATTAGATTTAAATTTGAAAATAAAATCAGTAATATTTTATTGGAAGTGGTGTAAGGGGGAGTAGTATTATGGATACACGGAAATAAATAGCAACTCTAACTCACTGGAAGCTGTTGGAAGCCTGGGGTGAAAAATGGTGGAATTGTCTTGTGCTTTACATATGCCTGTTTGCGTAGTTGTTGGTATTCACGAGTGTATAAAGCAGATAGCTTGAGTGGTCGGCGAAGCGAGAAATTTAGCAAGGGAAGCAAAAGCATTATCACATTAATAGTTCCCCGTATCGCTCGCTGTCCTGTAGCTTCTGATGTGAGACTATTGGCTAGAACCAAGTCAGCAGCGCGAGGCGTTCGGAGTAGCTGCATACTGGAAGGAGATGGAACGTTAAGTAGATGATACACAAGAAAGCAACACGCTGTAAACAGGTGTCTTGTTAGCACTCAAACACATCCAGACAGCTTGAATTAAGCTAAGTTACTAAAACCTTACTCCCCTTACATTGCTACTTCTCAGCCTCAGAAGCTTCGCTTTGAAATGTTAAAGGAGTAAAAGAGACATTGTATAATTCTTCTTCATTTATGAGCACAATGCCTGAGATTTGCATCACAATTCCTAAATGCTCAATGATTTACTTGTGTACTTATACGTGGTTTATTTAACACAAAGGATGAGTAAAATAAGCCGTCAAAACTTATCTGAAGATATAAATTTTCTCTGTTACTGCAGATAAAGACGACCAGTGATTTGTTTCAGTAAGAAATGAAGAAAATCCTCAGAAATTTTGTCCTAAAAATGATTTCATTATTAAAGTTTTTTATACTTTTTTTCCAGTAAAAGGATAAATCTTTACGTATTTTTTTTTATTTATTTTCGTGTCTAACGTAGGTAAATTTATGACACCATCATGCCCGTACAAGTCCCTACGCCAATGTTCATTCCATATGTATATTCCCTTAACAATTTTGAACCAATCAACTTTAACTTCGAAAGGACCATAAAGTAACTAACTAAACTCCATCAGTAGAACCAACTGTTAATATTAAATCCTGCGATTGGGTACGAACCTAAACAGTTTCCATTCATCTCAGACCTATTTCACCAAGCTCCATATTCATCTTATCCACTCGTCTTTTTCTCCGTCTTCCAAATGACCACTTTCCATGAAGATTCCTCGCCATTTTTTTTACGTATTTCTCGTCATATCGAACTTGCTCGTTTATAGTCGATCACAAAGTATCTCAACATTGGCTTCGAAAAATTTAACAAAACCACGAAGAACTTAGGATATGGCCTGTAATCCGACAAGGATTCTTCAGAGCGTTTCTTTTCAATAGAAAGAAATTGGGTTTGATAATGTCGCCTTGATGGTGCGGCAACTTCTCCAACAATGCTGTTAGAAGGGATAGTCTATACTTTCTTACAAGGCGTTCTTTACGGTTTAAATAATCACATCATTACTCCAGTCTTAAAACCTATTTCGTCATGTGCAGGTAGACCATTTAAAATACAAAGGCAATCAAAACATGTGACTGGCTTGTTACCCAGTTCTGAACCCGTTCACTGCACCTATTTATAATTTGATTTTATCTGTATTTTATATATCGTACGATGCAACAGATAATGAAAGAAGAAAATAAAAATTGTATTCTGTAGAGTTAAAAGAGACTATTATGACTGGAATTCTTGCTACCATTTGTTTCAGAATATTTATTCTTCCGGTCTGCTATCTATAAACACAACAAATGAAATATTCAGTAGTAGTTTTACCTATTGTTTAGGATGGATGTCAGTTTGTATGTTGCTCTGGGCTCTTCTGTTCTGAGTCTATGAAGCTGCATGTAATGACACTATGTATTTTTCACTATGTATTTATTTTGTGATCAAATCAGATACTATATAACACATGAGACATTCATATTATATTCTGATGAAGGAACCTTAAGAAATAATCCACTTTAAATACCTAAGCGTAGAAGATATAATAATAAAATGGATCTCAACGAGGGTATGAAGATTTTGACCAGTGGCGGGCTCTTTTAAGGACGGTAGTGAAAAGTTCAAGTTTCTCAAGAAACACTCTGCTCCGTGGTGATACTGTAGTTATGATAACGGTTAGAGAAATTAGTTTAAATGTGATCATTTTCTTTTACAGGTCTTGTGACCGATGCCTGGGGTCAGGCCAGAGGTCTGGTCTGTATTTATGGACGAATTAGTGAAACTCGCCTTGACATCTGTCTGTAACATGTTACTTGCGAACTAAATTGCCCAATCAGCTGACTGCCCTTCAGCACTACCGCGTCTGTTCTAGACACTTATTTATCACACAAGAAGACACACACACGTGTACAGTCACGTTGGATCACATCTGGCCTTAATATGTCGATTCCACGACTGTTAATTCCTGCTTAAAACTGAATGGATCGTTGCAAGGCTAAGAAAAATATTTTACCTGGTTGAATTAACGTTAATCGGTATTGAAATTAGTGATTTGTTCCGTGGGGTTTCCCAACTACAATTTTAATTTTTGTTTTTGTTTTGTTTTCGGTATGCATGTTACATGTACTATTTTATACTTGATTTTATACAACTAACTACTTGCTAACTATATGGAACAGAGGTACTGAGAAGTGAATAGTTATTTTTTGTCAAGGTTCATTACCCCGTTCACAAGAGTCCTTCAGGTTTACCAACTCAAAAAGTTTATGGATTTTTCATCTCTTCACTTCCGCTCATAGCATCAACTGAAACCTGATGATGATGGATACAGAGCACGAAGTATAAAGATCCTTGTTGTGTTACTTTATCCTGCGTCTTCTCGCTTCATTGTTTTATGTTTAAGAATCTCTTTAGCGCTCTCTCTTTTAAAAACGCCCTCGATTTCAGTTCTTTCATTAACCCTTTAAAGCCTCGTGGTAAATTTATGTCGCATCAGTTTTAATAATCAGTAAATCTGCACTTTTATTTATAGTTTCTGTGTGTCTCTCATTGTAAACAGCGATTACTTTCTTAAACAGCTTCAACAAATTTATCATTGTAATGGTGAAGTGAAATGTTTTCTTTGCGGTACTGACTGAAATATTAAGTACTGTTTAGGCGTCAGGTTTAATGTAACGAACCAAGTTTTACGAACATACATACAAAAAAACAGATAATATTATTGTTTTATTCACTTCAGTCTTTATGTTTTTAGGTAGCTTATGGTAAGACCAAATATTCTGAAGTGAGTGAAATTAGGGTGCATTACCCGAATTTTATCTGCTTCAGTATCTTATTGTGTCTCTTATTTAACTAATATTTTATATAATTTTAAGCATCCGCTGTTCTGTGTTCTAATGGCCGAAATACGACAAGAGACGTAATGTGTGAGGCAGACAGCTCCATCTGATTTGTGTTCTCGGTTTAATCTTCAGCAAACAGCAAAATTCTCCGATGTTCCGTCATTCTCTCCCACACATCTTTCCCCTCAGTTCCACTGCCACACACCACTGAAGGAATCTTCCTGTTGTAAAATGTAATAAATTGGAAACGTCTACCATAAACGCAATTTATACCACATTCTTAGGTCTTGTACTTCTGTAGATGTGTTAATAATTGTTACATATTTCAACCGGAGTCCTGGCAAACAAAGTGAAATGTATTTCAGATTCCTATATCTCATATTCCTATTATATGGCTTTCAGATTCCGTAAATATTATCAAAGACGTTTTAAATTAAAGAAAAATACCTTTCAGGTATGTTCAATTCAGAGAGTATTTGAAGAGAGACATAAAATAATGTACGTATGCTAGTTTTCAAAAACTCACAAAAATAAGTATATACTCTTCTGTAAATAAGCGTTTAATCCCAATACTGTGTCTCAATATTTCGAATTCCAACGAACCCCCTTCAACCCCCAACCCCCGCCGAGCTCTTACTTTAACTCTCATGTTTACTGCCGTTAATATGAAAGGTTAGCACTGGAAAGGACGTTAGCTAGTTCCACCCACCTCTTATCAATAAATTCTCGGTACAATTCTCGCATTCCCTTGTTACACATTTGAGTGACCACTTTCTAAAAATCTTTCTCACCAAAACTATAAATATACACACACCTTTTCCCCTGAACTCATAATAACCCTGATATTATTACCATCAGCAAAGTTAGAAGGCAATTCAGACTTTGAACGAGCATTAATTTAATTTTCTTCTATAAGAGATATAAAAAACATAACTAGGCCATCATGCCAGAAGGACGTATCAACAAAATATGCCAATCTGTTTTTATAGTTGAGCTTTATTAGTGTTTATACCCTCCGATGTAACGTCTGTATCTCTGTTTAGATCAGCATTAACATTACGACCTTCTGGTTTCATTAATATACTTACATATCCGAAGAAGCAAACAAGCAACAATTCGTGGTTTGCATTGTTGTTGCAGGTCAGATGTCGGTGACAGAGCAGGAACCAGAGTTTCTTCAGCCACTGGAGAACCACACCGTGACTCAGGGTCGAGACGTTTTCTTCACGTGCATTGTAAATCACCTGGGATCCTACAAGGTACGTGACCTTCAGCAACATGTGTTAATTAACTGGTGTAATGTAATCCGACCAAATTTCGGGTAAAGTTCATTAATATTTTTTTAACTATTTGTATTGAAATATTATAAATCCCTTTGAAGTTCTATATTATTATCATCCATTTTATTTTTATCGATAATGTCTCTCCAGTTTAGTCTGAGAATGTAGGAAAGTGAGGGTTTCATGAAAGAAATATCACCTAAACTCCAATCTGTTTATAGAATAACCCGGGATATCTCTTCTACTTAGTGATCCTTTCAAATGGCTGAAAGCAATGCTTGAATAAAAATTCAAATGCGGTTCCCTCAACTTACATTTCCTTCATCCCTCTTCACCAAGCCAGTAGCAATAACCTTAAGATAGTCTCTGGCCGACAAGAAGAATTCTTCTACTTCTTTCCCATCATCTGAAGTGTTCTAGTTTCCTAACGTGCTGAGTAGTGAAAATATATGAGAAGTAATGCCCTTTATCGGTGAATGAACGCCAGTCATTTCATCGCAAGGTTTTAGATCCATCGTACACTGGATTTAGCTGTACAAACATAATCTGATCAAATATTCAAGAAATTGTTTCAATTTCGTTTTAGATATATTACATGACCGGTGACTATGATATTAAATAGTCCATAATCTCACATTTTATTTATTTAAATTTGTTTTAATATTATTCTCGCATCTACGCTTAGGTCTGCTTAGTAATCCCTTCTTTTCAGTTTTTCATACCAAAATTCTTTATGCATTTCTTATCTCTACTTTACGCGTCAAATGTTACGTCCTGACATTCCAGAAATATGTATTTTTCTGTTGTATTTAATATTATGCACTCATTACTCCCTTGCTAGGTAACATACTCCATGTTGTATCCCAGAAGTATTACAATTTCTCAACAAAATTTTAGGTATAACCCAAGCACAGCGAGAAAATAACATGAAATTAATTTATTTTTGCTTCCCTCTGTAGAGTTTGTTTTGAATATTTCTGTGTAAAACTTTAAAATAAAAGATCCATAATGACGAATATCTAGAACACGCATACAGAATATGTCCTGCGTTAAAACTTGTAAAAGAGAATATTAAGAAATGTATGTGAATAATAAAATATATTCTACAGTTGTAAACTGGATTTTACTGGCTTGTAATTATATCCGATTGTGGGCTTTAGGGATGGCTTTGTAGAACTTAAGCATCTGCTACCACAGATAGACTTATGGAGGAACTGCTAGAATATTGGACAGTTAGATATTTAGTTTAACTGTATTGGTACTTGTGTAGTGCCTACTAACGAACTACATCGATTCGTTAGACCACTTTACAGAATGCATACCAAACTGTAACAAATCTGCTTTAATTAATCTCTGTTTACTTCTATATCAGGCTCATGTCTACTTCGCTGTAACTTTTCTTACTAGCCTAAATTTAGATTACTCACGTGTAACTCCGTTTACCAATTACTGACGTTGGTTAAGACTCCGTATGCTTCCTATTAAGAGTACACGCTCAGAGTACAAGGGGCTTCCCTTATTTGGTTACTCATAGCCCCCAAAGATGTTGAGGGGCAAATTGTTTTCAGGTGTTTTGGTGTTGATGTGAAGCAAAGCTGTACACAGTGGAACGTTCAACTTAATTGAATGGCACAGTTGCAAAAGTGAGTTGGCTTGCAAGAAGTTTATTAAGTCCCACGCGCGCACACACACACAGAAACCACAATCGAATAGAGGAAACAAAGCCCTCCTAACCTCAATCTAGGACAATTAAACAGGATCACAGGAATGTTGCATTCGCTAGGCGAAAGACCCGTTTCTGTCCGCCATGTTCTCTTGAGATTTACTTCAAATGAATTAAGAAATTAAAGCATTTAGTCACTCTGTAGTGTTGTTAAATGGCTTGGAAAATGAAGTTCTTGGCCTTGTAACGCTGCCAAGACAAATGGTGTTTCTGTTTTCAAGATTTTCATCTTTTCCATCCCTTCTTTTCTTTACGAGTTAAATCCACAAGCCTTGGAATAAGATGGAGTTGGTTATTTTACCGTCTGGAATTGTTCTGTTTGACCATTTATCAAGTGTAAGTCATTTCTCTTGAAGGGAAGTAATCTAAAATGTCTGAAATTAATTTGATCTCTTACTTCAGTGTT
The DNA here is from genome assembly GCF_977971745.1 of Zootermopsis nevadensis. NCBI lineage: Eukaryota > Metazoa > Arthropoda > Insecta > Blattodea > Termopsidae > Zootermopsis > Zootermopsis nevadensis. Next base: position 9,527,377 of record NW_028259139.1, on the reverse strand, counting down.
ACTGTATATATGATCCGAGAAAAGTTGAAAGCAAAATGAGAAATCACATATTACAACATACGGAGTTGTTAAAATTATCTCTGCGACGCTTACAAGACAAGTGGCACTCAAATGCGAAAATTCTTTTAGGTCACTCGTTTATCTAACGGAATGGTCACATTAATTAATTGTTGATTCAATATCTGCCACAATGTGATTTTGAAACTTTTGATTCAGTATCATCCTTAATGTGTTTTACACGGGACATACGTATTCTGTAACTGAAGATTTAAAAAATGGCGAGATATTTTTACGTTAGAAAGACAAATATTGCAAAAAAATTAAGATTCAGTAGCGTGATTTCAAATCCATTCTTAATAAAAAATCTTTTATATTAGATGAGACTTATTATCCTAAAAGTCTGTCTTCTCTCATAGATTAAGCTTCAAATAACTTTACTGTTATACTGTGCTAAAACTTCTGCATTATATTATTTAGTAAATTAAAGTTTTTAGCGTATGTCACTGTGCTACAGAAGAAATTAACAGTCTGGTTATTTTAAATAATAACCGAAGTAATCATGCGGGAATTATGTATCGCCGGTTATTAATTTTAACTGTAAGGCTGGAATTATACACAGTCACTGACTCTTTTTACAAATTTCCAGTTGATCACTTTTACTTAAGAAGTATATTTAAAAAAATGTACGAGTGTTTAACTTGCATACACAGTGTTGTGTTCAGTCTGTGAAATTTCTTTGTGTAGTAGCTTCGTTATTTTGATTAACAACATTTTAGCTATGTATTGAAAAGAAAATATTAGACCTATTATGTTACAATCAATTTCTATAAGGAAAATTTAATTAACAAACTCCGTGAACAAGAGTCCTCCGTTAAGAGCTAACAGTACGCTTAACTAGTCAAGATATTCCTCCAAATTTATGGTAACCAAAGGGTTATTGCTATGTTCACAGAGGACCACCAAGAATTCCTGTCCCTACGATATACTTTAATATTATCTTGCCATGTATGCCTAGGTCTCTCTGACAGTCTGTTTCTTCAGACATTTTAAGCAAAAATTCGAACGCATTTCCAATGTCCCCCATATAATTGTAATCAAATAATTTATTGAAATTGGTGGCTTAAATCAAATCCTGGATCGCAAAGAGATATTAGCAGACTCAGATAAATATGAGCGTGTATTTCAGAATAGCTTTAGAGAATTAAACCCTAATGACCAAGTGACACTTCACGTACATTTTCAATAAATGATACAAGAAAGTTTTTTTTATAAATTATCTTGAAGTACGTCACGATTTCTTACTTCTAAATTCATATTTATTCTTGTCTATACATCGTTCATGATCATCTTCCGGACTAATTCGACTCTATATTATTATCTGTAGTTGATATATTGTTGTTAAATAGAATAATATTCTAAAATACTCATAAAAATGTGTGGATACGTTCGTTTCAAATTAGAAGCAGTGTTTCTATTGATGCTTGTAGGAAGTCTGTTACAATTATTTTTTGTGTGTACTAGAACTCGTGTGTTTTCACGTCTTAAGAAGGAAATGAAGAAGTTGAAACTGAATTGATGATTGCGCACACCCTGCCTACAGCACTTCTCGTAACTCAGTATCAAATTTAGTTTTCATTCTTCTAGCAGATTGTCACCGCGGAAACCTCAATAAAGCTAGTGTACCATCTCGCTTTTATCGAGTTTATTAGAGGCACTTCCATCCTCGTACCTAGAAACGCTGCACTCCTCTAGCGGTTATGATTCAGTTACTAGGTAACTGAGTTTACTCCCCTATGGAAAGGAAGTTCCTCCATACCATTTCCGGCCCTTCAAGGAAGACTTCGGGCAAACACTGGATGTAAGAAGAGTTGACAACTCACAACCTTGTTCAGGAAACTCAACTAAAAATATAGATCAGTATATAAAGAAAAATAAGAAATGATCAGGTTTTTGAGGCATCTCTTCGTTTCAAGATTCGGGAGAGACATACGTAATGAGTGTTGTTTGTCTTCGTGACAGTGAAACACAATCTCTGTCGTCTGACGTTGTCTCTCATTGAAAGTATGGACATATTGTATGTTGCAGGTGGCGTGGATCAAATCGGACTCGAAGGCCATACTAGCTATACACACACACATGGTGGCCCATAACTCACGGCTCTCTGTGACTCATAATGGGCACAACACTTGGAAACTGCATGTCTCCAATGTCCAAATGAATGACTCTGGAACGTATATGTGTCAGATCAACACGGATCCTATGAGAAGCCAGGTACACATTGCTCACATGTATCGATAGTTGTAAAGTCACGTTTATTCGATTCAGAATTTAAACAAAGTTGGGATTTGTAGATTGAAATGTTTTTTTCAATTAAATGTACCTCAAATCGGTCTCTTTTTTGTGCATTTGTATGCATTAAAACATTACCTTTCCACTTTAATTTTAAACTGGGTCCCACAGTTTTATGTTTTAAAATATTAAAATAAATAAACTTGACCTTTTACTGTAGGCTCTAAAATATGTTATAATAAATAAAATATAATTATGAAATATTAGACCTAGAACTTTGAATTATAAAACGGGCAGCTGACAAATATATAACGTTCTTCGGGTTTCTTAGTTGCTTGAGTCCACCTAATAAACTTCTGGCCTGCAGGAAACTGAAGTAGGCATCTGTTGCTTTGTTTTCAATAAACTGACATCTTTATTTACAAGTAATTTAACTTAATTAAATTCTAAAATAAATAAATAAACGATTTCAAGAACTTCCTCTTCCTTGTATCTTTTATGTTACGAGGATTGATTTCCCCTTGGTAGGTAGATAAAAATATAAACAATTTTGGTTATAAATATATTTAGGGTGAAAGTAGAAAAATAATATATTTTGAGGTAGAAGCTTGCCAGTAATTTGACTGGCCAAGTGTAACAAACCCGGATTTGAATTCCGGAAATGGCTTGAAAATTTCCAGAACAATATATGGACCATTCTACGCCAATCCAATTAATAATTTTTACCTAAACAAAGCGGTCTGAACAAAAAGTTGATCTCAATGTTTCATGGGCAAGAAAACATACATGAACACATACGAAATTTTAGTATACACCAAAGAGCACAAATTTTAATTGTTTTTATATTATGTGCTTTTAAACTTTTCCTGTCATTTTCGCTTTTGTTTATATAAAATTTAAATACATTTTATACCACTATCAAATTTTTAGGTGTTTGGTTTTTAGATTAAAAAGGGGGCAAGTTCTTACATTTACCCAGAACCCACCATTATCTTAAATCGTCCTTGATCCCAGCCTTCCATGTTTTTACGTATATGTGCAGAAACAGTTGCTTTATTCACCTCCAGCTTCCCATGATTTATTCAAGAATGGATTTTCCAGCTCGTTTCAGTGTGCAGAATATAGAAATAAGGTTAAATTCTGTCGTGACGTCAGAACCGCTCTGAATTTATTACTGTCCCTCGGTCAAGCCGAACGTACCTGTTGATTCACCAGTTCTTATACACGTAAAAGAAAGTGAATTCTACACGATTTCACTTTTTCTTCTCAAAATAAATGTATTAATTAAACGCTGTGTTTGCATTCATTTGGAGTTCTCACAACTCAGCTTAGGTAATGGTCTGTGTTGACTGTCATGCTTTATTCCTGTGGTAAAAAAATTACTTTTAAACTGTCCACTGTCCTTTTCTCCTGTCGTAGTTAAGATATTTTTAGTGTAAACTTTGTTGCCGATGTCAGTATTTCTGGTTTAACGCAGTATGAATTCATACATACCGTCGTTTCGGAAGATATAAGTCTCCATTTTTACGGCTGAAGATTTTTCACCAAATATCCCTGTCATATCAGCGTCATGAAGAAAGAAGCTTAGCGCTGTGTACGCCGTTTTAAATGATGTTCTCAATGCAACCAACATTAAATTTTATGAGAACAGTACCCAATAAGCATTTGTTTATTTTATACAGAGACTGGCATTGATGATACCTACAGTAAATAGTAATTTAACTGTATCTAACACAAACTTTAATATAGTTTACGTTGTAACGTGTAGTTAATTATTCTAGTAAATAATAATTTTGTTTCTATGTTACGGACTGAAATATAAATGTCATAAGAGTTGCAATGTTATTTTAGTTGACAGTTTTAACTCTGATGTTTGTATGTTTAATTATGACTTGGTCGTTAGCATAAATTTTAAAGCAAGAAATCCCATCACCCGGTCGCAGTATAAAAGAAAGGTGTTGGAAGAATTTTTGATTCCTAGATTTCTCCAAAGGTTTTAGATTGTATTCTAAGGTTTCAATAGAGTGGTCCATTCGTACGCATAATTTATACTAATATAGTGTCAGATTGCGTAAAATTGTTCAGACAGAACCTAAACGTCGTCCATGGTTTTAAGGTTTATGAAGCCTTTCGATAGAATTTTATGATTTCAATCAGGAAGGAGATCATGCATGTGGAAGAGAGTGATAATATAACACATTAGTTTTTAAACCTTTCAACTCGTGGTGGTACATATAGGTCCCACTTGCTTTCACAGTGAATAGGTCTATATATTTTATTTGCGTTTCGTCTTATTCTAAGTGTAAACAGAGATTATTTCCTTAAACAGCGTTAACAAATTGATTTTTTTTGTAACGGTAAAGTTTGGTGTTTTCTTTGCGGTACGGACTGGATTCTTAATATCCACTTTACACCGTAAAATGTTAATAATTTAGAAGAATAGTAACTTGTATTGTTTACAAATAATGTGCTATGTGTTTTAATAGAAAGTTCTATGTAAATTTTAAACAATTTTCCTGATCTACTGAGCTGGCAGATCGACCTGTACCTGGACAAACACGTTTATATCACAGACATGCCACACATGTTTACGTCAATCGTTGTTTATTATCGACTGTCAATCTGAAATCTCATTAAACATACCGAGATTACTCGCAAATCCTGGGTCTTTGTCGTACTACAGAGAACAACAGATTCGCTTTTGGTTATCCAGGTAGGTTTGTTAGTAAGATAACTGTCCATCGATTGCTACGCCTTGGTTTAGTTCTTAGTAGGGATAGCGGTGTCTTTATTTTCACGACAGCCATAAAGACGTATTGAGGATGTATGGAAAATGCATGTGTCATATGTACTTCGGCTTTAGATTGACACAAATATTTAGCTTCAAGCTCCGGCCATAATTACTCCTGAGGCAAAAGCCGACTGTACACAACAGATAGGAAGTTTAGAAGGCCTAGGAGCGTGTTTTTACTTGGTGACAAAGAGAATGTTAATGCTCTTGCAGAGAATCGAAGCAAGGTCTCCACCAGGCAGTAACAAGCGACTCTGTTTCTACAAACGCGCTCGTAAAGACTGCCTAGATCAAATTAGTAAATAAGAATGTAGTTGAAATATGATATGTGAATTAAATTTTAATCTATTCAGATTCCAAATGCCTGTAGGCGTATAGAAACAGTGTTAAAAAACAGAAATGACAAATGAAAGCGAATGGAATTATTTGTGCTGCCGTCACATTTCTTTGTTTGTCGTTCGATACGGTGCTAATGTCCGAACAGCTGCTGCTGCGAAGTTCGATACGAGAGCTGCAAACAAGCTCTGCATATCGGCACTTCCAGGCGTGTAAGCTGTAACACTGTCAAGTATGTAATTAAAAGACTCTGCTCACTTTGCCCTAGTCTAGCTCAGTGGTAATGTATTTCGTTTGCATTAGAATATCGGACAGACCACTGGAATATTATATCTTCGGTAACTTCATATATTACAAAACTAACTGATTGGAATATGAGATTTGTATTCACTATTGTCACTTCTCTTAATTTATTTCCTTAATGAGAATATTTTTAAATTGTATTAAGTTAGGTCACGATCGTGTCCTTACTGATTTAATTTTACCCACAATGCACCATATTTCGTTCACTTCTACATAATCTGTTTAGACCCTTGTTGAAAGAGCGTCATTGAATAATCATAAAATAAATCAGTGTCTTGGTTTGATAAGAAGACGTTCAGAATTTTCAAACTAATTTCTTGCAACAGTTGACTCTTAGTGAACAACCATAACAATTTTTCACTGTTTTTCCAACTGACTTAATGATGATTCTTTAATCTTATTCGATGCTAATGACATTTACAGCTGATTCAGCTTTCTTAAATAACGATTAATCAATCAACTTAAGAACTGGAAGGTTAAAATGTAAGCAGGAAGCAGTGTAGATGACTGATTAATATGAATTTTCTGCATTGAGTTTTTAGTTGACAGATAATTTTATTTTATTTTATTTTATGCTAATAACAAATGTAGTTGATTCAGCGTTCTTAAATAAGACATAACCAATAAATGTAAACATTTAAACGGATATAAACGAAAAGCAAAGTGGAGAAGTGATGGATATTAATATTATATATTTAATTCTTAGCTGACAGAAGACGTTTATATATGAGTATACGTGTCGGAGAATGCCTAACGGTTTGTAGGATAGAAGGGAATTTGTTGAGAGTGTGGAGTGGGAAAATTTCCCCCGAAGTAGAACCAGAGGGACACACCTGTTTAGGAGCCGAGGAAATTCGAAGAGAAGCGACCAACTTTCAGGTGTGGTTTCCGTGCATTAAACTAATGAATAGATAGGCCTTAGCGATGATAGCGCAGTATCAGGGAAAAATTATAAGTTAGGAGGAGGGAGACAGAAGTAAAAGGATGCGTGGCTATTAAAATGTAACCAGTGTAAGAGGGATATTGTACAGTGTTTACTGATAAAGTTTCCCGGCTCCTGGAAGGAACTACTAAAAAAGTAAGTTATTTTTTTTTTAAAATGGCGCGATACTTTGTTCGTATTGCGAAAAAATTGTAGCGCTGTGCGGTGAACCGTACAGTTTCAGTCGGGATGTGACAGTTGCGTAAACGTAATCTAGCGGACAGTTTTGTTATCTGGGTGTAGAGAAGTGAGGAGTTTTGTTTTGTTAAAATAGCTTGTAGGGAAAAAAATTAACAGTGGTATAAATTAATTCGCGTTGAATTAATGAATAATTGGAGAAAGTTACTTCATGATAAACTTTGTAATTTCTACTCACATTTTTCCAACTATTATGACCAAGAATTTAGATCTGTTAACATTTAAAATGACGTTCTCAAACATTTCCTTTGGATATTTAGTAGGCCATCTAGACATGAGATTAGCCCAACACAAGGTCACTTAATACATAATACATCGAGTTGTATTCGAACCCTAGAACCCAGCGTTAAAGTGGTTAAAGTTTTTGAGGGTAGGACCAGTGAACTAGGCTATAAGATTGACTACCCACACAGGTAAAAGTATCTTGTAAGTACTTCTGGTAATCTGAGAAATGGCGACATCGGATTAAAAGAGTTCGCTGTACGTAAATGATTTAAAAATTGTGTGGCCTTTTAATCATTATATTTGTTGCATATAGAGATGTGGTAAGGTAGCTACAGTCTGCTGATATAGCGACGTTCGCTGTTGTAGATGGGTAACCTGGACGTAAAAATCCCACCTGACATCTTGGATGACGAGTCCCCGGACGGAGGTGTGGCACCTGAGAACAGTTCAGTGCGATTGAAATGCAAAGCGACCGGTACTCCTGAGCCTACTGTGATGTGGCGACGAGAGGACAGCAGAAACATCGTGCTACGTCACGACGGCGGAAGGGAAAAGCAGGGTGAGACACGCACACACAGACGAGACTAGTAAAAATGTAATCAGAATAGTCCGCCTTCTTTATTAGTTCACAGCGGGTCAAACAATTATCTAAAATTTAAGGATCTCACAGCGACCCATATGAAGATGGTTGTCTTGTAGGTTGACGAAATTTACATATGTTTCTAAAGTGCTTACAGCTTCCATCAACAGGGCGATTTTGTAGGCACTAACCACTTCTGAAACGTTAGTCAGTTTCTACGAGACTATATACAGTGCAGCCACTCAGAAAACAGGCATGTAAAAATATTTTTTTTAAATAAATTATAATTAGATGGGTAAGATGAATAGCACGCATGGGAAAATGATAAATGCATGTAAAATTTTAGTCGAAAACTCTGAACGTGTAACACGACTTGGGATTTAATGTGTGGGAATGTGGAGTGGATTTATCTGGCTTAGGATAGGGTTCTGTGGTGGACTTTTGTGAATTCGGTAATGAACATGTAAGTTCTAGTGAAAGACACAAAACGTCTTGACCACGTAGTGACTATTACCGTCTCAAGAATAATTGTATCCTGTACGGAATTTTATAGTTGATTGAAGAATGTATTAACTTTAATTACGTTTATTGTAAGGTCGCGAATATCAGATCTAAATTTATAAAATCTCCCCCAAAAAATTTCTGATTTTACACAGAGTTGGTACCTGAGATCTATTGATAGTACGTAATATTTATTTTAAATATTTTTTTCCAATTGTTTTTATGTAATGAAATTCTATGTGAATATAAATGATCCTGTGCATTTTAATATTTTCTATGATTTATTAGTTTCCCCATGTCTATAATTATTAGTTCTACGCGTTTTAAAACATCTACTATTAGTTAGGTTTGCCACTAACTCTTTTTTATCTGTCATGCAATAATTCAAGGAATAGATTTTAAAAATTTGTTTAGGCATATTTTACGTTCCAGTTTTTATGAAATTTGTCTATAGAAGATAAAAGTCTTTATTTTTCTGCCCGTATATACACAGTCATAGTCATTTATTTTCTGTTCTGAATAGGTCATAATAATTGACATCTCCACAAAGCTGAACCCAATATACGTTACGTGGATGTATTCCGACATACTTACAATTGTCCTTTGGTCTTCTTATACTCTTTATGAACGAATATCCACAGGCTTTCATCTCTTACGTCATAGAATAAATTGACCAAAACACACAAAGTAAACATATTCCATCAATACTGAAATATTGGTTTCTCTTTGTGGTATGGAACAGTAGTTTTCTTTTGATTTCCTTCTATTTGAAGGTGAAGTTGAGTGTCGATTATCCGTGCTGATTGAGGGAAGCAGTGGCCAGGATAATAGAAAAACTTTATTAATTAGAATTGTATTTTATTATTATCCATATAAGAAAAACGTATACTCATATTTCTGCATAGAAACATACGTAACATATATGAAAATACTAAACATTATTTCTTAAAGTAATTTTATCAGAAATTCCTTGATTTTTGTTTAACTTTCTGTTGGCCTGTTCTGTTTCTTTGCGCGTGCGCGCGAATTTGTAAAATATCGGCAAAATTAACGTAATTTTGTTTTTCTACGAAACAAAGCAATGTCGCAGCAGCTGGAGACATAACGCGTTAAGAGTAGTTAACAAATATATAATTACATATAGAGACAAAATGGAACCCATATAATCGGCACATTACTGGAGATGTTTAACTTAAGATATTATATATATCCCATTTTTTGTCTTTTGTTTGAACATTTCTACCTGTCGCATTTTTAACATTTGTTATTTTGTTTCTGATATGGTTAACGACTCTGTGTTACGTTACCCAAGAATTCATAAAAGTAATGTTAGCTGTGTCATAAAATTTTGTGTAAAATTTATGGAAGATGCCCTTTTCTGTGACAGCATCGCTCTTGTTTCTTAAAAAAAATTTGCAAACTAATTGCATTTTTTCTTCTTTAGTTCTTATCTAAGAGAGTTATTATATCAGCCCAGGAAGGTGGAAGCACACCCAGGAATGCTAGCTTAGTTACCGTGTACTCTTTTATTTTATCTTACGAATAAAATGCTGGAGATAAAAGTTAAAAATAAAATATTATAACATATTGGTCTAGATTCTATAAAATGTACGTCTTTTATCCGATAACACAATAAGTGGTTCCTCTACTTGAGTGAAAGCAAATTAGGCTACATGAATATTCATAACTACGATCAAGATGGCGCGCACAAAACAACGGAAGACTGCATGGATGACGTAGTCTGTGATTAAGGGACGTAGAGTTGCATACGTTCTGGGGGTCCACGCATCCTGAGACACTTTGTCTGTCTTCTAGGATCTGCTCTTGATGCATACAAGAATAACTCCCTTGAACATCTTCTGAATATTAATGGCGTATAAGACGCAAAGAGGTAGGGGGTTAGAAGGAAATTGAAAAGCGGTCATAAACTTTCTCTGTAGTTGTGTTTTCGGAATGAGTTGGGTTGAGAAGGGAACGCTGGCCCAGGGGAAGTAACTGAAGAGGGGGAGGGGAAGTCTTACCCACTTTTGCGGTGCGCAGTGTTCAGCGTCCCGAAAAGTATAAGCCTCCTCGGTTTCCGTCAGTTTTTTCTACTTAGTTTAACTTTGTAAGGCTTAAAGACGAATATTATTATTATTATTATTATTATTATTATTATTATTCATGTGGTAATATCCCCCCCAAGTTCTCTTTTTCGCTTGAGATAGCAAAATATTTCTCAACATGTTTCAAGGACGACCGCATACATCAATATTTTCTCACGCCAGTTACTACCTTCTATTCAGAATAATCCTTTTGTTTCACTTTAACTTATACCGGTCCTGTACTCCTTTGAATTTTCATTTCATTAGGTTACAGTCGAATGGTTCTGTGGGTACAGTACTGAGCGGGCTGGTTTAACAGAAAATTTCTAACTTTTTCGGGACATTTTCTTTTTCTCGCAATGAAAACTTTTATCAATTGTTAAGAAACTTTGAATCCGATGTCTTTGTGCAGTTTCTAAAACGACGAAATAACGTAACGTTTTCGAGCGTCGGTAAATAATTCTTTCAAGGTGGCACACTCATGTATTCATTTAAAAAAGCTTACGTTAATGATGCGATAGTCAGGGCAGATTACACATCGTTCGAGCTCGACTCTAGTGGAGTGCGGGTAAAAAATTTGGAGATAAACTTCGGCCTTGGGCTGAATAAGGTCAAAAGGTCCTAAGGCCGAGCCGGGTAAAAATCTAAAAATGTCTTTCCGTACAGACCCCTAACTACAGGTCCATATAAGAGGTGTCGGCCAGGACTACTCAACTATTAGTGTCTAAAATTATTCGGCTAAAGTGGTTGAGGTTTACGTTATTTTCCTCAGTTGTAATACAACTGTTAAATCGGGACACACGGCGACTACGGAAGTCTGTGTTTGACTCTCCGTAAAATAGTCATCGACTTGTGAACTATAGTTTTTGTGGGCAAAAATCATAAATATTCACACAAGAAGACGACTGTATCCTGAGATGATACGCCGTATAGTCTGGTCAAAGTTTAACGACTTTAAGTGTTACATACTGCCTCCATCATCAGGGCGATGAGTGTCCTAATGACAAAGGCGGGAAACACCTCTGAAACGTCGGTAAGTTTATACTACAAACACAGAATCTCAGAATACATCAGTTTTTTAGTCGTCACTGTAAAACCTAATATTTTGATAAAAAAAATTTACGTATTAATTTTTTTAGATTTTACTTGAATTAAGTACTGTATGAATCTGTTATATATTAAAAATTGTGTACATAAATAGAGCATTAAATTCTGTAGTTATTTATTTATATTTCTTTCTGACCTTAAAGCATAATTTTAAGCTACGAATTTCCGAGAATTTCTTGATATATTCCGTCAAAGGCCAGTGGCTTGGAAACACGTCTTGCAGAACAGTTCCGTTTATTTCCACACAGCCATTTGGCTTGGTGCGAATATGCACTATGATTACATTTATCTACAGAAAATGATTGGAAGTTTAGTCAAGTTATAGGCTATACGTAGTGACGACGGACTCAGCTCGAATAATGTTAAAAGAGGAAGTGTTACGGGATGAATGGATAAATAAAAATTCTTAAACTTGAAGGAGTACAGATATTTGATTCAGGATATCTTCCACATAAGAATCCGTGTGGGGTATCTTGACTCTCTCACTATCAGAAACACTCGAGAATGAGCAGGGGGTGGTAAGGGGTATTATCCCTACCAAGAAAGTCTGCGTGCTACCACTGAGCTTCACTTTAACAAGATGCGGCGAGAGAAGACGAAGAAGGCTCTTAAAGGGGAGTAAGGAAATATCCGATACCGAAGTGAATATTGGGAATAAGAAGATAAACTTCCCACTGCCTCCTCAGTAAAGTTGCCCTCTTGCTGGTAGTTCTCCTATAGTCAAGCATCCACCTCGGTAAATCGATACCAGACGGAAAAATAAAGACTTTATTTACGTATACGGATTTAGTTTGGACAGAATCGCATGGTTCTATCGACCTATCTTTTTTCTTCTTTTCTTTTCTTTTATTGTTCTCCTTTTCATTTCTATACTCGTCTCTTTTACTCCCTTCTTTAACCGTTTCATTTACCACTGTAAGCCATCTGTCTTTTAGATGTGATCGATGTTTTACCCCCAAGACGTACTTCGAGCTTATACTAATGTACTCTTTCTCAGGACCTCTTTCTTTTCGTAAGTTGTATTTAAATAAGTATACTCAAGTAGGAGCGTTACTCGTTCTGATAGAAAGTTTCTATTCGATGTCGTCGTCATTCATCTCTCTCTCTCTATTTTATCGTGTGAACAAATTTTTATTGCCGTCGGACACAAGAAATCTCTGTGATATAAACGTAAACCAACTTCATCGCCTTCAGAAACTCAAATCAGAGATACTAAACCACGTACTGTCCCTGAAGGATTTGATGTAGTCAGAGAGTCAGAATCGTAAAGAAGCTTATACATTTGGGAATCGGTTTACCCATTTCACAAATTCGTATTTTATAATATCTATATTTGCGCATCAATTCTGAGAACATGGTAATTTAATGGAACCAATATTCCTTCCAAAGTTACAAATATTTGCATTGCATAAATTTAATACATTTCTCAAGATAAGTCATAAAGTTACCTCTGAAATACCTTCAAACAAGTGAAATCCCATGAAATTCACAACTGCACACATTTTATGTTTGTATAATATCTGTTTAAAGCTTCGTGAAGGACATAATTGCGATTTAAAAACTTGTTTCTACTTATCGCTAGAGATTTGATAGTTTGTTAGTTCTTTGATCTTTAAGCACGTGCGTCTATGCATGGAGACCCTCCGTAAATAAACAGATTCAGTTCGCACGTTCATAAACGTACCGTGGATTAGTATGTAAATCAGTTTACATCTATAGCAAGGTGAACTTATCTTAGCTTACAGGAAAAATGGCACTCATAATTATGATTTGGACAAATAGGCTACCGGCATGGTCTTGTACTTATGTTTATTCATATATTAAGCAATTTTCATATTGAGTATTCCGTCTAAAAAATACGATTAACAGCTGTTTTAATAAAGTTAAGTTAAGTATTTTTTAAATGTTATTTCAAACGGACAGACTAATACATTGAAAATAACAGGATTTTTCGTTGTTTTAGCTGTCCTTTATATTTTAATTTTGCTCCAGAACATACACAAAAGTGAAGACTTTATAAAATATATAAATTATACTTTCTGGTATAAAATATTTTATAATTTAAGCCTAGTGTTTCAATTTGTTTTGTTAGATCTTATAATGAGAGACTCTCTGCTTTCTGAATATTAACCTTTCAAAGTCCAGTGGGACGTATATGAACAACGCGCTTTAAAAAAAATTAGTAAAGCTTTATTTCGCATTTATGTGTTTTGTGTGATTCTCACTGTAAACATGGATTATTTTCGTAAACATCGTTTATCTTTGTGTTGGTGAAGTTTTGTGTTTACTTTGCAGTAAGGACTGGATTATTAAATATTATTTATGTGATATTCGTCTTCAAATGGCTGAGGTAAAGAACCAATTATTATTTTGAAGAAGAAACGATTTTTTGTAGCTACATTACTATTAAAAAAAATATTTTTTATTATTTCTTGTTCTTTAATTTTATATTTCTGAAGTCTTAACCTCGCCACAGCAAAGCCAAATATATAAAGGGGTGTATGTAACATCTTAATCCCAGGGTGGAAAGCCACTGTGTATCCAGCCAGCAGCTGCCAATATCAGTAGCCACCCCTGCCATCAGTCTTCCTTGTTCTCTTGGTCTGGAGTTTAGGTCGTGCGCCCGGGGTCCAGCCACAACATTTGTCTTGCTTTCTTCCGGTCCGTCGGATCCACTGGCCGCCATGCGAAATCCTCGTCTCTCTTTCGCCCGGCCGGTTACGTTTCGTTACTAACTTCTGGTTACAGCCCTCAGCATCTACACACACCTCTTCCCGCTCGCTCTCTCTCTCTCTCTCTCTCTCTCTCTCTCTCTCACGCCTCAACTTTCACCGGAAACGTCCGACCGGAGCGTAATGCAGTTACAAAGATTAAACATTACAGATACCAGGCAAGTTAACACAGCGGTAACACGGCAGATGTGTATTCAGAAGTAACCGGATCTGCTGTCAACCATATCACCGATTATCCGCAGTGGTATTTTTTGTGGTTTTCCTCAGCCGCTCCAATTAAAACCCGGGATATCAACTTGATAATGTAATGAGCGCCACCACTTCCAAATAATTACCTACTCAGTACTCATGGTCTATATATTCTCATTGGATGCTGTATAAAATGTGTTGAAATAGCGTCGTTAAACAGCACAGGAAACAAACAGTATTATGGTAGAAAAGGTAACGTTAATATCTGTGCTTAAACATCAATCTATGGAAGAGTTTACGGGAGTAGTTGCAAATATGCATCCATTCTACACCTTTTGTCGCTACAAGAAAATATCCCCGGGTACCAGTTGGATACTATTTTGGAAAGTCACCATTGATGATAAAAGTTTAGACTCAAAACAGATCTAGTAGAATATTACTCAGTAGAAGTTGGATTTTAGATTCGTTAACTTCATTTTCATAGTTTCGTACTTACACATTTCTTTTTTCCCGCTACCACTTAGGAATACGTTTACACTGACGATGATGTTATTCTGGATTGTAACGCCGTGCAGATTCCTAGCTATAAACCGACGTTTCGGAGAAAATCTCCATCTTCAACACTACGGCACAACCCAGAAGACCCTCAAAATCTAACATTTACACTGACCTTCAAATCTTTATATTTTTAACTGGTCAATGTTTCCATCCCTTAATATTCCAAAATCAATTCATCCTCTGCAAATACTGTATATAAAACACTGTTTATGTTTGTATTTAACGTTTTAATTAAAACATAATTTAATTTTTGGTGTTACTTTGATGATATCTGTTAAGTACCATACCCAGCTAGTCCACAAAGACATTTCACTTTTACTGCGTTAATTACAAAAGGATTTGAGGTCCTCGCAGCTGTGAATATTTTGATGTTGTTCTTCTGGTTTTGACGCCGTATAGACTCGTAGATATATATAATACATCTATCTTTAGCCTTGAAGATGAAGGCATTATTTTTTTTCGAAACGCTGGTATCTACATATGAGTTCACATTACGTCACAACCGAGGACAACATCGATTTTATGTAACTGAAAGAAAGTAACAAGTATTAATAGTGTAACAACCTTAATGATATCGTGAACTTATTTTCTGACAGCGGTGAGATCATTTGACGGAGAGACGCTGTTACTGAACAACATCCAGAGGACGGACATGGGAGCCTATCTCTGCATAGCAAACAATGGCATCCCACCACCTGTCAGCAAACGCTTCGTAGTTCAAGTTCAGTGTGAGTGAGCCATCATAATTAATATGGGGGAACTCGTATATCCACTGTAAACAAACACAAGGGGAAAAAATTTAATCAAATTTGTCGTAATTCAGCGTCTGTAGATGGTTGTGAGTTGTATAATTACATTATTTTGTACCAGACTGTTTGTGTGATTTATTTATGAATGAAATGTTGACTGACTATTACTTTGGCAAATATTATTTGCCGAGGATGGCAAACCCAAAATCCCAGTGCGGTCACCCAGAAGGGTTTTATAAACACTCGCGTTTTATTTTGAGTAAAATCACACTTCATCAATAAATCGTGAATTATTTAGACGATGTCCTCAACATAAATGCATTATTTCAACGTTTTGTATTCTTTATACGCGTGTATTGAAATCTGGCATTGTTTAACTAACACGTTAAAATTTGTATGAGCCAATTCATATTGACCCAGAGTGATCCCATGTAAGACCTACTTTGTGTGGCTCAAACTAAAATTTATCCAGTCCTCAAAAACACCTCCACCTTCAAAATAAGTAGATCCAACAAACACCCAAATAATTTTATAGTTAACACAGATTCGCTTCCGTAATTTGTAAGAGGTCGATTCATTTTACGAAAACTTTATTAAATCTGCGTAATTGTATTTTCAATTTCTAAATATCCTTTGTTCCCAAACACTCGACCAAACATAATTCTTGGCCCTTAAGGCATTCTAACGCCTCAAATGCTTAAATTCTTGAAACAATATAATTTCCACAGTCATACGAGATCATTGGTGTGTTGTTCCCGCTAGCAATTAGCTGCAGTGTATTCTGTAATCTTATTAGTACTTCATAACGATCTAATAATTATCTCTTGAGTGGCCAATTAGATAAAGTTAAAACAAGTCTCTACCCTAATGAGTTAGGGAAGATAATTGAATTTGTTTTACCAGTATGGCTCCTGTAGCGTTAAATGCTACGTTTTCCGTGACGAGACTGTGGTTTTCATAGAAAACTACTTCTTTCGAGTAAGGTTTTTAAATTATTTTTATCGCATAATCCTTTTTGCTGTGAAAAATAATAGTTTTTGGACCCTTATTTTTATTCCTTTCGCTGTTTCTTTTCTGCTTGTTAGTTTCTTGTTATTCCCCATTCTTTCCTGTGCTTTATTGCCTTTTCTCCAGATATTTTTCCACAATTAATTTTAATAAAGCCACAACTATATTTAATTCAAAGTTAATAAATATACATTAATTACGTATTATGTAACATACAAATTATTTGTACGATTTCTGTTAATTTCGTATAAAACTGGCACACTTTTGTTTGGGTCACTGGAAAGTAATAGTTACATTAGACCTAACTAAATACAATCCACTTTATAGGACATATTTTTATGTAGACCACAAATGTCAAATATAATAGATACTCGTTCGTTAACTTCTGATATAAAACACGCGAAAATACATATTGTCAAAAATGATCTCTCCTATATGCGTTAATTTAATGTGTTTTACGGGAAAAAACAACACGAAATGACGAACAAATTGATGTATAAAGTTTAACATTCTGGTTTTTAGTATGATACCGTAATAGTAATGCTTACATTTGATATATACATTTCCTTTGACACTCTTATGACGACACACGGAAGCTGAAAGCCAGGTAAAAGTGTTCAGCGGGTTTGTTTCTGATTTGTGAAAGACATCTATTTTGTTCGTAAAAAATACACTTAAGAAAAACAAAAATTTTGAATCGCACTTTGTTTTAAATCTTCCGTTAATTCGCTAAACAGAAAATCTAATAATAAAACAAATAAACTAATGAGGACATTTGTTCGCTCGATTTTATGATTTGTCCATTTTAGGTTTTTATAACTCTGCCAATCAGCAGCAAAGATTAGGATGTGTTTTGAGGTCTTGTGGCTTATGATGCCGTAACATTTTCTAGGTTATTACCAACATTTTTAGGAACGTGCTGCCTACATCTTAGGGTAGAAATAGACAAAGGCCATACGT
Organism: Zootermopsis nevadensis; assembly: GCF_977971745.1. Lineage (NCBI taxonomy): Eukaryota > Metazoa > Arthropoda > Insecta > Blattodea > Termopsidae > Zootermopsis > Zootermopsis nevadensis. The sequence continues at coordinate 9,509,785 of NW_028259139.1, read as the reverse complement.
CCCTCTTCTAAAACGTCGATAACCACTTACACGGCATCATATCCAAGAAGTCCACAAGCTACGGCTTCAGAGTCGTGAAGAATGTAATCTAAAAAATAGAATTTTGCCAGTATTTTAAATCTTTAAACAATTTTACTTTTGACAGACTTAAAAAAATTATTCATGGATTACCATTATGTTCTACATACAGACAATAAAAACGCTATAATATATAGAAATCTAGCTGTTTTTTGTTAAAATTTTAGAATCTGTTCATTCGGTTGCTAGGTAACGCAGATGCCATCTGCAGGCTGTATTATAGTGAATGGCCGATAGATGGAATCTTCACTCTCGTGAGAAGCGCAAATTTCATGTGATATATGTGATTAGTTTACTTGAAAGTAAAAGTGGAGTTTATAAATGCAAATCTAAGATAATTAAACATCTGGGAATACCTTATGGAACACATGGGTTTGGCGAAACACATTGTGCAGATCAGTGTTGTAGAAGATTAATTTTTATGTTTCCTACGACTAGAATGTAGTTTGTAATAGAGTATTTATAATTAATGTATTTAAATAAGGTGTTCTTTTTTACCTGTAACGAGAAATCCTATTTGTAAAATGAAAGGAATATATAATATATTTATGTTAATCGTTACGTTATCCTTACAATGTTTTAAAGTTATCAGAACAATGTTACGTAAGTAAACGAATAGGGTTCTGGGAATTTTTCAAAGCTCATTTCTACTTAGTATCTGCTGATAATAAGCTTACACATACACAACGTCTTCTTAATTACATAAGCGGTCTACTTTATTACAGAAAGACTCATTTAATATGCTGTATGTTGACGTAAATGCGGCTGACTTAAACGAACAGAGTAGGTTGTCAAGACTGTAACACTTGCAAACTTTTCGTAGGAGGTCCTGAACGTAAATTTGAATTACAGTTGAATCAGTGGGTTGGTCAGTCTTTCGGTAATTCAAACAGCTAGTCATATTGGTTCGGTATTCGTTTCGTACGGAGTCAGTCAACAGAAGATACCGCTCTGTTCGAACCGCCATTCGGTTGCAATCTACCTGACCTACGTGTGGGGTTCTCGTGTTACAGTTCACCCGTTGATTAAAGTCCCTAATCAGCTCGTTGCCGCGCCAGTCGGAAGCAATGTGGACATCGGATGTGACGTGGAGGCGTCCCCGAAAGCAATGAATAGTTGGTTTAAAGAAACAGGTAAGAATTGTAATTAGAAACAGAATGTCCTCTTCCTTTCCCGTCATATAGGAGTTAAGATTTGGTGGATAGTAGCCAGAAACAGGGATGAGTGGAAATAAATTCTTTTGGAAAGCCGTGGCCCACTTCGGCTGTAGAGCTAATGATGATGATGTGTTAATGATTTTTATTGTAAACATCGATTATTTCCTTAAACAGCGTCAACTTGTTTATACTTGTAATTGTGAATAGTTGTGTTTTCTTTGAGGTACGGACTGGATTCTTAAATATTGGGACCAGCATCGAGTTTAAAAGGTTAATACTAGTATTTATGTTGGTTAATGCAAATAGTGAACTACCATGGTTCATATGGCAGACTCAGAGAGAAATGGGGATTATAATTACATTCTTCTCGAAATATTTTTAAGAAAAGACAATTAAAAAGGGTGGAATTGGTGAATATATTGGAAACTCGTAAAATATTTTATTCGAAAGATCTGAATGGAGACGGGTATAGTTGAATCATCAAATTAAGATTTATTTTGAGCAGTGTGTGTGTGGACTGGCCTCGCCTAAATTAGGATAGGATTTATCGGTGGCCTCTTGTGTATATGGTAAGAACCCTTCGATTTATATAAAAGACAAACTATTTATTGTCCAGCTGAGTGACTACAAAATTCTCAAGAACAACTATGGCACATTAACAAGAATATTAATTATTTGACGTATTATCGTTATATAGATGGTTTGTTCGGTTGTATGCAGTGGAAAGTAGTAGCTAAGGCGACTTAACTTCACGCTCAGACTTCCCGTAAAGAGCTTTACGCTGTTGTAAAAGGAAGCATGTAGTGTCTGATCTTCCTAGTGTCCTCATTGCTTTAAGCTAATCACTTTACCAGCATCATTAATCTTCATTAATCATTCACGACCGCACAACGATAAAAACTCGGCGATATTTTTACGGTCCATTGGTCTCAGCATAAATCGAATAAAAGTGTTAATGTTTTATTACGGTATTTTTTAATCAATTGTATCAGTAGCATGGAGCACCGAAAATAATGATGGGGAAATTTCGTGAATTTCCTCAGTATTTCGAGACGAATATCGGAGTAGCACGTTTAAATATTCCATGGCCACTTCCTCCATGGATATTTTTAATTTATTTAATGAGATCATTCTCTTATTTTATGTGATTAAGTAAATGTTGCAGTTAATACAGCATTGCTAAAAAGTCCGTGCAGTTGCTGTCTCCATCATCAGGGCGATGATGGAGGCAGCAAGGACCTCTGAAACGTCGGTAAACTTATACCAGATTACACAGCACAACAACCCAGAAGACAGAAATCTTCAAACACAAACATTGTAGAAGTTAGATTAAATCTAAACGCGTTAATAAAGCCAATCAACAGTTCATACAATTTGCGTAAAGTCGAAGTTTTCCTGTAAATAGACATTTTAGAGCTGTAACTTTCGGTTTCAATTAGTGTAAAATTCTGTCATATTTCTTTTGAGTTTTACTTATAAATGGATACGAATGTTTTGGGTTAAAGAGCGAACTAAACGTCACTAGTGAAGATGTGAACTTCACCAGTAAAATTCACTTAGAGACAATCTCTGTTTCGTCAGAAATCCTTTGTTAAAAAAAAGGACTTTAAAAGAGCTATCAGTTCTAATTACTTTCATCACTCATTTCCAATTACCTATATAACCATTAATTTCCCTATACACTTATTAAAAATTTCTCTCCTCAGCATGAATCGTTAAACCATAACCATTTTGAGGTACTGAACTGTGATCTGTGGATAGAAGCCATTTTTCAGGCCAGTTTCCGATGGTGAAATCGATATGGCTCTCGTAACCGGATGACAAGGGTTGAGCACCATAAGTGACCTCATTACCTCTGACTGTACGCCATGCACTTCGGCTGCTATGGTGGTCACTGCTGAACAAGCTCGCGACCCATCAATATACCGGGACTACTATCGGAAATCGAACCCCCCCCACCCATTACACCCTACCACCGATAATTTGAAGGCAGTATTTCTACTCAGAAATCCGTCGCTGTGCTGTTGCTTTGTTTCATAAATTAGTAGTTGATACGAATCACTTGTAAGGCAACATACTGGATAAGAGATAAAATGACCTTGAATATCATTATTTTCAACTATCAGCTTTCCAGAAAAGTTTGATTCTGTCTTGAGTCACTTGAATCACGTTTTGCCTTAATATTTATTTCTAAAACATCCGTTTTAATATTATATTACTTCCTATGCCTTTTCTTTAGGTTTCTTAGACTGGATTTTAAATATATTTTTATTTCAGCGTTATGGTACGTGTTTATCCATCTCATCCTACTTTATTAATAATATTAGACGAAGAAATCGTGAATCTTTATTTTACGTCATTTCTGCAATCTTTCTGTAACTTTTGACTTTTTTCTGTACGACAAAATTTTCGACACATTGGTTGTCTATATAATTCAATTAAGGAAATGCAAGTTTATTTTAATACCAATGTTAATGTCCGAGTTGTTTTCCCACCAATACCTTTCAAAATAATTATTTTCTTAAAATTTCGTATTATCATTTTGACACAAGAGAAAATATTAGTTTCTATATTTTAATTTTTATCTATCTACGGGTTCGTGAAAACAGCTGAGTATAGAGTGACAAAAAACCTACACTTTAAAATAGGTCATGGCTATTTTTTTAAATATTATTTACTCGTGTTCATTATTCATGATCTTGCTATCTAATTTGACACTATGTAACTACTGCAATTGAAGCAGTGTCATTAAACAACGTAAAAATCAACAATTTTCTTTGGACAGAGAAGGATATGATAGATTTGAGTTTAGGCAATAAAACAAGTTACTCTGATTGGGAAAGTGTACGAAGTGTCTAGAAATAAACAGCCTTTATAACAGCGCTAGCCCAGATTGGTCGTAAAATTTCGCCATTTTGTTCGTTTCTGTAGTTCATATAATATATAGTGATGATTTTATCAAGCCAAGATCATAGTACGTTTATGATTTTTGTATTCAGTTGTGCATTATGCTGTGGTATAAGAAGCCCGTTGAAATTTGACGGGTATTGAGTATTTACAGTGTTCTCATCCCTTTGACGTCTTTGGTCGAAATCGATTATGTATCTTGCGTTTCAACTTTTTCTTCGAAACATATTTAAGAAGCCACTCACAGACACGACCCTGATGATATTCGAACCTGTCATTGTACTAATGAAGAAACTTCCGAAATCAATTACTAATTCATATTTCGTCTTTAACATTTTATTAATTTTCATTGGCTTATAAAGAGAAACAGTTTAATAGTTGGCCTCGGCGAATAAGCGTAAACCACTAACAAAATAAGCATTCAGACTGTTTTTGCTTCAAGTTAATAAATATTATTCATTTGAGTAAGTCCGTCGTGATATGATTGCTTTGATCTTTGTGTTGCGTTTATTACAAAGGAAGCCATAAACATGGTTGAAATTGTTCCAACATTCTGTTCAGTTATGTTGTTCTTATTCAGACAGAGATGGAACTATACGTGTTAATTATTTCTGTGAAGGCAATTTACTTGGTAGACAAGCTTCTGATTGTGAAAGGGACGATTGTAATGGGTTTTATTTATTTTCCACATATTTGTGATATTAAATAAAAAACAGCGAAGTCCTTATTCGAGCAGTAGGGGATACAACAATATTTTTCTTTCGTGTTATAGAGGTAGTTTATATAAAAATTGCATGAAGTTAAAGTTATTTGTATGGTTTCATTAATATTTGTATGCAATTAATTGAATCCCAAAGAAATTTAAAAATAATCGACTGCGGATTGAAACTGACCACTCGTAATGCCATCGATTATACTGCTTGTATCGTCAAGTACTGACGATGAAGACAGCGTGTTTCCCAGAAACGTTGGCACAAAGACATAATACCAAAGGGTACAACAGTCGATGTAACAATCGATATTGATATCGACGTTAAAAGCTCAGAGCCTACTCGTAAAAACTTAGGTTAAGTAGGGTCATGTGAATATAATTTATAGCTGATTAAAAAGTTCAAACGTGTTTGTTAGAAGGCAGACGAAAAATAAGGTCTCATTTGAAGTGTAGTATCTGATTCTGAAACTCTCTTCCTTTATTTTTTAAAAAAAAACAATTTGCATGTATCTGAAGACAATTAAGATTTGAGGATCTTACTGCTGAATTTTAAAGATGGCTGGCTGTCTTCTGGGTATTTTGCACAGTGTAGTCTAATAGTTTATTTACATTTCGAAGGTGCACACTGCCTCCATCATCAGAATTATCAGTTGTGAAGCAAAAACACGTGTTTGTAGTACTACCTCTCTCCTTTGATGCTATTGATTTAAACTTCGAGAAGTTTCTTTTTATAAAGTTCGTAGTAGTGAATATTTTTTTCTCTCTTGTAACTAAACGTAATGTTGTATAATAGGAGAGTTGGTGTTGGGTTACAATGGACAAGTTGGTTCTCTGCTCTCTCTCTCTTGTGGCCGCAGTAACGTTACTGCGTGGGTGCTCAGTCATGAAGATTCACTGTACCAACCCGTGAAGCCTTTGGTGCTTTGGGGTGCACCTATATGTTGAGAAAGTAGAGGGGTCTCTGAAACACAATGTAATCCCGGTCTAGATAAATGCGGGAAGCGATAAATAACGCGTGGATATTGGATGCAAGTCTCAAAAAGTGTTTACCTACCTCCATTTTATGTGAGAATATTGTTTGCTTTCCTTTCAGCGTGTGTTTCGGGACCATCATAAATGACACAGGAAAAAAAACAGGTGACTGTCATTATACGCGAGGGTTATATTCCTGTGAAATGCTGCATACATCAAAAACACGTAAAACCGAAACTTACAAAGGCCCCGTGAATTTTCTGAGTGCAAAGACACATAATCAAATTGCATGTCTTACCACTTTTTGAAGCTCGGTAGATAAACAATAATTTGTTCTGCTGTCTGTAATAAATTAAAAGAATCGCCTTGATGATGGAGACAGAAAACTCCTCCGAAACGTTTGTTAATACCTACCAGACAATACTGTACTACTTTCTATACAACAGCCATCTTTATTAATCGTCGCTGTGAGGACTTCGGTATACACTTATGATTATTTGTCGTAAATATTTACGGTTATTTGGTATTTACTGAAAAGAAACAGCACAAGTAGTTACTAATTCGTCTTAATGTTATTAAAATTAAGCATTATTATTATTACTTTATATTTTGCCTTCTTTCTAAATACTGATGATTAATTGGTGATTCGAGACCAGTGGAAATCCCCTCCTATAAGTATTTTAGCCTTTGCGAGGTTTTCTGAGCGTTTCTTGAGTGCTACAGTTTAAAACCGCATAAAATAATACATTTACAATGTATTGTTTCTCAATAACTTCATTAAAACAACATAACTTATCTATAATCCATTGAATGACGTAACAACTACAGTGGACTAACTAGGGGTTTTGTGAAACTGCTGTTTAGTGACATTTCACAGAGGAAAGTTGTCAGTACCGTACGTCAGAGGCATGGCGATGTAAATCCTCTGTAAATCCCTGGCATGACTGCTAGACTGTGAGCTTTACAGGGTCCGGGTCACACCTGTTCAGAAGCCTCTGGTAAGCCGTAGACCTTAATGGACGTTCACGTCTGGGCCTGAGGGCCAGAACATAACACTGGCCGGCTATAAGCAGGCGCTGCAAGGTGACTCCGTAGGGTACAGTCAGACTGTGGTCTCCTGATCACATATGCGTAAAGGCGAACTGTCCACTGAGAAAATTAGCGCTGTAATACAGCAGCAACTAAGTTATATTCTGAGGGTCCCTCGATTAAACCCAAAAACTAACTGTCCTAAACTACTCTTTTTAAACGATATCCTTTCTGAGAAGCTGATAGTAGCACAGTCGCCCGCTCAGTTTTCTGTTGTTTATCGATCGCGAATTTTCATTGTCCTTTTCGCAAGCGTCCGAAATCGGTCCCTATCCAGAGCCAGACGAATCCAATCTACATCCTCTAACCGTATCTTTATAACATCCATTTAATATTATCCTTCTATCTACGTAATAGATGTTCCGAGTAATCTCTTCCCTGTAGGCTTTCCAACCAAAATGTTATACGAATTTCTGATCTATCCAATGTGCGCTCGGCTAACCTCGCATTTTGTTTCCTTCATTTGATCATTCTAATGATATTTGCTAAAAATTAAAATTATTAATACTAGAGCCGCCTTTGTACACGAACCTGAATCAATTCCACCCACTCGTCATTTTCAAAATGTATCCCTAACCTCAAATTTAATATTTCCTCCCATCTTCTCGGTTCAATAAACATACAAAGATGTAGTGTTTGTGAAGAAACTGGTTTTTTTCCTTAGAGATCTTAACCAGGGCCAGATTTAAAGGGAGCCTCTACAAAACAGGGGCCTCCATAAAATCCAAAGCCAAAAATTGCCAATACGAAACAAACTTCTTTTAAGGCGAGAAGCGTCCAGGTAATCATCGCCATAAATCGATCACGTGATACTTATTAATACTTAATTATTGCTTATTTATAAGTAACTGCAATATAACGTAATTTATTGTTACTGATAGGGATCACCACGACTGAAAATCCGGCCCTGATCCTAACAGTTGCTGATGTTTAAAACGCGATGTTTCGTTATTTCCAGGCGAGAAGTTGCTGGGAAGCAAGAAATACGAGATATCAGAAGTGCCGATCAACGAGTATTCGCTGCATATGAATCTCAAGGTTCTAAACGTGCAGAAACATGATTTTGGGGGCTATCTGTGTTCCTCTGTGAACGCACTGGGCAAAGTGGAAGGTAGCGTGAGGTTACAAGGTAAGTGGAAGTCTTACACTCAGATTTTTTTTGGTTATTTCTCGCTTTGCATCGTTCAAGGAATGAAATATGTTTCACGTAAAAAATTCTTGTTATGTACATTTTGTGATTCGTGAACACAGATAGGGTAGATCGTGTCAGACTGCCGTGTAGTCTGGTAGACGTTTACCGACGTTTCAGAGGTCCTTGATGATGGAGCATCAAGGACCTCTAAGACTTTTAATGTAATGTGGCCTACTATCCTGGCATTCTTTTGGAAAGACAGAAATACCGCGGAAGATTCTCACACGCCAGAATCGAATATTCAATTCAGAAAGTTTTATTTTCAAAATGAAACTACCTAAGTCATGTAACTAAAAGCCACCATTTATTTTATACGCAATCTGTGTCACTTACGAAACGCGAAGATTTTTATCTTGTATTTTTTTTAGTGAAACCAAAGGAATTCAATTTAAGTCTTTCGGGATTTATAAGAATGTTCAATGAAGCAGGAAATACTGCAAACACTTTTTTTCTTCTTTTAAATTGAGTGTAAGCAATACTTCACGACAGACAAACACGCTCGGTAGACAGACTAATATATCGGCTGTCAGTCTGAGTGACAGACTGTCTTCTCTGCTTCGTTGTGCGTTTCACAGATTATCACTGAACAACACAGATAACACATCTGTTCTTATGTAAAACGACTCCTTAATGAAACAAGAAATCTATCAACAAAGTACTACGAAGCATCATGTCCGAATCATACAAATTGTTATGGGATCAGTATAAAAACATTAATTTCTTAACCTGAGGTTAATTTCCTTAAGGATAAAAGATGCTGATAATAGGACGATATACTGAGCTTTTATCTACGCCAGTACTGATTTTATAACCAAACAACGAATTTTTATAAAATTTTCTGGTAAGTATGTGACTAAGTACTTGTTCTGATAATCACGTCTTCCAAACGAATTTTTGGTATCCGAGTAATAGTGACGTCACTTATTATTAAATGTCCTCAGAAATCTCTCTTGTAATAGAACTTCGAAAAATGTGTAATATACGTTGATGTAATTTTTATGTAAAGTATAAACACAACATGATTATTGCATGAAGTTACACTGAACTTTATGTTTGTTGGCGATAACTGCCAAACCGTTTAAAGTCTACAACTTTTATATTGTCAAAATAATAAAATTTTGTTTATTTATGTATCTTTTTTTATTTTACTCTTATACACCTCTGAACAAGAGTTATAGCTTGGAACACGTGATAATTTCTTCGTATTTATCAGCAAGTAACATTCCATTACAGGAATAAATATAATTTTCACTCTGTACACTCCAAGCCATGGGCTCCGACTTATTTCTAGAATTTTAGGAGGTTCCTGAACCCCAGAGTGTCCACACAGTCGTCGCCCATGCTTTAAGGTACTGACAACGTCATGAAATAACCAGAAAATTAATATCGTATTTTTATTTTCTTAAATATTATTTATTTCCTCGGATAAATATAGTATCCGTCACGAAACTTTATGATTCAAGGCCACAGTACTTCGCGTCTCCCCTCCCAGTCATACCGCGCAGTACAGCGTTGCCAGATTTCCTACGCTGCGAACTGCGGACACCGCTTTTGCGACGTTGTACGACTCTGTGACCTTGAAGCATGCAATTTGGTGACGCCCGCCGTGGTTCTAGTTTCATGGCTGTTTATCGTCTAACTCTGTGCTCTCTTTTAGAGCTCTACCTGGCGCCAAAGACAACAACAATCCCATTTCCTGAACGACATGACAATAAATCCCGCAAGAAACCTTCGCCTCATTCTAAGGACAGTAAAAAAAAGCGAAAACGAATTAAAGGAGATCGTAGAGAAGATGAGAATGGAAGCGGTGAGGATGATGAAGAATATGAACCCGTAACGACTGGCTCGTGGCTCGAACCCCGAACTGTGCAGACAATAATGCCAAGCGCAACTCGTTCACCGGATCTGATCTTCCACCGAAACGTCGCTGACAATTCCGCCGCGGTCAGCCCATCACACTACTGCCCTAATTGCAGTATTCGTCTTCCATTGTGGGCAACCGCGGTGCTGGTAGCAATGAAAAATTTGCTGAATATTCGCCGTTTGATTATTTTTTAAGATAGAACTTGAGGAAAAAAGGATTTGCCAGAATTAAATCCGTCGTTTAATAGGCAATTGAATCCGAACTTGACAGACTCGTAACTTATCAAAAGACATGCGTTGATGTATCAAAGAGCAACGCTGTTAGTTGTTGTAGATTCATACGTAGTGAGAAAATTTTCATAAGTGTGACGTACATGACGTTTAATGACCTTGCATACAATGATATAAGGGACTCACAGACAAGGTTTTTGTGTGTGTCCTATTCTAAATACGAAAATTATTAATGAGGCTAATTGTAAATATCATATTACAGATTTTTTTTAAATTGAGCAAACTAATTAAAAATTCTGGCTAGTAATGCAACGCTACAGGAAGTTTACACGTATTTCTGAACACCTGAAAATTATATCGCTGTTGTGGGCCTCAGGACCCGTAGTTTTTTGACTACGATACTTCAGTTTTTACATAATTTTGCCACGGATATTAAAACGGAGGTCCTCTAACCTGCTTTAACTAATTTCTGGGAAGACGGAACAATAGTTTACTGACTACTACTTTAAAGAAACAGATTTGACACGAATTTGAAATCTACAGAACCTATTTTGCTAGGGGCAATTTTTTTCGCGCTGAACCTCCTTACAAGATACGTAATTTTGAAATCTTTACACACATCGGAAAATATACGCGTTTTTAAGTTCTCGTTTTAACCCAAAGTGACGAAATATACTATCATTAGCACGTGTTTTGGCCTATTTTTCATTATTATTTTATTTTAGGAAAATCAGCGTAGTTTTTATAGTCCACTGATGTCACGGTAGACTATTTCTGTCGAGTGTAATTTTGAAAATTTATTTGATTAAAATTTAATCTGAATTTTTGTAATTGTCGTCAGTTACAAACCTCCGGGTCTACTAGACGGGCAGACAGGGTTTATGATGAACATGGAATTTTAAATTTGGAGGAAGGTCATATCGAAAATGTACGGCCAGAAAGAAATGCTTATAACTTTTGTCTGAATACCAGAACAGTTCTCGAGAGTGGTACAATCGGATTTAGTGGTCACAGATAAAGTGAAAGTTTACGTTTCATTGAACTCTGCAGCGAGCTTGAAAATGTTAGTAACTTGTCACATTAATTGTTTATACGATATATATTTCAGTCTGTCCCCATTACTCTGAAAAAGTTTCAGAATGAAATATACTTTAAAAAGTTTTTTAAGCCGTATAAACAAAGTACTGAAGAGAGTTTGAACAAGTGGTTTTACGATTATTAAAACGAATTCATTTACATAAAAAGAACATAGCTCCATCTTGTATAAAACAAGTAAATATTCATTATATCGTATATATTTTTATTTAAACTCAGTCTTTATACGCTAGAAGTATCCATATTGTACAACTCTTGAGAGTGACTGTACTGGGAGACGAGACAAAGAAAGCAAATAACGATACAATAATATTACAATAATAACCCATATCGATTTTCATACCTGTAAAATAATATTATGTAATAGATAAAAATAACTCTGTCATATCTCTATGTTAGTACGAGTTTATAAAAGATGGACTTTCATCTTCTGGTTGTTTCGTCTTATAAGTTTTCTTCTTGGTTTAGTGCCATTGTTGTCATACGAATAAGGCTCGTAACTCAGATATATTTACGTTGTCTCGTAGGCAGACACCGTTTATATAAAATGTTTGTAGCGATAATATCAGTGTTTAACCTCACCGTGCTTATTTTATTATTGAGCCAAACATTTGCTGCTGACATTTTGTTAAAGTTCTTGCTTTATTAATACATTAAATGTCCGTTCATAATACGACGTAAATCAGCCGAGGTATCTTAAATGACAAATATCTAGTAGTGCAACACGAAGGTCTAACAAATTTATTGTAAAATTCATCGAGTTTTATTCACCTCTTATCTTCAAAGTCAACTCGTCTAATAAGATGTATCTTAATGTTAAAACTACCGTCTCCTTCTTGGTCTTTCAAGTTACCGCTTTTCAAAATATCTCTTCTGCTAATATTTTGTACGCTTTTCTTATGTCTCGTCCCAACTATTCTAATTTGACCACTTTAACAACTTTTTTTGTACAAATTACGAAGTTTTGCGGTAGGCCACGTCTTGCTCTGACGCAATCCCTCATTATGTATTTTCTTTAAAGTTGTTACCGTGTTTCACACCCATAAATGCGATCGGTAACATAATTGTAACTGTGCACCCAATTTTCTGGAAGAATTAAGAACAAAGAACGTGGCTGCTTCCTTTCTATTAAGACGGACACGAAGTGTTTTTTGAATATTTTATCGTCCTGTCTTTAATACTAAATTTGTATTAAAAAATATTGTAAAACCCTTAACCCATTTTATCACGAAATAACATAAAAGAGAAATTTTTAAAATATGGACACTTATTTATTTTATCGGCGAACCTCTGCACATTCGCCATTGATTCTGCTATATTTTGTGAGGTTAGGTTCGAATCGGGTGGCAGGGGTCACCAAATGCCTCAAAGCTGCAGAAATGTTACTGTACGTTCATAAAGCAACTTTGTGTTAAGACTTTCTGAGCTCTGCATGGAGACTGAGTAAATGTTCCATCCCTCTTTTTCAATCTTATACACAATTCTTTTCAGAAATCGAATTCCTTTGCATAATCTGTGAAGAAGTGTGACGGGATGTGCAGAAATCTTTTGTTGACTTTCCTGCTTTTATACTGAGAACTTCCAATATCTGCTGTCAAACGAGAAAACTTTTATCCTTTTCTCAAAGAAAAGAATCAAAGTACAATGTATTTTTTTCCCCCAGTACTGATTTCTCTTAGCGGAAAGTTGAATATTTCGGACCTGAGAATTATAAAGACGCCATTGTAACGTTTGCCTGAAAATAGAAACTCCCACTGTACAGAATGTGTGAAAAGACTACGCAGTAACATTTTATTATACGTATTTATGGAAAAGGTCTGATGTTCAATTTTTTTTCTCTTTGTCGAAAGAGATATTTATCAAATCTTTCTATTTTATTGTTTTAGGTACAGTCACTTTTCATTTTGTATGAATAATTTTAACTGCTGTCAAAGATCAACAATCCAAAATCTTGAAACGTGAGGATTATTTAAAAAAAAACAATATGAAATAATGACTCCATGTTAAATATATATCAAAACATTGTTTCAAAGCAACGAATAGACAATTATAATAAATCTGTTTCGTTGTTTATTTTACACGCGTATTAAAATCGTTTAAAGTTAAAGTCAAGAAATACTACATATATATAGGCCTATATAATCGTAATTATAATTGTGTATAAAGGTTCTTTAAAGTACGTAAACATTTAAGGTTCATATATTTTGATATATAACTACCTAGTAGGTCACTTTCTTTTATTTTATCGCTATCGACTGAATCGCATATAAGATTGGAACGTGATATTTTGTTTCGATAAAGTCAATGACAATCTTAAAATAAATATTAATTTAAGTTTAGGTGTGTTATATAATTTTATTTATACCAAAAAACGAGTGAATTTGTTGTTATGAATTAACAGTGTTATTTTCTGTGCAGTAAAATGAATATACATTTTTAATACATTTCTTTTGGTAGCAATTACATTTTTGTTAGTGTTCAAGACACGCTACGCTAAGCAAGTATGCTGTTTACGTATTCATCAATGGTGATACCATTATCAGCGACTATTCTACATCAAAATTGTCAGAAAAATTCACATATTTAATGTTGTTTAAGATATTTCAGGGTGGTGACTCTGTAAACCCAATATTATTTAAGTAGGTGATAAATTACTTACATTTATTCTGCCAAAAGATCATAAATAAATTTCCCCTTGTGCGAGTATATCTGCGAAATTGGAAGATTTTTTTTAAGTTGCGAAATATTTATTACCTAATTTCATATATTTGCATACTTAAGTCATAACATCTGAAAACAATTACTGATTACTAGCAGAATAACTGGGTTTCTATTTACGGAGGGTCGTAATTTTTTATATTTGTGTTCATCAGCCATACAAACAGCTGTACGGCCATCAAACCTCGTAACTACTTGTTTTTCTCCCGGGTTAAAGCGACAGGAGTCGATGTTGGTCATTCACCTTTACAGGAAACCTTACCTCTATTCTTCTAGGTAAGACTTGAATTCATAGGGCTTGGTCATATGAGTAAATTAACCTCATTTTTATAGTTTAATTTTCGTGTAACTTTCCGTATACGATGTATTAACTTAAATTTTAGAGCTTACTTTAAATTTTAAACATTTAAAGTAAGTTTCAACTTATATAAAATAAAAAATTCAAAGTGGTATCAGATATAAAATATTTTAATTTAATTTAATACATTACTTACAGTTTCCTCAGGGCCTGCAAATTTAGCAGTAGGCCCCTGATTAACCCACCGCTAAGAAAAAAAAGTGTTGTCTTACGTGTTGTTTTGGAAGAAATGTTAAGAGGAAAATTTTAGCTTACAACCGTGAACCCTGAACAGATACATTGACGCAAGAATAGGCAGACAGACGCACAACGCACAATTTTGTCCCACTGCGACTAATTCTGCGCATGTGAGTTGAACGGCAAGACAACTGCAAGGTACAGACTAGTTTTTTAGACGTGGCCGCTGTGACAATGATACTCCGTGGGTTGCTACGAGTTCGGAAACAGAGGTAAAGTAATCTAATCAGGAGTGTGTGTGGGTTAGTGTAACCTCTTAACTAATCCACTGCAACAAACATTTAAATTCCCATTACCCTTCCCCGTACTTTGCCTTCACACGCTTATCAGTGGCCACATCTAAAAAAACTGAACTGTACATGGGTTTCCTGTGGAGTTGATATAAACGGTTAAGTCCTTGTTTCACAGAGCCCCAAAGTTCATCAACGTGTTCACAAAAACCCACCGAACGTCACATTGAATCCTTTCCATTCATGCTTTGTATTTCAAAGGATGACTGTAATTCTCGGTCATAATATTGAGTAAAGTGACAGAATTTTCTTGTTTTCTTCTATATTTACGATCAAATAATCGGGCACTTTCTTAAAACATAAATCGACCTCTTCTTTCTACATCCTTATTCATCACTTCGATTAATTTTCCCATTTAACTCACGTAACTCATATAGTTGTGAAAGCGTCGTTAAATATACGTATAAAATATAAAGTGTGCTCTGTTAACGAAATACCAAGTTACTTGGTATTAATTCGAAGTAAATGTCAAAGTACAATAGGATTAGGGAGTTCAAGTAAACATTTCAGAAATTTTCAAGTGCTACATTAAATGCAGATGAGTGATCAGCTTTCGACTCCGGCCATTTTATCCCCACATACATTTTAGGACACGTAAACCATAACCTAATTTGGACGCACTGGTAAACAAAAATCACTGCCTTGTCTCACCTGAGACTGAACCCCACTTATATAGCTCATAGTCAGTGACCTTACTGCTGTAGTTAAAACATATTTGAAATAGCCTATATTAAAATTTGTTCACAAATAGGCCTACAAATGTTTGAAGATTATATCAGTAATTTTACCACGTTGAAAACAAAGATAAATAAATTCTAAATGTAGAAGACAGAGATGGATCTCAGCTCAGTATTCTTTCTGGAGAGTAAAAATTCTCAACAATTTTTCTATCATCAGAGCACAACAATTGCTTTATCACGTTTATTTTTTAGCTTTATTAAACGTTTAAACAAGGAATTAAACTTGATACATATAGAAATTAGCTTTGAAACTGGATATAACTTCTTTGTTTTTGCCAACCCTTTACTTTGCTAATCTAGATGGCAGCATATGCAATTATGTATGTCTCGGGTAACCTAGAGGCACCAGTGTTTGTTTATTTTGTACTCACCAACAAAATAAATACTAAGTGATGTGTTATTTTTTACAGAGTCAAACAAAAACCAGTTATTGTACAATAAATACAAGTATATACAAAAAAGTTTTTGTTATTATTTATGAACTTTTATTGTACATTACATTGTACAAAGACTATTTTATCCTCATCTATGTAGTTTATAATACCCTTAGAATAATTATTAATATTTGTTGTTGTGAATTATATATTATGTTTTATTATATTTGTTGCATCTAGATTTGGGGGGAACTTGTTAGCCATAAACCATTTACTCATATGAAAAAGAGAACTGTGTTTGAAATTGTACAGACATCGACAGAATTTTACTACAAATTATTATTACACTTGAGTCATCAGTGAATATATGGGCCCTGATAAGGTATTTATTGTTTGTTAAAGGTTAGTTATATTTTAAGAAAAACAAAATGTCCTATATTTAATCTTTGGGGAACTTACATCAGGCTAATACAAATTTGACTAAGTCTGTAATAAATTATATTAAGTTCAGTAAAATAAAGAAAGAACACAGATTGAGGATGTTTGAAAATAGTTTGCATGCGAGAATATATGGACCTGAGAGGGATGAAGAGAGAGGATTGAGAAGGTCGCATAATGAGGAGCTCTGTAATATGAATTCTTCACCAATTTTTGTTGGGATGATAAAATCATAAAGGATAAAATGGTAAAGCATGTAGCACATACAGGAGAAATGCATACATACTTTATTTCAGTCAGAATCTTTGAAGGGAAGTGTCTACTTAAAATATCTAGGCATAAATGGGAAAATATTAATGAAATTTTTATGAAATGAGATGCGAGAGTGTGGGCTGGTCTCAGTTCTCTGGTTAGGGGACAGGGATGAACACTAGTGAAAAGCATCATGAACCTTCAGACTCCATAAAAGGTCAATTTCTTGATGGAGTGAATATTGACTGCTCCAGGATGACTCTGCATCTTACCGATATAAAATAAAATCATTTTTCAAAATAATACATTTTTATTGGGTCGAGAGCTGCATATCCAGTACTTCTTTCAGTTATGGTAAGACAAAACTCATTATAAAACAGACTTATTCTTAACTAGTTTTACTGGTGACATCCTGAGATACTACATCTTATATATTGTATTACAAATACAAAATTGAAGGCTTTGGTTTTCTGTGAATAATTTATATGGAAATGTAGTTTATAGAGCCAGGACTTGACTTTCTTTGGAATCAAACACATTAATTTTGTAATAATATTTAGAATTTCCTATTCATTTGTAAGGGCTGTTCTGTAGTTTTTTAGTAAAATTTAAATAAGTTAACACATTTAGTTGAGGAAACAAGCATGCGCCATCAAAACTTAATTCCTCTTGTGTACCTGTAAAATATGTAAATTATGAAACCGATTGGTAAATTTTGTTTTAGAATTAGTTAGCCTGAGACCTGCACGCTGGAAGCAAATCTACTTAGAAGGCTGTGGGATGTTAAGAGTAATCCGCAGTGGCGCTGTGGTCATTTGGTGTTGTAGGTCTCTACATCGGGTGTGAGAAAAATTTCCATGTAACCTGCACATGTGATGTTTTGCATTGGAGAGTTGAATAGGTTATGTACGGATTGCTAATTCTGTGTTATATTTAACCGGTATCGGAAATCCCGAATTCATCTTGCCTGTTTTTTCGTTCTACACCTTTGGAAAATTGTTTGCTAATTCTCTGTTATATTTAACCGGTATCGTATATCCCGAATTCATATGCCTGTTTTTTCGTTCTACACCTATTGGAAAACTGTTTACTTTTATATACATAAATGATGTTTTATTTGTTATGACACAGTAATATTTGATGCATTAAAGAAGAAAACATTGCAACCTGTTATGTTGTGCACATAGAAGTGTTTTTTACCTTCTTTCCTTTTCTGTTGACTTTAAATAATATAATTGGTATTTATTATCTGTACATACTGGTACGAGGCTTATATTTCTAACCAGTGTACATCTGTCAAATAACTAAGAATTTAGTATCTTGTAGATCAGTCATTCTGTTGCTATGCCCCTGGGGCATGATATCATACAAAACATTAACACAAAATAAGTATCGTACTGAATGTCGAGTGGTAAACACTCCTACTTCATATTTTGGTCGTTGAGGACTCAAATGTTGACCCAGAGATCGGATATTCTTAATGAGGTTTTTGTGGTTTTCCTCCGTGCCTCAAGATAAGTGTTGGGATGGTACCTTAAAGAGGCCACAACTACATCCTCTCATTCATTACTGCATAGTCTGAGATACTGAAAGTATTATTAAATAAACTACAAATTATTAATAGATATGGCCTACATGTTATGAGTTTCTGTGACTCCCCACCTTTCCATCTAATACATATTAGGATACTTCCCAGGACATATAACAGTGCACCATGTATATTACCAAATTACATTTTAAGCATTTCTTTTGTGTATATGTAAATAATGCAGACTACTTTATGATATGTTTCCACTTCATCTGACAGTCAAGCCCTCCCTTCTGTCTTTTGGTCTTCCTCCCATCTGTGTGACATCTTTCCAAACTTGCTGTTCCCATCTTGATTTTAGTCTTTCATATCATTTCCATGTTCAAAATAATTCTTGAAATGTGTCTATTCCACCTCATTCTCTTATTGTATAGTTTATCTTCCAAGGTATTTAACTTTAGTAAAAGCTGTTCCATTATATGCCATGGTGGTGTTGATGGAAAGGTGCGGTATAGCACCTACTCGTTCTTGACCATAGGACTAGATGGGGAAAGTGCTCAGCGTCACTCCCCAGCCACACTGCCATTGGTGAAAGGACCCCAGTACCCACTGGTGGGTCACAGAGACTAGAATAAAAGTCCTTTGTCCCTGCTAAGAATTGAACCCCAGTTGTCCAGTCTGTAGTCAGGCACACTACTGACTGAGGTACCCCAGCTTAAGTTAAGGATTCTCAATAATTTGTTCCTCCTTCCTAAAGCTAGGCCCCATGTCCTGTGTTGTAGGAAGGCAGACAATGTTCAAGTATGGGAAAGTTTGTCAGAGCAGTACTCAGTGGGGACCAAGTTTGTGTCATCTACAAGGTAGCTTAGAAGGTCTGGCTGTGAAAGAGAATGGCTGGTGGGGTTACAGTGGCATTATATCAGGGTGAGCCTACTACTTTCAAGAAATGTGATAAAATGCAGAAGCCCTAGCAGTACAGTGCTGATAGTGAACAAATCTTTTATACCCCTACAGTTTAAATTCATGATACTTTCCTTGTGATCACTTAGGGAACTTAGAATTTTTTATAATGTTATACAACAGTTGCATTAAGAGGAGCACAGAAAAATTATGCAACATTGATTTGAAACTTTTTGGTGGTGTATATAATGGAGATTTCTATCTGTGTGTAATATTACGATAATACAGTAGTAATGCAATGAAACGTTTTTGATTATTATACTTTCTAGTTTTTGTTGAAGAAAATCCATTATTACGTATTTCATTTGCAATTAATTTCATGGTCAACCTCTTTCTGTCTCTCGCCCTGTGGCATGTTAACGCACTATGCCAACGCTTTTAGGTGTCTCCCCAAACAGCTTTGTCCATTTAGTTTGCAACGGAGAATTTGGAAAGGAGTTTTAAGTAAGGTATTCGAAAGATATTGTTTTTCTGGTTAGCTCTGTGATTTTCTTTAAATGTTATATATATATATGAAAAGTGGCGTACAGAAAAACCAAGAAGTCACAGATTATATACACGGATATTGCGATTATTCATATTCACACGTAGTTCACAATTTAAGTATGTGTGACCTATATATCTTTTCACGTTCCAATTCCGTAGTATCATCATTTGGATTGTGATTAATGTCATTGCGTTGCATTTTGACATTATCTTATGCTTCAGGTACCATTAGTGTAATACTTTAAGTCTCTTTATTACAATAAGACGACCATATTGACATTCTTGATCTGCATGAAGCAACCTTCGAGATGACGGCAAGAAGCAGAAGAAGAAGCTGCTGTAGTGATTTTTATCTTAGAGGAATAATTTTGTACCAAAGAATACATACTTAATTTTAATCTTTTAATAAATTAACTTTACGTTAGAATGAAAATATATGGAAGATTTGCATTTAGTTGTTTAGAGATCACGGGCAATAATCAAAGTTAAAATTGCATAATTTAAAATAATTTCCACATTTGAATGGGAAGAAGGGTTATGACAGGTTAAGCATTCTCCAAGACAAGGAAAAGCGCTTATAAAAAAGTTAGTATTGAAAGTACGAAGTGGAAGCAATGGCAGCTTCTAACCTAATCACGTCCCTGACACAGATAATGCATTCTTGCTTAAGTTATAAAATGCCAGTAACAGTTTACATCTGTTAAGGTAACATCAAAGTTGGAATGCCAGCTTTTCTAACCACCACCACTCAAAGGAACCATGTTCCTGAAGGTTTTTCTTCACGAGGTTTAATACTTTTGCACAATATAGGATTTGGGCATCTCGCACCTCATGGGAACCATAGATATTTCATAGAGAGTATCCACTAATATATTTCCTTTTACCTTTAGAACAATGAAGAGCCTTTTTTGACTAGCTGCTTGACATACTATTTCTTAAACTTGATGGCAGGCTTTTATCATTATACAATATTAATAATGATTTTCCTTTAAATGACTAGTGAAGAGTCAAATTAACAAGTTTTCTTCTTCTTTATAGGTGCATGTAATTGATGAACATAGATTACTGCAATAATAAAATGAACAGCAACAATGACTTTTCTGTTTGTCTGCCTGTGTATTATTTGAGTCTCATTCCAAACAAAATGGCAAACACTATGGAAGTAAGTAATAGTGGAGGTTTATACCACCTTTCTAATGTGTAGAACATGAGTGAAATTATAACTTCAAAGAAAGAGCAAGATATTATTTTCCTACATATTCCTATAACTCCAGTTTTTATCAGTCTTAGAGAATTTATATGCTTGTTTTGGCTTATGCACATAAGATTTTTCTGATGTGTCAGTTTATGAACAATTTTATCTAGAGGATGGCTATCTACTGGGTCATAGTGCCATATAGTCTGGTAGAAGTTTACCACCATTTTAGAGGTCATTGCTGCTTGTCCATTTATTGCCCTGATGATGGAGGCAGCAACATCTGAAACTTTGCTGAACTTCAACAAGACTACATGGCATTGCAACCCAGAAGACAGCCTTCTTTATACTCACTGCTGTAAGAACCTCAAATCCTGCTGACAATTTTATTTGAAATGTCTTTAGAACTGCCAAGGTATACAACATTTTATTGGCTTGTGTTTTTTTTGTTAAGTGGGTTAATTAATTGAAGCAGATAATCTGTATAATATATTAAATAGTATTATACTTACATTAATTTTCCAAGTGGTTTAGGCAAATGAAATTAAGTTGTGATTTGTGTATATGGTAGCCATATGAGTGTTATTTGTACATGTTTATGCAGTAAGAACATAGAACAAGATGATGTTTATGCATACCACAAGGTGAATGTTTGTAAATATTATTAGGTTATTAAACAATGAAGTAAACTAACCTAATTATCATTTTTATCATCTAATAAATTTTAATGGTGTATGTTGTGATGGGGTGGATGTTCATACTTTAACATTCAGGTTACCCCAGAATAATGTTAACTTATTGCACACATTTCTCTTTTAAATAAATATAGGAACACAGCTAAAAAAATTGCATTACTATTTTGTTACCACAGTATGACACTACTACAATTTTTGTTTGTTATTGTATTTTTTATGTTCATACGTTATAAATAGACCATACAAATGTGGTAAAATTATTCTGAGACATTAAGCCATTATATTCACATTAGTGATTATTTGTGATCATCTGTAAAAATCAAATCAAACTTTAACATAACCTAAAATTTGGTGTGTAATTCTCTGTACACTAGATTTAATGATTACAGTGTCTTTATCTTATTGTATTAAGCAGTGGCATTCAGGCATAATGTACCGATGTCATCACCTACATTACTATGGTTGCATTGAGTACAGCCTATAAGATTATATGTCATCATTATTATAGAATGTCACTGCAGAATTACACAAAAAAAAATTCTTTCCAGGCTCTTGTACTTAAGGATGAAGGATTGTATCGGTATATTGATGAAGGAAGTCATCAAACAAGTAATTTTTCTTCAAGGAACATTGGTGGAAGAGACATAAATAATGTTAAAATAATTAGCCATAGCAATGAAAATGGTAATATTGAAGAAGTTGAAGTTGATGTGGATGTTGATATTAGTAGTGACACTTCAAGAGGTGATCTGATAGATGATACTTCAACCCACTCAACCAACATCTTAGAAAGCAACATTGAAGAATTTATAAAACATCATCCCCCTTCTAGCAAGGGCAAAGGACAGTATTACTGCCGAATTTGTTTCAGGAGGTTTACGCAACAGGTAAACCTAGTGACACATGAACGAATTCATACAGGTGAGCGTCCATTCCGATGTAAAATGTGTCTTAAGGCATTTACCCAGCAGTCAAACTTGTGGAAACATGTGCGTACACATACGGGTGAACGTCCTTTTCAGTGTACCCTGTGCTCAAAAGCATTTGCTCAACAAGCTAATCTTTCAAAGCATCAGCGTATACACACAGGAGAGCGACCATACAGCTGCAATTATTGCCCCAAGGCATTTTCACAACGAGCCAATTTGCTTAAACATGAACGTACACACACAGGTGAGAGACCATTTTGCTGTCGGTTCTGCTGTAAAGCATTTGCTCAGCAGAGTAATTTGGATAAGCATGAGCGTGTGCATACGGGCATTAAACCGTATTCCTGTAAGCAGTGTTTAAAAAAGTTTACCCAGCAGAGCAACTTGACAAAGCATGAAGCCATTCATTCTAAAGAGAAACCATTTTCTTGCAGAAATTGTCAAAAATCTTATACTCAGAAAAGTAATCTTCAAAAACATGAAAAGAAATGTCAGAAAACAATATAGGGAACTCTGAAAACATGTACCATTAAGATAGTACTTGCTGAAATTCGTCATTCCGTGAATCCCCATATTCAGAACTCGGTAATTTGTGAACGTCTGTTGAAAGTTTCCCTTGTTAAAAATTACTTTCTCTGCAATTATTTTTATTCTGAAATAAACTATGCATGCTATTAAACTATCTAACTAGATGGCTTACCGAACCTGAAGGTTCATCACCGAATTAACCAAAGCCCTCCGCCGGACCCTGTCCTGGGCCAACAAAATCCAGTCTCCTTCAATTCCTATCTCCCATAGATCCCGCCTGACATTATCCTCCCATCTACATCTAGGTCTCCCCAGTGGTCTCTTCCCCTTAGGCTTCCCAACCAGTACCCGGTGCACACCTCTTGTCCCATCCATGCGTGCTACATGCCCCACCCATCTTATTCTTCTCGACTTAATCACCCTGACAATACTGGGGGAGGAGTACAGATTTTAAAGTTCGTCATTATGCAGTTTTTTCCATGGCCCATCATCTTCTCTCCTAGGCCCAAATAATCTCCTCAACACCCTATTCTCAAACACCTGCAATCTATGTTCCTCCCTCAGAGTGAGAGACCATGTTTTGCACCCATACAAAACAACAGGCAAGATTATTGTTTTGTATGTTTTAATCTTTAGGTTATGCATGTTATTAAACACCACAAAAATTCAACTTTTGGATAGCTCAATCAGAAAAGTGACTAACTATAAGCTGAATAATTGGGGTTCAATCCCCGATGGAGGTAAGGGATTTTTCCTCTCGCCCGTGTTCAGACCGGCTCGGGCCCACCCGGCCGCCCATCAAGTGGGTACTGGGGTCCTTTCCCGGGGATAAAGCGCATCCAGGGCATGATACCCCCAATCTAGTGCTGAGGTCAAGAATGAGTAGGAGGACTGCTTTATTTTACTTAAGCATTCAGAATTGAATGCCATTTGATGTGGCTCATCACTGAAAGCCAGTTACATGTTGAACTTCAGCCGGGAAAACCAAACGACAACATTTTTGTTTATAATATTATGAAGTAACTACCACCCAGCCTCCTATCCAGTGGGTACTGGGGGTCCTTTTCGGGGGATGAAGCACAGTCGGGGCGACTCTGACCACTCACCCGTATCTAGTGCCGAGGTTAAGGATGAGTAGGAGCTATGGCATATTGTGGGACAGCTTTATTTTGCTTTTTACCATAAATTGATATATTTTCAACAATATCCCAGTGAAAATGTAATACAGGTAAATGCATATTGTATATAATGTTACAATGTATTTATAGTGTGAATTATGTGAATGTAATATTATGTATTGTGTAACTGTCATGTAATACACAGTTGTGCAGTGATAATGAAAAATAAATTTTGCACAACTCAAATGGAAATGTCATTCACTTCAAAATATTAGCTTAAGTAGAGGAATAGGTTGTTTAATAAATATAACATTGAAGACCATTTAACTCTTAAGTGGAGGCAGCCATTAAATTGTGTTATCACTGTCATTCTTGCCCTTATGAACATTGCAATGAACCTTTGGATTCTATAAAATATGGAGAATTTCGTGACTAGCTGAGAATACTATCAGCTCCTCAAGAAGGACACATGATCAGCTGAATGTATTGTATAGCTTGCCTGTATTTCAAGAGGATTATTTAGTTTATTATTTTACCAACAACAGTAGTAGTACTTTCACAATGGCAGAATTTGAGGAATAAAAAGATGGAAGAATATTAATTTGGTTGCAACTATGGTGAAAGCAAATTCAACTGCAATACAGATATTTATGGAACAAGTTGATTAAAGATGGCTGTTTTCAGGGTTGCTGCACTGTGTAGTCTGGTAGAAGTTTACAGACGTTTTAGAGGTCTTTGCTGCCTCCATCATCAGATCGATGAGAAAATTCGGGAAACTTCAACCAGATTACATGGCACAACAACCCAGAAGACAGCTATCTTCAGACCCACCACCGTGAAAACCTAAAATCCTACGTAAACTTGATTAAATTCATACTAGAATCTGGTTACAGCTGTACCTCTTGTGTACGCGACGTTCACAACTTTTATGCTTAAAATAGATTATATGAATTCATCTGTGAAAAATTGTTTAGGAATCATTGCTGTACGGTAATTCTTGTAGTGTGTGTGTGTGATAGCATATAGAACCTCAACCTTTTGTGTGATTAAGGAGAGGTTCAAGAGAAGAAAAATTGTCAGAGGGTCTGTTTTGTTAAAGATCTTCGTAAAAAAAAACGTTATCTCTACCGCCACATTATTGAGTAGATTTATTGCTACACATGAGCATTCCTCTCTATCGTCAAATTGATATTTAAAGACGCCATTCTTTGCTTAAAAACCCTTTTACGTATCGTGAAGTCTAATGTGGCGATACATCAACACACTCGCACAGATCGAAAGGATTCATCGATCACATTAATTCGATCAAGTTGTAGTGCCATCTCTACACGGGTCCGTAAATTAGAGTCGCTGGACTAAATCAGCTGACGTACAGAACATCGCATATTGTAGTGTTGAATCAGCTGTTGATGCTATTACGATGTTACGTCGTGTCTTTGAACTTTCTATTGCGTATGCTGCCTGCAGCTTATAAACACAAAGGAAGAGTCAAGGTACTGAAATGCTAATTGTGTGGTAGTGTTGATATGCTGTATTGTTCAGCTGTTCATTGAGAAGGTAATGTTAAGTGTGGGGATTTATTGAACTAGTCTTAATTGTTGAATTACAAACTATTGGTTTAAAGCGCATGGTTTTATAAACGAATATACGAAATCCGAAAATAGCTATGAGGTTCCCGATTGGTATTTTGGAACTGGCAAACTGGCTGACAAAACAGTATACATGTTTTTTAATTTTATAATTAACTCTAGCTATTTCTGTTGGTGAACATATATTTTTAATTAAGAATTGAGCTTCTGGGATTTGAGAAAGAATGCTTATAAAGTGTGTTATTGACGACTCGTCAGAAAGCAAATTGTATCTTCATCCAAACCAAACCAGTAACCTTTGACTTGTAAAATTAAATTTTCAGAAGAAAAAACTAGGTATGAGATACTAAAGAGGAGAGGACACATTTCAGTCAGGATAGCCTGAGATTTGAACCTGGGACTTCCTGAATATGAAGTAGGAGTGCTAACAACTTGGCCCTAGGATTTTCAAGTCCAGGGACTTGTAGTTCCATGCATAAAATTGTGGTTACATTTGACTGAACAGTAAGGCGTGGGTGGACCTTTTCCAAGGCCCGTATCACTGAAGTGCTGCCACTAAGGTTATTTAAAGAAATTTCAGTGTCACAGTAAAGTGAAAGGGAATTGTTAAAAAATAAAAACTTTAAAATAATTTTGTTCTTAAATAAATAGGATAGCACTGAAACTGCCACTGTAGTAAACTGCGTTAGAGCAAGGATACGATTGGTTATCAAGACAACTCTTCATATAATCAGACAGGATCATCTTGAATTATTTTGTGTAATATATTTGATAGTAATTGGAAGGAACATTAGACTTTTGTACATAAAATATATGTGTGTGTTTAAGATTGTGTAACTTATTGATATATTATGATCACCTTGAGCATTTAATGTAGAGTTCATTAAACATTTGATTTTATTTGCAATATTTAATAGTAATATTTTTTAAGTACGGTACATGATAAGTAACACGTGGTAGGAAGTTGACATATACTGTTCATATTTCTAGGCTGCTAAAATTGTTGAATACTGTGAAAATAGATAAATTGCTGAAAACGAAACATGTGGAAGCACCTTCAGCCAGGAAGTTCTCCTGTTGATTGGTGTGAGGGGAACTACTTGATTTCTCCTCTCATTGCTGAATTTGTTAATACAGTAAGTATGCCTATATTACTTTGTGAAATAACAATGAGCTGCTTTTCTGACTCTGTATTATTTTATCCGTTTTCCTTTAGACTCTAAGAAATGAGGTTTATTTTTCTTACGTTTCTATGATTTTATTAAACATAATCACATGCAGTTTGGTGTCTTGTCTTCTTTGCTGCTGTATACGTAATTGGCTGTTCAGCTATTGATGCAGCACACTAAAATAAACAGTTCAATTGAATTATTATATCTTTGGTATTTACAGTGTGGTCTTTCAATTCATATTGTAAACATTGAATTTGAAATATTTTATTATTATGATTATGCAGTTCAGCAATGTTCTGTTCTTCCTGTTGCCTCCTGTGTTGATTCATCTCTTCCGAGAATATGGCCGGTTTGTGAATCCGGCGATCCATGTGATCTGGATCTTGTTGATGGTGGTAGGGATGAGCTCTGCATATTTCCATGCTACACTTAGCCTCATTGGTCAGCTGCTGGATGAATTAGCTATACTTTGGGTCTTCATGGCTGCCTTCTCCATGTTTTTTCCAAGAAGATTCTTCCCTTATTGTTTTCAAAATGACAGGTAAGTCACTGGATAAAATACTGTGTTATATTTAGAATTTCAGCGTAGAATGTCGCAGTAAAAGACATAGAAATGACAGATTTGGTGCAAAAATGAATGTAACAGTGAAAAACTACAGAAATGTTTTCATGAATGCTAAAGCAGGTGGTACACATAATAACCACTGTGCTTCAAAGGATTAATACTCTCAGATATTCCTTTTTGAATTCCAGGAAGCTGTTCAGCATGGCTGCTGTTGTTTTAGCTGTTCTTGCTACAGGATTGGCTGTTTTACATCCAGCTGCTAATGCATTTGCTCTTATGACTTTGGGACTACCTGCATTCTTTCTTTTGATTCATGAGCTTAGACGGTAAGATCTCACACAGATTTTCATCTGTTCTTTATCTAAGACTGCGGACCTGGGGTTTAATAATTAGATATCAATGCTATTAAATTGTAGGATATAAGTGCAGTTCAAATTTAAATTAAATTGATTTTATTAAATTAATTTTAAATTGACTTCTGTCAGTTTGTTTCATAAACCTTTCTCTCTCATTTCATAATATGCTGCAAAAATCCAACATGGGAGTACATGTAGTTTAGGAAAACCCTAAGTATGGATTTGAAATATAATTTGAATAGAAGATAAAAATTATTGTTGTCAGGTGTCGATGTAGCCGTGTGTACCGTCTTGGAATTCGTTGCGCTGCAATTTGGCTGCTGGCCGTAACCTGCTGGATCAATGATCGCTTGTTCTGTGATGCGTGGTCAGCCATAAACTTTCCGTACTTGCATGCATTTTGGCATGTGTTCATCTTCATTGCATCATATACAGCCTGTGTACTGTTTGCATACTTCTCTGTCAAGGATGAACAACCGCATCAAACACCAGTTCTTAAATACTGGCCTCGTGACAACTTTGAGCTTGGGATTCCATATGTAACACTACGCTGCTATTACAAATCTGACAGTAACCAGATATAACTTTACAGCAGGTAATGTGAAGATCACAGCCATCTGGGATAATGTGCAAGTTAACCAACATTTTAGAGGTATTAACCACCTCTGAAACGTCAGTCAACTTCTATGAGATTACATGGCACATTATTCCAGAAAGCTGTCATCTTCGTATGCATACCCATGAGAACCTGAAATCTCACAAGTATGATCTTCATATGTAATTATATTTGTAATGTGAGTGGATATTTACTTTATTCAATTATGTAATTTTGTAGCATACAAGTAGATTTCTAGATACATCGACTCTGTGAAGTAGTTTGTGTCACAACCAGTACTTGAAAATTAAGGTACAAATGTGGCACATATACTTTCATAATGTAGGACATATCAGTTGCCTGAAGGAAATGAATTATAATGTTAAAAGTAAAATTAATCAAATACATTACGGAATAGAATTATTTGAAATTTAATATGACATCTTGTTTGTCAGTTGCAGATTGACTTTAAATCTGTTTCAAATTTGTTACATTCATTGTTATAATAATTATCTTTAGCAATCAGTTTGACAGTGATAACTGATAAATCATAGCTAAGCTTGTGAAATTTGACAAGGAGTCATAACATGCACATAAATTGTGCATGTGTTAGTCAACAGTTATAACTAATATGTTCTTGCCAAAAATATAATAATTAAAAATAGATTCTAATAACAATACATTCGGTAAGAATCACAAATAATAATAATAATATCACTTAAATGGAATTCAGTCACATGACCATCTGCACGTTAACCTAAAATGCTAACTTCTGAGCTACATTGCAATTCATTGCTAAATTGTATACTTATATTAACTAATTATAACATTAACAGCATAAGATCTATATGGTTAGAAATCTCTTGAACAGGAAAGTGGAATTTGTGTTGTACCCGGTATTCCATGTTTTACTACACTAGTCAGTATGATATTTGAATAGGCACTCTTTCTGTTACTCTGAGCATTATATGGTGATAAGTGATCTTTTCATATTATATTTTTTTTAAAATGTTTACCCTCCTTTAATAGAATTTTATTCTTTAGTCATGTAGTAATCAGTCCACTCAAAAGTATTTGATGTGTTGATTTATTGTTAGTTTCTTTAACCCTTTGCAGTCCTTTATTAAATTCTCTGTGATACTATGTGACTCTTTATGTATTTTCTTGGGCCCCTTAAATTAAGTATTTCACTTTGGATATGTTACAGCTCCAATGTGATATTATTATATATATATATATATATAAAATGTATTGTGGGGGCTTTCTAGTGTTTTATTGTGATATGTTGGTCAGGTATAGTTTGTAGAAAGAAAATTTGTGTGATATTGGTGAATGATGCCCTCAGTTTCATTTGTCCCTACTTCCAGAAGTGTCATGTATTTCTACACAGTTTTCCATGTTTAACTGTTTTTAAGTACAGAAAGAAACATAAAAAAATTACCATTCCCCTCAATTTTATTGAATTAAGGTTTATAATATTGCACCTTTATATAAAGATTCATAATTAATAAGGGAGTATAGTAACATACAGTGGTTCTTGACTCATGCATCCTATAATGTATATTTTTCCAAAGTTTAATACTCTTTCATGAATTTCTCTTTATGTTCAGTATAAATACAGTTAAGAATATATTATAACACATTTCCTTTGGATGAGTGGGAATTTATGTTTAAACACATGGAAGTTGTACAATGCAAAAATTTCATTATTACCCTGTGGCACTACAGAGAGTATCAGATTTGATGATGAAATATAGAAAAATGTAAAGGGACCTGAGAATGGCAACTTTTGTTATAAAACGATTATAAGAGAATGAATAATTGTGTATTAAATCTTAGTTAATTTACCATTGACTTACAGTGGATGAAATATAAATGAATGAGCCATGTTGAATATATATTTTAATAGACTTAAGATGACTATTTCCTTTCATAATGTACATATGTATGTATGAAAGAATGTGTGTTATTTCAAATAGTGTAGTAAATATTTTGAAGGCTTATGTGTTTTAGTGAAGTTTTATAGTTGTTAATCATTTCATCTGAGAACACTGAATATCCTTCAGTTTGAAGGTCGCGATTTGAGATGGTGTTTAGTTTCATTCAAGTGTTGCAAGTTGCCCATCCCCTTCAGACCTATACTTGACCTTGAAAAACGCAAGTAATGTTGTGGCATTGTTTATATCACAGCACAGTAACCTTGTACAAATAACCATACTGTTTTCAGTAAACCAAGGTGAAACTAGAAAAGAAATTCACATTAATGTGATCTAATTGTGCCAACTTCATAACTGGCCTGTCAAACTAAGTATTAGAAATTTTTTTGTGGTGAAGAAGAGCATTTTCTCAGAAAATAACAATTTCAAACAAATCAACTGTCACTCCAAAAATTTAAACAACTTGTTTTTTGTTTTGTTTTTAATATATAGTTGGTTACTCAACTGACAAATGACTCTTGGTACTACACTGACAGAAAGTCAACAGAAATTATCATTTGCTACTTACAGGGGAAAATTTCAACCCCAGAATTGAAATCCCAATTGTGATCTTGGGGTATAATAACTGCATATAAAAATATGTTTGGCATAATTAGATAATAAATTAATTAAAATATACCTGATATACTATCACTTTCATCCCTTTCTGTGGAACACTTTGAGAAAGGCAAAATCGTAATTACCCAAAGCAAAAAATTTTCTAGCCTAATTTTTGGCACCAAAGTTGAACACTGTACTAAATCCTCAGGCAGTTCCATCCATCTTCCATTCTTGTAACCTGTCTTCCTAAAACCATCTTAATGTTACCTCCAACCTCCTCTTGTTTTCCAGATGGAAATTTTTCAAGAGGTTTCTCCACTAAAATTCTGAATGTATTTTTTGCCTCCTTTGGTCTGATGACATTATGGATGAAGGTTAAATTCTGTTCCATAAGCAATCCAGAATGGAATCAATATTTTGGGTGAAATTATTTCTTGAACTGAAATAACTAAAAGACGTTATAAATTTTGTACTCAAATGTCTGGTTGCACAAATATGATAAAGGCCACACTATGCTGAACATCTTGTCACACAGCCATTTTAGTTGCCTGTTTAAAAAGCAAGACTGTGGTGCATGTTATAGTTGGAAAAATATGAATTTGGAATTTTAAATATGTTATCTCAAAATTCAAAATAGTGGTGCCATCTTTCAGCTTCGTGGAGCTCCGTCGTGAGTATTTTCTAGAGCAGTGGATTAGAACGAAGGTTTACAAAGCTTAACCACCTCAATTTCCAGGTCTTACTCTGGTACCCTTTTACTTTTGGGACTACATATGGACAAAATCAAAGACTTGGGCCATATTAAATAAAGAATTGGGGACTAAGCTAATCTGTGGCCGCAGACGTTCTTACTGGGTAACAAGAATTCACTTGTTAGATGTATGAAGATTAACAAAGTAGGCTCACATTGAACCAGTGTTTGTATTTCATTCAACGTGGTTGATGTTCCTAGCGTACATTATCAAGACACAGAAAAACCGTGTATGAGCGAATAAACTGTATATCAAAATATTTCTTGATAAGTATCGGTAAAATTTGTATAATTACCGACTCCTGATATAGTGAAAGTATTTAAAATTGTAATGCTGGTATACTTTTAGGGTATTCTATTTTAGATTATTGTATGCATTTGTAAGATTGCTCATGTGTCTGTAATGAGAGGCAGTACCTTTATACTGTAATTTAAGAAAAATCGCTATTCTGTTGTCAACTCTTGCGAAATATTGCCACGTGGTGATAAATGACACAGTACATGCGCACTCTGTTCTTTGAAATGAAAACATGCACTTCATGTGTAGTTGATATATATATTTATATAGTTATATATTGGATTTGTTTCTTTTTTAATAGAATTAACAGTTTTAAGACATTTAATGGCAGTAGCTTTGATGTAAAAAGTATAACGGTGCTAAAACCATATAGAGACTTTACTTTTATGTCTAATTTATACCAAAAATGCATAGCCAAAGATAGTAGTTTTTATATGTCTTTATCTTGTGACTCCTTTTGATATGTGTGTTGATAAATTGTCACCGTTCTTTGTGGTTGAATCTGTTATATTTATATCAGTGCACTGGTAATATGTGCTCAATGACTGAATAAAATGACATGAAGACTTTTATGAGATAAACATTTACCTCTAATACAAATGGTGACATATATAGGTACTCAAGTATAGAAAAAAGTCATCACAGCAGTGAATCAGTTGGTTAATTGGTTTATTAAAGTTTACTTAAATGTACCACTTTGGGCAAGTACAAAAATTAGTCACTTTCAAAATAAACATTCAATTTTATATTCTTTTTAAAACACATTTAATGCTTTTCAAGATTATGGAATCATCATGAATCTTAAATACTTCCAATTAATCAAATTCTCCCCTAAATATAACTATATTCTTTTCTGTTTCATATATTTTTACCTCATGCAACATTGTTGGCCTGGGTAACTGTGCCTTCAGGTTATTCCAAATGAATACAGCCACATTCTCTGTGGTGCTAACTAAATTACTGAAGTGAGGAACATCCTTATCTAGGTTCTTGTGATCCAGTGGCTCCATGATCGCATTGTCCATGTACTTCTTTAGATCATTAATATTCATTACCATTCCTGTGTCTCCATCTACTGGTCCACATAGTGTTACTTCAACTATAAAATATAAAAAAATGCATAGTGCATGTAAGTATTTGTACCACATAAATTACTACTAACTTGTTTCTATTTTAAACAAGGGCAATACTTATCATTTTACACTACTGAGTGCCCACAGAATACTGAAGCTAATTCTCATAACATTCATCATCATAAATCTCTCTTGATGGATGATTAAGTCTGAACATGGCCAATTTTATACAGAATAAATGTTTAATGACTGCATTTTTTATGTTATGCATTCCCACATAACAACCATTCCTTGAAAATATTGGTCTTTATTTTGTGATAAAAAAGATGTTACTTCTTCCTTTCTTTCTTCATATACCTTATTCCATATTTTAATTTCAGAATGTGACCGCATGCCATTACAATGCTTTTACAAAGGCTCTATACAATCAAACCAGCAACTGTATTTATAGTTTGTTAATGCATGGCATAAAGCCATTATGAAGTGCTTGAAAGAAGACCAGCATAAGAGACTTTAATAGATTGTGCAGGACTGCATAACATTAAGCATTTGAAGACACTGAACCTGAACATACACTCCGTAATTTAAAAAAAGCATTTGTTAAAGATTCCCTATCACCAGTTTAATCTTGATTTTATCAAAACACAAATAAATTTATGATAATATGAACTCACCAACATAATTATGTCCATGCCCATTAACATTATTGCATTTTCCATAAACTTGTGCATTCTCTTCTTTGCTTAATCGTGGACTGTAAAAAATATATGAATCACGAAACAAAAGCAACAATATAATTTTATAAATGAATGGGCAAAAGATACTGCACTATGTGAAACAGATATAATATGAAGATATAGGTTAAGACAATAACATTTCTGCAAAACATGTCAATTCAACACATTCCAACTAACATCAATGGTTGTGCAGCCTTGGCTATAAAGGATTATGAAAAGTCTGTCAGAATTGCAGGACCGGGTGACAAAGTACTGATAAAGCTTGACAGGTTACCTTGGGATAACCTAAAAAAAATCTTTTATATTTTCAGTTAAAATTAAAGACAATGTAACAATTGCATATAGATCGCAAAAAAACGTGTCTGTTACCTATGTAATCGATGGCAAGCACTAAAAATTTCTTTGCGAGTCAAATATGCAATAGGGGCCTTCGACATTATTACAGACTAAAACTGCAAGAATGACGTCACGAACGAAACGTCCATACTTGTTACGTATCACAGATGAACAAATTCTTAAGCTCAGAAAAGTATTTACGCTGCAAAGTAAAGCGACCATTAAGAATGGTTATCATAATTAAAATCGAAACGGTTCGACAGTTTTTCGTAAAATTTTCCAGAACTGAATTTAGTTAAAATTAGGCTATTCATTCTGCGTACAGTGAATATAATCACTTTACGTCAAATCACCATCATATGAACACATCTTACTTATTCCCACCAAGAATGGTTTCAAATTCTTCGTATTTGAATAATTGCAACATTTACTTGCAGGTCATAAAGAAGTGTTAATGGAAGGAAGCTGGATGGTGGTGTGGACTTTAACCTAGACGTAACAAGTAATGTCCAGTAATTGAATTGACATTGAAGTTTGTGGAATGCGCATATTCTTGGTCTTCCTATAAAAGAATAGTAATAATCAGATTTTGTGTACAACATGTTTTCATCGTCAATGAGACACGCGTCAAAGTCATCCAAGGTACGAAGGCCTGCCCTAGGTTCAAGATAAAAGCAATTGAGATTTGAGGTTTTCATGGAGGTGTGAGTTCATATTACAGTTTTCTGTTTTATGACGCTTGTGGACAATGCCTGCTGATTAATTGTGTGTGGAATAGTATTCTTGTAGAGGGTAATTATATTATTTCAATCCCAGCTAGAAATGCAACACAATGTCGTAACATAGAACTAATTTTTAAATGAAGGCTGAATTTCGTGTCCTTTTTGCATTTTTGAAGCAATGGTGTTATATTTTGTAAAAATAAATGATACTCTGAATAACAGCTTCGTGAAGAAATTCTTTCAAAAGATAAGTCACAAACACTATATGTGTTTGTTTTTACATTCATTGTACTTGTCTTGCCTGTATCATCCTTCATTAAACCATCTACAAGCTATGCTTTTCTTTGGTTAAATGATTTTTTATACTTAGTTTAGTTCTGATGAGACTTCCATCCCTGGGCAGTTTGTTACCTGTGTTTTAATGGTACTTCATCATGCCAAACAGTGTTATTGGGTTGTTAATAGCAATTATTTATGTTTCAGTTCTGTAATCATCTGAAAAGATTTCAGAGCACTCTGGTGATTGCTGAACACAACAATGAGAAACTGCTGCCAATTACACAAAATGCAATATCAGCGGCAGCAAAAGTTGGTGGAGATATATCAGTTCTTGTTGTTGGCACTAAATGTGGTTCTGTAAGTGTTTAGTTTGACATTTTCAACTCTTTATGTTTTCAAACTAGTGTTGCATATTATTTTCTTGTTTCTACATCAGTTTTCTTACCATTACTCTGTACACATAAGCAGTATTAATTCTCTTTCAGGTTGCAGAACAAGTATCCAAGGCTCCTGGCTTAGCACGCATATTAGTGGCTGAAAATGAAGCTTTTCATGGTTTCCTACCAGAAAATGTGACACCTTTGGTGCTGGCAACACAGAAGCAGTTTAATTTTACACATATTTTGGCTGGAGCTAGTGCTCTTAGCAAATCGCTTTTGCCTCGTATTGCAGCCAAGCTAGATGTGTCCCCTGTTTCAGATATTATAGGCATAAAGAGTCCAGATACATTTGTTAGAACAATTTATGCAGGTAAGCATTTTGATTTTAGTAGTTCCAAGGCAATTAGCATCTTTCTGAGATAATTATAATACCAGTCAGAACCTTTCTTACTGAAGAAAATAAAGGTTTTTCAGATACTGTATCACTTGGTTATTAAATTTCCTTTCCATTTAGTGAAGCCATAGTACATTATTGTTATTATTGTAGTTAGGTTTTTTTCATGTTCAGAAAATCCTGCAATTAAGGTACCAAAGAAGGATATCTGTCCGTATATTTACTTGTAGGTGTTAATTTTGTTCTCAGGTAATGCAATTTTAACTTTAAAATCAAAAGATCCTGTTAAAGTACTTACTGTGCGTGGAACAAGCTTTGAACCAGTACTGTTGGAAGGGGGCACCACCAAGACTGAGATGGCACCGGCAGGAGAGTATAAGACAGGCTTGTCTCAATTCTTAAGCCAGGAGTTAAGTAAGAATGACAGACCAGAACTTACTGGTGCCAAAGTTGTTGTCAGTGGAGGTTAGTATTCTGTATAGTGGAATAAATTGGTCTGTAAAATTTGTTTAAGAATATTAAGTGAATTTAAATTTGGGACATAGTCATTTATAACTTGCTTTATTCAAATTTCTCAAAAAATGCCGAGTTTTCCCCCCAAAAAATATAGGTTTACCTGACTTAAAGAAATATATCTCTTTGATATGACTTCTATTTGAAACATTTTTAATGTTGTTAAAATTTTTGGAGGTATAAATGTCATTATGGGACAGTAGATTTGTATCTGCAGTAATGATTATCAGTGCAAAATGCCAAAACGTTATTTTGGGGGAAATAATTTCCACTCCATAATAATTTGCTTTAGCTTTCCCGTGTACGCTATTTCAGGACGTGGCATGAAGTCTGGTGATAACTTCAAGTTGCTGTATGACCTTGCAGACAAACTGAATGCAGCAGTGGGTGCATCTCGAGCAGCGGTGGATGCGGGATTTGTCCCTAATGA
This sequence comes from Zootermopsis nevadensis, assembly GCF_977971745.1. Lineage (NCBI taxonomy): Eukaryota > Metazoa > Arthropoda > Insecta > Blattodea > Termopsidae > Zootermopsis > Zootermopsis nevadensis. The sequence continues at coordinate 9,472,916 of NW_028259139.1, read as the reverse complement.
CTTACAAGTGGGTCAGACGGGGAAAATTGTAGCTCCGGTAAGAATAAGGTTCATGCCGTCTTAATTTCGTTATTTAGTTGGTGTTAGTTATTTAGCTTTTTCATTTTTGCGAGGGATCTGGCTTATACTCTGTTGTTGTTGGTTACTATTATCTGTACTAAAAGTTTTCAGTGTCCATTTTTAAATGCTCCTTATGAATATTTATTCAACTCTGGTAATAGAGCGTGAAGGATTGACTTCATTGATTACAAAGCTTGTCGACGTGATTCTGAACCAGTAAATTCATCTGCCTTATGTAATATAACACTCACTAGAAATATAGGATAGCATAAATTAGTCCGTGAAATGGCAGCAGTTGGCGAATCGTTGGTTAATTGACTCTAATTTTCCTGGATAGGTTTTTGAAGAAATGGGTTGTGAACTAACTGATTTAGGGTTTATGGGCTGGCTTGTTGCAGCATTAACCCTTTAAGTTTAGTGATTACTTTATGTACCATTTACCCGTGCCGCAGCCGCGCGGTCTGAGGCATCGTGCTTCGGACCGGTGATACAGAATGCGCGCTGGTTCAAGTCTCGGGGGAGAAGAAATTTTTTCATGAGATTTTCGACCAGTGTATTGGACCGGTGCCAACCCAGCATCGTGAGGAAATTGGGGAGCTACGATGAGTAGCGTAATCCGGTCATGAAAACTAGGAATGGCTGGGGGTTCGTCGTGCTGACCACACGTCACCCTATATCTGGTTGGATGATCGTTCACCTCTGCTTAGGCATGTGAACGTGAGGCCAGCGGCCAGCTAGTCGGCTTTGGTTCTCGTAGGGCTGTCATGCCACGGATTATTAACTCTGCATTATTTCCCCAAAGTATATTTGTGTGTTTCTCATAGTAAACAGTTTTTATTTCTTTAAACAGCATTAACCAAGTGATTTTTGTAATATGTGCATTTTCTTTGAGGTTCAAACTAAATTTTTAGATATTTAGACGAGCTTTAATTCCAAAGGGTTAATGAACATTTGGATATCTGTTTAATCATGATATTGCAACTTTCCGTCGTAAAATATTGTTGTCGTCTCGTTCTCATCTTAGGAATTATATATAGCAGTAGGCATTTCTGGTGCCATCCAGCATCTTGCAGGGATGAAGGACTCGAAGACGATCGTGGCCATCAATAAGGACCCCGAGGCACCTATTTTCCAGGTCGCCGACTACGGGTTAGTACAAGACTTGTTCAAGGCAGTACCGGAGCTCACAGGAAAGCTTTAAGGGGCACAACATGCACACAACAATGCGAAATAAGCTTCTTATATTTTGTGATCATTCATACAGTTGTTATAAATAAAACAAATAAGAAAAATGAATTTATACATATATTATTTCGGTAAAATGGCTTACACTCACTCAAATTGTACAGCTTAAATAAATTTGTACATTTTTTTTGTTATTCATTATCATATTGACTAATAATTACTTAATAAATAGAGACTTTAAGTACCGCTTATAATTAATAAAATGTAGTTACGTTCGGTCCGTAAAGTACCAAAGTTCTACCATAATCTCCTCCATTCCTATGTATGTACTAGTCCATGAGTGGCAAGATATGGATGATCAAATGGAAACAAGCATTTGAATATCATAAAAGTAAGGAATTTTTTTACCATCTGAGCAACCGTGAACTTTCCAAGGAAGCTTTGTGTCGTAAAAGTTTGTCACTGGATTATCCGACTTAACGTGAAATTTTCCCTTTGGTTTTATGACGCACAAATTGAACATGCAGCTGAGCAAGTACCACTCATGTTTTGTATTCAGGAGATCCTGGTTTCACGTCTTGGCCAAGACGTGGGCTGTCCAGAGTGATTTTTTGTGCTTTGTCTAAGTCCCTCTACTCGGATGCTGGGAGAGTACGTTAATTAGACCATTCCTTTCATAGTCTTTTCATTCGTTATTAATCTTACTATCGAGCGTTGCTTGCTCAGTGTAGTGTCTGATTACAGACTGGTTGATGATAGTTTGATCCCTGGCAGGGACACAGAATTTTTCTTCTAGCCTCTGCATCCAGATCAGCTCTGGCGTCCACCCTGTCTCCTATCCAATGCGTACTAGGAGTCCTCTCAAGGGAAAGGAATGACCGGTGTATGATGTTGATCTAGCTCTTTTTCCATAAATTTTTTTACTTAATAATCCATGCCTTTGGCCTATATAAAATGGAAAATATACTAGAAATAGGAGAAGATAACCTCCATAAACTATTCTTTGTTCCTACATATTTTTCTGCCAGATTTTATGTGCATGTGTAAAAAATTTTAACTTTGTTTGCTTGTGTCCTTAATCCTCTCCCATCTGTATTTAAATGGTAACCCCACATTTTACCCTGAAGAAATGGTTATTTTACATTATTTTATTTTAAGACAACTTGGGAAATGAAGCCGTTGTATGAAAAGAACATTGCTACTTGAAATTGTCAATCTCAGAGTATCAAAGAATTAACTCCCTATGGAAAAAGGAAATACAGAATGCTGTTTTGAGTACTATCCCCAGGAATAGAAGGATACATAAGACGTTTAGAGCATAGAACGATGAAGTTTGAAGGCAAAAGAACACAAAATGCTGTGGATAATATTTGTATAAAGGTGACAGAAACGAAGAACAAATTACATCGTGAGAATGTTTATGTATTTCTGTTAAAATGAAGCTGAGAAGAGGTTATATGCTGGACCACCCTGATCGAGATGTTTTAGCATAGGACAGACCAATAGTGACGTGGTGGAACTCTTTGATGACCTTGTAAGTACCCAGAAGCACAAAGAAGGCTCTCAACAAGGTCATTTGACGTGATACCGGAAACTGATTAGGCCTAGTCTACAGTAACCTTGGACACACCCTTGCCAACAGCTTTGTACAAACCGTTTTGTGACAAAAAAGCCAGCTGATTTTTTTAACCAGATTGCTTCGAGCTTTGTTATTTTTGTAAAAATATGCACAGTGCAATCAGTGTCTTTGTGAACTCACGAAAAATTTAAACAACTTAATTTAAAGGGGACTGGTAACATGAAATTTAGAAGTAACTTTGTCATATGCATCTGCTTTCTATGTTGTCTGCATGCTATTGCCATCTGTCGACAGCCGGGAACTCTATGAATGCACATCCGCAGTAAACAAAAGTGGTGTTCGTGTAGAGGATTGACAAATTAAATGTTCACCTTGTATTAATTTAAAACTGTTATTGTTCGAAATCAGTGTTTCACGTTGGGAATAAACTAACTGCTACCCACAGTAATCGTTCTATCTGGACGGTCATTAGAATTCCTTTCGAAGCATGTGTCCGCATTTACTTGTGTTGCGTTTTTCCTGATGATGGGCCCAGCACATATCCAAGGAATTCTAAATGTCTGAAATATTAATGATATTTTAATCGAGTCTAATCAAATGTGTATGGGAACAAGTCGAAGATTCTAATTGTTACAGCTGAGGGAGAAGAAATATAGGTCCATAACATGTAATCTCCTCTAAAATGACTTCTCTGGGTAAAATGATATACCTGTGCTATTGAAATGTCCCTCCAATGATTTCTAATTTTGCGCCGTTAGGTTGGTCGTGTTGGTACACAACTACAGTGAAATATGGCGTATTGAAAAAGCGGTGGTTTCGAGGTTCATGTGCAAAAGTATGTTTTCTGGCGTTTATCTTATGGTTTCACAGTCACCGTTTATCAAAATTGGCAGCCCAATGTATGTGATAAGTTTAGTGTAACGAATATTCAGTGAAGAATTTGGAAGTAAGTAATAATTAATACCAATTGCTTCCATCAATGTTTTGTTTGTTTAGTAGAGTATGGTTAGTAAAACATTGCAACCAACTTCGGGTTAAATATCATACCAGGTTTGTTTGTAACTACACAAACCTAACAGTACAGATTATTTTCGTTTGTCAGTCGATATCTTTATTTGCCAATGTACAATTTAGTGTCTTCAAATTTGATTATGAATACGTTAAATTGTACTATACTTTGAACTTGGTTATCTGAATTTGTTTTACTCTGTTAGCAGTAGTAAGGTACTGATTTTACCGTGATATATTACTCTGTTTTCTGTTTTGCCCCTCTGTGCGAACACATTGCCCATTATTATAAAATTAAATGTTTAGTAATCTTTATTTCTAATTATAATAGTATTTCGTGAGAAGTATGTCATTTAACTCAGGGCCTCGGACAAAAATAACAAACTGTACTTTTTTTGTCATATTTATGTTTGTTTTTTTAATTTTCCATAGGAAGACTAGTTACTTTTGTATCAAACATTTCTTCATACTACAGACATTACAGAGAGCATGCAGTTACACATTCGCAGGTAACTGCTAATTTGTTAACTCGTCTTTCATTTATGGTATGTCATCTTGGGCCATTCTCCTCTTCTCTCAAACTTTCGTTTAGTTTGAAGCATACTCTCATTTCCATTTGAACAATCGCTTCATTAATCTGATGTATCTTGTGTATTTATTCATAATTTATTTAACGACTATATAGCGTCAAATGACAGGATGGTTATGAACAATGAATTGGGGATTGATGTGGAGGGAAGAGTTAGTGACCCGTTTGAGGACGCTAACCCTGCATTTTGTTGGAGTAACTGAGAAAATCACAAAATACTCAGCCATTTCACCAAATATTCAGTCATTATGTATAGGGACTACATTTATCAAAATAAGAAAACGACGTAACTCATGAATCAGAGTGATTCGTGAGAATCTAATAGACGCTTAGCTGGCAAAATAATTCGCCTTATTTAATGGAAATCGAAGGTTCAATAACGTGTACACAAGAGTCCGCCCTCGTTCTCATCCTGAGTCAGATTAATCCTGTCCATGTATTCATATTCTATTTTTTAAGATAATTTTAATATTCCATCTGCATCTAGGTCTCCCAAATGGTCTCTTTCCTAAGGTTTTTCGATCTACAATTCTGCATACAAAACAACGACATAGGTTACCAGAACCACTAGGAAAATATTAGACTCATTAATTATACAACTTCGATTTAAATGTATAATTAATATCATATGACGTGCCAAGTATTTACAGTTGACATGGACAAGGTTGCGATAAAAATGCAGAGAGACCGTTATGAACTAAACCGAATACACCCAGAAGCCAGTGTCTGGAAATTCTGATAATTTCTGGTGAACAAAGACAAATTACTTTCTTTAAATAAATGGGAAAGCATTTTACCTGTCCGTGTGTTATTAAATCCGACTACCCCGATTATTATATTGGGGTTTTTCTCTTCGGAGTGGCCAATGACACCTGACGTCGGCTACCTATGTCCTGTTTGGCAGTGACAATAGGTTCAAGAACCAGTGCCGTGGTCTCCAGAAGGCCACGGTCAGATCTGAAAGGGGACGTGTGGTTATCGGGCGTGGTCACAATCCTCACATAACAGGAGCTCAAGAATGTATAAAAGCTTGTCGTATGCCCAACACATTACAGTATTCCCCTTGTCCAACAAGAGAAACACAGATTCATCATGAAGGTAGGTTTTCAGTTTCAGTTTGACAAATTTCTTTCGGTTTTGTGCGGGTGTTTTGTGATGTGCAAATATCGGGTTTTGATTTAACCACAACGACGCGTGTCTTGTATGCGTGTTTCTGACGCATACATAATTAAAATTAACTTTCATATTATTTGCTCCATCTAACGGAATCTTAAAAAAAAAATTATACACATTTCTTCTCCATTTTATACAGAATTTAAATTTAATAATTACTATTACACGGGCCGCGATAGTTTAGTCATAAAATTGTTATGTAACAACTGGAGTACAAGCTTTCGATTCTGGCTTGCAGCTGGGAACTTTCTTCTCGCCACAGCGGCCAGACAAGTTTAATTACACAGTGTTATTAATAAAATTACCGCATCAAACGGATTGAAATGTGGAGAATATTCAGCAAGTTATCCCACCTTCTCTTCCAAAGTGTTAATCCCGGATTGTGAACCTGACCATTCGCCTCAGTTTAAGAATGCATGGAGCTTTACCTCCATTCCTCATCAACGATTCAATTCCTTTAAATCTGTGACGTTCAGGTGGTGTTGTGCTTGGCTGCCGTCCTGTGTGTAGTGAGTGGAGGTTTCGTAGCCGGACCAGCTGCCCTGGTCCGCGCTCCGAGTTTCGACAGCGCCATCATCCAATCGGAGCGCCTGGGAGGAAACTTCGCGTACAGCACAGCCGAGAGCCACGCGTATGCCGCCATCAGCCCTGTGGTTCAGAACTTGGTCAGCCCTGTAGGAGTGACCTACACCGCCAGCCATATTGCCGCTCCTTATTTGTACCGTTAAATATCGTGGATAACGACTATCGGCGTCACAGTAAATTATTTTACATTTGTAATTTCTTTTTCGTTTTGCATTAATGGACAGCAATCACTACTGCTTGATGTTTGTTCTGTTGTAAAGACACAAATCACGTTTCGCGTATCCACACACCAATGTATGAGAATGGCATGCCTCTAGGCAAATTGTAATTTATAAATATAAAAGATATTCACATCTGAACAGCCATCAGTTTGTCTCCAATAGGTCCTGCTCCAATCCTTATGAATGATTTGATGAACAGCTCACATTATAAAGCCTCTGGACTTGTATTTTTCTACATTCTGCTGTTACTCTCTTCAAGTTCAAGTATTTTATTCAGAAGATTGTTTCTCAAATATTTCCAATATATTATTTTATATTCGTATATCGTATAATTTATAAACAAATGTTTGTGTCCCCAAAAATGATCTGAACAGAACTTAATTATCGTAATTTTTTCTAAAAAAAATATTTGGAATGTTTCTATCCTTGAGATATTTATAGACATGTTTATCTCCTCTTGAAATAAGATTTTATTATAACTGCTTATCCAAGCCATTATTGATATATTCCTTCGTTACTTAATCCAAACCGGTTCTGTGCCGACCCAACCTCCTATAACGCTAAAGTTTATAAATGCAAATATCTTTATCTCAAAGCCATAATGACGCTGAATTTACAACCTGAAGAAACTTTGCCTCTGATCAGTGTCATTTAAAATTTATCTCACACCTGGATTAGTTGCTGAAATGTACTTTCCTTCTTTCTAATCGTTTTTATGTATTATCCTACCGTAAAATATTTCTCACGATAACATTTCAGTACCGTGGGCTATATTAAATGACATTACGCTACTCCTGTTTCAAAGTTTTTCTCAGGCACCCTGATCATATTAATAACATGACAAAGCACAAAAGTATAAAGGTCCACCAGTTGTATGAATTTATTTGTGGCTTTTTAATGTCACGGAAAGATAGAAAAAGCGGTCGTGGCCTAATTTAAGGCACTAGAGGGACTACGGAAAACCATGAGTTAGGATAACCGATTTTTGGACCGAGAATTGAACGTGGGACTTACCACAAAGATGCAGGGGTGCTAACCACTCGACAGCGACTTTGGGTTCCGGTTTTTATAAAGCTAAAGGAAAATGACAGATTAAGAAGTTAAAAGGGAATTTTCTCATGAAATATATAGTTTTATCGTCTTTATTTTTGTGATAACTTGTAAATTAATAAATAAGCAATTTGAAGTCTGGACGTAACAGAAGTTGGTTGATGGTGTTTCTAAATTCGGGGACACTAAATTCGACGAGAATTTTTACCACCAAGACAAGGTATGGCTTAAAATTTAGGAATTTTAACTAATTGGAACTGTGATTGTTTATTCATTGAGAACAGAAGATATGTATTAAATATTAAAGTTTTGAGCTCTGAATTTAGACAGTCTTGTTGTATAGCTGCTCAACAGATTAATGAAATAAAGAAAATACGTAATCTGAAGGTATACATTAATATATTAATCTCAACTGACGTAATTATTTTGCGTAGTATGTTTATCCATATACGAATTTATTTGGATTGAAGAATCTATTAGACCAAACGATCAATCATACGTAGGTAAACTAACCAAGTTTTTCAGATGAATACATCTTTGTAAAATTGATATTATTGTACCAGAAAACCGCCACGAATTGCCTGCTGTATCACTGTTTACTAGCGAAAAGATAATATTAATGTGTTTTTTTCATTTTTAAAATTCACTGCACGGTTAAAATTACCGTTCTCGTATTTATGAAAATTCACATTTTTACGTGCATTCTAAAAATCCCGGCTATGAATACAGCTAATATACAATGAGAAACTTTGGTACCAACGGAGATTAATGGCGGTGTGGAGGATGAAGGTTTTTGGCTGTCATTTTGCTCTCGTCCCAGAAGTAGTACTCTCGTAATTTCTGATATTAGTATAATGGAGATTATTTGGACATGAAGACTAAGGACGTAATAGGAGGACGGAGAAAAGTACTAAACAAGAAGATTTATAATTTGTAATCTTTACCTAATATCATTAGGGTGATCAAATCACCTTCAGAGGTGATGGCTGTCCATTAATGCAAAACGAAAAAGAAATTACAAATGTAAAGTAATTTACTGTGACGCCGATAATTGGTATCCACGATATTTAACGGTACAAATAAGGAGCGGCAATATGGCTGGCGGTGTAGGTCACTCCTACAGGGCTTATGGTGGCATACACGTGGCTGTCAGCTGTGTCGTACGCGAAGTTTCCTCCTCCCAGGCGGTCCGACTGGATGATGGCGCTCTCGAAACTCGGAGCGCGGTCACTTAAATGCCTCTCACGACACACAGGATGGTAGTCAAGCACAACACCACAAAAAAGTCATGATAATCTGGGTTATTTGTCTAAAAACTGCAGATATTATGCAGTGGTGAATGAGATGTAAGTTTTCCATTGCCATGTTTGTAAACAATTTTTTGATGAACACGACTAAGTATCTTCGGAAAAATACGATCCATTGGGGGGGGGGGGGGGGGATCGTCCCGAAAAGGGATAGACGATTAACAGGATGATAGGTAATTTTAATAGACGGATACATTTTTTTTGTTGGGGGGGGGGGGGAGATTGTAACCCTAGTTCCCCACTTTTGTTCTGAACACTGCGCTCCGTATACCTTAGATGTTCTTACCTCAAAGTAAGACACGCTTTTCACAACCATCCAGAACAGTGGCAAAACTGTTGTTTATGTACGCTAATCTTGATACCATGCACTGAATGTAAAACACACTTTTAGACCCACATAAAATTAAATTTGTTTCATGTATCATTACTTGGAGCCGGGATAGCTCAGTCAGTATAGTGACTACGGCCTGGGCGACTGGGCTTCGATACCCGACAGGGTCAGATGATTTTTCCATTAACCTCTGTGTCCAAACCGGCTCTGGGGCCCACCTAGCATCCTATCCAATGGGTACCGGGGTCCTTTCCAGGGGTTAAAACGCTGCCGAGGCGTGACGCTGACCACTCACCCCATCTAGTGCCGTGGTTAAGAATGAGTAGGAGCTATACCTCTTCTCCACCTCAGCGTCTAAAGGCGTGTAGCAGGACAGCTTAACTTTTTTATGTTGTCATTATCTGCATGTTGGAGATTTCGTTCTTGTCTTGCAATCTCGAGAAATATGTGCTATATGGAACAGAAGGGTGACCTTATATAAACAGCAGCTTTGGTAGCACGCGGATCTTGACCACGCCCGCTATCAAAAATCCCACTTTGACTGTAGGCCGTGACCTTCCTGTGTGACCTTGGTGTTTAAATTTCCGGGTCAGTCATCTGTTTTCCGTATGCTTTGTCTTGCGGTGGCTGGCTTGTTTCTGAAGATGTCTCCTGCCATTTAAATACCAATGAACCAGTATCTACCAAGGGTGGAGCGTTCGTGTTAGCCGTGTTAACCCGGCTAACACGTTAAAAAAATAAAATAAACTACTACTTTCGTGGTTCAGTGCTACTCCATACACTGGAACACAGGAGAACAAGTCCGATAAAATACACCATTGGCCAGCTTCTGTCTTAAAGGCGTTTTTTGACAGTGGCTTTTCGGTTCTGTGACCATAATTGAATCCATTCCATATCACAACTTAATTGACAGTAGTTTCTATGTCTGATTTGTTGTTCTCGAGGCGGTGGAAATATGGATTGTAGTCTTTTGGGTTATTGTCCCGTGAAGTGTTGTAGTTGGTTGCCAACGTTTTGGGGGAAAGCATCATTTCAGTCCGTTCCTTTAGTGGGATTGGAACCCACGATCCCAGCTTTCGAGAAATCAACACCAAAAAATGTTTTTGAATTACGAAGAGCATTTTGTTTGAAAATTAAGTCGCTTAGGCTTTATATTAGACTGATTGTAACCGAAGTAATATTTACCCAAACGCTTTTAATGCGGACAATAATAGGGAAGTGTTGACAAATCTTAGCAAAGCTCGTAAATATTAAATTTAGTGTAAATGTGTTCAACCATTCTCCAGTTACATGAAGACAGACTGATAAACAAAGGGAGCGAAACCAGATGACATTTTTGCAGCCGTTAGCCTAGTTGCGAACTCGCTAAAAACTGAATCTAAATCTGTTAGGTCGTATCGGAGATAAACCACAGGCTTCTAATGCAGAGGCTTTCGGTTTAGCTTCTTAACGCTAAGAACGTAATAGTAATGTTGAAACCACTCACTCCAATTAAGCTCTGATGTTTTGTACGACTTTTAGAGAAGAATGTTGTCAGAATCTGAACGACCTTAGTTCTGTTTTCGCTTTCGCTAACACATTAGTACATATTCGCCTTGCTGATAGTTGTTCCAAGTTATTGTATGATATTTAAACTTAATAAACTGAAAATACAGGATTCCTAGATACGCCAAGTCCAGAGAATTCATTATTCATATTATGTACATTATCAGTTGTTGACATCTTGTGGGATTTTTCTGTGAAATTTGTTATAATTACCAAGCGTTGGTTGGTTTGTTGGCTGTGTCGATAATTTATTAAAGTCGCTATTATCAGTCATTATAACTTCGATATGTCGGAGTAACTCAGTATAGTGAGCAGCCCGGGATGGACGACCGGTGTTCGATTCCCGAAGGGGACAGAGTATTTTTCCTCTAGCCACTGCGTCCAGACCGGCTCTGAAATAGAAACATGTTTACGTTCGGAGGTGCTTACTGCCTCCATCATCAGGGCCTCATCGCCCTCTTGATGGAGGAAGTAAGCACCTGTGAAACGTCTGCGAGACGACACGGCATCACATTTACTATAAAAGAAATAAACATTCAAGGGTTTTGTCTGTATATGAAACAGGGAAGTCGATATTACAGCTGGTAACCGCTTACCTTGAAACTAAACGTCATTGAACGAGTCAGATAAAGCACGCTTAGTGATCGTTGTTTGTTAGTCTTGCTGTGGCGAAGTGAATGTGTACAAAGGAAACACGAGAAAACACCATTTTCACCTGTTTCATACACCAGAAACGTAAGTAAAGATTTCGTTTTGAGTTCAGTTCATTGTTCCACGGTTAAATAAATTAGTTTCTGAGTAGTTGGACCCCAAGTAACAGCAAGAAACGATGAAAAGGAAAGTGGAAACTCGCCTACTTTTAGATAAATGGCGTAACACAAGTTACAACATGTTTCGTTACAACACTCTCGAGTAGGAGGGAGGTACGACTTTAAGATATCGTGATTCTTATAAGTTGCTCAGCCACTATCCAGTCATCTGTAAAGTTGTGTGCTGAATATTGTCCTGTGTTCGACGTGTGCAATGAAGTGAAGTTAGTTCAGTGAATCAGTAAAGCAACGAAGTTAATATGTGGCAATAAGTATCATGTATGCCGGAAATATCAAAGGTACCTTCTGGTTTGCTTTGTTTGTTGTATTGTTCTGCACTGTAAAAATATTTGAAAAAGTGAACAGAAGCTGTTAACGAAACTACGGAATGTGTTCTCGAGGGTCGTGTGTCTGGTGAGATGTTTAATGTGATGATACGTGTTTGTGCTGTGAATGTAAAACTGTTCCACATTCTTGACATCGATAATTACATAAATATTTAATGATTATATTGTTATTCTGGGTTTTGGCGCCCTTAAGACTCATCGGTAGATGACGTCTCCATCTGCAGGTTTGTAGTTTTCTTTTAATTTTGTAAGTTTACCCAGGTTTTTTTTACAGTAGGTCAAATGAACGCGTTGAAGATGAAGATATCGGGAACAAAGGAACAAAACTTATTACATAAATGACTTATTGACGTATACAGTAAATTACTATGATGAATATAGTTTTCTTAAAAACAAGATATATTTGTGTAATATATTTCTTGTTGGCACGCCATTTTTGTAAGTATAAAGTAGGATTTAATTTGAGGAATATAAAAGTTTTGATATTCAATTGATACAATTTATACAGACTACAGAAGACTGGTGGCAGACGGAGGAAATAAAGTGAAAGTTTTGTGGTAACGAAAATGTGTGTATCAAATATTCAATTTCCAAATTGTTTCTGTCGCAAGGCCATGTGCTTGTCCGCCCTTGGTGCTGTTTTACGATAATACTGGTTATTCCTTGTATTTAATCATACTACGACTTAATCTGACTATAGTACAATATTATGACGTACTAATTAAAAGGACTTGCGTCAGGCAAATGCTAGAATGGTAGATACACCACTATCGCAACGTCACTTACTTATTCATATTATCATATTCCCATATAATTAAAAGCAATATAACCTTTGTAGTTGATATAACGTATTAAAGGAATCAGTCTCCTCTGTTAACCTTTTAGTTTGATTTTGTGACCTTACACAATATAGAAGTGTCTTAAATCTACGAGTCTTCGCGATTAGATTGACATAAAAATTTTGATATTTCTGCCCTGATGCGGGTTTTTCCCCTGCACTACTTGTCGGTAACGAGGTGAGAGATAAGAATTAGGATGTCGGTACCCACATCGACGATGGAGTGGGCCAATCAGGGGCGACCAACCCATCAGAAGATGAATCCCTGAGTGACCATTAATTCTATCACTAGACGATTACAATATCCAGACATAGAGAGGTAATTTATTTGGAAAGAATGGATAAGAAGGCGTAATGTTGTGATCACGATGTTTAAATAATATAGGCTAGTAGTACAGATGATTTGTTATACGGGGGTTGAGTTCGTATGAATCGCCGCGTATGACGAAAATGCGTACAACGGGAGACGTATAATAATCACTATCTTGATATCAAACTGACGGAAGAAGTCTTTGATTCAAAGCTTGTTAATAATAGATTTTAAAATTTGATCGCGGGTAAGATATTGATGATCTTCATAATACTGAAATGAAAACGCGGACAGCGAAAGCGCGTATAATAAAAGTCACCTGTATTTGTAAGTAGAGACGTGGAAACAAACACCTCGATTAAATTATTCCCTAGTCTGAGTCCGGAATTTGAACAGGATGTATCCTGAAAGCAAGTCTGACTCTTTATCAATATGTCTCCCTGCACTTTAGAGGTTTAATTGTATAAGAATTGGCCACAGAAACTGATCATTTTGGTGGTAAACATTGTTTTTGTCGTTTGTTTTCAGGTGTGTGTGTGTGTGTTCAGCAGTAGCAGTGGCGGATTCGCTAGGCTGCTGTCATGACACTTGTGATAATTTCGACATTCTCTGCATCAGTTTGGCTACTTCTGTTCTACACAGCACTTCTGATTCTCTTCAGTCCCTGTGTTCTGGTCATAATTGCCCTTCTTCCTCAACACCTGCCTATCTTGCTACTTAGAAGAATTTTCACAATTCCTATGGAATCTGTTTGACGTCACTGGATTTAATTACCAACTCCAGTATTCTATCTGCCACTGGATCTCTCTAACCAAAAGTACGTAAGAACTGTCGAGACATCGTATGATCAAATATGAGTTTGTTTACACACTTTTGGCCGCAGTTTTCGGTAATAATATTGCACGCTGTTCCCGCAAAATCAGAGTCCAAATTCGATAACCGTACAAAGCTTCCAGTAAAATGGATGTTTCTCTCGTTTTCGGACGGGATATTACTAAGTTTTCAAACCAATCTCGGTTTATTCACTACAGACGTGCCTACATGCATTTTTCAGGTCATAAAGTGTGTGGCGATAATTACACAATATGAAACTTCGTTATATGTAGCTCACAGCGCGCGGATGGCCACACAGAACGCATGCATTCTGTAAGAAACTACTACGAAATAGCTCTCGAGAACAAGCCTATTCTCTATATTCGAGATACTCGAAACTCGAGATTATCGAATGAAAATCGAATATTCAGTCAGTTCACGACAACTGCCTGCCTCATCTACATCTTACTCTCACGTACGTAAATAAGTTTAATATAATATACAAGTTCTACTTAAGTCACCAAATGCATTCTGAATAAACTCTATGGGCAAAATTAAAAGATGCTAATAGCTAAACTAGTTGATACATATGTTTACCACTGGGCTTTAAAATGTTAATAGTTAATTTTTATGTGTTCACATTAAAGTGTTTCTAACCTAAGCTAGATTACTTTAAGTGGAAGATAGGGATTAATTATGTAACTGGGAACTCTACTTACACAGCTTACCTCGTAATGGATGACCAAAGTTATTATGACGCTTCTGGGATGAGGTAAATAATTGCGTACTTAACTTTGGTGAAGAAATCTTTTAGAAAGCTGACATTTGGAAGACATAGGTAGAGCTGGAAACTAACTCCATGGAGCATAGTCGTTCTTGAAAAGCTAATAACAGGCCTACGCTTAGCTAGTCCAAGAACTGATTTATGCAGAGGCGATAATCATAGCCTACTATTGAAATATGTCTTCGAACACGGGTTATGAGGATGTAATCTGAATGTTACTAGCTCTGGATAGTGTGTGTTATATTACGTTGTTAATACTAGACGCAGAAGAGAAAGCTTAGTCGTCTGCATGCCTTAGAACTGAAAGTACAGTCATTGACCTTGAACTGAATAGTAAGAAAAATAATTGCGTAAAGACTGAAATGTATTATATGAGATTTGATGTTCTCTTTGCAGTGATGATGTCGATGTTTGCCGTCTAGGTTGTAATTTCTCGTGAACTTGTAGGTAAATACAAACGTTTCGGAGTAACGTACTGCTTCCATCTTCAGTGTTCAGTGATATTTGAACATTACTCGTGATTGCATAAAATAGCTAAAAGATCCTATATTTTGGACTACGTGTCAGAATACAGTAGTTGAACTACTGAATTGGCATGGCCGATCGAACGAAATAGATTAATCTATTTGTATGTAAGTCTCCGCTTGAGAATCAAGGTTAAGTAGGTTGTTGTATCGAGGTTTTCTTTGAAAGAGGAGGGGCTACAATTGTGTTGCTATAGTTGCGATGTTAGTGAAGGGGAGTAAAGACTGAGATCTGAACGACTTAACGTACATAAATGCCCTGTGAGGTGAGACACGGAGAAGCAGGCTTGGCAATGTGTATATAAAGAACCGCCCAGTTTGCAGAGTGCCATTAGCTCTTTGTTACCATCGTGACTGGCTGGAATTGTGGAGTCTGACAGAGATGAAGGTAAGGTACAGCGTCTAGAGTCTGCATGCATAACCAATACCTTGCACAGTTCTGCTGCTTACGATCTGGTTAACGAATTATTTCGGTACACGTCAAATATTCGCAGGAATTCGCCCTGTTCTATTATTATTTATAATATAAATACCCAAAAAGCATCGTTTGTTTCTAGTACAAAAAAAATGTCTGGATCATAGGCATTTGCCAGTTATTTCAGGGATATCAAAGGAAAGATTTTGGCACGGGACATTTTGGTTTCAAAATTAGTTTGAAGTCCACTTTAACAGAAGTTCTCTAAAAAATGTAATTTCACTGTTGTCGTGTTTCAGTTTGCGTAGTTTAAGAAAAAGTTATATGGTTCGCTTCACAGAAGGGAAAATGTTTTGTTAAAATGCTGCACCAATTAAAATAAGCTACGAGGGTCGCTCATTAAGTAATGCCCCACATTTTTTCCCTCAGAACATATTTATTCAAGATGGCTCAAATTTAGTGACAATATAAATCAATGTTTCCTTTACACATACTATTTTTCCACATAGTCCCCATCAACTTGTACGGTTTTACGCCAGCGTGGAACAAGTGCATGCATGCCTTGCCGGTACCAGCTCTTGTCCTGTGCACGTAGCCATGTCCTCACTGCTTGAATAACGCTCTCGTCATCTTCAAACCTTGTTCCGCGGATAGCATCTTTAAGTGGCCCAAAGAGATGGAGTCGGAGGGTGGATGGGGCAGCACCGTTCAACCAGATTTGGTGATTTCTTCCCGGGTTCTCGGACTTGTGTAAGGGCGTGCATTGTCATGCAGGAGCAAAATTTCTGCTGGATGCTTGTGAGGCCGAACTCGTCGGAAATGCTTCTTGAGGGTTTCCAGGGTCATAATGTACGCGTCTGAATTGATGGTCGCACCTCTTGGCATCACATCCACAAGAATGACCCCATCACTGTCCCAAAAGACAGTCATCATGACTTTTCCGGCGGAGGGAGTTGACTTGAATTTCTTCTTTCTCGGTGATAGAGGATGATGCCACTCCATTGACTGCCTTTTTGTCTCCGGCTCAAAGTGGTGTATCCAGATTTCGTCACCTGTAATGATCCGGGACAGAAAGATCTCTCCCTCAGCATCAAAACGCTCCAACAATTCAGAAGAAATCGTTTTCCTTTGAATCCTGTGGTCTGCTGTGAGACTTCGTGGAACCCATCTTGCGCACACCTTCGAATATGCAAGAGCCCGGATAATTGCAATTACACTTCCATTACTGACTGAAAGCTGTTGGGCCAATTGTCGAGTTGTGATGCGCCGATCCTCACGAATAATGGCATCCGCGCGGTTCAACATGTCTGGAGTGGTGGCTGTGGCAGGACGCCCAGAGCGCGGCAGATCACGGAGCTCGGTTTCTTCACTTCCTGAAGCTTTAACTCTCTTAGCCCAGCGACCAACGGTGCTCCTATCGACTGCACAGCTTCCATACACAGCACACAAACGTTTATGAATGTTCACCACTGTTTCTTTTTCAGCAACAAAGAATTCAATTACAGCTCGTTGTTTGTAACGAGAGTCGTTCACAGACGTCATTTGAACAGTTCACTACAGCTCCGCTATCGGTTGGAATCATTTGAAACTCCGTACACGAACGCGGGAAACATCAAATCTCAAGCATGTAAAAGTGCACTTTTCTATCTTCATTATTGGCTGAGAAAAAAAATGTGGGGCATTACTTAATGAGCGACCCTCGTACTAAGACGAGTCATGTAAATTATATTTAAAAATTCAATCCGTACCGCGTAGAAAACACTTTACCTTAGCATTGCAGAGATCAATTGGTTAATGCTGTTTACCCTGAGAATCATACAAAAATCATAGTTCTTGTTCATAAGAGTTCTTGATTATTAAATCGGGTGGATCATTTGGTTACCACTGTAATTTAAAGGGTTAAAGTGGTTATCTAGAAAAAAGACACGAGACCCAATAGGAATGGTTACATATTTTATATTATGTGGAGTGTAATGTGATATTATAGATTGATATGTGAATGAGGTAAGGCGAGTAATTGTTTGCAGTTCGAGGCGAAGACTTCCATTTCCCTATATTTTTTTACGACGATCTTCAGTGCTGAAGATAGAGGCAGTGTGTTTCTCTAAATGATGTTATCTACCTACGGTCCTACACGGCTTCATAACCCAATTCCAACATCCTCACTACAGTGCTACACTCCTTCCTTACACGTATTCATGACGCAGTGCAAATTTAAGCATGAGGGCCAATCTCAACTTTACATTTCTAATCCGTTGTTGTTGGCTGCCGCCTATCACGCTTAGTTCTACCTGCAGGATCACAGTTTTATAGGTCTGCATCCCGTTGACCTTGCTCCGTTATTCTAAATCAAAGAACTGTTATAATGTTACGTAAGAAACTCATAAAATAGCATCTTGACCGTCACTGCCCACATATGGACTGGTGCAGTGGTAACAAGACTGGTTCTGAAACACAGCTGATGTTTTCCTGCCCCTCCCTCATTAGTATTTTAGCATAAAAGCAACGGTCATATTCTGCCAGAAAATCCAGTTAGTTAATTCAGTTTGTCATTCGATTCCACGTAATCTTGACACCAAACGTCGAGATAAGTATTGTTAGTTACAAATTCTCTGTATTTTTGAAGTCTCGTGTTTAAATAGCGAATAGGGTACAGAGTGACCTTAGGTTTTGTCTGATTTTCTCCTCTGTCTCCTGACTGCTGGTCTTTTAGCTATCCATATTAGGATCTTCTTATGTGTCTTGTGCCACTGCATAACCTCAGTAATAGATTTTGTGCTCCTGATTGTGTTTTAGAGGTCCTGAAATAGTAAATTAAATTAGGCCATGACCACTTCCTTCCATATTCTTTCTGAATCATTCTTTCCTAAATCATCCCATCATCTGACTGTACCTGAGCTGCTGACAGCATCGTAAAATAAACTACAAATAAATAAACTATATCTTGAGCAGTCAGAACCTCTTGTTGCTACATTCTGACTAGATTCATCATTCAGAATCATTTTATTACATCTTACAGTATCATCATCATAAAATAAATGGATAGTCAGCAAACTAACATTACACACTTTTGTGTGCAGCTGTCAACTGTCCTGGCATGCATCACGGTGACATTGCTGGCTGACATCGCGACGGCAGGGCTCCTCAAAGTACCAAAAGTCTACAATGCTCTCATTACTACCAATGAGAAGTTGGTTCCTAGCAGAGCAATTCCAGTTTCCACTTCAGTGTTTCATCCTGTTGCATTGGCTCCCGCAGTTCCAGCCGTATTTCTGACGAGCCCTTACGTCGCCATCGATGACTCTGAAGCTAAAGCCAACAAGTCGGAGACTGAAGATAATACTGAAAATGAAAGCGATAAGAAACCGGAAGGTGAAAAGAATGCCACATCAAATTCCTTACCTTTAATCACACCATTTTCTCTTCCATTAGCATATTACAATTCTATTACTTATTATCATAACCTTTGGCCTTATTCCTATTCATCAGTGTCACCTTCTGCATTTTTATTTACTGCGCCATTTGCATATCCTGGAATATTTGATTTAAATGGAGGTCTGCAGTGGAGTCAAATCAAGAAACCGGAATCTGATCCAGCTTTGTCTAAAGACTCAGCATCTACTCTTCCTTCTGGAGCCAAAGATGATCCAGAAAAGGCATCGGTGTCCACTGATGCCAGCTAATTGCAAATACATCGTCAGTATCGAAACATAATCAGCGCAAATCTAAAATTGTAATGGTCTTCGATTCTGTGAATTTTGTGTTTTAGTAGTTGCTGTTTGAAATGATTGATTTCCCCTTTCTTTTCTCACATTTTACTGATGTACTGACGCTGACCACTCACTCCATCTAGTGCCGAGGTCAAGAAGGAGTAGGAGCTATACCTCCTCTCCCCCCAAGCGCCTGCATGGCGTGTAGTGGGGCAGATTTACTTTTACTTTACTTTACAATATTCAAGATATCGTCTCACATTTGTAGCAATTTTACTTCAAGTAGAATTTTTTTAAGTGAGAGGGAATTCTGAACATTTCATTACATGCTGAATATTTCAATAAATTTTGAATAAATTAGATAAAAGTCAGGTAAGAAAATTACTGTGCTCGCAGGTTTATGGCAATTTATAACAGGAGAACAGGTTCAAATCCCACTCGTGTCATGGACGCGCGTCTGCATTTTTCTGTTTTATTCTGTGTAGTAATAGGTTATGTGAACGACAAATTTAAATTTATCTATTTATAAAAATCAACAAAGTGAACCTTAAATGCCATAAATGAAAACCATGTTATATAGAAATGGACTTGGTGAATTAAGGAATAAGATACAATGTTTGATGCATGGCATGATTTATCTAATCAGATTTTATGGCACAACGGGGAACGACCCGTTCTTTAAGTGCCTGAGCACCGGGTCCCAACTTTTCGTTGGCTCGATCTATAGACATTTTGGTAGGACTCCTTGGACGAGGGATCGGCCCGTCGCAAGGCCTCTACCTGTACACAGGTCAGCACAACACAAAAAAACGCGGACAAACATCCAAGGCTTGAGTGGGATTCGAACCCACGGTCCCAGCGGCACAAGGCCCACGCCTCAGACAGCGTGGCCACTGCGGACCCCGATTTTATGGTATTCCTCATGTAAAAAAAATAAAGACTCATTTTGTTGTGTATATTTTAATAGATAATGTGTGTATAGACACAGAATATTGTTATCTTTATGTCAAAACTTCTAGATTTTATACCTGAAGTTATTCCGAGTCAGAAATGTCATTTGAACGAGTCAAAATCTTAGAGGTTATGGAGCTATGGATAGAAATTCAAGATGAACAGATATAATTACAGATTTTCGTCAAGCATAATGAGGAATCCCCATATTTCAGTAGACAGATGACAGAATGGATCATTGGGGTCACTGAATTTCACTGATGTAGATTTCCATTTACGGGGTTGCATGACAGACGATAGGAACAACTTTATTGAATTTCTTATGCTGAAAGATGTTCTACATAAAGTTTAGATCATGTGGAATTTCAAATATCCATTAATGAGAATCAGACCTGCATACACGTGCAATTTCTGACTGGAACGACCTCAGGAATTTGGTCCTGAAGTACTGACCCTAGTCTTCGGACATTCTTCGTATGTTACGCGCTGGACGAGTAGGAACAACAAGGATTTTACAGGTAAACTATCAATTATAACTCTGAAATATTTGTAAACGTTTATGAGATTACATGTCGCAACATCCCAGAAGACGGTATATTCATAGGAAACACCATAAGAACCTGAGATATCACCATTACTCTCTGTACGTCTTAATTCTATGAAAGTGATTGTCTGTGTATAATGGAGCATGGGGCTTGCATTTTATTAAATAATAGTTATAGATTTACAAAATACAAAGTAAAAAGCAAAGCTGTCCCACTATACGCCATGTTGCCTCAAACATCGTGTTGCAGTGAGAGCTTACCATCGCAGATAGGGAAGTGGATTGATTTTAATGTAATTTTTAAACATTATTACAGCTTTCATAAACCAAAAAAACTTACAAGTAATTTTAAACAATGAGAAGTACAGTGAGGATTTGTCCGGAGTACAGCCATTAGGAGCGTCGTCTTCAAATGTGTAATTTGTTTATGATCCAGCTGTATTTATGGTGTAATGCAATGAACTTTTTTTATCCGAGTAATCAAGAATATGTAATATTTATAAATTACTAGCTTCTTGAGTAAGAAAAATATTTTAATGATATAATAATATTAAAATTTGATTTAATTCCCTTTTTCCTGCTTCTGTTGTAATTCGGAAAAAAAACACTAAGACAGATCAACGTGTTTTTGTAGTGTAAGATTATGTCACGACAAATAAATAAATAAATGCCTTAAACGCAGAATCTGAAAAGGGTTTTGACGTAGAGGAGACATTTCACAGAGGATACAAATAAAATATTTCGGTGGTACAGATATAAAAAATGACCGACTTGGATTATTTCACTGGGAAATCAAAATGATAATACCTATAAGGAATTTATAAAACTTGTATTGTCAACTAGAATGTTGAATCATCTTGTGCGTCCTTCATTATTTTGTGTTGACTAATAATAAATTATAGTAAATTATCGTACAGTTATAAGTGAATGATCAGAGGTTAGAGGTCAGAAGTGACGACCTTCCGCCTAATGTAGCGAGAAAAATAATCTGGCCTCCAGCACTTGCAACTCCCAGGGATGAGGAACCAATCGTAGTACAGACGCACCTGAAATAATAAACAAATATTAAAATATATTGTAGTTTTTAATATTACTTGACTCCAAATGATAAATTTTGGTTGTAGAGGCTGCTTTTGAGACATATGCAAAGACAGAGAATAATATTAAAATGAACTTTGAAATATAGCTTGTGAGCTTGATTAAACTGGCTCAGAATAAAATTTTATGGCCAGTTAAATTACTTTCAGCTGCTCATAGTAGATGCTGTATCATGGAGGTAGTTAATTGAAATATATCCTACCTGAAAGCAACCTAAGTCATCGATGCCGTCGCACTGGGAATTGTTTTTGGTTGGTGTCTGAGTCGTTACACTCGGACTCTCTGTCGATACTGGTGCTTGGACACCTGCTCTTTTTCGCAAGTACTGTTGATAATTCTGGAAATCGTGTACTGGAGGTGGATTTTCTCCAGCGACAGGATTTCTATGTGACGGCCACCTTCCTCCTGGTGCAGCTGGCAGGAAAGTATCTGGGTAATAAATTTCCGCAACAAGCAGGCTTGTCCATCTTGGTGATGAAAGGCAACCACCATCCAGGTAGTGACAGCGAGATTGTCTTTGGCAGAAAATAATTTATTGTAGTTGATACATTGTATGAGCTCTCACAGCATTGCTAAATAAACCATAAATAAATAAATTTTCGTGTCATAATTCTTCTGGTATCGGCATTTCACAGGATTTGATAATTATTAACCTTTATATTTCAATTTGTTTTAATTAACTTACGTTTCTGTTATATTCGGTGGAATTTTAAATATTCATGTTTTTTTTATAATTTACCTTAAACATTTGACTAATTGAGGTTTAGAATGTATGTGGTGATGTGTTTAATTAAGCAAAATTATAACGTTATTATTTTCACAGAGAATCTCATTAACATTAATGACCTACGACATTTTTGTACTCACAGACATCTGGTGACTTCTACAGTCTGAGTGAAATATCCTTCGTATGGGATCTGCACTACGTAGCGCCATACACCCTGGTAGTTCTTGGCAAAAACAGGAGTTGCATAGTCCACTTTGGCAGGACAGGGTGTCGGAGGCAGAGAAGGTTCGTGGTGTGCACCTACTGTAGCCACGGAGGCACCCTCTCCCCTGCGATACTCCGGGGTTTCTCCGCCAAAATCATCTCTACGCTCAACCATTCCGGAGGCCAGAGGTTCTCCGTTGAATGCTCTGTACAGCATGCACAGCCTGGCACCAAACGATTACTTCAAATCAAAGGTACTTAAATTTAAATTCACTTGAGTTGTTTGCTCGGAGATAAATATATAGTTTGTCGACTACGCAACGCTGAGTAATTCAAAGCTGTTTTAAACTGATGATGAAGCAATAGAAATTTATTATTATAACTAAGCTCAGCATCACTTAAAATATAACCATAACAAGTTTATAAAATTAAATTTGTGATTAAGTCATCAACGGGTACTTGCGTATTAACGGCTAACCCAAACATGACGTCAAGAAAATCTCTGTATCGATGGTGTGCATCGATAGGAACATTCTGCTTTATATTATTCTGGCGTTGGTTATCGTAGCTAAAGATTGTTTATCTTATTATTTTAATGCGAGTTAAAGAGATATTATCTTGAAGATTTCTGTCTTCTGGGTTGTTGCGCTGTGTAGTCTGGTCGATGTTAACCAACGTTTCAGAGGTCATACTGCCTCCGTCATCAGGGCAACAACCCAGAAGACAGAAATCTTCATACTCTCCGCTGTGAAAACCTCAAATCTTACGTATGACAGTCATGTTACATTGGATTCCTTAAAAGGCAGGGAATTTCTGTACAAGGTAAGTGACTATCAGCTTTGCAAGACATACTCAAAAATCTGTTCGGGGATATAACATGTGGCTGGACTAATGAATATCCATGCAATAGACATGTGACGACATATTCAACTTACACTCCTCCTCCGTTATCACAGAATTTCCTGGCTTCCCGTTTGATGGCGCTGACAATCGTCTTGTCTTCCGTCTGTCTTCGGCTTTCTTCGGTTCCGTTAGCTTCGGGCGCCTTTGTGTCTCTTCTAGTGCGGTGTCTGTGATCTGGTGCTATCCTAAACAAACCACCATCAGAACGACAATTATATGATTAGGAATGTTTAAAAAATATAGAATAACAAAGTATGACAGATCATAATCAAAGTGCTAAGAATATTTATGTGAAGTACCATTAATATTGCTGATATGATTAAATCATTAAAGATGGATAAGACACTTACCAAGCATAGGAGAAAAAATAAATTCGAGAAAAATTGTTTCAAAATCTTGTGGAGCAGTTTGAATAACGTTATGTAAGAGCAGGGAATTTGTTGACCAGCTGAGTAACTTCAAGGTAGATCGATACGTACGAGTTATGTGCGAGGGAACCGGTACTCCATTGGGCTGGGTCCTGGTGATACTTGGCGACTCTGGGCAGAGTCTCGTCAGCTTTCAGGATGGGGAGTGTCTTACTGAAGAACTCGAGAGTCTTGTTGCGTACTAACTCGCTGCCAACAGAAATAACAACTTTGTATGTATTACATTCATTTTTATGTTTACATCATATTGTTTATTGCCATTTGACACGCAGAAATACCATTCTTTTGAGAATGGAAATTATTTAATTGCATTAAATGTTTTGGAAAATATTAAACCTTCTGTGTTAGTGCCTAGAATACACTTACGATCTGTGTCTGACAACGTATGAAATATTTTCCAAAATTCCCCAATTCATTGGTGGATGTTAACGCGTCTGTTTCATATTGAGAAGATCGCAGATTCAAATTTTGACGAGACCAGCTACCTGACTGAAATTTTTCATGGTTTTCCTAAGTCCCTCCAGGCAGATGCCAGGATAGTACCTTAAATTACGTCATTACTGCTTCCTTCCAAATCCTTTCTAATTCATTATACTCTAATCATCTAATGTTACTTAGCTTGAGATATTAAGATTCTCATTTAATAAACCACAAACCATGACCTGGTTCAGAAATGCTGTTTTATGCTACCGTAGAGTGACTTACAATGGATAGGCTGCCCCCAGCACTTTCTGTCCCATGGGGTTCGGTGGGATGACACCTTTGTTCAGGTCTCCACACAGGTTGAAGAGGGAATCAGGTTGGCTGTAGCTGTGCGTCCCTGGGCAAAGTAGAAAATGGAATTAAGAACTTCTTTTGACACTCGGTATCTAATGTATATTGGTCGTGAGTCGAATGGAAATATGTTGAAAGAAATTAAGTTTCCTTCAGTAACCGGCAATATTTTGACCTATGTAGTATTTCAGTATCGCTCATTAAGTTTCATGCTTGTAGTTTATATTGAAAAAACTGAATTTTACGAGCATAAATTAAATTTTATCAGTTAAGAAGGGATGAAAAGTGAAGTCTATTTTCGAGCTTTATTTGCGATTTTTAAATTTTGATTTGTCCTTGTTTATTTACTGTAGGTACAAATTTATCACTTTCACAAATAATTAACATTTTTCGAATTACAATTATAAATTCCTGTGCAATGCGTAGCCTTCGCCAAATAAAAAACAAGTCGTGGATCTTCATGATATGGTGTGGCCATAAAGTAATTGCACTCAGTAACGTGGGTCAGATTGAAATGGTCGATTTCAAGCAAATATATAACATATAGCATCAAACAAGCATTTTTTAAGATGAGAAATTTAATAATTTTTGACTTCAACTTCATGTGATGTACAGTTTAGTTAACAGTTTAGTTGACCAAAATTAAATTTAATTGAAAACGTGTGTCATATGTTAACTCTAATATGGATAGACATGAATTAATTAATGGACAGACAGACAGCCACTTGTTCTCAATTATTGGTTGCCATTAAACAGTAAGAGTATTTGTAAGACATGAGCGTGGACCACGCACAAACCTGGACACTCCTTGTCTGACTGTTGATAAGGTGGACGCCTGACTCTAGGTGGTTCTGCATTCGGAGATTCAACAAAAGCGTAGTAACCTTCAGGTGGTTCCTGTACCACTTCTGGGCTTTGGGGGATTTTTATACCGGAACACATGACCGTCGTCGAACACGCCACACAAATCTGTAAAAAATGCGAGACGGAGCACGCGGCCATGTAGCTTTACAGTTTTGATAATTTAGAGGCTATAATAATACTAATAATAACAACAACAGACAATATGGTGGTGATGACGATGATAAAAATAATAATAAAGACCATATTCGTGGTAATAAATTATTATAATAATTCAGTTCTTTATTTACGTGCTGACTTAACAGCACAAAACTCGAGTACAAGTTTAAAAAAGAGAAGTAGTGGACAAAATAAATATACACAAACAAACAAAAGACGGCAATAATTCAATAATTATAACAGACCAAGTGACGTAGTTTCTGACCGCTAGATGAAGATTATGATTATTTATACAGAAGCCCTGTATCTATGAAGTGGTAATAAAAATAATACCAATAACATTGGTGGTAATATGATACAAAGACAAATAATGTAAAGCAAAGGTAAAGTTTAAGTTTTCTCTGGTACGTATGAAGTACCACGTCTTAAGGACGGTAGGGTAATGGAGTTATAGCTCCACATATTTTGAACCGCGGCACAAGATCGAGTTGAACGGTCATCTTCGCATTCCGGTCGCTTTATCTCCGAAGAAAGAACCCCTTGTGTCTATTGGATAGAAGGCTGATGCCTCGGAGACGGTCTGGAAACGGAAGCTAAAAAAAAAGAAATCTGCTCCTGCCGAGAATCGAACCGCGGCCGTCCATCTCGTAGTCAATGTCAAAAATTGATCTCTTCCGGTTTCACTACTGCATAAAACAGATGTATACCCTACATTTGTGGAACATTAAACATATTAATATTAATCATAATTAATTTCGTGTATTAAAGTGATTGACAACAGCAGACCAGTAACAGTAAGCTAATTTCAGAAAAGCGAATGACACCAAAAAACAATGTGGCTCAAATTTTAACCAGAATTATCTGTGATTATGATAATTCCTTAGTAGTAGTTTTGTGTGATAGCAAAGTGTAATTGCTCTTCGTATTGCCGACATTTTGGGGAGTATTTTACTGGTTCCGTCTTCAAGACCAATGACAAGTCATTTCACATGAAATGTCGGAACTACAGCCTATACGAGGTGACAGGCTGACAAAGAAAGATTTCCAGGGATGCTTCCAGGCTTGGCAGCGGCGCTGGGATCGTTGTGTTCACTCCCAGGGGAACTACTTCGAGGGTGATGGATGAATTTAATACCTGAGATAAATGTACGGGTTTTTATACGCGCAGTCTGGAAACCTTCCGATCGCACCTCGTATATGCAAGACGCCATTACACAATCCTGAAATCTTCTACTCGCTTTACTTACTAAAATCTGTGGAGATGACCAATAGTAGAATATAGAACTAACAGTAAAGAACCATTATTATTTACCGTTAGTAGAAATTGCTAATTGGATTATTGTGTTGCACCTGGCTGAAGCAGTAATTGTATTGCATGACTTTCAGTAAAAGAAAGAATTAGACGTCGTTGCATATATTTGCACACATTTTGAAATCGTTTAGCTAAGACCGTGTTTCTAAACCTTCGCAAGTGTGCCATGACATTTCGAGTTCAAATGTATTTATTTCTTCAGTTTAACAATAGTCAAGAAAGTGTGGTAATAACAGTGCCTTCTTGTTCGACCTTGTTTTGTCATGTAATCGGTCTGTGCAACTGACTGTCCAGTTGTGCCTGTTTTTGACACTTTTAATGTATTTTTTCGTAGTTCCAAATGTTCTCCTCGGCACTCTGGAGAAAACTTCACTATAGGCAGCTTTGTTCACCAAAGCTGGCCACTTACTGGAATCTAGGTCCGAGGTTACCTCAACTCTCAATACGTCTTCTTGGCGTGGTACTTAAATAGTCACTAGGAATGCCTTTGAAGTTATACATACATCTCATTGGAATTCGGAGTTCGTAGATGTGAAAGTAAGCAGTGATTTGCATATTACAATAGATGCGCAGTGTTAAAATAGGTCTTCTTGTCGAAGTTAAACGCGACTCATTCAATAACTGCATCCGGTCTCTCGTATGCTCCGAACAGTTTAGCGATTAGATTGAATGGACGCATTAATTTGCTTACTTTGCGTTAAGGTGGGTTTACATCTGGATTAATTTATAAAAATATGTTTCCCCGTTTATATCACCACAAATCTAAGTTGCCCATGAGGCATTATTCGGAGATACTAAAAATCTAAATTGACTCCAAATACTGTTCTATATGTCTTCCATTTCATTTTCAACTACATAGGCCATGAAATCTTAAACTTTTAAGCGATCTTCGTTACGATAAAATGAACAGTTAAACGTCATCTTTGTGAAGGATTTTGGTTCTGTGATCTCCGAAAATGAAGTAGATTCACTAACCACTGCGCTAATACATATAAAATCATACATTAAAACAAAACTGTTTACACTTAAAAATACACTTAGTGCCAAACGCGTTTCGACCTCAAGAGGTCATCATCAGTGGCAGACAAATATGTATTTTCAAGTGTAAACAGTTTTGTTTGAATTTATGATTTTATATGTCAATACACTGCATGGTATGCATAGTTTCAAGAATGAACTATTACATTCTTCATAAACAGAATCTCGGGTTACTTAGCATTCGTTCGTTGACTTAAGTGGTTATGATTATTCTGCTTTCAATTTTATATTTCGTCATAACTGGTACATTACTGTTACTTTCAAGTCCGTCTGTGGACTCGTAAGTTCTAGTAGAAATGTATTTTTTTTTTCCTGGTTGTAATTTCAACCGAAACAGAACAAATGTCCACGGTCACATCCATGCCGTGGGCTATAGGTTGAAGTGCCCTGGATTGTAAAGAATTTCTATACAGTTTAATTTATTCGTGGGATTCATCTCTGTGGAATGTGTATTGAGTAGGTGCGTCACCTTATCCGTCAATACATTTCCTCAGATGCTTCCCTGTACGCTTGGGGTCAGTAGGACCCGTTACAGGTTTTCCATCGTAACGGTACTTCTCAGGACGGACTGATTGTTCGTTTCCCTCCACTCAGAGGCGGTTCGTCTATGAAACCACAAATGACGACGTTCTCCTGAAGAAAACATTTAACCCTTTCAAGTCATAGATCGTCTATAGCAGTGGTATTCAACCTTTTTTGTTCGCGTACCCCCAGATATAATTTCTCTTTAACTTTGTACCCCCAAAATTGTTGGTGTATAATTCAAGTTATACATAGTATATAATCTACATCTAAAATAAATTAAATAAATTACATTACTGATTATTCAGTGTTTATCATAAAATAATATATATACTTTTTAAAAATTTCACGTACCCCCTAAGATATCTTGGCGTACCCCAGATTGAATACCACTGGTCTAGATAACATTTAAAAATTCAGTCCGTACCTCAAAGAAAACACAACACTTCACCATTACAAAGATCAGTTGCTTAACTCTGTTTACGGAAATAATTGCTGTTTGAACTGAGAATGAAACATATTAAACCTACAAACAGCTGGTACAAGAATTTAGTCATTCTGCTACAACATTCGCTATTTTATACTACATTTACTTCTGATACAGCTTCAGATGTCATATTTATAACTCGTCTGTAATTTTTTTCTTTAGAAAAGGATTTTTTAACGACCTACGCTGATCCACACTAAAACTTAGACGTGACGCCTATCACAGAGGGCAGTCAACCCGTCTATGCGATGTCTTACAGCAAGTGCAATCCAGTTTGTCCTCAAAGCTACAACCTACTTTATCTCTCTCAAAAGTTTCCAGTCACCTGTCATCCGACTGTCGGTTTTCAATATGCGAAACATAGGCATCATGAAAGCCAGGCTTGCGAAAATTATTTAAAAATACAAATGTGAGGTTATTGTTCACTGTATAAAGTAGCACACTTATGTACTTCAATTCTTACTGAATTGTTTTAATTCATAAATTATTTCTAATCTTTTTAGACACTGATATTATTGGACGATGGATGGTCTGTCTCATTGTGTCCATGCATCGAGCGGGATTTGAACCCACGAGCGGCCAAGACCCACGCGAGGTCACAGACAATTATTTGTACTTATTATCACAGGCAGTTGTACTAACTGGTGTACATATTTTCCAGCTTGTTATTTGTGATTTTGCATACCACAGTAGTATTATGTCCATTAATGATGACGCACGTGTTTCATTGCAAATCTCCTTCCGGGCTTGTTCAAAAGGAATTTAGTTGAATTTGCGATCAAATAATGTGCTTTAAAACCTGGTGAAATTGTGAACGAAATTCATGGCTACACTCATTCATGTTTCAACAGTGACCATCTTCCTTTCGAAGCCTTTCACACTGTACAGAAACAAGTCATTAATCATTTTCTTTGTTTTGGGAACCAGTAGTTTAACTTCTCGGCCAATAAGCCATTAAGTTCGATGTCTGGCAATGTGACTCGTTTAGGGCTCCTTCCACCTGTTTATATAGACCGGTAGCTTTGCGCGCAGTGAATAAATGACACAATTGGGTGGCCCTAGTTCAATGTACTTTTGGCCCAACGCCATGACGAACTGTATATTTGTGTATATAGTAGGCTTATACGTTTTTATTGACGCGTGATGAAGCAATGACGCAATTTTCATTTCGTCTAGAAAACAAATCCATTCCGAAGTTATAACAGAACGTCGAGGCTAAGTGGTTAGTATTCTTATTTCATATTTGGGACGTTTCTGGTTCAGATCTCTACCTCGAATACCGGATATCTTGACTGAAATGTTTTGTGGTTTTCCTCAGTCTCTCGAAGCAAATACTGGGATAGTGTTGCAGATTGTGCTGCCATTAGAGGTCTATGAATTACAGCGTCAAAATGAAACAATATGAGGGGACTTTCTGGCGGAATAAATTTCACTGAAGAAAGCTTTCCACCGATTGACATTCATCGGCAAATGAAAGTTATTTGTGAGGACGACTTTGTGGACATTATATTGTCCGACGTGCACATGTCAGTGATGCAAACATCGGACACGCCAGAATGAATAACAATTAGCATAGCGAGAGACTGCGAATAGTAAGTCAGCTGCCTCGGTCTTAAGACGCAACACACAAGTTCTGTGGAAATAATCCTAAATCGACTAAGATCGCTCTCTTCCAAATATTTACCACTCTGTGGTTCTTTATCATTCACCGATCAACTCTTAGATAAATTTTACTGTTTAAAAAGCATCGTGAATAAACTTTAAACGACGTGTGCATTTTTCTGCTGTTTCATAAAATTACTTTGTGTGATCGGGACTAAAACTAAAGAAGACACAGTCACTTCTGTTAAGATATTTATTATTTAGCAATTAATTTTAAGAGGTATTGAGAGGGAATCCTTATATTTATAATAAACCAATGTCCTTTCTGTTACCGTAACTCAATCCGACGAAAACTTCCACACAAACGAAATATTATAACCCAGTAACTAAATCACATCTTACTGCTGCTGGTTTAAAAACTATCATTAACTAAATATAACACACAATTTCTTTGAGCCTGTTGTAGGAAAATGGGTTTTATGTGTTCTGTCTGAAACTCGTACCGATAAAATTTCACAAAAAAAATTGTAATGAGCGGTCTAACGTTTACATACTACTGAATGAAGTCTAATGTTTATTAACTACATTAAAAAAATACACACCAATTCTCTGTATCATAAAGTTAATATTTCCTTCCCAATATTATACACCTACCATTACAACAACGAAATCCATTAATTTTGAAGGTGGTAGCTTAGATCTTGAAGACGACCGATGTATCACATTACCAGACCCCATATCACCACACTTCGGTTCTCACAGGTGTTCACCGTGCACCACACTGATGATACCGCTGCCAACTTCGGACTGAATCCGGGCCACTGCATCACCTTACCAAGTCAGCTAAGTTCTTCACATACCTAGCCGTCGTCGGACGCTTCCTTCTTGCGCTGGACGATCCAAAATATGCAGGAAGTCGAAACGAAATAAATGGGAAGTTTTAATAAATCGCATAACACACACGACTTTTAATTTTTTTAAAAAATTCTATACTATATCATTTATATATTATAACGTGTAAACACTCATTATACCGTAGGTTTGTTCATATGGGGGCTAAGTTACAGGCCGGAGAATATATTTCGATTCCCAGCGAGGATAGATATTTTTCTCTTAACTACCCAGTCCAGACCGACCCACCCAATGAATACCAGTGGCTCTTTCCCAGGGGTAAAGTGACTGGAAAGTGAAGCTGGCCAATCGTTTCTAACTTGTGCCCAGGACACCATAGTACTTCGTGACGTAGTGCTTTAAGTCTAATTAAGCACCAGAGTACTTTACCTTTAACGGCCAGTCGTAAAGTAAATTATATACATTATAATCCTTATATGAATTTGAATAATCGATTATATCCTGAAATAACATGGGCCATATAATTAATTAAAATCCAGGATTACATCAGTTTTAATTTATTTGCTTTCACGGCTGTGAGAATAATGATTATGATCTGGGTTTTATGTCAAAATTTCTTCAGCCTGAGGACGGAGAGAGTATGTTTTACCGTAACGTTGGCATCTAACGAGTCTAAACGGCGCCAAAAGACCAGAACATCAAATCCATTTTCGTTCAAAGTTGGCATCCTTGTCTATACACATATTCTCTCGCAAAGGTGATGAATGCTCTCTTGGCAGGATGTACTAAAGTACATGACATCACGGCGACCACATGATTAGACATCAATGCGATAAGAGAGATCTGTGCTATCAATTGAGAGTATATTATCGCTTTAGTTACCGTGGAGAGAAAAATGTTTGCTGTTGTAGTGATGAGGTTGGCAGTGTGGCCTAAAGTACCATTAATATTTGTGATGTTGGTATAACCTGTGGTAGAAGGAGAGTTTTGTGGTTTGGTGGTTAGGGAAGCAGTGGTTGCGAATGTGAAGAGTGCCTTTGACATATGTCATTATGGCAGACAACAAGCAGAATGTTAGATATGTGTATCATTTACCATATTTTGAGCGCAGAGAGCTTTGTCGAATATTAGACCGGATGGATAAATGGGAGGAACTAGGTAAAAAATATTTTGATGTTTTTTTAGACTTTTTTGGTGTCATTTTTGTAGACCTTTGGAATAAGTACTGAAGGCAACATTTCACATTTGGTCGTTACATTTATACTACTTTCAGTACTTGACAATTACAACAACTCATTCACTTTAGTCCAAACTCCATATTCAAATCTACCTTTTCTCACTTGGAGTTATTGTATGTAACAGGTTCCTGTGTACTGAATTGTACCTTCTCATGTGTTTGTCTGCTATGAATCACATAACAGATGAATAGGCTTAGGCTTATGAAGGATCTATGGAGTGTAAATAAATTCAATTCTATTCTAGTGTTTTACCAGTTTGAACTGAGTAAAAACAAGCATTTAGTATATTACTCTTAATTTAATTATAGCCCTAAGGTTTGTTCATGTTATTTCAGGGGGCATACACATGAAGTTTGACATGATGACAATTCAGGATCTGCGTAGAGAGGTTCTGAGAGGCAATTCCCCATCTGATGAACTTCTGACTCTATGGGGACATCAAAATCATACTGTTTTGGAGTTATTTGTGCTGCTTTCAGAGATGCAGCACTATCAGGCTATGCTTGTTTTGAAACCCTTTGGTGAGAGTGATTCTTTAGTACAGTTTACTGCATGGCTTAACATCCCAGAATATAGCCATCTTCATACTCATTATCATAAAAACCTGAATTAAAGTACATTATCTGGTCATGATTTCAGTTTAATAAACATCCCAAAAGTGAAAAGTGTAATGTGGTTTGTGATATAATGAATATTCTGTCATATATCGATAGGTTACTCTTGATCTCAGCTGACCATTGGTTTTGTTACTTTCAGTTGATCCATATTATCATCGATTTATTTATGAAGGCGAAGAAATGTTGAGGCCATTATCTAAAGGCAGCCAATTACTGGGTGCAGAGAGTAAAGTATCTTCAGAAACAAACGAAGCAGCTGTCGGAGGAGAGGAGGCACGAGTTGCAGTTAACAGTGAAGCATCAAGTTCAAATGTGCCATCAGGGAACAAGAACCTGGACATTAGTCGCCATAACTTGAATTTAACTGAATCAACTGACTACGCTCATAGCAAACTCAGCTTTCTCCCAGAACAGCCAGAAAGAAAAATCCTCAATACGATGAGGCTCTCACCAGCTCGTATTCCAGAAGCCGGTAGTGAGATGGCAAGAATTCCCAGGCCTCTTGCCGGAGTCACCCTACCTACGTCTCAAGACGGAGCTTGCAGATTTCCACCAGATAACAAGGAAAATAATGCTCCCGGATATAATCAGCATAGAAAGCTATCAAGTAATTAACACAGATTAATTCTGAACAACAAACATTTCTGATGAACTGAGGTTTTAGTCATTTTGTGAATTTCTCTTACGCAGATGCATCGGATGTGTCATCAGTGACTGAAAACTGTGGTGCAATGCCACACATTGATTACCAAGAACTGCTAGAAGCAACTCAGGGTTGGGCAAAACATAACATTCTGGGAAAAGGAGGTTTTGGGACAGTTTTCAAAGGAAATTGGAAGAACACGCAGGTAGCAGTCAAGAGAATAGAACAGGTAATGGAGAAAATATTATTTTCTCATATGACCTTGAAAGTGGTAACAGCAATCGGAAAAGGCTCTTCAAATTGTTATGGTAATGTGAGTTTTAATTAATTAATTAATTTTCTTTATTCAGAGAGGAGCAGCACATCCAGAAAATAGCCAGGCACAACTGGAGCAGTCGCTGAGAGAGCTCCGAATTTTGAACTCGTGCCGTCACGACAACATACTGCCATTGTTCGGATTCAGTGTCGGGGGCGACGAGCCCTGCCTCGTGTACCAGTTCATGCCCAACGGCTCTTTAGAGGATCGTCTGTTATGCCGGGTAATTATTTTTATCAGAATTTGAAACATTTTCTAGAATTCTTTGCTACAATTCTTGGGCAGCGTGTAAGAGATATTTTAATGTAATTGGTTTGATATTGTCAGGGTATGTCGAGTTTAAATTGTGTGGCAATTGAGTAAATTATGAAATAGAAACAGTGCTTTGCTAAAATTTTTAATTTTTAATGGACTAATTGAAAACAGACCTTGTCATGGTGGTGGGGCTTTAGTACCTCAGTGACCCCAAGAGCTACTGGTAGGGCCTCCCTAGCCAGATTGGTCGAGGGGGAGAGGTCAGACTAAGACAGGTACCCTGGTCCTCCAGGTTGGGGGTTGGTCTCAAGGCTAACGACCTTGCACCGTAAAAAGAAAGATGTTCCGAAACCTCAGTCAAAGCCTCAGACAGACGGACCTAACAGAGGACCGAATGGAAGAGGAGAATTGAGGAGGCCATGGACCGAATACGGACCGGAGAACCATAGAAGAAGAAGATTGAAAACTGTATGGATATTATTTTTTCTTGCAGAAAGGAACACCACCGTTAACATGGCTTCAGAGGCATAATATCGCACAAGGAACGGCAAGGGGCCTTCAGTTTTTACACAACAATTCAAAGCCTTTTATACATGGAGACATAAAAAGGTAGGAAGTAAAGGGCATCATTATTCTACAAGATTTGTGTGAGACATTTTAATATTTCATATCCAGTACACACCATTCAGCATGGTGTGCATTGGTGGTTAGCAGGATTCATGACCCATCAGTACATGGGTTTGATCGGGACCGCAACATTTAACGCTCCTGCTGTCACCCCCTTTTTGCGAAATGATGATGAAAGTGGTGTAAATGTTGGGATGCCACGGAGAAACCGGAGAAACCCCGGAGGAAAACTCCGTGATGCCTAGACCACTGCCTTGCCCAACACAAGTTGTAAATCTGAGCACCGCTGGGAATCGAACCCAGGACCCCAGTATTACTGCTAGACCACCGTGGCGGTTATAATATTTCAGTAATGTTTTGTGAATGTATTGGGATTCTGCAGTTGGTTTAATTTCTCTGAATGATAAATAGCGCCGAAGAAAGGACCACTTCGACTATTTAAAAACTGAATAATGCTTGATCAAACAATAATTTAAACTACTACAACCGCTGGTGTAGCTTATGTGCCAGACTTGTATTCATATTGGAGGGGATAAATGTCACTACTGATCTGGCATGCCACGTCCGACCGTATGTCGCCCACCGTGTGTAATCTGACGCTGCTCTGGTGTCGGTCTCTGAATGGTTTGTTAATACGCTTCGGTATGCTTTCTTCTTCCTTTCCACTCCTTTCCTTGGACAGTAATATGTAAAATAACATCTGGACTTTAAAATGGTAATTCACATTAATTTATTTATTTTTTTTAATTATATATTTCATACTGCAGTGCCAATATTTTACTGGATGTAAACTTCATCCCACGTATTGGTGATTTTGGACTTGCGAGAGAAGGGCCTCAAAATAATTACACACACATGAAAGTGAGCAGGGTTCACGGAACTCGGCCTTATCTTCCGGATGAATTTCTGCGTGGTAAACAAATGTCAACGAAAGTTGATACCTACAGTTTTGGTATTGTAAGTATTGACTAAACTATAAATATAAAATAAGTAAACAAACAACTATTAACGCTATAAAAATGACGCTATTGCCATACGCGTTTCAACCTTAATAGGTCATCATAGTGGCATTGGAGAAATTAATTAATTTAATCAAATGGTTTAAACTTGATTTAGAAAATAAATAATGAATAGGGTGTTTAACAAAAGTATTTCAAGCGACACTGCGCTAGATGTTGTTATTCATAGGAATAGACTCTGTACTTAGCTATTGATCCGATGGTCCGATGGCCGTAGCTGGTCTGTGGCGAGCCGTGGTTGCGTTGTCCGTACCTGTGACCTCCAGATTATTGACTAAGCTGTTTTTTATTAAATAATTTTCTTGAGGAAATGTAACTTTCATATCTGAGCAATTTTAAATATTGTCTATAGTATGTCTTTAGTCTTTTTGTTTTTTAAATTTTATTTTTTATTTCACCAAGATAACTGCTGTAAAGATTAGTTTTTTATTATTAAATTTTTACAGGTGCTGTTTGAATTGGCAACTGGATTAAGGGCATATGATGATTCCAGAACCTGCAAACTTCTGGTAAAAAAATAATTTAAACTCAATTATTACAAAATGCAATTATGTTGGTGCGTTGATTACGATTATGAGATTTCAGGTTTTAAAAACAGTGAAGATGTCAAGTGTTGTCTTCTGAATTATTACACTGTGAAAATGGTTTAAAGATATTCATATTAAAACGTTTTGATTGATAATCAGTATTTTCATATTAATTTATTATATAAAAAACATAAATACGGTAAAGAGGCTTACGGAAATAAATTTAAAGTTAATAAAAATGTTGCTCTATAAAGAAACATGACCCATTCTGTTTGTTAATTTCTTTGGAATGGAATATTTAAGAGAATCAACAAATGCCATGGGCAATTGGGTACCACTCCTGCTTTTTATTCAGAGGTGCTAGGTTCAAATTTTGGTCCAAAAACTTTTTATGATTTCTCTCAGTCCCTCCATGCAGATGCAGGTCACAGCTGCTTTCTTCGGTATACTTTTCAGTTTATTATTAATTAATCATTGTGCCATTGAACATATTTCTTGAAAATTTATGCAATATGTTATGAAGGTTACGTATTTCTTTGTCTAGAAAGAGCACGTGGAGAGCTGCACAAAAGAACAATTGGAAACACTCATTGACAAGAAGGCAGTACCAGAAAATCCAGCAATTTTCCAACATCTGGTGTCCCTAGGCATAGAGTGCGTAAAGAAGATACCCAAACATCGGCCAAAAATGGAGAAAGTTCTTGAAGAGCTGGAAGCAGTTACTTCAAGGCACCAAATTTGTGACGCGGTTCATTGTAAGTGAATCTTAAAAAATGTCGTCATCCTTCGTGGTGCTAGGCCAACTTTGCATCTTTTATGTTACATAATGAAACCTTTTTCTTTTTTTGTTAAAGAGGTTCTAGGTTCATATCTTGGCTAGAAACCAATTACCATGATTTTCTTTTTCTCCCTTCCCAGTACAGACTTTGACCTTTTCCTTTCATTGTCTTTGCAGTCCATAATTCATAAGTTTTCCTACCACTTGATGCTATATAACCAGAGAAATTTAAAAAAATTGTTTACCACTTTCCTTACTTATCATTTTTTCTCACAAATTGGAAGCCAAAAAAGAAAGAATATAATTTCCATTCAGTTTTGTGATTTTTCAAAGCAACTAGAGAATTGTTGGTGAGTAATTCATTCAAAACATTCTGTATCACAGAAAGTCTTCTGCATATAAACATCATCATCTAAGGCGATCGCCCCTCTGAAATATTTATAAATATCTACCAGGCTACACAGTGTAACATCCAAAAATACAGCTGTTTTGAGTTATAAAATATTGATGAAAAAGTTAAAAATTATGTAATTTAAAATTATTACACATATTAATTCCAGTTTCCCCTCTTCATATTTTTATTGTAGTGCCAGGGGTAGGATGTCCAATGAAAATTCTGTATTACCTCAGTAACAACTCTACCTGCTTCCAGTTCACACCATTTTACCCAAAAAGCTCTTATCGCTGAGTTCTGACAGTATAACCTTCTCTGTCATGAAGAAAATGTTATTTAAATTCACATTTTGATTTGTGTAATGTGTTAACTGTCGTAAGGAACAAATACAGTTGAATAAATGTTAAAACCAGTTTACCAACCAACTTATTCCCTTCTCCAATTGTCGCAGATCCTGGGAGCTCGGGCGGACAGTGTGTAAGAACAAGTCTGATGCTGACGATACCGTCGAACCATCCCGTTGGCAGCGTCCAGCAGGCGGGACTTAACAATGTATATTTATGTCATCCTCCAAACACTTCCAATAGTCATAACTTCCTGCCAGTTGCTGCTTTTCCGTCACCCTCCTATTCTCCGTCAGTCAGTCCGCAACCTATCTCGGCAGCCGGCGCGCATTCCCCACGTGCTCTTGGTTTAGCGTCTCATCCATTTCCAGTCACACCACAATATGTGCCATCTCCTGAGATTGAAGTGTCGCCACCATCGCAAGAAACTTATTGCTCGGGTGATAATTATCTGCCAGTTACAGTGGCAAAACAGAACTCTGCATCACAGAGACCTTACAGACATGCTGTTCTGGTAAGTTAATTGACTTCTTTCCTTTAAATGAAAATCAGTTATATTTTATTTTGTGGATTTTTAAGTCGGTAGCATTGAAATTGCGTTCATGTATGCATACATGTACATGATTAATTATTTAGGACCAGGAGATAGCACCAGCTCATCTAGATGATCCAGACAGCTCAGAATTTTCGCAGAATGGAGCTGCTATCAGTGTTCTGCTGCCTAATTTGTCAATACTGGGTGTTGATGACAGTCACCATTCCCGTGAAGCTGATACACTACCATCTGCTTCCTGCCATGAGCTCAGTGCCAATCCTGAAACAAGTGCCTATTCTTCTTCAAGTCTGAGCCATTCGACTGCACAAGGCAAATCACTAATCTTTGATCTCAGACCTCTGGTAAGAATTCATATTAACTACTTGCTATAGTAATTCAATTCCTGAATTTGGAAGCTGAAAAAAAAAAATTAGTTCAGTTTTGTAATTTTTGAACATTAATTCTTGTTTGTTCAATATGCTTTTCAGCACAATAAATAAATCTTTATATAGTTCCATTTTTATCCCGAGTTATCTTGGGTTTTGTATTGTGTGGTAGAACAGTTTTCATGTTCCATAATCACAAAATAATAAGCCAAATTGGGTATAAGAGTTTTGACCGGGTTCACTTATTTGAGGTTAGAGACCAGTGGTAGTCTCGTGTGAAGATGCTAATTAATCTTTGGGTGCCATTAAATTTGGGGGAATTGACTAGCTGAAAGACTATCAGCTTCTTACGGCTCTACTCCCTGGAGTTGGTCATGCAGGTAATGTCATAATATGCTGATCCTCCGGCTGTGGTGTCCTAATGAGGATCTTGGATGCTGTAGATTGAGGCAGACCAAAGCTTAACTGGGCTGTATCTTCAAGAAACTAAGATTTCAGGTATACAAAACCATCAGGAATATGTTTGGTAACTGCAGATTGTATAGGTCTTAGGTAACTTACTCGATTATAATGTTTGTTTGTTTTTTTATTTCAGGAACCAAAATAATAACTTCTCTACATGTCTGCCAATAGTAATTAAAGTGTTTGTGACTTGTGAATACAGTCTCCAAGGCCAGCAGAGCAGAACATTTATAAATGTCATTTATTGCATCGCCTATTGGATGTTTTCAATTGTGGCATGAGCTTAACATTTGTCAGAAATGCAACAAAACAACAAAATTATTAAATACTTTTAAATTCCTATCACATAATAAACATGATAGTTTATTTTTTAGAGATATTACGTGATATAGAGTTTTATATTGATATTGCAGCTGTTTTTCAAATTGTTTTATCAGTTTGGAGCTTATGTAACTGAATTCAGTTTAAAAACTCCATTAGAATTCAAACTGCATTTCACTGTACGTTAGTATAGATACATTCCTGTAGTATCTGTTACTGCTTGCAAATATTTTCCTTTATTGCACAGATCGTATCATAGTTTTGTTTATAAATATGTATACTTCTTGCTTTTACAAGTCACACCTAACCTCAACAGTACTATGTAATTTAAGGTTATGGTTGATGTAACACAGTAACATAAGTTACTGAGAAACAGTGACTGGATTCAATAAGTTTTTTTCCCATCCAGAGGCTTAGGTCATCATTTGTATATATTGAGATACTCAAATTGACAGTTTTAAAGCATAGGAATTGAATGTGATACAAATTGAAATCCCAGACGTATAAAAAGCGCATGAACTGAAAATCATTAATGACTATTTTCTTTATAAATACATGTTGACTATGTTTACTGTTGAATATTTTCATAGGATTTATTATAATTGTAAGTTCAGAAATGTTTCTTGTGGATAATATTTTGAAGAATCTTAATAAATAAGGTTGGTAATGCCAAATTAACCCCTCCAATTCTGTGCTTCAACAGCTTTCCTAAGTTTCTTAGGTTGAGATCCAAAGCAACCCCGGAATCAAATACACCTCTTAATATGGTGTTCACCTACTGTAATAAGTTTGAACTTTGGAATCTTGAGTGATATCCTTTTATTGTGTCTTGTTTGTTTACATAACGAAGTACATTAAGTTTTTCTTTAATCAGGTTTCTTTAATTCTAGTGATGGGATGCAATGTTGAAACATTCTGCTTCAGCTGTAGGTCAGAAAAGTTGCTAAGAAGTGAAAGATATCCTTATTTTTATGGATCAATTTTTTTATACCATTTGGTATAGCAAACCACAGCATGTTTTTTTGGAACAAATGACATGAATTCTGAAATTTATAGCATTTGTGAGCATAATTTTTAATAAATCATTCAGTTTCTACTTGATTTTAAGGTTTATAAAATTTTTATTATCAATTCATCCTTTTAGCACAAAAACTTAAGGTTTCTCGTACTAAATAAACACTTCTGTGCATAGTCAGAAAAGGTTAACCTTTAGCTTATAAGAGACCCAAATGTTGAGCTCTTGCAAGATATTTAAATTACATTAAATGAGAGGCAGTCAGGGAAAAATTCAGACTAAAGACAAAAAGGTTTAAAATAATTAAATGCAGAATTGATTAATAGTTGTGACTACACTATAATTTCAGGAGCAAACAACAGTACATATTTTAATAGGAATTCCTAGTCTGCCAAACACAGTAAAGGATTGTAACATATTGGAGAACCTTCTTTTCAAAACTAATTTAATATTAAATTACTATTTTGTGCACATTTCACGTATGTCAACTTCAGTGCTTTTACTTGGTTACATTGTGTGGCTTCTTTAGGAGTTCGGTTTCTTTGATTCTTCTTGAAATAAATATTCTGCATAACCCTTTGCTTCTTCATATTTTCTTTTTTTTAAAACAGGTTTTATAACTTTGTGATATGTAAATAATATACCACAGGTAGCAACAAGTCCTGCAGCCATTAGTGTTACGGGATGACTGTTTACAAGGCTGAACAGTCCAGATCTTTTCATTTTGTGTATTTAAAGTTGCAATTTCCACAGACTTTATTTCACTCTTCTTCCACGGAGGTCTGGAATG
The DNA here is from genome assembly GCF_977971745.1 of Zootermopsis nevadensis. Lineage (NCBI taxonomy): Eukaryota > Metazoa > Arthropoda > Insecta > Blattodea > Termopsidae > Zootermopsis > Zootermopsis nevadensis. Next base: position 9,431,004 of record NW_028259139.1, on the reverse strand, counting down.
AAAAATTATCTGAATCTCCAGAACTGCTAAGAAAGATTATTTCCACAGATATACATACAAATGTTAGCTCTTATTATTACCTTACACACTGGTACAGATTTAAAACTTCATATTTTACTTTGCTTCTGGTTTTTCAACAATTCTTTTACTCATTTGCTCTTTCCAGAATGGTTTCCAAATATAAACACCTCCGATCGTACCAAGAATCGTAGCAAATATTACATTCCCACTGGTCAAGGTTCTAGGACGGCGAATTCTCATTTCAGTTCGGCGTAATGTTATTCAGTATTTACATTCTCGTACCTTTAAAAACAGAACAGAAGTGAGGTTATGGTTTCATTTAATTTGTTTCTACCATCCTTGCAACTGCCCATGAGGTTTCATACATTGGTAATTAGGTTCACAGGATAACCAACATTATGGAAGTACGCGCGCTTTTGATTTGAGATGCTAGAGTACCAACATCTACAAGTGCTCAATTTATTCCGCATATTTTAATGAAAACTTAACGGTTCCAACACCAGAGAAAGACATCATGCTTCATTAATTAACTCCAGAATCACAAATCCCTTGCCCTTAATTTCACTCCAAAAGGCTGGCGTAAAACAATATAAATTTTTGTGCTTACATTTTAATATGAATATTTAACACAATTGGATAATGTACATTTCTGTTTGTATGTCGAGGTTTCGGTGGAACATTCTCCATCTTCAGGCTGAAAAATCATATTTATTGCTAAATTATTTTTCCCCCAAATTGAAACAAATTTTAGAATTCACATAACAAAACAGTGTAATTTATTAAGCCGGATAGTGTAGAACACCTACCCTCGTTACTGCAAACTTCAGTGAGCTGCTTCAAGGGCAAGAGTGACGATGTTTGGTCAAATTACCGAAACCAGTATTTAGCATCACAGTGGAACATTTGACCGCTTACTCAACCCATTCTATCAGCTTAAATTAAATACGTGAAAACTGGAACAAGTTTATAATTAGAGAAATAATACTGTTAATTGTTGTTAATTTTCATGTTTAAATTTGCCGCTCTACGTTGCACAACTACATCACGTCAGCTGTGAATTCAAGAATGACGTTTCTAGACGGCCGTAGAAACTTCGCAGTGGTTCTTGAGCAAGGTCGAAGCAGATATATAAGTGGGTGACGGCAGGTGCTACCGGTAATGCAAAGTTTTGTGTTTTTCATGTGATTTGACGTTTCTTCGTCGTCGGAAGTGCAAGAAACAAGCTGTTTTTCGTTAATACTGTTACCAGCAAAACAGACTCCCTGTTAAAATACTTCAAATCCACATTGAATGGTAAGTTATAAGTAAACACGCATGTTTTTTAAGAAGTTTGTTTTCGATAGTACTATTTTTATAAAAATTACTAATGTACGTAGGCTACGCTTGTTGAACGTAGTACTTGAAATTTGTGCTTATGAAATAATTTACGTCAGAGATTTCTTGTCAGTGTATAACGGAAAGGAAAAACAATCGAAATGTGCTGTATCGGAAAGGGGAGGGTTTAAAAAAGAGGCAATTTTAAATTCAAACTGTATTTTTAAGAAATATGAAAAGTGAATCCATATTTAATTTTGTTTATGAAACGTCACACACTATGTGGTTTAAAGAAGTAAAACTGGAGTTGCAGTGTAGAGTATAACATTGGTCATTTCTTGTAGAATTACAAGGATATTATTAAGAGTGAATATAGTGATAATTTACAAATTACCATGCTAGAAAGTTACTGTATAGAGGGCATGTGTTACTGCTGTCTGGTTGTAGTGTGTAATATGATTTGGGTTCAGTACCACAGATCTTTGAGGTTAGGTGTGTGTATTAGGTTACAACTTTAACTCATTTTTAATATTTATGTTTATACAGATGTCAGTAATCCCACTTATGATGGATGATATGCGACAGTTTCGTCATTCTCTGTTTGATCAGAATTTTGGACATGGAATATTGCATGGTCTCGCTCATGCAACACCACGACGTTCTGCTGTTGGACCATTGAATTTTGGATATTACCATCCTTTGCCCTATCAGAGAAATACTGTGTGTAAAATTGAGGATGATAAAGATTGTTTCAAGGTAAGATTTTAAATGATATGTTGGTGTGTACTGTGTTGTGTTCAGGATAAAAATCACTGAAGTCTTGTAGTTTACATACTGTCATTGATAAATGATTGGTGTGTTGTAGTGACTATGTAATAATTGGTTGTTTATTTCCCAGATGAATAACAAGTTACTTCAGATGCTCTTTGCTTGGGATTCAAGAAATAACCTTTATCATCTGAGAAAAGGGGATTTAATTTTGGGGTTGTTGGCATTTGGCATGTGGCCTTGTGTGTTTATACTAAGTTATGTCAGCCAGATCAAATGAGTGCACTTAATTTCAGTGGAATTATAACAAAAAAAGTATTTTAAGGTACATTATTATATGAATACTAATATTAAGGCTTGTTTCTGAAAATTATTATTATTCGTTATAGGTGAATTTGGATGTACAACAATTTTCTCCTGAGGAAATAACAGTGAAGATGGTGGATGACTTCATTGTAATTGAAGCAAAACATGAAGAGCGACAGGATGAACATGGCTTCATATCACGCCAGTTCCAGCGACGTTACAAATTGCCATCTGCAGTCAGGCTTGACACTCTAAAGTCAAACTTGTCTTCTGATGGCATTCTTACCGTCACAGCGTCTCTGAAGCCCATGCCTCTCCTGGCAGCCAGGGAACGTATAATCCCGATCGTACTAACAAATGCGCCGGCTGTGAGGGAACATGTTCATAAGGATGAGAAGAAGGAGTGAATGTCAGAATTTTTGAGTCGAATAAAGACCAGATTATTTTACTTTTTTCATTTCATGTATTTATCTTTATTAATGTTTTGTGTATTATTCATATAATTGATCTATTTTGTAAAGTTGATGTTATGCACATTGTATTTGAGGGTTTGATTTCTTCAGAACCCTGGTTTTGGAAACTTCTTGTATAATTTATGTTAACTTCTTGTCATCAGAAATGTCTTGACGTGTCATGGGGTTTGATGTTTCCTCTTATACAGAGTTGAGTCGGTAATTTTCCCTCGTGATGCAGCGAGAACAGAATAGTCGCTGTGCAGGATATGAGATTTTCATTATAGTTACAAATATTTCCTTTCGGGCGCTTACGCTGTGGAAGTGGGTCGTTTCGCCGAAGTCAGCCCTGATGGAGGATGTTGTCTGAGATGTCGGTGACATGGCCCATGGCTTCAGAAATAAATATCAATGACTCGCCATCAAAGCTGCTAACGAACATACATTTATGTTCACTCCGATAAATGCATAAAGTGATTGGAGCATTGATGGTCATTGTTTGTTAATTGGGAGACATTAATCAGCATTTATTGCGTTAATTTGTAGAGACTATTTTGAAACTTGTGATTATCACGTACAAGCTGTTCCAGAATAATGATATTTGTTGTACATGATACCAATAAAGTAAGATTAAATTTCCCATCATTTCCCTCCAATACAGTGAAGTGTCATTGTGGTTAACAAACATTTATGTAATAATTTGAAGTTGTATTTTAATGTATTTACTTATAATATATTTCTACATTGTGATTGAATAATCAACGGATGTGTGGTTCTGATCTGTTTGAGGAATTTGCGATGTTTTTGTAAATGCGGATAAGTTTTGGTGACTATGAGAAGGTCTGTTGTTCTGAATTTGATACAGCTTTTATTTTATAAATTAAGATCCATGAATGTTTAATTTCAGTTGTGTAAGAACTGATATTTTAATGGTGCTATACATTCAAGAAACTGTAAGACTGAACATGGTTAATATTATGGCGCATCAAATAAGACTGAAAAAAGACGAAGATTGGACATTGGGCTGATTGAAAATAAAACATTTGAAAGCAGCCTTTATATTTAACACACCTTATGATTCCTTACATGTCTGTTTCACCTGCCGATTGTTCCGATCCCTTCAATTGCTTAAATTTGTCTTAGTTCCCTCTAACCGTCTTGTTCAGGATCATTCTGTTCCATATCTGTTATTTGGATTTGATCACTTTTCTGTGTTCATCTTCTTTTTCGTCACTTTAACCCTCGGAATCATGAAGTCTATCCAGTTTTTAAACATTCAGTCCGTACCTCAAAGTAAACTCTGTCACCATTACTAAGATCAGTTGGTTAATGCTGTTTAGGGAAGTGGATTGCTGTTTATTTTGACAATCAACCAATGATTGATTCTTGGTTTATTTGCTAGCACTTTTCGGACTTTGTTTGTTTTGTATCATCAAACTTTAAGATTATTCTGAATTAAGAATTGCAAAGGTTGTAGAAGGAAGCAGTAGTTGTGTGTTTTAAGGTACTATACCAGCATTTATGTGGTGGGACTGAGGAAAACCATAAGGTATTAAGGTGTTCTTCGTGTACATCTTCATGATGAAAGTGAATTGTTGCGAAACAATGGGATTTAGAGCAAAAATGAACTTAGGTCATTGTTTTAATTTTTTGCCTAACAACTGTTTGGGATCACAGTTCAAGAACGGACTAGGATGCAACAAAGAACCTGGTTCACATTAGTGGAAGAACAACCCATGTGATGTGGCATGAAGAACTGGAATATGGGTGTCCTCCAAGAACACCTTTCCAATTTTTTTTTCGGGCCAAACTGTTCCATCTACATTCCAACATTCGGAAAATCGTCGTCAAATACGAACGAACCAGCTCTTCCGAGAAGCTGCCCTCTTTTGTGGTAATGTGAACTACACAATGTAAACAAATGTAAGAGTCCGGTTAAAATGAGAGCAGAGAGTATTGTATGAAGATTGCTTAAGACGATTTATTAACACTGTAATAAAAATTCTGGTTCAAATTTGAACCGCCTATGTATTATTGTAGTTCGTGATGTACTCATGAACAGGCCCCATCAGCCATATTAACTCACGTGACCCCAACATTTGGAGCAATGAATCCAGTATTGAGTGTTCATGGAGCTCCCCCACTAGCTTGTTGGCTAGGAAACCAGCGCTTTGCATGTCATCGCTGGTTTTTGATAACCTCTGTTGTAACTATGTGAACTTTAACCCTCAGCAGTTAAGAACATGGATTTGTGGGCTGACCGGGCCTGAATGCGGTATGGAATCTGGACATGTTAGTGTGTTTTGTTTGTTTGTGTGTTTTACAATGTTAAGCGTGTTAATGTGTTTGTAATGCTGCATCTACTGGATAGAAGGGCCAATACATTTCAGCGTTAATAATAAAGTGGCGTTACTCGTTTGTTGGAACTCGTGTGATAATTGAGAACTCTTATCAACATGGATGTGACGATGTATATTTTATGCTGTTTGTTAATTCTTACAGGAAGAAATATTGGTAAGTTACTGCAGTTGCAATTAATTTATGTCTTTCGGGATTGTTTTAGAAGTGTGGCTGTTGGGCATATATATATCTGAAAGTAAAATAATTTTACATTTTACCATGGAGTCTTATGACCTTGAATATAGAATCAGACATTAAATAGGAGACGGTACCTCTTTAGAAAATGGTGATCGGTTACTAATGCGTTTTTTGGGTGGGGTTTCACGATATTTGTGTCGTAATTTAAATGACGTATTGAAGAATATATTTGGTGATTTTATTTAACGACGCTTTATCAACTCTACACGTAATAAGTCTAATGGATTATGGTGAATGATGAAAGAAGTGGTCTTGACATATTTTAAGGTAACTCGGAACATTTTTTATGGGGAAAATATTGAAAAATCCTTAGATTTCCCATATTGGGGACGAGACTCAAACCCAGACTCTCCTGAATACGAAGCATGAGATTTAATCACTCAACAGCAATGTTTGGTTGTTTATACGTACATTATTTTACGACCAAGTTGGATGCAGTAACAAGTTTCGTTGCGTTTAGTTTAGCTCAATGTGCCTAATACTGTGTGTTCCTTCACAATACTGTCGCAAGGTTACGTAGTTCCTGTAGAGTCCGATGATATGGAAACTTGATCATTAATGGTAAGTGGGTAATGCTTTAGAAGAAACGGTTATGGCTTATCTGTCTGTATCGACGTCCATTTGGAGAGACGGAGGAAAACTACGAAAACCTTGTGGTATGGCAGAACAACACCACTGCATTCGTCTGGAGTGTCGGACAAACCAGCCGTGGCTGATCACAGCATAAGCCTGACAGTCGCTCAATAAAGTCTTCAATTTTTTCGAAATTCTTATTATGCTTACAATAATCCGCCATGGACCCTGTCCTCAGCCAGATGAATTCAGTAAGCTCCACAACCCATTTATTCAAGAACAATTTTAATATTACCCTCCTATGTACGTCTAGGTTTCCGAAATTGTATTTTTTCTTCAGGTTTTTGTCTAAATATATGCATCAATTTGTTGTTGACGTCATAGAAATTCGTTGAATCTGCACATGTTCTAAGTAGTAAAGCAAACTCTGTTTCGAGTATCTCTCAGTTGAAGCAATCAGCAGACAGATAGGCCTGCCGGCTATTTCGTTGTTGAACCATGTCCTTTATCAACGGAACAAAATAGATTCCTTCAGCCAAAGATTGTCGTGTGTGACGGAATGTACGCTAAGCAGTCACAAATAACTTTCGTCAGTCAGGGTATTAAGTTAAAATTGAACTGTGACCAGCTGAATCCTTGAGACATCGCTGAAAATTAATCTAATTGTGCATCGGTTTCTCCACAATGCGTCTTTACTACTACATTTGAGTTTTAGCCCTTTTTCAGCCTTGGCACTTACTAGAGAATTATATGCAGGTTTTTCGAACTTTGCCGATATTTGGTAAAGTTCCTTGGGTAGGATCAGCCCATTGCAAGGCTTTTACCTACGCAGGACAACACAACATAAGAAAACGCTGGCATAAATCCGTGTTTCGTGCGGGTCTTATGGAGTGATATTTATGACCATGTGTGTTTACTCGCTTTAGAATTACCCCGTTGTTTTTTGACGAGCAATGTACTTAGTAAAATAAAAAAGTATCCTTAAAGTTAGAATGATCCCGTAGATAAAATGTTACCATGGATTGATGCATCTCAATTTTAGTTTCTTCGACGAGCGAAGATGCAGAATCTTTGGGCAACCTAACTGCCCTAGGTGAACGCAAGTTGAGCGACCAGGTGAGAATGATCCTGGACCACTACAAGCAGGCAGATCCCGTGGGAATTCCCGGCGCACCAATTTCGGACCCAATGCCAATCCCAGACATGAAGCATTCCTTCACGTATGCTACAATGAACTTCAAGTCCGCTCACGTACACGGTCTAAGTCGGTTTCGAATCCAGCACATCAAGTCCGATCTAGCGGCAATGCAGGTTGGTAGTCCTGTTATGTGTTGTACCTTTGTCGTTGAACTTTAGACTCGACTCACAATCACGTTTAGATTGCATAGATGCAGAATGTTGTGGCCACAGGATGAAGAGGATATTTCGGGTAAAGAGGGACGAAATAACATCAAGAGGAATTAGATTGGCGGGGCATGTAGCACACATGGTGGAAATGAGAAATGGGCATAGAATTTTCTTTTTAACACCTAACGGAAAGAAAACATAGGAAGATATAGGAATACATGGGAGGATTATATTAAAATGGAAGGTTGAAGGGTGTGGATTGGGTTAATTTAGAGCAGGATAGAAGTTTTAATGGTCTAACACTTATAAAGGTTTATCGATATGATGTGATGTATAGCTAACGAATTAAAGAAGAATAATTGTTTCCGATATTACAAAATTTATTTATCTTTAATTTTTGCCACAATAATCCAGTTGCATGAATAAGTTAAAGGATGAAAATGAGGTAAGAACGCGGTGTGATACGATTTTTTTTCGGTTTTCAGTTGTCTGTGGGTTTGCGTATAGAGAAGCTGGAGGTCTTAGGAAACTACACGATGTCTTCATGGTTCAGTCGTTCCAACGGGCCCTTCAATGTCACTTTGTCTAACGTGTACATCGAAGGTTTTGCAAAGCTCGAAGTAGAACGCGGAGGCCAATTGCAAGCACAGAATATCGACATGGACATTTTATTCCAGGACATCGCCATGAACTTCGAGAACCTCGGTTTCTTAGGAAGTCTCTTCCAGGTCTGTACAATCATTGAAAGTTTTAAATTGTATGTGCTACGAACTAGATATCCCGTTTAAAATGCTCTAAATGTTTTAAATTGTTTTAAGTGTGTGGCAGATCTGTGGGAGATAGGAGTTGAAGGCGATTCGATTTTGTTGGCCCAGGACAGGTACCGGTGGAGGGCTTTGGTTAATTCTGTGATGAACATTCTGGTTCCCTAAACCATCTAGTTAGTTAGTTTGTTAAGTGTGCGGCAATGTTTGTGAAGAATGAGTCATAGAATATTTTTCATTTCTATTGTTACCGCGTAATGTTATTCTATTAAATTCTTTTTTTATTTGAAAAATATACGTATGTAGACTGATGTGAAATCTTTACCAATTACGTTTAGACATGTTTTATCCAACAAGTTTTTCTCTGTGGCGAATATTAACGAGAAAAGAGTGTTTCGTCATTACAAATTTAGTTTTATAGGATAATAGGATAATATTAAAGTGGTTATTAAGGAAAATGGGATGATAAGATGTGAAATGGGTTCAGAACAGGAGCCAATGGTAGACTGAACACGGTAATGAATCTTTGGGTTACACAGGGAATGTTTTGAATAGCTGAGCGAAGAAATCCCTTAGACATCCGAGAAAACACGTTTCTGGTTGCTTAAGAACGACTCTTATAACCGATGTGTTTCTCCTCTGCAGGGTATCATCAACTCAGTCGGAACGTTTCTCTTTGACAGCATCAAACCCTTCATTCTGACCGAGGTGAACACTAATATTCGTGGTGACGTGAACAAGCACATCCGGGCTTTGCCGCAGACATTTCCCAACTCCATCTCCCCACTTGACATGGCCCTAGCAGAGGGGAGGCGTCATGTGCGTGAGATGGGTTACGACCCCTATCACCTCCCGGATTACAACTACACTGCCGGAATATTCCGAATTGACCTCACCCATTCCTGGGCCTCGGGTATGTCTTCTTTCTACAGAGTCGGAAATGTGAGCGTGACGATGGAAGATAACATCGTATACGTAGGGGTTCACGTGGGAACGCAGAGGCTTGAAGGCAGGACTCTGTGGGAGGTGAATGTCGGAGGATTGGTTAGTCAGGCGGGATCTGCCATCTTCACCGTCGAGTATATCCATGCCAAGACAGAAGTAAGTCAGCCAATGGACACGAGGAAAAGACCCATCCTTAAAGACCTTGATTTCAAAGTTGGTAATATTCAAGTTCGCATGGATGGTGCTGGAACTTTGGATTATGTAATCGAATTTGTTGTAAATGTCTTGCCTAACTTGTTGCGTTATCAGATAGTGAATGCTGTGGAAGGACCTATCAAGACGCGTGTGCAGGATATCATGGACTCGATTGATGTCGAGGAGCTGATAGAACAGAAACTTCCAGATCTGGATAAAGTAAAACTCTAGCGATAGGAAAGGCGACCCTTCCGATATCTGGAGTGGACATATAGCCTGGAACAATTTTGTACTGAAATTTCAGTCAGTTATGTATGTAATGTATACGTATTATGTTACAATCAATTCTACCTGATTTACTATCAAATACTTTTGGGCTGTCGGAAGAGTAAAGATATATTTAGACTCGTAAAATGTCCCCTAAAAGTATAACAATATTTAATAAATATTATTTTACGATAGCCTTAATCCCTACCTACAAATTCCAATCGTGTGTCAGGATAGAATTTAGAAAATTTCTTCAATTGAAGGAGATTAAGGATCTTATTTTATTACTGCAACAGGGAGTACAGACTTTCCAACTGCCTTGGTCTAAGACCCTCGAAACAGAAAAGATTACAGGTTCCAAAATCGAGGTATGGACATTTATTTGTCCGCTTTCTTTTGTGATTCTTTATAATGGTGGAGGCCTGACTTTAATTTGATTCTATCATCAGTTTTGTGACGAATGTAGAGAATATGGCTGCCTTATGGGTAATAGCTCGGTGTAGTGTGTTAGAAATGTACCAGTGTTTCGGAGGTCCTTGCTGCCTCCATCATCAGGACGATAAATTTCGTGAATCTCAGCACTAGAGAAGGCCATAACTGAAGTCATGTTTAAACACTGAGCAGATGAAGAGTCACACAATTGGTGAATTTATCGATCATTTTCTATCCAACTGTCCAATAAGTTATTGAGAATATTAAGACAGTTGTCGCTGTGAATTTTGACATGATAGGAATGAACGAGTTGGTAGCCATTACGTCATAACTGACAATTCATAAAAAAACATTCTATCTTGTGAATATAACGGAACGACCATATAGTCAATAAATTCCCCATCTTTATGAGACCCGATGGTTTATTATTGTGTGCACAGTAGCCCGCCATTGGTCCTTATTCTGAACGAGATGAATCCAGTCCCAACGTTTGTTTCCCCAGCAAGATCTATAAAAGCCATTCCATTACATGTCAATGTTGGCACTTCCTGAAGTAGAGTTGTAACTCCTACTGATTCTCAAACTCGACACTAGATGGGAGTGAATGGTCGGCATCACGTCTCGGCCGTGCTTTACCCCCGGGAAAGTACCCCGGTACGCATTGGACAGGAGGCTGGTTTGACCCGAGAGCCGGTCTGGACTCAGAGGCTAGAAGGAAATCCTCGGCCTCTGTCGGGGATCGAAACCCGGTCGCTCAGCCCGTAGTCACTATACTGACAGCTGCCCGGCTCACTCGTCAAGATCTATATTAATTTAATACTGTTATCTACTCAAAAGTTTCAAATTTGTCTCTCTTCTTTAAGGTTTTCCGACCAAAATTCTGTAGATACATTTATTATCTCTCATGCGTGCTACATGACAAACCCAAAATTTCCTTGGTATGTAAGGCCTATGATGTTGAAAAAAACGTCATGAAAATAGTAGTTTTTTTATGTATGAGACGAAGTACAGTTTAATAAAAAATGACGATGATTTGGCGGTTATGAGAAACGCGCGTACACAACGCCGTATCAGGTTTTCCCAAATTGATTTCCTCATAAATTGGTGAGCGTCTAAACGTCTGTGCAACGCCACACCCCATCACTGGTTGGCTACTGCACCTGCTTCTCGGTTCTTTGATGAAATGTCGACACTGTTTGATCGAGTGCTCCCTTCAGGGTTGTCAGTACTGTTCTTTGTCTGTCCATTCATTGGTCCATCAATGTGTGTATGTTCAGGTTTTGCAAACATCCTGGTTATTCCCGGGCAACCTGAAACCGCCATGTTCCACAGTCAGGTCATTTATTTGTCTGTGACTGTTTATGTATATAAGAAAGAAAAATTTCATGTCGTGATGGGATATTGATTAAAGATTATCCATTATGTGGTGCGGACATTATTTATTTATTCGGCAACATAAAATAAATAAGAAACCAGATTTCAGTCATTACGAAATTTTATTCAAATCTAGCACTTTTTTTCACCCTGAAGAAAGTCGAGCATTGCACATTCAATGATATAAATTTGTTATATATTTTTATTTGTGTCACATTTAAAAGAGTGTCAATGTAGCCTCAATGTAATTTAGTATTGGGACTTGCCTGAAGTTGTGAGATAAAAGTTGCTTGAGAAATTAAGTTTTCATGAATGGTTCCGTAAAACATAAATTAAACCACAATATTAACTTTTGTTCCCAAAATTGTTAGAAAATTAAATAACATTGAGCTGCTATAAAAAAAATGGAAAATTAAAGGAAATTATATTTTTGCCGGTGTTTAATGATCTCTACGTGATATTAACTGGCTGTTTGTGCCAACATAAATCTTTCCCAGTACTGAACACATTTGTCATTGTAGGTCTATAGGCCTGTTTATCCGTATCTGAAACTTATTTATGATACTGATCATCAGAGTTTCAAAATTTAGACGAAACTGAACTCAGACTTGAAGAGTTTCTACTTCGCCATGTTGTTTCTTTACATGAAGACAATTTTAATTTTGCATATTCCTTCACATAAAGTTCACATGCAGACAGCAGTTTTGCCGTTTTCTTTGAATGTAACATACGACCACCATAATTTCATTTCTACTACAAATTATAAAATTCTACATTGCACTCGCTATTTGCGAAAAGCATAATTCGTTTATTTTTGAGCGATATTTTAGCCTTGATTCACACTAGAGACACACAAATATGAGGGACGCTATTTTACCTGTGGCCACGCTTACAGTAGATACTGCATACTTTACTAAGAATATGACAGCAGTTTTACTCAGTTCTGATACTTGACCGTTTTAATTGCATGAATTACGCAGCTTACTACTTTTAAACGACAATTTTGAAGTCACACAGTTAATCTGCACAGGTTAACTGATCGTGTGTAGGGTTCTTAACAGCGCTTGGCCTTACGAAGGTCATTACGATATCTTCGTTTTCCTCCCCTAACACAGACATGCAGTGGTGTATCGTTTGTGGAAGCCTTATCAGTGGGATGGTATGACAAATCAAGCAGTCAAATTACCTTCCCATCATTCGTTAGTCTCTGATTACCCATCAGTCAACGCTAGAAAGAAAAATGACTCACAACAGCGCCATTTCTCAAGCTCAGCGAGGCACGTGTTCGGTTATGTGTCGTGCTTGTACGATACGTTTGTAATTAAAACATGTTTTACTTTAGGTGAAGTGCCTCAAGTGAAATAACTCGTGCTTAACATACTCGTGTTTGTTGAAAGTGTGTTGCGAGAACGATTTCCGAAGTGTTTGAAATTGTAGAAAACAAATCCAGTCTTAAAACCGGATTTCGTGCGTGTGCCTGTTTAATGTGTACATTTTACTTCCGACCCAACAACAACGCCTGAAGCCATGACACCGAAGTTTCATGCAAAAGGTAAGTGATTACAACCAAAACAGTAACTTGTTACTTTACATTGTATTTGTTATAAAACCCCACGACAAGGTTGTCCAGACAGCAAGATCGAGGGTCATGCACTAGGGTTGTCCATGGATTAGGGCCGGTTAAAGTTTGTGAATTCCGGAATGACACCTTCATTCAGGCCACAACTTCCATTAAATATTCTTTTCAGTTTATTATTCGTCAGTCATTCTATCAACAGACGGTACATTATAGACTAGCCTGAGCTACTGCAGCGTCATTTAATAAACTACAAATAAAATCCGCGTGAAATTTCATGATTTTGGAAACAGTTTGTCTCGGATATGTGACGTTGTGTAGACAGATTTATTATATTAATATTATTTTTGCACTCTGGTCTGTTCAAGAGAAAAAAATAAGTTTATTTTACATTCCCATGGATTTTTGCTGATGAACTCGCAGAATTTGATCTTTCATGTATTAGAGAATTGTTTCTGGTACTCTAATATTCCATGTCTGAAATATCTGTAATTTTTATAAACGCCGTATGAAATTCATACACTTTGTCCAACCTCGAAAAACGTCCCTGTTTTCAAGAAATATATTAAAACAGGCTTTCTTCTTCAGCAGGGTTGGTTACATACGCTGTAGCATTTATATTTCATAACAACAAACATTATTTTGCATTCAAGCACCTGGTTAATCAACGCCGCACCGGAACAAATAAATTATGAAAACGAAATGATGTCGGATAAACCAGAATACGAGAACCGTGAAACAGGAAGACAGTTCTCCGAGTGTTTATATTGCGTTGGGAGTTGTGTTGTTTCTTATAGTCATAATGGATGGCCTTCTACTATTCCGTAGCGTGGAAACAGTATACGGCTTCATTAAAAACATTTTTCCCTTTGTTTTTACTCCATCCTTTTAGCCTAATTTCCTTATTATATAAGGACAAATATTTATTTATGAAACAAAGTGTCCTTTGATCAGATCTAAAGATTTAGACCGATTGATAGGTCAGTAATACCAACTTCTCAATCGTGCGAGTTTGCTTAATATTAAATTCAGCGACTGCCTTCTCGTAAAATATATAGTGGATGATTCTAATAGGCATGTATCATAATACCACATGCTAATACTGAGTAAAAAGTGTTCTTGGTAACCCAGTTTAAAGTCAGTACAAATTTCTTTTAATTACAGTTAACACTGAGAGGAGAAACTGATCCAATTTTTTTGAACATATCTGAGCACAGTTCTGTAACATGGCAGCTGAGTATTACTTTGCATATGGCACTAAGCCAAGTCTCTGTGTTTCAATCGAGGGTCAGATAGGTCAATCAGTCTCCTAGCTCATTAAATTTGCTCCAAGCAAAAATATTCGTGCGTGAGAGGAACGAACTTGTGGCTACACGCGCTCATCTCAGTGGTTCCAGTGGTCGTTAACAGATGGCAGCATAGAGATGTTTCGCCAGGCTACGTGATCTAGAAACTTGTCCAGATGGAAGTACTCTTGTTCAACTGCCAGTGATTATTTCCTTAAAATATAACAAATTGAATCCAGCACAAACGTTCATACAATGTTTTAAAAAGGTATATTTTTTATCCTCCCATACACATAAATTTTTTTCCGAGGGTCTGTTAGCTTCACATAATTTGTTTAAAATTGCGTGTGGATTTATTACATTCCTATCCGTGTTAAATGTCTGTCAATAACAGCCTCATCTTTGATTTAATCGCTCTAACAATACGTGAAGGCTAGACGTTAGGAAGCTCTTCAGTGTGTAATTTTCACAGCCTTCTGGTGGTAAATTCTCACTCAGTGTTAACATATGCAATGAATGGAATAGTGTTTACAAGGCGAGGAATAGAATTTTTAAAATTTGTTAAATTACTCATGTGAAAGGCAACCGATAAATAAAATGTTTCTGTGCGCTATATGTCAACTGTACACGCAACTAGAATTAAATTCTGTGTATAGAACAGACTGGAAGCTTGAATTTGGTTGAGTGTACTGTAATGTGGCATGAATTTTCACAGCTTTCCCACTTAATGGACCTGAAATTGATATGGTGATGGACAGAGCCTTCTGAATGTTCCATTGGGCCAGCAACCGCTGGTCTGTGTCTACCAATTACAGTGTTCTAGCTAGCTAGCCAGCCAGCCAGCGCAACACAAAAGTCCCAATGGGGCATGAACACCCCGTAAACCCGTTTATCCACATTACGTGTCAAATTGATCTAATTGTTCTTTAACTGTTATTGCACTGGGTCAGTTGACGTCTACTGGTTTACGCATCTGGTTAAAAACCGTGAACGTCTGGGCACGTGAAAGCAGGGTTAAAGCCTCGCCTTTTTAAATTGGTGAGACAATGTCTCTCGAAATAAAACTCAAATGTATTCACCACTCAACAAAATCCACAGTCTTTCAGTGTGTTGCATACACACACATTTTTATAGGGGATATTTTAAAAAGAATCCCCGATAAATTATTACGTAGCTCAATTATAAAAGTTTGTGACGATGGTGCGTTGTTGAAGTAAAATGTTTTCTGGATATTATCCATCGTCCAATACTAAATAACATCAATATAAACCACGATGTTTCGGAGATGGGAGTCTATCTGCGTCTTCAAGTAAAACCTACTCTGTTGGGCCCAATCGATAGAGCAAATCCCCGAGGTAGTTTGCGATTGGTTTTAAATGTGTTCAGACGTTTCAGTACCGTCACATTTAAACCACTTATTATGAATCATAGTATTCTCCTCTTTATCGCCGAAGAAAATATTGTTCGTCTTGTGCTGTATCGATTCACAGTTGAACTTTTAGTTTGTGTGTGAGCTTGCCATCCATCATGATTTAAGCATCAGGTAAAAGCTCGGACTTGGCGAACGCATAAACATTAGACTGTGCACGACTAAGGTATTAGCGACTTATAAACTCTCTGACATCATGTTCCATGGATCCAGGCTCGATAAAGTCTATTCCCGGAAATATTTAGTCCTTATAATTTATACGCTTAATAAATTTGTTTTCTCCCCAGTCGACAGATTTTAATTAAATCTTCATTCAGTTTCATGTTTAAAGAATAAATCGTTGTCCGTAAAACGTAAGTGTATTTATTTATTTATTTATGTCTTATTTAACAGCGTTTTTAATCGTTCAGATTATACAGCGTCGAATGTTTGGATGGTTAATAATTAATGAATTGGAAAAGAGATGGAAAGAAGCTGTCGTTTTATAATGTAAAGTGCTGTCCGGGTATATGTCTGGAACGGCTGAGGAAGACCATACAATTTCTTCAGGATACCCGGTGTTCATTTTTATTTGTTCGTTTGTGACGTTTAGGGAAGGTTTCTTTTTGAGAATTATAAACTAAAATATGGATAGAAAGTGTTGTCTTTCGTCATGATATTCACCTTTATGTGAAAGTAAAAAAATGATAATAAAGCCTTAAAACATATAGCAATGCTGCATAAAGACAAAAGAATAGATCTACTCAACTCGCGGACCCCTGGTTGATAAACATCGCTATAAAGGGTTAAGCCAGACATTATGCAGATTGGCTGTTCATTATAGTTGCTTTCGCCTTCGGTATAATATTGACACTGATAAGGCCTTTCCAGCAATACAGATAATGACGAATAAGCCTATGTCAGACATATATGATTAGTGGCGCTTTGTGGCTTCTTCTGAACTTATTTAAAAGTACGTGCTTTTCTTCAGTAGGATAATTTATTCCAAGATTTACCGCCATTAAATAAGAGAAATGTAGAAGAGTGTAATGTTTTTCATTCTCGTAAATACACCTTCTTTGTTTAGACTGTATGTCGTGTTTTGAAACTGTATTTTTTCAAATAAAGTATTTGTCAAATGAAACAGTTTCAGCGTAGACTATTAGATTTAGTTCAATCGTTAAACTGAATTTAAGACTTTTAATATCCATTTCTGTTTCTTGCATGACAGATAAATAACATTCAGAGACCTGTACCTGTGCGTTCTTAAATTAAAAGTCTTGTAAAATGAACACTCATTTTGCTCGCTATTAGAGAATATCCCGTATTTCTTCTCGTTCTTCTATTCTTTATCCATCTTTCTTGTCTCGTAAGTATAGTCGTCCTTTGCCCCTTATTTCTCTCTTTCTCTTCGTCTCTCTCAATTCGCTTCTCGTAAGCATTTTCCTACTAACTTCACACCTCTCACATCTCCATTAAGTCTGGTCATAAGCCAGTCGGAGCGACGGCCATTACTCCTGTAAGGAACCGAGGGGAGAATACAGGAATTAATTGAAAATCCTTCCCTTAAGACTGTGCAGCTCATGTAGCTATGCAGTAAAGCGCAGGACTTCACTACTGTTTGACACTGTGATTCTTTTCAAAAGGACCCGTCTTGCGCAGAATATAATATTTTCCATTTTTAACGTATCACGAAAGCATTTTATCTAACTACTGTCTTCTGAGTTGTAGCGTCGTGTAGCCAGGTAGAACCTATAAGACAGCCATCTTCGTACTCAACGCCTTGAAAACCTCAAATCTTACTTACGATATATTTTCTTCTTCTAAAATTGGATCAGATATTATTAATTCTGGCGCGTTCATCAGAATTTGAGAAGGGGTCAGTGACCTTTGATTAGGTGGGATGTCTGTCGCTTGTCTGCGTGGTTATGACGTCATACATCACGTGGTTGAGCGTTTGGCTAGGGATTCCCTACGCGGGAGTTCTCCAGGTAACCATGTAAACAAAATAACTAAGGTAGACTGGAAATTTTATGCCGAGTCACGTTTTTACACAAAACACGCGTACATCTTCCAGGAAAGAGGCCGTTATTGCTGTATTGTTTAATAAACATTAACGTCCATCAACAGACTGTAGTAAAACTACCAAATATCGCATTTAATTGAAATCCGTTTGTCTTATTTCAGTTGTTATGTGCGGGTAGACTACGTTCAGACATGGCGAAGGAAACAGAAACATTCCTGCAATTTTTAGTTGCAAACACGCCTTAAAATAACAAATAAATTTGTTGAATTTACATCAACAAACAGGTGCCTCTTGATGTAGAACTCTTTGGTCCAGATCATCCATCATTGTAAAATAGCCCGAACTGTTATAGCGCGTGACTGTGGGAGTAAATACGCCGGAACGTGAAGCTTGCAATTCACCTCGATCTAATGCCATTTTAAGGATAGACAAAGCTATAGTCCGCACTGTTTATATGCATGCATTGCATGATATACGCAGTGGAAATTTTGTACTTTGTTTTACAGAAGACTGAGGAAAAGTAGATGCTTCTTACTGTAGAACTCCACTTATTAGACCATTACCAGCACGAGTTCTTATAACGCCTGTAATCCTTGGTATGAATTAACTCCCGCGGGTGTCGTAGCGAGAAGATTTATCCGTGAGACTCTCCCCCCAACTCTAACCCTCTGTACTTCGCGTGCTGCACAGTTATAAGGAAGACGCGTACTGCACTGATAATGGTAACTGCAATTAATAGTAATCGCTGTGATACAATTCTCCTGTGGTGTTAGATATCAGAGGGTTTTATTGTAATGTTGTTACACCTGTTAACGCCAATTTTTATTTGTATATTTCGTTATGAACTATTCTAAATTGGAGAAAATTCCGTAATTAGTGTCTTCAAATTTGTGCGACTCATTATTATTATTAGGGTTATTCAGTTAATAACAGAAAAAGGCATGTGGACATCGAAGAATAATTTTCAAAAATTTAGTTGTAATATTTCACAGGAAGTCGTAGACTTATGAGTGAGTAGTGTTAAAATAGATCCTTGTGAAAAAGTGTTTGAAGCTGTGGATAATTTTTGGTGTTAGTGATTGACCTTTGGGTTCTACTGACAAAGAGCTGATTAGTTTAACATACTACATTATTGAAATGTTGTCTCCCTGATATTATTTAACCGCATTTTAAATTACTATAAAGTAAGGTCTAAATGTATTCAGAACGGACAGTAGCTGAAATCAGAAAATAGGTCCTATAGCCTATGGTCCACTGTTTCTATTCATACGTATTTTAAAATTGCACGAAACATCTTACACGCTAAAATATCACACAGAAAGCTTTTATATAGATTAGTTTGTACTTTTTTTATATTTTCTGAAAAAAAAACCCTGTTCTTGTTTTAAATCTCCAATGACTTCCTCCTTTGATGCCATTAAGTAGACATACTACCTACTTTTTAAATTGATTATATTAATTTTAAATGATTATGGTAAGTAAATTCTTTCTCTTTCAAGAGAAACCAATGCTCGTTCATACAATGACGAGCTAATCGTCGATTCATATAAAGAACATAATAAATACTATTTTTCAACAAAAATATATTTTTGTATGAATGATACTGTAATAGTTCTACTATTGAATAAAGTTAAAGAATTTTAATATACGCAAATGCCATTACTAGTATATTCTAAAATTTGTATGTGTCAAAAATCAGCGAGCTTGTGTTTAAACTTACAAAGTCCAGTGGTAACTATGTTTACCATCTGCTTTAACAATCAGTAACTCCTCATTTTGTATTTATGAGTCTTGTATGATTTTACGTATAAACAGCGTTAACCATTCGGTCTTTCTAATGGTGAAGTGTGGTGTTTTCTTCGCGGTACGGACTGAATTCTTAAATAGAGGGTAAATTAAATACATATGATGCATTTTGTGGCCAGATACGGTGGTGGGTGACACACGAACATCAGTGATTGCCAATTCTGTAAGTAATTTTCAGTGGATTGAAATTTGATCAAGCAGGAGGAGTACGGAGTGCGGGAATAGCAATCAGGTCGCAGGCTCAGAGGAATTTACTAGCTTTGTCCACTTTGAGCCGATACCCATTTCTATCGTCATAGTTTATCCTGTCTCTATCCCTTGGCCCAATATTGCAATTTGTCACTTCCTCTGTCAACCAGCCTTTAGTCGGAACAAGCGATCCTATGATAGCGGCTCCGTGCTGTGTCAACTGTGCGAAGCTATGCCCGGAAAAAATAAAAGAACACGGCAAAAACGGTAGGGTCCTTTTTCCCTATGAATACTACCCTTTGTCCTTCATCCAAATTCCAGGGTAGGCGTTCGAGGGTTGAAGGGAGTTAAAACAAACACCGGAAATCAAATTTGTTCGCAATGCACTCCGAACATGTCCCTCTTTCCCTAGATTCCGTCAATAGCCCTGTGGATTGAATTATACGGTCATCTGTCCATGCAGAACGCATTTAAATAAAGCCATGCCCTTTCACCTTCCCTCTATATTTCCTCAATTCTCTGCTGTGCACACGCTCACATCGTTGGGCAGTGTCACAACATAATACATTTATATATGCGCTAAAATTAAGTTACAATATATTGAATAATGTGAAACTATAAAGCTGGAAGCTTCTAGGATAAACAGTCAGGCTTCTTCCTATGGTAACACGATAAATAAATACTTTAGAAATAATAAAATATCCCAGTATTCACTGTGCAGTGCTGAAGCTGAATTATGTACGAACCAAACGATGTGGGTTAAAACAACAAAGTTTTTTCTTGCAAATACAGTTTTTTTTACATTTATCTCAGTTGCCTTCTCTGACAATTAACATTTACAAGAACACACTTTCCGACAACAGCAGATCACGTTTGCCTGACCTCTACTTGATGGATACTTACGTTGAAAGCGTCGTAGTCGATTACGCGCCTTCTGATGAGATAAGAAGTAACGTCGCATAAAATTTCGTATGACATTACTACATTAAGTTCTCTAGCAGGAATGGAAATTTTGTTGTATTTAAAGCAACGTTACGATTGGTTTAAACTTCCCTTCCGACTGTCGCAAATGTTATGAATTGTTTCGTCAGTCTGTAATGATAATAAATTCACCTCACTCCACACAAACTCGTCAATTACACTACGTATATAAAAATCAGAGAATTTAATAAACGCGACAGTTTTGCCACGTTATTTTAAAGTCATGACATATTTCGCAAACGGAACCTGAAAATACAGGTATAGGCCTGTATACGCAATGTCTCTGAAGATGTGGAGCTGGCAATGAAGGCAACTTCCATGAGCTTAAACAGAAAAGGAAGAGTTGTAATTAACAAAAAAAATCACTGGTAGCCCGTGCTGTAACGAAATCAGTTTTACACATGTCCGTCAGTGTATTCAGCCGCCGATAACAGAGACCCATTTATTACAAGGGGCCAGTTCAGTGCAGGGCATATATGCAGTGAGACCTTTGCCACCCACAAAATAACCTCGACTGTTGTATGAACCTCATGAGGTCAAGCTAAACAGGGGAGTCCAAAGTCTTTCACAAGTGGGTTAGTTGTTCGCTAAATTCTATTCTTCCATGCTGGAATGTCGAAAACATTTTTTTTAAATACTGACGAACAATATACAAATATAATTTGTTTTTGTATTAAAGAGTGAAAAAGAAGTTGTTAATTAAATTTTTACAGCTGATTTACGGAAATAAACAGGCTATAACTTCAAAACAAGTTTGTTGAACGATACAAAGAAAACAATTTTTCGAGAGAATTGCCTTTTTCACATGATTATGCTCAATCTTTTATGTCTATGTCGTGACGCTCAGCATCGCTTACCCCATCCTCGCCAACAAACATAGTGGTTTTGTTCCGGTGATCTAATCACGGACGTTTATTGGTCCATTAATCCGGCACAAATATCTGTACTGCGTGATGGTTCAGTACAACACTGACACGGTCCTTGAACACTTGCATTAACTTCTATGACAGTTATCTGACATTTCACGTAGGTAATGGACCTTAATTAGGACCCAGGATGGCTCAGTCAGTATAGTCTACCCGGGGTTCGATCCCTGATAGGGGGGAAAAGACTTTTCTTCTGGCATCTGCGTCCAGACCGGCTGTGGGGATCACCGAGCCCTTTTTCCTATAGGTACTGGGGTCCTTTCCTGGAGTTAAAACGCGGCCGGGACGTGACGCTGACCACTCACCCCAATCTAGTGCCGAGGTTAAGAATGATTACGAACTATACCGCCTCTTATCGTAAGCGCCTTCACGGGATAACGGATGTACGTAGAGGGATAGCTTTACTTCACTTTACTTTAGTGGGCTTTAAAAAGGGTTTAGAGCTGTTTTAATGTGGGGTAGAAAGCCTCAAATTAGATTTATATGTCTCACAGACAGGTACAAACATGTTTCTGACAGAACAAACCAAAAGCAAATAAAACATAATGTGCCGTATGGAATTATAATTTTAACAGCTATTGATACGTAATTGATATACGAATAAATAATTTGTTTTGTGTCGTCATTTAATATGGGGCCTACGCCACATCCTTTAGGAAGTAATAGGTAAATGTTATAAGTTTTAAACGGGGTGTTGGTTTCTCCCATGTAGACTTTCTTGTATTATGAAATAAATATATCGATAAGTAGATGCATAGGCTGACGGAAGGATCGATAAGTGGGTGGATCGGAAGAGGAAATAATCGATAGTTTCATGGCTTCTTTATCAGAACAACTTGAAATCACCACATCAGATGTAAAGAATGAAGGTTTCTTGTCGTGTCTTCGCACTTACAGAAGAAGGCAGTTTATATTAAAGAAAGAAACATTGAATGTCTCACACGTAAACATGGATACTTAATGGTTCTGAAAAATATTAAGTACCACTAAGGAGCTTATTGTCATATCCGAGTTGTTGGCACTCCTGTTTCATATTGTGAAGGTCTGAGGTTAATATTTCGGGCCGCAGGCCGATTATCTTCATTGGGGAGATTAAATGAAGAAACCAAATAAAATAAAAACCCCGAAATTTGCGTAGGAGCAGAGAGAGACAGGAAGAAAATCAGTGGAGAAAGACTGTAATGGTTGAAGAAGGATAAACGAATCATGAGGAAAAGAAACACAGGAAGAAAGAACAATGTAAGTAAAGGACACGAGAGAAGAAAATAAATGGAGACAGAGAGGAAGATATGCAGGACTAAATAGACAAAGAATAACACGCATGATGAGATTAAGAAAGAGAAGAAGAATGAAGTACATAAAAGAAAGACATTCTTAAATAAATACAAGAATAGATAAAGAAGGAACTACAGGAAGAGACAGGTAAAGGAAGAAATAAATAAATAAAAAAATAGACCAAGTAAATAAAGAAACACTGATAAAGAAAGAACTTTGGAAATGGAGAAAGTTAGGGAAGACCGAGTGGATTCTCCAGCATCCGTCAATGATCTCCTAAAAATGTTGCAGCTGCTCGAGAACTTGTTACATCGTCCGATCGATTTGATATCGAAATTGTTGCTTCGTTCCTCATACCAGATCACACATCAGCTCTGCTTTCATGCGTCCCATTCATCATCATACGTACACAGGAGTCGGCGAGGCTCTCAGGATAATTTTGAAAGTGAAGGGTAAAAGCTATCAAAAGCTATCAGCCGGAAGTTTCAACTTCAGCACAATGTAGTACCTTGTACCACAAGTAGAGTTAAAATATAACACAGCTAGCAGAAGATAACAGAATCTGTTACTTCATGCCTAGAGGCATGGTTTTTCGCGCTGATCTTAAAAAAATCATTTTTTTATTACGTATGCATCGCGTTTCCATATAACTGTGAGAATATTTTATTCTTTCGTGAGTAAATTACCCTAACGACGAATAAATGTGACAAGGAAATCAAATGTTAGCGTATATATTACAGAACCACAAATTGTCTTCCTATTTAGTATATTATACTCTATATCATAGAATTCTTGAAACTAAAGTTTTACTTGTAATCTTAGTAAGATCTGAGATGTCTGCTTTATTTACAAATTTTTGTACTGTGAGTCAGTTTTGAGAAAAATACTTAGGATTTGAGGTTTTCATGGCAGTGGGTCTGAAGATGGCTGTTTTCTGGGTTGTTGCGCCGTGTAATCTGGTGGAAGTTTACCAACGTTTCGGAGGTCCTTACTGCCTCCATCATCAGGGCCCTGAAGACAGCAATCTTTTGAGAAAATAGTTTGTGTGAGTGTAATGTTTGTCTTTCCGACGGTCACGTATCGTTAAATGTTCTAAAAGAAACATTATTCCTAAACCCAAAATCTTTACCGAGACTCGAAGCCAGGAGAGTGTTCGGGTTTCCGACCTACGAGAAATGCCGCCAGCGGTATTCGAACCCGGAGCACTATTTCTAGAATTTTGTCACTCACATGACAAAATGACCCGACCACCCAAGGAACATTTGAGAAATCACAGTAAAAATTATAAAGCTGTTAGGTTTATCCTTTGGGTCATAGTGGCTCCGTAGTCATCGTGAAATAAATGTAGTCGTTGTATCTGTAGATGTGGTTCGTGTGAAACTGGTTCAAGTGGCATAGCTAAGAGGAACCGAGGAGCAAAGTGTTGCCAAATCCCTGTGTACGGACCCCGACAAGCCACTCTGGAACTATTCCAGTAGTCTTGTACCCAAATGTAACAACTGGTACACGAAATATTTTGCTAACTTATGGATGGTTCGTATGATCGTGGATGAGAACTCAAAGCTGTGTTCGTTACGTCACGGGAATCGGAAGTGTCTTAGTAAAACGTGTCTTTGGTGATAAAAGAATCAGATTATTGTAACAAGAAGTAGTTCTGCATAAGATGATTTCTGACGTACATACATTGTATTACTGCATAGTCCGTATTGATAACTGACTTTCGAGTCCACGTAGAATAAAAAAATCTCTCGTTGCAGAAAAATGAGTTGAAAATGAGTTGCTTATTAGAATGGAACATTGTAATATTGACACTTTGAAATTAATATGTTAGTTTCTTCAGATATGAAGACAGTTATAATTGCGAAATGAACAGACGTCTTCTAAGTATTGCTGAAAACAAAGAAAGTGTTGACAGTTTTTAATCACACGTCGTCTCAAGTAAGTCGAGTGTGGAACCAAGTGGAATTCTCTGATAAGCTTCTTCATGGTAACGAGAAAACAAATAAAGCCCTAAAAGAGAGGAGTTATGGACTGCAGTTGGCTGCACTGTGGTGTACCAAGTCCTCCTTCTACTGTGACTGGTGATAGCTGTTATCTTTATTAGCTACAGACTCCTTGTAAATGTAACTTTTCTCTGACATTTTGTTTCGCTTTCGTAAGAGAGGTAGTGACAAAATATGGACCTACACTCGCGGAAGAGATAAAATATCAGGAAAACAGAGAATTATGTAATTATACCAACTTTTGCATGAAAATATGTTCCTCTGAAAATTTGGTGCTGTATTTACACTCTTATTGAACTCGGTATAACAGTAAAAATACTTGGGAATATTAGGGTGTTTCAAACGAAACCTGTAGGTAAATCGAAATTCTCCTTTGGACTTCAGTGAAACAGATTTCCTTGTGTGCTGTTAGTCCTGATTTGATATAAAGAGACGTCCGAAGTCACGCAAGTGCAATTCTGCTCTGTCTATCACTCTGGCGTTGTTTATGGTCATCCGGATGGCGTGAGTTGTATCTCCCTGCGTGTGAGAAAAATACAAGCTGTAGATCCTTGAGGTAAAAATTATAGTTGCAGGTCTTCACGGAAGAAAACGCATACTTTTCTAATCGTAGTGAGAGCCAATGAACAAAAAATGTAAATGTTTCATTTGATCGTCTGTTAATAAAGATTATAATCAGATAAAATATATAAAGATTTATCTTCATGTAAGCCAAGATTTTTTGTGGTACTTCTGACTTTAAATCTGAAGTGAAAGTTGGAATATTTTTGTTGTT
The DNA here is from genome assembly GCF_977971745.1 of Zootermopsis nevadensis. Classification (NCBI taxonomy): domain Eukaryota; kingdom Metazoa; phylum Arthropoda; class Insecta; order Blattodea; family Termopsidae; genus Zootermopsis; species Zootermopsis nevadensis. Next base: position 9,405,397 of record NW_028259139.1, on the reverse strand, counting down.
GTATTCTTGTTAGTGACTTAGAAGTTTGGAGTTTTGACACGTCTAAACTATCCAGAAAACTTGATGAAATCTGGCTGTACGTTGAGTGTCTGCATCGGACGTCTTGATTTGAATATCTCTCTCCAGAGAATATATCGCCTGAACTGAAGCATTGCCTCGTTGTATATCCAGTCAAGGGATTTAGTGGGTAAGGCTTCTGTCCAATCAGCTGGCTGTATTTTGATATGAAAACAACAAAACATTTCTGAGAATTTACTAACAATTTAACATGTTTTTTTTCAAAATAACTATGCTGTACAGTACTTAATGCAAAAGTGAAGTTGTAGGAACAATTAATTTATAAATTGTGTCGCCGTCTCACACAACTAATAGTACAAGATTATTAGAATCTTTGGTTTTAAAGAGTTATATGTCTCGATTACACTGGACAATCTTGAGGCTCAAATTATATGTGATCTAAAGCAGATTTCTTAAAACACCAAAGATTTTAATAAACTTGTATTGTTTTATGTGTGAAACGCTGACATACTTTATAACTCGTAACATCATGCAAATAACCAGTATTGAATTTACGAATATAATATTAATGAAATTATATTGTCTAAGATTATGCGCGGTAAGTACAAGTATGAATTACGAACTATGAGCATATTATGTACCGGCATATAACATCTGTGCAATTTTTAGGACTCTTCTGTGAAACGCTGTTAGTGAATTGCAAGAATCTTCCATTCCATCTTTCCCCAATACAGACGTATGTATACAACTTTAAAACCATGTGTCTTTTATTAGCAAGTATGACAGTTTGAATATTAATGGATATTATAATTCAAATACAGCTTTAACGTTAAAAAATTTAATGTAATGTCAAATCAGCAGCTATTATCATATTGTTTTGAAAAATGGGTTTCAATTCCATGTAGACTGACAACAAAATTGATAACGAGCTTAATTCTGTGCTGATATATGTCAGTAGATCCGTGGAGGAACATAACCTGTACCATTTTCAGTTTTATCCCCTCTCTGCGGGTCACTTATAGGTTAACGTTAGTTCCTTGAAGCATTGATGAAAGATCCTTAAATTCATGATAAACCTATGGAATTTATGTATACCTACATGCTGTTCATATAGCATTTCCTGCTTTGTTTTCTAGTACTGGGATTTGTACTGGTATTTAAGTCACAAACCTCTGTATAAATAATAACTAAAAATTCCTTTGCCAATGAAGTGCTGAGTTCTCAGTTGGTCTGACAACCAGAGAATTAGTCAGTACCAAGGAATCATAGGCAGTGACCGCCATCTTCTGTCAATGTTGTTAACGATTCACAACGCACGTTGGCGTTACATCACGTAGACCGCGTCTGATGGGAATCGTGACTTCAGACAGACAGCGTATCCTTATTACACTGTGAGGATAAACTAATTTATAATTCCAGTTCATTTTAAACTACTTTCTTTGTACCGAACGTCTCGGTTGTGTGGTTGGCATTTCTGCGTAGTATTCATGTGGTTCCGAGTTAAGTTATCGGGCACAAGGCCCAGCTATCATGACTGTTTCATAAGTTTCCTAGACATTTCCATGAAAATTATCTTAAAATATCACATCTTCCTTCGACACTCTTCCCTACTTATCATTTGGTAGGTACAAAGACGTTATGTAATCTGTGTAGCTGAAAAGTGTCGTTAATGGAAGCCAAGGAGAGAGTATGAGAAATTAAAGACAAGTTTTAGAACAGCGAAATTTAGTAATAAATGAACAATTTAACACACGTTTTAGAACAAGACACAGCATTAAAATGAAAATACTTGGATAACTGAGCCTTTCTTAAGGTTAAAACTGTCTGTAAGAATAGTAAATTAACGAAGATATTTAAAATAACGAAATTAAAGACTCAACTAACACTAATGTTAAGTTGCAAGCCACTAAGGTTTTAAAATATTTTAATTCTTAAACCTTGACGCAAACGTATTAAATAAAAACTAATTTCTTCTATAAAGATGGTTGCATTCTGGATGGTTAAACTGTACAGGTACATACTGCCTCCATCGTTAGGTTGATAAAGGAGGTAACGAGCACTTTTGAAATTCAACGACCCGGAAGACATCCATATTTATAATCGCCGCCACGAGAACTTGAAATATCACCCATTTCTTCTACATTCTATATATAATAAAATGTTCGTATGACATATATTTTATTCATTATCCCATTCGGTGAGGTTTATTTAATTTCTGCTTTTCCTACCATTATTATATAACACAGTGAATAACTGGTAGAAGAATCTTACAAATTCGTAATTTTCCGTAGTGTTTTTGCATAAAACTGAGTTAAAAGTACAGTATTATTGAAACACTATACACGTTTTTGAGTGTGCTGCACTTGGATTTCAATAATATTTTAAAGTAAGTTTAACGAAGTGAAGCAGGGGCCAGTTATTTCGTGACGTCGATAATGCCATTATCCCGGAGTGTTTTATCTGCAAGCCATTTGTTATTTCATGTTAAAATTCGAAGACTTACTTTCTGCGTGCTCAGTGCATGATTGAAATTTGTACAGCACTGTTGAAAAAAATTGGGTCGCGGACAATGCTGGCCAATCGTATGTCGTCGACGTTGGATAAATACAATTCTGACTGTAAATTGTTTACGCTGCATTCTGCAAGTAACATCGAAATAGTTTGTAACATATGAGACTCGAGTTTTTAATGTATTCCTTTGTAGTGAGGATTGTCTTGTTATTTCTGGTAATTACTCGTAATAGGATATTGAAAAAGACCAAGGCATTTCTTCACCATTGTCTCTATTTCACCGCATTATTCTCTTATCTCATTCCTTGCCATTCAAACTGAAACAGTTACCCACTCACTCACTGACTTTGTTCATATATAGGTCAAACAGTTCATGTTTACTTGCCTTAACTTAAGAGAAATAGCACGGAATTTTTATTCATATTTTCTCGTCAAATGCCACGTAAACTTATACCAGAATGACCACATTTTATTTAGAGCCCAACGTACAAACAGTTAAATACTGCAATAATAATAATAATAATATGACAACATCTCTATGGAGTACCGCCATTCCCGAAAAGCTGATAGTCACTCATCTAGTCAAGAGATTCCCTGTCATTTATGAAACCCGAAAGTTCATCACCGTGTTCACAAGAGCATACGAATCCAATCTACATCCTCAATATTAATAATAATATTAAATTTAATATATATTAAGGAACATAACTTATTTATTATAGACACATCTGAAGCAGACCGTTGATTTTTTAATTATTTACAATTGTGATATTATATGTTATATAATTCAGGCCTACAGTTAACTTTACCCAAGTCCACTATGTAAACCCGATAAAAAATAAATAATATAGTAATAATGACAGTAATAGTATTCCGTTGTTGATATAGCGTTATTATATAACTGATCTCAAAGTTCTCCTCATACGTTTGCCATAAATTTTCTAGAATACGAAGGTGTATGTTGATACTAGGGTCTTGAGGGAATGTGGCAGGTTGGAAATGCTGTAAGAAAGTGCTAGAAAGTCAGGCGAGGTGTGAAAGCAACGATAAGGGTTGAAATGATGGTAATAATTATAGCAATTATGTAAGTCCTTGCTCCACGCCACTTGGACTGGTTTATAGCTGTTGAAGTACTCCTCGCCCGTAGATGTACAGCTGGAGATACCTGCGTTTAATGCATTCATTGCTGTTCGGTGTTATCTTGCGACTGGTGCTTTATCAAAGAATGGGTAACGGAGAGCTGTAAAACTCTTGCCTCTTGTGTGTACGTGGGAGTTACAGATTAAGCATATCCGCAATTTTCCAAGAGCTAACATCACTTCCTTATTTTTCAACACACACAATTTGAAACAAACGTAGCTGTCCCTTAAAATTAAAAACGCTATGCAGGGTCATAAATTATCCTTTAAAGGAGTTTCTAAAGACATTTTCATCTTGTAAGTATAAGGAGAATTTGGAACACCAGAGAATGTTCGCGGAAGTGCCTGTAAAGTTTTCATATTATTTTATCGTGTTGTCTTTTATCTTTTGGTTATTGAAACGACTCTAGAAAGGAGTTCTGCAATAAGAAACATGCATTTGTTTCTTAATAGCTTATAAAACGGAGCGATTATGAGCCAAGACGGGTTTTCAACATTGGTACTGTCGATAGTCGATCGATAAAAGTACGTGAACTTTTGAGAGCTAAAGAAGTGGGTGATTAAAGTATTGCATTAAGGGAAACTTTATGATTCATGGAGGTTGGCTGTAAAACGTATGAATTCCTTTGTCCTTTTGAAGGCGAAGAACTTGTTAGGTTGACAGTCCGTATAAACAACAGTTTGTGGTTATAGTTTCAATGTTTATTAAGAATCTGTTACGTGTTTCGACGTTAATTGGTCACAACGTTTGTTTTATTAAAATATATTTAAACTGGGTTAGGAATATTTTTGCTCTTTGGCTGCCCTTCACTGTTTACAAATAGCTTATTATTTACTTATTTGGAACTCTTTTAACCCTTTAAAGCGTATTTGTAAATATTTGTATTACTTGCTTTAACTATCTGTAACTATGCAATTTTACGTTTATGAGATTCAGATTTAAAGGGTTAAATTTTGATGTTGGTGATATCGGTAATTTTCAATGACCTTTTTTTATAACCTTTATTTTCTGAGAGTATTTTAATGTAGTCCGTCTTTTGAAACAAGCACTCGGTACAACGGATAGAAAAGTCAATTAAAACGGAATGCAAGTCCAGCAACACGGCTGGATCCACTCGCCTAATAATAAATCATCAGGTCGAACATAATATTTTAGATCTTTATTATGTGTAACAGAGAAAGGCGACTATATCATCTCCAGCATCCTCGTAGTTCTAAATATGGAGTGTGTTACATACATAACATTAACTGGAATATCAGTTATGAACTGTATTGAATTTTCGAACGCCCAACTCGATAAGTGTACAATCCAAAATAACAGTTTTATATCTAATTTTAGTGCATGCACTCAAAATAATTACTGTGACAGACATTATTAGATTCTCTGTAACCAACATTGCTTTTAAATAAAGTGACGCCATTATTAATAGGTCTAAATGGAATTTCGGCTTCTCTGTCAAAATTCGTATTGTCCACATATTGATACGAAACGACCTAACATTGACATTACTACTAACATTTTTAGGGTTTGTTGGGATTTTGGAAACCATAGGATCAAAATGATTTGTTAAGTCATTGGATATCTGAAGAACGCTTATCAACTTTTTGAAAACATTGTTTGTTTTCTCACTGGTTGGTTATATTGTTTTAGAGGACAGAACTCGCTGGTAAACATTTTCATGAAATTGCAGGAAAAAAATGTCAGAGCAAATGGTCGATATTCCATATACCTCTGTTTGGAGAAAGTGGAAAATAAAAGATACGATCAGCGAACAAAAATTAGTTCATGCAGTACACAGATCAGTGACTGGTAAACAATGAAGACTTAATAACAATAATTGTTATTTCAATTCCGACTGCAGTTATAAATGCATTTGAATCCACGAAGAATTAAAATATCTGATCCGATCATACAATTGATTTGTATTATTAATGTTTTACTTAACTATTACGGAATATGAACACGTAGTAGTGTGTATAAAGAGGTCTCTAATGAAACCATAAAATCCGGGCATTTTAATACTGGACCTATTTGAGTTTAGTGCAAATATATAATTACCTGATTTGCAGAAAACAAAGAAAACTGCTCGGAAATATAGGTAAATATTTGTCTTCGTTAATAATTATTGCAGTGGCCGCGCGTTCTGAGGCGTGGGCCTTGTGCCGCTTGGTCGCTGGGACCGAGGGTTCGAATCCCACTATATGATGTTTGTCCGCGTTTTTCTGTGTTGTGCTGTCCTGTGTACAGGTAGAGGCCTTGCAAAGGGCCGATCCCTCGTCCAAGGAGTCCTACCGAATGTCTATAGATCGAGCCAACGAAAAGTTGGGACCCTCAGTGCTGAGGCACTTGAAGAACGGGTCGTTCCCAGTATCATATCAGGGGCAAAGTGAAGAAGAGGGGAATTAATATTCTTTTGTAATTTCCACATTTTTATTTGTGTAACAGTCAGTTACTAATTAAAAATGTTAGTACGTTTTAGTGTCTATTTGATATAAAATAGTTCAAACGCCTTACAAATTTTAGAATTGCCTATAATTTTCAAGAAACTCAGTTATCATTGTGATATTAAATATCTGCCCAATCCCTTCATGAAAAGTATCCTAACGAACGCAGGTGATTATATGTGAGGAAAAGGAATTATTCATTCGACACAATGCGTTGCTATACGACCTCACTATATTGAATGTCAGAGACTTCAGCGTCCTTACAAGCTAGAAAACCACTAGCCTTTGTCAGAATGTATAAACAAAACTAAGTCAGTGATATTTAGTTTGGGACAATAAGAGTTTTAAATTAAATATGTATTAGGAAACGAAAATCTTAATATGCAATGAGGAGCTTTGCAGTTTTCACCATTTACTGATTATTGTATCAAAATTACGAAGTGAGCAGGACACATAAGGGAGAGATACATACAAAATTTTAGAAGACAATGTTAAAGGTAGACACCAACTGGAAATTCTAGTCATTGATAGAAGAATACTTTAAAACTGATTTACAAAATAGGGCTTGATGGTTAGGACTGGATAGGGTTTAGTGGTGGACTGTTGTTAAAACTATAATGGACCTTAGGGTTCCATAATGCGATAAAATATCGAGGTTAGCAGTAAAATTATTACATTTTCAAAAAGGACTGTATCCGATTAAATTAATTAAATCATAACGAAATTTAGAGAATTGTTCTTTCGGAGAAAGTTTGCCAAATTGTGTTGAAAACTTTTGTTTTCCCCTAGCTTAATTTAAATCTGAATATTAAAACATATGAAACTTTACTTTAAAATGTTTTATGTCGGTATGAAGCTACGTCTCTACTCTGAAGGAAATTCGTATGTTGAGAAATATTTGAGAACGCTATCTGTTGAAATAAACAGCACTGTTCTTGACTCGCCCCATTAAATTTGTAATCCGTTGTCAGGTAAAACAGTTTAACGAAGTCTTGTTCAGTGACACTGCACAGAGAGTTGACACTGTTTTTCTGACTCGCTCGGTTACACTTTTACTTATTCATAGACTTAAGTCTGTAACAGAATTAAGGTAAGCAGTTCTTAAATGTGGTTCCTGCGTACAGGGTCCCATAACTTATATTAATTACTTTCTAAGCATTGAAAATTCATCTAATTATTATATAAAGCTCGTAGGTGCAGATAATTTGGTCTAGAAAATGGTGCATTGAATTTACGAAGTAGGAAAAGTGCAAATAAGTTAATAAATTAATTGCGGTTTGTAGATGGATGGGGTACTGGTATTCCACAAGGATTTAACTTCTACTGCACCGCATGACGTCATAAACTGCGGGAAATTTTACAAGTTATTGTAATCTGAGGCTCTGTATTACAACCTAGTGTAGCTAACATGAACCTCGAGTGCTATGTTAAACAGTTAACATTTAATGTAGAGATTGCTTAGGTGTCTAACTCATATGACGCAATGTTTGTTCCTATTGTATCACAAATAAGTAGTTTTCTACGTTTTACAATTTACATTCTTTTAAAAAAATGTAAAATTTATGTAAAAGTGTTCTGATATAAATGTTCAATGCGACATTTAACACAAAGTCACTTGCTACACTTGTGTGTTTAAGGGAAGATAATATTAAAATATATGTTACAGAAATTCGTTTTCTGAATTATAATTATTGTGTTGTTTAGAATACTGTTAATACTTAAATTAATGTTACCATAAAGTATAGAATATTTTGTCAATTTTTAAAGTAAAATATTGTTTCACGTGGACTCAATAGTATTTAAAATGTAAAGTTAGAACTGTCTCCATGAAGCAGACTCAGTCTTGTGAAGCTGATAGTCGCTCATAAGAAATGTCCCACATTTTGTGGAACCCCAATGCTCATTGCCATGTTGACAAAAACCTACGCTGGACTACGTCAAAGCTAGTTGTGTCTAGTCCACAATGTGTCATGTTTCGTTTTATCAGTTGTCTTCAACAGGATAGATTATTTTGAAACTTTGTAATTTCGGCAAATATTTAACTTTAAAAATGTTTATATATTCAGAGAACTATATAATTCAAGCCCTTACAATTAATCTCCCTTTATTTATAATTACTGTGCTGACGTTTGAAGTTTTCACTGCAGTGAATAATCAGTGATCAGCTGTAAAGTATGGACTTTACAATCTAACGTTTCGGAGACTATTTCTGTAACCATCATCAGGGTTTATACGGAGATAAATAGTCTCGGAAACAACTGCACATTCATATTGTTGAGAAAAAATAGTTCACATTATGAAAATCATTGTTTAATTTTTTTCCATTGCTCTGTTTTAACTTAGGTTTAAGCATGACATCTCAGAATTTTTACCGAAATAAAATCAGGGGAAGGCTAGGTTAAGGCATTATAACTTAAGGGTACATTGTTGTTAGCAAATGTTTAAAAACGTGTCTTGTGTTCTATAATAACGGAATTGATTAATGGAATGTCTGACATTTAAATGTCGAATGCTTAAGCCAGAGAGACTATGCACATCGGACTGTAGGATGGGGTGGGAGGAGGTTTAGGGTGGCTTACTGTCGTCTGTCGTCAACAGACTGCACCCCAGGCTTGTGGTCGACATGCACCCTCCTGTGTTGCGTCATATTTTCTCGACACCTGCCTACCTGAACCCTGTGGTTCTCTCGCCCCATACAGATTTTCTGCTGCGAAAGTGCCCCTCATTTGTTTACATACTGACCATGAAGATGACATTCGACCATCGACGCTGAAAATGTTTGTTGTCGTGAAGATGATAACCGAACGAAGATGACTGTCTTCTGTGATGTTTTACCGTGTATTGACCGACGTTTCGGAAGAGCTTACTACCTCCAAAATCCTCGGAAGCTTGAGCCGGTATCTATAAGACTATATAGAGAAATATCCTAGAAAATAGTCTTTTTCATAATGGCCATGAAAACATGAAATTTCACGATGACGAATCTTTGATTTCTATGAAAGAAAACATTTTCTTGACCGATGAAGAAAATTTCTTTGAAGTCAAATTCTGTACAACATTACAAACAACATTATGTAACTCTTTTAAACTGCTACTTTATTGGGGCACGTTTTAAACTACGTATATAGCTTCCTGATTAGCATAACGAAGCGTGTTTCAGCAACATCACTCCCATCTCGCCTGTGTTAGTCTGTACCAATTGATCTGGAAAAGTTATAGAATGTTTAATATTTTAAAACGCAGTTGTAAACGTATGTCACTCTAGCTTTAACAATCAATAAATCTGCATTTGTATTTGTGTGTTTTATATGCTTCTCAGTGAAAAAAGGGAATATTTCCTTAAATATCTTTAATCAATTAATTTTTGTAACGGTAAGGTGTTGTGTTTTCTTTGCGGTTCGGACTGAATTCTTAAATATTATTTAGACCGGCTTCAAAGGTATGTAGACCTAGGGTGTAACTGGGATCTCTGATAATTTGCTAATATATAACCAGGCAAGCGAGAACTGATGAAAATATACACGATTTTCATACATATAAAAAATGCTTACGTATGACACGACCTCTCGTTCCCTGTCGTCATCTGTGTATCCAGGGTACGTGACGGGCCTATAATCTATTATGTAGTACATCGCGATATACCAAGAGGTCTCAGAGTCTGAAACGAGTTTCAAAGAGAGAAGAGACGTAAAGATGGACGGACGGACAAAGAGACGAAAATTTCCGGCACACTTCACAGCAAAAGTGTACAGACTTAAGACTTTATATTGTGGCTCTCAACAGAGACGTATCCATGGTTTATTAATACTCAACTTGGAGAAAGGTGCTTAAATTGACGGATATAATAGGGTTGTAGTAGAAACAAGACTCAAGAAACTCGTAGATAAGTTAACACCGTTTCCGTGAAATATACTCAAGTCAGCTGAGTTTGGTATATATACGCTTACACATATCGGCTGTTCCTTCCTTTGTAATATAGTCAACTTATGATCTGAGCGCATGAAAATCCTAATTATATAATTGCGTTTTATTTTTATTACTTAATGTTTCTTAGATCTGTCTGCTGTCCTCAGATCTTTGTTTCAAAACACCTCGAGAGTGCGAGATGCATAAAAAGCCACAAACAGAAATAAACTTATGTTTATTTTAACGTTAGGTTTCTAGAGGCAAAATGCAAAAGTGGAATATTGTCCAACGCACTACTGTCGTAAGAGAAAAAAATAGATTATTTAAATGAAAATAATGTTTAAATATACATACAGCATAAAATAAAATTAGTAAAATTTTGCTTTTTAATGAGAAGTTAGTATATATAATAGGAGTTTGAATTCAACAGAGGATGGATTTTATTGCTAGTTAGTCAATATTTATGTGCTGTGAGCGTATGTACAGTAATCACTTCGGGAAATGCACGGAACACCGCGCATAAGGAACTGGATTAGTCTCTTGAGGATTAAAAGCAAATTATGCTTTTTGTTCTTACATAAAGGTGTTTCTTTTGTTTGTTTCTTCAGAACAGGGCTCGTTTACAAATTTCGAACTGTGTTTAACTTTGGACAGCCCAGTGTTCGTCATTCTAATTTGTCTCGTATGTTTCCCCAGAAGTTTAGAAACTTCTTAGACATATGAGTAATGCGTGTAGTCTAAAAAAGTTTCTGCAGGGTTGCACAGACGAATGAGACTGGCTGCATTTCTCATTGCTTCTTTAGATATGTTATGGACGTAATTACATTTTCTGAATTTAGATTACATTCTTATTTTTTTGTTTCGGTCTTTCTTAGTTTTACCTTTCTGTTTGGTTTGCATGAACTGGCCTATTTTCGAAGATTTCTGTCCTCTGGGATGTTGAACCGTGTAGAGTCTGGCAGAAATTTATCGACGTTTCAGATGTGTTTATTGTATACGTCATCATTGCTGTGGTGGTAGAAGGATCATCTGGACGATGGTGATGGAGGCAGTAAGCACCTCTGAAACGTCGATAAATTTGAGAATTTGGAATGAACCTAAACTATTTTCGATATATTTAAATATTTTTCTCAGAATATTCGATTTTGTAAGATAATCTTCGTTAATAAATAATAGTATAAGTTTGTTACCATCTTATGTCGAATTTTGTCATGTTCATTGGCTTCTGGTAAAATATGATGGAGTATTCAGTGCGGGAAATAGAGCCTCATGCTTTCTAGACTTAGGCGTTTGATGTCAGTGAGTGATGAGTGTTACAAATTGGCTGTTTAACGCCGAAGATAGTCATCGAAAAATAAAACAGGGTAGAGTGAGTAGTCGCCAAATAAACTTGCTGGTTGGAGGTACTCATACTCGGCAAGGTCTGGCTTCGAGACTGGGATACGGTCACAGTTGGCCGTGTACTAACACTCCGACTGCGGCCTTTGGGCGCACAAATCAAATTATTTGTGTGTCGTAGGTCACGGGCAAGTTTATTTGGCTTCTGCTCTACAGAGTTAGATTGACCCCAGAACCGCTGTTGGCATGGAAACAATTCTGTTTGATGCAGAATCACAAGCTGTTTTGTGAAGCGAGTGTTCATATATGTAATATGCCCGCTTTGGTGGAGCGCATTTTAATCTTTTAAAACCCAGCCGTATTTATGTGTGTAGCTTGCCTACGGAGTATATTTATGGGCTTGATTCTAATCTCAGAATAAACTAATCTTTTCCAATCCTCAAATCTTCCCGTCTTCTGCTTTGGCTACTTCTGAGCATCATGTTGAAAACAACCCGACTTTAGGGACAAGACACACGAAGAAAATAACGGGGTGATGGGGCATAAGAGAAGAAAAGAAGTAAAAAGTTGGGAGAAGTGGAGAGAAACGCAAACTGTTTGACCTTTGGGCGTTGAAGGGGGTGAGCTGAGAGGAGAGGCAAGAGGCAGGTATGTCGGCGTGTCGCGGGTTGCATAGTAATGCGGCAGGGTAGCTAGACGTAAGAACTGTAAGAGGAATCGATGAAGAAGGATCCAAGTCAACATCGCAGTCAGGGACACACAGATTCACTTATTAATTGATTTCCATCAGTTTAGTCGTATTTCTCAGCTTAATCCATGGCGTAAGAGACCCGAAACAGCAGACCAGTTCCAATATCTCAAACCAATTCCTCACTCGCCGTTCAATCATCGCCCTGATGATGGAGGCAGCAAGAACCTCTAGAACGTCGGTAAACGTCTACCAGACTAGACGATGCAATAACTCAAAAGACAGCCATCTTCATATTTGTTACCGTGAGGATCTCAAATCTCGTCTGGAAACTACATAGTTATCGAAATGAAAGAATTGTCACTTAAAATAAGTAATAAAGTCCTACACAGACTGCACCAAAGCTTTAGTCCCTAAAGATATGATCTATTGCTTCTATATGATGAGGATGTACAAGAAGACGTAGTAGTAGTCAGAATTATTTAGAAACTTTGAACATTGGTACGTACTTCAAAGTGCCCGATCCTTGCAGACGAGAAGGAGGAGAAAAGGGGAGAAAAAGAACATAAAGAGAGAAGAAGACAAAAGAAACGAGAGAACTGACAATATTAATTTAGTCGTTACATTTTGAGAAGACCTACGTTGCAGATAGTAGATTCATTTTTCGTCTTATTAATGGAATTTTGGTTATAATTTGAGTTAGATTTTGATGCTTTCAAACCAGAAAATGATTTTCTTTATATTTAGTTAAATACGTAGAATACTGAATAATGTTTAACATCAAAGCTACGTATAATTTACAAATACATACAAAACAAGCAAAATTAATAGGCGTAAGATGATCGAAAAAGTAGCTAGATTTAATTATCTGCGTTACGAGCTGCCGTAGAACTGTGACAGGGATTTAAATTAAAAAAAATTAAATTAAATTAAATTAAAAATTAAATCCGTGGCGTAACAGCTCCAGAGAGCCAAAGCCGACTAGTCGGCTTTGGGATTTAAATAATAAATTTAAATATGTTTTTAGCGCACAATAAATGGAACATTAAGAAATAAACCTAGGAATGAACAGAGTTAAATACATTATTTATACAAATCAACATATACAAATTAAAATTAAATAATATTTTATCACAAAATAATTAATACAGTTACGTATCATTGCTTAATTTAAGATTTCAACACTGTTTTTGTCCTTTAAAATTGAGGTTGTTCCGTGGTTTCTATTTTATTTTGCTTCACGCGTTTGTGGTCGGTCTGAAATTTATTAGGTGGAAAGAAGAGAAGGAAACACGAAACAACATCTGATCGGAACTAGAATTCTGTCTCTGTAATAAGGCACGTTGAGGCACGAACGATACGAAGTGAAGTGGCACTGTAAGTCGCTTTTTGTGACGTAATAAAATGACGAAAAGTTGTGGTTTTATCTGAAATTTCAGAAATTCTGACGTCAAAAGAACATCTCATGCGGTGCTGTGGTAATATTGTTGCTTCGTAGTTTGGAGAAGAATACTTCCTGAAAAGATTATAGTTGCTCAGTCGGTCTATAAATTCCCAGTCTTTTCTGAGAACCTAATGCTCATTGCCATGTCCTCTAGATCGCGCTACTGATCCTATCCCGAACCAGATGGACCCAGTCCACATTATCACATCCTTTTTCCTTAAGATCTGTTCCTCACTAATAGCCATTCACCTACATTCATGCGCCCTAAATAATCTCTTACATTCATGCTTGTGATTAAAAAAATTGTATGCATTTCACATTCTTCCAAGCACCCGATTCGAATTTCTGCTGATATGCCAGCTGTATTGAATATTTTTCCGTGGTTTATCTCAGTTCCTTCCTGAAAATACCAGGACAATATATTCAAATAGGCTTTGCCCATCTCCATGAAATCCTTAACCGCTTATCAACTTTCAGTCTGTCAAGACGAAATGTAACCGCTCGAGTGTAAACGACTCCATTAAATAATCAAAGATAAAATAAACTAAGCTCGCCTTGGAGTTTGCCTATCCTGATTTAGATTTTTCGTGATTTTCCTCTGTGTAATCAGGGAACTTAGGACGTTAAACTGGAACTGTTTCTCTTCCTTCCAAGTACGTCGCACCTAGTTCGATGCTACGTAACGGTATAGTTGATAAAGCGTTGCTAAATATAAAGAAACCAACATAACTCTCAACGCAGGCCTAGACTTACATTTATAGTATCGTCGCCTGCTTCGTATTTAGGACTCTTGGGTTAAATCTAAACCCGGAGAAAGGCTATTTTGACCGACGTTTTTGGTGGGTTACCTCAATTATTCCTGACAAATGCCAGGATATTACCTCAAATTGGCCGTGACCACTTCCTTTCACATGTTTTCCAATTAATTATCTCTTTATTCGATGATACATAATTTGAGTCATTGACAGCGTTTTCAAATAAACAACTCACAATAAGATATTGTTATTGATATCTAAGTTATTCCTTTATCTGGTATTTTACATGATTTCACAGGTGGATTTTGTAAAGGCGTTAGCGAATTTGAGCTGTATTAGTATACTTGCTGAGTGTACAGTAGTACCGAAAAATAATCAGGTCTGATGTAAAAGAGTCCCCACTGTTTGGACCTCATCCTACATGGTATTCTAAAGCGGTTTACAGCTGAAGGGGATTTATGACATCTCGCGATGCATGTAATTACATTTTAACACAGTTTAGAAAGCTTAAAATTTAAACCAAACAAAAACTTTGTAAGCAGTTTTATATCCCAAAAAGGAAACACCTGAGTTATTCATCTCAATGAGCGATGTATCATTCTTGGAGATTCGATTATTTCTTTATTCTCAGATATGAAAGTTGACGCTGACGTTCGAGAAGCTTTTATTTTGGGGGGAAAAGAGAAAAAAACAGAAATTGTATTGGACGCAAGAACTTGTTACCCATCTTCACCTCAAACCATGGCGACTCAAGTGTTTCCCTTCCATTAACTCCGTCACCCATATCTCGCTTACAATACGGAATGTAACAAGGTGAAACGATAAGACGTAATATTGATATCCGTTATTTTGTGCTGTAGGACTGACAACAGACCATGTCTTTATCGATTACAGATGCTGATACTTCTCTGGCACACTAACCATAGAGTAATATCAATTCATAAAACCGATACCCAGAATTTAACACTCTGTAAACCCGCTACACTACGTAAGAAGTGTACGTTAACAGAATTGACAACATTACGAACGACCTGCCTGAACAAGATATTCTTTACTCTGCCAAATTCTCAAATCGAACGTCTTAGAAAACACGATCACTTTTAGGAAACTACAGTGGGTTTTATAGTTAAAAATTATAGCTTAAAGTGAAAGACGAGGTCGAGTGGTTAGCACACGGTCGGTGTCTGGTTTAAATCTAGGTCCTGAGACCGGCTGTCCTGATTAATTTTTCAAGGGTTTTCTCAGATTCTCCAGGAATATGCTTAGTGTATCACCTCAAATTAAGTCGCAAATGTTTCCTTCCACGGCCTATACGATTCATCTATACGCTGTAGTCTAAGCTGCTGACAGCGTCGTTGAATAAACCACAAGTAAATAAAATGTGGCAAGAAGAGAATTTCGTGGCCGATTGGCTAACATTTCTGATTTATTTTTCGTAGATTATTAGTTTATTTTTCAGTATTTCCAAGAGAGTGCTGGAGAAGTGGGCCAACCTTTAATTAGGACGCAAACACTAGTCAAACTCCCTTTATATCTGATTATTCATTAATCACCTTACCATTAGACGTTATGTAGTGTGAACTACTGACATACCTAAGTAATAAATAAATAAGCAAATATACATCTTATAACCTAAACCAGTTTCATCTGACTTTTTTCTTCCCTAAACCTTTGTAAAGTAATTCAAGAATTAATATAATTATATATCTATTATCTTTGCTTAATTAAATGATAATTTTAATACGATTTAATGTTCAGCAATCTCAAATATTCTGGTTTGTAGTACATGCACATAGCAGAACTCCTTTAACAGCGTTACCATGGCAACGTTTATATTATCCCACAAAGACCAAATCCCTTAACAGCGTACCATGGAAACGGTACAACGCATAGATTTATAAATATTATTCAATAAGGCCCAAAATCCTGTAACAGCAAACGATCACCAGCCAACTAACCAGGAAGATACTAACACACATAGACAAATACATTTATTTTATATATTTAGTTCAATTCAAATCATTTATTTAAGTGCTTGACAACAGCCAAAAGGGCCAATAACAGCTAAGCACAAAACCAGAATACAGGATAAAATATAATAAGTAATTAATTTCTTTCAATAATAAAGTAAAACAAACAAACAAATGAAACCAAATATATAAATGTACTATATTCATAATAATAATTCGATTAATTTATTGAATAACATTTCACAAGTAATTGGGCTAAATACGATACCTAAGTAATATAATTCAATTTAATAATTCTAAATAAAATAAATAATACTAAATATATATAATGTATTTGTGTTATTAGGGGGGGAACATGCGAGTAATAAGACAAAAACTATATTCTTGTGGTTTATGACAGCGTGTGGACTCGTAGATAGATATCAATGTCTCGTATAAACATACTGTCTCCATCTTCAGGGTTGAATACCTTCTTCAGGATGGTGAATAGCAACCGTTGTGTAATGGTACGAGTGATGATAGTGTATGATCCGAGAAGAAATAAAAACAGTGAGGACTCGTGTTTGTCCCCGGCGAAGCTTCGATTCTTGTCTTCCTGAGACCTTTAGAAAAGAGAGTCAGTTGCTACAGTGACACCCGTTACCCTTGACAAGATAACGCCACCTAATTTCCTCATCACCAGTGTGCCCATGACGTCAGTACACGAAGGATCCTCTGGCTACGAACGTTACAGGGAACTAGAAAGTCAAGACAGTCTGCAGACCTGGGAGTGATACACACGAATTTAAACCTTAACATTCTCGTTACTACGCTTTATTTTGCCTTAAACAATCCTGTAAGCATGTTCTAAAACAAATTGAAATTTTTGAATGGCCCCTGTTGAATTTTTGAAAGTAGCTGTATCAATAAAGTAAGTTAAAGAAAATATGTAAGTTCTTTCGGAAATTGTAACTCCATGTGAATAAGTTTTGTGAAGGACTTATGACGTCTGCTGTCATTAAAGTGTTTCAGTCTATAGAATCAGTACATACTATAAATTTTAATTGTATAATTTAATGATTCAATTATGTTCATTTCGACTACATAAAATTTTCTCGATATAACATCGGATATTCGCAGCATCGCCATGTTTATAATTTTTAATATATATGTATATTCCGCACAAAATTTTACATGTCTCACTCCAGTGGTTCATTAGTTTTTTTGTATCGAAGCGAAAGTTAAATATAAATTTGTGCGAACACTTTGTTGGTATTTTACGTTATTAAATACTTAAACGTTGAATTTTTTTTTGAAGATCTTTTGGCTCAAGAAACTCTGTAACCTACACTAAGTGTTGCTGTCACCTCAGAAGCTCGCATGTTGATTATTATTATTATTTTTAATTAGAAGTTAAAAGTAAAGGTTGATTAGTGGTGATATGAATTTTGTAAGATGGTACATGGTGAGCAGGACAAAGTACGTCAATTGAAAGAGCCTTGTATACGTAGACTGAGGCAATCTTAATTCGTCTCTGAGAACAGGATCTTAATATCAGAGCGTTACTTTTCATCCTTGAAGCGTGATCTTTGTACGTTTCAAGCCAGTAGCTTTTCGACACTTGAGAGACGGGTGTATACAACTACATGCCTTGAGTCGGCTAGAAGGAATTTCGCTTTTATATTTCACAGAGACAGGTGAAATTCCCGTAATGCACTTATATACTTAAATGCAAGGGCTTCGTATCTCAAGTTTATCACTTAAATTTTCTTAAGAAAACATCATCATAATAATTGTCACAATAATTTATTTACCGTCTATACACAAACTTAAAAATGTTGTTTAAAATTACTTAAAATTATAACATTTTTTCATTAGATACTGGATCTAATGAAAAAATGTTATAATTTTAAGTAATTTTAAACAACATTTTTAAGTTTGTGTATAGACGGTAAATAAATTATTGTATCAATAAAACACAAACATGACGCAATTAAGATATAAAAAAAATAATAATTGTCGTTAAGGCTTAATAACACCCCAAATACATTCATCAAAAATAAATATTTAATCAGAAACAAAGGTCGTTGATATCAACCACTGTTCAAATTTTCTGCTAGAACACTTTAAAAATAAACTCACGTCAAGCGAGTAATGGCTGTAATTTGTAAACCTTGATCACAGTAGTATAAAGTAACGAAAGTGAGCCATCGACTCTAAAAATAATGCATGTAGCGATTTGAAGAATAACAAGAAAAACTAAGTTACTGTTCAGTCTATTTTTATTATAGATTTTCCAGATGGTAACAGGTGTGAAGTGGCAAAGCTTCGGAACAGTCACCAACCTCCAAGGTTTATAATACCTTCCAGCAAACTATACGCGTCCGTGGTCTGCACCTGAAATATATGACCCCTTTTCTGATTTAGTCCAAACAAAAATTTATCTCAGAACAAAATAGCTTATAATATTATCATTATTTTTAATTCTACTGTCGGTAATAAGTTACTTGTAAGATTTTCATGGCAGTAAATATGTCGATGATGTCCTTGTGACGCTGTGTGGTAGATACCAATATTGAAGTAAGTGGTATATATAGTTACCACTGGGATATATAATTCGTATAAATGTAGCCTACATATTGGAAATAGTCATTTCATTTTCTTGTCCAACATAAAATTCACTGAAATGACAAACGTCGGTAAAATAAAAGCCTTGCTATTGGGTTTTTGTTTGTTACCGCGACTTACAGGGACGAATGATGTGTAACTGATTGTCCATTGTTTTACTGCGCTCGGCCGCCCTCTGGTATAGGGAAAAGAGAGTGAATGAGATTCGCTAACGAAATTAAAGCAATTTTCTGTCTGAAATAGACAGTTGATGGCCGCTGGAAATCAATTCGCAAAGCTAGCCGCCAGACAGAAGTTTTACCGCCGAAACTACAAAGAACAGGGAAGTCCAACTAATGTACAAAGAAATCTACATAAGACCCCGAAGTTAATTAATGTAACTTTGATTTAACTTTTGATTAAACATAATATATCTAGCTCCATGATATAGTGTCGTAATTGAAAAGTGCAGCTCATCCAGTCAAGACAGTTACTGATTTTATAAAATAAACACAGGTTTATCACCGTGGAGCGTTTTTTAGGGTAAGAGATAGGGCAGGCTTACTCATCATCAATTCATGTTCGTCCCCGTAATGCATGAGACCAAGTTATATACCCATACGAAACGTAAAATTGTAATATTGTTTGTTTTAGTCTCTACGTTTCTGGTTAGGGGACGGAAAACAAAGATTTTTAACTGCGTTACTCGAATGCAGGTAAAAGTAAAGCTGTTCCACTATGCGCCATGTAGGCGCTAGGGGGAGAGGTGATATGGCTCCTACTCATTCATAACCTCGGCACTAGATGGGGGTGAGTGCTTAATGTCACGTCCCGGCCGCGTTTTACCCATGGGAAAGGACCCCGGTACCCTTTGGACAGGAGGCTGGGTGGGCCCTAGAACAGGTCTGAACGTAGAGGCTGGAGGAAAAATACTCTGCCTCCGTCGGGGATCGAACCCCGGTCGTCCATCTACTCTTAATTTCTTTGTGAACGTAATTTTTCTTTTTCAATTAAATTAAATTAAATTCTTTATTATTAGTGTGCTGTATCAACAGCCAGAAGGCCAAATACAGATACAGAACAGAGACAAGCACATGAACACAATAAAAACATAAAAGGTAAAACAAGCAGAATATAAAGTACATTAATACGGAGGACGTTAATACACAAGAAAATTGCAACTAAATATATTAGCATATTTGTAAAAATAATTTAAATAAATTAAGTAAATTGTACTATTATAGAATGTGAATAAGTGTGACAATTTTCGTCTCGAATATGTCCAAGTCCCTGCAGACGACATTAGCAGCTGATGCGCATCTGGCAGAAATCAGGTAAACAATGTGTCTGAAGAAAGGAGTAGAGTAATTCACGAAACGTCGTAAACAAAACTACAATTCCGACACCGAACATTGTCCATCGGTGCGGTGTGATAACTGAGTTAAAATTTTGGGAATTTCTTTCTTCTGAGATGTTGGGGCCGTCTAGTACGGTGAAAGTTTACCGACGTTTCAGAGGTACTTACTGCCTCCATCGTCAGGGCGATGAGCAGCAAGAACCTATAAAACGTCGATAAATCACTACACGACGCAACACCCCTGAAGGCATCTTCATACTCGACATTTTGAAAACTTGGAATAGGATTCTGTGGGGGATAACAAAATGGACTCCCCTGATTCTGAGTACCAGAAAGCGTTTCTGTGGCTGAGGGGTTCATTAGAGGGTGGAGTAACCCCGCAACTTGCTGGTGAAAGAACAATCTTCTTTATTCCACGTCCCTTGCCATGTATATAACCACTGTTTCAGCTTTATACATTGAATAATGGTGACATGAAAAAGGAGGTTTTGTTGAAGGACGGAAAATAATATTACGCCCACGGGGGAAAACTGAAATCGATGATGCTCGAATGGGTTCTATGTGTTCGTCCTAATTTCAAGAGTGTTTGTCTTTTTTGCTTTTTTTTTTTTTACTGTTTACAGAGTACTATAGATTTTCGCAATTTGACAAGGATGAAATTACTTTGCTGTTCTCAGTGATGGAATGCCTCAGGGCATTTGGTTCTAAACCTGTGCCTCTATACCAGTTTCTTTGGTCTTCGCGGCTAATGGTATTTTATCTTGTTAATGACCCGTAGTCGGATGAAATGATATCCTTTTCGTTTGCCTGTCAGCACGTAAGCCTTATATACTGGAAACAATATAATGCGTTAAATATAGGCCAGTATTATAAAGAAGGCAACGTTCA
This sequence comes from Zootermopsis nevadensis, assembly GCF_977971745.1. Taxonomy (NCBI): domain Eukaryota; kingdom Metazoa; phylum Arthropoda; class Insecta; order Blattodea; family Termopsidae; genus Zootermopsis; species Zootermopsis nevadensis. The sequence goes on along the minus strand of NW_028259139.1, from coordinate 9,384,352 downwards.
GGTAATGCTTTGATGACGAAAACACGCACGAAGTCTGATGACGCACGCGTGGGGTAAAAAATTTCTTTTGTTTGAATTTGTTTCAGTTCTTTTTTTTTTGTTAATAACCTTTTGTTTGCAGTAGAATCTATTAAGATGGCAGTAATGCTTCAGAAATGTTATCTTATTATTTTATATTTATTTTCGTTACAGGTGTGAGTTACAATCGCTTTATGTTTTATTGAGATTTTTCTAATATAGAGCTTAAATATTAAATCATGAATTAATTTTTATTAACTTTATTTAGTTAAAGGTAAGCTGTAAGTGTAGTAATGTATATATAAATTTGATATCCAATGTTTTCTTTAGATTATGAGAGTGAATTGTTTTGTTATAAAAATATGTTTAAAGTATTTTATATTTTTCTTTCAATAAGGGATTATAAGCCCACATTCTGGCTCTCCTCAACTTCTTAGCGGATTTTTTCTTACTTTTCCTGAGACGATTACTTAAACACCCACAACTAATTTTTTATACATCCTTATCAGATCTTTTTCTGTGATTGGATGCTACATAACATATGTTACTGACAAGAAACAAATTAAAGCTTACTAAAATGTCATAAGTGTACTGTTGTATTTCCTTAAAAAAATTGTGTTAAAACGGTACTTTATTGCGTGACCACTATCTGTACTTCACACTATTAGAATAATGTAAGTTTGTGGTTGGGGGGACAGCGAGAGGTTAGAAGCTGTGTTACAAGAGGTTTGTGTTGTTTCTGAAATTAATTTCCTGCAGTTTCGTGCTGTGGTCGTGTCAGGTCTGTGTGTGAGTGGGTGGGTTGGTAATAGTAAAGACGCTTACAGCCGTGGTCCGACTACATCCCAGCTACAAACTGCATTTCTTGCGTGTTGCAGGGGAGAGACCACAGTGCGATCCAACATCCCGCTCTTTGCCATACGACAGATGGGAGACGCATCGATAGAGAACATCGCAGTCGAGTGGTTCCGTGTTGTCCCAGGTACGATTATGCACATCAAAGTCTGCTTAAAATGACACTATTTTTGTTTTTATCTCAGTACCTCCAGACAGATGCTGGGACAGTGTTTTAAAACAGGCCCCATCTCCTTCTTTATACCCACTTCATCATTCATACACATTAGTCCATTCGACGCTATAATCTGTTTAGTTGAGTAAGCGTCCATAAATAGGTGTAGGAACGATGGGTTTTGACTGCAGGACGTAGAAAATGTCTAAAAATAGGATTCCGAAACTCGAATCACACTTTCGGGTTTAGAAATCCACGTAGTTTATAAAACAAACAAACAATATACGTCCTTTATTGAGTCTCAACTTATTTTTCGCAAATGTTGAATTATGGAAGAAAATGGCAAATGCGAAATTTATTGTTATTGAAGAATAGATTCGAGGGAAATAGTATTTTTTTCTTCCGTTTTTCGAAAATTACGAATAGGTATGTGCAAAAATGTACGTCATTAATTTATATAAGCTACCGTGATTCTTCCAAAAGGTGCAGCTTAAAATACATGTCACAAACGGGCATTGCTGGTAATGTTACAGATTTACAGTATTAAATTAGATAAATATAACAGGAATATTATGAAGCTCACTAGATGACCAATTCAGTGTTTTAGTACGAAAGTAAACATTATGGCATGTGGATGACGTCACAGTTTTCATATATGGATAGAGATTCTACTACTCATACAAAATGCATTTGAGTATGGGATAGGGTTTAGAGGTTTTGGGAATTCTGTCACCGTTCAGTAATGCCAGTAAGACTTCCATCTATGCCTACGTCGTCCAAGTATTCTCTTTACTTTAAGTGTACAGGCTCCAAAATGATGTTACGTTTAGATACAGTGACTGAGGGGCTTTTTGATGTGGAAGTTTGTTCAAATTCGTTTTAGTAGTTCATTTAAAAGCATTTTCTTACCGGCGCTTATAAAACATCCTGCAAAATTCTGTTTTACCGTAGGTAAATTACAGAGCTGCTAATTTACTTCGTGTCCCGCGTTGAACGTTTTAAGAATGTTTTCTGTCATATCACGCAACGGATTTCTGTCCTGGTCTGGAATTTATTTCCATCTCTTTCAGTTTTTTGGTTACTCTGTGTCTACCTGCTAAAATTCAGATGCTTTGAACATGGTTAAATTTGTTCAGATTCTTTGTGTTTCACGGATATTCTTTTAGTACAAAATCCTACGTATACAGACTAGATAAAACATATAATTGAATGATAAATATAATATTATTTGAGGTTTTCACAGCGGTGAGGATGACAATGTTATTCTTCTTGCTTCTGGAGCTATGTATACTCGTCGATGGATGCCAACTTTTCCATGTTAGCCCTGAAGATGGAAATAGTATATTTCTCCGAAACGATATATACTTACAAGTCCACAAGGCATGACGACAAATGACCAACATGGACATAAAAAAGTATTGTTTGTGGATGAAATTACTGGAAATTTGTTCTGAACTGCGTACCGATAGAGTATTGGCATTCTGGCCTTTGAAGAGCAGCTGGTTTGCTGTGCTCTATTGTTAGTTCAGCCCGCGAGGTGATTAAACTATGTCAGAAGTTAGTTCTCTCGCCTCTGTATATACGAATAGAATTCCATGTATCCATCGTCCTTTTATTTGTCCTACATTCAAATTACATACTGTGGGTGACTTTAATAGACTTGCAGTATTGCTTGGAATTCTGATAGTAAGACTTTTAAGACGTGGGAGTAAATTGATAAGATGGAGGATAATATTAAAATATATCTTAAAGGGCTAATTTGAGTGTATATATTGACTAGAATAAGCTGATTAACATTAGGGCATAGTGGCGAGATTTTGTGAACATGGTAATGGAGCTTCTTATAGGTCCATTGTAATTTATATTTTATTTTAAACTGGCATTTAAGTTAATTGTATTTCTAAAAAAATGTCAAGCTGACTGACCAACCCCATGGAGCAAAGTGCTCCTTCAGAAGCTGATAATTCTCAACTCCCCTAAGAAATTGTCGGGCGCATATACTTCACTATGATCTGCTCATCCTCGTATGCTATTTAACCCTTTAAAGCCCAGAGGTATTTATATGTACCACTTGCTTCAACAGTCAGCAACTCTTTACTTTTATTTATCGGTTTTATATGATTCTCAGTGTAAATATAATTTATTTTCCTATGCAGCGCCAATTAATTTCTTTTTGTAACGTAGAAACGTTGTGTTTTCTTTGCGGTACTGAGTTATTTTAAATATCACTTAAACGAGCTTAAATTATTTACTGAACTTCCCAAATTATATAGCTTTAACATTCAATAACGATAAAGTAAAAATTCCACCGTCGCTGTTATCAATCTGTCATTAATTATCACCCGTACGTCTTGATTATTTATCCTTATAGCGTGGTTTTTATCCCCCACCCCAAAAAAAAGTGTCTCTCGCTTGTCCCCCACAAATTTTCTCTTTGCTGCTACTCTTTTGGTATCTTTTCTAACTCTTCGCCTTCAAAGGGTTGATTTTAAGTTACGTTGCTTTGAGGTTAGGTAAGGATCTCCGAGTTTATGTTAGGTTTGGTTAAGTTAAGGCGTATGAGGTTATAGAATTTCTCCTCGCCATGTCGGTATAAAGTCTCACTGACGGTCATAACTCAAAATGGCCACCTTGTGTGTATCGCTGTTTTCCAGCCCCTATTTAATCCCCACCTTGTCCCTTACAACCCTTTTATTCAGTTATAAATAAATTTGTAACGTATTCTGCGTCCTCTTACCAATTTTTATAAGAACGTAATCATATAAAAGAGAAACACAGTAAATTTTACGATCATGGAAAACTAACAGTCTCCTTGACAGAAGGCTCATAAATTTTCTATGGCCTCGAGGTGAAACCCCTCCCCTCCCCACTCTACAGAAAGAATAAAATTTACAGAAACGTTTTTAAAAATCTTTTTGTGTGTTTTGTGTGGAATTTTTGAATGATGAAGTGTTCTGTAATGTATCTTATTAAAAGCCAGTTACTTTTATTTCAAGATTATACATAAAAATCCACAAAGATTTATATTTTGGACGCCAGAGGTCATAAACGTTCCTTATATGGTGCTTGCAGTTTTGTGTACTGGTGTGTGTAATATAAGATAAAAAATGAATTTCTGTTCGCGTGTGAGCGTCTTCTAAATGGTCAATAGGGATTGGATATTTTATAAAAGCTTTCTTGCACGGCTTTAAATCGACCCTTCGATGATTGAACTGGCAGGGGATTTATATGTTGATCACCAGAACGTGACTTCGGGGGCCATTACTTTGTTGACTGAGGTTTGTGGTTTAGTCAGCAGTGCTTTGTTACTGCATGACTCCGCTGCCTTATAAACATCTCCTCTGGTTTATGTTTGACCTAGCTTTTAAGCTACTGCGTTTCTGCGTTAAAGTGTGATTGAATCAACTCACACAATGAACGGATTCCTTTATAGCTTTGTTTATAGATTAAAAAGCAGGAATGTGGAAATAATTCGGTTTTATTAATTTTTATCGTTTATTTCCGATACTGGAATACAATGACGTAAATCGTTATGTCATCGTTACTAAGTTACTATTTGAATGTTTGACTAAATGTGTCTGTCCGCGTTACTGCTTGGCTGAATAACCAATAGAGATATAATTAATTAATGAACTGCATAATCGGAAACATCGTAAATAATTGGTAGTTTAGCTGATGAGAACAGTTACAATTTTATGGGAAAGAACATTACCGTCTTTTAAATTTCCCGTTATCATATTCTATCCTGAGCCAGATCAATTCAATCCTTACCTTCACAATGTGCTGCTGTGAAGATAATTTTAATGTTATCCTCCGATATATGTTTAGATTTCCACAAATTTTGTACGCATGTGAATTTTTGATATTATAACAGCTCTTTTTGTAATTTTCCTCAGTATCTTCAAGAAAATTTATAGAAAGTGTCTTCGGATATGTTGAGGATGTTTATTCCCAAAAATTTCCAAATAACTTGCTTCGCTTTCCACGGATTAAGCTTCTAGTACGTTACATTTCAGATTTAACTTCTGAAATCATTGTAGAGATTTGGTACGATTTCCAGTTCGGGGTGTGCATTCATCGTAAAACCTCTACCTACACAGGATATCAAATAGATAATCGTCGATAAAAAATATATATCCATTCCCCTAGTGGGATTCGAACCCAAGTACAGTCTTCAGTGTTCAATCCTAAACATCATTCGTCTCAGACTCTGCTACTACTGTGATCGGGTGTATAACGTATAAGGTGGGGAGAGGGCAAACAAACTAGCTGGAACCCACAGTGTAGTCGCGTCGAGATTTTATATGGTCCTTTCAATTAGCGCTCAGCGGTGTCCACTTCGACACTGGATGAGTTACCTGCCACTAGCCCCACTTCTAGACACACTGGTATATTCTGACGCTTCGAGCTAAACGAATGCACGCTTCGACGTTTGGAATAAAATGAATAGCTTTTAACAACGTATTGAATCGTGGTGTTAGTATAATGTTTCTTAAGCCACGCGTTTCTTCTACTCTTGCGATATTGAGTTAAATCCCCTAGAAGAAATTTTGGAGCGTAGTAAGTAGATACAACTCCAACGCGCATTCACTGATTAACAGAAACGTAACTGTCACTTCCCGGCTCCCGGCAGGAACTACCTGACTCACCGCCACAATATTTACAAGTCAAATATCACTCCATATAAACAACGGAATCAACTCAGGACATTAAAAGAGGAGTTGATACGTTCCGGTTTGTCATTGAACGTAGTGTAGTGAGATATGTGATCAGAATTTTACATAAATCAGGTTTACCTCGGGAACGATACAATATTTATAAAGAACAAAAACGTGTTTCCTTGAATTTAAGCTGTCACTGGACATGACGTGTCGTAATATTGTAGCATAAGCGGTAAGACCAACTAAACAGCGCGTAGTACGGGATGAAAAGCTTGCAAATGCAGTAACCATGCTTGTTACAGCAGCTAGTGTATTATCTATTTATACTAGAAATACTGATATTGTGATGTAACCTGAGGATACGTCCTGGTATCTACCATGTGCCCAGAATATTCATGTCCCCTGCATCACCATTGCATTGTTTTCCGTCACATTTAGGATCAATCCATTTATGTGAATGTAATAGTTTTGAAAATGACTTATGGATGGAAGTTATGACCTCCCACAAGGCAGTTTTAATTATTACCTCAGTGAAAACTGAAATCTCTAAGGAAGGTGTGATATTTAATTTTGTTGAGGTTTCTGTGTATTCAAATTAGCAAATTGTAAGTTTAATAGCTTGGCGACTTATCTATGTGATGATTTAAAATTTCTTTACCTTCGCCGATATTGTATTTTGTAACTGGCAAGGAAGGAAATTCTGTGTGAATTTTCCCCCGTTCTTTCAACATACGCTTACTATTTATTTTTGTAATATGATTTGTTGTAAACATTATCATTAATCTGTAATTTATCTCTAAAACTTTCTCGCTTTCTTTGAAGTTGTAGTGTAAATTTTAGGAAGTACATTTTGGAAACTTTAATTCCCCTAGACACGTTCGCGAACGTATGGCGCGCTTATCAAAATCGTCGCGTTCGCCTGTACGCATGGAGTAACTCATAGTTGTCTGTACATTTCAGTTTTTGGTAAAATCAGACGAGAGTAATAGGTCATTTACACTTTCGTGCAATCCTTCTCGCTGGAGTTACTGTGTGGGGAATTCCCGGGTTGCATTGGTTACCATAATTATTTTATTATAAAAATATTTCTATGTAAAATTCAATCATATTGCATTTCTCAATACATCATTATAATTACAGCTTTTGTAAGATAACTGTACAATTTATTCACTGGAATTTAATTTACTGGTTTTTTGTTTTTAGTGTGATATCTAAAATCTGAAATAAGTTAAACATAAAAGGTCTACGTAATTAATTCTGTTCACGTTGCAATGATAATATGTAACATCTGGTACCGTTACTCTGGACAGAACAGAAATAGTTACTGTTTATTCACTAGGTGGAGACACTTTTCGCATGTGGAACTTAAAAGGCACGTTATGCTGTTCGTGATTTATCCCACTTTCGCAATGCGCACTGCGTGTATAAACGCCCACCAGACCATCGTCTGTCTCTTTGAAGTGTAGTTGCTCTACATGAGAGGATATCAGTTGATATATACGTTAGGGAAACGATCTTCCCACATCAACTCTGGAGTTTATCAACCGTAGCAAAATCATCCAGTTTTATGGAAGGCTTAAAATTCACATTAACCCCTCGTGACAGGAAGTTATAAGTGAAAAACAAACTTTACTCAAGACTCATATGTTTAATTATCTCCATGGCGGGCTACACCCTGAACCGTTCCACATTCAACTCTGAATATAACATAAATTTTATAGACTAAAATATAGAAGTTACTGAAAGATTGTACGAAATATAACAATTCTGAGAGAAATGAATCATTTTGAAACAAATCCTGGCTGGTTCCTGTAATGCCTATGCAGAAGAATCTGTCATAGAAGTGAGAAATTTTGAATTGCGTGATCGGTTTTCAGTTCCCGATAGATTCTTAGATTTTTGTGTTCGTGTCGCCTCGAACAGCTCAAGTGACACTTTCCCAGGGTTAAAGCTATAGAAGCGCGTATCCACCATCTTGTTCGGATGTCTTGAAGGCGTGAAACTATACCACCAGGACGTTCCCTTTGTGTTTCCATTATAACTAAATTTAAACACTATATTTCTTGCACGTTTTTTCAAGCAATAATGAAATGTGTTTTACTCCAAATATTTCATTGTTAAAGGATATATCCGATAAGTTATAATTAATTGTTGTGTTTTTTCGCACAAAGTGCATAAACTGAACGCATGAGGAAATCATTTGTCTGCATGTCTCATGACTGACGTTAAATTATATTTGGTTTGGGAAGGGGTTCTACACTTAATATTGTCGAAATAATTTAATTTTGGTCTGTATTTGTCTATTATAACTCATACCTTACATGAATTTAAAATTCAAGTTTATCTTTTAGTTGTCGGTACAAGCGTTTATGACGTCTTAAGATGCAGGAAATAGCTTCTCAAAATAAAACTAAAACGCAGTCGAACTACGTACACACCGTCTACCTCGGTCTACGACAGTTTCCAGCAGATTTTGATTAATCAAGTACTTATTGTGTCCAGTTCATTCGTTCCTTTACCTTGTCCTTCCACACTAATGGTTGGGTATTTCATTATTAACATTCGCCACTGTCGCTTCCATCTGCATCGTACAGAATTCATTTCTCCATCTATCTTCCTATCACATGTGTTGCCAGTAACATAGTCAATTGATAAAGCGTGTTTAAAATGAAAAGAACATTTTAAATCCTTGCGCAATAACACTTCCTGTTTATTAAGTATGATTTGAGGTTCTCAATTCGGTCTTTTGGGTTGTAGCGCCTTGTAGTCTGGAAGAAGTTTACCCGCAAGACAACCTTCTTAACACTCGCTGCTTTCTAGCGGCTTCAAAGTTTTCTTCGGCAAGATGACAAGGAAAACCCTGAATGTTACAGGGGAGTAGAATAATAAGAAGCAGAAAAAGCGAATCAACCGCAAGCTACATCAAAGGGGACGGACCTCCAAATCTACCAATTTGCTTTATTTATCTAGCTTAAACTGAGAGCTTCATCATTGTCGTTGCAGGGGGCGGACTGCTTGCTGTTGCAAGGAGAGAGCTAAATATTGATGAGCGCAGACAGGGGTTAGGGACTGCTTTGCCCTATTCTGAATTGCAAGTTGTGACCACTGTAAAAACACTACGGAGGGAGGGGAGACCATGGAACTCGTGACTTCCAGACCAACTCTAGTTATATGCTGAGGTCAGAGGCTGTACGAGCTATGGCGGCCTGTGGGCTGCAAAGGCAACAACGTACGACCTTTGTCTGTCACCGCACAAAATATCAAGACCTTGCTTTTAATTGTTCTAATTTTGTTGTTATTTTATAGAACTTTGTCCTGTGCCGATGCTGGTATCGTGTATTATAAAGTCCTGTGGACTTGCAGTATATGCTATCAATTCAGAGGGACATAGTGACTCCGTATTCAGCCTCGAAGACGGATAAATTATGTTCCTCCGAAACACTGGTATCTGCTGGAAAATCCAAACTGCGTTATAACTCAGAAGAAAAACATTGACATGATCACGCTGAGAGAATCTAAGTCCTTCATATTAAATTCATTATTGGTTAAAGATTATTCGATGACGCTGTCTGAACTGTAATGGTAATAGAATCAAAACAGATGATAATCTGATGGTCAAGTCTTAGTAGAAAAGGTGTTTTGGAAGTGGGGTCGTGACCTATCTGAACGTTATATACCGGCATTTGATTGGAAAGATTTAAGAAAACCTTAGTTTGTAAGTGATATCGTGGAGGTTCAAATAGAAGACAAAGATACGGTCCCCCCGTGTGTGCAGGTCCAATTGTATTGACAGGATTCGCGTATAATTTCCAGGCGAACCATTTCTTAGCCGATCAATAGAGTCTGTTGACCATTTTCAGAGATGTGTACGTTTTCTCGCCTACCTTCCGTTTAGCAGTTTTTTCCACTTGAAATATTGTCGAGACCCGGAATATTTTTGTGTTCAGATGTCCTGCCTTGTAACCCATTTATCCGTTGCTAGTTATACGTGTTGTGGGTCAGGAGATTTATTTCGACAATTTGCTTTGCCAAAGGCTTGTTTTTTTACACACTTTAATGGAATTTTTTAAGGGAAAAATTAGCCACCGGTTGTTTGTCTAAACTATCTCTGTAGTTTGCAATCCTCTTGCTACAAGAAGCTCAGCGCGACACTTCACTGTGGTCCCCAACGATTAGTCGTACTTGCCTATTTCCCGATATAAATCGGACACGCTTAACATGGGTTATAACTATCACGTTATATGTCATACTATTTTGTTCCTGCGAAATTAATAACAGCCTACACAAAATTTGTTGATTTATGGTTTCGATTTGTAATTTTGTGCGTCCTTTATATCTGTGATGCCTTGCGAATCAAAGCTCGTGAAACGAACAAAGGCTTAAATCAGTGGCTGGATTCTGCAACTCTAATCGGTATGTGACCGATGAAACTGTCGCTTTTTTACACGTTTTTGGAGTAATAACGTTTTCTGGCGAGGGCGAATGTGTTTGATAGTCTTTATCCTAAATTACTATGAGATTCAAAAAGCAAGATCAATATTGGGATATTTTACTTGTATAGTTGGTAATACCGCTACATTCACTCGCAGCAAATCCTCGTCGGACCTCGACCTATATGACCATTTCTCAGCAGTGTTACCAATATTGCAAAGAAAATATCCCAATATTATTCTTACTTTTTGAATTCCTGTCGTGCATATAAACAAGGATTATCAGATACAAAGTCTCCTACATGAGAGGCAAAGGGTTGTAAATTTCGTGTTAGAATCATTCTTTTTGAATGAATAAGCGCAGGTAGAATGTAGTGTGTAGAAGGTTACATGAACCACTCGCCTACACACTGTCAGGCAGTGGCTTAAGTTTCAATTGTTTTCAGATGTTGCATTGACATCTACACACATTACAAATCCAATTAAGAGTCTTCACGCAGAATTCGGTTTACATCGGTCTACTGAGATAGAACTTATATTGAAAGTGTTGTGTTTCATTTATACAGACTGTCGACGAGGAAATTAATTTATTGCACACTAGACATTGCTGTTTGGTTAATATGTAACTTACTAGATATCTTTGGACTCGGATTGGTCGAAATCTGGGATTACAGATTCAAATCCTGGTAGAATTATGGGTGTAATTCTTTGTACTGTTGGCCTTTGTAAGTAAATGCCTTGAATTGGTTAGATCCCCATTCAAGAGTCCTATAGAATGTTTAAAAGTAACAGTTTCAAAATTAATCTTGAATGAGAGTAGGCTGAAGGTCATAATCTCTTAAGACTTTCAAGCACGAAGTTCTAAAGAATGTTCAATAATTCAGTTCCTACCGTAAAGAAAACATAACGCGTCCCATTACAGGGTTGGTTAATCGTTGTTTGTTCTGAGAATAATACGAAACCCATAAATATATTCTATGGACGTAATTACTAAATATTAAAGTATGTGGTACATATATTTTACCACTGTGATTTAAAGTTAAGTACTTTAATTGTTTAAATCGTTATGTAAAACGAAAAAAAATAATTGATTTCGATGTATGGCCTGTTATTAGTGTTTATTTTTATAGATAAAACTAAAACCAGAAATTTTAATTAGGTGATAAATAAAATTGAATACAATTCATTCATTTTGGACAACTGTGGGTCAGTGTTAGACAGAAATAGGAAATATTCCCTTTGCTATCACGAACTGCCTACGACGACTGCCATAAAGCAGTCGAAGCGTGAAGCAGATCACTTCTATCTAGTGGCTTGTGCTGTGATAAATGAATAGTGAATTGGAAAGTGTGTGGAAGGAGCCGGTCCTAGCCTGATTTAAGTATCCATCCCGGTATTTAAAGGATGGACTGATTACAAGTAACTTAAACCTCAGCCAGAATAAACAATCTGCGGGCCGTGATTTGAAACGGGACCTCCCCTATACAAAGCAGGCGTGCTGAACACTTCGCCACGATATTTCTTATGCGAGTGCCCAGTGTATTTATTGCCGAACGTCGAATTCGAGTAATTATCACTCTTGAGTTGTATTCGGGAGGTCCTGGGTTCAAATCTCGGCCCTTGAGACCGCTATCCTGATGAGGTTTTTAGTTTGATGGTTTTACTCAGTCCCTCCAGGAAAATTCTGGGATAATACCTTTTAAAAACCTTATTCGCCATACTCACTAGTCTGAAAGCTTCGTTAAATTGATTATAAATAAATAAATATATATATATATTTGTGTTTGCTAAAAGAGAATACAATAGTTTTTTAATAATAAACCAGAACTGTTGCTTTTTCATGTTTAATATGCTCACTTGTACGATGTTACTACCGTGTATTCACAACTGTAGTGCCTCTGATGGCTTTTAAAACCTTTTTCAACATTACTAGGCTTTATTTTTATACTTTTATTTAATTTTGCTGCGCTGTGAGCGAAGTACTGCTTGGATTAGTGGTATAACATGTCAGTCTGAACAATTCATCCATACGCAGACCGTTACTAACTCGAATATCAGGAAAAATTTGGACATTTTGATGCTGGAAGTTATACACTTTACAGCCCACAGTGAGGCAGGTAGACCTTGAATTATGTGGCGGACAGCTTGTGGGGGAAGGTTGAACTGAAAGGCGGTGCAGGAAAAAACTTCATACACAGTCTGATTATTTACAGCAATGGATTAAGAGAGTTGTGTTAAAAAAATGGCATAAATCGCATGTAATTTGCAGCAGCTCGTATCTGCGTTGTGGATGTAAATTTTAAATGTGTTTCCACGTAGTTTCAGTATGGTAAATTTAACGTGTTAGATTTAATTACAATAATAAATGTATTAATGTTAAAATATTTTAATGTTTGGTGTTTATTTCTGTACTTTTATATGGTTATAAAAATTTGTTTTTATTTTCTTGCTGTTTTGACTGTACGGCTGTATGAATGGGGAGGTGTAACGATGTGAACGTGCAGAATTTGCGTAAAGGGACCACAAAAACGTCAAGACAGCCACGATAGTGGTCGATTGCAAATATAGAATATTACAGATGCACTAACAAATTAGTTTTGAAACATTTTATTTTCTTACCGTCTGCACAATATTTTTTAAAATCTTACCTCAACTGTTTCGTCTAGTAAGTAGAAAATAGGTGCAGGTCTGCGTAACAGCGGTTTCAAATACTACGAAAACATCGTGATATTGTAAATTTATTGATCATTTGAAGCAGCCGATACTCACCTGAATAATATTTAATTCATTCCGTAGCGTAAAGAAAACACAACATTTGACCACTAAAAAGGTCAACTGGTCAACGCTGTTTAATGAACTAATCCCTTTTTACATTGAGAATCATACAAAATGCAAAATTACTGACAGTTGAAGCGAGTGGTACATTGTGTCTGTTGAGCTCTAAGGGTTAAAATTAATTTACCATGTAACATGCAAATACATAAATAAACAAACCACTTCAGGTCAATGTGAATGTACCAGAGCTGTGCTATTGCATCATTTATCAGAAGGCGTTAATACATTAAATGTATTTTATGGAGTAGGATTTGAGGTTTTCACGGCCGTGAGTACGAAGTTGGCTGTCTTAAGGATTACAGCGTCGTTTAGTCTGGTAGAAGTCACTCATCGCCCTGATGATATAGGCAGCAATGCCCTTTGAAACCCTGGTAAACTTCTACCACATTACAAGGCGCTACAACCCAGAAGACAACCATCATCGTAATTTAATTTAATTTTTGTGTTTACGTGAAATGAGTTTCTGCTCATGCACATTGAGAAAACTGTTTGCTTTCTTGGTTGTTTTACGTGTGTTCAATATCCTTTGGATTATTTCAGTAGCCTCGGAAGTTCGCAGGAAGGTGTTAGGCCCTTGAAAGGGATCTATGTTTTTTAGCCCCGTAGTATCATTATCTGTGTACCCTCTCCTACACTTGAGGCGTATTCATTTTTGTCGCGGATGGTAGATGATAATTTTATCTTCTCTTAAGAATTGTTATGTTCTATCTAATTCTCGCGAAGTCAAACAATACGAATGAATAATCGAAGGGTACGCTTATATACAACGTAGAAAGTCTCTCAAATGTTGCTTTGTTCCTGTTACAATACTGGCAAGCAATAAATTTATTAGAGAGAAGCCTTAGTACACGACTGATCAATTACCCAGTGGTTGTCACAGCGTTCTCACTGCAAAGGGGGACACCAGAAAATAGAAAAAATAAAAAAAAAAGACACAGGCCTAACACAGTGACTCTGTGATCCAATTTTAAAACGATACTGAGTTCAGAGTATCTGCTCACAAAGGTGTGACGTCTATTTTCGGATGTCTGACTCTACTGTTGTTTAGGGCAAGGTTTATCCTGAGTGATTATTAGTGGTTCTCTTAAGTCCTTCCAGGTAAAATCTGAAATACTTTTCTTACACTAGGCTACTCAAATTCATTATTTATTAACCATCATATCATTCCTTATAATCCCAGCTACAGACAGCGACATTAAAATTCCATTAAATAAATAAATAAATTTACAGTTCTTAATGACGGATTATTTAAATTTATTTCAAATTATAATTTCTGGTGATTTGAAGACTTTTGTTTAAAATAATTGGATGGAAAGTTTAATATAACAATGTTGCATTACCAAATTGTTTAATTAACTAGTAACAGGCGATTTAATGGCAACACTTCTATTCAGGGGTGACCAAGACTTTATTTATAGGGTTACTGGTTATTCTGACTGGTGTCTTTTATGATTTTCCTCAGTGTCTCTAGTCAGATTACGTGTCAGACTTCAGTGTCTTGATAGAATACTCTATAAATATCGATACGGTAACAACGTGTCACATTTATCCTCCAGAGAAGAAGAACATATGTAAAATACAGTAGAGTGTAATACCCAGGGGATTTCTGTACGTCAGTATTGCAATAATTTGATTTGATGACATGACATAATTGCGTTTTTACTCATTGTTTCACTGCGTGCGAGGCCATTGTGTTCAAACAATGTAACCTCCGATTCTTTTCATAACAGTGACCCTCAGTTGTGCAGGTTACCTACCCCAAGGAAATATACGGACGAATTCGTAAGTTGTTCTTCTTTAAAATTGCTACGTAAAGCGTGTTGCAGAGTACAAATTCACATGTGGTGCTCTCGGATTGTCAGATTTGATCAATAGTAGACTACCTATCGTATTCCAGGCAGAAACAGACTTTATGGATGAGATTGCGAATTGATTACGTGATTTGGTTAAGATATACTATCAAAAAAAGAAGCTATAGGTTGAGGATAAAGTCAGAGATTATAGAGAAACAGTCTTGTGTGATATTTAAGTAAGTAAAAGAATAGTTATTATTGACGTTTCAGAGGTTATAGTGAAACGTCCTGGTTGTCTTTACACATTTTGTTTCGCAGTTCGTGTGTTTCAACACTTATCCATGAGTGCGTGACGGGAAGGGGTTTGTTGGTGGTGAATGGGTACGATAGAGCTGAGAACTGTAAATGTGGTTCTTGTATTCATATCAGGCAACTCGTGGAATAGATTGGATGGTACATGAGACTACGGCTTTGACGATGAAGAGGTGCCGTGTGGTTTTCAAACATCTGTGCTGTTCCCGCTTTCCTTAGCAAATCTCTAGTATGCCATTTTGGAAGGCCCCTTGCGTATTGAGTGTCTGGAGTTGCAGGTGAGTCCCGCATTTCGTAGAGAGAAATAAGACATCTTTACAGAAGAATGTTTCGGTAGTCTGATTGTTATTTGAGCCCATTTCCTCTTTAAAGCACTATTTATTTTTTGTTTATACAAGTGTTTGGGAAGGCAATGGCTTTTTGCTAAACCCTTTAAAAACCAGTGGAAATTCTTCGTCACACCTGTCTTAACAATCAATAACCCTTGCAGTTTTTGTATTTATGGGTCATGTAAAATTATTAGTGTGCACACTGATTATTTTTTAGACAGAATTAACAAATTTATCTTTCTAATGGTTAAGTGTTGAAGTAGAACTTACGAGAATGTAGGCGTATTAATAAGATTTTCTTAATGAATAAAGAATTTAATTATTTCAGTGTTATTTAAGAAAAATCCAAACGAAGAACGTACACTTTCGCTAGTATAGGCCTAATATTTATAAAATATAATGCAACATAATGTAACATGATATAGTATGTTATGACAACATAATATAATACTTCAATGTTTGTACAGTGTAAGGTGTAACATAAGAAGGATTGGTAATATTTTGACCCGCGAAAACAATACGTTATTTATTAGTTGTAGGTTGAATGAATTAATACGTATTTAGAGACTTAGGAAATTGATATTAATAACAGAATTTAAAATTATGAGACGCGAGCGTAGATGTTTGATTATGAAAAAGATTTGATAGTTCTTTAATTATAATCGTGGATCTGGCCGACGCCGGTAAGTTACCGTAATAATTTCCTTCTGTGGAACGTGATTAAAGCCTTCTTTCTGTAACGCACGTCCAAAGTTAATGTAAAATGAAAGCTTCGCGAGGGTTTTGTGATATTAAAGTAAGCCCATGTGTTTTAAGTGCTCTACTTTATGTATAAAGTGTTAGGAATTCTGAAACCGAGATCTAAAGACTTTACTAGGAAGAGAATAATTCACTGACTGGTTATGTAGAGGCGTACTGCATACCCTGAAAATTTTGTTATAGACTAATACAGAAAATGTTGGACTTATGAGAAATTTAGTTGATTTTAACGTTTCATCTGGATAAATTTAAACCTACGTAAACCGAGATAAATATTTTAAAAATTTGTACAGGAATTAAATCCGTAAACATTGTTAACTGGACATCATCTTATCAAGAGGAAGTTTTCTAGACCTGGGCAGAAATGGGAGGATAATATTAAAATTGGTCTAAAAATGCTTTATCGGTAAGAACTGGTTAGGATAGGATACAGTGGTGGGATTTTGTAAATGAAATTAGAATTATGTGACGTGTATATATATACCTTTCATGGTGACGAAGTGAAAGTATTTATTTCAGGACTATGAAGCAGCTTATAGTCAGATAATAGTATATAGAACTTTCGGTTTTCATAACAACAGACAATGTGATGGTAAACTGCTTAAGGGTAACCATGCCTCTCTGTAGGCGTGACTCTACTCGAGAAACACTGGCCGGATATGGATAAAATTTGGTATGGAAGTTATGCCATTCGAGGTTACCTCAGACATGGTTTTTAATCCCCTACAATCGGAAATACTAACATGGCGAAAGAACGAATTTATGACGTGGGTTGGACACCGCTGTCATTTGCTGTATGATGTTACAATGAATGATTTATGGTAATGGATCTTCAAAGCACACCATTGGTATTTTATCGTCTTAATTATTTCTACGTTTCACAAGTGATATCTTCGTTTGGGATTTTCCCAACAACATTTAACGTGCATTTTTCATTTAACTTATACGTTTAAGAGCCTGCATTGAAATTTGTGTATTGCCTGGGTAGAAATTTATGTGCCTACTGAATGTTCTGCGTAATCTCAAGGTTTACGTCTGTACATTTTCCACGTCACGAGGCTGTCTGGACGGAGAGATGAATGATGCGAACCAGACAGTTGCTGTCCGGTTGACGGAAACACTGCGTAGTGTTTCATCTGTACCTGAGACACTGTAAAAACAGCTTCCACACGAGCTGGAATTTCTCGTTAACTTGTTAAGGCGTTCTTGTGTGCGTCTAGGTCGGGGATTTAGAATTATAAACAGTGTGCCGAAAATGTACCAGACCAAGGATTCTGAAGTTAGATCACCAGATATTATCAAGAGTAAAGCATAATGTGTAGGTTACTTACATAAATATGGGCTGTAAAATATTTTTTTGCGTGCCTTGTGTAAAATCAGCACATAGATTGATTTTATGCGTTTTATATATATTATAAAAAAAACCTGGAAATGACCACTACTTGGGAGACCCAATCATAAGTGTGAGGATAATATTAAAATTAATATTGATGAAATATATGGCCAGAAGGACGTGTACCTATTGGATGCTTCTGGATCGTTAGGGAGACGAGTATTAATCTTTGGGATTGTATAAAATTCTTGGTATTTCTTTACAATCTGAGCTGCCCCATCCTAAAACAGTCATCTCATTTTTAACCGGTTCTTAACCCCTAGCCGTTAATTTCGTATTTAGTGGTCTTGTATGAAAACAGAGATTATTTCCTTAAACAGCGTTAATCAGTTGATCTTTTTAATGGTGAAGTGTTGTGTTTTCTTCGCGGTACGGACCGAATTCTTAAATATTTCTTAGACGTGATTTAGTTTCAAAGGGCTAATATAGTTTCATGTTCTTCATGCGTACCTTAATGTTTATTTTAAACTCGGTAAAAATTCTGCAATCTTTGTCGTCTAACAAGCATATTCAGAATTATAATGGATTACCTCTTTCGGTTCTGTTAACGTTCACAAATATTATTCAGCTGAACATCCTGTAATCTAATCAATAGGCGGAGTTTTCTGTTCATCCCAGTAAAACGCCGTAACACGATAAATCAATATTCAATAGCCTATTTGCTATTATTTCTCAAAACAGAAGCCGTATTTGAAGCTTCATTCCAACAACGCTAACTAACGGCCATCAGTCAATGTCCACTCACTGAAGCAAAGTAGAAACGTTACGTTTGAACAAATAACTCGCTGTTGTGTGGAACGACTCTTAACAGTTCTCTGACTTCGCTCTGTAGACTACGCTCGAAATTTAGCGGGGCTTCAGAACACAGCGATACGTATCCAAACAGCGCTCAGTTTTTAACAAACAGATTACTATTATTATTATTAATGTTGTTCTTAACCAACAAATGGTCTAGGCCTTTAATTCAGAAATTAATATTTACTCAGCAGGTGAAGAACTCCCCGTCTTTAATAAAAACAGTCTGTGTTTACAAAATCCCACCCTGGGCTCGTTTATGATCCAGTTGTATCCGGTCCATTCTAATATTATCTTCCCATTTACGCCAGTTTTCCCCCCAAAGATTTTTTTATTTATTTTTTCTCTAAGCGTCAAGTGTATCCATCCGTCTTCACTTAATCACCACGACAATATTTTCTGACTGAATCTGACTGGCTAACGAGGACACGTGACAGTACATGCGCAGAAGTGTCCAAAACTCAGCCGCCATGATTCGTGTTCCTCAGTTTAGTGTCGACGTAAATAATTCTGGATTGTTATTTGACGTCCACTGTACGGCTTCATGTCGTCGTACTCAATTACGTAGAAACATAAGACATTTTACATAGAACAGCTGTGGCTCTATTACTGTATAGAATCATGGACTATGTTATCTTGAAACGTCGGTGGTTTTTTTTTTTACCAAGAGGAGCTGTCAGTAGAATTTTGTTTTTGTATGTGCGGGCGAAACGCTTTCTGGGCATGAAAGCCAGAAGGAAGGAAACCCCGAGTAGCCTCTGTATTGTTAACGGTTTACCGTCCATCATGCGTGTCCCATAGCATCACTCATATTCGGTTGATGGATACAGTTTACATTTCACACAACTGAAAGCAACACGGATCGAAACGTCACACTTGTTGACTTTCTGTTGACGTAATATACGTAGGTGAAACCTGGACTCTCATTTTGAAGACAACAAAGATTGACGGTGTTGAGAACGCTTTGAATCTAACAGATCGTTGCACAAAAATGGTGAAAATTACTTATTCAAGAACTTTATAGTTTGTTCTCAAAACTTTAAAGTATCCAAGTCATAAAATGAGGGAATACATATTTTTATGTAATTATTTTCCTTTATCTGCCGCCAATATCATTCAACTTGAGATCTGAAGTTTCCGTGATGTTGGTCTTCTCAGTAGTTACGCTGTGTGGACATGTGGGTAGATATTAACGTTTCGGAGAAACATACTGCATCCATCTTCAGGGCTAAAACGTTGTTTACTCACAAGACTATACGGTATTATAAACCGTCATTATTACACTGCGCTAACTGTAAATTTCTCTTTCGTATGTCCAAATGTTTTCCTCAGGACGTTTTTCCATCAGCTTCAGTCGAACAGATATACGACAAGAACAATTACATTAATTAATTTTCGAGACTTAAATGATACATTCTATATATTTACGCTCCCTTATGGCTTCACGGTGTACCGCTTTATACGGCAAAGAGGTAACTTTGCCTTTATACGGGAAAGCAAAGAAATTTTACATGTCTGTGTTAAAGGCATCTTGAGTCAACAAATAGTTTGAAATCATTTCTCACTCTTCCTGAACACATTTACTTTCACAGAATCAAATTTCATGTTCTGAAAGTACCTCAAATAACGCTTTTCCGAGACAAAATTCATAACCTTCTCAACTTTCATATGAAATGAAATGAAATGAATATCATATGTCAGATATATGGATGCTCCGTAATGTTCATAAAAGTAACAACAATAATAAAGCAACAACGCTTTATAAACAGAGGCAAAGGATAATGGCTGTACGTAGGCTAATACGACGATAAATGAATCAATTCTGTACGCTAACAACTGTTACGAACTGTTCAACTGATTATGAGAAATATTTACACACGATGTCCGTTTAAAATAGCATTACGACAGGTTTGAAGCCATAGCAAGTGCTTAATTGTGAGATACACATCGCTCCAGTGCACTCTCCTCAGCTAAGACCATAAAGTTAGTTTTTGCTCTGAAGACTGAAACCATCCCGGAATTAGGGAAGAATGTAACGGAGGAGAAAAGATTTAAGCTGCTAGAGAGAAGAAAAGTTCTCGTGCTGTAGGATACGCATACATGAAGGGTAAAAAGTAGCAAGAGACAAGGACAAGAGGGAGCCCTGGCGTTTGTACTTGATGAAATTGCATTCCAGTTCAGACTGCCGTAAGGGAACATCACTTCCACCTCGTGGGTCTAGACGCAACAGATATCCGTGTTGTACCCCACCAATCCACCCCCCACAACTCCCGGGCCCTCTTATGGGGGCGTAGTAGCAATGCGCAGTGGTGTTGTGACCACCATAAGACTTTTATTTTTTACTGCCTGTCCGAGAATCGACTCAAGTACTTTTTGATCCTTGGATTCAAAACGACAAGTATCGTGTGTCTGTTTTGCGTTCGGGTCAGCTCGGGGCCGTTCGTTGTTGTACGCTTTTCTGTGCTTGCTTCAGCGTGTGCCATGGGAACAGTGTGTGGCAGTAGTCACTACTGTTTGTTCGCGAGTGCTTTCAAGGACGAGCTGTCTTTCGCTTCGCACAGCGTGATGTTGAGTTGCGAACGTCTTTTCGAACGGGACAGTGTTTGTGACAGTTTAATTTATCAGCATAATCGAGGTGAGTCATTGAAGATGTAATTAAATAAAAAGTATGTATTCATCATTAAGATGATTCTTTGTCAAAATTGTGTTTCTCTTAAGTCAAGTGATTGTATGTGGAAACAATCGGTAACTTTGAATATTTTTATTTGTGGGTTTCGTATGGTCCTCACTATAAACAGCGATTATATTCTTAAACAGCAATAACCACTTGATCTTTTTAATGGTGAAGTGTTGTGTTTTCTTCGCGGTACGGACTGAATACTTATATAATATTTAGCCGAACTTCGTTTTCAAACAGCTAAGAAGTTATTAAAGAACTTGGTATTAATAACAGTGATATTCTTCTAATTCTATCCTCTTTTATCATTTAATTAACGGTATAGACTTTGTTATTTAATGAAGGAGATTCAGTATCAGAATGTTGACGAAAGATACGTTTATTTATCCCTGCGTGTACTTCTTATGAAGTTAAATAAAATAGAAAGTGGAAGTTGGTCACTTGGTAATGTAGGGTCAGACAAACAGTAATGATGTCACTATCTTTCTACGCCTAACATGTTTTTGTTTCATTATTGTTAATTTAATTGTTATGTATGTTTATGTTTATTTTAAACTGTAATACCTTCATAATCGTATTCTGAGAACTTGAAGAAACGAGATCATTTGGAAGACCTAGAGGTAGATCCTGGGATAATAACAAGAGGTAGGGTGTGATTAGATTGGATGCATCTGGCTCAGGGCAAAGACTAACTTCAGGCTGTTGTAAACTCAGTAATGGAACTTGGACGAGAAATTTTGCTAGTTAGCTTTTGAAAGGGAACTCTCTTCCATGGAATTACGTAGACATTTTGCAAGGAAACATGGATGAAACAAATGTTTGTACAACGCAGATTAACACTTTATTATCGAAATCGTGATACTGAAGAAGCTAAATAATATTCTGGTGACTTGTTAACATGTTGGGACTATATTAAAGGTTCTGATCTCAGTCTTTTATCCTATTTTATCGTAGATGACTCTTTTATTTCTCGATAAAGTCGATATTTTATTTTACGATATGTATCGCTTTAGGCTTACGCGTTTCGATTGTTTTTTAGAATAATCAGGGGTCGTCTTTACAGGCATGGTTAGCTGACTTATTGTAATGGGGAAGCAGTGTGATTTATCGTAGTATGAAACTTAAATCTTGATTTATATTTTTCATTCTAAGTATGGACATGTCTGTTTCATTAAGCTGATATATTTTAGAACTTCTTGATTGTAGGAATAGCTTATTACGAAGTACTTGACAAAAGAAAGATACATAACATTCAAACCTGGCATTACATCGAAGCATTAATTTATCCCAGATTTTATTTCTGATGAACTCGTCATAGGATATTTGACCATTTTGGAAGTCTAATCAAATAGGGTCGTATGGAGAGTAGTGAGGGCAGGGCAGGGTAAAGACGGCTCGCAAAGCCAATTAATTGCACGTGTGATAAAAGTTAATTGAAACGGGTACGAGTTGCTGCAAAGAAGTTGCATGTTGCCTGATTCGCTCACCGACCGCTGTAATTCCCTGGCGGCTGTCTGCACAGTGACGCTACGCCACACATAAATCGTGAACATACCAACAGTCAAATGTTCCTTCTTTGTGATACAAAAGTGATAAAATTAAGGTAACGAAACACGATTTCGGAAGTCAGTGCACGATATTTTTATCATATTACTGTGAATGTATTCATTTAAAGTTTGTTATTTTACAAGTTTTACGTGTACATTTACGTGTTAATAATTTTTATTGATACGGATGGTTAATCATACGCGTTTATTAACTATGTCTGACGAGCGATGCAATTCGAATTTCTTATAACGTAAATGACACAGTGCTAAGCCGTTAATAATTCATAAAATGGACCCATGTGCCTTATATGGGAGCTAAGATACTTCCTTTTCTATATTATTACTTATTTTATCTTTTGTTCTTCTCGTTTAAGAATAGTCTTGTTTTTCGGTTTTGATTTTGGGAGGTTTTATCGGTTGAAGCACCGGTCACAGCGGTCGCGTGGTCACTGGGACGTGGGTTCGTATCCCTCTCACGGCATGGATGTTTGTCCACGTCTTTCTGTGTTGTGCTGTCCTTTATAGGTGGAGGCCTTGCGACATGTTGATAAGTCGTCCAAGGAGTGTGCCAAATGTCTGAATACATTATTTGTGAGAAGGCCAAAGGCCATGAAAAAGAATCAGTTGATGTGACATAGTCAAATGGAAGGTTTTTAATTGAAAGTAAATACGCTGTAGTTTCCCAAAGCAATATAGATGTCTATTTTGTTTGATTGGTTCAAGATATTTTGAGTGTCATAGTCAAATGCGAACATGGGTAAGTCTGAGAACTTTCCCAAATGTTTCTAAATTTCCATGACATGCCATGCCATGAAAGAAAGTAATGTTTGACAGTGTATCGATACTTGTAAGATGAATATGATTATGGATTGCATTTCCTTTACTCCGGAAGAAGTATCAACGAATATACTGGAACATGCATGCATATGGGGAACAGAAATGTGTGAGCGAAAAAGCAATATGTTGTAACAATTTTACGTGCGAAAGAAACGCATTCAAACTCTCTTTTCGTTTTCTACTTTACAAAATAGGATACTTGCTTATCGCAGTAATTAAAATCTGGTTAGGAATACAAAAATCATCCTTTTCCTTCAACACACTTTTTAGCATTTCTCTGTTGTTTTATATTTTAATACATCGGCTATAAATATCAACAATTACATATCTATAATTTTTAATGTTAATCTCGAAGGAAAATACATACATACGTGAAATTCATACCAATAAATTTATTATTTCAGTTCGTTAGTCCTCTGTAATATTACTACGTATACCAAAGCAACAAAATAATAAGTGAAGACCCATATTTGATATCGTGACAGTACTAAGCACTAGGCATATAACTTGACATCGGCATAACATACAAAGGTATGGTTACAATAGCTCTAGTGTCCAAGTACCACATCATAGAAGGATACAAGGTCGTGGAGGTAAATCTATGTGAATTTTAGGCATCGAAATTAATTAAGGACAGTAGTCGGCTTTGTAATGTGTCCGTTGGGAATTTATCTCGTGGTACGTATTTGGATAAAAGGTTAGGGTAGACTGAACGTTAAGGCAGAGAGAAATGGTTCTGTCCCTGTCTAGAATCGAACCCAGATCTTTTATTCCGGTTTTTGTAACACGTTGAGTCGAAAGATAATTTATCAGAACACGAAATTAGCGATAATTTATGAGATTAGGTTGTTAGTCTTTCACGGAGGGACTGGTTTTGTGCCCGGGGAAATCCATGAGTGATATGTATGGGAAAAGAGAGTGTTTTTCAGTATCATTTCACCGATGCTTCCTATCCACTCATGTGTCATTTGGGTTCTGGTCAATGGGCACGTTAGAGGTCTAGTTACATAGAGATACTATAACATTACAAACAAACAATAACAATAAACAGTTTAATGGAAGATTATAAGTTTCTAAATTAAATAATTAGACATTAATTTGTCTCAGGCAACTTGTCATAAATTTAAGTCGTTCCCTTAGATACTAAGACATCACAAACTTTTATTAATTGTCGATTACAGTTTCATCTAATCTTTTTTTTTCTCTGACAACCGATTGTATTAATTTTATAGCAAAATTTGGTCCACAAAATGTGAATGTGTGTGTACTCGTGTATGGAAGTGATGAAGGAAATTTAATCCAGGCTCGAGTTCCACCTGGGCGTTGAAGGCGAATTGTTACTGTTGAATGTGTTGGACCAGAGATCCCCTTTGAATGCTAACCCTGTGAGTATTCACTCCAACTAAGACCCAAGAACAGTGTCGCGGTGAATAGACCTACGGAGGGAACGTTCACTACTGTACACTCACGTTAATTAAAACAGCAAGAATGAAAGAAAGACGTCATAGATAGAGCAGCAAGGCTCTTCTGATTCGATTAAATCTCATTGAATTGAATTTTAAAGTACATAAACTGCAGCGTGCTTAACGTATAATATTGGTGGATGTTTTAACACTTACAAGTCTACTGGTAACTATATGTACCATCTACTTTAACAATCATTAACTCTGTATTTTGCCCACAGATTGTATGTATGGGTTTCCTATGAGTCTTAGAATAAACAGTGATTATTCATATTTATTTAAACGACGTTAACCAGTTTATGATTTTAATAGTGAGTTTCCTTTTTTTTTATTTTGCGGTACAGACTGAATTTTACGTATTAAAGCATATGAATTGTATGCTTCAGAAGACTAAAACACAAATTAACACAATTTTTTTTTGTTATATTTATTCACAAGTGAATTGTCCTATTAAAATAAATATTGATAGATTTATCTCTAAATCTTCTTTCGTAAATATTTGTTGTTAAAAATATATTTTAAAGTTATTTTTGTTACATTCGTTCACAAGTAAACTGTATTATTACAATAAATAGCGATAGATTTATTTCGAATGTTTAATTTTTAATTATATTTTGTTGAAATATATTTTTAATTTCGTCACTCATATTTTAAAGGACGTCTGAGTCTATAATTCCCTTCCCGAAGATTCAACCTAGAAACTAAATTTACGTTTGTGATCTTGCTGTTTTGGCCTTTAACCTCCTACTGCCAAACATCCGCGTTTAATTTCAGATTTTATGTTTTCATTTTATTACCTTTAAAACTGTTTTTTTTATTGAAGTGTTGCAACCTTTTCGTCATAAGGTTTTGCTTGTGAGTTATACAGTTTTCTATATCAACTGCACAGTTTATGTAGTGTCAGAGTTAGAGACGGTGGAACGGAAAATACTTGGAGAAAAAATTCTCATGTTCAGTTATTTATCTTGGCATTTACCTGGAGAAACTGAGGAAAACAAGAAAGCTAGGATAATCGGTGTACAGATTGAGACTCAAACCGGGTACCTCTTCACTAGTTCTAGACTAAACTACTGACTGTGCGGTTCGGATAGTCGGTCTCTGGGCCGACGTTTGAACCCAGGATTCCCCGATTACGAAGTAGGGGTCCTAACCACTTGAATCGCCACAGAATGACATAACGAACAAAATAGCCATGAGTAATTGGCCCTCTGTTTGTAAATTTACCCAGTGGTAGCATTTCAACGACGGGTTTCCAAAACTGAAGTAACAGTTGCATGTTAAGTTAGAAATTTTGTGTGGTCTCAGGATGGAAGGAGGTTACACTAAAGCCGAATACACACCTGGGTCTCTCGAGGAAGACCGTTCTTTGTTACATCTTCATGCACTCCTGAATAGCAGCGTGTATAGGATTTAAGCTTTGGAGTTGGGGACGGTTTTAAAAACAAACGAGTATCACATTTTATTATCAGAGATCTGTTAATGCTATTGACATTTACCGTTTTGAAAACAAATAAATTAGACAGAAAAGTGGGGGGAGGGGTAATTGGAGTAGAGAGAGAGATAGAGAGAGAAAGAGACTTAAAAGATTGTGTAGTAGCGAATCCAAACATTTGTGTCACGTTCTTACCTGTTACAATATCTTGTTTCGCTGCTTTTTTTTTTTTTTTGCAGTTAAATCAAGGATGAATTTATGGGCCCGAAAGATGAAAAGAAATAAATTATTTTATAATTTTAATTGGGAAACCCTTTGAAGGGGGTCACTTGGAAGATTTTAAATTTATCTCAAGATAATTATTTGGTTGATGGAAGTATTCCGAGATTGTGGTCATTTGGCATTAATGTATTCTGTTATCAGAGAATCAGCATTGTAATATTTGCACGATTTTAACTTGCATCCTTTTCACATTAAAATAATTGAGAATTATTGTTTTAAAAGAATGTAGACGCAAATGAACAAGACTGATCTAATGTGGGAATTTGGGATTCATGAATTAATTAATTCTAACGGCTTCAGATTAGTTTTAAAATTAATTTAATTTTATGAAATGGAACAAGTACTTCGTATCTTGTTAAAAATTGTAACTTTGTTTGGATCGAAGTAAATAAGAAAAAACTCCACTTCTCTCTTTTATTTCATATCTTGTAAGATATCGGTAAAAAAAAAAGTCCATTCGTATCTTTAGCCAAGAG
Organism: Zootermopsis nevadensis; assembly: GCF_977971745.1. Taxonomy (NCBI): domain Eukaryota; kingdom Metazoa; phylum Arthropoda; class Insecta; order Blattodea; family Termopsidae; genus Zootermopsis; species Zootermopsis nevadensis. The sequence goes on along the minus strand of NW_028259139.1, from coordinate 9,357,304 downwards.
TTTCAGCATGGCGTCTGTATTCTATGTTCGGCCTATTTCGCAAAGTTGCGAACGTGCATGTGACAGCGAAACTTTATGCATATTCTGCGAGTGATTCTATTTGAATTGGGCCCATAAATTTCTGGGTTTCATCTTCACTGCTTTGTGCGTGAATATTACTTAGGTCAGATTCGATATATCGTTACACTATGCAGCTCGCTGGGTCATCGGTGAGGCGTAGAACATTTCGCCTGTTCTGAGTCGAAATAGAACTACGATACATCAATAAGAAAGAGATGGCGTTCATCCTGTCCCATTTCTCTGTGATCTCGTCTAATACATTACCTGAATTGAATGACTGTATTCCTGTTTTATGTCGTCTTTTCTCGGTCGTTGTAAGTAGTCATGTGAAGAAGAATGATAATCCTCAATACTTGTTCCAATTTCTCGGGATGAGAAATTCGAGATGTTCTGCTCAATGGCTTGTGACAATTAAAATACATTTTTAGTAAGGAAATTTTTATTTTAAACATATTTCGAAGCAAATCTTGAGTAGACATGCAATTATTTTGTTAAAAAAATTCGTAAGTTATAGCCTATTGAATCCTTTGGTAATCGTTTTATGTTTCACACGGCACAGGACATAATTCATCACAAAGATTAGTCCTAGTATAAATTTATTTCCTTTTGTTAAAATGGAACAGACGTGCAATGTATTTCTCGTTCTTCATAGTTACCTGTTTCTGACTTTTCAGTAATAGAATATACACGTTATCATGGAAATATATTAACATAAGAAGGTTTCTTCAAATTCGAATACGTACACATAAGAATGATTAAGCCATAATGACAAATTTTGGAAACATTCTGGTATTTCTTGAAACTGGCTACTGTTTCATGATTTTCACCTCCGTGAGAACCTCAAATCTCACTCAAGCTACAGATTTTTACAGAATATTTAACTACCCAAATTATGAATGTGTGTGTCATTCTACACCGTATAAGCCCTGCAATTGAAAGAGTTGTTATGTTTCATATAACACATTTTACATTCTTTCATGAATTAAACTTGGTATCAAATTTGTTGTCGCTTAGTATCCATGAAATTGTGTTACTGTTTGGAGTGTTTTATTCTTGGCCATGTTTTTATACCTACATGTTTACACCTAAACTTGTTATAAATCGAAGAATTTTGGACGCAGATGGTAATGCAAAATCAGATAACTGCTGAAGATCTTTGGCTACCGAAAGCCGTAACTTAGATTGATGCTTGAAAATTAAGTTATAAGTTTGATTTCCCTTATAAATTGAGTAAAAACTTTGTAGCTTCTGTCTTCTCAGTTCCAAGTTGAACAGAAACATTGCGTCGAGATTTTCATGGATTGTGTTCAAATGCTCCTCTTATAGGGTCGTTATCCATGTGTTTAGACCTCTGCTTCTGTTAAAGTAAAGGATCAACTGGTTGATGTTGTTTAGAGAAATAATATCACTTCATAATGAGAATCATACGAAGTTCATAAATTCACTCACAGCCTTTATTTAGCATGTTCTTTCGATATTCCCAGACATAGTTTTAAAAGTCCAACGATTTTTTGCTTGTTTTAGAACGTACCCACAGTGCTGCAGTAACAACATTGGGTTAGAGAAGTGCCCGGTTTGAAACTGTAAGTGACAATTTAACATGAGGTTTTTCGTAATTTTCCCTAGTATATTCAAACACGACCACACCTCTGCAATTCCTTACTATTTTACCAACTAAATAGACGGGTTATGTATGTTGTACTCGAAATATCATCGTTAAATAACTTCAGAATTAAATGTCGTAAATGTGATTATATTTATTTTTATCTGCTTTATTTTAATTAAATAATTTTATGTTTATAAAATCGTATTTCAAAGTGGAGTGCCAATGTAATAATTTCAACCTTAATGTTTCGATACACAAGATAAATTATCCTTTGGTATTTGTCTTTAAACCAGAGAAGAATTTTAAAATACCGGCTCAAGTATCTAAATTAAAAAAAGGAATACAAATTTGCCCGTTTTCTTCATCATGAAAACTACTTCAGTAGTGACGGAACTTCACTCAAATTCATAAGGCCATTTCTTTTCCAAGTGTTAATATTTTCTGCTGCTTTCGTCAGGGCGTCCCGGTTCAATTTTTGCTTGCCCGAACTACGAGATATATTTCATCTGGTACATTATGTGTCTCTTCGAGACGTAGCAAAATTACAGTTGTGTTGAAATTGAGGTTAGTATCAGCATAACGAACTTGAAACGAAATGTGAGAATGAATGTGTTAGACGTAATTCCTGCCTCTTCTCGAAAACTGTAGACTGCATGCTATTACCATTGCTAATTTAATAGACGTCATAAATTTACCCAAGATCCCACAGGAAGTCGGTTATTTTGCTGAGTAGGAATGAGGGGAAATTCTTTTCTTAAGTGCAAATAACGTAGGAAGTAAGTTCTCCATTGCTCGTTTAAAGTGGTTATCTCAAATTGGTCACTTATTGCGAAACTATTTTTGATTGCTTTATGACAGAACAAATATGTGAAATACGTTGTTCATGAAGTCTTAAGACTAGGAGGAATTTATGGTACGTAACTGTGTGGTCGTACTGGCGACCTCATCCGACGCAAGACCACTTGTAACCAGGTCCACGAAATGATTTGTGAATTTTTTGCCAGTTAATTCAAGCTTTAGCTGTTTCTATTTTGATTTGTTTATTCTATCTAATATAATGCTAAGGCACACAGTTCATTGCGTGTTATGAATGAGTGTAGCCCTAAGTAACTATTTTCATACGGGATATCAACGATTTGATTTCCGGAAACGTCTTTTTCTTTCTGTTACCGAAGACACGAAGGCTCTCAGAGGCTTACACAGTCGTCCATAAAATGGATATTTAGGGAACGAACAGAAAATGGCCGGAGCTTTGGAGAGGTCTACATTGCGTAGACTACCTCTGTGCTTGCTGTCCAATTGCACGGTAAATTATTCAGTCGGTGTGATTTTACATTATAAATGTTAAACGTTGTGTGTTAGAGTCTTTTATTCTTTGTACCCTAAAACCGTTTAAATTTACATAATTAGTTGCTGGAGTCTTAACGCTGTTAGCGATTAAAATTAACACGAGATAAAACCTCATTGTAATCTGAAATAAAACGAGTATTAATATCGTATTATATTGTTGTTAGAATTATCCAGATGATTGCATTTTTTACTGTTTGTATTCTAAACGCAATTTTATTTGTTGTGTCATCCATTGATTTACCCAGAAATTTAATAATTTAAAGTAAACTACTGGGCATTATAACGTTCACACGAGTTTATCATTGTTTACAGTTTCAAAATTGTAATTATGATTTCATTATAGTACTAAATGAATGTTTTTGTGCTAATTAAATATGATCAAATGTATGCAAAGGAATTTAAGCAATGCTACTGGTAGGCGAATAAACAATAAATTATTCTGCAGGAAACAAACGTGTTTGAACTGCGTGGTTATATATATGCATTCACGTGTTAGTACAAATGTTTCGTACGTCCGTTGAGATTCCAAAGAGCGATTATCACTTTCATAAGTAATACAGGATTGTCAAAAGTAAACAAATTTAATCGATTAATATATTTAATCGCATTCTTTGGATGTCATTGGAGAAGTTTACCGACGTTTTAAAGGTGCTTGCTGCCTCCATTATTAGGGCATTGCCTCTGTGATAGAGGCAGAAACGTCAGTAAATATCTATCAGAATATTCGGCTCATCGTCCCAGCAGACAACTCGTCACCCTGAGAACTTAAAATCTTACTTAATTACATTTTAACGAGTTGTCTGTCTTCACAGATGCTGGCAAGATATCCTTTACTGTTGTATAACACGGCGAACAGGTGTTTGGACATTTGATAGCTGCTGACGTCACCCAACGTACGAGATTCATTTCGCATTGGCGTTAATGTTTTTCAGTGGGTATCAGGGCTTACGCTTCATGGTTTGAGCCGTGCATGTTGATGATGATATAGTGAAACATATTTCAGAGTCGGAACGAGCCCTAAAGCTGTATCAGAGAGTATATAATGCATCCTAATATTTCATATTGAAAAGAGTCATATTCCATAATAATTAGAACAACACGGCAACTGTAAAAGTAATATTTTTCTCGTTTTTAGTTCTGTTTTACTGTGAATGGGATTACGAAGCAGTGGTAGGAATGCTATAACGGACAGCAATTATCAGCAGTCTTCTCGTGTTTGGTGTAATACAATTGCCGTCGAATTATATCGATTTGTTGACAATTACGAGTGTGTAACTCGACATATGTTTGTTCATGATAAAGTAATGTTTTGTGCGGGGTTCGTGCGAGAAACAGTGTGAAACGTGATAATGTAGTGAGTAGATTGATTTTGAGCCATAAACACAGATGCTTATTTTACAGTTTCAGGAGTTTGTCATTTAACAATGAAGGAAATTCTGTTGGTACTTTTGAAATAAAAACATTATTGTGTCTGTTTTTCTAGGATTTGTTTTGTAGAATTATTTAAAGAGTAGAAATTTTTTATATTTTTATATTGCTCTGCGACATTTATAAATTCATAATAATACGCGTTTTTAAAAGCCTCCTAAAGGAATATCACACACTTCCTACAGCTAATTTAAGAACTTTAATTGTTTGAGTGCACATCGTATCAATTATGGTGTTGTAAAATATTAATTTTATCTTACATCCCAGAAATGTGCAGACATTTCACACACTTTGCTTAGTATAAGGATATTCTCTTTGAACACCACAGACTACCATGGATGAATTTCAGAACTGGAAACTAGCACAGAAAAGAGAAACTTTGTTGTAGATCATTGTCGTGCTGAATATATGTATACATCAGTTCATACTATTTCGACTAAATATCGTACGAATTCAGCACATAAGCCACGTATGATAATTTCAGTTGAAATGCGATAAGTCAAACAAATTCAGTTCCTGGAATTTATTTCATGCTACTTGTGTTCTCATAATTACTTTACTCTCGACGCACTTCTAAACAGAATAAATTCAAGACGTTGTTTTAATTCAAGTTAGCCTTTATAGCGTTGAATAAAATGTAATATTAATCATATTGGCGGGTATTTAAAAATTGATGCGGTTGTGGCCTATTTGAATATTCTGTGTGTTAAGAGAGACTGAGAAAAATAAATAAAATCTATGCTAGAATAGCCGGTGACATAGTCTGGATTCCAAACTACTATCTCCCAAAACATGCTTTTAGGTTAGGTTACCCGCTTGAATCGCAAAAACAACGCGGGACACTAAACGTAATCATTGTTTTCGAAAGACACCGAATCACGGCGTTCTCCCGCTAGAGATTCATCTCATTCCATTGCCAGAAAGCATCACCGTTGTCCCTATTTGCCCCTTGCGTACGAGTCCCACAGTATGGATAACTCACGTTCAATAGTAATAATAATAACCCGTTAAAACTCCATAAATCAGAAGTTGTATAAGCCGCGTTTTTATTAAAACACATTATTTTTCGCTGGGGGGAAGCCCCCCTTCCCCCCGGGGGGCTCAGCCCTTTCTATCTCGTTCTAGTTTTTACACGCTTCGGTCCCAAACACCTTTACACTCTCTCATCACGGATCTAAAATATGTGGGCACGGAGTTCCAAAAGCATGCCACTGTCTCTAGGGTCCGCCCTCGCTACACCCAAGACTCGAGGAATGACAAATTTTCTCACACTTATTTTCCCACCCCATCCCCTTCAGCCTTACGTGTATTTTTTTCCTCCCCTGACGTTGTTTCCAGCACTGGATGCTCATCTCATGGAAAAGAGCCAAGGGAAACTTGTGTGGGTTTACTGGAAGTCGATGCCTGGAAGCCTAACAGCTGGTCATTTCTTTTCTCGCAAAACCCTTTCAAAGCGACTGTTTGTTTTAATCAGCAAGTCCCTTGTTGAACGGTGTTAAAGGGATGGCAAACTATCATGTCATTATAAACTGCTACGAAAATGTGTGTTACCTAAAGGGAACGTGGGGTTGGAATAAAATTAAAAAGATAACACAGTTGAAGCAGCTCATTTTTAGTGTGTTAGAAATTCTATACAGCCTACGTGCCGTATACATACAAACGAAGGGGAAAAGTGGAAGAGACAGACATCGTCGTAGTGTCATGTTATGTTGGTGACTAGACTACATTCTAAATTAATCGCATTTACGGAGTGGGATAATTCCTTTAGTCTTTTCGTAAATATAAGGGAGATAATACAGAATTACTTCTTTCTCATTTCGTTGCTGAAGATTCATCTCTCTTCTGCTAAATGGGAAACGTTGTAAAGGTTTCATTAACACATAACGCAGAGGAACTATTATAAAATTTGAAAAGTGAACGGCAAATCTCCATCCTGTGTTGTGAGTAGAGTGGGTCTAACTGAGGGTGGTAACTTGGTGACGAGGTATTGTTTTTATTTATTTAATTTATAGGTATATTTTAAAGCCACTCTTATCTTAATGTTATCCTCACTTTTAATGGTTACGCTATTTACCAGCTGCTTAGTCCCAGAAAACGTCGGTTGAGTGTACTATTAATGATCTGCCTCTCACTACTATGAATTACATTTTTAAACCTGTTTGTGCTGGTGGTAGCCATCACTGACGCGTGTCGTCGTAATGCAGTCCCATGAAAAGTGGTCGAAGAATCGGAAAGGAGCAAATGTGTTTTTTTTACCAGACTCCTACTACGTTTCTATCTTCCTCCTCGTTCGTCCCTCATTCGGCACGGAGGTGACCTGCCCAGTACTTAAACCCAGAAGAATTAAAGTCATTTAATGACATTGAAACCGCTTTTGTTATTTAGTGTCGATGTAAATAACGATGATTATAAACCATGATTTAGGAATGGTAAGATATTGATTTATTTATAACGTCGTCGCCGAAAATTGAGTTCAGGAACTGAGGAAGATCACGAAACGCGTTAGAATATTTGGTATCTTGACCGAGATAAAAACAGAGGACCCCCAGATGCTGGAAGCTGTCGTCATGCTAGGAGAGTTTCCGTTTAAAATGAAAACGGTCTTCATGAAGACGTGACGAGGAGAAAGTTCTATGTGCTTTGAGAGCAGAGAACGAAGTTGCATCCAGCTTTGTGATTGCGGTGAAACAGCGAGTTATAAGTTACTATATTACCGACGCGCCATCGTAGTACAGTTCAACCACCATCTGTGGAGAACCGGTCATTTGCTCAACAAAAACGTGGGACGAAGTGGTTGAAAAATAAGACAACAAAGCTGAACTGTAACAAGAAGCAAAAAGTAGGGAAGGTTTGTGGATGAAGTTTTTGTGTTGGCAGTACTGGCGTGTGGCGTTAGAGGAAGTTTTATTGCCTCAGAGAGGACACCGGCTGCTAAGACGCTCTGCCCTCGACGTTAGCTTCCCAGCTAATGCCTTGTGGTACCAAACCTCGTATAAGGTCTGTGTGTTTGGCAAGATTTTCTCATTTTGGCCGAAGACGGTACTAGTGAGGGGGTGTATGAGGTGGGAAGAGGGTTTGAACGTGAGGATAGGACAGCTGTAGTTGTCTGGAGGCTATTTGACCCATACACACCTCGACCATGATAATCTCTGTTGAAGATGGCAACTGTAAACACGGCCGCTCGGATTGCGTAATATGACTTTCGAAACGTGACTTTTAGCTAAGTCAATGAACTGATTGGCTTCGGTCGGGTTATTTTTCTTCGTTACCACCACATGCTGACCAGCTCCGGGGTCCACCCACCATCTTTTCAATGGTTACGGTCGAATTTTTCAGTAGGGATAAGGCAGATGGAGTATGAAGCTTACCACCTCCATCTAGTGTCAAGATTACAAATACGTGGAAATGACCGTCTCTTCGTGATGTCGCGCCATGTAATCTGGTAGAAGTTTCTCGACGATTTGAACTGTCGTTTTAGGAGATTTTTCTTAGTAATTTCTGTACTCTGAGTTTTATTGAGCATTCATTTTATGGCATTGACAGCTTGGGAAAAAGGAAAAATGTATTTGCTCTGGTGACCTTTTCGGATTTGATTTATGTGGACTATTAATGGTCTTTAGTTAATATATGTTTGGGATGATAATAAGACCCGTCATAATATGTGACATTTAGATTAAAAATTATGCCACAGGATTTTTTTTTACGGTTTTTGATCTCTTTCATTAATATATAAAATCCATCTTATTTTAGTCTGCTGTCAGTTAGAAAATCTAGGACATTCTATATGTTTTTTTTAAAAATTTATTAGTAAGCTTTATTTCAGTTTTAAATATTTAAATTTGACTTTTAGTGCGAGATGGACCCAAAAGATTGATCAAAACATGGAAATTAACATGAGGCTTTCGCTATCTATGTAAAATATTTTATTAATATCTATATTTCCCATAGATGCACATTGATCTAATTTCAACCCATGAAAGGAATCCATGGAATGATACGCAATGACCTCGCCCGTTTTATACACGTTAATAATTCAGTCCATGGTTGAACAGTGGGGAATATATCAGTCTGTTAAATATACAATAGGGTCATTGGGGTCGACTGTGGTGGTCGATCTGCATTGTTTTGCCCTGAACATTGTTTTTCGTGACGGTAGAGTTCTACCACCTGAAGAAGGGATTTAGGAATGTGAAGATAACTGTTGTCATATAATTAAGAATACATTGTAGTCAGAGTTGATATAGAAGGAAAAGTAAATAATTTACGCAGGAAAGCTCTTATATCTTCATATAAAATGAGATTTGAGAACGATGATAATTATCTTTTGGGTTTTGACGCCATATAGACTTAAGCCCTGATGATGGCGGAGGTATGTTCTTCGAAACTTTGGCATTACTTATACGTCTACACAGCACTAAAACTCAGAACAATATATCTTCATGAGAAAAGTTTATTATTATTATTGTTATTGTACGAATTTATGATTAATTTGAATATATGGACACAGTTTTCATTAAAATTCTCAATACCGAAAACCTCGTGTTGTCGGATACTTCTAACATAAGTTTTGGTTTAACTCAAAATTGATGGTGGTAACACTGACAAATATGACCGATGTGATTAATATTAACGTTCACTTATTTGTACCTAATTGGTATTATTGTCTTTTTAGTAGAACAAACACTGTCACGCTTTCAATATGGCTTCTCCGTTGACAGAATTTACCGAAGAAAATGGAAGATTGTTATCCAATTTTCGGAGTTATTTATGAATCACCAAAAAATCAGGCTCACACCCAACGTCGTGGTTAGCATCCCTGCTTCGTATTTGGGAGGTCCCTGGTTAAAATTTCGACCCGGAGACCGGCTATTCTGGTTGAGGTCTTTTGTGGTTTTCAGTAGTCCCTCCAGGCAAATGCCGGTTTAGTACCTTAAATTAGGCCACGACCATTTCCTTCTAAATCCCTTCCAATTCATTATTAACTGTCATATTCTCATTATATAGTGTGAGCTACTGAAAAGCGTCTTTAAATAAACTATAAATAAATTAGGATCACAGGTTGAAAGCCGGAATTGGAACTGGTCAGTCACAAAATCCTAAACACTTCAAGGAGTGTGGAAACCGAAGTGCCGAAATAGATATATTTTAAAATAACTCTGTACTATTAATAAGTAACGAAAGTTGCCTTAGTTGGGACGTGCCGTGTGTTTGGACTTGACACATCTGGGTACTTTCACATCCACTAAGACGTGTGACAAACCACAGAAGACATCTGGGATCCTTTTCAAAAGACGCGAGTCTGTCCAATGTTTTGGGACAGATATGTGTGTTTCGATGCATTTGTGGTATTACCCAAAACAACGTTGGTTTTCTAAAGAAATTCACGCAACCTAATAATGCACAATGCAAACTGTATGTATCATTTTTTTAACTTTCAGTAACTTTGCATTTTTCCCACAGAATGTATTTATGGGTTTCTCATGATTCTCGGAATAAAGAACGATTAATTTTTCTAAACACCGTTAACAAATCGATCTTAATAATGGTAGAGCTTTGTTCTGTTTAACTGTAGTAGATAAAAAGAAATCTAATTGTAGAAGTCTGGGACTTCGAGCCGAGTAGGAGCTATACCGTCTCTCCCCCCCAAGTGCCTACATGGCGTATAGTGGGACAGCTTAAATCGTAGAAGTCAGATTCGGTGCGGTAAAACCCATTGGCACTGTAGGCATGGAGAAGTATATTCCACTATTAGTTTTTAAGTAATATTAAAGCTTGGTTTTTAAGTTAAGACGCATGGTAGTTGTAACTAAAGATCACAATTGAATTACATTTGTTGTGATGAACCAGCGAACAATTTAGAGAGGTCTAATCAGAGTACTTCAACATGTGGACTTGAATTTCTTAGTCTTAAATAAATTTTGCTTTCATGTATCTTTCCGTGTTTCGCTGTTTAACAACTGGTTAACATTTTTGTAATATTAAACAATGAATTTTCATTGAAACATGTTTCGCGTGTACTGGCGGGATGGTTTGTACCCAGAGTAGAAACGGAGCGTTGTTGAAAAGCGTTGTGGAGTGGTGATGGATTACTGGCTACATTTCACAGAACATATTTAATTACTGCAGGAACAGCGTTATGGTGTGCTGTAAAACACGTACATACATGCATAAAATTACAGTAAGCTGTAAACTCAACCCGTGGAATGCTCACCAGTTTCGTCTGATAAGGCTTGTCCGTGGTGTTGGTATAAATTTTCAACTTCTCTTTCCATGAAGTTTAACTAATACCGTCACGTTTCAAAATTAGATGAAACAAAATGAATGGTTTTACACTAGTTTTAAGTTTCTAAGTGTTGATAAAAGATGCAGGAAGCGAAGAAAATGATACGGTGTCATTCCACCTACCTGTTACGTCGCCTTAACTACTGGACGAATTTCGATCAAATTTCGTATGGAATTTCGTTAAACCCGTGGCGTTATTCGATGTTTTAAAGAGTCTCGACTTAGTTGTAGAATTATACACCAGAATGTCTGTTTTTTAAAATAAATTTTATGTTCGAAATACATGTTATATGGTATCTTGAGTAAATGTAAAGCTGTCCCGCTATACGCCATGTAGGCGTTTGAGGGGGGAGTTTGTCGAGATCCTTATCATTATTCGTGATGTTCTATATTTCAGTTAGATGTAAATGATGTGAAAATTAATTTAATTTGAATTCACATCTGTGTATGCTTGTGGAAAAATGGTTTGACGAAAAATATGCCATAATAAGCTTGGAATCAGTAAAACTACGTTAGCTTATGATTTTTCCACCGATCTCATGGTCCCTGGAACATTCGTCTGTATTTTAAGCGTCCCTTAGAAGACACTGAGTTTGACTTTCCTGGTCTGCATTGTTTTTTGTTAAATATTATTCCGCCTTAAGGAATCATGACAGTTAATATATCGATGTTGGTCGATTTTACCAAAGTTTAGGGCTAAAATGAGGAGTAAGTATGTTGTTTCGAAACGCTGGTATTTATGTGCCAAGTACGCGCCACATTATAACCCAGAAGACCAACATCGACTAATTTACCTCGTCGAGAATCTCAGGTCCCTTGAGAAATTTATTTGGTTGGCTTATCGAAGGGACAAACACAGTACGTGAAAACGTTGACATCTCTGCGTTTTGAGTGAAAGTGCCAAGTCCAGTGTTCTAGCTCTACAAGACAGTGATCAGTTGATTTGTTTCTATTGGACTGTATGAGACGATTGTCGTAGGCGTATTGTTTAACGATGTTTTTTTATGTTATACGACTTTTAAATATTAAACTTCGTTTACACGAAGCAAATACTCTGTTAATCGCGTTTTAGCTGTCAATTAGATTTATAATAGACCTGTTTTTAACATAAAAGACAATACGTCTGTTTAAAAAATCTTTCATTTAAATACATTTATCGGTAACTACCGTTTTTACTGCATTCAGCTTTATTATGTACCGTATATTATAATATTTTATTATGTTTATGTGTTGTCTTGTTGTTTTTATTTGTATTTAATTTAAATCTCATGTGCTGGTTCTGTAATTGGTTAATGTAGATTTTGATTTAACACGTTAAATCAAATACATAAATTGAATATGCGAGAAAAATAAAATCATAACTGTAGTTTGTGCTTCAGCAGTGGAGAAAGACGGTGATATTTATGTAATGAGAGAATAAATGTGCTCCATTTAAATTTATAGCTTCTTCATTTTAAAGTAGGAAAGAGAAACATGTAGTTAAAATTTGACGGCAAAGTGAGGTTATGGCGAACGGAAACTGAGCCCAGTAAGTCGTTCGGAACATCTCATGTCGTAGGTAAAAGTCCGATGAGAGGCTGAAGTGGGGGGATATATAGTGCTATATACAAATCAGTGCATGCAACTTGAAAGACGGGATGTGTGTGTGTATATACGAGTCAGTGTATACACGAATCTAATTAAATTTTATCAGAACTGTGTTCAAGGAATTTCAATTTGGAAATAGTTTCCACCAACTTTTGCTTCTTTGGGCGATGTTTTGGTATCGTTCCTCTGTTTGGGTAATTAAAGTGCGCTTAAATTATTTTGGAAATGTTTGTAAGGATTTAGAACATTCGCTTTAAGGCTGATGGGCTTATACTATTTTTGTTTACTATCACGTCCTGTAATATATTAATTACGCGAACTTTTAACGTTTCATTTGCACAAAGTCTATGAACTAAAATTGTAACTGAGAGGTCGTGTAACATCGTGTATCTGTCATTATGTTTTATCTTAGAAATTAGTCAACAGATTTGAATTAAATTTTATACAAAAACTAAGTGAGGTCTTAAAGCAGAAGAACGCAAACCAGATTAGAAGTTGTAGGGAAAATGTAATATTGATTCATATCGGTTTGATATGACCTCTGCACTACACGAAGCACAGAACGAAATTCATCAGTTTTTTTAGAAATCTGAGTGCAAGAAAACATCTATATACACGCAGAACTTGTACATTACAAATATCACAGAGAGCTACAAATTTCATGTTATTTTCTCTAAGGTATGGCATACTTTTAACGAAATACACAAATATATTCTAAATTAATTTCTTGTGTTATCTGTAGTTCGACTGGTTTTTCTAAAGTGAATTTGAATCTGTCATAAACTGGCATCAAGATTAATATTTTGATGCCGAAAAGAGAGAGAGAGAGGATAGCGGAAGAGTAGGAGCAAATAGAAAATTAGTGGGGGAGAAGTGAGAGACACTTCGATTTCTGAGAGGGGGGTGGAGAAAGAGCTTCTTATATTTAGAAGGTCCCCAGGCAATGCCTACTCGTCCTTCTGGTAAGGCTAAAGTAAGAGTGAAGGCATTAGGGCGAAAAACGTGAGTCTGCTAGCAGAAACAACAATATTTTACCATTAAAATACCAACTGGCTAATGCCTGTTAAGGAAATAATCCCTGTTTAGGCTGAGACTTATTCCAAACTCATAAATACAAAATACAGATTTACTAATGTTAAAACAGCTGGTACACATAGTTACCATTCTGTTTTAAAGGGCTAATGAAATTGGAGGATCGCAAAGAAAGTGTTTATAAAATTTGAAATATATTTTTACATTCGTTTTTCCTTTCTTAAAGGGAGAGAGAATTAAATGAAGGGTTAGAATGAGATTGGTAAGAAATGTGGGTGGTGTTAGAGCAGACATTTTAAGTCCAAACTGCAACAACCCAGGGCGACAGCTATGTAATTGGTTGTAGAGAAGTAAGCATGATTTTGGGAGGGACTCTTCTCTAGAAGGCTGTGGCAGGCAAAATCCTTGTATTCAACGTAACACAGAATTAATTAAGTTTGTGAGAGTTAAGGTAATGATTTTAATAAATTAATCTTGGAAATTGCGTGAGTAATAATGAATGTGTTCTCGAACAATTTAAGTGTTGTTATTCGTAGCAAGCTACTGTATTCTGTTGAGAAAAATTATGATTAATAACTGCTAAGAGCTAAAAATAAGCAGAGTTAAAATGTTTGGAAAAGATAGTAAAAAAATATATTTTTGAAAAAGTTAAGATCAAATTGAATTTGGCTAATCTATGCTATCTATAATCAGTTTGCCTGTTGCTTCGGATGAATATGAAATTTTGTCTCTCATATCCAGAGGGGGACTAAAGTAAAGGTGTTTGAGATCTAAGTACGGAGGAAAAATATTTTCACTTTACAGAGAAAGAGAGACAGGCGAAAGAAATAAAAATAGAGAAAATTACATAATAGGAGAGTCATAAATTATTTACTTCTTCAGATATCAATATAATGATCACCTGAAGGCGGATATATTGGGTGAGACACGAATTTATTTAAGAAGGCACGTTGAAGGCATCGACTACAGACTGAATAAGCTTTGCACACACAAATTATAAATCGGGTTTTTCTGGAATGCACCTTATAAATTTTAGCTGGACGGTAAATTACCAGACTACACGGCGCAACAACTCAGAACACAGCCATCTTTGCACTCGCTGCCGTGAAAACGTGAAATACTATGTGGAGACATTATGTTTCTCAATTAATTTGTCTACCTACAGGTTCACATTGCATTACAAACCAAAGATCAGCATAGATTTTCTGCATATAAAATTCAAATTGAATTATCTTAACTACGTCTTATAGCCACCCATTTAAGCATTAAAATTTGTTAAAGAGTAGAGTTTAGGATGAATAAATATTTCTTTTACGTCTTATAGATATTTGTGGCTACCGAGGAGTAGAATTAGTGCATTATTTGCAGCCAGACTGACCTCTATACCGTGGGTCATATGTAGTCGATACTATGCTTGGCAGCGAACATACTCTGTTTTGCGACACATGTCATTCGAACCTGGACTGATTGTTTCGTTTCTAGGTTCGTATGTCGTGGGTAAAAACCAGGGGGGAAATGACAGAAGGGGGCTGAAATGTGAGTGTTGTATTTGGGCGATTGGGTGCTAATGAAGCAGTGATACCCACGTGGCCTGAATTTGACAAGCAATCATTTGAACTGGCGTGTGATATTTCATAATGAAAAGAAATTGGTTATATTTTTAATAGCCGCCAGATATTCTATTGGGCATTCAGACTACAGCTCTGCCTCACATAAACCATTAGCTGGAGGATAACAAACAAGATAAAAAAAACAGAGGGTGTGGTTTGAGGGGTGGAAATGTCGGCATTTATGGCAATGACAGTTCAAGTAGATCAGTGTTCCTCTCGTTTGTTTGTTAATGGCACTTTCATTAGACCATCGACCGCTGGATTCTCCGCAGTAGCCCACATTTCATTTGATTTAAATACCATACCGTATAGCCTTGCGTTGTGCCAGTGTAAAAATAGACAAGTTCCCCTGGCAAAAATAATTAATTGGGTTATTCAGTTAGCAATATCGCCAAAAATTAATTTTAATTTATGTGTTGATGGATTCGGGATATAAAAAAACGTAACTACCCTCTTCAAATATGGTAGGACAATGCATATCTCAACTGCAACATCAGCTGAGTAGGTCCTAAGTGGGCACTTTGAAAAAGAGTCTGCTTGAAATTATATTCGTCAATTAATAAAATGATTCTATTTTGTTGAAATATTTTGGATTATGATGCTGTATAGTCTTGTAAGTTGATATCAATGTTTCAGGGTAAATTAACTCCTTTATCGAATGGTTATTATTTCTGTCGTATATTGAGAAGGGCCCGAGTTCGAATATCTGTCAGGATGTCGTAATGAATATTCTATTGAATCTAAAACTTCTTGACGATGGTGAAGAGTCATTTGAATAAAAATTTCCTTGGATATTATCCATCGTATAGTAAAATATAAAATATAAAACGTAAAACGACGTTTCGGAGATGGGAATCTATCTCCGTCTTCAGGTTCCTACACAGTTGGGCCCACTAGATAGAGCTAATCCCTATCTCCGGACCAGGAACCTGAAGACGGAGATAGAGTCCCATGTCCGAAACGTCGTTTTACGTTTTATATTTTATATTTTACTAGACGATGGATAATATCCAAGGAAATAATTATTCAAACGAATATTCTATTGGATTTACGCAGTCTTTACAGTTAATTGCTTTAATGTTGTCTTATAACATGCCACGATCACTTCCTCACCCGTTTCAGTTCATTAATTTAAACATTTATCCTGGCAGTTGAAGCTGTGTAGTTGAAAACACGTCGTTAAATAGCTAAATAATTTTTATTTGTACTATAGTCCGTGGAAACTTTACTTGTTGCTTTATAATGTAGTTGGAAGACAGACAATGTTACATATTCTGAGCTGATAATGTCGACAGGAATTATGTTTTTTATGTATTTACGTACTTAACACGTTTACACACACGTCTGGTTAATATATATCAAATATACACCACAAAAGTATCGTAATTTAATACATGGTTTGCAAATATGTTTTTGTAACAATTGAATTTTGAATGGAAATATACTAATGTATTGTTTAGTGCTGGTCAATTGTATTGAATTTAATTAGCATATAAAAAGAGTGAATAACACCGAATCAAATGTTTTACGTCATTTATAATCTTTGTATTGTAATACGTTTATTTAAAGCGCTTTCATGAGTATTCAAAGATCATTATAGGTATCTGAATATGGTTTTGAAATTATATATAAATGATTTATCGGATAACAAGCGTTGTTTTAGTTTTTAATTGATATTCGTATTTTGTTTCAAAGAATGTTCTTTTTAAAAAAAGTGCCTAGTTCTGTGGAAATCAAACTGCACTATACTGTACTCTTTTCATCTGTAGATAATTCGAGACCTTCTTTGTTCAGAAACCAACAATAAAACTGCTTTAAATTAAATAACTTAACTGGTAATGAAAGCGCATTATTGGTGTCGGAATATTTAAGAGTCCCAGTAGGACCCAAACATTTTCTTTATTAAATATTCTGTTAAACATTGGAACAAATATTGTGAATTAGATTTGAGGTTCCGACAACCGTGATGATGTTGATATTGGTCTTTAGGACTGAAGATGGAGGCAGTATGTTCCGAAACGTTGGTATCTGCGTACATTTCCAGAGGGTGTGTCAGTACTGTGATGATTGGACGAGCCGACAGAACTGTAATTTTAAAGGCTTCGCGCGGTTTGACCTATTAATTTGCAATAACATGGCTCAGGAATGTAGGTGGTTACTCAACAAACCACCGAAAGTGAACAATGGGTTGAGTGGATTGACTGAGCTAGCTTTAGAAGTTTACATTTCTGCTCTGCAGTCGAAACTCCTCTTTGACTCACGATGTTGGCGTCAGTACACATCAATGAATCACCTCGTTAAAAGCCACTGGAATGGACGATCGCTTAGAAAACAGGACAGGAACATTACATTTTAAACGAAACATGAATTGACCACTGAATTAAATATTGTATAAATGTTTTAATCTTAGTCAAATGCTAAAACAGTGTTAAGATCGAAACACATTATGAGCATGTTACTGAGTTGGGAAATAAAATAAAGAAGGTTTAATTTATAAATGAAATTCTCTTTTCTGTAGTACTGCACCACGATTTTTAAGTCAGGTCAAACTGTAATTTTGTGAGGGATGAAGTAAGTTGTTCGTTTTGCAGTATGTGAACATGCCAGAGATTTTCCTGTCCAGTCTGTTAAGGAGTACAGACTGTTGATAATTAAATAAAGAGATTTTGCTGCGCCAAATTATAGCATCCTGATAGCGGAGAGTAGCCTGGAGCTGAATCACGAATTCTAGAACCAGTCTTTACTTTTATCTAGATGCGAGTCCTTTCTCCAGACCCTGAATGTCGAGACAACATCGGCGACATAGCCCATTTTTACACGGTTTTAGGTTCAGAATCTGGATCAACGCTTTTCGGTGTCTGTGTGTTGGCTGATATAAATACTATTTACTTCTTGTGTGTGGAACTTTTGGATTGGGAAGGGATTATTTTTATTATTTTTATTTTTTATTTGTAATATTATTTATTGTGTTTAAACTTTTATAATTGGCTTTCGAAATTTTTTATTTCCCTATTCCTTACTACAATGACACATTGTTGTTCGTGTATTCAGCGTCCACATTCACTTTTCAAAAGTCTAGTTATTATAAGTGATTGTTAATCGTTGACCGTTTGATGTAAAGGACAATGGAATTCCTCGTTTGTGTCTTAAAATCCTGACGACTAATCTGAATGGCTATTGTTAAAGGTTGTTTTTGTTTGAAGTTGAATCATTGTAGAAGTATGGTTGGCCCATTGACATAACTGACATTTGTTCGCTCTTTGTTCACTTGGTATGCAGGAAAGGATAAAAGTGAAAGACTGTGTTGCGCGTGATATTTCGATTTTATAAAGGTATGAAATTTGTCATTTGGCATCCGGTCAGAAATAATGTCTGTGAAAGTAACAGAACTCAATGCAAGACGTGTTTGGTTTATTGAGTACATATTCAGTCTTGTCATCGGAAAAAGTAAATTTCATTTTAGTTATTTTCTCATCCCATTAAATCGTATTCATTGAGATATTAAGAGCACATTTAAATTTTGTTAATCCTGCTGTTCGATATAGTTATGTCAGTAACTTGAAGAAGCATAACTGACTCCAAAAATTTATTATTAATTTTTATTTTAAGATAATCTCATATATCATAATTCGAAGTTATAACCATTGCATTTGAACCAGTGTTGTTACACAACCTGTGAACAATCAATCAATCATTCAATAAAATTTTAACACTACGGACAACCATATGGTTGGGGGTTAGTCATGGTTACTGTTGAATCGGAATTTAAAAAGATGACGTCTTTCATTGGATCGTTAATTAAAAGGTCTGTAGAAACTCACGTATTGAAACAGGCATATTTCATAATTAATTTATCTCATTGGCTAAATAGAGCCTACATGAATACAGCCCAATTAATCGCCAGTCACCACTTCACAATCAGTTTGTTCTGTATCATTAATTAATCTGTTGTGTCCCACCTGTTTGCCTTAAATTCTTATCAGTTCGAGCTGTCGGAATTAAAATGGCAGCAGAGTGACTTTTGAAAATAAATGATTATGTGACATTTCAAAGAAGCGATCACGGTCGTTTATGAAAACATTGGCCAATACCTTTTGATACTTATGTTCAAAATTCTCTTTCACTCTGGCTGAACAGATTATCAGAACATTAGTTTAGCTACTGACAACATAATCAGATGCCAGATTCGAATCCCGGACTGGACATTGACTATTATGATTGATATTCATGATTCTACTTAGTCTCTCCAAAATAATTTCGTGACAATATCGATTTCGTTATATTTTCAAATTAATGACACGTAATTATCCTTTCATTTAATTTAACTGTATTATTGTATATCGATTTAATGACCAGTCTGTTTTATTTGGCCTCAGTGTAATGTTAAAACATGGCTCGGAAACACTGCTTTATTCGCTGCAAATACTAATGCATTGTAGTTCACGTTTTCTGTTATAAGTTAACGACAAAGAAACCACTTCATTATTAGACTGAATACTTAATTAAATTTGTGAAATTTCAAATCTCGTAATTAAATTACTCATTGAACTATATGCATAAAAGACGTATAAAATCATCGATGACAGAAGCTTTGTACTGTGTTGAGCGTAAGAGATTTTGCTTTGAAGTACTAGCCATCCTGGTCTGGACTCTATTGTTGTTTCAAGACTTCCTGTAACTTTTTGTGGTTTTCCATCGATACAAATTACGCTATTAAGTTGTGTTGGATAATTACATTGATTTTCTCTTATTCACGAAGTAACACCTTCATTCGTTACAACATTCGGCATAATTCCAACAACAGTTTTTTTCGTTTGGCAGTTTAAAGCAATCGATACTATCATGTATCTCCAAGATTCATTTTAATAATATCTTCCTATCTGTATCTACATCTCATAAATGTCTTCTCTATTATTTTTCTTTGCTTTTGATTTTTTTAATATTATCGTTTCTTTTCCCCATATGTCCTACGTGGCCTATTAGTCTCATCATTTTGATGTAATCACTATATGAAAAAATAGTTCTAATTGGCGGGTCCCAAACATCGCAACGCACGAAAGTAAACAAAAATTTACAAGCATTGTCACTTTTATGAAATTAAGGGATGTAATGTTACGCGTTATTTTGCAAGGATACGAAGCTAATCGTCTGCCTATGATAGACCAAAATCTATTAATGTTTTTGAAAACGAATTAATCAAGATGACATTTGGGTTTTAAAAGAGATGTGGAAGAAAATTACATAATGATCTTCATAATTTACAGGTTTTGCCAAATATTATTAAGGTGGTTAAGTTAAGGAAGGTGAGATGGGTAGGGCGTGTAGAACACATGAGGAAAATGGGAATGCTTTCACAAAATTTTCGAAAAATCTCCAATGAGAAATATCGATTTTAAAATCGCGACGTAAATATCTATGATAATATCATAGCGGTTCTTATAGAAACAGGCTGTAAGTTTGAGGAATTTATTTATCTCTAGACGTGGACCGGAGGTAGGTTGTTGTGAACGTGGTAATGGAACTTTGGTTCCATAAATGACAGGGATTTTTTTTAATTCTCGTTTAAGATTCTGTTCCACGGAGTTATTTTTAGAACAGAAGTATTCGTAACTACGTAGAAGCATATTAGAAACACCAGGGTGTAATAGAATGATTGTCAACTACTCGTCGCTTCTCTGAATGATTTTACTGACGTCACGGTACATCAACAACAGTTCCTATTCGAGAAAACATTTTTATGTACTAGTAAACATTTTATGTCCTACTAAAGTTCCCTGTAGGTTTCCAAGCGTTAGAAATTTTACGAACGTTTCTGAACGTACGAATGTTTGTTTTGTAATTACCTTGACGTAGGATTGTAATTTATTTTAATACTCTGAAAGCTTGAACCCTTGTTATCATGTCTTTCCAGAGAAGTGTAATAATTTTTCCTTGCCCAATGAACTTTTTAGATCATCATCAGAATATGATTTTGTATTTATGGAACAGACATTTTGGTATAAAATGTGTGTGCATTTGTTTAACGATGCTGTGAGCTCGCGGTTTATGACAGATGAAAATGTGCTCTCGAAAGAATGTTTTATAATCGCATTTCTAACTCAAATTTGTTAAAGTTGTTTATGTTTTGCTGTTCATATTTTAAAGACAACAGAATGCCATAGTTATCACACACGATATGTAAACACGTAGCTGTAAACATACGTTTGTTGGCTTTTAGTTGTATACCGGTGTTTCAGATAAATATATTGCCTCCATCTTCAGGGATTTAAGAAAGGAGGGTTAGGAAGTTGAATATTTGTTTAGGGTTATAATAATGACCACATTAGCTGACAACAACCCTGAAGACCATTATATATACTCGCCTTGCCGTAAAAGTCTCAAATCTTACAATGGTTTATCTACTACTGAGATTATGTAGCGAGACGTGGTGGGTGATATAAGTAGCAAGGGTTGTTATAAAGTGTTTCATTGAAATTGTTGAAGGAACTGTCGTAATATTTGTCCGTAGGGGCTGCAATTTAATGTTAGCAACGACGTGAAAGCTAGTTTTCTAGCGATGGGCCATCATTCTTATGTCCCTTGAGTGAGTATTACTTTACAAAGGCAGTTGTAAGTATTTTATGTATTCTTTGAAGTTTTTAGGACGTTGAAAAATGCATTTGTAATTAATGAGGTCAGGTGAGGGAGACATAATACATGGCTTGAAAAATATACTATCTTTGTTAGCCTAGATTTTATGCTGAGATATTTATATGTGCTGCGCAAGTTATGATTTTTTTAGTGTCCATATTTCAGTCGATTTGTTATTAAAGACGCTATTAACATTTGCAGACTTCGCAAAGGCGGGAAGTATAGAGTAGGTATGTCGCGTTGGGATTAATTTTTGTCTGCGGTTGTATCAGTTCGCTCTCAGGATTGATTCGCATGTGTTTCGTTATGATTTTCGATTCTTTTTACTTGATCCCGTCGATTGAATCTCCAAATCGAAATATTTGCTAAACTGAATAAGGATATAATTTTTCTTTCCTGTATATCTTTATTTCACAATTTCTTTAATTTCTTCTGTGAATGCTGTGATGGCACGTACGGTGATGAAAGAGGGAGGTGGCAGAAGCCAAAAGAGTGTTTTCTTCTCTATTACATGATTCAGGGGAGATATTTGTGACGAACCGTGTGAAGAAGAAGACGGGGATAATGATAAAGGAGGCAAAGAAAAAGACTATGATATTGTTGATGAGGGGAGGGTAAGGGTAAGTTAAGATAATGTTGAAGAGGGAGGAAGAGAATGCGATGATAATGATGAAGAGGGAGGAAGAGAATGCGACGTTGAAGAATGTGATGATAAAGGTGAAGAGAGAGAAGAAGCATATGACGACAAAGATGAGGGAGAACAATGCGATGATAATGCTACAGAGGGAGAAGAGATGTTGATGAAAACGCAGAGGATAAGGGTATGATGACGAACACAGATCAGAAGAATACGATAATGATGGAGGATGAGACGAAGACGGTGATGTTGCAGATGAGGAAGAGAATATGTCGATAGTGATGAGGGTGGACAAAGGGGAGAGAATAAGACGATGGACGTAATTACGGTGTTTAGTTTCGGAAGGTGAAGATAATTATGTTGCTGGTATCTTAACTGCAGTCCTTAATGCCAATGATTCTCTTGGCGCTCTTGACGAGGAGCGAAATGGAGCAGTAGAGATTTCCTGTCGTGCGTGCGTCTTCCACCATGCAGGATGTGATGATGGAAGTTGCCGACTCAGATTATCGCGAGGCGAGGAGGAGAAGGCGAACATCAGAGGTCACATGGCGACGTAACTACCCACCTCATCCTTTACGATCATGCCTGCATCGTCGTAGAGCCTCTGCTTACCTGAGATACCGGTCCTGTCCCGTTTACGCACTGAAGTGTACAAAGTACATAGTTGCTACACACGCCAGAGAATTGCCATATGCTTGAAAAAGAAATCTGCAACTTAAATTCCGAAGCTTAGTGGCTAAGACTTGTTTAACAGTGATTACTTAGGCCTGGAACTGGAAGGCAACCTCTCGTTTTGCGTAATCGGCAAAACTGATTCGTATTCGGGGAAAAAGCAGATCTGACCCGGGATCCAGAAACCCGGTAACTTGAATGAGTCATCGTGGTATTCCTCAGTCCATCCCTCCATTTAAATTCTTGTAATTTTCTTAAAATAGGCCATGGTTATGGCCTATTTTAAGAAAATTACAAGAATTTTAAGAAAATTTCCAATATATCAACGACAATACTAAATTTTCCTTTATATAGAAACCAGAGTTTTATTGTCCCGTTTACAATAATTCATACTGCACCGTAACAGATGAAGACTGGGGTTCGATTCTTGTAAATGGTAGGGACTTTTTCTCTTCGGCGTCATGTGCAGACCGGATTTAGACCTCAGTCAGGTTCCTGTGCATGAGTACGTGCGATTCTAACTCACGGGTAAAGCTGCTGGAGTGAGAAACTAATCAATCACTAAGAATCAATGAAATTATAGGTCTACCTCCAATTCGTCATTCGTCTTCATGGCTGGGTGCTTTAACGCACTTGTCTGACCTCTGCCGCCATTATAGGGGTCGTCGAATTGCTTGGCGCGCTTCTTTTAAAACACTTAAGTCCGTTTGCCATTTCTGAAGTGACTTAAGTAGGACTTATATATAATTATTTTCGTAGAAACCTTAACTATGAAAATTCGCTGTTTCGTGCTAAGTACACGTTCATGGTTCTGCTTAATGTAGAAGGAAGAGAATAGGGGGAAAGTGGGAGAATTAATTAGGAGAAAAAGATAAGTAAATAAAGAGGAGAAGGGTGGAAAGAAAGCTATGCTGTACTGGCAGAATTAGTTGTTTTATGCAGTAGAGATGTACAGTGCCTTTCGCAGGGTAAAATTGCTTATTATCAGGGCCCCTCTGTTTATCTTCTGTAGTTGGAGTTCATAACTTATGAGGCCTGATATTTAGCCCTCCAGGACTCGTCTATTTTTCTCATAAAATACAGAAGTTAGAGTCTTCGAGAATTTTCATCGAATTTTGTTGGTTGTCGGGCGTGGAAAATATGGTGTAACATCAAAAATAATTTATTTTGTTGACGATGAATGATGTGACATTATTGGAAATTGACACTCGAAGTTTATACTTATATTACGAACACATTCGTTGAGTAGTACTGAGATAGGAGTCAACTGTAAAATGCGCTGTGCCAATAGCGACTGTCTTTATGTATGATTCTACGTAGAACTTCTTCACTGATTACCGTGTAATAGGAGCATTGCCTCCATGTTTATCGCCCTGAAGATGGTGGCAATATGTAACTTCGAAACGTCGGTCAACTTCTACGAGACTAAGCGTCAAAGTATCTTGAATTATTAATGGTCTTCCCAGAACTTCTTGTTTGTCTGATCTATGCTCTTATATTAAACTGTTTACTAATCCATTAAGTGTGTTTAAAACTAATATGAACCTTGACTTACTCGTATATGAAGGGTGATGTTTGATTCAGGTGGCGAAGGACAGAAATCACGAAGGTGATATTGGATTGTTCTGGCACTGTTTTTTTTTACAGCGGCTTCCAATTAGAGAATTGGGAAATCGCTGTAGGGTCGAAGTAGTGTCTGAGTTCGAAGTGTTCTATAAGGGAGTTCTGCTCCATTTCCTTTCCTAATAGGCTGATCCTGGGATTAGGAACTCCTTTTCTCTCCCCACGTGGGAGGGGGGGGGGCAGATCGCTTCAGCTAACCCGCCCTCGTACTAGGATGTTATGACACCCTGAATGAGGCTTAAGGCAGACATGTGAGAGGCTGGCGAATGGAGAAAGGAGGGCCATGGAAACCATCTGCCAAGATTCTGCAGAAGAAAGACTTGAAACTGCTATAAAACAAGCCTCACGTTACGGAAAGAATATGATCATCTCTGTCTTTATTTTTGACAGTGAACGCATTTTTGAATCCCGCGTATTGGAATATTAATGCACTATGTTTGATGTTATGTCAGAGTTACAGGTTATTCAAGTGATAATGAGTCAGACTTCTGTTATAGACTTAACTGAACCCAGCATTGCCTTTAGGATTGTCGTTGTATTTTCTGTTTCCCCAGGTGAAATTTGTCGCAGTATCTTCAAATACGTCATGGCTATCTCCTTTTAAATCCTTATCTACTAAAGTTTCATGATCATACTCGGATTTCATAGTGAAACATCGTCGTTATATAAAAATAAAAATTAATCGATATTCCTACTACTATTCGATACCAATGACAATACATCGATACATGGAATGCTTTCTAATATTTCTGTAGTTGTAAATATGAGATTTGAGATTCGTATGACGTTAAAAATTTCGCTGGTTTTCTTCTGGGTAGTAATAACACGTGGACTTGTAGGTAGGTACCAGCGTTTCGGATGAATTATTGCTTTCAGCTTTAGAGCTTTAGTGTATACCTTATGTCTAGTACGACGTGGTATCATCCAAGGTTGATAATTTTACAAAAAAATTACAGCTACAATACATCGTTGAATATTGCTTTCTTCATCAGAATACTTCAGCCCTGAAGATGGAAGTATTATGTATATTTGAAACCCTGGAATCTACCTACTAGTCCACACGGCGTCGCAATCCACAACATCGGCATCTTCACCGCCATGAGAATTTCAAATTTGACTGTTCTAGATTACTAATCGACCGTAAACTGCATACCTGTTGGATAATTATTTAAAATATTCATAAAACCTGAATGACAGATTCATCCAGAAACTCTGTCAAACACGTAACCAAAACAGAGTTTGGGGCTTGTGAGTTATGAGGTGTTATGGCTGAAGGCATGTGCGTCATGTGACATATGACGTAATTCCAGAGATTTTGCGAACCATATACCTTGCCCCTATACCGGGAAATGCAGTTTTTTCACACTATTTTTCTTCAGATTTTGAATTTTGAATGCTCCTAGCTGATGTAGAAAATACTCTCACTATATAATCATCATAAGCGTAGGTATAATATAGCAGGCGATGTAAAAACATGAGAATATCTCTTCAACATAAGATAACTAGGGGTACATATATTCTTATTTACAACGAGAGAAGTCATATCTAATGTGCATATTTTCGAATATTATCACTAAAATGCTTGAACATAATTTTATACAGATCTTAACATTATATTCGAAACCGACCAATAAATGCAGTGTTATTTTACGATATATGTTAAAATGTATCACCCGGTTAATTTTAAAGAACGAATATTAATAAAATATGCAGTTAGTTGTCATACGCCTTTAATATTCAGTTGTAAAAATCATGTTTCCCTAATGTGTTTTTAGGTAATGTAAATCGTTGAAATAACTTGATTTTTCTCTGTGGTACCGTGCTGGGCTTGGTTGAAAATCGAATGTTAATCAAGTGAATTTTTGTCGCCTTCTACAGCCACCATGTTCTTTTGTATGATACAGAAGTTATGTATTTTTCTAGAATTGAATTGTTAAATATTAAATATTTAGTCAAGCTTCATGGGATTAAGCTAATATTTTGATCACCCTGTGATCGATCCCCATTTGTACCACTTCAAATATAAAATAATATCAAATCTGTCAGTGTAATTGGATCTAATCACTTGTAACGTGAGTAGACCGATACGTTTTCCGAATCAAAAGTACTTCAGACAATGGTCAATATCCAACGCGGTATCTTTATAATAATGCAGTAATTGTCATGGATCGTTATAAAACCAATTTAACTTTATTTCATAAACAATTTCATATGCAGTTAAAAGTGTATGTTTACAAATTGATAGACAACGGAATTCTAACGCTGAAAATACCTTACAAATGAGAAATAGCCTCTTCATAAAATGGTGGGCTCGAATTGAAAACTTTATTAAAACTTTAGACCCCCCTCTCAAGCGTATACATACATTTACCAGAAGGAATTCAGTTACGTAAACCTCAAATGTAGATAATGATCGAAACATTCTTTGTTTTCAAATTCCAGGTTTTGTGCTCAACATTTAAAACTTGCATGCAAGTGAAATACACAACCATTACATTATCTTTAGTTATTGTTTACCTTTTTGGCAATATTTTTCGGCAAATGTTCGCTACCATCAGACCATTACACATTACATGACATTAATTGCTCCAATTAATGCCTTTTCTCTGTACTTATAGCTCGTTCTTAACTGCGCCTTGTGTGGTTTTGGTCTTTTGAAACAAAACATTACATAAAACACCATTTAAACATCGCTGACATTTGTAATATAAAACATTAAGACCCTATTAAGCTATAAGATCTTTAAAATATTTTATACAGGAAGATACAAAGTAGACGCAGTTTAAGAATATTTTGGAGGTCTTGTGATAGGCGGACGCCCATTCCAAGATATCCTTCCAAATGTCGAAGAATTTTCTAAAATCTTATAGAAAAATTCACCATTAGAGTCCGAGGCTTCTAGTGGGCTGGGAAACCTGAAACAAACAAAAAGCAGAGTGCCATACAAGGTGTATTCACCTCATTGGTAGGTTAGGCCCAGTCGGCTGAGGTTACGATGTGTTAGGTTAGGTTAGGTTAGATTATGATATGATCAGTTTTGTTTGGTGTTGTTAAGATAAGACGGGATCAGACAGATTCGGATTTGCGTGAATATGACTTGACTAATTTGGACGAAGTTAGGCCGTTGTGGTTGGGTTTGTTGTGTTGGTATTGCTTCTTTATTCCAGGATTTTGTGCCGTATTTTGTCCTCCGTTTCCCGAAAGGTTTATATCTTGTCCTGACATTTGTCTCGCCTTTGTCCTGGATTTTGATTTATCTACGCGATGTTGCAAACTAGAAGAACAGTATCCAAAACTAAACTTTTTATTCTTTTCGCAGCGGACGTGCCAACGATGAGATACTTTTGATAATATCATAACTAACTAACTTGATGGCTTACCGAACCCGAAGGTTCATCACCGAATTAACCAAAGCCCTCCACCGGATCCTGTCCTGGGCCAACAAAATCCAGTTTCCTTCTACTCCTATCTCCCATAGATCCCGCCTGACATTATCCTCCCATCTACGTCTAGGTCTCCCCAGCGGTCTCTTCCCTTCAGGTTTCCCAACCAGTACCCGGTGCACACCTCTTGTCCCATCCATGCGCGCTACATGCCCAGCCCATCTTATTCTTCTCGACTTAATCACCCTGACAATACTGGGGGAGGATTTGATAATATCATAGTATTGTAATTTTCGTATAAAGTCTTGTTTATTTAACTTGAATTTTCGCGTTAGTTACGCTCATGTGATGTGCGGAAATGCATCGTATTGTGTTGCGGATTTGTGCAAACCACTTTGCATGCGTATTATATAACCCCTTCTTCGCTACGTGACCTTTAGTATGTTAGTAATGAAATAAAGCTGGCTTGGCACACTAACAGTATTATTACTCAGAGCACCACGTTCCATAATTAAACATCACACACGCTTCCGTAATCTCAGGAATTATTTTTAAAAGGAAAAGCAAAATATAATTAATTCCGCATTTATGAACGCACTCAGAACCCGAGAGAACTTCACAGTTTTAAACTTCTGCTACAGTTTCACGATTTAGTAACATTGTTTTCGTGGAGTGTTACTGAAGTGAACGCGTCCCTTGTGTTTATTCTATGCTAGTGAATATCAAACTGTGGTTCGCGAAGGTAATAGAAGTTTGTAACATAGTTCCTGATTCCCAAACTTTATGGTCAAGGATTTTATAGAAGTAAGCCCAGGGTTGGGCCAGCTACGACTACAATATATACCTATTTAATATTATCTTCACAGAAATTCACAAAAAAAATTGTTACTGTTATTATTGTCAGTATATAAAATATATTCTTCTTAATACAGATAGTAGGCATTATATCGGTACGTTTTCAGTGTCTAACAAATGTTTCGGTCTTCTCTAACGTTAAATGCATCAATATCTGAGATACATTATCATATTCTAAATTATGTATTAGATTGTAATAGGTAAAGACAGACCAATTTAATTTAAGGTATCAGAAAATGTATTATAGAGAACATTTTAAAACAAATTTTCCACCATCACCACAAATAAATTACAGCAGCCGATTATATCAGTTACGATGATTGGATTGTTCATTTAAGTGTATACAGGACACATTGACCATCCATTTAAGATCAGATAAAAAAGGGGATACTCCCAGCATTGAATATATTAAACACACGTATAAAAAGGTTATTGAACACCTCGAGTACCATAAAATGAGCAAAATAAGGGAAATACCTGAGTTAGAAAAATACGGCATGTATCCGATCAGCAAAATATAACTTACAAACGAACGATACAGATTTTGGAACTAATAAAACGATATCCAAATACTGAGTTAATATCTATCTAGAAGCGCCTACACAAATGAAATATGAAAAATAACGTATCACGATGAACACAGTTACACAAGCTTTGAAGAGTCCGATAAATCAACACAACAAGAAAGTATAATAAACGTTAGTAACATGTATCCGAGCCGAGAATGGAACCCAGAACCTCTCGAAACATGAGCACTAATCCGTGTTCTTGTAGCCGAGCTTTCGAAATGCGTTATATTAAAATAAAACCACAACGAAATATAAAGATGGACAAAGCCTTTTGTAGTCTCATGTAGTAGATGAATGGCTGAATATGTAATACGTTTGTTTATTAAGCGGTACCTTTGTGTTTATGCACATGTTCTGATGTTAAGTCCGAATAGCTTCAAGGTGTACATCCAGAGGTCGCTTTGTATTTGCGTCCTTTTGTAAAGGACATACGACACGGAAGAGAGAATTAAATGAACAGACAGGTATTCCTAGTATAGACCTTAAACAGTTACAACTTGAAGAACAATGAATTTTCATTATAAAGTTCAGTTGAATACAGAGAAACGATTTTAAAAGGCAGTAGAAATATGAAGTAGAACAATTCACTTTGACGTGTATATGTAATCTGGCTGACCACTAGTGTTAGGTACGAGGCATACCTACCGCAACTGAAATTGAGTCCAAGTGTCGATATCGAGTTTAAATTATGTCGAACTGCATGACTGTGGGGGTTGGTAAGGGGTAGGGGGATGTTATGAGTTAAGGGTTCCTGCGTTTGATTGATATTGTGATCGCTGGCTGTTGCCTGCAGTACACCATTACACACGTGCAAGCCAATTTAATCGGTAACCCAGTATCAGGTAGACTGGATACTATGTTAGAGCATTATGAATTCCAACCGACGTATACACACGTAATGCTAGCATCGATTTCGATCCCATACAAGTCTGGTATGTTCTATGTCGTGGTATTTGATCAGTCCCCCACCCCCACCCACGGATCTAAATTCGTTTTTTTTAACGTAACGATTCGTGTGTATGTTTAAACGTATATTCCCAATTTTGTATGAGTTATTGGCCTCAATATTAATCAGTGCATGGTCATGATCTGTTGATACATATCACAGATCTCAGCAGTTTCAATAGTAAAACTTAAATTGACTGAAGCACACTTCAAGTTCTCTCTTTTACTCATAACAGAAATTAACCCTCGGTAACATTATTAACCCCTGAAGCACGAAGTTTAACTAGATAAATTCCGTCCTTATTTCGAATAAAATACAACATGTCTTTATTACAAAGTCCATATGAAATAATCGCTGTTTAATGTGAAAATAATACTAAATCATTTAATACAAACTGTGGGTAAAATGAAGTTATTGAAGTTCATATATGTGGTAAATATAATTACCACTGGAGTTTGAAGTGTTCGCCAAGCGGAACAAATATTGAAATTTTAGTAACATAAAATATTTTCTTATGAACTTAATTTGTAATAAAGTAAAAAAAAAAAAACCAATTATTTTATGACTATGGCCATACTGACATATTTTTTCCACAATTATGTATTCAAACTCTTATTAATGAGCTGCATCTTTCTGCCCCTTCGTCCTTTTCGTATTTCAGTTATGGATAAAAATGTTGTTAATGAAAGTTTGTTGAATCAATGTCGTTAAATGTAACCCCATCTCTGTAACGTCATTTTATCAACGGTACCAATATGGCTACTGTGCAAACTTGTGACGTCATAAAAGTAGAAGGGCCATTCATGTGATGTTACCATAAGCTCAATTTATATTGTTTTATTATTATTTAAGAGTGGAAAATTTAAACATGGAAATTTCGCGAAATGGTTGGTTAATAAACAGTTGATATGGAAAATTATTTCTGAATTTTTAAACATGACTAAAGGCATTCTTAACTATAGAAATGTATTGAGAATCATACACTTTTCCTTGCCAACAAAGGTCACATTACTTTGAATTTTTAAGGTCTTAATCATAGTGTAAACACGAAGATTTATTTTTTCCCGAAATAATTAACCGTTTCTGTGCTACGCACGAGATTTTGCGCTTAGGAGCAAATGAAGGGAACACATCCCCTCATTTCTCAACTTCTAAAAGTAAATATTCTTGGCTTTTGAACAGTTAAAATTGTTGTTATGGAAATATTCTAACCTAATGATTTATAATTAAAGAACCAGTATTCGTTGCATTTATTGGTATAGCAAATATCATTGTCTCTTCATACGTCTTGTTATATAACGTACTTCTTATTAAATTTGATGTAAAACAACTATTTATTTCGATATGTTGACACAATGATTATAACCTGTAATTTTTATCAACACATTAATAAAATATTCTCCTAAAGTTGTTGACAATTATTGTTTCATCACGCGTTATGTTAAAAATTTTGGCAGTTTTTAACCTGTCTGATGCTTTATGTAGTATTATAGCTTAATATCGTCTGGAATATTGTTCTAAACTTTTTTTCCTATATTTGTGTGTGAACCATTTTAAAATTCGCAACTTGTAGTTTTCGTTTCAACCATCTAGAACACAGTTACTGCTAGTGGAGAAACCGGAAGCCATTTTGTTCAAACTATGTCATTAGCCTGCAGGAAAGTATGTGACGTTGTGACTTGCGTAAATTATTACCTGAAATCAATCTCAGCCATTTTGCACGTGCCTTATAGATGCTCTCTTATGATGGATTATTGTACGTATTTTGCTTCAAGCACAAACTGCTGAACAGTGTTTTAGTATATGCCAAGAATTCAAAGCCTGTTGAATATTTATTATAATTACATTCTCTGATAAACAGTGATATACTTGTAGAGGTAACAGTGATATGCGTATTTTATCACGAACAGAATCTGTGGCTTATTTTATAAAAAAAATAACATTTTATTTTAGGTTTGTTATTTTATATGACGGATCCTTGTTTCGGGCATGTTTCATATATGACATTTCGGCAGTTGGTTTTATTCTATGTCTTGTTAGGATTTGTTTTTATTATATAAACAGATAATGTATGTCCACTGACAGAGTTAAACGCAGCTGACATTTTCTGGCTCCCCGCAATGACTGAATGACTCACCGCCATGCATAAGATTTTCCCGATAACAGTAAAGTATCACTCAATAAAAATAATAAAATCAACAGACTTATATTATAAGAGATGTTGACAATTATGTACACATTCTCTTTATCATTTAAATAGTTCTGAAATTCACCTAAAAAGTCTTTTTGAGGAACTTCTAATCATTTCTCTTTGCATGTTATCCGTTTAACTCTTCTTATTCTGATGAAAATGTTCAAGGTACAGAATTTTAATAGTTCCGGGTTCGATAATAATGTGCCAGTATCCTTAAAACGAATTACTTGAATACAGGTGTAGAATTAGCTCCCGAAACGTCATGTATATCAAAATACCTAAAGCGTTTAAAAATGTCCCAACATAAAATTTCTTTAATGAATCAACCATCTATGTTGGGGATGCTAAAATTTGACGAAAGTTTGAATGTGTAATTTTAAAATGACTGCTCAATTATATGGCTGATCGCTGAAATTAGAACAGACCTTGTCGGAAGGCACATTATTTGGAGATCGACAAATTTGCCACGTGTCCTGGTATCTGATATTTGATTCCAGAGGAAACCAAATCTGTTGCGGAGAACAATGCACAGACTGAATTACGTAATAGGCTTTTAACCTGTGACACGATGGTGACATTAGCCAGTCAGTCAGACCAATATTGAGCTCCCGAACAGATCCAAGAGGGTGTGGAAAGGGCTCAAGAGGGTAGTTAGGAGATTGGTATTTACTTTGTGCCATGAACTGGGCTAATGGGTCCTAGGGGCGGATTTGAGTGTTTAAAGGGCACAAAATGGTTCGTTCATGCTTCTGGTATTATAACTGGCTTGATTGACATCTGGTGTCTGAAGAGATCTACCTTAATGACTGACAGCAGTGACATTGTGAAACAGTTTGTACTGATCTGCCTCTTGGCTTCACGAATGCAGTGTCGTGTGTTCTGGATTTAGACTTGTCATGTGTGTGTCTGAGGAACAAACATTTGGAACTAACCACGGCAAACACAGACCCGAGAAATCTTAAACATCATATTAAATTCAGAGACAGAACAAGGCTATTGAATAAGCCGTGGTGGTATTGGTGATGAACACGTTATTGTTCTATGGGGTGTCCGAAAAGTCTGGAACCAGAACAAAGTTTTTGTTTTAGGACACGCCTAATGTCTTTAATAGCAGAAGAACGTATTTAAATTATTTTTGTATAGATATAATGGCAGGACTTACAATCAAGTAGCTGATAAATGTAATAACAGTTATCCAAGAAAATGTCCCAATATACATACAGCGGTTTGGAAAATTTTTGAAGTTCAAAGAAACTTCTGGAAAACGACCACTGGGCAGACCGAAAATGAGATGGGAGGATAATATCGTGGTGGATCTTAGGGAGGTGGACTGTGAGGATGGTTTATGGGTGGAGTAAGTTCAGGATCGTGTCCGGTGGCGGGCTTTGGTGTTGGACCTGCGGGTTGTGCTACCAGGGAGTTTGGTAGTTATTTAAAGAAAGTTGATGTTTCAGACACACAAAGTTCTGGTAATCCTACAGCCTCAAAATAAATACGTAAAATTTTTATAGCGAATGTGTGTAATAGTCATGAGAAGTCAGTAAGGCACCGAATTGAAGAAAACTGCTAAGTCATGAACTCAGATTTGTCAAGAGGAATTCAAAGGAGTAAATTTAGTCTGTAAACGTGCTTTCAGATAAGCGAATAATATTAAAATTGATTTTATAGAAACGGGGTATGAATTGTATTAAACTACTTCAGGACAGCTCAACTAACGGGGTTTTGTGAACACGGTAATGAACATTCGGGTTCTATAAAAGGTGGGGAAATAATTATGGGCCTTACTACGTTTTCCATAGTTAGATTATTTGTTACTTGCCAAAAATGTCTTTCCTCAAAGTAAGAAACACTAAAGCTGACGGACAGAAAAAGAGCATTTGTTCAGTTTTTGTCCTGAGCTGATTATAATGTACGTACCATAACCCGCGTCAACAATTAGTATACATCTTTACTTTTGATTTGAATTTTTCTGACATTGTTGATTTTATCTCTATATATACACACAGCGACAGTGGTTTCCATACAGCCGAACCATTTGGTTAGTTTACCGAATATTAATGTATAAAATAACAATTAATTCAGCTTGTTATAGTATAATCTGATACAAGCTCGCTTACTTTCGTTTCATTGTTTTGTCAGCTGCAACGGGGGACAGGTAGACACTTTCGCAAATCCTCTGTAATTTGTGCTGGAAATTGACTCACTGTTGTGTTGGTCAGTCGGTTAGTTAGGGTCTCTGTTGAAATACGATTAAACCCGTCATGGCGATTGTAAACGCATACCATGTAGCCCTAATGCGAACCGTGAGATTTCACAGGTGTGTCGTAGTCATAAAAGATCGTGTAAATGTATTTGTGAAAATAATTGAATCACTGGTTCACCTTAGCTGTCAATCTCTGAAATAATTGCGTGATTAATTATAATACAGTGTGATAGGCATTAGAAGGATTTTGTATATTTCTGGACTGACCCAAAAAGATTTTTCTCTGATTGTCTTATTGATTGATTCACAAACCGATAAAGGGGCAGGGAGTTTTTTACGGATGAATGTTTCTGCGTTGCAATCTGTAAATTTGTTATTTTTCATCAAAATTTTAAAATTTAAAGGTTTGGAACTCTGTTTACGATACGCCGGCAGATGCATCCGTCCTTCAAACACACTTAATCTGGTCCACACCGTCGGGTTAAATTTCTTTCGTCTGTTCTCAGGTGGCTATGGGATTTCTGTTGTGTTACGCCGCGTAGTATCAAAAAATTGACCAACGTCTCAGACATACTTACTGCTTCCTTTATCAGGGTTGTGAGTGATGGAACGTCGGCCGATTTCTACGAAACTACGCGGCATAACAGACCAAAACATGTTCATAGTCGCCACCGTGAGAACCTGACGACGTTGTGTCGACTTTTCTTGTTCCCATGTGCCTCTACGTCACTGCAGGGAGTTTGCGTTAGCAGGACTCAAAAAAGTAACTTGACTGTAGGAAATTTGAGATTTTCACGGAGGTAATAATGATAATGCCATTCTTCTGAGTTTTGGCGCCATGTGGACTGGTCGGTAGATACGAAAGTTTCGGAGAAATGCACTGTTTTCATCTTCAGGGCCGAAGTGACTTTACTGCGCGTGTTATGACCAGATTTTTGCACGTTAAACGGATTCTGAGGAATGTGATAAAAAGTTTAATTGACCCATATTAACCAATTGGCATTTAATGTGTGTGGAATGTCAATACAATTTTATTAAATTTTGTTGAGTAATTTCTTAGCTAAATCATGTGGACCGACAGATATATCTTATGGATGACCAATATTAGATTTGATCAAAATTCGATGACTAATTTATTAAAATTATTAAGACTTTTATATATTGCAAATAAAGCTCTGTGGACTTAATCTTGTTGAGTTGTTATTCGTTGTCGTTCTATAAGATGAGATCAAAGCGAAGTACGCTGTAAATTTCGACCAGCTTTTGAATACGCATTTGGAATACACTGACCTGTAAATTTATTCCCTACTTTTAATTAGAATAAGTGGCTGTATGTGGTAAGGCCTCAATACTTTTTCTCTTAGAAGTGGGAACATGTTTTTCCTCTGCTGAACAGAAATGTATCAGCGTCTTGTAAAAATTGCTATTCCAAGAGCTTGAGTAATTCGGAGTCCGGGGTTCGAGGATAGTTGGAGACAATAATGGTCTTACTCTCATTAAGTATATACACAGTGGTTTAAAATTGTGGCCGCGCTCCAGAATTTTATTCTGGAGTTATCTGGTTTGAATCCCAATATTGCGAACGTCTGCCCTCATCTGTTATTCTGTTGGTTTTAAATCATTGGGCAAATGACAGAACGGTATATTGAAGTAGTCCATGGCGACCTAAAATCACCATTACAGACCATACACGGAGATTCAAGAGTGCTTGTTCACCCACTAGGTGGCTCTCATAACTTAACCCTTTAAGACCCAGTGGTAACTATATGTACCACCTGCTTCACACAGTTAATAACTCTGCGTTTTGTATGTATGGGTTTCGGATTGTTCTCAGTGTAATCAGGGATTATTTCCTTAAACAACGTCAACCAGTTGTCATTTGTAATGGTGAAGTGGTGTGTTTTCTTCGCGGTACGGACTGATTTATTAAATAATATTTAGACGAGCTTCGGCTTAAAAGGGTTAATTAAGATGTCTTCTTGCTTGAAACTTTCGCGGCGGAAAACAGTGATAAAATCCTCACGGGCGACCACCCTCGTCAAATCGGAACAGAATTCCAAAATTTCAAAAGCTCTCTCTCGTTATTATTTTTACGTGGTTTTGAAACAGGTACATAAATAGTGTGTACAGAAATTGAATAGTCTACATAAGCAAGTATTGTGTGCATTAAATAATGTTTCAAGGTCAGAAGTTGGTTTAATTTGGTCTTTATATCTATTTCTGGGTCTTCCTACATACGTTTTACTTTAGCAGCATATGTGATGTTATTTTAAATAGTCAGTCCTCATGTATTTTTCAGTGTATTGCCTTCTGTGTAATTTATAATTTTTTAAAACTGTATGTTGTCTTAGTTCGTTTTGTAGCCCAACTCTTAAAGGTACTTCGAGTTTCTTACTAATATACACAACGTGTGACTTCGTCTCTTTTGTGACGTTTGAATATAAATTAGTTTGTCAGATGATAAATAGGCATGTATCATATAAACTTTGTGGCGGTATTTTAATATAAGGACTCGCATGTGATCGATAGTTAATAAATGACAGGTATTAGATCGCATTAATAAATATTTAAGATCGTCCATAAATATGTAAACATTCAGTAAGAATTGTTCTGTAGAAGTCATACGAGGGCGATTAACCGGATTCAGAATTCAACAGAAACCCACCCTCCGGATAGATACACAAGGCACTTTGTCACGATTGTGAATTAGGGTTGAAGAAATTCATCCTGTAGTGGAGTTATTCACATCCACAAAAGAGGGAAATCTAAGTGGGGTTTCTTACGGCCTCTAGTATTAACACGGCTATCTTGTGGGTCGTTACGCCATGTAATCTCGTAGAAGTTATCGACGTTTCAGAGGTGCTTGTCTCCATCATCAGGGCTATGATGGAGGCAGCAACCCCTCTGAAACGTCGGTAATGTTCTGCCAGACTAAACGGTGCTACAATCCACAAGGCAGCCGTCTTCCAAAAAACAAAAACAAAAAAACAAACAAACAAAAAAACAAAAGAAACAAATACACAAACAAACAACGCCGAAATATAATAGTTTTTTGACTTCTTTGACAACAAGGGATTTGTTGTTGTGCGATTTTCTTGTCTTCGAAACTCGGATGAAGAGAGAACAAGGGATGCTGACTCCTTTTTAACTTTGCAATAGAGTAGGTTTGTAAGCGATTGTTTTAACAGCTGAATACAGAATTTTCTGGCATCTAACGCTTGATGACTTGAATATCTCAGTGATTTTGTGTGGCTGTACTAAATAGGTCTTTAGTGATCCCCTTTCTGCCAGGTTTTTATTGAACCTCCATTACACCACAGGGAAGGTCTATTGTATTTTAGAAACACAAGTCTTTCAATTAATTTTCGCAGAATTTGCTTGAAAGCCAGAAATTGAATTCAACCATTTATTCCCCGCTGACTGTGAACTAACGCGTTTTGTTGGTATTGTTGGCATTGGATGGATTTTTTCTATTCCATGCTATCGAATTTTGTTGAATCACGCGTAAAATTTATGATAGAAACACTTAAATGGATGTTGTACACACAGATATAGTGATAAACAGAAGCCTGTATTTGCACTGCAGTACGGTACCCAAACTAACAGGTTCACGTATGAAGATTTAATGCATGCTGTTTTAGGGTGTTATTAACCCTTTGAAGCCAAAGATTTTTAAATAATATTTAAGACTTCAGACCGTAGCTCAAAGAAAATTTATCACTTCACCATTACAGGGATAAATTGGTTAACGGTATTTAGGCAATTAATAGATTTTAATTCTGAGAATCATATAACAAAAACATAAATACAAAATGGAGATTTATTTATTATTTAAAGGGCAACAACCAAGATAATTAACTTTAATTTATGTTGAAATTTATCTATATTTTTTTAAAAGTGAAGTGAAACTTTGGCAGTTAGAGATGCTGGTCATTTAGTTTGGATGGACGATATAAGAATATGGTACAAAATTGTGATCGGAAAACGTCTTTGAAAGTGGTTGATTTAAAAATTACACAGAAGTTGGGCTGGTAATGTCGATACGCATCTTGGGTATGTTGTGAGGGCGGACTGCTCGTGTAGCCGGAATCGGGACTGCGAATAATGGCGGAGGTTGTGTCTCTTAAGATTTTTGTTACAAGATTGGTTACGTGAGACGACAGCCGTGGTTCAGATTCTAGTTACAACGCTTCAGAGGTTCACACTCCCTTGCGTTGTCTTCCTACTACCATGATAATGCGAAAAAGTGTGAACCAACGTGCGGCCCGAAGCCTATCCGGCCCGAGACCACTCGTAAACAGGCTCGCGAAATTGTCATTTTTATTAGTACTTTATCCAAATTTCAGTGAAATTTATATTTGAGCACGTATATGGTATAGGATGACTGTCCTTCGGAAATAAAAGGAATTAGCTTCAAGTGGGTGGGAGTGGTAGCAGACGATGAAGCGTATGCTATTTAAACTAAATACATTATTTACCTTGTAGTTCGCTGATTCAGTTCATATGTCGGAAATGTTTTTGGTTTACGTAATATATGCGTTTATTTTTCTTCTACCCTGAAGCTAGTGACG
This sequence comes from Zootermopsis nevadensis, assembly GCF_977971745.1. Taxonomy (NCBI): domain Eukaryota; kingdom Metazoa; phylum Arthropoda; class Insecta; order Blattodea; family Termopsidae; genus Zootermopsis; species Zootermopsis nevadensis. Next base: position 9,318,066 of record NW_028259139.1, on the reverse strand, counting down.
TAGGCGACGCGCATAGTTTGGTGTCGGCTACTGTAAAATTTCATTTTTAAATAAGTATTGTTAAAGGTAACAAAAATTGACCATCAGTTTTCAAAACCAGCATTAGGATGTGTTTCTTGGCCCTTGCGGCCGGTGGGTGGCCTGAGGCAAGAGAAAAGTTGGAAATAGGTAAGAGACATTTCTGAAGACAACCAATTTTAGACACGTTGCGATATTTTTATTTTAATTTTCAAAGAATTATGATATAAATGTGAGACATTTATACCAGTGTGAGATTTTAACAGCTTTCGTCAGCAACTGTAAGTGGAAACAAATACACTAGTACTCTTTTCCAATTATTTTTACCTCGTTTCGTCCACCCACTTTTGCTGGTCATTGAGCGAGATAAATGAACTGTCTTGTAAAATCTTCTGTTCCTCAACGGACCGCAGTAGGCGTGACGTTTTCACACCCACTACTCGTATACACTCGGGGCGTCTGTGAAGTATCGACGCTACTCGATAACATCTCCCTGTGTATGATCCCGATCAAAACTGAAAGACACTCTCGTGACTGTGAAAATAAATTTACGTCAAATATTTCAACACACCCATGCACGATAAGGAATTGTGGTAACATATTTCTTGAGGAAACGTTGTGAATTGTATACACAGAAATGAGTAATTCATATTTGTCTGCGTGTGAACCTAAAATATCGCTTAATAAATCTTAGAAACCTTACGAGTTACCATTCATCATTACTTTCCTATTTAATTTGACGTTGTACAACCTCTGCAGTTGACACAACCATTTTTACTATGTACCGAGACAGGATGTCTTAACATCCTTTGACCTCTGTTTTGATAGTAGGTATCTTGTAATTATAACTTTATTACTTTATAAAATTTTACTTTTTTTACTTTATCTTGTCAATTTTTGATGTTCAGTACCATTTGTTTGTCTGAAGTTATTGAATTAATTTTTAAACTCGACGTCAAAAAGTTTTTCTCCTATATTTACCTGTTCGTAAGATCGTTTAAACAGACTTAGCTCATAGCAGGATTCAAAAGCCAGAATGCTTGAACTTGAATGTTGGAAAACTCGTTTGTTGACGTAGTTAATTTATCTCCAGTATATTTGATACCTGCTGTATTGATATAATATTAGCAGTGAATTGACTACTGATAAATATTTGCTTTCCGTAAAGCACACCGAATAATCATGTATATTCGTGTTATTTACTTCGTATATGCAGATTGATTTAGGGTATTGGCAATGGTCTTCAGGTAACGCTCTGTGGCTTTATGACCGCGGGCCACTGCAACGGCAGAGATTTGGAGTACTGTACAAACATGTCAATTTCTGGATTTAGATAAGTAGCAAGGAAGCTGATACTGTTGAATTAATGTAATTTGTAAAATCTGAGGTTTTCACGGCGGTGATGATTTTGATAATATTTTTTGGGTTTTGCGCCATAGTAGATTCCAACTGATGAGAAGTCTCCATGGCATCTCACGTAATTAGTTGTTCCTCTTATTTCCTGTCCACTCTTGTTGTGTGTCCTTTATAATTGAAGTAGAATATTATCTGTTGTTTTGTATGGTTGTGAAACATGGTTTCTAATTTAACGTGAGAATATAGTATAATCTTATTTTGGGATGATTTCAGGTTCATTTGAAGCAGAATGGGTTTTTTCTCGATCTTAATCGACTAAAATTAAGTTCACCTAACAGATTTTAGTTCAGAATCCATAATGCCGAATTTAATTTAAGTCCTTTTAGTAGGTTTCGAGATACAGACACGCACACACGAACAAACACGATTTCCTCTGAATGTATTCATCTCATCATAGTCCTGCACATAAGATAATAATTTAGCACAATGAAATAACTTACTGAGGATGTTACTTGTGTTAATAACAGGACAGCAGAAGCCCTCAAGTTTTCAACATTCATGAATGAGACCCAGTGGTTACTCTGGAGGTTTCCCTTGACCTGTGTCCCGTGAAAATGAAACTTTTAGTGGCTAGTCCGTGACGTAGGCTGGGTATTCGGGTGCCTTTAGGGCACCGTTAACTTTGACAAAGTCAGGCAAGAAGCTTTTTTGAGGTTGGAGTGGTGAGATTTTCATCCACGAGGTGGTATAAAAGTTTAATTTCCGTGATATCAAGAAGGAAGATAAGTTTTATAAATGTTCCGAATGTCACCATTATTATTATGTATGCCTCAGTGGCCTTGATGTGTGATTATAGTCTAGAATGAATTCAGAGTATAAGAACGTAATTTTACGCTAAATGTGAACTTTACAGCATTTTTCTAGAGTAGGTGAAGGTAATGACGTAAAATTGTGAACGCTAGTTTCGAAATTGAACATGTTTTGTAGGACATCGCTGGGTAGAGTTTTATACCGAACTCCACATAAAAATGGTCACACTGGCGTGAATTAAAATGTAATTCAATGAGGAAGTTGATTTTTGAGGTATTTATTATATAAACCGATTTATAATTGGACGCAGTGGGGTTTCTTTAACGACAAGGAATTTATTTATTAACTGATTAAACGATGCATTTTTCCTTCTAAGGGTTAAAAAGGAGTAGGATTTGAATTTCTCAGATCTCTGTTATATGCTGTCTGTATAGATGGGAACGTTGAAGTAAAACTGGCTACATATTTTCTTCCCAGCTTCGAATCGATAAATGCGATGTACAGTCGGACTGAACTTCGCTACACTTTTTGATGGTGATAGTGGACAGCAGATAGCTGGTCGGCCAATACTATCCCCGCAGCTGCAAGTTGGTTTAGGAAATTGGAAAACGTTTCCACTCTGCGCTCTGAATGATTGATGCTGTTATTCAATTGTTCCCTCGCGCTGCCCCAGCAATTACCTCACAACAATTGCATCCGCATTCAGAGCTAAAGTTAGGTCAATAACGAACAGTATTCGCTGTTGTAATTGACCCGCCCACTTCACAAAGGATTCGCCTCTTCTACCTGGCTCGCTTTAGTCCCCTCTACATCCATATCCTGCAGTTCTGAACACGTGGCTTCTCTGTGTAAATCATACTTCATCATTAACTTGTTATCAGCCACGCTTTGTTATACAGAATAGATTCGATTTAACCCACGATCTGATTTTATCTCTCTTTTTTAAAATCCATTGTTTTTTTTTGCTTTCTGCAAAATTAATGCGCAGTGCTTCCTGAATAAAATATTGTATCAAGCATATATCTTCATCAGTAACGTATATATTGGTAGGTTGATTAAATGAAGACGTGTTAGATGGATGTAACATGTAACGCAGAGGGATAATGAGGAATGTATACAATACTTAAGTCGGGAAAACCTAAATATAGGAACCCACTTGGGAGACTTAGGAGCAAATAAGAAGAAAATGTACAAATTTATTTCAGCTAAATATTATGTGAACGTACGAAACGAATTTGGATAGAATCTGATCAACATATGTTAAGATGTTGATGAACATTCAGATTGTAAAAATGGACATGTCTTTATAATCTCAGTAAGTTTGAACAACAACGCATATTGTGTGTCTTTACCCCGCTTACAGCACTGAGAATCAAACCAGGGCTTTCCGAATACGAAACTGGCGTGCTTAGTGACCGCTTAACTTCGACTTGCGATAAAATTGATGCCAGACTAAAACGAGAAATAATGCATATAACGGAAATGCAAGTGGATGGCATTACCAAGAGCCTTATAATATATATGTTATTTGTTTTGAACGAATTCAGTTGTAAATGAAAGTTTATGAATTCTTCTTTCGGTTAGTCAAGTGCGAAGTACGTTGATATCTGTTAGTGCATCTGCCTGTTGTGTGTCGTACTTTTCGTTTTGAAATTAACCCAATGCCCAGTGGTTGTTTGGTTTAATCCGAAACCAAAACAAGATTTGAATTGGTTAAAGGACACCTAACATTAAACTGATGGTGAACAATAATACATTCAGCAACGAAGGTAGTATGGTTGGTTGTCTGTACTGTGAGAAATTCAATCGCCTGCCTACTTACGTACCTAAATTTGTGGAGTGGATTCCTTTAAAAAACTCAATCTGAAAATGCGAACGTAATTACTGCATGAAGCCCCTGTGCTTATAGCGTCGTCTTAAACCCTTTGAAGCCGAAGCTCGTCAAAATAATATTTAAGAATTCAGTCCATACCGCGAAGAAAACACTACAGCTTACCATTACGAAGACCAATTTGTTAACTTTATTTAAATGAAATAACCGCTCATATAAAACACACAAATACAAATGCAGATGTCGATTCTTAAAGAAATGAGACGCGTAATTATGACTTGGTTTTAAAGGATTAATAGTATTGGCACTGTCTTGATCACGTTAGCTATTGACTGTAGGCTGGACGTCTTGACTTCGGTTCTCAGGGAAGGCAGTGCTTAATACAAACGTTCTTTCCAAATGCAAAACGCGTTCAAATGTGGAACTCCAGTAAGTTTGCATCCTGGATAACATTACAAAATATGATTTACTCTGTTAATATTTTGTTATTTTATTTTGGCAACTGGAAAGAAATAGCATAAACATCAATCAAGTTTCAAGCTATGCATCCTGTTTTTTTTGGTCGTTCGGTGTAGTCTGTTTACACAACATTTATTTTATTATATTTTTAGTGTTTGTTAAGAATCCTCCCTCCCTCTCCCCATCTACACAGATCCACACCGCAGCACGAACCCCTTCAGTTCAACTACAGCTTTCCACAGGTAATTACATCTGCATAATCCACTCTACTTAAATAGGTAAGATGCTTAAGACAGAGACCAGTATGTGGTGATGTCAACAACAGAAAATACACATACAGTTTAGCAGTAATGTATATTAGTTTCGAACATTTAAGGAGAACTGCTTGAAGTTGACCAATTAAGGTCGAAACATGTAATGGATTTGTACGATTTAAGATTTTCACAGCGGTGAGTATGAAGATTTCTGTCTTCTGGGTTGTTGCGCTGTGTAGTCTGGTCGATGTTTACCAACGTTTCGGAGGTCATACTGCCTCCATCATCAGGGCGTTGAATCATCTGGACATCAACCCAGAAGACAGAAATCTTCATGTGATAGATTCTTATTTGATTGTGAACTGATGAATGTCACTAGGTGTTTACAACGTTTATTATCGGAACCAGATGCTTGTTTTGTGTTATATGTGTCTAAGTTACAAAACCACACATGATACGTGATAAAAGTTCTATTTACGAAAAGTCATTTGTGGATTATGTAAAAGAGACGTCCATCTTTGTGACATTCTGAGTCTGCATGAACCACGGAAGTGTCTTGCGTGAGGCAGACACTTCATCGACGGCAGGAAAACAAAAGACAGGCAACTCTTCCCAGGAGACCAACTTAGCAGCTTTTAAGTGCGGGAGCTGCGAACGAAGTGGGGTGGGGGGTTTAGGGTGAAGGGAACAGCACTTGTTCTACAAGCTTCTGAAACAATAGCGTCTCAGCTGATAAATGTCACGAAGGAGGTAAAATAAATTGATGTTTGCGAACAGGGAAATTAGTTCCCTCTTGCGGACAGTCAAGAGAACTGAACGCTCGACTAAGGGGTAGGGGTAACCCGTCCCTTTGTGCGCTGAAGAAGTGGCTGGCTGTGGAGGCTAAAGCAGTCGTGATACGGAAGGGAGAACGCTTGGATCCGAGGCAGTACTGGACGGTAAATAAATTGGACGCTGATTTGTAAACACTTTAAAAGTCACCCTCGGAGATGGAAATTGCCTGGTCCGGTGAGAGATTTATCCCAAGCGGTATTTGTTTCTTTCTTTCTGAGATGTATGCCTACATAGGCGATACTCTTAAGAAATGACTGTCTTCTGGGTTGCAGCGCCGTGTAGTCTGATAGAAGTTTAGCAACGTTTCAGATGTCCTTGCTGCCTCCATCATCACGGAGATGAGAGGTTGGTAAACTTGTACCAGACTGCACGGTGATATAACCCAGAAGACAGCCATCTTCTTAATCACCGCCGTGGAAACCTCAAATTCTACGTTACTCTTTAGTTTAAATATGTATTAAGTACAAAAGATCGTCATATGAACCTCATCTCAGTTGTCTGTAACATGTTTATGCTTCTCGCCATCATATGTTAAGTCTGTTTCAAATGTAGTCTGATTTAAAACGTCGCCGAATCGTACAGATTTAAGAATGTATTTATGCATGTATCATCCTGATGAGTATGTTTTATCGTTACAGAGATATGAGGCATTTTTATTTTATGGATTGTATTCATTTCACGAGATAAGATATTAAGCAGTCTAAAACTATAGGTGTAAATGCATAACAAATACGGTGTGGGCTGAAGTCAGTAGATACAACAGAGTTTGCAGTGGCGGACCCTTGTAAGCAGATTATAAACATTCGGGTTCTATAAAAAGTAGGGAATATCTTGACCAGCTAAGTGGCTATCAGCTTCTCAAGGACTCTTCTTCGTGCAGTTGACATTACAGTGCATTTTTATATTAACAATTTAAAGCTATTTTTATAACTTACTATTAAATTCCTAGTGGCTTAATGATGTGAACTGGATTCTGTCAGGTGTTGCGTTTGTGTGGACACTGTAATGAACTTTCGTGGTCAGTGGTAAATGAGGAATTTATTGACCTGTTGCGTGATTACTAGCTCAAGAAAGAATCTGATTTATGGAGTTATAACTTTTTTGTTGTTGTTTCAAGTCGGTTTGAATCAAATTTCCAAAGTATATATTTCTTTATGAATGAATTATATTAATATACACAAATTGAAGTTATCAGTGAAATGTGATTTTACATGTGAAATACGGAAACCCGGTGAAGTTATGTAGATGGTCTCTTGAGAGCCTCAATAATTCTCTCGAACTGAAGAAATTTGATTACGGATATCAGACTTTGCTGAACTCCGTTAGATTGTGTATGATTAAAAACTAATTTTGAGGCTAAGGACTCGTATGCATAGGCGACATGGGATTGGACTGGTGACATATGAATCCTTATAAACAGTGAAGTAACAACGTGTTTTTAATAATTCAGGATGAAGGAGGCATTGGGTCTTCATGAAATGCATGAACTGTTTTGCGTGTTGTGTTTCGTTGAAAACAGAAATGTTAGAAGACAAAAAAGCTGATCGGGGAAAATATATATGGCACCAGGACAGAAGGATATAAATTGTAAAATTAATAGTGATTACGACGATGACATTAAGTAGAGATTAATTTTATGAATTATTTAGGAATGTCTCATATATTTTTATAGTATCTGAGAACCATTCGATAAAGAAAGAAAGAAAGAAAGAAAGAAAGAAAGGTGTTTTACTCATCGACATAAAATTTTCATTAAATCACCGGGTTTTTCTTAACTACATTGCCATATTGTATCAGCCACCAATATCGTATTACATTACGAGAAGAATAAAAGATGAAATTTGACAAGTTATTAAAATTCGATTAAGAGCTTCCATTGTCTCTAATTGAATTTACGTAAAACATTCTCGTCTCTGTGATACTGGCTATGATATGTCTTATTGACTTTATCTATATGTAACTTTAGAAAGTTCCTGCTTTGATCTGGTATGTTCAAGACGAAAAAAAGAGATTGGGAGAATTTTGACGTCTGCTTCTGCAACAAGTGGCTGTTGAATTGTAACGGTTTCATATTCTGGCACTTTTAAAACTTCTTCCTCTTAGAACAGAAACTTGCAGCGTACGTAGTGACCCGGACGTACCTGCAGAGCAGTGTGGCAGCCTTATAACATGGAGACAAAAAATAACGGAGAAAGACGGTCTTCTTAAAAGGGAAGTTGAAATTGTTAGGGACTTTAATTAAACATCTGAGAACAGAAGGCTCATTCCACTTGTCGAGGTTCAAGCTTCTCGTATTTTAAACCACTACCGAATCACAATATTATCTTTGATTAGCGTTACAGAATGGAAGTATTGACGGGGAAAAGAAAATGGAACAATCACAGGAAAATCTGATTAAACCAGATGAGGAAATTCTTTCTTACCTCTCTCACTAGTGCCGAAGAAACTTATGTAATATAATTTAACAGGAAGAACGGTGCGAAAATTCCATAGTGGATACGACAGAAGTTGAATAAATTGGTCTTTCTTCAAATTAGTTATGGCATTACTCACAGGCTTGCGTTATAATCGTGGGTTCAAATCCTAGTTAGGACACCGGCTACCCTAGTCGATATTTTTTTCAGTCCCTCCACATAAGTTTTAGAATACTACCTTAAAATAGGCCATGATTATCTCAATCCACATTATTTCCAATTAATGATTTAAAATCACCCTTAAAATCGATATGCGTAATATAATCCTTGCAGTTGAAGAACATCGTAAAATAAACAAGGCATGAATAAGATTGTTAATTATGATGTTCGTGCCGTAGGTACCAACGTTTCGAAGAGACGTACTGCCTCTATCCTCAGGGTTAAGGATGAAAACAGTATGGTTTCGGAAACGTTTGTGTCTACGTACGAATCTACACTGCGTTATGATACCTACAAAGTGTAAACAATACAAGGTGAGTCACTTCTACATTTGTTGTTGAAGTTTCTTATGATATTAAATTTTAAGGCACTTGCAAATGTCACTATTACTGAAGAACGCTTTTTTTTAACAGTTAGTAATTTCACTGAGCGTTTGTTACGTTTATCCCGCTCAGAACAACACAGAATACGTTTAAGTCAATTTAAGACGTAGATATTTCACATTGTAGAATGTTGAATTTGCACCAGAAAACAATAAGATGATGTGCTTCGCGTTTTTAGCGTGGCTGTACACTTATGGAGTCTTGTGGAATGTGGTGTGTATGCTATTAAGGTTCTTTTGACCTCATCATTGTGTTCATTTGGTGCAAAGTGCTACGAACATTCATTTACCCTTCTTCTCGCCCTCCTCATCAGCAAGGAAGTTCACTGGAGACTTGACTACACCGCTTACTAAGGGTCTAGAGCTGCAGTAATTCCAGACGCTGTATTTCTCTCCTTCATGGCGACGTTAATAGACTTCTAAAGTTTCCTTGGGCATAACGCAGCTACGTTCCACAGTGCACCTCAGTTAAGCACTCCGAGCGATAAGAGAGTTAGGAATAGCAGAAACTGCAGAAGAGTAGGATGAAAGGTCGAAACCAATAAAACAAAGTGATATTTAAAAACCGTATACATACTTGCAGCCCGCATGACTCATCTCTCAAGAACACTGACGGTTCTAATCTCTGAATTTACTGTAGGATTAGAATACATCAATAAAATACAAGCAAATCTGGAAAGTTACGGTTAATTTATCGTGACTTTTCAAAAGTAGATGTGGTACATGTGTGATCTGATGTTCTCACGGAAATATATAGGTCGATGTCCTTTTCTGGATAGCAGTATATCGTGGACTTGTGAAAAATATATAAACATATTGCCTTCATCTTGAGTCCTGAAGATGGAAGAAATTTTGTCATCCGAAACGTAAACAAGTTACAAATTCATACGGCGTCACTACGCAGTAGATAAACATCCGCAAATATTACCATGTTATACTAACGGTAGAATATTATTATAAAATAATTTACTGGAGCACAGTCTTCCTTGAGAAACTATTGTTCATTTCGCAAGATATCTCCGAGCTTCGTTGGTGACAAATCTTCTTAGGTGCAGAAGGTGAAAGGAAGTGGTCGTGATTGCCCTTTCCATAGTAATTCCCCTCTAACTGTGACGTAGATTAGGCTCGCAGATATTTTGCATCCAGTATAATTAGACGTATCTTCTTTGACTGATTAATAAATTACCCACCTTATATTTAACACATATATTCATTACCGAGTTGACAATATGTAAGTATTATTAAATAAGTGCTGTATGGAGGAGGTAGACACTCGATATGTACAGATAGTTGGTCCAGATTGCCACCTCTCGAATGTTAGACATTTGCTTAAAGCTTTACTCAGGAGCCATATTTTGAATTTTAATATATGATAAATGTTTCAACAAGATTGGTATATTATCTTAATTACTTAGTTTGTAGCAGTTCCTTGGTAAAAAAGTATCCTGTAAGGAAAAATAAATGTTGAGACTAAAATTTAAATAGTTTCAATGTGTTTGCAAATCAAAAGTGATTCTGATTTATTTTTTCCTTTCTTGTTCAAACAGGATAACGGTGAAGTCGTATGTTGAAAGGCAACCAACACCATACAGGTAAGAATGTTTAAAAAAGACTATATACATGTAATGATTCGGAATCGATTGCTAAAAAATATAATACAGAAATCCAAAAATCGATTTTTGTTAATTGTATTGGAAGGGTTCCTTTAAAATGACAAAAGATTTGCAGTTTCCACTTTTAATTCCACTTGTATGTACATTTGAGCCTAGGCACAAAACAGGTTGAGACATGCACTGAAAAAATGTTTTAATAATGAGAGAAAATACAATCCTACACAACGTTTATATGCAGTTTAAATTATTTCACAGTACATATGAATAATATTCTAAGTTTCATGGTAATTATAACTTCGTTATGATTTTTATTGTACACGGTTGAACACCGTCATATTAAAAAAACCCTGGAAATATCTCTTAAAACGATGAAGTCGAGATTTTTCAAGTTATAAAACACAGAGGGATGTTTTTAATTCATTAAATTTAACACGTTTAACCCCGAGGTCTGCCCTACAGAAATGTATTCAAATACGTCAAGACAGCTTCTTTGCATTAAATCTGTGAATACAAGGCATCGTTCCATTATGTCTTAAATCACAAATAAGATCAGAACGCAAAGAAGTAAAATAAACAAGGTGGTAAATTTACGACGTACTTGCCCCTTAGGAGTACACGCGAAGTACAGATTCGTCTTTATAATTGTATAAAGAAATTAATATCTATGGCTATGTCCTGGGTTCTGATGCATTGTTAACGTCAGCCCTGAAGATGGAAGCAATATGTTCCTCCGAAACGTTGATATATACCTACAAGTGCACAGTGCGTCACAATCCTGAAAACAAACGTCGAAATCTTCGGTGCTGTGAGAATTTCAAATCTCACAGGTGAAATAACGATAATTCCAGTCGGAATTTGTTTTAAATATCTGTGTGTCTGAACGCTTCATATATTATAATGAGGGGTTTTATTATTTGAAATTGTAAATGATTTTAGGGGTTCTCTAATCAAGGGTGGATAGACGCGTCATGTAACGAAGCATAAGGATGTTGAGGATTTTTTACAAAATATTTGTTCTGAAATTTTGAGGGGAATAGGTCACTTTGGAGACGTATACCAAAATGGGGAAAAATATTTAAATCTATTTTTTTTTTTTGGATAAAATACTGTGAGGATGCGGGCTGTAATCAAGAGGCTGTGATTAGAGTCAAGTGGCGGGTTTTTGTAAACGCGATAGTCAACAATCCGGTTCCATAAATGGCGTACAATATCGATACCAGCCGAGTTTTTTAGAATCCCAATAAGTGATTTATTCCATGGATTTATTCATCTATCCATATATTTACGTCGACACCGTATGTCGTAATTTAACGTTCCTAATTTACACGAAGTATTCATAAACGGATCGATATGATATTCGCGAGGTATATTTATGCAATGAAATAAACTTACCCCTATGTCTAAGCACCATGGAGGCAGACTATGAAAGTGGATATAAAACTCCACTTACAATCTCTGTTATACTTTTATGCTGTTTTAACACACGGTAAACAACGTTGCCAACTTAATAGGATATTTTTTGTTTAGGCCAAAAAGGGCTGGACATGATTTTGTGATAAATGCGACCGAGAATCGAATTCTTAACTTCAAGTCTCCAATGAATACTGTGGTGTCTGACCTGCTCCACTTCAGATTGTACTCGGAGGACATAAAAAGGGTTTAATTGGATATGGGAAACATATGCAGTACAAACAGAGCGAAAATGGAGTTGTAATCGAGTTAGCGTGCAGGGCTGCAAGAATTTACAATTATGAACATAAATATGTCGTCTAAATTCCGTATTATTACGTGTTATGTAATTGTAAACTTCAGTTTACAGTAACACACACAGAGAGACAATTTTTTTTCATTCACAGGCAGAACTTTGTTGAATGATGTTGTAAGGAAAGTGTCAAAAGCTAATTCTTTGTCGACAAATACTTGAAAAGCTATCATGATATATATAGTACATTTCTTCGGTTCTTAAAAATCCGGCGATCGAATCTAAGCCCGAAGATATCGACTGTTGTAACTGCAATGTAAAGTTGTTCTTACGTCTAAAAAAATAGCCTTGAATTAATGTTTTGTAGAGGGTAACGATTGCAGACCTGGACACCAGATAAAGGCCAGTTGTCAGCTTGATGCCCCAATCGCATTACACTTACGGGAAATTGAACCCAATACCTTTTAGGTAGGAGGTAGGCTGAGTCACAGACTCGGTGTGCATGTGATGGCAAATATTTGAAACCCTGACCCTGTTTGTGGTAGAACCCCGGCCGTGAAAACTGCAAGAATTCAGTTTATCAACTGAGCTATCCTCAAATTTAGTTCCCATAACGAAGTCTTACGTGTTTAAGTGTGGTGCATTGGTTATTCATCTGTCATCTTGTGTCTGTTAATGAATGGGGTAATGTATGTCAAGCTGGAGACAACGCAGTCCCGAGGTGTTGACATTAGTTACGCAACAAGGAGCCTCCATCGATAGAAAACATTCTGAAAAGTGTTTCAGTGTCTTTTCGTGAAAGGTTACTTACACTATATAAGCATCTGGAAGTAGAGGAATCTTTCTTTCAAAAGTTGAACATCCACTCAACATTCTCGTTCCCTTTCGTTTATCAAAATAACATTTTGTCATGGTAGTTCTCCTTCACAGTGGTACCACTGTAGTTAATTTCTGCACAGAGACTCAACACAAGCCGGTAGGAGCTCGTTCTTTTTAAAAGGTCCTAAGATAATATTGTTTGCTTTTAAAACATTCTTTGTCCTTTATTTCTGTTCTCCTTTTACGTATTCGTTTACCCACTTCACTTCTAAAGAATGTCGCTCCTTTTCGTTATCTCATAGCCATCCTCCAAACCCCCCCCCCCCCCACTTCCCGACCTCTCTAGTCCTCGACTTACCCTCTGTTTAGCTCAAGGAATTCCATTATGCGAAGTTTCCCTAGTCCGCTAAACCAAGATACGTTCAATGTTTGCGCATGGGGGGCAATGGGATGCGAAAAGCCATGCTACACGCTGCTACATTGGTCCAATCTGAGCTGATTCCTGCCCTCCTGCCAAGTACGTCATTAAACGTGACAGGGTCTCCAATATTATGTCATAAATAAAATATTTTTTCGTGTTATGTGCGAAATATTATGATGCCTGTCAATGATCTTTGTTGTCGCGTCTTAATATTTATTTTTTCTTTCAGGCATTAATTGGTCCAATACAATAATCTAAAAATTATGTTTTTAATACAACTAACTCAGTTCAAAATTAACACGAACATTTTATTAACGCCTTGAAGCCGAAGTTCGTCTAAATCATAATGAAGAATTTAGTTCGTACCGCATAGAAAACACAAAGCTACACCGTTATGAAGATCAACTGGTAAATGCTGTTTAAGAAAATATTCGTGCTTTATTCTAAGAATCATACGAAACCATGAAGTGTGTTGTATGGGCAAAATACAAAATCATTTATTATTAAAGCAGTTGGTACACATACTTATAGCTGGAATTTTACGTGTTAAAAATAAATGGAACGTTGCAGATAAACACTTAGCTCGCCTGCTTCGTATTCGGGAAGTTCCAAATTTATATCGCGATCAGGTGTTCGTCTTCTATGATTGACGCGTTTCGTGGTTTATCTCAGTCCCTCCAGGCAAATACCGGGACAGTGCCTCATATTAGTTCACGACGGGTTCCTTCCACGTATTTTTAAATTCATTATTCGTTAATCGTCCTATCAAATGACTACATAGTATGAGCTCATTAAAATCGTTAAATAAACCATAATAATTTGTTTAGGGAAGAAAATTCCTGGTTTAACGAAACGAATTAATTACTTATGGTCGTACATTTTGCAATTATTGGCTAAACGAAATTGTTTTACAATGTTCTTGTCTAGAAATACGCGTTTTAGCTGATTAATTATTACGTTAATTGATGCTGTTTAAGTTATATGTTTTATGTAGGACGGTTTGTGAGGAGTTAGGTGGTTAAGTGATCACACAATGCTATTAAATATTGCAATTCACGTCCGGAAAAATGGTAAGTTTATTTATCGTGTTTGTAACTGAAAGTCTTGGTTGTTGCATTTAATTCGAAAGAATTCTGAGTAAAAATTATTAAGACTTGCTACTACAATAACGTCGCTGGCCGCATCCTACCTTCTGGCTCTACTTTGTACAACCCCAATATGGACGTGCTTATGAGTGAAGTATTAATGAACTCGAGACGATTGTACTGATGTTTTAATGGCCTTGGGTTCTTGTTTAATCACCCCCGGTATGTCCGTGTTTATTTTTTTTACTCAATTAGACCGTAACATTATTTCATTGTCACACCCGTTGAAAATGTTGATAAGCACTGGTATAATTAAATCAAATTCGGAAATCGGTTTGATTGCCACTTCAGTTTCTTGACGCCTGGACCTGGCAGGTGAAAACTGCAATGCGGCCATCATGTAGCTTTGTTTGCAGTTTCTGGGACATTACCCAGCGCTGTTGACACAAGGTAGGTTATACGCCCCGCAACGCAATGTTCCAAGGCGTATTCCAATATATGTCGTGTATAACGGGTCATGTCGTGTATACACAGGACATGTTTATTACATTATATTCAGTTTCCCTGTGTAGTATTACAGTCTAATTTGGTCCAGACGTATTTATTTTGCGGCAAAATGAAGGTCGAATAGAATATTTGGACCAAAATTAAAAATATTCCTAATCGTTTTCAAATTGACGAAATTTTATTAGTTTTTTTTAAAGAAATATCTAAGCACTGCTTGTTATAGTGTTCTGGGATATGACACCATTTCATCTTTCGTGTGGTACTAGTATATTAGAGGAATGTAATACTTCTATTTTTAGGGTTTAGGAAAATGTGTTTTTGCAACGTTTACAGACGTGACAGGATTCTGAAGATGGAAGCATTATGAAATTTTTTGCCCCGTTATATACTTCTCGTCCAGAACCTGTCGTATATAACTTCATTTGAGAAATTCATCTAGTTTTATACAGCCCTGAACATGTTCTGATATTTAGTAGCGTAAAGTAATCGAAATTTTGTCCTTTATTTTGCAACACTTTCATTAAGCAGGTAATTAAATAGGTCTTGTGATTGTCTATGTTGTATTTCACTGTTCAGACAAAGGCCTTGCGACGAAACGATATTTCGTTTAAGGAATAGGTTTTCCGCTGAACCCCTACTGGCACTTCTATTTAAAACTAATAGCTAATTATCGTTACCCTTAACAACACTCAGAAATGGCAAATTACCATTGTATGTGCTCAGGTATATATGTTATAGAAATGTCCACAACTGTTATAGACTTGCATTTTTTTCAATTCCCTGCTAAAATAATTTTTTCTGAAATTTCCTTCAGTAGAAAACTTACATTTCACAAGAAAGTTTTCAAATAAATAGGATGTGTGGCACTTATATGGAAAGCAGCAGACGAGATAAGAATTATTACTCTTTTTTCCCAAAATCCTTTAGTTTAAAGGTAGTAAATGAGCCTGGAGTAACTAGTAACAAATTAACAAATAATTTCGCGGGTCTGGTTACAATTATCTCAGGCCGGTGATCTGCGTGTCTGCCGATTGACGCTGGTATGTTGCTTAGTTGTTTTCAAAACTAATTCTAAATCGGAACAGCTCAGAGGTCGTAATCCACGCAAGATGAAAGGTGATTCAGAAGTATTGTCCTGATGATGGTATCTCTGAAACGTTGGTAAAATTCTACAACCCAGAAGAAAGCTATCTTTTTCGTACCCATGACTGTCAAAGAAGAGGTAGTTGGATGTTCATGAAGGTGGTTATTATGTAATTTTTCTAAACAAATTTTCCCAGTATGTTTATTTAAGAAAGCGAGTAGTAAAACAGCATGTTAGGCAACGAGGGTAGAAATAAGTGCTCTCAGGCAGATAGACACACTTGAAGACGTTCTGTGATATTTGACCGTGTATCAAACTGCTGGAGTGCTTTGCTATCACGTCGTTGGAGTGGCTGTTGGATGATCGCCTCTTGTCTTGCTGAGGAGGGTTTGCGTGGCTGTCGTTCTCAGTCTGGTGCAGAAATGGATGGCTGTGCGTGGGGGGAAGACCCCCCTTCCTTACTTCCTTCCGACCTGGTAGCTGCCGGTGCAATCTGAGGGTCTTCGTCAATGCACGCGGAGCTCTCACGCTACGAGGCGGGTGTCCAGATCGACTGTATTCCAGCACGCAACCGATGGTTTCTCGGGTCGCTGGGGGAAGGATCACGTCACGAAACCTCCTTTCTGATCTCCCCACAGAGATAAAGTGTGTTCATCGTAAAAGTTTATAGGGAATTCCCTCGCAGTTTTGGGGCTACTAGCCATTGAATTTTAATCGTGGTGATTCGATTGATTGATCCTTAAGCCATTACAGCTGTTGAGGTTAAGAGACCTTGGACGAGAGTGGATGGTAATGAATGCCCGGTAACCAGCTGATTGTGATCACATAACTGATCAAGAAACTCCTAATTTCTTGTCAATAAAATCCTTTCGGGTTATTATCCATGTCGAATGGTTAAAACGTATGGTATTCGAAGGTTTATTTCCTAATCCACAAAATAAACGTAAGTAGATCCTATGCTGATGCTGTACAATCCAGTCTTTGACCTTGTTACAGGTTTTTCACTAAACGTTGGCCCTTCTCTGAGCTGAAAGAATGCCCTTTCTAGGGCCACCTTGTCGCTGTCCTCTTCGCATTATCTTTCTGTCATCTCGCCCTATTTTCACTGTTAATGTTGCCATACATACAACCCAGAACCCCAATTGGAACTTATTTAACTCTGAAGATGCATTCGGTACGTTCCACCGAAACATTGGTAACCATTAATACGCGGCATCATATAATAGAATACTACACTAGACATGAATTTGAATGTTAATATTTGAGATTTACTCATCTCTAGGGTTTCTGGCTAAAGTTTCGTGTACATTACTCGTTTGCCTCGTACGTGTTACATAGTTCGTCCGTCTCAACTTTAATGTAATTATCCTCGCAATATTAGATAAAGAAAAATAATTATGAAACTGTAGAACGACTTAGAGATTTATGAAAAACTTGCCGTAATTAATTACGATTAATATGTTAAGAAATAGATTTCTTTATTCCTCTTTACGTGGTAAAAATATCTTTTAAATACTGTCGTTCTAAAGGCGCATGAAAGCAATACTATGGGTTCCATTCATGGCGTAAAATCTACATATACAGTGGATTCCGATTAATTGGGACTAGAACACTTTGGCCCAATTAAGCGGTTTCCCCGATTAACCGATTGCCCAGTTAACCGGAATCTACAGTATTTATCTAATAATTAGCCTCGTTATTTTATTTGGGATTACTGGATACTGGGAACGACCCGTTCTTCAAGTGCCTGAGCACCGGGTCCCAACTTTTCGTTGTCTTGATCTATAGACATTTTGGTAGGACTCCTTGGACGAGGGATCGGCCCGTCGCAAGGCCTCTACCTGTACACAGGACAGCACAACACAGAAAAACGCGGACAAACATCAATGGCTTGAGTGGGATTCGAACCCACGGTCCCAGCGGCCACTGCGGACCCCTTATTTGGGATTATAGTAATTTATTGTAAGGACGAAGAACGAAACTTCGTATATAATGGTCTTCATAACATCTGAAGATGATCATTGAATGAATTAAATTTGTTATCAGTAAACTGTTACTTTGGCTTCTAAATATCCCGGATACTGGTTCTCTTCCGTGTTCGAAACAAGATGGAGTCGAGGGTCCATCAGGTATCACCTGTAGATGCTTTGAGACTGACGGAAGAAGAGAATAAAATTTGTATGCATAGAAGTGTCCCTGAGTATAAACAGCGTATTATCATGGGCCATAAGGTGACTGTCTCGTGTTACGTAGCTTGAGGAAAATGGAAGTAGTAGAGGGTTGCAGGGGGTGGGGGTTGAAAGTTGGGTTGACGTGGCTGGCGCAAGATGGAACTTTGTTCCCGCCCGCCGTGACACTTGCAAGTTCTGAGCTTGTTCTGTTGACATCTAAGGTACTCGGGCTCATTCGGCGTCATGACAAGTTTCAGTTTGTTCGTGGGTGTCCCCCGCTCTGTGTCACAACAGAACACGTACGTCTCTGCAATATTATTACACCATTCAACCCTTCCTGTCCCCAGTGAGCAGCGTACAAGTACAAACTCCATGGAGCAGTCTTCCTTGGAAAGCTAATAGCCTTTCACATAGTCAAAAAATTCTCCGCATTTTAATGAAACACGATTCATTGCTGTGGTCGCAAAAGCCCGCCACCGGTCCGCTGTCCGTTGCCAGCTGAGTCAAGCCCACATCCCTTCAACATATTTCTCTGAGATCCATTTTAACATTATTATTCCATCTACGCCTAGGTCTTTCGAATGCTTTTCTATGTTCGGGACCAAATACTTTTTAATCTTGTTATTAAACACTGTATATTTTTATTCTTTAAGTGAGATATCAAATTAAGGGAACAACATAGACTGATGTTAGATAACAGGCTACAAATAGGTAATCGAAATACTTTTGTGGAATGTAAGAGTTTTGGCACCTGAAATAGACTATATGTGATATTCAGCTGATTATTGGAGCAGCTTTAAATCATTTAAGTAAATGATTGGAATTTTTAGTCTCGTGTAACAAATTTCGTATTACAAATATGGCTTCTGTGCGAAGCGTTAGAGTAATTTCTGATAAATCTGAAGCATTTATATCATTAGGGTTTTTATTATTGAAAACTATAAAAACTACATAGCAGTAAGCTGTTGATTGTAATTTTTTGCCAGTGTCCGCGTAGACGAAGGAATGGTAAAGTAATTAAACATAATTTATTCTTAAAGTTGTATTGTACCTCCAATAGCAGTTGAATTATATTACTGGTTGATCTGTCATGTCGAAATCAGCATTGACAATTATGAACACAGTTCTTCAGTTTATCATACATCGTGTATTAGGTTTCGCTTAGTTTTCCTCAGTACCTACACTGAAATTCTGTAATTTGCATTAGCTACGATCGTTTACCGCACATGTTAAACCTATACGCTAATCAGTATCACACAAAATGAAAAATCTTGAGTCAGGTTAACGAGTCAATCGACGAATAATCGAAATGTCTACATATCGAGAGAATACGTCTCTTTCCGTTACAAATAACGACTTATGCCATCTATATCAATCAGTGAGATCGGATATTTGCGTCGTATCATCAGTCTTAAAATATACGTATTGCAAAGATGCAAGCGAATACATCGAAATCTATCAATCATACTTCTATCTTCGATTGTATATAGCTTTTTTTTCTAGCAAAGAGTAAGTTAATGCTATCTGCGTTATTCAATAATACCGGGAATTCGCTGTATATCGATAATGTTGAACTAGGTCACACAATGATTAGAGCAAACACTGTGACATCACTACGCCATCTGTCAGTCGCACTTCAACCTCATCGACTAAAGACACCTCTTGGCGTTGCTGACTATAACCTGCAAGTTATGATCTATACCATCCATGCATTAAGATGTCATGTTAAAACTTGCTGTGTTTTTCTTCCAGCATTATTTCCGTTTTACGTGTGTCGATGGGCGAAGGCATTCTGATATTTACGTTTTCTTACTATGTCTTCGCCCCTGTGTGTTACAGTAACTGGTTAAATTATTTTCTTTTCTGTCGTGTTAAATTCGATCCCCTTTCTCGATAAAAACACTTGCGTATGAAAACGGTAAATAAAGCATGCAATAAATGAGTGTTTAAAAAACAAAACTCTATTTCCACGTTGAATAAGAATTTTTCAGGAATCACGAAGAAATTGCATACAGTCTCTTTTAATCAAATTATCGCTCGCTGTATAGTAAATTGTAATTGAAGTTAATTTATCATGTGCCGAGACTAGAACTTCATTGATTGTTATGAGTTATTGGATGTTTGTTCAGGATTCGGTTGATTTGTGAAAAAATACACATCTTTTGGAAGCATAAGAGCGTCTAAATAATGTATAAGAATCTAGTCCGTACCGCAAAGATAAGACAAATTTACCATTAAAATATCAGTTTGTTTATGCTGTTTTAAGGAAATAATAGCTGTTTGCAAAGAGAATCTTATGAAATGCATAAATTCAGGTTACATTACTGACTGTTAACGCTTGTGGTACATACATTTACCACTGGGCTTTAATGTGCTAACCGCTAGGGTTAATATGAAAGCGTCAAGTTTAATATTAAATATTACAGGTTATTCGCAGACTGCAATAAATTTCTTCAAATTGAAATTTTTCGCCGATATCAGGAAATTTGTACAAAGTAGGATGTGTTATTCAACATTTCAACTTGTCGAAAAGTACGTCTGCTTGTAACTGAATTCGAACACGTGACCGCGATGTGTAAGGATCTGAAAAGTTTCCGGCAGACGAAGTCAAGTGGATCTTTGACTGCACGCCTTTTTACACTACCGCAATTTGGATGAATATTCGTAAATAATACGGACAGAATTATTACCACGTTACAAGTCTGTAAAGAAATCTTATCAGACTTTGAGATTTTCACATCAGTGAATATGTGGATTGTGATATTTCAGTTGTGATGGCATATAGTCACTACGCGACGTCCACAATCCACAGTTTAACAAAATTACATTTCATGGTCGTGGCTGATACGTGCCTAGAATGGTTTCAACCCTCCTCGACCTCTGGGTGATTAGGTCTGTCGTGACCTCGAGACATCGAAGCACATGAGACTTAAGACAGCAAAAATTGTTTAAGCCCTGGTCTGCTGGACGTGCCCACAAATCAGATGTGTACTGCCTGAGACTTTTTAGAGAAATATAATGACAAAAACTGTATTTGCTGGGTTCCATGTATTGCAGGAGTTGTAACAACGAAAGAATTATCATCGATATTTCTTTAAATTCAGAGTGCAGCTGTAGCTTTGAACTGGTAATTACATCTACATAGTTCACTCTACAGAAACAGGTAAGCTGTTTAAGTGAAGTCAACAGCAGAAGATGTAAATACAAATTATCAGTCATATCTGTTAGTTTTGAACACTTAAAGAGAACGATCTGCAGATGACCAGTTATGGTCGAAACATGTAGTGGTCATGGAGGCTGTAGGCTGCCTACGTGCTTAGTCGACTGCACTGCGCAATATCACAGAAGGTAACCGTGTTTATAAGCGTCGCCTAGAGAACCAGAAATCACACCATACTCCCTCGTTTTCCCACGGTATTTATTCTATACAATTCGAAATGCGTGGTTAAACAGTGTCCGCCTTGCAGAGATAAGTTTACAGTGGTCTATTGGTCTTGTAACAATTCGCTTATATTGTATTGTGAAATCTATTTGAGCACTGTGTAACAGCAGGCCGGCTGGGACAAGGTTTCGGTTGAATTTAACTCCGGTACGAAAACACAGTGCATTGGTGCCGAGTATATTCCTGTGAATGTACGCTAGGAATGTGTTCCAATCATGAATACACAATACACGAACATTCAAGGGTCAGTAATATTATGGATGTCTGTGCTGAATATGTGCTATGTGATACATCCGCAGAATAAAGCCCTTTCTGACAACTTGTATTCGCTCAGACAGTAAATTTCCTCTGATTTTAACCATTCCGAAGAGTTGAACATTGACCTCCTGTCCTGAGCGAAATTAATTCAGTATAGGGTCTCAGAGACTATTAAAATAACCATTTTAATATTATTATCCCATCTATTGAAGACGTTCCTAACTGCACTCTTTTCTTCAGGTGGTACGACTGAAATAATGTGTATGGTTTTCATCTCTCCTATCCCTGTACAACTCATTTTTATTGATTTGATAAAATTTGTATTAATCTCTTGATTATGCAATATTTTTCCATCATCTTGTTTCTGTATCCCAGCTACTGTAACGAAAACCTAAGGCGCAAATCTACAGAATTTAAATCAATGAATTCCCGTAAATAACTTCGAATTAATTGGCTTTTGTCTGTTACTTATCTTTGGTCTGGTATAAAGATTTGAAAAATAATATTTTCTGTGCAAATTGTCATCATATTATAAGCAAGTGGGATGTATATTAGCCCTGTGATGCTAAAAGCACGTCTGCATAATATTTAAAAGCTCATTTATTATCTCAGAGGAAACAGCACGTCTCCCTTACAATGATGAAGTGGATAATGCTGTACAGGGAAATAATAACTGTTTCAGAGAAACGTATTAATCTTATAAGTAAACCGTGGGAAAAATTAGAGTTGGTTAATATCAAAGCATGTGGTATATATAGGTGCTTAATTGTAGTCTTTGAAATATTAGAGAAATATAAATTTCGTACTTTAATAAATATTTGAATCTTGTTGAAATATATATTGTTGAACGTCAGTAGTTATAAGAAGTGGCCGATATGGGCTTTTCTTTTCTCTGTGTAGTTTGGAGGTTGCAGACAAATCCCATTGAGCAGATATGTTTCACGCTTTATTCTTTAATGTCCTGGCTGGTCTCATCATCCGACGAGTCTGAATAACGAAATGAAAATTGTGTAACATATAAGGTAAAGAAGATAAAAGACACACATAAAGTGTTCTATATTGTAATAAGAAATGCAACCCATGTTAGATGCTTGAATGATTCATAGCCTACTAAATCCTTTCGATAAATCGCATTGAATCTCTGGCCCCTTCTGGTCTGGATTTATTTGTTTGAGAAAATCCATCGAAGAAATGTTTCCAGCCGTCTTTCAACTGTTCAAGCTAACTATTCATGGCTTCTAACAATAAAAACTACAGTTTCACTGAATTTTGTTACTGGAAGAAGGAATTTTAAATAAATTATATGTGAAAAAGGGTAACGACACTATATAAACTGTATATGTAAGCTTTGAGGAAAATCATGAAAACTATCCCCTTCCGTGTAGGGTATGTACCCAATAGGTGTTAGTCATTACCAATGAGTTAACCGCCAGTGTCATGATATATATATAAACATTTGAAATTACGCAAGGAACCTCATTACACGTGATACAAACATTTTCTTAAACGTGTTGCTCAACACAAATGAAAAATAAATTACAGCTCTTTGACAACGTAATTATTAACTAATTAACGACAAAAATAATGATAACTTTGAGATTTATAGTGGAAGAAGTAATTTTGGTGAATAGAGATCTTTGGTTTCCAGTCCACCGTTTCTCCATTCCTATACGATAGCCCCGACCAAGCTGCACGTTGCCATACACCCGGTACTAAGTTATGAACTTAATCCCAGACCTACGACTTCTCTTGTCTCGGGGTAGAGGTAGTTTAAGTTATTAAATACAAAAAAATACGATGTGGCTAGAATATTGATCAGAAAATGGAAAAATAATAAACACTTTTTAAACTTTGGTATAAAATACATACGGGAAGAGACCATTTGTGAGACATAAGAGTAGATGGGAGCATAATATTAAAGTAGATCACAGAGACATTCGATTAAGACTGTGAACTGGCTTAATTCCGAGCTTTTGTGACGAATTTGATGAATATTTAGGTTTTATAGTAGGCTATGTTTCTGTTGGGCAAATAGCTGTGAAATGCTCAAGGTATTGGTTGGTGGAAGAGAACATTTGTAAAATCAGGTCATTGATGCGAAGATAATATTAAAATAGACCGTAAAGAACTATAGTGGGAGATTGTAGAATCGATTAATTTGATTCAGTGACTAGTTCTTGTCGACGCAGTGATGAATGCTCGGGTTCGAAAGAAGACGTGGAATTTCTTGAAAACTTGAGCGAATATTATTTTCTTAAGAACGACTGTGTTCCGCGAAGTCTCTTTGTAAACGGAAGTTACTGAAAACGAGATGCGACGATGACTTGAGATTGGTCACAGGGAAAGAGTCCGTGTAACCGGGAACCTCGTACGTCTGTTACAAGATCCTGTCTGCTGGTGGGTTGTGGTGTAATCGGCGTTGACTCTTATGCTAAAGGGTCAGTTATATTTATTATGCTGTTGTTTGTTTAGATATGTGACAAAATGACTGCTGTTAGATAAAGAATGCAAACATAACGGGTAGGTGGTCACCATGCCTGCTTGGTTTTCGGGAGGTCGCGGGTTAAAATCTCGTCTCGACGACCGAGTGTCCTTAAATAATTTCTCTCAGTCCCTCCAGACATGTTCCTAGATGATATTTTTAGGTAGGCCATCATCGTTTCCTTCCGTATCCTTTACAAACCATTATTGATAAATCGTTTTATTATTCAGCAGCGTATAATCTGTGCTACTTTCATCGTCGTGAAATGGTATGAAATAGGTAAATTTAAAAATGAGCGTGTGAACATTTGACGCACACATATGTTTCATTAGCTGAAACAGTGGAATATCGTATGACAAAAGAGTAGTCTGACAGCGATACTAACAGGTTATGCTCGAACATAGTATGGAATTTGAATCTGGGTCTTTCTAACTTAATATCGCATATGCGAATAATGCATTAGAATGAAACATTCCTAGAATAACAGGGATCTCACGCACAGCATGGAAAATTGTTTTAAACCCAATATAATTACGTACGCCACGAAGCCTAGGTTTGTGGCCAGGAGACCACCGATGTAAACTCTTCAACTTTATTTACATTTTTAGGTCTATAACACGCTGCGGGAAAAGTAAATTATCGGATAATCGAGTGTTTCTGTAGCAGTTGGCATTCCTGTGTATGGAGAATGTTTGCAGTCATAGTGATAATGTAGCTGAAAGGAGGCAAGGATGTGGTTAACAGTAAACTTGGCGCTGGGAGATGAAGGGTTGAGAGATAGGGATGTCTGTTTGTGTATGCGCGCATAAGAGCCATCAATCAATCACCAGCAACACGTTGCTTGCTGGTAGCAGGCGTTCTCTCGTTATTACTGTCTGTACCCTGAGTTCCGACCCTGTGGTCGTCTCATCTCTTCTCTTTCACATAGTGGCTTATTGGAATCCTCTTCTCCTGTCGATATAGACGACTGACCATCTACCAAGATGGGTAGACACACATCAGCTTATATATCCCCCCGGGCAGCTTTGCTATCGTCTCTGGAATTACTTGTTCTTTAGTGGCCATTACTTCTAACCAAGGAAAGCCAAGCGCTCAGAATTGAATAACGAGCAAAGGATAGCTACAGAAACTTTCGATTTCTTATGTTTCTTCGTGGTCTTCCTTGTAGTAGGGGTAAAAGCAACTGTCATGTGACAGAAAGAGTGAAAATTTACATCGTGTTCTTCAGTTGCACAGCGGTTATAATTAGTTCTGTGCGGTTTATATATTTAATAATTTAAAATTGTCAATTGACGACTGTTTTGAATTTTTTTTTTCCCCCAGATGGAATTAACATTTGGAACTCGGTGTACATGTAAGAGCTGATAGGTATTGGCTTAGGAAATCGGAAATAATGGGAAAATTTTCGTGAGTTAGAGTTGCTGAAACGTTTTTGGATGAGTTTTGTCAAATCCCTCTTCATCGTGCGTTCACTTTGTCGAAGGATGTATATTAATGAAAGTGTTTAAAGGAAGTCGGATGGGGAATGTAGCACGCGTAGGGGAGTTCAGAAATGCTTTGAGATTTGTGGCCTAGAAGCATCACGGCACTTGAAAGAACTAGATGTTGATGGATGTATTAAATCGGGTCTTTATTTAGTAAACATTTTGTTATCTGATTCTGTATAATCTAAAGAAAAGTAAGTCATGTGATATCTTTGTCCTTTCATTCTATAAATATTATTTAAAATAAATAATTTATCTGTTACTATCTGAACAGTATATGCCATTTGAGACAATTTACGTGCTTTTTTAGGGAATCCATAAAATTTCATATTTCTATTAAGAACAGATTAATGGCATTCAAGATAATTATAATTTTGTTATATTCAACTCGAGTAATTAAGCTAAATACAATGGAACTTATCACCCAATTCTTGTTCTGAAGAAAAAAAAACATCACAGTATGTCGCTTTTACCGTTTCATAGCATAACAGTCCTCTCCTTTACAAACTCTGCTCTATTGTTATCGGCTTCGTCACGCGTTGTCCCTTACCGCACGCAGAACTGGAACTGTGTATTACCATACATCACGCGCAACAATAGGATTAGAATGAACGAATTAACTCTTTTATTTCTAGAGTAGTGGTGCAGGAAGTAAATAGGAATTGGGGGGGGGGGAAACAAAAAAACAAAAGAATCCTTTTATGACGCCACTAGCAACGGAACAAAACTGTGAATTTATAAATAATCCAGGCTGTAATTTTAGCCTTACAGCTGTGGGCTGTAGAGGACGCAAGTGTCATATCAAAAGTTAAATAAAAGAGTATCTTTGGTAGTTACATCTCTGGGTGGGGGGGGGGGGGTTGTAATGTTACTCTTTGGCACCAATACGGAAGGAAAAAATCCCGCATAAATTTATATCAGTAACTCCGAATGCGACAAATATAATTTGTTTGCCAGCTATTTCTTTCTTTCGACGTTCAAATATTAAACGTTTATGACAAAAATGCATATGTGTAAAATATCATTGAAATCGTCACTCAGTACTTATTTTAACCTTTTCTACATTTAATTTCCCCAAATATTCACGATTATTGCGTTAAAGGAGTATTAACAATTAATACTTTGAAGCGCGAAGTTGATTTAAATAATATTTAAAAATTAATTTCATACCGCTAAGAAAGCACAACACTTCTTCATCACAAAGATAACTTAACGCTTTTTAAGCAAATAATCGTTTAAGTAAAAAGTTTCTTGGATATTATCCATCGTCTAATAAAATAATAAAATTTAACGACGTTTCGGATGTAGAGTCCCATCTCCGTAACGTCGTTCAATTGAGGAAACATACTGATTTTCAAAGGACAGAAAAATCTTTTTCAACCTATGTAGTATAAATGAAATTTATATTCACGAAGAAAGTAGGAGGTATGTTTTCACGTGTTTAATGTAAAAGTATAAAAATTAAAATTCATACAAAATTATTAAATGTACCTTCTGTTTTCATATGTGTTAATCTAAGTTTCATACTGAAGATGGAGGTTCTTTGAATAGAAAGTGCTTAATAATCACCACTGGTACGAAGATGAAAAATCAATTCAAAATAACTTGAAATCATACTTAAAACGTTCATGCTTGAACCAAGTGAAAAAAAAAAAACTTTTAGGGGAGAGTGAGAGGCCTCCTTGTGAGTGGTTTCGGTAATCAGGGAGCGCTTAACGCGAACCGGAAACTATCGGGGTAGTGGCAGTCGGAAGCGCCCGGGGGATTTATGAACAAGTTACGGACGTGACTTGCATACACACCACTGCCACCCCTGACGCCCTCCGACTACAAGGCCACTTTGCACCCTTACTGCTGCTTTTAATACTCTCCGTGTACATGAAAATAAACCTCGTTTCAAAATTGCATTATTTATTAGACTCTCACAGTCTAACTCAGTACCCCTCCCTCTTCCACCCCCTGCAGTGCAGCTGTCACTAAACTTATTGGACTTCATACATAACTTCATATACAAATTGCATTATATAAATGCCATAGGGTCATTTGTTAATAAGGCAAGGAATCGGTACGTATTTCTGAGTCGTGTGAGTCCTTGAATCAGACCGGTGAATAAATTTAAAATTACCTCCGCGTCTAAGCACCGCGTTGTGGAACACAGGGAACTTTAAGGCATATACTAAAGACTATTTTACTAAATGGAGATAGGTAATTAAATTTCTCGCTTCGGACGTTTTAACTGTATTGATAGACCAACCTGTATGCATTTCACAGGTGCATCGCACGTATAAAACTACCAAAGAACGCGACAATCAACCCCAGGTTTCTCACCAGTATGTTAACACCGGAATAGGGGTATCTCTGTCTTCCATTTTCATGGTTGAAGCAGGGAATTTACTCCATCGCTTAAGAGTTTTAGTGCTGTCAGCTGTCAGGGGTCTGTATTCCTCCTACCGCAGACGTAAAGAATTTGCGAATGATTTTGAATCGATTATCGCAATATTAATAATAATATTTATTTGATATTTGTAATTAAAACACAAAGTTTAATTATTGAAGCTGATTTACTCCTGTTAGATGATGTATAATAAATACTGTGATGGTTTTAATGTCTGTGTAGACGATGAACTAAGCGATACGATTACAACTTTTGCATTTACAGACAATACTAAATTAAGTAACTATATTTTTTTCTCGTGCCTTCTTTCTGCCCGTGTTTTCACCAAATGAGTTTTCATTAAGTATAAATACAGTGTATAAGCTGGCTTCTCATTAATATAACTAAATGAGTTTTTCATTAACTCCAAAACATAAACTATTTTAACGTGGGAGTCCGTGGCTTTAGAACGACTCATAAACCATACATGGAAATTTGACTCTCGAAGCACTAGGAAGAGAATTAGTGAGATAGCAGAGCAGTGACGAATCCTGTATCATACTGGAGCTTAATGTAATAATCGAGTGTTTTCATTGTTCTCATTTGGTAAACTGCTTTCATTATAATTTGAGTTCCATGTGAGTGGTTGAAATGATATATAACAAGAATAGTCCTATTATATATAGTGTGCCCCACGTATTACCTAGAATTGTTTATTTAACTGAATTTTCACCTTTAAATTGAACTGTGTTGCTGGGTGGAAGGAAAACAGACACACAAAATTTATGTGAATCGCTACGGAATATCATAATATGTTCCTGTTTAGTCGTAATGTACTTTATTTCCACAGTTACTTACGTACTTTGATTATAGTTCACCACGTACACTGTTTACGTCAAATAACATCTTAATATTTTTGTATATCATTAGTTTCAAGTGAAATTGGGGAAATGTTCTTGTCATCCACGTTCCAAAAATTAAATTAATTTGTATAAAATTTTAAATTTACCTAATGCCTTACTTTAAAAGAATCAAAGTTTGAAGGTATAAAATAAACAGACGTTGATGAACAATAGATAAAGGAAGGCAGATTGAAAAAAGTTGACCAAATAGTGAGGAGAATTATGACGAGGGTTGAGGTTGACGATAGAACACAAAGGAATAATTGAAAATAACAATAACGTAACGTAAAATAGTGTGGAGTGTAGTATGTGCATTAATGAACTGTCACAAATAACCAAACTTACACTTTGAAGCACAGTATTTATTAAGAAGTTATTAGTCGCTCAACTGCTTAATAAATTCCACACCTTTCAAGCAAACCGAAAGTTCATTAAAATATTCACAAGAGACTCTGATTAACACTGCAAGGATCTTAACAGAGCTGACCCTGTAAACAGACGTGAGGGTATCAACATACTCGTATTAAATTCTGGTTGGAATATCTCATAAGATTAGACAGGTTAGGAGGCCGAGGAAGTGATACTGACCTCAGATATAAATAGTCGTTGGCACCATTTAAAATTCTTCTCTAATAATTATTATGATAAAATAACGTAATAAAATTTATTTATACACAAAAAGTAGCAAGAGTTGTCATAATAACAACAATCAACATAGGAAAGTGTCAGCTGTTCAGAATATACAGCGTCGGATAACGAAATGATGAATTAATTCTGAAAAGGAAAGATATGGCAGGAAGCTGTCGTTGCCTGTTTTAATGCACTGTCTTAACAGTTACCTGGAAATACTGAGGAAGACACGAAGGACCTCAGGATATTAGGCCCGTGGGCCGAGATTTGAACCCGGGAGCTCTATAGTATAAATCAGGAGAGCTAAACTGTTCCGTGACTGATATTTTTGTAGTTTTATGAAGTCCTTTCAGGATAATGTGATTGTTTCTTAAAATGTACTACAACACTTCTTCACAAATACACTAGAATGCGTTGTTTTTAGTCATCCTCCAATTTGATTTAATATTATTCATGTAGTTGTGGGAGGTTCGTAAAATAAATTAAGAGAAATACCTTTCGTTTGTTAAGCGGTTGGCGGTACTCGTGCACTGTCGGACATTTTTTTATTCAACTGCCTCAAACGGCGGACCAAGTTATGGTTCACTCAATGGTGTTCGAGGTTTGCAGGATTCAGACAGCCTTCCCCACCGCTGATTCAATTTATCGCTGGATTTGCCCCCCCCCCACCCCCCCACCCACACACACACAAAACTGTCTATCTGACGAGCCAGTCGAAAGACTGTCGAGAGAACCATTACGTCATCCCACATCTAACACGGGCAGTTCTAAATTTAGTTGAAGTCACTATTGAATGTCCCTACCCACTGTACAGTGAACTAAATTAACATTTTTCGACACATGGTTGACGTAATTGTGCTGGTGGTAATCCGTTCTAAACGAAAACTATTTTACATGGCGATCTACCTTTCACGAAAAATGTCTAAACAGAACGGAGTTTAGAAAAGAACGCGGGAAAATGAACGATTCTAGAGATGCGAATAAAATTCATGCAAATTTTGAAGAAAGTACCATCGTATGCCGATGTTATCTTTAGATGGGATCTAACGCCATATATGTTTGTAGGTAGATACAAGTGTTTCGGATAAACTTGCCGTCTCCATCTTCAGGACGACAGAAAAGTTGGTACCTATTAACATGTCTACATGGCGTCATAACCCAGAACAGCGTCTTTAACTAGACTTTGGCATACATAAATATGAAATATGAAAAATTATTTAGTCTCGTTGATTCGTTAAATAGAAAATAGTTTCAGTTTTGAATGTTAAAAATTGGTATTTTAGAGCTGAAATACTTAATTTTAGTAAATTTATCTCAAGTTGTGTTTGTACTTTATTTTTATTACACTGCTTACTCTGTACTGTAAGTGACTCATCAAACATCTATAATGAACCATTTGATTGATAAAATATCAATGAAAATATTCCAGAATTTTGATTAATTTCGTATTTTTCCAAAATATTTCACAACTTTATCGACAGAAGTTTCACAGACTGCACACAAACCTCAGATTATAAATCACTGGAATTTGTAATGTTAATGTATATAGTAACGATTCACTGCGCATGTGTATGGTCACGTGCAGCTTTGTGGACTGTGTATTGTTCCCTCAGCTGTTAGGCCATTGAACCGATATAGAGAAAAATGCATTTTCATGAAAGTTAAATAGAGTTGTCATCAACAAATTACTAAGCGCCGCGTTGTTTCAGTTTTGAAATAGAACGTCAGATTCTATTACTTACACACTTTTCACCTCAAAAACAAACAATTTTATTTAGAGAACATAACCTACAAGAACAAAATATGGTTTAGGTACAGCATGTCCAGCTGAAATATTATTATCTTGGCAGAGACTCTGGTCTGTGAAGATGGTTAATTAGTCAGGTAGTTGTCTAAGATGACGTTTGAACTTTTCCTGCCCTTCAGATCTATCAAGATCTGTAATAAACTAATCTTAGAGATTTATATTCACTTAGAAAGTTTATTTATGCGATAAATTACTATAAAAATTAATTTAGCTAAACCAGACTAAAATAAAAACGTCTTCTACCGTCGGGATTACTGAGATTTTTTGGGCTTTTTACATTATCTGGCACTCTAAAAGCACACAACGTTTCGAAACCCGGATCTGTTATCGTCCTCACGTGTGGTAAAGATTGGTTTCTACTCAGATTATGGACAAAGTCCAAAAATTCAGTGACATACCTTCGTCAGAAACCTTTAAATTCGACTTGTACAGTCGGTTAAAATCACTAACTCCAGGATAGATGAGCTGAAGTATAAATGGGTGGGGGGGATTTAAGTTGGTAAGCCTGTTTGTGTGCAGTTTTACGTCACTGGGTACTATATTTCCATCGTAGTGCCCTCGTATCGTTTCTTCACTACAGAAACCGGTTGCTTGATTGATCGAATTGGATTGACTGGTTGACGCGTGACTTGGGCCCACGAAGCACGCTGTGCTGACTCGGCTTGGTATCGCCTTACGACCCACTGGGGTGGGGAGGCTCATCACTGAGACCGTCTCCCCCTCAGCATGCCCGCCAGGGTGTGTGAGGAAAGATATGGCCTCTCGAGCGAAATGGACCATGAACAGTGTAACACGTGTTTCATACAAAGCAGGGGCAGATCCACATTTCGTTTCTTGCAGATTTGTTAGGGAAGTTTCTAAAGGCACTTCATTTTTATATAAGTTCGTCTTATAACCCTAAACGTAGTCGTTTATTCTACTGTAGTTCATTAAAAGATAAAGATACATAACCGATGTAATCTTTCTGCGTAAATTATTCTCATTTGCAGTGATTATAAATGTTTTCATGAGTAATGCTATAAACACTGGAGACTGAAGCTGTAACAAACTTTCTTTCCAGTATTGGTGTTCGTTTTCTTTCGAATATTCTGAATTCATGCCGTATTTAAAATAAATTACATAAAATGAATGCATAATACCAATGAGTCTGTCTCACTAGCCACATGTTTCGTCTTCAAAATTAATGAATACATTTGTATGAAATTTCGTATTGATAGTCCGCTGTAGAAGTTGTAGACTGAAACTTTATAATTTTGTATGTAAGATTCTTCTACTTGAGAATCATTCTCACACAAAAAAGGATTTCGGATGAAGTTATGCTGTACTCACAACTAAACAAAATTATTATTATTATTATTTAATTGACCTTATGGCAGTTGATGCAACACACTAATAATAAAAAATTGCATTATTATTATATATTTAGTTTAGTTTGTTTTTGTATAAGTATGTGTTATCAATGTTTTTGCCTGTCATTGGCACCTCGCTGTTGGCAAACACTTTATTAAATGAATTATTATTATTATTACTGGTGATGGAAAAAAACACATCTAGGACGTCGGTAAACGTCTATGAGAACACACGTCGAATATGGGTCATTATGGTGGAAATAAAGATGAGCATAATTTCGCCCTTGGATTTTGTTTTGTTTTTAGAATGAACATAAATTATTTTCCTAAACACCTAATCGATCGGCATTTGTAACAGGGTTGTGTATTTTTTTTCTTCGGATATATTAATTGGAGTTTTAAATATTCCATTCTTTGTTTCTTTGTTGTCTTCTCACAGTTCATTACTCATTCGTTGTCTGTTTCTTCTTCGCGTTTTCACAATTTGCATCTTGTCCTGAAGACAAGTGAGCCACTTAACATAATGCAGTTTCGATATTATTGCATTCTGTTATTTTCCTTTTACTCCGAAACACGTCAGAATTCGGAAAGAAAACTGATAAAGCTGGACTTGAGAGATTGTGTTGCTCACGATATTTCATTTGTCTTGATGAGACAGGTGAAATATTCGTATAAGGCAAGATTACTCCTGAAAAGTAGGTCTTAGAGAAAGTAGAACTCTTATCTGTCAGGTGGGATCTGCTAAAACAGGCTTCTTGAAAGGAAGTGTTTTGTTCGAAACCTGCACGTCATCTCATGAATAAATTAATGCCAAGACAGCTTCAGACAATCCTTAACTAAAGAACCATTTGGACAGAGAAGGAATATACCATAACAATAATAACACTCATTATTCTGCAGACACATTGAAATTTTAGATGGTAATTTACACTTTTAAAAAGCTCTAGAACTTTTTCCTTCTTCTGAACGCTGTATCGTTATACAGAATTGTCCTTTGGTGGTTATTAGATTATTTAGACCTCGAAAGAGATGGGCAGGCTTTCATTTTACTGAGTAGGCAGGGATTTAGTGTGGGTAAAATCGCGAATAATCTCAAGGAAGATAAGATTAAAAATCGATATGATATTTGAAGTTTTCACGGCGATAAAAATTTGGACTGTGGTCTTATGGCTTGTACGTGGTTACCAACCTTCTGAAGGAACTCATTCCCTCTGTTTTTGGGGTATGAAAATACACGTAACCTTCATTTTCAGGGTAGGATGTTATCAACATTTCGGTCTGATGCATAACTTCCATCTTCAGGGTAGAAGACTATTCTGAAAATGGAGGCGATATATTTTTCTGCCCTGAAGATGGAGACGATAGCTGCGTTTCTCCGGCATGTTGACAAGACTTTGCAGCGTAAGAGACCGCTATCGGTATTATAAATTGATTTTGGTTTCCTCTGATATGTCCCCACTCGCTTCAGTGATATGAAATATAGGACACATTTGGACGTTTCTTCCACCCGAAGTTTACTTTATCCCAGTTGGTAGTTGAGGCCTTCGTCCTTAGCAATGCCGACTTGTTGAACCTTTAGAGATTTTGCCGGGCGCGCGTGCTTTATTGTGTACGCGTCTCGTCGTGCCCTTTTCCTAGGAAGTAATAAATGTCAAAGGATATGACACAATGTCAAGATAAGTACCAGTGTTATGTAGGCAGTTTTGTTTGTCACGCTTTCCTCGTGTGGCAAGAAAATAAGGTTACGTGATCTTTAACTGCCTTCCTCACTCATCTGTTTTGGACCTAACCCTGAGCAGATATCTGTAAACGAACGGGCGATACAATTCGGAATGGCATGATCGGGGCATGTAGCGCGCAAGGAAAGGATAAATGCGTAAAGAATTTGGAGGCATAGGATAATATTAAAATGAATGTTTTAAATATGTGAAATTTTAGGATTTAGTTAGTTTAGGGTAGGACCCATAGCGATCAGTCCTGAAAAGTGTAATAAACCTTCCAGTATCAGAAAAGCAGGGAATTTATCGAACATTTAAGGACTGGGCTACGTGGAATAATAACAGGAGAGATAGGGTCACGTGACGAAAGAAATGTGTAATCAAATGTTGTCCTAAAATGTGTTCTGAGTTATGCGGTGAACGTAGTTATTGACTTTTCGTTTTGCGCAAACATCACGCAAGCTACGTAATATTAAATATCGTGGTTCCTTTTTTTTTCGCTTTATGAAAGAAGTGATCAGCGTATAGCGGGCGACTAAAGTCGTGTGTGTGAGGGAGATATAAACTTATTTTGATTAAAATACCTTTCAGTTACAATTTTCATACCAGTGTTGAGGGTCATATTCTCGTTGCAATTAGGCTGGACTGGGGCGGTTATAGTATGTGGGTAGAACGGAAAAATGAGGACACACTCACACAGACACAGTCTATTCTGTCATGCCGCTGTTTTTTTAAAGGATGATTCAAGTTTTAATCAACAAAAAATGTTAGGTTAATTTATAGCCGTAGACCAGACGTTCTTATTCGATTAACCTGATAGACAAACCGAATGTGTCTCTCGCTTGCAGTTTTATATATTTTCATTCTGTCAATTTGATTATATTCATAGTTCAGGCCGTTAGTGATTGTTTTACACTGCGGAGGCCCCGGGATCGCTCCCATTCATACATGAAATAACGTGTATTGAAAATTTGGACTTTTTAAGATACGCCGTGTGCAATGATGCTTTAATTATTATAATTTCTAATGTTATTTTTATTAGTTACCTAGAATTGTCTCCCAGGTGATCGCTAATAGGTCAGTATATGTTGTTTATTTTAGCAACCCTTAAGGGATTTTAACTCTTTGTAACAGAAGCTTGTCTGTTTAGTCCGTACCGCAAAGAAAACACAACCCATAATCATTACGAAAAACAGCTGTTCAATAAAATAATCGCCATTTATTCTGAGAATCATAGGAAATCGACGAATATATGTGGTAAAAGGCAAAATTCCTTATTGTTGAAGAAGTGGTACTAGGCTTTGAAAGGTTAATACCCGTTTCCAGGATTCTGTTGTTTCAAGCCTGACGTACTACCTTCACATCTGGCGCAGAATATTATCATCTAGTGACTATTCCACATTTTGAGTCTGCATGGGTATGTATGTGTATTATACGATTATATATATAGCAATGTTATGTGGTGTGCTTGACGTGTCTTTCAGTGATATAGAAGTTGAAATGACACATGGGAGCTGTAGATAATAATATGGAGCATTGTAATTCGTACGCTGCAGAAAGCAGATAATGATACGCACTACATTTTGATAATATTTGAAAAAATATCCTTTGCGAGCTATAAAATATTAAAACTTTTACACTGCAGTGATGCCTGTAATTTGATAAGTACTACAGCTTGAAAGCTGTGATTCTTAGCTTTTAACTTCAACTGTACTATATATATATATTGACTCGAACTAAGTTTCTTAGAAGCGTCTTGTTTTATTTTTGGTATAGTTACAGTTTAATTTCAATGCAACTCTTTCATACAACTGCTGTTAGTGTTTCGTGTAATTATTTTATTATATTGTTGCACCACTTAACTGGAATAATTTTAAAGACGTGTTTCTACCATCACTTAGTCATCTTCGGGTTAATTTTGCATTGTATTATTTACATAATCTCTTACACTGTCGTGGTGTATATAAGTGTATGTTACTATGTTGGATTTAAAATAGATAAACCCATGTAACTTACACAATTAGAAGTGGATAAAGGTGTCAAATATTTTTGGGTTATCTTATGAAAGAAAATTATCAAGTATAGTGTTAAAAACCTTTAATATATAAAGACTTTTTGAACATTCTGTATTTAT
Source organism: Zootermopsis nevadensis (assembly GCF_977971745.1). NCBI lineage: Eukaryota > Metazoa > Arthropoda > Insecta > Blattodea > Termopsidae > Zootermopsis > Zootermopsis nevadensis. The sequence goes on along the minus strand of NW_028259139.1, from coordinate 9,281,507 downwards.
GATAACCAACCCTGAAGATGGAGGCTGTATGTTGCTTCGAAGCTCTGATATCTGTTTACAAGTCCACATTGCGTTATATCCCAGAAAATAACATCGACATTTTCACAGCAGCGAAAACCTCAAGTATCGTAGTGACACTAAGTTGATAATATTCTGAAAATCGATGCTTTGCTTCAGAGATAGATTGGGGAAATTCACAAATACAGATATGGACCTGATGAATAAAGCAGACTGAAACGACATGTAGATGTCTCTGCCAAAATGTTCTGATGGTCAGCTTGTTATCAGATACTAGTCTGCTGCTTCCTTGTGATTCAACTAAGCTCTGGGTGATACACGGTTTCGTAATGATGCCAATTGAAAGAGGTCCACTATGTAAGTCCCTGATCATTGCCTTGGAAGCCCACTGAAGCGTGTTCTGTTCAGGGCTCTGAAATACTCTCATCCAGGACGAATCAGGGACAGACCGGAAAAACAAATTGACCCACCAGGGTGTTGAAAAGATTTTTTAATCCGTAGGTAACGTAAGATTTCAGGTTATTACATCGGCGAGTATGAATATGGTTGTTTTCTAGTTCACTTTGTCGCGTGTTCTTATAGAAGTTTACCGACGTTTCGGTAACCACGTCTGAAATTTCCCTAAATTCATTGAGACAACACATGTAGATGTGACAAACTAATTGGCAACGTAAATTATTTGAGCTGAAGTGTTTCTTATAATGATATTTACGTCACTTGTCGATAATCATCGTATTTCATTATCATATTATCTTTTCGGAAATATACTTATCCCACTACACAATTCTTAACTATAAAGATATTGAATTATCCCACAGTTTCTTCAGTTGATAAACAATCTATTTAGATTAAATGATATCATTTAATAATCTACGAATCATCTGACACTGTCATAGTCCCGGACTGAAACATAAATACCCTAGGTGTTTTGTATTATTTTTATAACCTGGGGGAAAAGAATTGTACGCATCTCTGAAACGTGTCTTATCTTGAGCACATTTATAAATAAACATTAACAGTTTCTCTGTCACATATTTGTCTCAGTCTCGTAGTGATGTGCCTGTACATAGCTTAGCTTCACTTTATGGAAATTCTATGTTCATTAATCTTACCTGTCACCAGGAATTACTTGCAGATGTTTTTGTCGCAGCTCAGAAACTGCATATTTTATTCGTTTCCTTTTCATTGCGCCTTGCCAAGAGTGTATGGAAGTATTGTTTGTAAAATTTGTTGTAAATACCTCCATACACATTAAGGTTTTGTTTCACAGAAAGCTTAAATCATTGTATCTAATTTTCTTGTATTCCTCTGGTAATAGACATTGGAAATTATTACTCTTACGTGTAAATATGATCGCATGTAGACGGAAAAGGTTATGCCTTTGTAACCGAAGTTAATCTAAATAGTATTTAGTTCGTACCGCTAAGAAAACTCGGTGATTAAAATATATGAAATTGACAGTGACTTTGGATGTCTTGTAGGATGTTGCGCCGTGTAATGTGGTAGAAGTTTACAGATGTTGCAGAAATCAAGTCTGTTTTATCATCAGGGTGATCACTCATTGCTAAACGTCAGTAAATTTCTACCAGATAGAAGGTTCATTATTTGTACCGTTCATCAAATATTATTACAGTGATCAGAGCTAGGCGTATGAGATTCAGCGTATGGAAGAAGTAAATGCATACAGAATTTTGTTCGGAGAACTTCAAGAGAATAAACCACTTTGGAAGCGTCATCAAATGATATTAGATTTCAAAGGAATGTTAGATAAAAATTACTCGATTTAACTAGTTGAAGGTAGTTTATGGTAGGGTTCTTGTAAATACTATTATAAATTTTCGGGTACCATAAAAGACGGGAGATTTCTGGAGTAGTTGAGCGACTATCAGCTTGTCAAAGACGACCTTGCTCCATTGAGTTCGGCAAGGATTGAATCGTTTTTCTTTCATTTCGATTTGTATACAGTGAAGTGCTGTGCAGTTCTCACAGTGGAATCAAGTGATTTATGGAACCAAGAGCTTGGGAATGCTTGGCGTTTTCATCTGCGTCCGGGCAAGACGGATGCCACCGGGAGGACTGTGTGGAAAAACGTCACGTGACTTCGTGTGTGTGTGTGTGTGTGTGTGTGTGTGTGTGTGTGAGGGATGGAATGTGCCGATGCCATCCACGGTGACGCGTTCAGTTCCAAGATAGCATTTCCTCACTTTATAGTGTTCCTCAACACGTTAGATGTCACTGATGTCGGATGTAGGTTTTTTTCCCCCCGTCTTTGGTGGGAATTTTAAAAGAATACAAAATACAGTTCTCTTTTTACTTGTATGGATCTAATGAAAAGAAATTAGTTTTTAACCTGTTTGGCTCTAATAACTGAGCTGTGAGAAGTAAGGGTTGTTGCAGCTGATTTTGTAAAAAAAAACAGGGTTTGAGACAGGACAAAAGACTTCTACACCGCGTCGACACCGACTGTGCCCTTATATGACGTCATAATTTAAAAGATTTGTACAACGAAATGTTGAGGGTATTATTTGAGACATGCCAACAGGCAAACATAACAACAGGTGTGTAAACGTTCTTCTTTCGTGTTAATCGACATTAACAAGTACTTAGGGTATTGGAACAGGATTTAATTGATTCGGTATAGGATCCAAAGGTGAGGTTTTGTGATGACGCTTATAATCCTCATTGCACAGTAACGGACAGAAACGTGTGTAAGTAAGAACATGATTATTCTAACATTCGACGCTGTGTAACCGTGGAAATGTATAGTAAATTAAAGTAAATTTCGTATCATAAGGTAACGGGTGAGTTGAATCAGAATGGACGACTTTGAGCCGTGTGACGGAGCGAGGGGTTCTGCACGGCTGCAAACGGATTCCACTGCACCGGAAACTGGCTAATAGCGTAACCGGGCCCGGAACTACTGAGTTTCCTGCAAAATGGAACACCCGCCAGCCAGTCTCCTGCCGTGATAAAATCGTTCTAAACCGGCAAGCGTACCTTGCAATGCCATTTATCACCAGAATTCATTGCTTGGGTAAAAAAAGGAAGGGTTCACTGTGTTGTAAGCGAAGAGGACGCGACCCATATTCATGAAAATTCCACTTCACTTAATGTAGCAAACTAACGCCATGAAGTTAATCGTTGTTGGGAAGCTAATAGTAATCTCAGCTAGTCAAGAAATCCTCTGTATTGAACCAGAAACTTTATTACCGTTTTCACCGGTTCACGTCATGGGCCAGATGAATCCAATTCACACTCCAGACCCGATTTAAATTTTAAATATCAGTCTGTTAAAACAACCTGTTCTTCCCCCCGTAATAGGACTCTTGCCACAAGATGGAGTTATAGAATTGATGATGAACGCCTTTGACAGGCTGAAGTAGACTAGCTTCATTTCTAAACTAATCCCTGTCTCCTTTAATTAACGTTCGTTTTTAAGTCTTGATCTCTTCTTCAAGCTTTAAATATATCAAGTACTAACAGTTATACTTGAACTAAATGATGTTTTTCCTTTGGCACTACAGATCTGTTCATATGTACAAGGTTCGTAAAAGTTTATTAACCATTTCACACTCAGAAAGTGCGTTTAGGAGAGGCGGGTTATTTAGAATGTGGATGGATTCAGCTGAGTGAAGATAGGGTCAAATAGGGTGGTTCTGAACACGATGAATATCTGGAATCCTGTAAGAGTAGTTAATTTCTTGACAAGAAGAACGAATGTTAGATTTTTAGGAACTGTATTTGAGGTGATTAAGTTATAAAAATATTTTATGAGTGTAAAAGAACTAAAAATCAGCTTTATTATTACATGTAAGAAGAAACTTACACAAATTTAAACGTATTTGGATGAAATCGTATTATTTTTAGCCACTCATTTGACACATAAAGCAAATGATAGTGAAATCTACACGTTTTGTGTTTTTATTCATTAATGTCCCGACTCTTTTGGTACCTTCCTTGAGTTTCATCGCGTCTTGGATTTGAAGTCGATGCGAACTCAGCTCGGAATTTATTTCGACTGTGTATCACTGGTAAAAGAAAACTTTTTCCTTCCAATAAAACAGCACTCAAGTTGCTGTCAATGTGAACTGCGACAAAAAAGAAACTTCCGTGACTAAATTTTAAAACTTTTCTTTAAATAGATTTTCGTCTGTACAAAGACCCGAGTACCTTTCTTTATTGAAGAGACGCCACGTTTCAGTAATTTCGCGTTCAACTGAAGCTACCGGCCTTTCTATGTTTTGGTATTGTTAGATGTTTTCTCTTGTTCAAGAATTTATCTTAACTTCGTATCACATTTTCAAAGTTTAGTTACTAAATTTAAGTGTCTTTTAAGTTTTTAAGCAAATAACACTAATAGTTTCACTTTCATGCCCACAAATTCTATTTTGAATTACTGATAATCGTGTTTATTCACAGAGAAGCAATATATATAACGTAGTTATGCTAAACGTATGGGTATGTATAAAGATCTGAATTTACAGAGAGCAGATTGTGATATATCAAGGTTATAAAGAAATAACATTTTACAGAGGTGCAAGGTGAAGGTGTTATGGCGTATTTCAGTGCACAGTACTAAAAGTCATTGGTAGGAACTAAGTCAAGACGTTAAATACTTTGGATATCCAGTATTATTACCAATATTCCTATTTCGATACGTTCCGTGAAGGCAAAAGTATTTGAAATATTAATGTCCCCTTGTTATCAGAACCGTTACCGGTTACGAAGATCTATAACACAGTAGCGAAAACAGTGGAGCAATGATTCTGGGGAAATTTATATTCGCTCTGCATATGAACAAATTTCCATTATTTTATGAAACCAAAATATTTCTTATGCCGTTTACAATGCCCTGTTTCCATGTCGTATCCTCAACGGATGAGTTAAATTCAATCCACATATTTAATTCATTCAGGATTTATTACAATGTTATACTCCCATGTAACCTACGTCCAGTTCTTCCAAGTTGTCTATTCCTTTGGGTTTCCCAACTACAATCTCGTATGCATTTCTCGTTTCTTCCACTCGTACTACATTTCCCGTCCATTCTCATCATTCTTAAAATAATTAATATGCTGTTTGAATCACGTCCCGAAACATAGTACTCATGACCATTTGAACTCAATGGTAACTATATGTACCACCTGCATTTACAATCAGTAACTGTATTAATTTTATTTTTGTGTGTTTTGTTTGGTTTCTCACTGTACACAGGGATTATTTCCTTAAACAGTGTTAATCACTGTAGAGTTGTGTTCTCTTTGAGGTACGGACTTGATTTTTAATGATTATTTAGACGGAATTCGACATTGGTTTTCTTGGTTTTAGTCTGACTTTAAGCAAATGATGAAATCGTCCCCAAATTCCAAGTTTACCTCTTCCTGTTGAGGCCATTATATTACTTAGCTTTCCAATTTATAACTCCAACATTTAGAAAATAAAATTTCCTCCCTTTTTTGGTAGCAAACTATGACTAATTATCACCCTAACGTCTTAACCCTTATTTTTCGTACCAGAAGGACGATCGGGCATTGCCTGGGAACCTTTTAATATACTTTATTCCCCCAGAAACAAAGTCTCTCTCACGTATTCTCTCTTCTGCTATCCTCCCTAACCCTCTCTCTTCAGATTCGTCGTGAAGGGTTAATAATATCTCAGACAGTGGACAATAACCAAGATGATAATGTTGTAATCCTTGTTTGTTGTCCTTAGTTGCTTATTCATTGTCCCTCATTCGTGACCTTACAACGCACTATGCTGTTGAGATAATATTGACTTACTAGTTAACTGGATATGGGCTTGCAGTTTCCCCTCAAAAGGCCCCATTATCTCTAGTCTTTGTGTGTTACCAGTTAAAGCTAAGTTATCACAATAACTCTCGTGTAGCGTATCAGCATAAAACCGAAAATGTTTAGTCGAACTGTCACGCTGTAGATAAGCTTATTTATTTATTCTAATAGATTTGGTACGTTGAAAGAAACCACTTTGTTCATCTAAATTCGGTTATAAACACAGTGCCCATTTAGTGTGCTGCTAAGTGACAAAAGTTTGCTTTGATATTTGACCGACACATTTGTAAGTGTATTCCATACCTTTAATTATTTTCAGTTCGTTTCAGCATCACCCATAAATTGAATTAAATTTGTAATGAAATAGTTTTTCGCATTTTTTCCACAGAAGTACTTTACTGAAATAATAGAAATACTACCGATTAAATATCACTTCTATGATGGCTGTCTTCTGTGTTGTTGCGTTGCATCGCCCTGATGACGGAGGCAGTATGACGTCCGAAACGTTGATAAACATCTACCAGACTACACAGCGCAACAACCCAGAAGACATAAATCTTCATACTAAGAATCGCCCTGATGACGGAGGTAGTATGACCTCTGAAACGTTGGTAAACATCGACCAGACTACACAGCGCAACAACCCAGAAGACAGAAATCTTCATACTCATCGCCCTGATGACGGAGGCAGTATGACCTCAGAAACGTTGGTTAACATCGACCAGACTACACAGCGCAACAACCCAGTAGACAGAAATCTTCATCGCCCTGATGACGGAGGCAGTATGACCTCTGAAACGTTGGTAAACATCTACCAGACTACACAGCGCAACAACCCAGAAGACGGCAATCTTCATACTCACCGCTGTGAAAACTTCAAATCTTACAAGGTTTTAAAATGAATAATATAAAAAAATTATTGAAAACCTCAAATCTTAGAAGGTTTTAAAATGAATAATATAAAAAATTTATTATCAACCATGTTAACATTAAGCTTATAATACTAATAATTCAATTCAATTCATTTATTTAAAATAATACCAATAATAATAATAATTCAATTAATTTATTAAAGTGCTTGACAACAGCCAAAAAGGCCAATAACAGTCAAGTACTAACAACAATACAAACAGTAACAATAACATTACCAATGGTGTGTGTCTGAGAAAGTTTTGTGAATTAAAACAGAAGAAGCTATGCAACATGATTCTTGGGATGTCAGTTTGGGCCCGTGTCTAATTCAAGTGTTGAGTTGCTAAAATATTTGTGCGCCAGTAGAATGGACCTTTGTATGTGGCCTGTCAACGGTTGTCGAGTGGATATCCAGGCCTGGGATTGTCACGCCGTCCGTACGTGGCCTGCTGACAGCATGAGTCCAATAAATGTTACATTACGAAGCGCGTTCCTTCGCAACTCCGAGAAGCAATCCGGACGGGGTCCACTGTCTCGTATCAATTTGCAGTCACAACGGCTTCAACTGCATCTTGTTTTGCCTCTCCCTTTGCTAACACTATTTATATGCACGATTGAAGAAACAGCACTTTTTTACACTGGCTTTTGTAATCTTTATACTCAAAAGTACTTTCTTTAAACTCCGATCATGTACGAAGTGTTCAGAAAGAGACGTAACTCCTAGAGGATCGTGTATTTCTTTAACTATTGCCTTTATCTCTACTTCAGTTGTCTTCATTGTTCAAGAAAGGATGTTCGTTGATGAGGAATAGAAATTATAAATCCACCAAGACGAGATATGAACAGAAATGTATTCTCAGACGGGTTAAGTTTCTTTTAAACATTTTATATATTTTCACTTCAAAATTCTTATTTGTGTATAAGATGTAGATTTTGATTGATTTATAATTACATGAGATATGAGTTTCATGGCGGTGGAAGTTTGAATTGGGATCTGACCAAAATTTCGAATAGAATTTACAAATTTAGAAACATACAAGAAAACGAGATGATTGAGATGTCAAAAAAATTGTAATTTATTATTTTATTTTTATATTTTATGTTTTCGTGTGCGAGAGTAATCTTTCTAGAATAAATTGGTGACTAGTGTGATAATGTTCCACAGAAAAATATTCGGAATGTCTTCCTTGAGTCAAAACCTTCGTTCTTGTAATTTGTAGGAACATATTGGATGTTTGAAAACTCAAATAATCTTTGTATCAAATGCACTTTTCGTTTATTTTTTACCTATGCAGAAATTTTGAAATAAGGTGGTTTACAGTATTGAGCTACTACATGAAATACCGATTCTGATAAAATCAAATGCTCACACGTGTTGAAAACGTAGGTAATATGTTACTGTATCTGGTAGACTTCTAAGAAATTGCATTACAAGGTTATCAGCAAAAGTAAACATCTCTTTCCTTTGTGGTTAAAATATCATCTCGCTGTGTATCGAATTACGTGTTACTATTCTTATCCTTACTTTCATTATTCATTTTGTTGTTCCTTTCATTTAATATACCAGTTGTCACAACAATTTAAAAAAAATATCTTAAAATTATAATTGCGAACATTTAATCCTTACATTTGTAGATATAAGACTAACAATTCTGATTTACATTTTAGCAAGAATTAATTAAATATGGTCTCAGTTTGAAGGTTACTATCTTCTGAATTATAGCACTATGTAGTTTGGTAATGTTTATCTGCGTTTCGGAGGTTATTCCTGTATCCATTATCAGGGCTACACGACTCTACAACCCATAAGATAGCCATCTATTCTTGCTGCCGTGAGCACGTGATATCCTGGTCTTAATTTCTTCGTGAATATAATTGTGTAGCTCTCGTCCTCAAATATGTGTACTTTTCCACATTATTGAATGATTTGTTAGCTACTTTTATGTTACGAATGTGTCCTGTATTTTGGTGACAAGGTTCTTACAACCCCTAGGAACATAAATACGTACTAGAGCTTGCAAACAAATTGAACAATATTCACTGGTAAATCCCAGCACTCACAATGACCGCTTACTGGTAACCCATATGCCCGTAATATTGATATCCACCAATTGCTACCTTCGGGGGTGTAATTTCCGGTCTGTAGGAATATTTGTGTACTCTCAATTTCCTTTCTGGGAACCCGACATATTAACAGAAAGTAATCAGAAATAGTCATGAGCAGTTTGTGCTGCTTATCACAGGGTTTCATATTAATGCCACAAGGATTTTCTGAACTCAAAAAGCATCTATGTGTGAATGTCAAAATGTATCATAACATCAGTACCTTAATCGTGTTAAAAACTTTTGATGAACAGAAATATTTAATGCGAAACTAGTCGACAGATTAATAATATATACCATAACATTCAAACAATTCATCAAGGGCCTTCATGTTCAAGCCAATTACAAATTTTCTATGCAACATTTGTGCAGAAAAAGACATTGGGAGATAATAGTTTGCACTCGTCGACCGTGATTTTGCACGCACTAACAGACGAGTGGATTTGTTGAGCCCGGTTTATCATCCTAATTCGAAATTAAAATTAAAAAAACATTACAACCAAATATAAACTAAATCCAAATTACTGTTTGACACTTTAATTATGTAACCACGTGATGCGGGAGCCAGTTGTGTGGTTTAGTTATGTTGTTAAACACACGGTAACAGCAAAAGGTTTTATTAATGCAGGTCACTGAGCTTCTAGTTGTTGATAAAATGTTTCAAAGGTCGGTTGAGAGCTGAAGAGTAACCATTTCGACTGCTTCGTAGCCTTAAGTAGTCTAAGACATCCTGCCATCAGAACGCGTCCAGTGCTTAATCCGCTATCAATCTGTCTGTTCACATACTTCTTTTTGAATGAATTTACCTTCGAACTGCCAATAATGCAATGTAAGCTGTGTTTACAACATTTTTTTGTGTATTTTAAGGCTGTGAGATATATTAACGAATACAGGATTATTAAAGCTTGCAGTCATCATACATAATAAATACACTGTCAGAAATGTTTATATGTTTATTTCTGTTTAAATGTATAGTAAAATACTGATTTTATTGAATTAATAACAGAACACAGTACTTTTCCTTTTTTCTTATTGTTTTTTGTACAAAACAAAATTATTGACACAATATTATCTACATATTTGCTTGTGCCTTAAGTGCTGAAACAAGATAGGGCATTTCTTTCAAAAATACTATTATAATATATTCAGTTCCGATTCAATTTCATTCAATGCCACGCAAAGTGAAGTTGTCCCACTACACGCTTTGGAAGCACTTGATAGGAGAGGAATTGTAGCTCATATGCATTTTTACCGCGGCTCTAGATTGGGCAGAGTGGTTGTTGAAATATTTGATAGGTAGTGGACTATGCACTGTGGATTTCTCTCTTATGGCTATCTTGAAAGTACGTCTAATCTAATGCGATACTAAAATACAGCAAGGTCTTCCATATTGTTCTATCAGCAAACTATAGAATTCTATGAGAACTGCTTATGGAACTTAGAGTAATTGAAATGAATCTATCAGAGCTTACTATGAATTTGTGTTCCTGCGTTGTATGTGTCTCTGGGAATTGTTCGCAATAAGATCTCTGCCGTCGAACATTCCTTTTGTAATTTATATTTTAACACTGTGTTTGTTGTGTGAAATCATTTTATTTTTATTGTTTCAGGTGGAGGCCTGACATATTAGGTCTTTACCTGATGTGACGCATGAATGACAGAACGCGGACATCTTATGTACATTTCTTTAAAGATGGCGCAAATTTGGACGTGCGTCTTAACGCTGTGTAGCGTGGAGTTAGTTGGTAAGTACAAACAGAACAATTAAAACATAAGAATGTTAAGACCCCTGATTGTGGTTAAAAAGGACATAATTCTCAGGTCCTTCAGTAGGCAAGTTGTGAATTATTTTTACTGTAAAGCAAGAACCTTGTGGCATTAACACATGACTTTGGCTGTACTTATGGGAGGGTTCACAACTCTGCCGAGCGTATATTAAAATCGATCTACTTAGTCTGTCTTTCTGTGCACGTGTAACGACTGGACGGATTTATACGAAATCTGACACTAAGAAGTTTTATTAAAATTTATTAGCATATTACAACTTCATTTATGATCGAACAACAATGAACATACTTTACATGCTTACCTGCATGGATTTCTTCTCGCGAAAATGAGAATCGCCAACATCGGAATTTTGTGGCCATTCATGAAGGTCGAAGGTCAGTTTTTGGCTAATGCGGTTGAGTTATGCTATGCATGCATATTCGTAATAGATCGTGTCCATATTACTGTTCTTCTGGCCTATGTTTAATGCAGTTATAGTTATATTGAAACAGGGACAAAAATATTAGTGAATAATGAAGTGTTGATTCCCTGAAAAGTTAAACGTTACTGGCGGCAGTTAAATAAATATTAGCTATGTTATTTAAATAAGGACAGATTAAGATATTGTTTTTGTATTGGAAATCCGTTGTTAATTTAACGTCTTACGGTTCTAATTCTTCATATTGCTTACAGAGTTTTGCTTAAATATAGTAGAAGTCTAATTCATATCCAAAATGTTCGAATTTATTAAATCACAAACCAGAGATATAATATGTATCCGTACATTGCGTCAGATTTGCAAATTTTTTATATTATTTAGGCATTGTGCATCATGTTAATTAACTTTAAAGGATACGGTTACTAATTAAATGTCAATATTATTACATATTAACCGAAATAGTACATTTCACTCTGTGTGGTTTAAGTGTAATAGACCTAGGTACTTACATTTTTTATTCAATACCCATTACAATTTTTACACATTGTAATTATACAGTTAGAATATAATGATCTTGTATCTTATCTTTATCACCCTCTTTCTGTTCTCCCTTAATTTATTTTCCACCCCTTCTACATCTCAGTAAATATTTAGTGTATAACACAAACACAGGAAATTAAAAACTAATACAATGTAATACAAATCCAAAGCAGTTTATATGTAAAATATCGCTCAGAACATGATGTTACGAGAGACTAACAGTGGAAAAGTTCAGCCTTTGATTCGTATTACGTTTTCTGTGAGTTCGGAGTCAATTTAAATATCTCGCTTTTGAGCGTAAGCAAACTCAGTCATCCACAAACATCAAACTGGCTGTTATATAATACAACGAATTTTATGTTGTTTATAATTGTCGAAATATGACCAAAATATTATCCATTATTACTAATTAGTTTTGTTAGCCACAGACATGGACGTTGCTTAATGTTACTTATGTTAATGCTCGTAAGACGCAGGAAACGATGTCATTAATGTCTGTAACTGAAGAATATTAAAAGTAGGCAATACTAGGAATTTTGCAAAGGACGTATTTTTTAAAATACGCGTGTGATGAAGTGTATATTTCATCACTGTTATTTCATACTTACGCGATAGATCAACCATCTGAAGCAAGACTCTGATATAAATAATATTTAAAAGTTCAGCTCTTACCTCAAAGAAAACACAACACTTATCCATTACGAAGACCGGTTAGTTCACGCCCTTTAAAGATGTAACCGCTGTTTTTTGCCAGAGCATACTAAGTAATACATGCAATGGGAAAATGCAAAATTAATTATTGTGAAAGCAGGTGGTACGTATAGTTGCCACTAGATTTTAAAGGTTTAATAGGATGTTGTAAACTGTTGTAATTATATGGGCCTGTTTTGTTTGTATCTTCAAGTATTTATACTAAAGAACTTAATTCCGTATTAAGTGTGTTAATTATAAATATTTTCTTCTACCTTACCTCTAGATGATTATTCTGTGGATAATGGAGGCTCAGAAGCCAATGCTTGTAGCAGGTCATTAACTCTGTTCCTTTCAGGATTTCGTGATTAAAAAAAAGGGCATAGACTCATCATTTATTGATCAGTGAAGTTCTTCGTATGAAGTTATACAAAATTTTTAAACAAATTACTGATCTTCAATTCATTTCCATATTATGTTAGAAATTGAAATTTTTTCCCATAAACGTGTTACATATTTACTGCGGTTATGGGTTAGACTATATTTTATCTTATTATCGCTTCGTGTATTTTGTCAGACCATCTCTTTATAGATCAATAATGTCTCTCTTGAAAGTAGTTCCATTTAAGTTACGGGATCTTCTCAGCTATTACATTTCCAGATGTTGAATCCGTGGTCTTATACGCTGAATTTCTTCGGTTTTAAGACTCTGTCGATTCTGGGATGTTGAGTCGTGCAGTCTGGAAGATTTTAACCAATGTTTCAGAGGAGATTAGTGTCTGATTATTGAGGCAGCAAACATCTCTGAAACGTCGTTTAACATCAGTGAGACTTCACGGCGCAACATTTCAGAGGATTGCAATATTAAAGGCAAATTTGGTTTATAATGATATTACCAAAGGTACAGAACGTATTTCGAAAAATCATGAAAGATTGATAAGTACGGCTATCGCATAGTTATGTAATATGGACACGGGGAGTGTCTTCCTATGGTGAAGCAACTTTTTGTGTGCACTGTTGATGAATATCAGTTTTAAGCTCATTATAATTTAGAGTTCCCTGAAATTTGTAACCGAAAGCATATACAGAAATTCCAGAATGACCACATGTGTATTGTTATGTGTTCAGTGACTCACTACCCCCATAATATATTTTTCATACTGTAATTCTGAAACTGTTGGTATGTATGGCTGTTGAAATACTTTACATCCACAAGGGTTATTTCTGTTTGTTTTTTGTTTTTTTCGAATATTTATTGATATAACCTGTTACGCAAATATGATTTGTGTAATGATTTTTATTTTTTTGTAGTTCTTTGTTTTATCGGGTGACATGTATTTTGTGTATTTGTATTGATGAGCAACGGCTTTAAATATTTTAAATAACGTCGATGAAATTTTTATATCATTTAGCTATAAACACGCAAAATAAGAATGCAATTTTTAGCAAAATTGTGGTTTTTAAGTGGCGACTATTAACGTATTGCTTTTCAAAGTGTAACATTTTGCATGTATGTTAAAAATTATAATTAATTGTTATAAAAATATACAGCACAATATGGAAACAACAGTTACAAGTGTCCGAGATGTTGTGAGTGAATATAGAAGATTAAAAAATTCGTTATAGGAAAATAATTCGACGAAACGTCTTATCGGTCCAAGCGTTTCTTTGCCGTCTGTCTACCATGGCCGATCTTAAATGAATTCATTTTACTGGAGTGTGTTATTTCTTTAATCGCACTGCCATTTGTCAACGCTTACTACTTTGATATATCTTACAGTGATACATGTTGGTATATATAATTACTTCGGAATAAATATATATTCAGCCCTGGAAATGAAACAGCATGTTTTACCGAAACGTCGATGTCCATAAGGCAACGCCACCCGGTTACACCATCTCAGAAACAAGAGCACCTCTATTCTCTTAATTTTCGTGAAACAAAATTATATTAAATTATAAAAGCACAGTGATATATATTTATGTAATCTGTGCTTAAAAACGTAAGTAATTCTGCGTTTAATCAGTTGATCGTTTTAATCGTTAAGTACTGTGTTATCTTTTCGGTGCGGACTGATTTATTCTATAGTTGTGCTTCGGCTTCAAAGGGAATGAGCTACTTTCGATACACGTCTTCTTATTTTAATACGAGGATTTGGTGAAACTTAAAATAGTAAATAATCTAAACGTGGGAGATATTATATTAGTAATTACGTATTAAATAAATATTTATTTTTTCTCTTAACGTTGACAGTATGCATTGTTTTCCGAACTGCATTTCTGATGTCATATGCAGAAGGCAGTTGCAAATTATTTTCGGCACAAGATTCATTTACACGAAGCGCCATGTGGAATGGTATAGCAAAATGGCAGTTAATACTGACTTCGCGTTGTAGTGGTGCATTTTCGAGGCGTTTTATGATCCTACTGACACAAATAACTGCTCTCCATCTGAACTGGTTAGACTGATTAATTGGCGCATTACCGCTCCACCAGATGGCGACCACTTCATTACTTTAATTTCATTTCCCCCCCTTCGCTGGGATCGTCCCGACGCTGGCCGCCCTGAGTCGACTCGGTAATATAGTTGAATAGTAGCGCTGGTGGATCCGTAGTAGATGGAATTTTCCCCCAAATAAACTCCCAAACTCCATACATAGTTAATGATTCACACACACTGCAGCATAAAAGTAAAGTGACGTCCAAGGCTGGGAATGAAGACAGATAAATAATTCAGTCACGTGAGACAGGAATTTGTTTAATTAAACAGATTAAGGCTTTATATATTCGTGAAAAAATATAAATTTTATTTTCTGTTTTAAATAAATGCTTTTATTAATGGTAATCATACCACCCAAGGCCTCCCCTAAAATCATATAAACTAAAATACAATTGAAATAATAACAGTTTTAAAATACTGAAATTACAAAAATAATTGTTAACATTCAGTTCATGGATATTATATTTGTGTTGCTATTGAATCATATTGAATCGATTGTGCATACATGTAGTGTTTGTAGTTTAGTGTGCATTACTCGAATTATGTCAATATCAACGCAATGTAATTTATAAAAGAATAACCTAAAAATTATATGTTTATCCCAGCTGTATATATAATCTCTGTTCTTGCTGAAATGATTGGTTATGTGTTAAACATTTAACGGAGTGTTCTAAATATCAACACATTTCGTGTTTACTAGAGAAACACTACTACAACAGGTACATTACACTTTATAGAAACAAGAAATATATTTGTATAAAGTATATATTTTGCAGAAGTGTTTCCACGCAATTAAATTAATTTTTGAGAATCTCATAGTACGACCAGGTAATTATGAAATTTGCCATCTTTCCTGGTATCCGAAGGTTCAAGGCCCGACTCTTAAATGTATTGTAATCCAGATGAATTTAGTTTATATCCTGTTGCGTTAATATAAATTTTAATATTATCGTCCCTTATGACTGGGGTTTTACTTCAGTGTTTCTAATCAAAACTTAGTGCGTATTTATTGTTTACCCCATGCACGCTACATGGACTGCTTATCTTTTCCTCTATATTTCATTATCTTAATAACATATGGTGAAGAGAACAAACCATGGAGACCCTTATTATGCATTTATCCTTGCTCTCAACCATATTCAATCTGCGTTCTTCCGTTCATATGTGAGACCAAGATTCACACTCATACGAAATAACAGGTAAAATTACAGTTTGATTTACAAAACATTTGGTAACATTCTAGTTCCTACGATTACTGCTTGATGGCGCTGGCCTCTCCTTTTAAGTTGGGGCAACGAAGCATGCCGTATATCCGGTTCATCATCGTTAAACATATTCTCAGCTCCTGCTGAGGACGTCTCGATCAATGGTGGCTCGTAGTTAAACTGTATTGTAGTTTCAAAATTAAACTACCTGTTAGCGAATTGAGATGCTCAAGATAGCGAGTTTGAAAATGGCTGTCTTACGGAATGTCGCGCCGTGTAGTCTCGTATATTGACCACTGATCGGCCCAAGTTTCAACATTTTCTGATTGATCCTATATCTTCACCTTATTTTTTATCGCGCGTCCTACAATAATGGAAGATGTAAGCACCTCTGAAACGTCGGAAGTTTTCTTTGAGACTACACGGTGAAATATTGCAGAAGACATCGTCGCGCGTGATTGGTAAGTTACTCGTATGCGAAGTTTAGACTTTTTAATTCAGTTGCTACAGGATTTTTATTGTCGATGCGTCGTTTAAACTTCGGTAAAACTAAAGAGACAGTAGAACACCGAAGGCAGTGGACAAACGCGTCGACGACCCAAAGAACTGATTGGTTTTAAGGAAGAGTTTAATGAAAGTAGGGCATACGTCGCAGGGGATTTCTCGAGACAGATGTAACGAGCTCGGAAAATGTATTCCGTATCATCGTAAATACGCGTTTTGTCATTTTCGGTCTTAACACAGTCAAAAACACGATTTTCAGGTCGTGCAATACGAAATTTTTATCAAAATCCGTCCAGTAGTTCTCGAGTTGAACTAACTGGACAAACGGACGGATAGACAAGACCAGCTCATAAGGCCTTCGCCCTATGAACTTGGTGCAAAGAATGCATAATAAAGGATTCGGGTACATGCTACAGGCTTCGTCAGGTTTCCTGAAATGATATTGAAAAGAACGAGATGAAGATGTGTACTTGAAGGACATACAGGAAAATGTAAAGAAAGGATATAAAATAAATATATTTTCGGATAAAAGTTGGTGTTGAGTGACAGACTTGATTAAAATGCACGGGGAGATGCCAAATGTGTTGGAGATCCTGAAGGGAATAAACCATTCTAAAGACCTAGATTAGATGGATGTATAATATTAAAGTAGATATTTGATAAATAGGGTGGGGGTGGGTATGGAACCAGTGTCTGGTACTTTGAACACAGTAATGAAGATTCTGATTGAATAAAAGAAGGGGAATTTCTTGAAAAGTTGAGCAACTATTAGCTTTACATGAATGAATCAGCCCCATGGAGTTACTTAACTTTCATTTAGAGCTATTAATATATTAATGATTATATTCTGATTAAACATATTTCTATGTAGTTCTATAACTAAGAGATATGAATAAAGAATAAATAACATCAATAATTATTCTGTGAATAAACAGGGAAAGTTCCTCAACTGTGTTATGCATTATTAAAGAGGAACATCTAAGACTCTTGGGTGTAAATTTGATTTGCGAATTGCATTCTCCGTTGTTGGTAGATGCGCGTGCCCTGAAGTTGTGTTCTGCCGGCTTTCCCGCCAACTAACGAGGTTATGTATGCTAAACATCGTCCCGGAGCGTTGCTTCTGCTGTTACTGTACTGAATGAATTTAATTATTGTTTTACGAGAAATTCATACACAAGCTTGGGAAATTGCTGTTGTGATGTAGTAAGTAAGTGGGTTGGTGACTTGTCTACTCAAGCCAGCTAACAAGTCACCCACCGTGTTGATCTCTCAGAACAACAGAATGCTACAAACTTCTAGCGGAAAATAGAATGAAAATTCCGACACAATGTCACACGTGTTCGCTTCGTTTATGTGATGTCTATGAGGTATTTTGTTGTATACAAAGCGCTTTTAAAAATAATTCGCGCCTTATACAATTTTGCTTGATCGTCATCGGTTGGGGAATTTTATATAATACGAAGAAGGCAAATGATAAAAATGGACCAGCATTATAATGCTAAAACGACATAAGACGAATTTTCTCAAGAAAATATTTTCAGCGACTCTTTTTATGAGCAAAATAAATTACAAAAACAAAACACTACTTTCTTTCTCAAAGAATGACACAGCAGAATTGATGAATTTATGTCTCGTATTCTGCAGACTCCGGGTTTGAATATTGGCCCTGATACTGAGTGTTCGGTGTTTTACGTTGTTTTTCTCAGTATTTCAGATCATATGATGGTGCAGTAGACGTACTTAAAAATAAGCTGCATCTCAAATTCACAATTATCATTTATCTTAACACTTGATTCTGTATAATCTACGCAGTTGGAATAGCGTCTTTAAATATCCAGGAATTAGATATTCGCAACTTTGGATTTGTAGGATATAGAAATTAACTTAATTTGTCCAAAATTAGTTGTTATGTTAATTATTTATACACGAAAATGCCGTCCTTCTGAAATTAGCTTCTCGGGTCTACATGTTTGCAGGGAATTAGTGTAGGTTCAAGTCCAGTGCATGACATGTGATGATTTTCAGCACTCCTCCATCAATTATTCTGTCACCAACATTTGGCTCTGCCTGAAACTGGGCGACATTTGTGATAACCACTCACAGCTCAATTTATGTGCCTGGGACCAAATTATCGTCTGCGAAAATGTAATAGGATAAATTTCTTCATTCAAAATTCAATTTAGTAACTACTAAGAGATTCGTGTTCTCTTACCTAGCTACTGTACTTCCTGTGTTTTATGTGGTATCTGTAATTAAACGATAGCTTAAGTACTTTTGGCTGGCATTGTCTAATATCATAGATATTCGAGAAATAATGCTTAGGGCTCTTCGATCGACGAATCTCGTTCGTAACATCGAAAGCGTCAAAACACTGGTTTTGTTATGTAGGTTACAGAATTGAATTTTTATTATTTTATTGCATTATTATTGTGTTCTTCACCTATATCGTATCTGTAATTGACCTTCTAGCTCTTGACGCAGGACATTATTAATAAAGAACTGAACTGAAATATAATATTTATGTAACTTTAAGCAACATTTTGTGCTAATATTAAATATATGTATCTGTAATATATCGGCGTGTAAGCAGTCTTGTTTGGTTACCAACGTTTCGGAGGAATGCACATGAGTTACACACTGAAGATAGGGGCAGTTAATTGCTCCGAAAGTTTGATGGTTATCTACAACCCGACAATCAAGAATTTAATTGGAGTTTTTCAAAATTTCTGTTACCGCAGGTGACCTCACAAAAATTACGTCAGAAATTTGGATTAAATTAAAGAAGCTTAAAACGTACAGCAGTAAAGTACGAAAGAAAATGAAACATTAGAATCAACCTGTTTTACGAACCCCTTTGGACCAACTTTGCGCGCTCTCAGAGGTCCGCCGGTCTTCGATTGAGGAACTCTGCTCTTAAAGTTATAATTTAATATTAGTTTAATTTTTTTCTAAAGATCTGTCCGTACAGAAGTCTCGGAATTTTACGCGGAATTGGGTTAGTGTTCCTTACTCTTGGCGAGGTGGCTTAATCTGTGATGGTATCAAACTCACAAAGTTAAAAAAAGTTTTGAGATTGATTACTCTCCTGTGACACAACATTCATTCCGAGTTTTACAAAATCGGACAATTAAGTGTCTGCATTTCTGGTTGATTATGTGCGACGGCGAACACAAACATGAAACGACAAAGACTACCTGGCAATAAAATAGCATAACGCGATGTATAAAACCATAGTTCAGTTTAATAGTAAGATTTGTATTAAGACTAACAAAATTAAATAAACATTTAAGCACTGGAAGCGAAATTTTATTTTAAATATATGGGTTAAATTAGAAACAAGGACTATTTGATAAGGGTTGCCATGAAGTATAAGTTTCATTGGTAATTTCACAGTTATTATTCTGTCATCGCACAGTCGCCATGTTGTCATTTACCTATAACGGATATGAAGAAACGGACTGTTTAGGCTGTAGATTTGCCACAGTACAAAAATTGTAAAAGTGTAATGAGTGACGCTTTGATGACGTCCACCAAACAAGTTTGATATTCTTCCATGTTGATTTTGTTACATTAGTTAAGTTGTATTAAGATTAGGGGTTTCGAATGATACAGCGTTTATTAAAACTTGACCAATAATAGGTTAAATTAATAGGTCTGTGTGTAAATCTGATGTAGGTTTTTGAAGCAAGGTAATTGAAAATAACCTAGTGTATACTGTATTTGTGTTTCGTCATCATAATATAAAGATTTATAGCAATTTATTTGAAAATGAGGGCAAGTTTTAATATTATAGAACGAGAGCATGAAGTCAAAATTGCATCCACGAAGAAGTCATTCACTGGAATGCAGTCTGCTTACTAGTGTGTCGTTTTCGTCAGAATCCCTCCAGTAAATTAAAACAAGCTCTTAGTTTTCCTACCCAGTTCTAAATAATGCACAAGGTAGGACTACCATAGATTCTTCTAAGAAAAGTGGGTAACAGAGACTTGCACATTAATTTTAAGACTTTCGTTTTTAGAGAAAAGTGTATATTCCTTTTGTTTAAGAGCTAACTAACTCCATAGAAGAGTCCATGAAAGCTGGTAATCGGTAAGCTAATCAAAAAATCTTCCGTCGTGTTTTGAACCCGGAAGATTAATACTGTGGATTTCCAACTAATACTTTGTATGCATTTTTCGTTTCCCCATGCCTCGTCTACTACATTCTCAGGCCACCTTATCATCCTAGATTTTATTATACTAAAATATATGTTGAAGAATTTGAAAACAAGGAGTTTACAAAAACAAATATGTCAGAAACAATTTGGGCATAACAGGAAACAATCAAATGCGTTTCGGGTTCAAACAAATCAGCCGTTGGTGTTAAGGTTGTGAGTTGAAGAAGCTTTACTTTTACCTTGGGTGGAGAAACTGAAAATTTACGTGTCGATTATAAAATTTTGATTAGGAAGAATCTGGGGTACAAACGTTTGGATATTTTAGAAGGGACGATTATATTAAGAGGAATACTAGAAAACTAGATTTATAAAGTGGGAGGTTAGGTTGGAACTAGTTCAGAATTCGTGTCCAGTGGTGGGCTTTGATATTGGATTATGGAACCATTGGCTCAGTTAACAGAGGTTAAAAATTTAGCACTCGTCGTAATTATTTAAGCAGCCAACTGTGATTTTACAAAACTGTGTATATATAAACTAATTTATGTATAATATAAACGAATGTGATATCAA
The DNA here is from genome assembly GCF_977971745.1 of Zootermopsis nevadensis. Taxonomy (NCBI): domain Eukaryota; kingdom Metazoa; phylum Arthropoda; class Insecta; order Blattodea; family Termopsidae; genus Zootermopsis; species Zootermopsis nevadensis. The sequence continues at coordinate 9,260,314 of NW_028259139.1, read as the reverse complement.
CAAGTATATTAAACGCGGTATGAAACACAGTAACTAAATTCTTATTTCTCCTTTGATGTCTTTGAAGACGTGATTTGGAGCTGAGTTCTCCTCGATTTTGCGTTGCTCTCTTTTGTAAACGCTCTACTTTGTAGTTCGGATTTTAGCTTGTGCTTTCAAGTTTTCTAACCGCAGAACGTAGATACTATAGTGTATAACAGTATCAGACAAACCACAGACCGCAGGATTACAAAATACAGTATAATAACACTGATTAAAAACTTACAAGGCCTCTGAGATGAAAGAAAATAAAATTGAACATTGAAAAAACTCAATTATAGCACGGCAGATGCGTTCTACGTACAAGTTGGTTCTACGCATGTCTCTCTGAGTAGCCGTCACAGAGAACATATTTGTTACGCTGGTACTAGGTAAAATTACCTGATCATCATTCGTCTTTTAGAGGATAAAGGTTGATTTGTAATGGAGTTAGGTGAACTTTATTTCGATTTTTACGCTTAATAATAATTGGTGAAGAGTACTGGTAGTAGAAATAGACATGAAACCATCGTAAACAATATACAAATCATATTTAAAATTTTAGTCCGTACCGCGAAGAAAACAACACTTCACCATTAAAACGTACAATTTGTTTACGCTGTTTACACTGACAACTATACGAAACTAAAAAAGTAAAGTATTTCTGATTACTAAAGCAGTCAATATATAGGATTAATTTATAAAAGGACACCGAAAATTCGGAGAATTACTAGCTTTATTTAGAAGGAATTAAGAAGATTTGGAAATATTTTGAAATGTAATGTTAATCATCTCTTCAACTGGATTCTCTCAAATAACATTCGTAAAAGCACAGAACATTTGTAATTAAAAGGGAATATGTACATTCCAGTTATAGATGCCTGTTATAATAGACATATAATGGACCCATATGCAATAGTCTGTTGGTTTTTTAAAATTATTTATAGATGTAATACTTGGCATGTTCGCTAGTTTTAAAACTCAGGAACAAACAGCAATAATAATAATCTACAGCATCTTGGAGTAATATTTATCACAGAAAATCAGAATCGGTTTGTTGTATGTGAACATATATTTTTTGAAAACTGTACAAAATGATAAAAGTGAAAACAGTATCTCAATTTACTGAGTGGGGGCAAATAAACTTGGTTCTGGAAGCGTCTTCTACCCATAAATAAATGAAAGCAATAACATAATGGAGTAACATAATGAAAAAAAACAATCAAAGGCAAGCCTTTCCGAAGAGGGCGCAGTATTCTAGACTCACATGTCCGCCTCTAGCTATATACACCTTAGTCTCTACAGTAGAATTTCAAGTTCTCAAAGTGACTATTATAAACATCGCATTCACACTTTTTCTGAATTGTAGCGCCATGTAGTCTTGTACAATCATACCGACGTTTCCGAGATGGTTGCTGCCTCTCTCATGAGGCATCGCCCTGTTGATGGCAGAAGCAAACACCTCCGAAACGTTGTACCAAACTACACGGCGCTACAACCCAGGAAACGGCTGTCTTCCCCAGCTCGGAGCTGAGTGGAATGGTTACCGCGACTTTGCATATTTACAGACCGGGAACCGAGTTCATTTAACTGATAAAGCTCATCGAGAAAACTTTACGCTTCTTCGCCAGTAACTTGATTAATGTCAGAATCTGGTATTGTTTTATTCAAATCCAGTTTCGTGGCACCGAAAATACAGCATTCACTTGTATTTATTCAATTAAAATGCTGAAATCTGCAAGACATAACGTGTGTTAAATGTTTAACTTAAAGTTTCGTTCCATTAAATAATGTTGGTTGACAATCTTCTCTCAAAATATGACACATTTTGTATAATAACCCAGGATTCACTTTTCTGAAATATCCTCTTTGTTTTAGTGCATGAGCATTCCAAGCACTGGGTATCCTTTCTCGAGCTAAAAAAAGTACGTAAAAACGTAACCCACAATTTAATTTTATCTGTAAGAGATCATCTAAATTAACGTTCATTGTTACGTGGACCCTTGTTATTCATCATTGGTGTTACAGTGACTGGATCCATTATTTTCTCTTGTTTCTCGTAGTTATAAATAATTCCAGGAACGTTTTGGAATTGTATAGTCTGCTTCTCACTACAGGTGTTAAATCCATTGTGTGCAAAGTCCTGCAAGTGCATCGAACCTCAATTAAAACCCAAACTATAAGAGCGAAAATGTGCAGGTGCACTTAACAGTTTAGTGTACTACATAAACTGTTATTAACCTTAATATACTTCGATTTAATATTATGAATATGGCAATGATTCTTTCGTTGCGATGCATGTAAATACGTGGGTTGATACTTCAAATTAAATACGTAAGAAAATCGAATCGACGAAGACAAGGCAGATGGTATATGTATGATGGAAATTATAAACTCGCACAGTGTTTAATCATAAGACCTGATGGAAAGAGAACATTTGGAAGACATAGACGTTGATGGGGATAATATAAGACGTAACTTAAAATAAGTTCGGAGGGTGCGGAATTTATTTATCTTCTCATAATGGTGATTGAGCCACGGTGGTCTAGCGGTTAGAACGCTGGCCTTGTAATCCTGGGGTCTCGGGTTCGATTCCCGGCGGTGCCCGAATTTATAACTTGTGTTGGGCAAGATCGTGGTCTAAGCAACACGGAGTTTTCCTCCGGGGGATTCCCCGGTTTCTTCGTGGCATCCCATTCACACACAGAAGAAGGCAATGGCAAACCACTTCTGGATCATCTGCCAAGAACGTATATGAACAGGTCCCAGTCCGAGAAAAGGATGGAAGGATATTGTTCATATGGACCTGTCGTCAGACAGAACACTACAAATAAATAAAAATAATGGTGATTGATGTCGGTCTGTTGTGAACATGGTAATGGATATTCGGACTTTACAAGAAGATGGAAATTACTTAACTAGCTAAGCGTATTAATAGCTTCTCAAGAAAGACTTTTCTGTATGGAAGTTAATTGATTACATATAGTCAATAGACTTTTTATAAAGATGGACAGTTATTAGACCATTTTCATTAACTAATATTTAATATTTAAATTAAATAGATATCGATAATTATCGGTATACAACTCAATATCACTTTTTTAAAAAAAATCCGTTTTGTAATTTCAGAGGCTGAATTTTTGTACAGTGAGATTAACAAACATGAGTCTTACAGTGAATTTCGTACATATCGTGCAAGGAAAACTTAAAAATTATACTTTAAAGGAAACTTTCGCAAATGTTTGACAGCGATTTCTTTTTGATTCAGAATAAATTTTCTTAATTATTTTATATCTCAGTGAAGCACAAATATTTAAAAAAAATTCTACTAAAGGAAATGTGATCTGTCTAAGAAAAGAAAGAAATAATTTTATTAAACATGAATTGTTACTCAGACCTGTTAAAGACGGCGTAATTTCTTCCGTGTTACTGAGTTACATGTTTTGGCACTGCAACGTAAAATCCCTACAGTATTCTGTTCCATCCTAAAAGTGCTTGATTTAAATTCCGTGTAGACAGAAAATGCTGTTTTCTGAAATAATTACCTTTTTTCTCTAGAGATCTAGAGACTGCATTGCGCAGTGGTTGTCTTCTGTTTTCCAGTAGCATGCGAGTGTGGATTGACCGGGCAGCAAGCCGTCTCGAGGGGCCATCTACCCACACGCCTGCGTTGTTAGGGAACCTGCCTCGCTCTATTCAGCAAGGGAATTGAAGTAGAATAGAAACATGTAGGTAACACACGCCCAGATAAACACAAACCATGCGCAAAAACCAGTCGTCATTTGTGTAGTCCCCGACAGGGTCCTGAAGAATTAATTGAAACTTGTAAATAGTTTTATTTAGTTTTCTGGCTAAATGAACAAATTTTTACCACGCTTTATTGAAATATTCTACATCAGTTCTCACCTCAGAAGTTCTCATTATTGCTTTATGAAAGTATCTTTGGTGTCAATGCACTGACGTTTCGTACATGTTGATTACCGACAAGAAATCAACCAATATACATTTTTCCGGGTACTTTCATGACACTTTTAGCGACTAACATGTTCGTCAATCGCTGTTTTACATTAAATTTAAAAAAATTAACATTTCTATCTTGAAGCCTAAAGAAAATACACACCACATTTAATTGTCACCCTTTCAGAATTGTAACTAGCTTAAAATTCTGTTCGTTTCTTGAGCTTTGTGAACTCAAATTGAACTTTGTATGAATTTCTGCTTTATGCAATATTTAACTTCTGCCCTATTCTTTAACACGAAACCGGCCCCAGAATTACACGAAGTGGAAGGAGGGGAAGAAGTCTAGTACTAATGGAATGCTGTAGATGCCACCACCAGACACCAACAATTCACCGCAGTCCCTTCCCAAGCTCGAGCTGTCAGCAACAGGAGCAAAATCTCGAGTCGACCAGCCATACTAACACAAGACCTATATTCTGTGTGTGTAGAAAGGGAAGGCAAAAGTAGCAATAATAAAGGAGAAGTCCTTATCAAGTGCAGCCCGGTTAGCGATTTGCATGCGTTTAATATCTGCTCTAAGTTTACTACCAACAGAAGCCAGGCAAACATTAGGTACGAACGCATACAACACAAAGTTGAGACCAGTCATCATCAGTTATTGTTGCAGCGAATGACAAATGAACATCGTCGTGATGTTGCCTTTAAAGTCTCCACGGATTTAATGGAGGAGATTTACAATATCTGTGTATATAATCAAATATTAATATATTTTTATTAGTCGCGTAAATCTAAGAATCAAACCTTGGGAATTAATCTGTTGCTTGAAAGTCTCGTCTGCACAACGATGGAAGACAGACGATGGTCAAACAGATGAAGGTGTGTTCCTCCAAATTGATTGGGATTCCGTATCAAATTTTCGTAATGAACAGACACACTCATTAGGCAGTCCAAATAAAGTAACTTAGAATATAATCGTATTGAAAAGTACTTATAAATCGTTTTATTTTTAGACACTTAATATGTTATTTTTTAAGTAGGAATTTGCATAATGAGGAGGTTCTATTTTATTTTTAGGGCTATCAAATCAAGGAATATGGAATGATGGGCACATATTCTGCATGAGAACATAAGAAACGCGCCTAAAGTGAAGTCTAAGGCAACTTGGATGACCTAGGCGTGGATGTAATTATAATTTTAAAAAGGATATTCAATTAAAACATTTTATGTAACATCATAATATGTTTTTGTATTTTTAAAAAATATTGGTGCCGAACACAAAATAAATTTCTGAATCTATGTTTCTGATATTTTTATAAACTTTACTAGATTGTGTTTACTGACAAAAATTGAACGCAACTGTCACTTCTAGGCTCCCGGCTGGAACTGTATGTCTCACCACCATGTTATAGAATGTTTACCCGATGCGACTAGTTTCGCTTTATGAAAACAGTAAATTCGTTTTTTTTTGTTTTTTTTTGGTTTTTTGACGTAAATACGTCTATATTTTAGGGTCAGTGTCATTCGGCAAAAAGTGGAACGAAAATTGAAACGAAAAAGTGTAACAATGGTTTATCAACAAATCGACAATAATGGTTACCTAAGGAACATCTATTTCCTCGGCATTTTTGTTACCTAAGAAACGTTGTTACACTTTTTCGTTCCACTTACCTTACATTACCTAACCTTACATTACATTTCATTACATTACTTTACATTACATTCATCTACCACAGACCCATCTTAAGCGTAACTAATTGAAGTTAAATAAACAATGTCTTAATCAAACTTATCTCAAATGTAAAGCATGTATAAAGGAAATATTTAGAATAAAGCCAATAAATAAACTTCCTTTCCATATAGACGTATTTACGTCAAATTCTCCGGAACCGTGGTTCCACTGACAACTGTTTGTTAGCAATTCCTACCGGTATCTTAGAAGTGACAGTTTCGTTCAACAGTGAACGCTTTGTAGATGCCAGTAATGTTGTAAACAAACTTGATAGATTAAGGCTGAAGAATGTTGGATAGAAAAATATGATAATGTGAAGAAAGAGGAAGGCGGGGAATGTGAAGATGACTAAAAAGATAGAAGTATATAGGATGAATGACAAGAAAATGACGACGAAGAAGAAGCAGGAACAGATGATGAACTAGAAAGTAACTTGATTTAGGTGGCTTTACTTCCAAGCAATACATTTCTGAGCTCGGGATAGTATGATCCTATTTTACACTTTTGTTGCGCTTAGCATATATCTACTGTCTACACACAGCGCTTTACGACGGCCTCTAAGCTTTCGACTCAGTGAAGATCCTCTTAGGGAGAATAAATGGGCCGTAACTCGTCTGTCCCTTAACGGAATCCCAATCAATTTGGAGGAAGCCAATTTCTGCGTAAGAAAACATAAGTCAGTAGAACCAGAAGTGGAGTCAGAGAATAGTAATATTATAAGTGATCCCACTACGCATCTATTTTCATTCTTTTCAAACATCCAGTTCTCCCAAGATACTGTCTTCAAGGTACCGATAGGATAAGGTGGATTTTATCGGAATTGCTTTTTATACGCGAGTGTTACAGGTTAAAGAATAGCGAGTGCTCTGAGGCTGGCTCGTTCTGCAGCTCACTTTTAAAATAGAGAGGGACATATAGACATGATTGTGGCATCAACGTTTTTGAAGCCCAGCGGTAACTATATGTACCACCAGCTTTAATATTGGAAAGCCGTATGACAGATATTTGAGTACCAATTCAAAATTTGCTTCAGAACCGAGGGAAGTGTCTTGACACCTTAAATATCTCGTCTCAATTCAATTTAAGAATTCAGTCCGTACCGCGAAGAAAACACAACACTTCAATATTAAAAAGATTAACTGGTTAATACAGTTTAATTAAATAATCGCTGGTTATACTAAAACTCATATGAAATCTGTACGTACAAAAATACATGATTATTGACTACCGAAATATGAGGTACATATAATTACCACTTGGCTTTAAAGGGTTAGGTAAGATATTAATACTCGTAGCTCTGTACATCTGTGCAGCAGGGAAGTACTATTTTAGTTCTGCACACAGATTCTTATTTGCACTTTGTTCATCTATGCCTTAAATTCGAGTAGACTATATTAACATAACATATATTTCAGCTAACCCCTCCCTCCTTCCCATTCCAACCCTTATGAATATTTTAACTGCGAACTGAAAATGCTATCAAGGGATTTACGTCTTTCTACGCATACTTTATGCACGATTTGACAGGATTTTTTTCTGACAGATTCAGAAAACCATTCGGTTTTAATCCGAAACCTTTTATTAGAATGTACGTGAATATTCATACGTCTATCTTCATAATTTACATAATTAATTCTTTTATACAAATAAAAGAATTGCTAGCATGTTGTTGTTACATTAAACATCATCATGGAACATTGTTTTATGCGTCATAACGTGAAACTTTGACATATTTGGATTTGAAAAGACATTTCTAGTTTATATAATATCAGAGAATTTGTAAACGTAAATCTTAAATATTGATCGTATGATAAAATGTCGATTTGGGTTATGAGAGTCGTGGTATGTGGATTATGATGTAGTTACATTAAGTTTTAGGGCAGAAATGAAGATGGAGGCGATATGCTGCCCCGAAACATTTGTATTTACCCAGAAATCCCCACGGGGTTACAATCCAAAACACCAAAATTCAAGTCTTCACCAGTGTGTAGTTAATGGTTCGATCGCTAGTTGATTGTAGATTAAATAAAAGCTACGTTGCAGAGTTTCCGTTGCTAATCGGAAGTCAGGTCCATTGTTTTGAAGAGCGGACGAATCTACAACAATGAGGCGAACATGACTTGGCAGCCTTCGTGTGGTCTGCAAACAATCAGGTCACATTCCAAATTAGAGGCTTTTTTTCCTTTCATCTTTTAAACACAATCTCCTGAGATTTTTTATCAGTAAAGAAACATATTATTCTGGGTTTATAGCCCCCTCAGAATAAAATATCAGCAGCAATTTTTAAAGGTCAAATTGAAGAAAAGAGATTCTACACGTCATTTGCATAAAGTGGTATTGGATACTTCCTAAATAAACCAAAGAAATGTGGATGAGTTAATTTTTTTTAAATCTTTAATTATCTTAACATAGAAGGGTATAAAATAAATACAAAATTACACATTTTTTTATTATTATTTCTAATAAAATTAATAAAAGGATGGGAAATTTAGCGTTCTGTGAGGTACTTATATTATAAGAAACCTCTGATTATATGTTGCCATTTACGGAGTTAGTTGATTAGTTTCGAATAATAGGACCACATAGGCTGAAGTCATAAGAAAATAAAATAAGACGTAATAGGATTAAACAGAAATTAATTTTTAAATTCCTTAATACAGAATGTCAAATTTGTTATTAATTTCTTCCTGTAGTAAGAATGGTAATTGTATGCAACAAATTTGAAAGCGAATAATTACGTGAATAGAGATTAAATATCCTATTGAAAAATATAGACACCCCTCGTTCTGCGTTAAGACGTGCTTGGATACCAACTTATCTATTATTCCGCCGACCCTACACACAATCTTTGTTTGCGCTTACTTGGGACTTTTCGATAATTGCTAACACTGGAGGCTTCTTTCCGCGTACTGTTCATATTGTGGTGCAGATGTTGAGATTATTTGAAAGCTTGTCCATACACCAGAAAACTAAGACTTTTTGTAGATATTGTTTTTTTTCTTGCCAAGACGTTCCGGGTTTTTTTAACAGTTCATATCCTTAATGTTTCCCTGGCAATCATCGTAAACACCTAACAAGAACACCACTTCGGTTTCTTCCGTATAGTTTCGGCTTTTACCCAGCTTTCCATCCTTCACTCGAGTCATGTGACGTCACATAAGTGGGGACTATTTTCTTGAAGCTACACGTGTGTTGGGTCTGTGAATGTTCTTTCTGTCTTCAATTTTGGAATGGCTTTTTGTAAGTCTGGAACTGGGCTGTCAGGTTCTGACTGTAATACGTTGATGTGTTCTGTAAACCTGTCTCCTTAGGTCAGCCGTTTCCGTCTCTAGAACAAAATTGTCGTGTCTGAGACCAGCGCCAACAAATACGTCTGCAGTCTGTAAATAGAAGTAGAACAGTCAACATGGGGAACTTACAAACAATATTAAACGTGTGGGGGGAACAAAAATAAATAAATTAATTGTTATAAAATTAGGTCTTCTTATTCTAGGGCTAATTTGTTAAATTAAAACTTTATTTTTCCAAGGAATAGGGGAAAATATATAAATAAAGATTCTGCTTAAATGATAAAAATAACAAAAAAATGCAAACATTTATTCAGATAGTGGTATTAGTTAATGATTATTTCTTTATATTTAAGAAAGTGTGCTTGTATAAAATGTTTATAAGATATGTAAACAATACTTAATTATACTTTTGAAAAGCTATTTTGATTAATGTCCACATGAAAACAGGGAATTTTGGATTGATTCTGGACAAGCCTAAAACCTATTCCTGTAATACAGAAGAAGGAAATAAAAGAGATGTTATTAAATATTGGTTTAAATGTCATATTTGTTAAATTCTAAAGTAAACGAAGAGTTTTTATAAGTTTCCTTTCATTCTCAGAATTTTTATTGGTTGTGTTATACATTTCTCATTAATTTCGCTGAATTTTTGTAGCTTATTAATAAAGTGTTCATCTTTGAGCTACTCACTGTTACTGCAATAAGATATTGCAGTAGACGAATTTTCTGAGCTGTATGATGTAGAATATTTTAGCACAACTATTCATAGTTAACATCTGGATACATCTGGGACAATAGACAAGCTTTTTCGTATAAGCTTTTACTATATGCATGGCAAGGAACAATGGGAATTTTGGAGTGGAGAAGGTGGCAGGTCTGGAGGTTAATTACCATGGAAGGGTAGAATGAGTTGGGAGGATACAAGTCGAGAACAATTGGTACTCTCGTTATGTAATGGATACGTTGCCATTAATACAAAACCCAAGCTTAGTCTGAACACAAAGAATCGCTTGACACGTGTTTAGCGATGAAGACGAAAGCAAAATTTTTGTCAGTCCAGGTCAATTACGCCACTAGTCTTAGTACAAGATTAATGTTTTTTCAGTGAGATCACATTAGTAACTATTTTAAAGTTTTACTTTATACAGAAATTCTACACAGTTTTTTACACTAATGTCTCGTTCATCGAGAAAATTGGAGTCGTCTTTTTACATGTGATTGAACGTATAATGGGTTAGACGTTCTGATAAGTGCAAACACTACTTTGTGAATGATTAAAGATTTTCACATTCAGGGTTTGACGTTAAATGGAAAGAAAGTGCAGGTAAATTAACAAAAAACAAGAACGGATACTGTAATTAAATCACAGTTGTCTTAAAATGGCAAGTTTTCCACACACTTGTTTAATTATAAAAAAATTGTATGTCCACGTTAACTTAGTGAAGTAGAGTCATTTGTTAAAATTCCAAAGTTTTCTTAATTGGTCAAAAAATTCTTTGTTCTTTACTGAACTTTAAGTTTAATTAGGCCTGACACTATGATCGCGAATAGTCCACGCTTTGAGCCAACTTAATTGAGATCGCCACTTCAGATTGTCTCATAAAATATTTTTTATTTTTATTCTCTCATCTATTTATAGGAATATCAAATCTATTTTTATCCTGAGGTCTACCGATTACAAATTCGTAAGCATTTCTAATCTCCTCCATGCGCAGGTCTATGATCTTCCTGATGATGGAGGCTGTATGAACCTCTGAAACGTTTGTCACTTTCTACGAGGCTACAAGGCGTAATCTTTATTCTGAATTACTTAAATCTATTTTACATCTTTACGCCTTATTTATCTAAAATACATTTTAATATTATCCTTTAATCTAAGCATTTACTATGCAAACTGTCCGTAAATTTTGACCGATTTCCTAATTATCTTCCATGTGGTTTTTAATATTGCGCCACCTTCCACAAGGCGTTACCGTATTACCAGCCGGCTATTTTAAACTGAATTCTTTGTTGCTAAATTGCTGGTCAGCTGAACGTAATGCGGGTTTTCAGATGATTAATAACGACATGAAAGACTCGTGACTGCCCAGGACATGGGGCGAAGGGGGACGGTGTGGCTCAGCAGGGTTAAGCTAATGTGTCGAAGCTGCGAGATTTTTGCACGGGAGAATAATGTAACAAGTAAAAAATTCAGGTGAAAGGAAGTTAAGATTTGAGGTTTTCACAGCGTCGAGTATGAAGATTTCTGTCTTCTGGGTTGTTGCGCTGTGTAGTCTGGTCGATGTTTACCAACGTTTCAGAGGTCATACTGCCTCCGTCATCAGGGCGATTCTTAGTATGAAGATTTCTGTCTTCTGGGTTGTTGCGCTGTGTAGTCTGGTCGATGTTTACCAACGTTTCAGAGGTCATACTGCCTCCGTCATCAGGGCGATTCTTAGTATGAAGATTTCTGTCTTCTGGGTTGTTGCGCGGTGTAGTCTGGTCGATGTTTACCAACGTTTCAGAGGTCGTACTGCCTCCGTCATCAGAGTATGAAGATTTCTGTCTTCTGGGTTGTTGCGCTGTGTAGTCTGGTCGATGTTTACCAACGTTTCTGAGGTCATACTGCCTCCGTCATCAGGGCGATTCTTAGTATGAAGATTTCTGTCTTCTGGGTTGTTGCGCTGTGTAGTCTGGTCGCATGTTAATGTTTTTCTCGATTATGCTTTGGGTTAGAAAATAACCTAATCGTTTCGGTATTCCAGTGCAAATTCTGTAAGTATTTTTCATTTCCCCTCAGCTCATTTTCCTGAATTTTATCATTCTGTTAATATTTGATAATGAATATAAATTATGAAGCTCCTCAATATGCAGTATTATCCATTCTCTTTTACTAAATCTCTTTTGGTTCACGTAGTTCTGTGTATGTTTTAATATTCAGATCTAAAGCGACAGGAGGAAAGTGAAATGGAAGTTAGAGAGAAAAAGTGAGTCTTGTGGTTGCTAAGGAATTTTATCCGTTCTTTTTTTATTATTACTTAAGGCTTTGTTCCTTTTGAAGGCATCTTGTTTGAGTACATGTTGGTTTTATGAAAAAAAATAGTTATAACCTATAAAATTACCAATAAATGGATCGATATGTTTTATGTTTCTAGATAAGTTCTCGTAGCAACCGCTTACCTTAGTTTCGAGTAGGGAAGTTATTTCTTGAGAAAATTAAGAAGGAAAAGCTTTAAAATAAATTCCTTCTTGAGATTCTTATGACGTAGAAGATTTCACGTAAAATTACTTTCGGTTAGGCACTACATTCGTCATGCAGTGTCTCCATTGACAGATGAATCCCCCCCCCCCCCCCCCCACGAATATATTCGTATCGCTTAATGGAAGATTTGTCATTTGTTATTATTGTGTCGACAGACATTTCTCTGTGGACCTGAGCATTTTTCCCAGTTGTACATAGAATATGGAACGGCGGTGGAATGATATTTACATGGGGAAACAGAAGAATTTGGATATACAGTTCTTCTAGTGCCTTTGTCTACCACAGATTTAACAAGGATTGATGTGAATACCCATCCTCCAGCGGTGAGAAGACGGTCTAATCGCCTCAGCTATGACATGACCTTGAAAAAAATACGTGAACTAAATTTGTGATATGATTTGTTCTTAACCCTGCCGTTAACTTGTGGGGAATGTGTCATTCCATTTTAAAAGCTGAGAAGCCGCGTAGTGATTATTAGGCTACTAGTACGAAACGTCATGGAAAATGCCTCGGGTTTATTAAAATTAAATTGAAATGCCGTCCCTTAAAATGTGATTTTACAGTTGTAGGTGCAGTGGGATATGCATATGATACTCTTGAAAGAGATGAGAATCTCATGCAGAGTTTATGACGGAACACTTAAAGGGAAGAGATTATTTGGAAAACATTTGCGTATGTTGGAGGATAATATTAAAACGAGTCTTAAAGGAGGTGGGTAGTGAGTATGTGGACTCGATTTATTGTCGACTAGTGGAATGTTTTGAACCTGGAATGCGTTTTTCAGTTCGCGAAAATTGCAAGGAATTTCTTAAATACCTGGGCAACGTTTATTTCACATTATTGATTAATCTTACTTAATGCAAGTTTATAAAGTAGGTTAAAATTTGAGCTATATTGATATTCGTGGTTCCCTATTTTCTCTGGAATGTACTCTTTTCGTGATGTATTTCCTGTCTTAATTTACATTCTGAGATAATACATTAAAATAATCCGCTACGTATTCTTTCTGTGTACTTTTCAATTCATTGTATTTGAAATCACGCTATCATTGGCGCTAAATAAACTCTGCATCTGATATAATTGAAAATATAGAATTGCGTAGACATTTTCCGTCGTCCTAATTTGATTAAAACGACGTTTCGAAGACTGGAATATAGCATCGTTCTGAGGTATGAACTTAGTCTATTGTGCAGGTAATTATTACTTGACGACATAGACAGATTCACTTCTCCGAAACGTCGTTTTTACCAAATTACGACGATAGATAATACCCAAGAAGTTTGTTTTAATAATACACCGTCCTCACAGACCTTCAGATCTAATTAAATGTAACTCGATTTCCAGACCGGGAGTTTGCGAGGTCTTTGTGGACGTTTCCCAGAATATTCCAGCGCCATGGATGTTTCGTGGTTACTAGTGGCTGGAATAATAGTCTATCTGTCCTACAGCGTGTGTTCATGTGACACCAAAGTGCAAGGGCCATTTGCTGTCTCCTTCCCTCTGGAAGGACACTTCCACGCGCTGGGGCAGTAAGGTCACTGAGAGACCAAGAGGTAACCACAGTGATCGCCGGTAAGACCTGTCGATGTCACCCCCACAGTCCGACCAACCTCAGTCTGACACCCTTGTACTCCACTCCTTACAGAGTGGATGAAATTTTCAAGGAACGCAGTGGCGGATTACCGCTAGACAGCGTCGGATATTCGGTATTTTTAACATTTTTTCCCCCTCTGCCTTTCCATCGCCTTATATCTGGTTTATCATTTTGTTTTTTGGTTGTGTTCGTAACCGAAAGTTTCAGAAATGGTTCTGCTAGTTTCCTCATGTCTCCCTGTTCGTATGTAACAACTCATAAACCGCTAAACGTAAATTCACGAAATTCGGTACGGAGGAATTTTTTACTGAAATAGACGCAAAATTCTGGTAAAGTTCGTGTAAAAATAAAGGATACTTTTCAGGAGGACGCACTTGCGTGTTTTGAGCGCAGAAATAACTGATTAAGGAATTACCCAGCTGTCCACACTTTCCTTTATTTCTTTCCCTCCCTTTATTTTCAAATTTGTTCATTTATTTTCCCTCAACTTTTATTCGTCTTTTTCCTATGATGTGTAATACAGTACGCGACTGTAATCTTGAGACTTACAAGGAATGCAGGAAGTCCGAAGCGTTAAAGGTTGACGCTATCTTTTCCCCTTTCCTCCTTCACCCCGCAAGTCTCAAGATTACAGTCGCGGACTGTAATAGTACTAGAAACAATATTGCGAACTTCTGGCGTGGGTTTAAAAGTATCGCAATTAGTTGTGTGTTCTGAAGTTGTGCATGGCGTTGCGTGTACGAAAATTGTCTAATTTACTAATTTATTTTCGTGGAAGCATATCGTAAAAGCAACACTTAAGCTACGTCATCTGTTCTGATTTAGGATATCAATTGACTATCACTGTAACGTGACCCCTGAACATTTTATGGTTATGCAAGACTTTCAGCGCGTTATCTCCTTCTTTGTGTGGCAAATGAAATGAGAATAAGAAAATGTTCTCTCAGCATCATCACCTCGCGTTTCGTGTCAGAGTAACCAACCATCTCACACATCTTGTGTTCTTTCTCAAAATATATTAGCTCCCGGCACGAAATAATAGTGACGAAGAATATTTCATATTTTGGCTTCATTTAAGCCAGTTGTAAGCCTTGTATTCTTCATTTTATGTCTTTCATATTTCTTTCCTCTTGAAGACTTTTGTTTCAATTACGAGAGACTTATACGCTGCATTAAGATGATGGTACTACATTAAGAGCATAAACGAACTTCCTTAAACGTTCATAACGAAAAACAAAAAGCTATATAAAGGAATGTAACAGTGTCATAATGCACGTTAAAGCCGCTCTAATTGATTCATTTCTTAGGCATGACGTGAAGTAAAATTTTCCTATTCATTCGTTATTTATTTATTTCCAAATACATATTAAACATTTGCTATTTTACTGAAATAAATTCGTATATTTTCCAGTTCTGTTCGAGTTATTTTATTTAGACGAACTTTGGGCATTCTCTAACAAGCAAATCAAAATTCTGCCGTCTCTGCTAGCGAATTGCCACTAATTATCGCCCTAACGACTTCACTCTTACTCTATCCATACCAGAAGGACGAGCGGGCATTGCCTGGGGACCTTCTAGCTATAAGGTATTCTTTCTCCTATCCCTACCCCAGAAATCGAAGTGTCTCTCAACTTCTCCTCCACCAATTTTCTCTTTGATTTTACTCTTTTATCCTTCCTTAAATTGGTTTTGTTTAAGTATACATCTGAATTTTCGAAATCAGTTGTAAGTGTTAGTATCAATTACTAAAACCTCGCCCTGATGATGGGGGCAGAAAGTACCTTTGAAACGCCGCTAAACTTCTATCATACTACACGGCTCTGTAGCCCAAAGGAGAGCCATCTTTGTTCTGACCGCCTTGAAAGCCTCAAATCGTGTTGATAATAATGAACTTGATACCGTGGCCCGTGGCCTTGATGAGAAAATTAGTTCCTGCGCAATGCTACTTCCATTTTGCTCACACACTCATACATGCTGTAAAGTATGTGGCTCACAGTTTGAGGAAATTCTATGGTCAGTCCTGTTAATTGGAATTGGGATTTCTGCGATATAGATTTCTGCAGTACAAAGACAGATCCCCGGGATGTACACAGCGGAGCTTCAACAGAGAAACGGAACGGGTGTGGAAAGCCCCTCAAAGAGGAAATGCGTGGAATTTGCGGAACGCTTTGAATATTGCTACAACTAGAACAGAATATCCAACTTCCTTTTCGCATATCGATCACTCGAATGGAAGTTGTAATAAAACAGCAACCTCGATACCAATCGATATCGTGTGTGTTTGTATACGTGTACTCTCTCTCTTTTTTTGCTACTAAATTGGATTCAAGTTTAAAATCGGATCTGTTGACTTTCATTTTATACTGAGGGAATGTAGACTTTTTAAACTGTGATCAGAATGTAATAGTTCCTACAGGAGTTTCTCTGGCAGTCGCCAACGTTTCACGAACTCTAAAACACGACTTCATGGGAGTGAAGTGTTTTTGTCTGTGTGTGTACTTTACCACAAAATTAAGAATGTGGCTGGAACGTCAGATGTTTTTCCTGTTGCTATATTTCACTGACATGTCTTCAAATAATTGTTCTGCTTTTGAAGATTACTAGCAAAAATGATTGGTTGAAAATGGTGGTTGTTACTCGTTTCTTCATACGCGGTAAATCGCAGGTACGCGAACACAAAATATGAGTCATTTTGATTTTTTTTTCATTTGGCACATTTGTGAACAGCTGAACAGGGGTGTCAGGACGTAAATGTAGATGACAAGTGATAATCATGTCAGAAAGCAAACCCTTGGTAAATCGATAAGGGCATAATGTGATAAAATAACATGGAATATAAGCAACAAAGCTTTTTTTCGGGATTGGAGGTAAAAGGAATTGTTCAGAATAATACTATCCATTGGTAACTGTATGTCCCACCTGCTTGATCAATCAATGAATCTTTATTTAGTATTTATGTATTTCGTTTGATCGTTATTGTAAACAGGTCTAATTTCCCTTAACAGCATTAACAAGTTGATATTTGTAATGGTGAAATGTTGTGTTTTCTTTGCGGTACGGGCTTCGGAATAGGTTTAACGGCGTTAAAGCTTGTGGTTCTGTTACGAGACACTTGATGAATTTTTCTAGACCCAATAGGAAATAGTTTCTTATTATCAAAATAAGAAAATCTTAACTGAATTAATGTCCGTTTAGATTGTTTCCTATGTCCGTTTGGAGTTTCGATTTCCATGTTTGGCATCTGTAGGTTTCGAGTGATAGCTATGTATGTGCTCGGTTAGCGAATGGAAAGGGATGCTGTTCAGTCTGCAAACCGATGAAACCATTTCAGTGTATATGTAACCAAGAGGGATGGATGAACTCCATTCTGAATTAGCAAATTAATTATCCGTTTTGTTCCGTTAGAACGACAGGCAAAGGGGGGGGGGGGGAGTAGGGGGTTGTGAGTCTACTGGAGGTTGACATTAGGTTCAGAGGCCAAAGTTCATCCTATGAGCTCCTGCCTAATTTACTGAGACATGCCAACTGTTGTCCAGCCAGAGAATGGGCGCTTACGTTAGAACGGAGACGCTGTGCAATGCAGCACGTTTCCTTACTACATGTGACTACGGAATTCATGCACTATATCATCCGAACCTCAAATGTATCGCTATAAAATATTACCGAGATGTACACAAAGCCTTGTGTTCTATTTCAAGTAATTGATAGTGTAAAAATGTTGAAATGTTTAAATCCGGAGCGCTTATGAAATTTTGATAAATGACTTAATTATATTTACGTGTAATTAATGCGTTATACTTAAAATTATCTAGCAATTTAAACCATTCAATTTATAACCGTAAAGCGATTAAAATAATACACACACAGACTAAAATGCAGTAATATAAAATATCTGCTACATTTTATAATTTATTCAATGGACAAAGAATAAATTTACGTAATTATTGTTTGTATTTATTAATTTTTTTTTTCGAATCTGGGCTCAAAAACCAGTCATCGTTGTTCTCATATTGTGATTAAAATCTCGCTCTGACTTAAAGATGAAAAGGAAATTACGTAACTTCGTTGTTGATGTTCATCGAACTTTCCTCTTTGCGTAACGAACTCATCTGTTACATAATTGTTCATTTAAGCTCAGAGTTATAAAGCCTGCCCTCTAGCGGACTTATACGTCATTGTATCACTTATAGCGCGGGGCAGGAAGGTGCAGATATGCCCTTCTACCGCAGAAGTGTCACACTGCTTTAAATATCTTGCACCGTTGACAGTTCTGGGTGCCCTTGTTAAGGGAAAAGATTTCCTACTCGCCTTGTCACGTAAACGTTAATGAAATATTTCGAATTATATCTGCTGGGATTCTTTAAGTCCATTTTAGTATAATTTTAAGAGTCCAGTGACTGCCAAAACCTTTTAAAGTTGATGTGGTCTAGCATAATTTGAATATTTGTTTCGACATTGTATGAGAACAAATGTAAGAGTAACATTTGCGTACGATACTTAAATTATGAGAAATAAATAAGCGATCGTACTGACATGCTTTCTGAAAAATTTCACAGTATTTCCTCTTTGACATTCAACGCCATTTTAAGAAAAAAAAATGCTAATACGTAAAGTTTCAGGTTTTCATGGCGGAGAACATGAAGATGACTGTCTTCTGTGTTGCTGCGTCTTGTAGTCTGGTAGATGTTTTTCGACGTTTCAGAGGTTCGTGCTCCCTTCATTATGAGGGAGATGGAGGCAGTAAGCGCCTCTGAAACGTCGATAAACTTCAGAGCACCAACTCAGAATTCAGCCATCTTCAACTGTTATAATATGGGCATGGTGTTTTAATATGATTGTTATTATCTATTATATGAAGTAAATTTGATGTAAACGACGTTTTGGGAGTTGGCTGCCTTTAAAAATCATGCATTGTTTAGAGTTAATACAGCGTCATCTTACATAATTGAAAGACGCTCAACAAAATATATTTAATATTATTATGACGAATATTAAATGGTGATTATTGAATAATGATGAGAATTAAATTATGATAATTTTGATAACGGTAATTTTTATTATAGTTGTCAAATGATTTGTTGATGATGGATTTGATTATGTTTAATGGTGTTGATGTTTTTGTTTCATGGGTGAAGATTTAAATAACGCTGTATGTTTTATCTATGAATTATATAAAATGTAGGTCTCCCACTTTTTCAGTGCAGGAAATTCCATATGATCGCAGGCCACGGGGTCATCAGTTTAAACTTCTGACGTTACTGTGTAGTTCCGTTAGGGTGTACGGAGGGGGGGGGGGGGGGTGGCGGTTGGAAACAACGCTGCATCGAGTCCACAAATCATAAATCAGAATGGTCATCGTCTGCTATCTGTCGGACTACACGCTTGTAGCGTGCAGGAAAGGCTAACCCCAACAGCAGGCAGTTGAGGAAATTAATTAGTGAGACAAGCGAGCATCGGGTTTGCAGCACGTGGAAGGGGGGTGTATTGACTGACAAGTGACGAGCGAGTGCGCGGCGGGATCTTGACAGCTGAAACTCTCATACATCATGGTGGGTTTAGCAGCTGAGAGATATTCAGCTATCAGCTGAGCGTGCCTGTGCCCACAAGTAGGGACAACGGGGTTTCCTGGTGTCGGTCCGTCGTATCTTACAACGGAGTGCTTTCCACGCGTTTTGTATGCGATTTTCCTGCTAGTGTTCGCCTTTATATTCATCTGTTGCGACCGAAAAACGCTGTTGGAAGTCATGATTTTACATTTCAATCCGCATTCCAGTTATCCTGTTTCTCTTTGTTTTACACAGTCACACCAGCCAGATGTTTTGGTATTAACTATCAATAGGTATTGACCGGTTTCTGTACATGCGTTCCAAAATTGTCGTACACAGTCATCGTCTCGTACGTTAATAACATACGCAAAGGAAAAACAGATGTTATAGGCCTGTAATCGTTTATAAATTACTTATTTAGTGTCAAACATTCCTGATTCTCTAAAACTTATTATTCTGTACTATGTTATGAAAAAGGAAAGTTGATTTTGCACTCGAAAGAAAATAATTTCTTTGCTTTAGACTACTGTGGCGTGGGAATGTATTAGACAAATATTAAGTTATGCGGAATTTTATTTGAACAAATTTTAATTACCCGGAGAAGTTTTAGAGTATTTCAAATTAATTTAGTAAATCACTGTCACCATCTTTCTCTCCTATTTGAATTATGGGACAGTGGTTTATCCAGATAATATATTGACATTGAACGTTTCCTTTATAGGAGTGGCACGGGACAGTTCATATCTAGCGACTAGTTGGCAATAACACGTCCCTCGTTTACGTCTAGGATATGTTCGCGATGTCTGAGGTTCTGATGGCGACGAGCTGTTTTATAGGATACTGAAAACTGTTTCATAGGAGATTTTATTCTAGGATTTTTTTTCGATATGGTACATTTTAAACGATACAGAATGGAAATAGTGAATTATTTTTGTGTCTGTGCAAACATCCAGATTAATGTGATAAACGAAACAGCAACGAACGCCTTTAGAAGATATGTGTACTCCATGCGGTGTAACGTTGTACTATTCACATTTTCTACTGATATTTCTGTATCGTAAAATTACGTTTATCCCTTTTAGAAGATACATTGGCTAATATAGCGAAAGAGGGGATTTCCCGGCTTGAGGCACGAGAGCTTCTCCTGTTTCTCGAGTGGAGGCTCTGCTTCACTTCCTCAGTTTTAACCCTCATTTCCGTGATCGTGCCTTGAAGCGGTTTATCCTGCAACCCTCATCCGAAGAATTACGAGCTACTTTAACGGCCATTGTGCGTGACAGCGCTGCCACTGCGGCGAGAAGTGGTACTAAGCTTGAATGTAACGCCTTTCGATATAATGTCGACCATTACACACATTGCTTCACAATTTAATGGTGGCTGCTGTGCTAAATGAACTCCAAGAACAGACGATTAATTGGTTTGATAACGTACCGTTTACTTTAAGAACAGATAAACATGTACTTTGTTTCTACGTAGACGTTATTTTTTGTTGCTTTATGGTTAGTGTTTAGTCGAAATAAGCTAGAAGCAGTATACTCCTCCGAAACAATTGTCTGTCTACAATTCCAAACGGCGTTGCAACTCGACACGGACAAGATGAAAAAATATGTAGGTTGCCTAATAAAGTTAAATTTGGGGTTCTTATGGCCCTCATAATACGGATTATCATTTGAGAATGTGATTTGAAGGTGGTTAATCAAAGTTTCAGAGGGATTCATTGTTTCCAGTTTCAACCCTGAAGATGACAGGAAGACTATTTGACGTCACAATCCAGAATCCTGCAATTTACAGCTTATTAAATGTTAAAAAATAAGGAATTTGTTTATTTGGGATCCTAATTTGTATAAAATTCTTGGTTACTGGCATGCGTTTGATGCATGTTGGTAAGTCTCTAGGCACATTATTGTGATTCCATCAGTAAATTTGTTATAATGCATAACGTGATCACAGCGGCTCTGGTATTTTGAATTGATTCTGCTCATATGAGTGAGTAACAAATGTGTCTCATTGCTATATTTATTGTGCACCAAGTGTAATCACGTTAACGGCAACCTACATATTCCTCTGATCAATCTAGGTCTGATGAAGCTGGAAGTTCATGAACACTGGTCCGTGGACTGAACTTTGAACGTCCTCATATATCATATTTGTATGGTTCAGCCACCGACGGGGTCACGTTCATTGCATTCGTAAGGAGGTTAAAATATCGACGCAGAACACTTTTATGTCCAAACAGGTCCTATTGACTTTAACATAGTTTAGGACAGCTGAATTTTTTTTCTTAAGATTTAACCACACCATTTTACGCTATTAACCCACATTCGCTAGATCAATTCCAAGTCGTTTTATGCATTACAGCTACACTTCAGACATCTGAATAAATTATATACAGTCATTCGGTGGGTTAGCTCTGTCCTTCCTTTTCAGTATTAAAATATTTGATCTGATTTTACCTTGACAGACTAAGGATAAAAACTGAGGATAACAGATCTCTGGGTCAAGATCTTCAGAATGCAAAGTGGCATTTGTGTGTTGGCTGTTGTGTATATATATTGATTCTTTGGATTTTGTTGTCAGCAAATGAAATCCTAATTAGCTATATAAGAACACTTTCAGTCTGGGTCCTAGAATATTGGCCATATTTATTAAACTTAATTCACAATTTCGTAGTATTCTCAATCAAAAGAGAATGTTGGCTTTGTAATCACAACTGTTATGAATCTGACTTTTTGGGTTGTTGGACGGTTTATCTATTAAATAATATCTTTTAATTAAAACAGATCCATTCTTCATTTATTAGTATATATAAGACGAGGTGTAGTTGAAAAAGTTTATTTTAGATTTTGTAACCCATTCAAACAAACTCCATAACTCGTTACAATTATTAGATGACGGTAAATACAGAAAATAATAAGAAAGAGTTACAAATGGTGTTTCACAGTATGAATAGACGAACGTATCATAATTTCGACTTTAATAAACTCCTGGAATTACAAGTCGCTAGTAACACAACTTTATTTAAATAAAACACCACTAATTTTCGATATTAGAGATTGCACATATTTATGGTTGCAAAGAAAGGGTATTTTGGTGTTCTGGGTTGTGACACCGTGTAGCCTTAAATAGTGTACAGTGAACATGTGGCTTGGAAAGAGGAAAGAGATATTATAATATTAAAATGTATTTACAAAACTAAATATTGTGCACACAAAATTAGTTTAACTGATGCAGCATTGTGTCGAACTCTGGCTCTGGTGTTAGCGTTGTTAAAACTTTGTGTTCTGTTTCTGCATAGTTAGTTGTCAGAATATATCTGGACCATGTTAAAATACTATCTCGCTGTGCAGTTCATTTATTGCTTTACATTTTATTATTATTTATTTATCTGATTTAATAATTTGGATTTATACTTATGATTAAGGAGCTTGGAAGTTTTGAAAAGAAAAGTAAGAATGATTGTTGCATGATAAAGTCGAATTTCTCACTGCATTCCAGTAAATTTCGTTATTATTTCTCTACGTTTTTTGACATACTCATAAATAAACTCTTACTTTCTATGTCTCCCTCTGAATAGTTTATTATATTTATTAATAACTTATATTAAAAAGTTTTCTCGTTCATGGTAATCCTTATTTCCCATAAAACACGATAACTTGAGGCATTTTTTAATGTTATGCATATCTCTTACGATGAATGTATCTCTGAAGTTTATAAAGATAAGATGGCATAAGGGACATCAGAAACGTCGGTAAACGTCTACCAGACTACATAGCACTACATCCCATATCTCAGCCATTTTCGTACTGACCGTTGTGAGAACCTAGAATTATACTTAATAAAAACAGGTTACGCCATTGCATCAAACATTTGGAGACTTTTCCCTTTGCATTGCATTCTTTAAATTTACAAAATGTTCTTTAGATATTTTATAACTATTTTGACATATTTTCTCTTCATTCCGGTCCGGAGATAGGGATTAGCTCTATGTATTGGGCCCAACAGAGTAAGTACCTGAAGACGGAGATAGAGCCCCATCTCCGAAACGTCGTTTTCTATTTTATTATTTTACTAGACGATGGAAAATATCCACGGAATTTTTTATTTAAATTATACAATTCGTTTACTCTGTGGTATATCTGAACAGTTTCTTTCTCATACTTTTAACTTGTCGTGACGTCATATTGTGCTAGTTCTGTCAGAAGAAGCATCTTTGTAGTTTATTTTCTGTTATATCCTGTGAATTATGCTTTTTCTATGACGATGGATGATGGAAGACATATCAGTGGCTACCGCCCTGTTTCTCTTTCTACTCGGGCAGTGAGGAAACAAAATGTTTTCGTCATCAGATGTTGACACGCTGTAAACTGACAGTATTTGACAGGTGCGGGTGTAACGCAACTTCGGTTCAGTGACGAATCTGTCAGTTGCAGGGTGCACACCAGTCGCCCTTTCCTGTCTGATTCCACCCTTCGTGACCAGCTGTCAAAAACTTAACAATTTGTACTCGTTATCACCATTCATTAGCCACTGTCACCAAACGCAAAGCGGGTTTGTGTAACCGTAAGGATTTTGAATTGTATTCGAAAGACAGACAGTCAAATTTTGTAACAATACACATTCGTAAATATTATCACATAAAATAAAAATCTCATGACAATAGCAAATGATCACCAAAAAGACGACCAACGCTGCTTATTATGTTATTTTTTTTTTGTAGTTTTCTGTCTGACGACAGGTCCATATGAACAGGATCCTTCCATCCTTTTCTCGGACTGGGACCTGTTCATATACGTTCTTGGCAGATGATCCAGAAGTGGTTTGCCATTGCCTTCTTCTGTGTGTGAATGGAGTAATCGTTGGGATGCCACGGAGAAACCGGGGAAGCCCCCGGAGGAAAACTCCGTGATGCCTAGACCACGGCCTTGCCCAACACAAGTTATAAATTTGAGCACCACCGGGAATTGAACCCGGGACCCCAGGCTTACAAGGCTAGTGTTCTGACCGCTAGACCACCGTGGCGGTTGCTTATTATGTAGACGGGTACAATTCAGTCCGCACCTCAAAGAAAACACAATACTTCACTATTATAAAGATCAAGTGATTAATGCTGTCTAAGAAAGTAATCAAGAATCACACCAAACTAATAAATAAATACCGTGGTCAAAGTTCAGAATTACTGAGTGGTACATATAGTTACCAATGGGCTTAAAAAAAGTTAATGGTTACTGTTTCTTAATGAGAAAAGTGGGATGAAATTTTCTTATCGGAAGTGAATACTTTACTTTCAGATATGAATTGAGTTCAAGGGCGGACTTACCGCAGGAAATTCATTTGATCAAATGATATTTCCGTAATTAAAATTAGCACACGCTCGACTGGGACTGATGTTCTGGTGGCTCCTACTAAGCCGTCTGACTAAATTTGCCACTTGAAAGGGGTGATAATGAGGCCGTGGGAAGTGTAGACTGCTACATCATATTGATAATAGGAACTGCCATCATGAAAACAAAGCGTCACACCTGGGATACGTCTTTGCTGTAATTTGCAGTGATCCTCGGTGGAAGCTTAGATCGTCTTCCTCTACCATGTTTACTTCTCTCATACGCTGAGTACATACTGTGACAACGCAAATGGAACACTTGTCCCGTCGGTATTGATCGCAGGAATCAGGTTGTTTTTAGGTTCTCACGGTGGCGAGAATGAAAATGGCTTTATTCAGGGTTATTGCGCAGTCTGGTCTGGTAGATGTTCGCAGACCTCTCAGAGTTGCCTGCTGCCTTCATCGTCAGGGCGATGATTGCCCCGATGAATACACCTCTTAAACATCTGTAAACTTTTGCCAGACGAAATTGTGCAACAACCCAGAAGACAGCCATCGTCTTTGAATACGCTTTGTTAAATATTAACCACACAAGGCACAAAATCCCCTTAGAACAGCAAATAATCACCAACCAACTAAAATTGCTTATTATGGGCTATATATATATATATATATATATATATATATATATATACATATATATACATTTTATATTATCCTCATACAGATCAAGATATTTGAATAAAGTTAATATAGTAAGTATTCGTTTATATATTTTAGATATATATTTTTTCATGCAACAAATTCACGTTCTGTAAAGCAGAAATCTATTACATTCCTTCAAACCGGACCAGTCATTGGAGTGGTATGTGTATATATCGTACTGTATGACTATCCAAAGACAGTCATACGAAATTCGCATGCACTTATTTCGATAAACGTATAAAATAAAGTCGAACGTAGGGACGGAATGGTCAAATCTTCTGCTTCGTATGAGGAATGACCCTAGTTTAAAATCTTTGCCCTAACACCGGTTATTCTAAAGTGGTTGTCTTTTGATAGTAGCCCCGTGTATTCTGGTAGAAGTTTAACTTCTACCAAAATACACCACCGTAAGAACCTCAGACCCAACCGGTTTCTTTCTGTGAGTTTTCTTGTACCTCACCAGGCAAATGCCTTGTTAAAACCTCAAAAGTCGCGACCGTTTCATAACATATATATATATGTATATATATATATATATATATATATATATATATATATATATATATAATTCGTTGTCCTTTAATTATCGAATCATCCAATTGCGTTAACAGCAAAATTTATTCATTAAGAGTCGACTGTAATTAGTACAGATATTAACTCTAGATTTATGTGTTAAGGTAGTATCGTCTGTAGGGGGAATGTGTTATGTTTAGGGCCTCAGAACCCTACGTCAGTATAATTTGTCGCTATTTTGGAAATGCAGCTACAGATTCGTGTGAAGGGTGAAGGGCGAAGGGCTTTGTCTGAGTTGGTCTCGTGATGAACTTACCTCCTACACAGAGGATCTAGAGTCTAATTCCTGTGTCGATGCTTACAGTAAACCCCTTTTAAGCTCATTGCTCCCTTCACTTATAACCCCATTATTAGGGATAGTTGTCGAACTGAGGATCGACGTAACAGCCTAGCTCCCGGTTGACTTTGGGTCAAATCAAAATTAATTAAACGTGTGTAAATGAGAGGGTTTGTGTGAGTGGGCGTGATGATCAACATCTGACCCTGTCTCTGAGACGGCAGTTACTTTTGGTTCATCCACGTCGTTCGTAATCTTATGTTCATCCATTTCTTTTATCTCTCAAATTAATAAGCCACACTATAAATAGCTCATTTGTTTATTTAACAACATTTTATTATTCTGTAAGTCATACAGGAATTAGACTGAACACAACATACGTTTTATGTGGTGATGGATTTTAATTTGTTGTGGTAAAATGTAAATACATCCATCACTCGATTTAGGGACGTGATTCATTCGATGAAAATTGTTCGTAAGATGAAAACGCGTAATTCGAAAATAAAATTCCAATTAATTTTAATATAAAAAATCCTGAATGGTTCCCGACTGCCAGATAAATCACCCAGGTTTTTTCCCCCCACATATGCTGGAATGCTATAAAATTACAAAAATAACACAGTATTGTTTCCTGTGATAGTTATTACCTATTCACCTTTGTAAAGCACTATTTAACTGTCAATTCAAACGTTTGCGATTTCCAGCAGTAACTGTATAGTTGCAGTATAAACATTAGAATTTACGTAAACAATTATTTGTATTAAAACCTTAATTACTTTACTTATAATAATCATAACGAATCAACGATAATTCGTTAAGCGAACTAAGAACATGCATCAAAAAATAATTTTTCAGAACTTTTCCAAAAATTGAAACAATTTCTGTTTAACATTCTGAAGCCTGTGGTAACTATATGTAGGTACCAAGTATTTTGACAGACAGTAGTTGTAAGTTGTGCCCACAAAGTGTATTTATCAGTTTCTTATGAGTCTCGGATCAAACATAAATAATTTTCAAAAACATCGTTAATAAATTGTTGTGAAATATTCTAGGTTATTTCGCTTTACGGTCTGAATGTTTAAGAATTATTCAAAAGAGTTTCAGCTTCACTGGGTTAACTGGGAGATATAGAAACTCGTAAATTCTTGATTGTTTTCTGAAATTCTTACTATTATTTGATGATTTGATATTATTTTATTAATGTTACTATGACATACAAAATGTTAATGTGAAAATGTACTCTGTAGCCCGAAAGCAACAAGACCTTATGTAATGTAGACCACAAAGTGGTAGCACCGGGCTCAGTCATAAATTTAACACTGACCCAAACCTAAACTACGTTGGCAGTTTACCAGAACACATCTTTAACCACTGCATAATGGAGACCCTGAAGGCTGACTTGTGTGTGGTTTCCTGTACACAGAACGAGTGGTAATACAACTGATCATTTGATGAGATGCCCAGTACGTTAGTGATGGCTACAAGTTGATTGTCGGTAGCCGGACGGCAGTATACTTAGTATCCAATAGAGTCATCCCCCCCCCCCCCCGAACACGAAATTAAACTTCAGTTATTAAACCTTTAAAACCTAGTGATACATATATCTCCCACCTCTATGGAAATATATATTTCTGCAATATTTTATGTTTCGTATAATTTTCAGTGTAAACAGCGTGTATTTCCTTCATAATGGTAAAAGGTCGTGTTTTCTTCGTGGTACGGACACAGACCAAAAGAATATAAATTATCTTTCCTTCGATTCCTTTATGTCAAATCGAGATCTACCTTATCTCAATTTGAACGTATGCTACTTATGAAAACAAATTTTTGTATTACCCACACTACACTGCACAGAGCAAAATAATTGTTTTCGTTGCATTTGTTCAAATATTTACTGCATCGAAAAATGTTTGAAATAAATTTTGTGGATTTTAATGACGTCATTAATCAGTTATTTGTAAGATTTATTTTTATGTTGGAATTCTATTTGAACTTCGAGTCAAAAATTATGTTTTATGTTCGACCATAATTCATTTCTACCTGCAACGTTAAATGTTATGAATTTCGTTAAAATCTATTGAGTGATTAGGGTTATATATCACGTAGATGTATTGGCAGATGTGTATATATTCGGGCTTATATTTACGAGTTTCTGATTGCTTCGATTTTAAGCACTTTACGTAAGGAAGTATAAATTTCCAAATTGGGCTCAAACTCACAATCCCAGAGTTGGAATGGTCTAAAGAAATATTAATTTAAAACCATGAAGGCGCTAACGTTGATAGTTCACCCTGAATTGTTCATAGCTTTTAGTAACGATGAGTAATCTAAATTTATCTTTCGTATTGCAACAGACACATCTGTTAGTCCAGTATTTATAACAGCAGCCTATACGAAAGTTTCATAACTTCAAATTTCGAAACTTTTGGTTCATTACCTTACGTACGCCTTGATTATATGTACTCTTGGATCTAATCCTTAGCTGGTGAACATTTTATAATTAGTATGCGTATACAGTGGTGTATCAAAGATTTTTAATTATTTTTCCGTGCTCTCTTAATTAATTACGTTATTAGGACACTTAAAGATTTTAACCCAAACATGTTTTTTGTACAAAAGAAAAACGTTTTGTGGAACTCGGTATTTTAATCCTCGCGTAATGAAGGTATCAACTAGACGGAACTAGTTACAGTCTTATATGATTGTAAAGAAAAAGATTATTAACAACGAGTAATAAATATTTTATGTCACATCACTGCTGTGTGGTTGGTGTTCAGAAAACGGGGCGTGTGAAGCCGTGCTCAACTGAAACTCTATCAAGACATAGGACGATTTATGTTTCCCGTAGTGACACCTACAGTAATTCACTGGAACTAGCGCTCGCCTGTCGCGTCTCTTCTTTCATATAAATCCGCGTCGTATGCGCTTGGGCAGGATTAATTCGGCAACACTGTCGAGAGAGGAGAAAAAGTTTTTTGCAGGAACCGAATTTTTAATTCGAGGCTTATTCCCCTGTTGGTTCTGTGTGAATAAAAACGACGCTAGACCCCCCCAAGACTGACTTACAAACTCGCATCTTCTCGAACTTTTATTAGGAACGTGAATAAGATTTGCTATGCCTTACATTTTCCCCGTTTTCAATTCAAGGTATTTTCAGCCCTGTAAAGTTGGAATAGAATACAGATGGTAGCTTTGGGTACCATTGTCGCTTGTTGACAGATATGTGCCGATGAGCAATGGCGTACGAGATTTTAGCAGTAGGGGAAAATGTCGTCTCATGCACTTTCGGAAACCCACTGGTCATGACACACATCCTGATGTTTTAAACTGTAGTTGGACTTGGCACACACTTTGACGTTCTCAAACAATTTCCTTGAATTGGCCGTCTGCGTCTTCTGAAATCCGACAACCCCAAGAAAGCCTTTGCCTCTGCCCTATCCCCAAGGGATACAAAGAAGATTGACCCTTATTGGTCTCAGAAGACCTCAGTGACCAGTGCGGAACTTCAGAACTGCCTGTCGGACTTTTACACATAAAGAGGGAGCAAGGATGAGAAAAATCGAAGAATGTTAGTACAGGCTGATTCATAAATTATTAAAACCGTCACAGTGCCCGCCTTTCCGAATCGAGTAGTTGTGGTTTGCGAAATATCGCTTGCTGTAACAATTGGTAACTCTCAGTTTTGCGAACGGAGTTTTTTTCCCCCTATAATTTGCGGAATAAACAGTTATTATTTATTTAGACATAATTAATCAATTGATCATTTTAATGGAGACGTTTCGTGTTCTACGCCGTGAAAACCTCAAATCTCTCAAGAATATATGAATAAATATATTTGTATTATTTTATATGTTTGTTATATCAGTTATAAGAGATAATATTAAAGCGAATCTTAAAGAAAATGTGAGGGTGTAGATTTATTAAATCAAGCTCCGGACAGAGACCGGTCGCGGGCTCATGTAGACACAATAATAGAAGTTAAATTCTATAAAAATCCATAAGTATTAGCTGATCAACTCATTGTTTCTTAAGAAAGACTCTTTTACATGGAAATAGCATGTTTCGTTAATTAAGTAGGTTGCAGAAATTTCCAAATAATTATTTTTTCATTTTTATGTTTATAAGATGTGAATATTTTCTTATAATGACTACCGATATAAAAGTTTAGGCAAACATCAAATAAATACAGTGCAACTTTTTATGTAGAATTAGTGTTAACCTTGCCTAAGACTCGTACTGTAGACAGAAATTGAAGATTACTTTTCCGGAGTGTAAGATGTTTAGGTGTGAGAAATATCGGGCAGAGATGACACTGTCGTGGGTATGGGGTCGGTGTAATTGATGAGGTGGAGAAGAATGTCTGCAGTGTCAGATCTGTCGCTGGACCAAAGTATGAAATGAAGAAAAAGTAAGCCATTTCGACTTTTTGTCTCTTTGTATAAGATTTGGTGTACGGGATCGTGCGGACCTTGGCAGAAGTTTTCTCGTTGTCGTCCTACCGCGGTCTTCTGCACGCTCAATTCTCCCTCTGGTACAGGTCGGCACGGTCTCCCTGTCTCTCCGACAGGTAGAGTTCCCACAAATTGGCTTTCTTTTGTGGCAAACAAAAAGTCAGTCTGTCACCAGCGTCGAACTGTTCGTTGATTTAAGATCGTGACAAAGACATAAAATATATTTTTGTTATTTATATTCCTGTTATATGTGATATTATAAGTGAAAATACACCTGTCTATTTTCTCTTATCACACAAATATAACACTTTCAATCATTTACCAACATGAATTTATAAAAAAAATACGTGTTTGTAGGGAGATTTTCCAGTCCGTCTCTGGAGACAGCCGTGTCAATTAAGCAGGAACGCACAGATCTCGTGGAAATTCTTTCGCTCAAATTATTATGTCATATCATTTTACGTTTAGGTAGGAAACAAGGCCATGACGACTTTCTGGGGGATTTTCGATTTTTATATGAATTAACGTTTATTTATACAGAGCGATTCGTAAGTCCCTGTGCGCAAAAACGCCCTATGGGATATTTTGTGTGTCACGTGGCTATGAAGTGACCACTACCTTCCTTCAATCAGTTCTAACCATAAACAAGTTCCCAATAAGAAATACATTTGCATTCTGATCGGTGAACAACATCTTTTGTAATAAACCTGCTCGTATTACAGAACAGCTTCATCACGATTTACGTCAGATAGAAATAATATTAGTCTTACTTAAAAATATAATCCCACTTTATCTCTAATAACATCGCCAAAGATGTTAAAGCATATGTTTTTGTGTTCTGCAGCACTTGGCTTCGAGCCCGATTTCTTGTATCCGTTGGAGAACGTCACGATACCACAAGGTCGAGACGCCATGTTTACGTGTGTCGTCAACAACTTGGGCGGATACAGGGTGAGTGCCGACCTCGCCCCAGCCAGGGTACGTGATCTGACCCTCTTATCTCTCTCTAACTCTCTCACTTTCCCTGGCTCTGTCTGTGTGTTTTTTCTCTTTATGTGTTTGTAGTTGTTGAGACTTTTGACACAAAAATCACCTTTTGCTCAAAGCGAGATATATGTTGCGTTCTGTATCCGCCTTTCGCCTGCCAGTGAATTTATTAGTTGTTGAAGTTTTTATGTAATAATTGTCACAAATGAATGTAGTAATAATTTGTGTATATGTGTTCTGGGTTTACTTATAGACAGTAACTCATGGGCTACGTGAACCATCAGAATATGTTCGAGACATAAATACCGTATGTAATTTGTTACGGTGATAACTGTACACAAATATATTTCTCTTGAAATAATCTCTACGTTACAAGAAAGTTCGGAAATCGACTGGTATATACACCGAAATTGCTGAAAATATGTCTTATATACACGAAAATTAAAGTATTAGACTATATCTAGTCTCGAAGTAAATTTTATGAAGGAAAGTTAAACGTCATTAAAGTATGGTTTATGGTAAATAAAATTTCTTGACCACAAGAACAAATTACATAGTCTACTCTGTAAATGGACAATGACACCAAAGATTCACATCGAAGCATAAATGATATTTGTGTTTTGTTTAATACTAATGATACATGGCGTCGGATGATATGACGATGAACTGGAAGGAGGTGTTTGAGGTCTAATTTAAGTCATTATCCCCGGAATTTGCTTGAAGGAACTGCAGAAAGCCATAAAAAGCCTCTGTCAAAATATTATGTATTTTTGGTCCAGATTTAAACCCGTAATCTCGGGAAAATGACGCAGGAGTCCTAACCACTCGAACGCGACTTTCGGTGAAAAATTAATTATAATATGAATGTTATCTTCAGTTAGATTTTTCATACTTGGAATATTCTACATTACATGGACTTACACTGAAAAATATCGTATCCGAAACCAAGTTAGAATTAATAGTCTTTGTCTTGCAGGCAAACGAATTTCAATATTGAAAAATGTAATGTGGTATGGTACGTTTTCAGATAGATATTCTTAATTTTCTTTCTCTAACAACCCTGAAATTTATTTGTACAGATTTTACAGTACTCTTTCTCTTCTGAATCTTAATTCGGAGTTACAAAATCGATGACTGATTATGAGCTATGTTTCGTGTATAGAAAGTAAAGTATGTGATAATTAATGGTTGCCCAGAATTAATCTTACAGATATCTGATTAACCTTTAATAAAATCATACTTTTGATTGAAATTCCATAAATGTAATTCTTCTATTTTATCTGAAGGAATGTATGAGATATTGAATCCACTCCAAGCTGTGAATATTTTGTTTCTGCATAGCACGCAATCCTTACAAATACTTTTGTCTGGACTACAGTTCCTAAACTTGAAGAATCTCTTGTCTGCGTGGAGTAAACATTCTTTCACTGCATTTTACTAAACACTAGTGATCACGAAATTCATTCTTCAGTGGGCAGAACAAGATTGGATATGATTGCGCATGGTTTAGATATTACAACGTACCATATTTTATTTCAAATTACTTATTTATTTATTTGTTTTGTTTTCTGGTCCATCATAGTCCTTGAATATGGTGTTTGAGAACTCTGTCTCGTGTTTTGTGGCGAATTGTCGAGTCAAGCTATTGGTTTTCATACATCATTCTACGCGTATTAACAACTTTTGCCTTTATGGATTAAAACAGCTCTGCTAGTAGAAATATAATCACGATACTATACAGAGTGTCCGGATGAAAGGTATCCAAAATAAAAATAATATATCTCGGAAACTAAGGCTATGAAAGATATGGAATTTTAAACTGCTATGGGTACAAAAAATGTTTTTATTGTAATTGAAACAATAATTGATTTTACTTCTGGTTAAATTGCTAATTTTACAGATTTAAAAGTGCATTTTTGCTATATGTTCTTTACCTCCATGTCGAAACACGTTTTGTCAAAACTGCGGAAAAATTGTGTTCCTAAGATTTTAGCCATTTTTCCACATTTTTAACAGTTATTTTTCTCAGTCCCATTTTATAGTAAAACACTCCAACGACTTGTTATACTATTGTATTATTTTGTTCTTAGAAAATCTCTTTTGATATCGGAGAATACGAACATTTTTAATGTCCTTTATCACGTTTACACAGTATAAAGACACATTCGAATAAATCGCATTAAGATTTAAGAATTACTTAGTCATAAAGGAAATTAAAAGAGGTATTTAAAAAATAACTCTAACTGCAAGCTAGTGGCATTATTTCAACTGGTATTTCCGTTTGAAAACTTTACCTTTTAGACGTAACGCGGCAACAGAGCGGATAAAGGAAAGACATGGGATGCATAAACTGGTTTATGAAGGATAGCCCACGTATCAAAAAATAATCGCTCTAAGTACGATTGAAATTCTCAGTTTAAGGTGTTTCATAACAAACTTCGTTTCCAGTAGAGAGAGTGTTACTATTTTTTTTACACATTATTCCCTCTTTACTTTGATTTACGGTTAAACCATAGCGTGCAAAACTGAATTATTTGAATACAATGTTTAAAAATCCCTACTTATATACAACTTAAATTATGCTGATATTCTGACAGCTTCAGAAATGTTAAAACTTGAATGACCAGTTTGAATTTGGTTAATATAAGAAAGAATTATTAGATGCTTGTCTTGGCTTTATTGGGAATCTTCTTTTCGCGTCGATACGTTAATCGTGTTTAATTGTGTAGCGTAATTTAGGTTAGGTTAGGTTACGTTGGGTTAGGTTGTTTTACATTGGATTATATTTGGTTACTTTGTTAGTTATAGGTTATGTTGGTGTAGGTTAGGTTGGGTTAAATTCGATGAGGTTAGGTTGGATTAAGTTGGTTTTGGGTAGTTTTACTTAGAATGTGGGGAAAAAAATTATAAATATAATTAGAAGGAAATCAATAAAATGGAAAAGTGATAAATAAAGAATAAGAGAAGGGAGAAATAAAACTTAAAGAAGATAGGAAGGGATTACAGGAAGACAGGTTGGTTTGAATACATTAAGACACCAAAGCGGAAATAAAATGTTAAAATCAAGTATAAATAATTTTAAAATGAGGTGAAAATAATAGATAGGGAAGA
Organism: Zootermopsis nevadensis; assembly: GCF_977971745.1. Taxonomy (NCBI): domain Eukaryota; kingdom Metazoa; phylum Arthropoda; class Insecta; order Blattodea; family Termopsidae; genus Zootermopsis; species Zootermopsis nevadensis. Next base: position 9,225,512 of record NW_028259139.1, on the reverse strand, counting down.
AGGAAAAAATTAGAGAAAATTAATTGAGAGTGAAGGCAGGGAATAAAGGAGCTATAAAGAAGACCAGAGACCTTGGTGGGTGCTCCAGCGAAGCAGGGCGGGCGCTGTGTGACGTAAGCCTGTATTAAAAAGAATGGCTCAAGACTTATTAGCCTCGTGGGACTAAAACACCTGACGTCGATGTCTGCGTCGCTTCTGTTCGGAAACATGTTATGGACGCCCTCGAGGAATTTTTAATGTCTCGACACGAATGTGAGATAGGGTTTTGCAAACAACTTGTGCGTTTCATTAATATGGTCTCAAGTACTCTGTCATGTAATTGCTTCGACCTTGCGATAATAAATCTCTTCAGGGGAATATTCTTTAAGTGCATGTTTGTGATATATATTTGAACGTAGAGTTTTTACGTCGCGTGTGGATGTGGTTGCCACTTAACTTTTTGTGGCATAAAAATAGATTGTTAAGCTGGAAGGAAAAGACCTAGACGTTAATGAGAGGATAATATTAAAATGTATCACTGGTGTTTTCATCTGACTCAGGATAGCGGCCGCCGGGGGGGGGGCGCTTGTAAAGACGGTAATATACGTACGGGTTGCATAAAAGGCGGGGAGTTTATTGAATACATGTTTCTGAATAAGGATTTTACTCCGGGAAGTTATTTCAAGCTTTTTACACAGAATATACGAAATTAACTCTTAGCTATAAGATCGTGTCTGTCTTTCCATAGGGTTTTTTTTCTCTCCGATGCTAGTCACAGACATCTTCTGTAGGTTTCTATAAAACGTCCCATGTTGTCTGATTTGTTAGACAGTAATTTGTAAATGGAATGCCAAATTTTTCGTTTTTGAAGTTTTCGTCTTTTGTTCTCTGTTGGTAACGAGGTTTAGAATAATTTCGCCGAAATAAAGGGCTGTTTCCAAATCTTGTAATTTTGTTACTTTCCTCTCCCATGGATTTATGCTGTTTCACGAAGGGAGAAAGCAATTTCCTTAATGCGACAGAACTGTAGCTTAGGTGTAATTAATAGACCATCACCTCATCATGCTTTGAATTTAGAAAATGTATGCATGTATTTTGTGGTTTTCTGTGCTTCGTCAGTTTCGCTTCCTGCTAAGACTAAAAGCAGGCATCTGCAATATGGAAACAGTTTCTTCATGAGCAGCATAACATATAGGCTAGGAGAATGTTTATATTTCTTTAACCTGATTAGTTATCTGTATAAAATGGCGCGCTGATAAAATTTCTTAGATGATACATTATTGCCAGTAAATAAATTATTTATAAAATTCACTAATCATTTTATTATAAATTGCTATAGTTTCAATGTTTATTCGGAGATTCACAATCTCACCGTAATAGTTTAATATAGACCTGAATATCTACAAAGTAAATAAATGTATTGAAATTTCATACAGAGGCTTAGAATTATTAATGTTCAAAAAAATATATCTAATTTTTATTAATGTTCCACTCAGTTTTACAGTGTTTTGTTTCTTGTGGAGGAAGCATGCTGTATGGGCGTACACAAACGAATTCCCAACTTGGCAGATCTTCAACTCGCGTTTTAAGATATTTGTTCGCTTATCCGACGCTGACTTTTGTACACATAAACACTTTCATTAGATAATTAATACATGGATGTAAGAGAAGAGGGTTTTGGTACAGAGATTAAACAAAAATACAGTCGAATATGATATTTTAATGGTGAGGTGTTGTGTTTTCTTAGCGGTACGGACTGATATCTTCAAAGAAGGGTACTTCGGCGAGCTTCTACTTCAAAGCTACTCATCTTTCCCTTGTAAGCACCAGTTTTGCCTGATCGTCTCCCAGAATGCGTGATTGTCGTGAAATTAATATCCAGCCCGCTTTGAATTCTAGCCCATTTCCCGACTTTCCATTGACGTATACTGTTCATTATAAGAATGTTTTGCCAGCCATTGTTTATTGTTTGCTGTATATTTTATATACATGACGTTTCCGGTTCCGGCTGTACTAATATCTTTGGGATAATTAGTTGATATTATACTGACAGTTATTTTTACTTAAATTTTAAAATTTATATGTGCGTTTGGGATTTAACTCTCTGTCTTCTAAATTTTGTGCTAGTACGTAATCAACATTTCAGGTACTGAGGGTTATTGGTACTTATATTTATCTGAATTCTAAATTACGCGTAGGTTTGCCAACATTTGGCATTTTGTTGTACATTACTAACTTTTCGGATTCATTCTTAGGATAAATGTGCATTACATGAATATTAGGGCGCCGTAAGTAAGAATTTGATTTTTATTTGCAGTGAATGAACACAAAGTACTCAGGATAATAATAACAAATATAAAAAAAAACGAATTTGTAGATATGAGTTTTCCATTGGAATAAGTTATTTTTTACTTTAAAATCTCTTTCCGTATTCTGTAAGGATTTAGTATACGACACTGACGTATTATTTGAAAAATCTGATAATGAAAATACGTAGTGTACATCGATTCATGATTGTGCCTCCTTTTAGAATGTACTGTTGAGGAATATTAAGGTGAGAATATAGCTTTATCGATTCGTGTGTATATATAATACCGTGGACCTTACAGCGTCAGAACGCAACGTAATTAGTTTATTTTGATACAAGAGTGGCAGGAAAGCTGAAACCTTACTTGGGCTGTACAAATAAGCCTTTATATTACACGTGTACAATACACCGAATGAATTATTGTTGTTGAAAACCTTGTAGTGGTAAAATTGTCATTATGAATGTGTGTGGTTTGTGTCTTGGGGCGACAGACACAATGAAATTCTACTCCCATTGTTACTTGTGACAAGGGTAAGGCTTTACTCTCTGTTCTCATCTGATCCGCTAACAATGGAAAGCAACCTTCTAGATCGTATTACCTTTGACGTATATGATTGTTGCGCTGTCTGTCATCTGGAATCCGCACTAACTTCGTTCTCGTCTCTGCCCTGTTTTATCATCTGATATTTATATGGGCTTTTCCTACTGGATCCATTTTACTCTTTATCTGCACAGATGGGGATGGATGTAACGAATGTTATAGCTTATTATATTCTTTCCTGCGTACTAATTATTTCAGAAAACACCCCTCTACTCACGCATTGTAAGGAGCTCACGTGCGTGTTTAGGACGTACTGTAAGCCCACATGTTATAAATAATCCTGCTTTGATCTTTCATTTTTGTCCCATCAGTGTTTGTCTTTTGGGTTTTAGCGCCATGTAGACTTGTAGATAGATACCGACGTTTCGAAGGAACATACTGCCTTAATCGTCAAGTGGTTTTAATGCCATGTGCACTTATAAGAAAAGACGAACTTTGATTTGACTTCAGTCCCTGAAGAGTAAATTGTAAAACTGCAATTATTTGTATATTCATGTTATAATGTTAAATATTCGGAAGTCATATCGCTTAAAATCTTTCAAATGGGCTTTGAAGCATCGGCTTAGTCTGATAAAATAGAAACAGTTACTGTTACTTTGATGACGAAGGCAGTAAGAATATCTGAAATCCCAGAAGACTGTCGTCATCATAATTTTTGTCGTCACAACCTGAAATCACAATTACCAACGCTTCATTCACTAAAAGCGCATCTTTTGATTCAATTAGGTTTATCTTCAGGAGGGGATTTATATTTGCTCATTAACGTTAGTTAAACCAGGTTGTACATCTCTGATTTGCCGGAAGTACATTCAAAATATTTAATATCAATTTAAAATTTATATAAGATAAACTAGTAGCTTATATTGTGTTCAGGACGTACTAATGGCATCTTTTAGTTTGTCAAAAATTCTCAAAATCTCCGTATAATACTATGTCAGTTAAATTCATTTTTACGACAGAATGAAAACATAAGAACATCTTAATAATGATGTTTAGGGATGTAATTCCTATTTACTCTTAAAATCACACAAGGAACAAATATCTGTGGGAAGAATGAACAATAATTGTTAAAAAAGTGGTATATATACTTACCACTGGGCTTTAAATGGAATTCTGAGGTGTGTAAATGAATATATAGTGTTGGAAATCGATTCGTAATAAAGTTCAGGAATCATTTTTTAAAGTAGGAGTTGATTTGTAACAAATGATAAGGAGATTAACATATAATGATAAAATGCAGTACAATTGTAGAATTAAGGGATAAAGAATACGAAGGAATGATTAGAAACAGGAATAATGTACTGTAGCGTAACCCAAGGCTGCAGTCAGAAAAAAAAATTGTGTTGGACGGACGAACGAACACAGAACTGAAGTCAGTAGCTGTAACAAATGAAATATTGTAGTGACATTATATTACATAATTTATGCACTTTGAAAAGAGGGGAAAAAGATAATTTTGATTTTAAACGATTCTCTTAAGAGATCCTCTTACTATAATCTGTGGCAAACGACAAAGCATTCGATAATGCCTTTCTTCAACAGAGAGATACTGCATAAAGTATTAATAACGAGCGTTGCTTCTGGTTAAAAGTTTATCTCTGGAACTCAGGTTGGGCTGACGTAGCAGTCTGCTTATTTATGTGGATATTGATAGCAAGAAAAGTAATACTATTAGATTCAGCCTCTGGCTATACGGAGTAATTTGCTGAAAACTGTTCCAGATGTATTCTATTTTATTTTCCTTATCTACTGAAACATGCTCGAGAGAATTTCAACGTAAATTTTATTCGTATTAAATTTGGTAATTTCTGTGAGAATTAAACAGAATTTTACAGTAAATGCTATTGAACGCAATTGGTAACAATTTGATGAATGTTTAGAATTGTTTCTTTCGGAGAGAAATTTTAAAGTAAGGGATGCAAACTTACATAATTTTCTTCGTAACACTAATTATTAATTTAAGTTGGTAATGTTTTAGTATTACTTTAAAATGCTTCAGTATTTGAAAGATAACGGAATAATAATAAACTAAGGTACTTGTCTTGGACCTCAGTACATGTACATCTTTACTGACAAGTCTGAAAAAGGTTATCTGTTGGCAGAAGTAGAGGTATATGGGAGTATAATATTAAAACTAATCTTTATGGTGTGAAAATTTTTATGAATCTTCGGATTATATAAATATTTGAATTTCTTGTCAAACTGGACTACTGTTCGTTTTTCAAGAAAATCCTGTACCATTAAATTAGTGGCTTCGTTAATTTCTGTACTTTATTCGAAGCCCTGGTGAAATATTAATCGCATTCTACGGATATTCATTAAATATTTCAAACCGTCTGAAAAAAAAGTAGATTTATTTTAAATTATTTACCGCAAAGGCACGAAACGATGTATGTCCTTACTAAAGTGAAACTTGTTTCCTAGTCTAATAAATGCTTTAGAGATTTATATTTAATTTGCGTGCGAAAGAGTTTTCCTTACGATAAATACGAGTCTACAGTTGTAGGAATTAATGTAGAATTTACGTAGAGAAGCTAGCCCATACTCAGAACCATGCCTTTTTTTATTATTCTCTATCAGCAAGCTAGTTGATGTTGGCTGAATCTGACGTCGAAACCAGATCACTCGCGCTTCTCATCCCATTTCAGAACGTCAAGTGCTATTTTGGGTGGCGGTGTCAGGCTTTCATATGCAAACAAGCCGTCCTCTCGTAGTGCAGTCCAGAGAGCCGCGTCGGTTGAGAGCAACCGGGGTTAGTTCAAACGCTCCAGAGGGTACAAGGATATTCCTGCCTGTGACTGTAGAGGGGATCAATTTCCAACGCCGGAGGGGGACAGCGGTGGCTGTCACTTCATGAATTGACCTCCCACTGACATTTGGTCTTCCCCCACCCTTATTTCAGTTCTGCTTCACCCACAACCCAAACAAACTTCTCTTTCCCCCCATTATCAATTTGTACTCTTATTGATTTAAAAACTGTACTTGATTCTGCTGAAATTTAAGATATTTAACTTCAGTATTTCGTTGGATTTAAGTTTTAAAGTTATTTTTAACTGCAGATGTTTTGTATCGTCTAATGAAAAGGGAAAATATTAATCAGTTCTTTAGTAAGGACATGCAAGGGTGCAATCCGGCCTTCGTCAAGCGTGTTATTCCGGCATTCGGCTAAGGAAAATGAGAAAATCCTAGAGATATGTGAGAGATTAACAACGTTTTAGATAAACATATAATCTCTGTCTTTGTGAGTTCACGATTGACTTTTATAAATAGATATTGTAAAAGAAAACAATCATTTAGTATTTCTAACATTTCAGGGGGCGATTTAGTTGGGCCCCAAATATTTCCTTAAGTTCTAAGTAAAATTATTACCTACCCCTGCTTGTCAGGTGTTCTTTATATACATTCAAAGTAAACCCATCGGTCACTATGTTAATTCTAGAGTAAGTGCAGCTTAAACACGTAAACTGGTACTTTTGGAGATTATTAAAAGTACCTAAGTGCAGTATTAACTGTTGATAATCTATAATTGCTCTTACGTTAATAAGGACATTGTCAAGGACCTCCACTTTTAAATTCTGCGTTCTCTTTGCTTATCGCTTGTTTATTGAGAGTCCAGTAGTCTGATCTGTAAAATAATATCCACAATGAAATTAATTTTAGAATTTCGAGCTAATGTTTTAATTTATTCGTCATTCATTATTTAACAACGCTGCTTCAACTACAGCAGTTATAAAGCAGAGGACTTGAAAACTTAAAATCGCTGTTGAGTGGGTATCACTCCTATTTCGTGTCTCAAAGTTTGTTTTATAATTTATACCAAGAGACCAGCTATTTTGAATGTTTTTTTCGTGATTTTTCTCTGCCCATCCAAGCAAATGCAAGGATAGTATCTTTAATTAGGTCACGGCCACTTCCTCCTATGTCCCCTCCAGTTCATTATTCATTCGACGCTACGTAGCCTGAGCTAATGACAACATCTTTAAATAAGTCGCAAATAAATTAAACAGTACTTGTGTATAGTCTTTGGTGATACATTTTATGGAGCTGTTGCGGTTTTCAATGGAGAGACTGAAGTAAATCACGAGAATCCTTAGTGAATGTAGCTTGTGATGAACCTAGATTCGAATCGGGTACTGCACTAAGCCGCTTGGTAAGGAAGGCGACGTATAGATTTATCTCAAGATTGTGAAAGTTTGAGAATCATAGAAGTTTTCAGTTGGAGAATTTATTTTTGTCACTTTCGCTGTGAAGAAATATTCGAAAGCCTCTCGTCTGAGGGCTTGGGTGTTGAACAACCTGGTGCGTTGTGAAGAGAATTTCTAGCGCTTGTTAGGTTAACATGTCCACCGTGATGCGTCACCGAAATGCACTTGACCGAGTCATATGACATCCCGTGACAGATACAAGTGGAATTCTGACCAATGTCTGTGTTTCTCACCCCCTAAAATAGGTTAGAACGACAAGATATATGTACCTTCATGAGGAATTTAAAATGGGCTGTTGCACGAAATTCCAAACCCCAAAAAGATTATTTTTTGGTTTATAACATTTTATAGAAAATTCTTGTCTATATAGAATTAGTTGATTAAATAATTCTATCTCATCATGTCTTGCGGGACATGAGAAACCCACGATAAATCTGTCATTATAAGACAGTTTTGAAAATACATAATTTCATATGAATCTAGTTTATGAAAATACGTAAGAGGAGTCTTGATTGTGAAACAGGAAATGATTTTGTGAGATTTGATGTTTTTTACGGTGGTGGTGATGATGCGTACTTGTGGACACAGCCCTGAAGATGGAAACATTACGTATATCCGAAAAATTGGCATCTACGTACGAGTTTACTAGGCGCCAAAACTTAGAAGAACAACAACGGGTTTCATTTATTTTGAATGTAAGGTTCTCTTTTGACTCAGCTACACTGCCCTCTGAAATGAGGGAACATTAAAATGTGTGTTCGCAATGTATTGACCTTTTAAATCACGAAGTTTTCATGAATTATGCTTCGAGTTCAGACCGTACTGAAAATAAAACAACATTGCAAAGGTCAACTAGTTAACGCTGTTTAAGGAAATAAACGCTGTTTACAGTGAGAATCATACGAAAGTTACTGCTGTGTCTTAAAGAGTAAATACCCGGAATTTGAAGTAGCCGCACTTGATCACACACAGATTTTTGAAAAGCCTAAGTAAATACAAGGTAACTGCGGATGCAGGAAAATTAATTTAATACAAAATTTAAATTATTTATTAGCGTGATTTCAAGACTTGTCTGTACTATGTGTGATAACGGCAAATAAAATCACTTTCGGGATAGAAATTACGAAGGTCGTAGTTTAATCATCGTTACCCAAGGATGCAAATTTAATATAAAAATCCAATTCTGTTAATTCCTTTGAAAGTAAAAGTTAAAACTTCTATGAAAAGAGTTTATATCCCAACGAGAGCAGACATTAGCGTCATAAGTAATCCGATTATAAAGTCTTCTTATGGTACAGACGCTGATATTGCTAAACAAATGTGTATAAAACCTTCATCCACTCTTAATTCACTATCGTTTCTAGGTACATTTGCTCTTTTGTGTTTCCCATCTTGAAACAGAACATGAACTGTGTTACTACGTTATGAACACACCAGTTAGCAACATTAATTTCTTTCTTTATCTTCTTATTTATCGTCTTGTCTCTTATTGCATCTCTTTCTTCCTCTTCATTCATTATCATCCTATCATACATGCCAAAATCCTATATTTGGTTATGCAGAGACATAAGCGTGACGTAATAAAAGTAGGAGATGGGAAATTATGCATTACAGATTATGACAATAAATACGCTGCTTCAGGTATTATAATTCTTCAATAAAGTGTGATGTTAGTTTTGCTGCTATGATTCGTAACTCTTCGCATGCATAAGGGTATATACCTACGTTTAAAAGGAACGTACTGACTCCATCGTCAGTTGTGTTCCTCTGAAAAGCGTTGGTATCTACCCACAAGTCCACACGGCATTAAAATCCAGAAAACCAACATTGACATCTTGACAAACACGAGAACCTCAAATCTCATTTAGTGTCTGATGTTTTTAAAATGGCTACTTTAAGGTTAGGGGATCTGTTTGCTCGATTTGAAGTCGTTGTACCATGATTTCGGCTTGGAATGGGCTTTCGTGGATGCAGTGGGCTCTGAACGGGAGAAAATATATGCTTAATCTCGGAAAGGATCACAAAGGAGAAAATGGTATGGGGGCCATGTTCTTTTTAATCGAGCTCAAATAAACGCCTCTGTTTTAATGTTCCTGCCTCCACTGTACACAGCCGGGGTAGCAATCTGGACCGTATAAAGTCTTGGGAGGGAATCAGGGGTGAGGATTTCTCGTCAAGCTGGGTTCACAACGACATTCTAAAACATACGTAAAGTTTTTCTTCATCATCAAAGAGTCATGCTATTTTCGACCTCATAACAGCCTGTTTAAAGCTATAAAGACCATCTGCTCTAATAATCAATAATTTTTCATTATATTTTTGTGGGTTTTATATGGTTCTTGCTGTAAACAGTGATTATTTCCTTAAATAGTTTTGACCATTTGGTCTTTGTACCGGTGAAGTGTTATGTTTTCCCCGTGGTACGGACTGAATTTTTTGACATTGTTTAGAGAGCTTCGGTTTCAAAGGTCTTCCTCGGTTTCTTAATTCATTTGATTTGTGATTTTTAAAAATATATTTGTAAGACATTATTTTGGCATCCTGTCAGTTTGTTGAATCAATAGCTTTTATGTTTCAAAGATTTTTTCAATAAGGTTGAACTTTGAATTCTTGTAATATATATGTTTCTTTTATAACCGACCCGAGTGTGTTTGGATGTTCTGACGAATTTCAGCGGCTGTAACTTTGTTTCATCTGTTGCTTTCATTGTTGGTATTTTTTTCTCACTCTTTCACAAAATTGTCTGTAAAGTTAGGATATTACATGAATATTTCCGTCTTCTGGGTTGTTGCGCTGTGTAGTCTGGTCGATGTTAACCAACGTTTCAGAGGTCATACTGCCTCCGTCATCAGGGCGATGAGTATGAAGATTTCTGTCTTCTGGGTTGTTGCGCTGTGTAGTCTGGTCGATGTTTACCAACGTTTCAGAGGTCATACTGCCTCCGTCATCAGGGCGATGAACAGGATATTACATATTTTAGCCTAGTTTTCATTTTGGGATTTTGACTGTTTGATGTTTCTGTTGATAAGAACTGTAACTTTTTTTGTAGAAAGACATTTTGCATTCCAAATAATTTACAAATCTAATTTGTTACGTTTCTATTATTATATTTTTTATATATTATGTATTATTTTATTTTCATGTTGAAACTTATATCCCATAAAGAAAACTAAAATGCAACAATAATAAATATTTTATTATATCGTGAAAAATCCAAGAACTTAACGTCCAAATGACCGAAAAGCGCGGTTTTTTGGTTTTTTATTATTGTCGATTAGGTTTTTGCTATAAGGGAGAGTCAGTAGATCCGAATGTGATAGCCCAGTCGCACAATGTCACCAGAAGCGTCTAGGTATATCAAAGGAACTAAATAATGTAAGATTTGAGGTTTTCACGGCGGTGAGTAAGAAGATTTCTGTCTTGCGCTGTGCAGTCTGGTAGAAGTTTATCAACGTTTCGGATATCCTTGCTGTCTCCATCATCAGGGCGATGCGGCACAACAACCCAGGAGACAGAAATCTTCGAACTAAATAATCTCTGATGTGGGATATCTGAACAGTGTAAGGATGCCCCATCAACTAACTTTTGCTGTGAAGTGTATTGGATGGAGTTGGTTTTACTAGAACATTATATCAAGTGAAGAACGTTGACTGTAAGGGATTCGTGGATGATGAAGCATGCTTGTGTGTAAACGACACACCGCTTGGGAGTCTGTTAAATCTTTATGTTTGGTAATCTCCCTCATATAGATTTCTTTTAAACCTTCCTTACATCTTTCTTGTCAATTTTCTAAGAAGTGACTTAAGGCGATGTTTTCGTATCAGGTTAAACAGCGGTTTACTTAGAGAAATTGCTGACTCCATCTTTGAATCTCGCAGTTGCGACTATCGACTACAAATTAGAATAAGCCATTACGTGTGAAGAGATAACGGCCCAGGGGTGGTGAAACTTGAAGAAGAAGTGTCAACACTCTAATAGTATTAAACTGTGATGGTATGGAGAGGAAGACATGAATAATTTCGACATAGTAAAGCAATTATATTAAGTAATTCAAAAGTGTTAGGTAGTCGAGAAGGGAAAAGTGAATTTATCACGCCTCTGTTTCGTGCATTGCATGATAATTTATAGGAACAACTAGAAAATTGTTTGAATATGTGAAAATTTACAGAATTTGAGAAAGAAAATAATAATTAAGTTTAATTTGTAATGGAACAGAAATTAAATTTTGAAGGTGATTTTTATCATTTGCTTCAGAACATCTTATGATCATGATGTGATCCTTCAACAGAACAGATGAGTGTGTTCTGGGATGTTGTGCCATGTCTTCCGGTAGACGTTTCAGAAGTGATTACTGCCTCCATCATATCGCTATAATTATGCACCTCTGAAACGTCGGTAAACTTCTACCAGACTCGGCACAGCGCCCCAGAAGACTGTCATTGTCATTATTAGAATTTCGTTTCTTACTTTTCACGTCATTTTTGTCATTCTGTATTAATTTTATTTCTTCCCTGGGTTCGGAAAGTGAAAAACAATCTAGGCCTGATGTTTGTTACCTCCATTCCTGACACCCTAACACGAAGTCCTGGCTGCTTCCACGGACAGAAATCCTCTTCAATACTTGGGTTTCGCAGGAGGAATAAAACTGAATCCAGATTGCATCATGAAGGGTTGCCAGGTCTACAACAGAAGTCCCTCCCTCTCACATCTAAACTCTGCCCTCTTCTGGGTCCACTTTACATCTAAATAGCTCCCCTGCTCTCATTCCACTTCCCCCCGTTTTGGTCCGTTCTGCTAGCATAAAGTCAATTTCCCCCCACCCCGAAACCTTCTCGAAATCCGGAGTTAGGGAATGTGATGCTGTTCGAGTCTTTCAGTTAGATGGACCCAAACGGTGCTCAATGCCCACAAATGCAAATATTAGGGCTGTGTACAAAGTTTCGAGTTTCCTTTTACCATGTGATCGTGTTTACCATCTTTCCAAACCAAGTTCTGAGACAAAACGGAGCGCGAACTTTGCTTTCTTTGAACAAAATATTGAAAGTTTCAGAAATAATATTCTTTTAGAACTTAAATTAAGATTTCAGTAAAGCGTCTTCACAAATCGAAGTATGCTTAGAATATTTTCATCTTATTGACATTTTATAAAATGTCGAAGGCAATCTGCCGGGTGAGGAGGCTTGCGTGCTCAAATGACCCTTAGGGCTATGCCAGCCGGAGCTTCGGCTCATGGTAGGGTCACCCAAGCCGGACAGGTCTCAGGCGATGTGCTAGACTAAGAGTGATACCCTGGTCCTCCAGGTTGGGGGGTTGGGCGTAAGCCTAACAACCTTTTACCGTAAAAAACATCGTTACGAAAAAATTAACTTAGCCTCGGACCAGGACGGACTCTTTGGCACGAACAAGGCAACTGAAAAAGGGCATGAGATTTGGTACTTGGAGCATTAGGAGCCTCTATAGGGCTGGGGCCCTGAAATCAGTGAGTAAGGAATTAGAGAATTATAAGTTAGACTTAGTGGCAGTGCAGGAAGTGCGATGGGAGGGGGAGGGCACGATCCCAGTGGACAATTTTACATTTTTCTATGAAAAGGGGAATGACAATCATCATTTAGGGACGGGTGTTTTTGTTCATAGCAGAATTAGGGCAGCAGTTAAGAGAGTAGAATTTGTTAGTGACCGGTTGTCTTACGTAATTTTGGAAGGACGTTGGTGCGACATCATTGTCCTTCATGTTCATGCCCCAACTGAGGACAAAAGCGATGATATCAAGGATAGCTTTTATGAAGAACTGGAATCAGTATTTGATACATTTGGCAAGTATCACATGAAAATTCTGCTAGGAGATTTCAATGCAAAAATTGGGAGGGAGGATATCTTAAAACCCACAATAGGCAGCGAGAGTCTCCATGCACTTAGTAATGATAACGGTGTTAGAGCAGTAACCTTCGCTACGTCAAAAGATTTAATTGTGAAAAGTACAAAATTTCCACACGGTGATGTTCATGTTGACCGTACAGTAATGGTTGATATAAATACAAAATAACGTTCAATTAAATTCACAACGTTAAGCGTGTCTGTAATATTACAAAAACTTGTAATCCGTAATGGTGACCTGAAAAATATCGAAAGTAACATAAATTTTCAGTTCCTTCGGACAGAGCAACACAAAATACATTTGTAACCAAGAAATATACATTTTCACAAAATTTGCAGCCAGTAAATGAAACATGATTGTAATAGTTACAAAATGAGACAGGATAATAATAGGCTATTCATGAGATTTTAAAAAATTATGGACACATTTGAAAATGCCCTATTAGATTAGTAAAACTGCTTTACTGACACTGGTTGTAAAGGATACATTTTTGGGGAATCACACGTTTATTATATCTGTTCTTCACCTTCCAACCGACGTTGGTTGACAATGCAGTGAATTCTATTCACTAACATGAGATACCGGGTGAAGATGTCGAATATAAGGGCATGGTTCAGTCTTCACTTTGTTTCCAAAAAAGACTGAATGTGCCTTATATCTGAGCCCACGAATCATAGAAAATCCGTTTTCACTGGTACTGTATAGGAGCATAGTCCCCGTCTACATTGAGAATCAGTTGTAAGTCAGAATTACAAAATGCAGTAAATGATTGTTAAAGAACTGGCCTTTAAATGTTAACCCTTTAAAGCCCAATGGCAACTATACTTACCAGCTGCTCTAGCAATTTAACTCACTAATGAGCAGACCTAATTCTTCATTTTATATTGGTGTGTTTTGTGTGATTCTCAGAATAAACAGAGGCTGTTCCTGAAACTTAATTAACCAGTTGATCTTTGTAATGGTGAGCTGTTGTGTTTTCTTTTCGGTACGAACCAAATGCTTAAATATTACTTAGAATAGCTTCACTCCAAAGGGTTAAATTCGTTCTACTTTCTTTGTTAATAAAAGCACTTCGGATCACATAAAGCAGATTATTAGAGTCATGTTATTTTTGGAGGAGTGAAAGAGGACTTCTTTCAAGATAATAAAGAATTAGTCAATAGTCTAGAAACGTAGTAGTGTGACCAGGAGACAGATGCCCTTCTGTTTTAAAATAACATTAAACTAAGAAGAGGTCGAATGTGTGGGTTTTCCAACGTGTTACAGTTTATTATTTATTTTATATAACTACTGCATTTTACGAGCCGGGATAACTCAGTCAGAAAATTGGCAAGCTACGGGCTGGGCTACTGGGGTTCGATCTCGGCCCCCCCAATGACCTACATGACGTGTAGAGGGACAGCGATACTTTAATTTTTTATTGATTGTTGCAGTAATTTACATAAACATACCACCAACCTTTATATATGAGTAATTTTACATAATAATCGTCATTATAGAAAGTGTAACAAACTTTTGTTCAATTTGTTCTCATTAACTGGATTTCAATTTTTTGCAATAATTACTTCTGTGAATGTCAATGAGTTTCTTCAAGATAAAGTACGTAGTCGCTAACATTACAAGGACGAACATCACAATTACTGTCATGACATCTAGCAGAAGGTATTGGTACCAAGTAAGATCCACTGCAGCAGAACGCAAATGCGACGCCCCACGATGTCTGATGACGTACTCAGTCCAAAAAATGACGGTCTCAAGTGGTGACTGGGGTCTGTCGCGGAATCGACGCGATAACTCTTTAGCATTCTTCTGGTAACTGAAATAATTGGTTGGAAATGCAAAGTATCAGATTTTACTTACATCTCTTTTTAACACCTTCTAGCAATTTTTTCCAGATTAATGTAGCCTGTCTAGTTAGTTAAATATATCCTTTAAAACAGAAACAATGTATTGGACCTAGAAATAAAAAAGTAGCCGAGGTATAATTTTCAGTAGTTCAACTAAGGTTCGAACCTTGTCACTTTCGAGTGGAAGACAAGTTTGTTGGTGTTTAATCAACCTGGAAAGACACTAATACTTGTTTTATACATGGAATTAAAAATTTGTGGAAAGCAGTTTTAGAATTGTCTATCTTAAAACTAGAATCTGTAAGAAGTTTCTGTCTTCTGGGTTGTTGCGCTGTGTAGTGATGAATTCATCGCCCTGATGACGGAGGCAGTATGACCTCTGAAACGTTGGCAAACATCTACCATACTACACAGCGCAAGAACCCAGAAGACAGAAATCTTCATAGAATTTGTAATTTATTATTACATTCTACCTGGGGTCATGTAGAACCATCTTCAGTGCATTCGACAGGCTCTCTTTTGTGATAGACTCATATTTTAACATGACAGAAAAGCCCCTGAGTATGCAATTGTTGATATTAAGCTCCTGGTCAGCAAAGAAGGGAATTGCGATCATGGGAACCCCTGCGTGGACAGCTTCCTGTGTCCCCATGAGTCCCCCGTGGGTTATGAAAACGCGGACATTTGGGTGACCTGTAGAGATGTAGGAAAATGTCGCATCAGACTAACTGTGGTAGCAGCAGGCCCGGAACATCAGGTCGACTAATGTCAAAACCCGTATTTAAGACAATTCAATGAAAATCCAAGTCATATAATCGAAGATCCGATCCGTCTTAATGTTATCCTCCCTTCTACTTCTCGACTAGGAGATAATTTGGAGAATAAAATGTTAAATGACGTTGTTCTTCAGTTTCGCCACCGTTTCCAAGTGAGTCGTCTTAACGCTGGTGTTAACTTTGTTTTATTTTCGTAGTATGACCTGAGTTTCGTCCAGAAACGAATAGAAAACTTCTCAAAAATATAGTCCCTCTTTGAAGTAACGATTCAAAAATTCTAAAGAGGCCATACTTTTCCTTTTTTATTTCATTACAAAATAATAAATTAACTGACATGTTATGTTAAGAAAATGTGTTTACAATTTGTAAAAATAGGCAATTACTGTAAGGCCACACCAACTCGGAAACGGCGTTGAATCTGGCAACATTCTGAGCTCTGGTGCAGTGTAGACCCTTATGTAGACACCAACGTTTCGCAGAAACTTCTACACTGCGCCACAACCCAGAACAGAACATAAACTTACTTAATATTTCGAATTGTGGTAACCACCAAGCGGTTCTGACGTTCGGCAGACTGACATTTCTGTCTGTCTTCCACACGACGCTCTGAGGAAGTTGTGAGAACACGGCAGTGAAGATTTCGAACTTGTCCTCTGGCAGTGTTCCTCCCATAATCACGGATCCGAAGCTAAAGTATATAACTCCTTCTGTGGCTTTGTCCAAAAAATTCTTCAGATCCTGTTAACAGATGAATAGTATTAAAATAAGTTGTTGAAAATATAAACATATTATAAAAGCGTCTGGGGTGGGATCGTCCGTGTCGTCTTCATCGTCGGGGTCAATGTAGGGAATGGTCATTCCTCATACTAGCACTAAACGCTGATTTATAACTGGGCATTGATATGGCCGATCTCTTAAGAGGGTATTATAAAATTCATTCGCCGTGAAATTTCAAATCATACATTTGCGAAGTACATAATAATTAACATTGTACTAAAAGTTACGTATGAAGTATAACCAGATGTTTCTCTGTATTTATTGAAAAGTCAGTAGTTTTTCGGCTGTCAAGAATGTTCATTATCGTTCTACAAAAGCTCACAAATGAACCCTATCCTAAGCTGCCTTAGTAAAGCCAACACAGCAAATTAGCCCTTTACGTAACAGACACAACCGAACAGGTATTCCATAAATTTTACTTTAGGACGGAACAGGATTCAGTTGTTGGAACATGTTCTGTTGGAAGTACAAGGCAGATTAAGGAAAACCATTAACACACGTACAGCTTACCTCTGGTAACTTCCCACCATGCTGTATATGGAGTCCTCCAACTTCAACGACTCCTGGAACTGTAGGTCTTGGGTTAGTCAGACTGAAATGACTGTTGACCAGAATAAGACTTGTTCTTTTCTTCAATTCTGATAATGGAGGTATATCTTGACCATAATATTTTTTGGACAATTTATCCCATGGTAATTCAGCAAACATGTAATGCCCCAGTTTTAAAATTTCCGTAAAAACCGTATTTATAATTCTCTGACCAATCGTCATGTGGTGCGTATATGGTAGGAAAAAATTAGACGTGTACGCTGGATGATCAGGATTCATAATTCGATCATTTCCCCACGGTAGCATTACACTGGAGGTCATACTTATGAACGGGGCTTTGAAACGATGTGAGAAACCAATCAAACAATCTACAGCAAACAATTCTGTTATTATAAGATCATATGTCTCATTACTGTGAAGTAATTCTTGTAGTTTGGGATGTTCCATCAGAATCTCACACATATCTACAGATGTCTGAAAGACGAACCTCAATACATTATCATATTTTCCAAATTCCACAGCACCAGGAACCGTGAAATTGTTAAATACTGCAGGTATTGAGCCTTCCACGCTGATATCGGTGTAGTTTGGAACCGGGTTCTTTTGTGGAAAGTGTCCAACGACGTGTACCTGATGACCTCGGGCAGCAAGACCTTTGAGTAAAGCTTCGAACATGACGAAGTGACTTCTGCCATTGAAGTTGAAGAGACCCAGTATTCTTGCAGATTTTGAGTCGCCAATACATACACTGGCGACTAAAACACTCAGCACAAACACTGCATAGCACCTCATCTTC
Source organism: Zootermopsis nevadensis (assembly GCF_977971745.1). NCBI lineage: Eukaryota > Metazoa > Arthropoda > Insecta > Blattodea > Termopsidae > Zootermopsis > Zootermopsis nevadensis. The sequence goes on along the minus strand of NW_028259139.1, from coordinate 9,207,799 downwards.
TACAATAAAAAATGAGATATATCCAAAACACGTTATAATCTTCTGAAGGGGGGGGGGAACTTTTATAAGGTATATTTCTGTTTTTAGGGACTAGAAGGAGGAAAATATTAAGTTTGTGAAATTATCACTGAGCCGTGTCAAATTCTGAGATACGTTATCTAAACTTGTAAAATATTTTACATAACTCAATTGTTTTTAAATCACTCTTCACTTCAGAACATGGTTACCGTTATGTCTTACGATGTTGCTATATGTCCAACGTAAGTCGAATAAAACACTGACGCCAACTGATTGAGCTCTGTCTTCGGTCAATTAATGTGAATGATTTTGTACGAACAATTGTGTTGTTATCAAGATCGTGCCAGTGACATATAATGGCTTCAGCAACGCCCAATAAAAAGTAACCTAAAATAATTCGTTTATCAATAAGGAAGAAGCTTGAAGCATCTAGTTGATTAGGAGGGGGGGATTTGTGACGTGGTACACTTCGGGAGAGTGGCAGAGTATATATCGTTGACTATTGTAATATTTTCTGTCGTTTTTAGAGCAACTCGTTAATTTTTTTTTCCAGTCTCCTATTCTTTCTCTGGTCAAAATATTTTCATCACTACTTGTTCTCAAATACCCTGATCGTATATTCATTTTCTAGTGAGATACACCAAGTTTCAAACCCATACAAAATGACGGGTAGAATTAGTAGGATTTGGTGTTTTCACTTCGGTAAGTCCGAAGATGGCTGTCTTCTGGGTTGTCACGTCGTGTAGTGTGGTAGAAAATTACATACGTTTTAGAGGTTCTTGCTGCCTCCATCATCAGGGCGGCGCAACAACCCATAAGACAACCATCATCTGGTAAAATTATTTCTGTAACTTACTTTCTTTTCTCATTATCTGGGTTGGAGATAAATACGTAATTCTGAATTGCATGATAGTAGCCATATCACAACTTAAAATCTTATCCTAAATATTTCGTGATTATAATTTTGAGTTGCTTTTGAAGTTTCCTAATTTTTGTATTTCACAACATTTTCTTATTATGATTTTTCCCTGACGAAATGTGAACAAACATACAATATATATAATATAATCATCTTTCTCTGTGTTCATTTCCAGGTCACCATTCTTGCCGTCGTATTATATACTTATTTATTTATGTTTACTCGTAGTAAATTAAAGTTGTCACCAGTAGATCAGAAGCTAGTTTGTTCAATGCAATTCCGAAACTTTCATTTCTTAGCTCTGTAAAAGCATTGTCCAAAGTTAAGTTGAAAATTTGCTTCACAAATGGATTTAATATAATTTAATGTCCTGAAATTTAAAATATTAACTTATATTGAGTAATAACAAAAAATAGGGATTTTAATAAATCATTACAATAAGGCCCAACATTCGTAAAAACTTTACCATGGCAACTTTTATAACAACACATACCTTAATATTATCGTATGAAGTTCTAAATTTCTTAACAGCAAATGATCACCAACCGAGCGACTAGAACCTTCCTATTGTATGATACAAGATGTATTGCTATACCACTTGCCTCGGCTGTCCACTGTGCTTCTTCAAGCATGAAAGCATGACTGTATTTCTACTTAAATAGTGTACGAAATTATCCTCATCCTCTCCTTCCCATGTCATTACGTAAGAAACTAATTATATTAAGGTAGCACAACCCTAGGGCCAAAGAACGCTGTACGCAATCCCCGCCACCTGACACAGAATTCGTCCAATACCTTGGCCTTTACAAAAAAAAAAAATTCTGGAACATCTTACGTTGAAGGTTTACCAAACGGCATGGTTTGGTCTTCACTTTGTTTCCAAAAAAGACTGAAAGTGCCGTATATCTAAGCCCACGAATCATAGAAAATCCGTTTTCACTGGTACTGTATAGGATCTTCATTCAGAATCAGTTGTAAGTCAGAATTACGAAATGCAGTAAATGATTGTTAAAGAACTGGCCTTTAAATGTTCAACATTTAAAGCCCATTGGCAACTATACTTACCAGCTGCTCTAGCAATTTAACTCACTAATGAGCAGACCTAAATCTTCATTTTATATTGGTGTGTTTTGTGTGATTCTCAGAATAAACAAAGGCTGTTCCTGAAACTGAATTAACCAATTGATCATTGTAATGGTGAGGTGTTGTTTTCTTTTCGGTACGAACCAAATGCTTAAATATTACTTAGAATAGCTTCACTCCAAAGGGTTAAATTCGTTCTACTTTCTTTGTTAATAAAAGCACTTCGGATCACATAAAGCAGATTATTAGAGTCATGTTATTTTTGGAGGAGTGAATGAGGACTTCTTTCAAGATAATATAGAATTAGTCATTAGTCTAGAAACGTAGTAGTGTGACCAGAAGACAGGGTGTCCTTCTGTTTTAAAATAATATTAAACTAAGGAGAGGTCGAATGTGTGGGTTTTCCAACGTGTTACAGTTAATTATTTATTTTATATTTGCAAGCTACGGGCTGGGCTACTGGGGTTCGATCTCGGCCCCCCCAATGACCTACATGACGTGTAGAGGGACAGCGATACTTTCATTTTTTATTGCTTGTTGCAGTAATTTACATAAACATACCACCAACCTTTATATATGAGTAATTTTACATAATAATCGTCATTATAGAAAGTGTAACAAGCTTTTGTTCAATTTGTTCTCATTAACTGGATTTCAATTTTTTGCAATAATTACTTTTGTAAATGTCAATGAGTTTCTTCAAGATAAAGTACGTAGTCGCTAACATTACGACGACGAACATCACAATTACTGTCATGACATCTAGCAGAAGGTATTGGTACCAAGTAAGATCCACTGCAGCAGAACGCAAATGCGACGCCCCACGATGTCTGATGACGTACTCAGTCCAAAAAATGACGGTCTCAAGTGGTGACTGGGGTCTGTCGCGGAATCGACGCGATAACTCTTTAGCATTCTTCTGGTAACTGAAATAATTGGTTGGAAATGCAAAGTATCAGATTTTACTTACATCTCTTTTTAACACCTTCTAGCAATTTTTTCCAGATTAATGTAGCCTGTCTAGTTAGTTAAATATATCCTTTAAAACAGAAACAATGTATTGGACCTAGAAATAAAAAAGTAGCCGAGGTATAATTTTCAGTAGTTCAACTAAGGTTCGAACCTTGTCACTTTCGAGTGGAAGACAAGTTTGTTGGTGTTTAATCAACCTGGAAAGACACTAATACTTGTTTTATACATGGAATTAAAAATTTGTGGAAAGCAGTTTTAGAATTGTCTATCTTAAAACTAGAATCTGTAAGAAGTTTCTGTCTTCTGGGTTGTTGCGCTGTGTAGTGATGAATTCATCGCCCTGATGACGGAGGCAGTATGACCTCTGAAACGTTGGCAAACATCTACCATACTACACAGCGCAAGAACCCAGAAGACAGAAATCTTCATAGAATTTGTAATTTATTATTACATTCTACCTGGGGTCATGTAGAACCATCTTCAGTGCATTCGACAGGCTCTCTTTTGTGATAGACTCATATTTTAACATGACAGAAAAGCCCCTGAGTATGCAATTGTTGATATTAAGCTCCTGGTCAGCAAAGAAGGGAATTGCGATCATGGGAACCCCTGCGTGGACAGCTTCCTGTGTCCCCATGAGTCCCCCGTGGGTTATGAAAACGCGGACATTTGGGTGACCTGTAGAGATGTAGGAAAATGTCGCATCAGACTAACTGTGGTAGCAGCAGGCCCGGAACATCAGGTCGACTAATGTCAAAACCCGTATTTAAGACAATTCAATGAAAATCCAAGTCATATAATCGAAGATCCGATCCGTCTTAATGTTATCCTCCCTTCTACTTCTCGACTAGGAGATAATTTGGAGAATAAAATGTTAAATGACGTTGTTCTTCAGTTTCGCCACCGTTTCCAAGTGAGTCGTCTTAACGCTGGTGTTAACTTTGTTTTATTTTCGTAGTATGACCTGAGTTTCGTCCAGAAACGAATAGAAAACTTCTCAAAAATATAGTCCCTCTTTGAAGTAACGATTCAAAAATTCTAAAGAGGCCATACTTTTCCTTTTTTATTTCATTACAAAATAATAAATTAACTGACATGTTATGTTAAGAAAATGTGTTTACAATTTGTAAAAATAGGCAATTACTGTAAGGCCACACCAACTCGGAAACGGCGTTGAATCTGGCAACATTCTGAGCTCTGGTGCAGTGTAGACCCTTATGTAGACACCAACGTTTCGCAGAAACTTCTACACTGCGCCACAACCCAGAACAGAACATAAACTTACTTAATATTTCGAATTGTGGTAACCACCAAGCGGTTCTGACGTTCGGCAGACTGACATTTCTGTCTGTCTTCCACACGACGCTCTGAGGAAGTTGTGAGAACACGGCAGTGAAGATTTCGAACTTGTCCTCTGGCAGTGTTCCTCCCATAATCACGGATCCGAAGCTAAAGTATATAACTCCTTCTGTGGCTTTGTCCAAAAAATTCTTCAGATCCTGTTAACAGATGAATAGTATTAAAATAAGTTGTTGAAAATATAAACATATTATAAAAGCGTCTGGGGTGGGATCGTCCGTGTCGTCTTCATCGTCGGGGTCAATGTAGGGAATGGTCATTCCTCATACTAGCACTAAACGCTGATTTATAACTGGGCATTGATATGGCCGATCTCTTAAGAGGGTATTATAAAATTCATTCGCCGTGAAATTTCAAATCATACATTTGCGAAGTACATAATAATTAACATTGTACTAAAAGTTACGTATGAAGTATAACCAGATGTTTCTCTGTATTTATTGAAAAGTCAGTAGTTTTTCGGCTGTCAAGAATGTTCATTATCGTTCTACAAAAGCTCACAAATGAACCCTATCCTAAGCTGCCTTAGTAAAGCCAACACAGCAAATTAGCCCTTTACGTAACAGACACAACCGAACAGGTATTCCATAAATTTTACTTTAGGACGGAACAGGATTCAGTTGTTGGAACATGTTCTGTTGGAAGTACAAGGCAGATTAAGGAAAACCATTAACACACGTACAGCTTACCTCTGGTAACTTCCCACCATGCTGTATATGGAGTCCTCCAACTTCAACGACTCCTGGAACTGTAGGTCTTGGGTTAGTCAGACTGAAATGACTGTTGACCAGAATAAGACTTGTTCTTTTCTTCAATTCTGATAATGGAGGTATATCTTGACCATAATATTTTTTGGACAATTTATCCCATGGTAATTCAGCAAACATGTAATGCCCCAGTTTTAAAATTTCCGTAAAAACCGTATTTATAATTCTCTGACCAATCGTCATGTGGTGCGTATATGGTAGGAAAAAATTAGACGTGTACGCTGGATGATCAGGATTCATAATTCGATCATTTCCCCACGGTAGCATTACACTGGAGGTCATACTTATGAACGGGGCTTTGAAACGATGTGAGAAACCAATCAAACAATCTACAGCAAACAATTCTGTTATTATAAGATCATATGTCTCATTACTGTGAAGTAATTCTTGTAGTTTGGGATGTTCCATCAGAATCTCACACATATCTACAGATGTCTGAAAGACGAACCTCAATACATTATCATATTTTCCAAATTCCACAGCACCAGGAACCGTGAAATTGTTAAATACTGCAGGTATTGAGCCTTCCACGCTGATATCGGTGTAGTTTGGAACCGGGTTCTTTTGTGGAAAGTGTCCAACGACGTGTACCTGATGACCTCGGGCAGCAAGACCTTTGAGTAAAGCTTCGAACATGACGAAGTGACTTCTGCCATTGAAGTTGAAGAGACCCAGTATTCTTGCAGATTTTGAGTCGCCAATACATACACTGGCGACTAAAACACTCAGCACAAACACTGCATAGCACCTCATCTTCTACAATAAAAAATGAGATATATCCAAAACACGTTATAATCTTCTGAAGGGGGGGGGGAACTTTTATAAGGTATATTTCTGTTTTTAGGGACTAGAAGGAGGAAAATATTAAGTTTGTGAAATTATCACTGAGCCGTGTCAAATTCTGAGATACGTTATCTAAACTTGTAAAATATTTTACATAACTCAATTGTTTTTAAATCACTCTTCACTTCAGAACATGGTTACCGTTATGTCTTACGATGTTGCTATATGTCCAACGTAAGTCGAATAAAACACTGACGCCAACTGATTGAGCTCTGTCTTCGGTCAATTAATGTGAATGATTTTGTACGAACAATTGTGTTGTTATCAAGATCGTGCCAGTGACATATAATGGCTTCAGCAACGCCCAATAAAAAGTAACCTAAAATAATTCGTTTATCAATAAGGAAGAAGCTTGAAGCATCTAGTTGATTAGGAGGGGGGGATTTGTGACGTGGTACACTTCGGGAGAGTGGCAGAGTATATATCGTTGACTATTGTAATATTTTCTGTCGTTTTTAGAGCAACTCGTTAATTTTTTTTTCCAGTCTCCTATTCTTTCTCTGGTCAAAATATTTTCATCACTACTTGTTCTCAAATACCCTGATCGTATATTCATTTTCTAGTGAGATACACCAAGTTTCAAACCCATACAAAATGACGGGTAGAATTAGTAGGATTTGGTGTTTTCACTTCGGTAAGTCCGAAGATGGCTGTCTTCTGGGTTGTCACGTCGTGTAGTGTGGTAGAAAATTACATACGTTTTAGAGGTTCTTGCTGCCTCCATCATCAGGGCGGCGCAACAACCCATAAGACAACCATCATCTGGTAAAATTATTTCTGTAACTTACTTTCTTTTCTCATTATCTGGGTTGGAGATAAATACGTAATTCTGAATTGCATGATAGTAGCCATATCACAACTTAAAATCTTATCCTAAATATTTCGTGATTATAATTTTGAGTTGCTTTTGAAGTTTCCTAATTTTTGTATTTCACAACATTTTCTTATTATGATTTTTCCCTGACGAAATGTGAACAAACATACAATATATATAATATAATCATCTTTCTCTGTGTTCATTTCCAGGTCACCATTCTTGCCGTCGTATTATATACTTATTTATTTATGTTTACTCGTAGTAAATTAAAGTTGTCACCAGTAGATCAGAAGCTAGTTTGTTCAATGCAATTCCGAAACTTTCATTTCTTAGCTCTGTAAAAGCATTGTCCAAAGTTAAGTTGAAAATTTGCTTCACAAATGGATTTAATATAATTTAATGTCCTGAAATTTAAAATATTAACTTATATTGAGTAATAACAAAAAATAGGGATTTTAATAAATCATTACAATAAGGCCCAACATTCGTAAAAACTTTACCATGGCAACTTTTATAACAACACATACCTTAATATTATCGTATGAAGTTCTAAATTTCTTAACAGCAAATGATCACCAACCGAGCGACTAGAACCTTCCTATTGTATGATACAAGATGTATTGCTATACCACTTGCCTCGGCTGTCCACTGTGCTTCTTCAAGCATGAAAGCATGACTGTATTTCTACTTAAATAGTGTACGAAATTATCCTCATCCTCTCCTTCCCATGTCATTACGTAAGAAACTAATTATATTAAGGTAGCACAACCCTAGGGCCAAAGAACGCTGTACGCAATCCCCGCCACCTGACACAGAATTCGTCCAATACCTTGGCCTTTACAAAAAAAAAAAATTCTGGAACATCTTACGTTGAAGGTTTACCAAACGGCATGGTTTGGTCTTCACTTTGTTTCCAAAAAAGACTGAAAGTGCCGTATATCTAAGCCCACGAATCATAGAAAATCCGTTTTCACTGGTACTGTATAGGATCTTCATTCAGAATCAGTTGTAAGTCAGAATTACGAAATGCAGTAAATGATTGTTAAAGAACTGGCCTTTAAATGTTCAACATTTAAAGCCCATTGGCAACTATACTTACCAGCTGCTCTAGCAATTTAACTCACTAATGAGCAGACCTAAATCTTCATTTTATATTGGTGTGTTTTGTGTGATTCTCAGAATAAACAAAGGCTGTTCCTGAAACTGAATTAACCAATTGATCATTGTAATGGTGAGGTGTTGTTTTCTTTTCGGTACGAACCAAATGCTTAAATATTACTTAGAATAGCTTCACTCCAAAGGGTTAAATTCGTTCTACTTTCTTTGTTAATAAAAGCACTTCGGATCACATAAAGCAGATTATTAGAGTCATGTTATTTTTGGAGGAGTGAATGAGGACTTCTTTCAAGATAATATAGAATTAGTCATTAGTCTAGAAACGTAGTAGTGTGACCAGAAGACAGGGTGTCCTTCTGTTTTAAAATAATATTAAACTAAGGAGAGGTCGAATGTGTGGGTTTTCCAACGTGTTACAGTTAATTATTTATTTTATATTTGCAAGCTACGGGCTGGGCTACTGGGGTTCGATCTCGGCCCCCCCAATGACCTACATGACGTGTAGAGGGACAGCGATACTTTCATTTTTTATTGCTTGTTGCAGTAATTTACATAAACATACCACCAACCTTTATATATGAGTAATTTTACATAATAATCGTCATTATAGAAAGTGTAACAAGCTTTTGTTCAATTTGTTCTCATTAACTGGATTTCAATTTTTTGCAATAATTACTTTTGTAAATGTCAATGAGTTTCTTCAAGATAAAGTACGTAGTCGCTAACATTACGACGACGAACATCACAATTACTGTCATGACATCTAGCAGAAGGTATTGGTACCAAGTAAGATCCACTGCAGCAGAACGCAAATGCGACGCCCCACGATGTCTGATGACGTACTCAGTCCAAAAAATGACGGTCTCAAGTGGTGACTGGGGTCTGTCGCGGAATCGACGCGATAACTCTTTAGCATTCTTCTGGTAACTGAAATAATTGGTTGGAAATGCAAAGTATCAGATTTTACTTACATCTCTTTTTAACACCTTCTAGCAATTTTTTCCAGATTAATGTAGCCTGTCTAGTTAGTTAAATATATCCTTTAAAACAGAAACAATGTATTGGACCTAGAAATAAAAAAGTAGCCGAGGTATAATTTTCAGTAGTTCAACTAAGGTTCGAACCTTGTCACTTTCGAGTGGAAGACAAGTTTGTTGGTGTTTAATCAACCTGGAAAGACACTAATACTTGTTTTATACATGGAATTAAAAATTTGTGGAAAGCAGTTTTAGAATTGTCTATCTTAAAACTAGAATCTGTAAGAAGTTTCTGTCTTCTGGGTTGTTGCGCTGTGTAGTGATGAATTCATCGCCCTGATGACGGAGGCAGTATGACCTCTGAAACGTTGGCAAACATCTACCATACTACACAGCGCAAGAACCCAGAAGACAGAAATCTTCATAGAATTTGTAATTTATTATTACATTCTACCTGGGGTCATGTAGAACCATCTTCAGTGCATTCGACAGGCTCTCTTTTGTGATAGACTCATATTTTAACATGACAGAAAAGCCCCTGAGTATGCAATTGTTGATATTAAGCTCCTGGTCAGCAAAGAAGGGAATTGCGATCATGGGAACCCCTGCGTGGACAGCTTCCTGTGTCCCCATGAGTCCCCCGTGGGTTATGAAAACGCGGACATTTGGGTGACCTGTAGAGATGTAGGAAAATGTCGCATCAGACTAACTGTGGTAGCAGCAGGCCCGGAACATCAGGTCGACTAATGTCAAAACCCGTATTTAAGACAATTCAATGAAAATCCAAGTCATATAATCGAAGATCCGATCCGTCTTAATGTTATCCTCCCATCTACTTCTCGACTAGGAGATAATTTGGAGAATAAAATGTTAAATGACGTTTTTCTTAAGATTCGCCACCGTTTCCAAGTGAGTCGTCTTAACGCTGGTGTTAACTTTGTTTTATTTTCGTAGTATGACCTGAGTTTCGCCCAGAAACGAATAGAAAACTTCTCAAAAATATAGTCCCTCTTTGAAGTAAAGATTCAAAAATGCTAAATAGGCCATAATTTCCTTTTTTATTTTATTACAAAATAATTAATTAACTGGCATGTTATGTTAAGAAAATGTGTTTACAATTTGTAAAAATAGGCAATTACTGTAAGGCCACACCAACTCGGAAACGGCGTTGAATCTGGCAAAATTCTGAGCTCTGGTGCAGTATAGACCCTTATGTAGACACCAACGTTTCGCAGAAACTTCTACACTGCGCCACAACCCAGAACAGAACATAAACTTACTTAATATTTCGAATTGTGGTAACCACCAAGCGGTTCTGACGTTCGGCAGACTGACATTTCTGTCTGTCTTCCACACGACGCTCTGAGGAAGTTGTGAGAACACGGCAGTGAAGATTTCGAACTTGTCCTCAGGCAGTGTTTCTCCCATAATCAAGGATCCGAGGCTAAAGTATATAACTCCTTCTGTGGCTTTGTCCAAAAAATTCTTCAGATCCTATTAACAAATGAATAGTATTAAAATAAGTTGTTGAAAATAAAACATATTATAAAAGCCTCTGGGGTGGGATCGTCCGTGTCAGTGTTGGCTTAAAAGCCAGCGCCTTGAAGACTACCACTGTCTTCATCGTCGGGGTGAGTGTGGGGAATGGTCATTCCTCATACTAGCACTAAACGCTGATTTTTAACTGGACATTGATATGGCCGATCTCTTAGGAGGGATTCATAAAATTCATTCGCCTTAAAGTTTCAAATCATACATTTGCGAAGTACATAATAATTAACATTGTACTAAAAGCTACGTATGATGTATAACCAGATATCTCTCTGTATTTATTGAAAAGTCAGTAGTGTTCGGCTGTCAAGAATGTTCATCAACGTTCTACAATATCTCACAAATGAACCCTATCCTAAGCTGCCTTAGTCAAGCCAACACAGCAAATTAGCCCTTTACGTAACGGACCCAACATTACAGGTATTCCGTAAATTTTACGTTGGGACGGAACAGGATTCAGTTGTTGGAACATGTTCTGTTGGAAGTACAAGGCAGATTAAGGAAAACCATTAACACACGTACAGCTTACCTCTGGTAACTTCCCACCATGCTGTATATGGAGTCCTCCAACTTCAACGACTCCTGGAACTGTAGGTCTTGGGTTAGTCAGACTGAAATGACTGTTGACCAGAATAAGACTTGTTCTTTTCTTCAATTCTGATAATGGAGGTATATCTTGACCATAATATTTTTTGGACAATTTATCCCATGGTAATTCAGCAAACATGTAATGCCCCAGTTTTAAAATTTCCGTAAAAACCGTATTTATAATTCTCTGACCAATCGTCATGTGGTGCGTATATGGTAGGAAAAAATTAGACGTGTACGCTGGATGATCAGGATTCATAATTCGATCATTTCCCCACGGTAGCATTACACTGGAGGTCATACTTATGAACGGGGCTTTGAAACGATGTGAGAAACCAATCAAACAATCTACAGCAAACAATTCTGTTATTATAAGATCATATGTCTCATTACTGTGAAGTAATTCTTGTAGTTTGGGATGTTCCATCAGAATCTCACACATATCTACAGATGTCTGAAAGACGAACCTCAATACATTATCATATTTTCCAAATTCCACAGCACCAGGAACCGTGAAATTGTTAAATACTGCAGGTATTGAGCCTTCCACGCTGATATCGGTGTAGTTTGGAACCGGGTTCTTTTGTGGAAAGTGTCCAACGACGTGTACCTGATGACCTCGGGCAGCAAGACCTTTGAGTAAAGCTTCGAACATGACGAAGTGACTTCTGCCATTGAAGTTGAAGAGACCCAGTATTCTTGCAGATTTTGAGTCGCCAATACATACACTGGCGACTAAAACACTCAGCACAAACACTGCATAGCACCTCATCTTCTACAATAAAAAATGAGATATATCCAAAACACGTTATAATCTTCTGAAGGGGGGGGGGGAACTTTTATAAGGTATATTTCTGTTTTTAGGGACTAGAAGGAGGAAAATATTAAGTTTGTGAAATTATCACTGAGCCGTGTCAAATTCTGAGATACGTTGTCTAAACTTGTAAAATATTTTACATAACTCAATTGTTTTTAAATCACTCTTCACTTCAGAACATGGTTACCGTTATGTCTTACGATGTTGCTATATGTCCAACGTAAGTCGAATAAAACACTGACGCCAACTGATTGAGCTCTGTCTTCGGTCAATTAATGTGAATGATTTTGTACGAACAATTGTGTTGTTATCAAGATCGTGCCAGTGACATATAATGGCTTCAGCAACGCCCAATAAAAAGTAACCTAAAATAATTCGTTTATCAATAAGGAAGAAGCTTGAAGCATCTAGTTGATTAGGAGGGGGGATTTGTGACGTGGTACACTTCGGGAGAGTGGCAGAGTATATATCGTTGACTATTGTAATATTTTCTGTCGTTTTTAGAGCAACTCGTTAATTTTTTTTTCCCAGTCTCCTATTCCTTCTCTGGTCAAAATATTTTCATCACTACTTGTTCTCAAATACCCTGAGCGTATATTCATTTTCTAGTGAGATACACCAAGTTTCAAACCCATACAAAATGACGGGTAGAATTAGTAGGATTTGGTGTTTTCACTTCGGTAAGTCCGAAGATGGCTGTCTTCTGGGTTGTCACGTCGTGTAGTGTGGTAGAAAATTACATACGTTTTAGAGGTTCTTGCTGCCTCCATCATCAGGGCGGCGCAACAACCCATAAGACAACCATCATCTGGTAAAATTAAGACTGTAACTTACTTTCTTTTGTCATTATCTGGGTTGGAGATAAATACGTAATTCGAAATTGCATGATAGTAGCCGTATCACAACTTAAAATCTTATCCTAAATATTTCTTGAATATAATTTTGAGTTGCTTTTGAAGTTTCCAAATTTTTGTATTTCACAACATTTTCTTATTATGATTTTTCCCTGACGAAATGTGAACAAACATACAATATATATAATATAATCATCTTTCTCTGTGTTCATTTCCAGGTCACCATTCTTGCCGTCGTATTATATATTATTTATTTATGTTTAATCGTAGTAAATTAAAGTTGTCACCAGTAGATGAGAAGCTAGTTTGTTCAATGCAATTCCGAAACTTTCATTTCTTAGTTCTGTAAAAGCATTGTCCAAAGTTAAGTTGAAAATTCGCTTGACAAATGGATTTAATATAATTTAATGTCCTGAAATTTAAAAAATTGACTTATATTGAGTAATAACAAAAAATAGGGATTTTAATAAATCATTACAATAAGGCCCAACATTCGTAAAAACTTTACCATGGCAACTTTTATAACTACACATACCTTAATATTATCGTATGAAGTTGAAAATTGCTTAACAGCAAATGATGACCAACCAAGCGACTAGAACCTTCCTATTGTATGATACAAGATGTATTGCTATACCACTTGCCTCGGCAGTCCACTTTGCTAATTCAAGCATGGAAACATGACTGTACGTAACATGTCGTTACGTAAGAAACTAATTATATTAAGGTAGCACAACCCCAGGGCCAAGGAACGCTGTACCAAATCCCCGCCACCGGACACAAAACCCGTCCAATATCTTGGCCTTTATAAAAATATAATTTCCTAGAACATCTTACGTTGAAGGTTTACCAAACGTTTCGTCCAACGCCAATTAATAACAACGACTTTTTCGGTTCTCGTCTATAATTCTCTTCACGTATAGCGCCGACCAGAGGTTCGTTAAAGTTCGTACAGACGTTATGGATACAGCCTCTATTATCAGGACGATCAAGACACTGATAATCGAAGCAATAAGCTCCTCTGAAACGTCAGTCAATATCTACCAGACTACACAGTGCAGAATCCCAGAAGACAGTTATATTCATTCTCATTGCCTTGAAGACTTGAAAACTCACCTAGAATTACGTAAATTCTGTCGCCGAATAGTTGTTTTTGCGTCAGAATTTTTACCCAACCGTAACTGTGGACATGCAAACCTCGTCATTAGTCAGCGACTGTAATAAAGAAAATCCTATTGCTTTAGTCTTTTGAGATTTCATTGCGTTTTTATTGGATCGTAATTTTGGACAGTGGTTGTTAGATATCATGGAGCAGAGGTTCGGAATACGTTAATCGCGAATATTAAGTAGAAAAGACCGCTACGTTTCTTGGTATATTAACCTAAGACCAACGAAATACGAGCTCCAAAGAGAGAAGAGGTACCAGGAGAGGATAATACATAATAATGAGAAGTGTCAATTTGTACACATCACCACGTATTACGAGTATTAAAATGATCATTACATGAGAGATTGGATAATGCATACAAATTTTTGACACGAATACCTGAAGAGAAAAACTCACTTAAATCAGGTATAATAAATAAGAGGATAATATTAAAATGAATATTGAAGTTACAAGGTGAAAGGATATGGGCTGGATTTTTTGGCACAGTATATGAACCAATGGAAGGCTCTTTTAAACATGACATTGATTCTTCTTTTTCCATTAAAGGTTAGGAATTTCTTCAGTGGCTGAACGACTGGGAGTTTCCTAATGAAAATTCTGTTCCATAGAATGAGTTACTCATCCTGAAAATCACGTGGAGTACCACCAAGAATGGTAACAGTTATTATCGGCTCTGCCTTTCGATCCAAGGCAGTTCCATGCTTCGCTGTGGTTATCACAAAACTTGAAAGCTGTACTCTGATGGAGTACTCGCATTATCCAGATTCGTTATAATTTCCTTTGCGGTATCTCAGTAGCATTTGTTTTAATTATGTGTGATGACACCAATCCGGTTTACAAAATTTTTACGATTAATAATAGTTGCCTGTTATCAGAAAATCTATTTTATTATTGTCTTCAGTGTTTGGCACTTCTATCACTTGCGAATTAATAAAATTAAACCCGTTATTGAAAAATTACCGAAGCAAAATCTTTGCCAGGTATCTCACTAATATTTTTTTTTATTCAAGACAATCGCTGAGTATTGGGCCCATGCGAGCATGTTTGAAATAATAAGCATCATTTGGTAGCTCTTCTAATAGCCTTTTCATGAAATTTAATTAATATTGATTATGTATATAACTTTGTCTCCTCAAGCCATTACGAAAGTTTGTATTTGGCCCCAGGTCTGGGAAAGGCTTGGAATCCCTAAAGGAACAGAAGACTCTTCTAAGACTAGACAAGAGCTTTCTCTTGACTTGGTTATCCTGTCCTAAGAACCTTTGGATCTTTGGATCGATCTATCTATCAAGTGATCTTTCCCCAAGACGTTTCCTGATCAGATTTCTTCATGATCATTTTCTCCACATTTGAGAAAAAAATCTATTTTGAACTCCTAGGTGTAACGCCCGGTTACCTGTGGTAAGTTTTGTGTTTTACTTATTACTTTGTGTTGGTCATCCAGAGGACGTCGAAACCAGCGTATATTTTGTAATTTCATTTATAGTTCTTTTGTGTTGTGTTTATAAAAGATAATATACACTCATTTAGATTTTGTCTTCTATGTGGTTTATTTTAATTGAACCGATTCTCGCCGATTATAATAAATATCGCAAATAGGCACAGATATAACGATACTCGTAATATAAAAATCCAAAAATACTGACGTTATTGATCGGCCCAAGGTCAAAATATGTCTTAAGCACTTTGTTATAAAATATTTTAATTTCTTTTTTTCTTTTTTTTCTCACATTACACCAGTGTGGTTCGTTATAACATATTGGTATTACAATATAATAAATTCGACAGACTATAGCTTCTTGCCGCAAATGCTTGACACTTTACTCTTATTCCTCAACTAGTCTTTACTTTCTTCGTCAGACTTCCGGAACAAATACTAATCAGTTTCTTCAAGATAAAGTACGTAGTCGCTAACATTACGACGACGAACATCACAATTACTGTTATGACATCTAGCAGAAGGTATTGGTACCAAGTAAGATCCACTGCAGCAGAACGCAAATGCGACGCCCCACGATGTCTGATGACGTACTCAGTCCAAAAAATGGCGGTCTCAAGTGGTGACTGGGGTCTGTCGCGGAATCGACGCGATAACTCTTTAGCATTCTTCTGGTAACTGAAATAATAACAAAGGTTGCATTAGTTACATTTTGTTATGTACGAGTGGTAATGTTTGTTGGTAAATCCTTGCTGAATCGTTTCAGGGGTTTCCCCGTTGAAACGACGCTCAAGAACAGATAGGCAAAATAGACGTGCTATGTATATTTATGTTTGTATAACCCAGTGGTATTCAAACTTTTTTGTTCGCGTATCCCCAGATATAATTTCTCTTCAACTTTGTACCCCCAAAGTTGTTGGTGTATAATTCAAGTTATACATAGTATATAATCTACATTTAAAATAAATTAAATAAATTACATTATTGATTATTCAGTGTTTGTCATAAATTAATACTTTTTTTTTAATTTCACGTACCCCCTAAGATGTCTTCGCGTACTCCCAGGGGTACGCGTACCCCAGGTTGAATACCACTGGTATAACCTATTTACTCTTTTCCAAAGCCTGAAAGCATTTCAGAATTCTCATAATCTTTTACATTTAAACTTAGTGATTAAACAAACTGTCATTTGTCGCTGACGTGTGTAATGGTTTAGTTTGTTAAAATGTGTTTATTTTATTTATTGAATTGTGTTTACATGTTTTTAGAACACGCTGTATATCGCTGACAGTGCATGATATTCTCCATACTAATCGCATTAAAGTACATATTTATTGAGGAGACGTCGTGTTTCTTTGTGTTTGGATTGAAGACTGTTTACTAAATGACTCTTGCATCTCACCTTGGGTCGTGCAGTACCGTCTGTAGAGCGCTTAGTATGCTGTCTTTCGTGACGTCATCGTAAAGAACCATAACAGCAGTGCCTTTGGACACACAGTTTCTGATGTTGAGTTCCTGGTCTGCAAATAGGGGGATTCCGACCATAGGTACTCCTGCTTGGACTGCTTCCTGAGTCCCCATTAGTCCTCCGTGGGTCATGAACACTCGGACATTTGGGTGACCTGTAAGTGTTCAATCCCTTAAGCTCGTAACATTAGTCTTACACTCAGCAGGTACGAAATACTTCTCGTCCCAGCTGCTGGTCACTCTGAATTTAAAAAAAAATTCAACATGTCTCAGTGTACATGCCCGGACAGTACCATAAAATAGGCCACGACCATGTACTTTAAAACCCATGCCTTACTACTATTAATCCTTTAAAGACCAATGATAAATTTTGTCTCGCCTGCTTCAACAATAAATAATACATTATGTATTTATATGTTACATATGATGCTTGCTGTAAACAGAAATTATTTCCCTAAAAATTAACCAGCTAATCTCTATAATGGTATAGCGTTGTGATTTCTTTGCAGTATAAGGTCTTATTCCGTAGTCTTTAAGCATCCTTTTTATGCAGATCTGCAGATTTATATTAATCAAAATTTATCCCCTTACTGCGGATGTCAAAAAATTACTTACGCAACATTTATGCCTTCAACACTCACTAACCAACAAATCAAGTTATCAAGCATTCACTACTTCCCAACAATTTTCTGTTTGCTTCTACTCTTGTGTTATCCTTCTTAATTCTCCCTCTCTTCGATATCAAAGGTTTAATGCTTATTTTCTCATGTCGTTCAGTGCTATCCGATGTCCGCAGTTGTAACGCCGTTAAATAACCTCGTTATTTTCTGATATTGTGGACTTACTGAGTATGTCGAACTGTGGAAGCCATTTGGAGGCTCTGATATTTTTTGGTAAGCCGGGAATGTTGTTTGTCTTCCATATGACGCGTTGTGGCAGCTCAGAGAAAACGCTGATAAATGCTTCCAGTTTGTCCCTAGGTAGCGTTTCTGGTCGAACCAAAGACCCGAGACAAAAGTAGATCACTCCATCCTTCGATTCGTCAATGAACGTCTCCAAATCCTAGTAAAAAAAATAATAACACTTTCCTCTGATAATGTCAGTGTGTCATTTTGATAAATGTAATACAATTACAACTTAAATTATTTATTGTGGCCATTGTATAACGCTTGGGGGGGGGGGGGTCAGAGTAGTGGGGAGTGCTTTGTATTTATTTGAATGAAACTTTTGTGACGAGAAGAATAATTGAATATTTGTGTAGCGATAATCTTTCATTGAAGCAAATAATATCTGCAGGGAAGGTGGTCTGTATAATTATTATCAATATTTTAGCATGTATTAGAGAGAAGAGAATTTCGTTCACCATTCTGACAGGAAAATCTGTTGGGAATATGATATTAAGATGACTCTTGTCTGATGTATGAGAATCTTGACTGGCATCATTTGTTTCAGGATACGGCACAGTGACATTATCTTGTGAGGACCATTTGCTAAAACAGTCAGTAATACTGTATTATTTAATTACGCGTTTAATATGATTCTTAGCTTAAATAGCTACAATTTATGAAAACAGCATCAACGAGTTAATAAGTGTTGTGTTTTCTTTGAGGTCCAGACTAAATTCTTCCCTATTTTTATTCTCTCTCTCTCTCACTTTTCATGTTTTAAAGAGTTAAAAACAAATCTGTCGTTCAAATTAAAATTTGGCAAACTCGCGTGTAGTCTACTTACGTCTGGTAACTTTCCTTTGCTGTGTATGTGAAGGCCAGCGACGTCTATGAATCCTGGTACAGTCGGCCTCGGAAAATTGAGACTAACATGGCTGTTGACCAGAATAAGACTTGTGTTTTTCTTCAGTTCAGCTAGAGGAGGTACATCATTCCCGAAATGTCGTCTCGATATTTTGTCCATAGGCAATTCTGCGAAGTAGTAATGCCCTACTTTGGAAATTACTGTTGAAACCGTGTTAATAATTCTCTGACCAAGGGTCATGTGGTCTGAATATGAAACGAAATAATTAGGTATGTAAGCTGGATGATCAGGATTCATAATTCGATCATTTCCCCACGGCATCATTACGCTGGAGATCATACTTATGAACGGGGCTTTGAAACGATGTGACAACCCCAAAAAACAATCAGGACCAAATATTTCTGTAATAATAAGATCAAATTTTCCGTCACTAAGAATCAGTTCCTGTACTTTAGGGTGTTCCAACACAGTTTTGCACATTTCTAAATTAGTATTCCATATAAATTTAAAAATTTGAATGTATCCCAAATTTCGAGCAAATTCGACTGTAAAGTTGTTAACTATTTCAGGTAATGAGCCTTCCACGCTGATATCGGTGTAGTTTGGTACCGGGTTCTTCTGTGGAAAGTGTCCAACGACGTATACCTGATGACCTCGGGCAGCAAGACCTTTGAGTAAAGCTTCGAACATGACGAAATGGCTTTTACCGTTCATACTGAAGAGTGCAAGTATTCTCGCAGCTTCTGATTCTCCGACGGAGGCACTGGTGACAATTAAACTTAGCACCAAGGCGACACAACACCTCATCTATCAGAATAAACAAAATATTAAATAGCATCTATCAGTTTGTTGCCTTGTATTTTTCGTCTGAAGGCTAGCATAAAAATAATTTCGAAACGTCGATAGTTTATGGAACACAAACATTGAAAAGCTGACAGTCATTGAGGTTGTTAAGTAATTCCCTGTCTTGTATTTACTATTCACCACCGCTGAACTATACACACTTCATAACCACGCAGTTTCTTAGTTCGTGTGTCTTAGCATTAACTTTTGAAACAACGAATTTCCACGACACGTTATATCTACAACTTATCCGTAGGTTGCCAGTAGTTCTTTTCTCCAAGAATTCTTACTAAACTGTGTTATCATATTAATAATTGTGGAAAACGTAAAAAGCAGTCCGTCCAGCCGATGATAAATTGTTAAGTGTGTGCAGTGCAAAAATGTCTGTTGAATTAATCACACAACTTTTATACAAATTCTCATAAAAAAATATTTGTTATGTGAATAGATAAGGATATCCCGCAGACACACACAGAAGTATTGATAATATAAGTCTTCACTATTCTGAAATGTTGCCAAAGTACAATAATTACTGATGACGGAGGCAGTAGGGGCCTCTGAAACGCTGGTAAACATCGACCAGACTACGCAGCGCAACAACCCAGAAGACACCTCACCGCTGTGAAAACCTCAAATCTTACCATGACTGACAAGTCTGACGTCATGGTGACTTCATGACAATTGGACAATTATGTGCAAATTTATTTATGATTTTATAGTCTGTAGCTGAAGGAACATAGATCTATTACTGTCTATTACGACAAGAAGTAGTTACTTATTGTATGAGATTTGAGTTTCTCACGTCAGTTAAGATGGCCTCTTAATTGTGACATCGTCTAAACGTACAATTATTTGTTTAAAATTATTAATATGCAACTTCACAGTATAATTTACCGATTATTTGGGGCTGTTCTTATATTTGCATAAGGTCAGAATTGACATCTTTACTACAGTGAGAATCTTAGATCTGAAACTGTTATGTCGACTGATATTACCAAATTTAATCAAAATTCGTAGAGTAGTTTCAGATATTAAGGCAACCATAAACTCATGTGCTCACTTTAAACACCTGATTTGTTCTCGTACTAAATTCAAGATAAGGTCAATTAAGGTATTAAGAAGATTGTAAGGTATGTCACTTGCCTTGGAAAGTCTCCTCTAAAAACTGATGACTTTGTGTGTCCTTCTGCAAGTACAGCTCCACTTACTACCACTTCGGCCACGTTTGGTCAAATGCAGGGTCTACTAACACGCTGCATAAATGAAGGCGAAAGTTCCAGTTTGGAGGGGGGGAACGAGAGGGGGAAGTTCATAACCGCCTAATCTCATTAATGCCAAGCCTAAGCTGAAGATACATTTTTCCTTCCCCCACACGCACAAACTCAAACATGCGCACACGTGATTTTCATTGAAACAAAGTTCTACTTTGTTGGACTGGAATATAAAACAGTAGTACGCGAGTGTAGTTATTTGAAATTTTAAAATTTATGAAAATTGGACAGATTCAAAAAGAATATTGAAGAATCACGTATCATAACAACGAAAAACATTTGTGGGTTTCATTCCCAGTGAAGATGGTTTCTGGTACCCGAAAACTAAGCTTAATAGAAGAATGGTTCCGAACCTAAACTTATCTGTTACGGCGAACGAAGGTGAAAAGACCATAAAACTGTCATGGGTTTGATTTCCGGTAAATATGTTGGATTTAGAGATAGTTTTTTCTGTGATATTCAACGAAACATATCGAATGATAAGACCACTGAAAAGTTTTCGGGCAAGATTGGTAAAAAACAATCTAACCGCATATCACATTCCACCGCAGTTGAGCGGGCCTGACGTAATAAAATTCGGAAAGAAATTTATTTCACCCTCAGTAAATATTCAATATACATGCAATGCACATATAATTTTGGTGTCGAAACTTGTTTCAAAATACCCTCATAGAAGACCTAGAAGGAGATGAAAGGACAACGTTAATTTGTGTCTTAGGGAGATAGGTTGAAAGTAGTATGTAAGTTGGGTGGAAGTAATTCAGGGTATTGTTCAATGGCTGATTTAGATATTAGAGATTTTAAGCCATGGTTTTCTGGTGTCATTATGTAAGTTAGTTTCGGATTTATTTTTGATTTTCTAACACAACCCCTCTTGAGAATGGCATTAATGGTCCTGTCGAAATATGTCGTCGTTGAAACCGAATATTTAAAAATTCAGTCCGTACCTCAGAGAAAACACAACGCTTCACCATTAGAAACATCAACTGGTATTTCTGTCATCGGGATAAATTTCGAACACTTTATCCAGAACTGCATATTAACCTTCATTGCGAGATAATTTATTTCTTTAGAACTCACCAGTACAGAAACAGACCCTCACACACAGACACATACACACTCGTTATTATGTATTTATCACCCACTTCCTTCTTTGCGTTACAAATAAACTCAATTCTTTACCTACAATTACAAACATCTGTTACAAGAAGGCATCATTTCCTGCAGGCGAAGGACCAACTGATCGATCACTCTGAGGCGACAGGAAAACCTAACTCCATCTATGACGCCAAGAGATGTAACGTAGTTCATGTCTAGAGACCTTGAAGCTCAGACGGGGAATGAAGTTACGTAACCTGCTTTAATGAGGAAGGTAAATGTAATACTTGCAAGTTCTGTTACATAAGTAAATGGTTTATAAAGGAGGGGTAAATATTACTTAATTTAGCGTCATTGATTTACATTAGTCATGGAAATTATTTATGGGACAATGTCAGTGAGTAATCAGTAATATATAAGTAATGTAACCGAATGTACACAGAACATTAAAAGTGCAAAACAAATTTAAGTACAGATTAAATCCCTCACAGCATGGTTTTCGTAAATTTAATTCCACAGTAACAAATTTGGTTACTTACCTTAATTCCGTTTTACCTTCAGTTAGTACTCAAGGACAAACAGATTCAGTATACTTTGATCTTACTAAAGCTTTTGACTTAGTTCCTCATAATATTCTTCTTGGGAAACTTAGAAACTTTGGACTATCACCTAGTTATGTTGATTGGTTCCATAGTTATCTCTCTGACAGGCAATCCTTTGTTCGTGTCTCTGAAACTCTTTCGTATCCTTATTGTGTTAAGTGTGGGGTTGCCTCAGGGTTCCACCCTAGGCCCCTTACTTTTTAATATATTTATTAACGATATTTGCGACTCCATACATAACTCACAGTGCCTTTTATTTGCTGATGACTTAAAGATATATCGGCGTATTAGCGATGTTTATGACTGCAAACTGTTACAGGACGATATTCATTCAGTGCAAAATTGGTGTCTCGTGAATGGGATGCAACTTAATTTAAGTAAAACGACTGTTATATCATTCACCCGGAAGACAAACAGTATTTACTTTAATTACAAATTGTGTAACAATCTGGTGGCACGTTCTTATTATGTTAAAGATCTCGGTGTTCTATTGGACTGTAAACTTTATTTCCATCAGCACATTAACTATATATATATTCACAAAGCTTAAAAATGCTTGGCTTGATTCGGTACATTACTTCTTCCTTCTCCACTGTTGATAGCCTATTGGTTTTGTTATTATTTTGGTATTATTAATACTGATTCCTTTAAACTTGAAAGGATTCAAAGGAAATTTGTAGCTCTATGTTACGCTAGATTCTTTAATGGCGTTTGTGCCTATAATTATGATGATATATTAGTCAGATTAAATTTTTTATCGTTGCACTTAAGGAGGAAGCTTTTGGATGCGCTTTTCCTCATTAATGTTTTTAAAGGCAAAATTAGTTGCTCATCTGTTTTTGATACAGTTAGTCTCTGCATACCCACTAGGTCTATCAGAGACTACTCTGCCTTTACTGTACAACGTAATTTCAAGGTCAGTCCCTCTGCCAGATGTGTTTCTGCTGCCAATGCAGTCTGTAGGAGCATTGACGTCTTTAACAAAGATCGTATTTTGCTTACTGAGGTCAGTCAGCTTTTTAAACAATAATCATCGTTTTTTTTGTTTATTCATTTCCTGTGCTGACTGTATTTTATCTTATTTTGTGGTATTAATTTTATAAGTTCGTTCTGTTTTGTTTTATTTAGTATTTTTAATTGAATTATATTACTTAGGTATATTTAGTTTATTACTGATTATTATTTTGTAATAAATTAACATTGACATTTATATATTTAGTTTATTGCTTGTTTGTTTTTGTATTGTAATGTTTGTATTGTTAGTGCTTGGCTGTTATTGGCCTTTTTGGCTGTTGTTAAGCACTTTAATAATTGAATTGAATTGAATTGAATAATAAATTATAAAAAATATTGGCATTTGCCATACTATATATGGACATTAAATTTGAGTTATAAAACGTTAATAGATATCGGTATATGCGATTCTGCAATCGGTGTTAGGACCGTCAGTATCGTATCCGTGGGCTATTTTTTAAGCCTGCTACCTATGTAGGGCGTTCACCACGCTTATTAGGGAATGTGATGCAAATTATAAGCTTAGAAATAAAGAATTATGGCGCCAGTTTAACAACAAAACCGCGGTTGTTAAACGTTTCCCCGTTTTAAACAATTTTGATTTCAGCAGAAACGTAGCACCCGTGTATAACGAGAGTCGCCTTAAAATATAAATTAACTAACTTGAGAAAGGAGAAGCCAAAGGCTTAAAATTGTTCATACAAAGCCAACTATTAGACATAATCCTAGGGCAGTTTCCAGTATCGCACGTTGGTCGTCTTAATGTCATCGTCCCATTCAACAGTGTTAGAAGTGGCAAGTAGTGTTGTTCCTAAGTCTCTGTCTTTTTTTCTTTCCAGTCCCATTAAATTGTACTGGATAAAATATAAATGTAAACAAAACTAATATTATCGAGTAAATCGAAAAAAATTAAGACCCCATAGAAATTCCTAATACTTTCCCTTCAATAGAATCAACATAACTGCTCCAGACTTGAGGTTTTAATAACTGTCAATATGTCGATTATTGTCCTATTTGTGACTTAATGTGATTTATATGTGATTAACGACGTTTCGGATGAACGTTTCCTTCATCATCCTCAAGGTATCGTAATTTGTGACTTGGTTATGAAATCGGAACTTGATCCAAATCCGTGGTTAGCAAATTAAGACTTTAGGAAATACTTTATTTTAGTTTTGAGGTCTACAGCTCGTTAAGTAATTATTTCTAATTAATTCCTCATTTAAAACTGGCAAAGAAATTCCCTGACTGTATGGCATAGAATATCCGTTACTGACCTCACTAAAGAGCGCAAATGAACCATATCCTCGGCGACTTGATCGCCTTCCACCTCTCCACTTATATTTATCTAAGACTCATTTTAATATTTTCCTCAAATCTACACATAGGCATCCATACTCTGTTACTCTTACATTTTCTAACTAAAGTTTTGTGTTTATATCTCACCTGTACCTGTATGCTACATATTTTACCAATCGCCATGACCCTAATTCCATTATAAAGAGGACAAATTAGGATGCTCGCTTTCATGCTTTGTACATTTGTTATATCTCAGATCCAAATCCCAAGCTCTGTGATTTTTTTTTACCGTGAGAATTTTTAGCCCCAAGCCGAATCCTCGATACAGAGGACCACCTCTTTTCGGCTATCTACGATTTAATATTCAATCTATTTTCGAGCTACCCTCCATATCTGGAGGCCTTTTCCATTACTTCTTAGATCAAAATAAAATAATAATTTCCAAACCAGAGAAAAATTATTTTTCACACTGAAATTAATTTACGAGATGAACAAAACTGGCAAAGGTAGGACCTAAATCCATAAGCGACTAGATGATACTGTATTTCAAGTTCTATCCTGTGTTGAAATAAAGTGAAAGTAATAAATTTAAAATTAAAAGGCATTTGTCCTTAGAGACCAAAGTAAAATGTCCCTTGAAACATGAAATTCCCTTTTACGATGTTGGGGAACTGTCTTTAGTTGTTGATTTAATTACCTGAGATGTCTCGCTGAGGCATCCAGTTGTAAGTTCGGACGTTTGTAAGTTGTCGCATGTTGCAGGAATTTACGTTCCACAGAACTGCCTGCGGTAGAGTACGAAATGGCTGAGTGGATTGCTTGAAGCTTTTCTGGTGTCAGTGTGTCAGAAGGAACAGTGGATTCGCTTTCCAATTCGCAGAGAAACTTCTCCTTGTCATTCAGCGGTCGTTTTAAGTTAAATCTGTCATCTTGTACAGAAATAGGATAGCAAAGAAGACAGAGGAAAGGAATAAATACACAAATAAATAAAAGGAACCAAGTTAAACCCTTTAATTAAACTATAGGCTGTGCCATTGTACTGTAACTATAACCAGTTAACTAATAACTAACAAACTAACTCCATGGTAACACAGTCCTTCTTAAGAAGTGAATAGTCAGTCAAGAATTGTTCGGCATTTACGAAAATGCCCGACACTGTTCCCTAATCTAAGCCAGAGGAATTCAGTCCACACACTCATAACCTTTTTCCATTAAGATCCAACTTGATATTATTTTGAAACTTATAATAAAATTCGTATAGATAAATTTGTCTGATGCAACTCAGAATGAATTGAAACAATGAGATTATTCGTGATTATTGTTTTCAAACGTTGATTTAGTGGGACTAGAATTGAATGAGATGCACTAAATTCTATCCCATATTGTAAATATCATAAAACGCTAAAGCTCTATTAGATGTATGTATATCTGATAGCTTTTATTCATCCCTAACAACTGCTTTTGAAATCGGTAATTGTGCAGTGTTTTTATAGTTCTTGTATGATTCTCATTGGAAACAAGGATTATTTCCTTAAACATCGTAAATCATTTAATCCTTGTAATGGTGACGTGTTGTGTTTACTTTGCGGTACGGACTGAATTTTTAAATATAATTTAGACTAACTTCGGCTTCAATGACTTTGTACTGTTTTGAATGTCTAGTTTGAGATACAGCCTGAAACATGAATATTGGGACGTTTACTAAGAGTGTGCCATTGAGGCATATATCTGCAGATGGAAACAGTATGGAAGTGTCGGCTTGTCATCCTTACACTTCCACAGGAAACATTTAGAGAAACGCTTAAAGCATGTCTTCAAGAAATGTACCAAAATAAATCCATAATAAGCTACATCACGGTATTTAGTTGAAAAATATTTTATAATAGTGGAATTATTGTAATTATGAAATGAAATTTTAAATTATTGATCCACTTCGACCCTTTCAATGCTGTTTTGAGATTGATTAAATGAAAAATGAGACATCGCGAATCAGATATTTTCGTGCCAAGGCAAGAGCAAATAACCACTAACGAACAGTACAGCACAGGCGAGTGAAGATAGCTTAGAACTTGCAGCGTAGCAACGATGTACTGGTGACTGTCTACAAGAGTTGTGTTGTATTAAAAAAGAAAGAAATTACCTTGGACAATTTAACATTACTCGTAGAGTCTTCAGAAGTCTTTTATTTCAAATTTTATACTGGTTAAGATATTTTTAATCTAAATAAAATTCCACATCTAAGAATGACGATATTTTACACAGTATTATATGACTGATACAGACATTTGAGTTTGTTTCCAATGCTGTAAGCAACATTCTCCCACGTATGATGACTTGTATTTTCAGATGCTTTAATATTAATACTGTTTCATTATTCATCATAATATAAATGACGTTGACAATGCAAAAAATAAGACCTTGGTATTTGTTCATTAAAAAGATTATGTCCAGAGCCGCACTGAATAAACGCTGAGACCTACGGAAAATTGTGAAATAAGGCTGCATTATCTTTCGGAAATGTTATTCAATTATTCGCATGGCAGTATTTTGACGGTCGTATAACGATCTGTCACGATATTGGATCAAAGCACTTTTATAGCTAAGAAAAGCCATTGGATAATACTAGACACAGGATGCAATTTTATCGTGATTAAACAGAAAGAAAATTATGCAATTCAGGCGATTATTTAAACATTTTTAAATATATTTTATATACTTATTTTTAGTATTCGAAATCAAGTGAGGTGCCGAGGAAAACTTCTGAACGGGAAGGATTATTTCAAATTGCTGTGCCAAAATCTTCCGGGGGGGGGGGGGGCTTCTTCTTAAAGTGCCTATCCGTTCCGGATGTTGGCGATCAGCATAACAATTTGAGCTTTACTGGCTGCTACTTGAAAGAGCCCTCCAGTGGACATCGAGAACGAAGTTTTTAGGTTCTGAAGCCAGGAGTTTCTTGGCCTCCCAGGCCCCCTCTTACCGAATACTTTCCCCCTGGATTATCAGCTGAAGCAGCCCGTATCTATCACTCTTTCTCATGATATGACCGAAATATTCCAACTTTCTCTTTTTTGTGGTGTTAATAACCTCGACGTCTTTGCGGAGTTTCTCGAGAACTTTTCTTTTGTTGGTTACATTCTGCCATGCTTGATTGTACTAGGGAATTATAATGGAGTGGTTTCCCGTTGCCTTCTCCATCGCAATATCACAACCGGTACAATCAGTATGTGATTGTCGCCTGTGAATATTGCCTTCCTTGTCGGGAACGTAAGTTGAGTACTCAGCCCTACGAACGTTCCTTGTGCGGAACGTAAATACTTGCAACATTGTAAGGAGACTTGGCTACGTCTTTTGGCCTCTTTTAGGGGCTGCAAATATTGAATCACTTTGTCTAGGGTTCTGATAAGTTCAACCTGAGCTGTCAACCCGGAAACTATTACCATAAAGCAATAAACTTTATTTACGTATGTCACGTGGGTTTCGGCTTCGTTTACAGACCCCTATTCAAAGCTACTCACATTCCTCGGCATGATGGGTGAAAAGAATGTGTATCCACTGAAGTACAGGGAAACAAAATTTTCTGTGTGGTCAGTAGTTCACAACCATGGCTTCTACCATGTCGACTGAGCTTCCTAAAAAGAAAGTAAAGTTACTAAAGCCTGAAGAAATACCAGAAGTTATTTTGGACACTGATATTAACTGCAGGTTTAAAAAACTCTGTGTATTCTCTGTTCTGTTCGCACAAATATGGCCTTTATTTCGTCATTTTATCATGTTTACTTTAGATAATATTAAAGTTTTCCGTAGAGCGTAAACAAAAATTTAAATACCCGCAAAAAAAAACTCCGTAGGGCTGCTACAACTTTGCCATTCAAATGCCCGTCGTTTAAAGGTTAGGAAAGTCATTCTTCAATAGCCTCGTCCCAGTAATGACACAGCTGCTGCCCTATGCCACCTACCGTGACCCTGGTAGAGGTTGCTACCCCTCGGGTCAAGGGAAACCCGGAGTTCGCGTAGGCAGGGGCACTCACTTCCCTGAAGTAGGACTATCTCCGAAGAGAGTTCCTACCCGCTACCAAGGGGTAAAAACACAAATCCCAAAGTCAAGGTATCGATGTTTTAAACTGAGAACTGAACCGGGTACATTCCGAGTGCAAACCTCTTAAGCTTAACGTTTGCTATTATAATGGTTTCTGTGGAGGGTTGAGGTTCAAACCCCGCTCAGGATTTGAATAGTAATGTCATACGTTTATCATTAACTTTACATAACACTACGCTGTTTCCTGAGGAACATGACACATGCAGTAAATTATCTGCCAACGATTCTGCTACAGTTGATATAGTTGCTACTATGTTAGTACAATAATAGGCACAGAATAGGATCGAAATTCACATTGAATAGTGCGCAGTGCCGCCATGATTTCATGATGCCTCGAATCAGCACTCAGTACTGTCTCTTCAAAACAATATTGACCGACAGTGAAGTGTTTTAATGGCGCGTTTCGAGTTTCAATTTGTGTTCATCTGGGTTTTGACGCCGTGTAATCGTTTAGGTGAGATATAGAAACGTTTTGGATGAACATATTGCCTCCATTTTCAGGGTAACCTGAATGTGGAGGTAGAGTGTTAATCTGAAGATTAAATCTACATTTTTCTCAAAAGATTTTTTTTAAATGTATAAGACTAGACGATATCATAATTCACAATATTACAGTCCACATTATTTCCGTCGTGATAACAAAATTTCATATGTATGATTCTGCCTGCTTGTATTGCTTTAGTGTCTAAGTACATGTTGGTTTCGTATTCATCCTTTCAATGAGCTGCCAAAGTTCATTTTACGTTCGTTAAGCTTCATGGTTCTGGGAAGTGATTTTCCCGCAGTCCGAGGTAGAGGTCTCTGTTATGGGTTCAAGTAGCTGTTGACCAATAGGAGACCCGTATTATTAACTATTTGTGATAATGGAGGAAGAAGATCCTTTCTAAAGTTATCAGTGGGAACAACAATACCTCTTGACCTGTGTTGAACATATCTCTGGGTGAAACACATGTTCGCATTATAGAAACGTATGATGGGGCGAGTTAGTCGGTCGACCAGGGCGAGATCACTTTCGAAACTAAAATCATACAACATAATTTATGAACGAATCAAGCAGACAGCTGTTCCTAATTATTTTCAGCAATTGTTATAACGTATTTATTTATAGCTTTAAATTGTTTATACATATTCGTACTCACATCGCCGAAAATCAATATGTCTGTCTTCTGGGTTGTTACGACGCCCTGTTAATGAGGGCAGTAAGCACCTCTGAAACGTCTGCAAACGCCGACCAGTCTACACGGCGTAACATCTCATAAGACAACCATCTTCGGTGTAAAGATGAATTACAAACTAGAAAAATGTAGATAAATATTCAAAATACAACACCTCTTTCTGAGCGAACCAAAACCATTTTCCCTTCGAACATGCGATATCTGGTGGTAGTTTTGCTAAATAAAATTCCACCAGTCCATTTACGTAACGCGATGGCGCTTTGCATAACCAACTCCTTTTATTTACAGCGAACATTTTTACGTCACACCAATTTGTAGCTACGGAAACCTTTGATGTTCACGTTAGTTTGACCACATTTGCCTCAGTGTATGTACAAACAAACGGATCAACAGTCACGCTGTAACAAACATGAGAGGAAAACAAAGCTGTGGTACTGATGTATCCAGAGTTGGATTGTTTCCTGTCTAATTATTATTTCGCTGGAATTTATGTGGGACATTTATTATTACCCAGTCACATTTACAGCGACAGAGACAAATTTCAATAGTTTATGAGAATACATCACCATCAAAGTCGATGTAAATTAAATATTTATATTTAAATTATATCTGAGATTAAAACCTCAAATTAACGAAAGTACTTTCATTATCTGTATTTAAAAATTGTCATTAGGTACTAGAAATTAATTTCCTAACCCTCTTAAGGTAATTTAAGAAAATTTATGATTTTATGAGACTTTAACCGATACGTTGCTGAATTATTTTCATTCAAACTCACGTCAACAGTTTTTAGCCCTGTAATAAAAATAAGAGGAATTTAAAATGTTCTTTACGATGTTGGAATTTTGAATAAAACACTGCTGTGTTACTTTGAAATTGTTCTGATTTGCACTATGGTTAATTATGGTGGAGAAAACACAGTTAGTCCACGTATAAACTTAACCACCTACATTGAACAAAATCCTCCTTCCCGGCTGTTCAAGAAATTATCCAACTTTTATGAAACTTTATTATCTCGTCCACAGTAACTTTCACTGGTTCCCATACAGAGCCAGCTGAACCCAATCTCCATTTTTACCTTCTAGACAGACGCTTTTACGGTTAAATAGTTTATGCATCGTCAAATAATGGGATGGTTTTGAGGAATGTGAAACGGTCGTTGTCCACTTTTTGAGGTAAGAAACACAGAGGTCTCAGTCTGGGTGCCAGGTCATGGGACCAAATTAAAAACGGGTAGGCCTACGTAATGAAGAAAGTTATGATGGAACGACATTTTCAGTGTAGAAAGTAATCCGTTGACTCGATGTAATGCAGACCTGTTGTCTGATTATGCAGACCTGCGTCTTGCTGTTTGTGTTTTCCCTTTTGAAGGCCCAGTTTTAGGCACGTGTTTGACGTGTGCGTGAGTACGTTTAGAACTAGTCAGGAATATGAGGTGACGAAGACTAATGTTCCATCTCTGTATTTTCGCGACGTGGTTCATACTGATAATACATAAGTTTAAATTTGCAGAGATAATGCATGTGCTTAAGAAAAGGCTGTAGATAAATTGTACCTGATGTTCCAGAAATAACATTTAGCTGGAAAACAAGGCAATATTTTTGAGTAAACATAATTTTAAATCAGCATAGGGAGGAATTTTATGAATTGTTTGTTGATTGTAATAAAATGTTTTATAAAGCATTAGCTTCTCACTGAGAGATATTAACAATTAACAATATAAAAGTTATATTTCGTTCGGAAATATTATTTTGCTTACGTTACAAATAAAAATTACCTTTACAGAAAGTAATTTCCTACAATTTTCTTTAAATATGAGACCAAAATTAGCTCAGTGAAGTGATTGAAGTAAGCCTGAAAGTTTGGGAATTTTTGCCCATGACTTCAAAAATTCATATTAACTTTAAAGTATGCATCTGCACGTTGATTTTGATCCGTTCTTTTCACAGAGTACACAAAATTAATTTACAGAAGTAAAATATGTCAGTCAGTACGACCACATATTTCAGCTCTGAATCTCCTATACGGTTTTCTGTAAAATTCTTATTAGCATCTGGGTCTAAACACTTGTGTTTGACTTAACTTTGGTCTCTGCCGGTACAATATAATATCCACTTCATATAAAGCTGGAATAAAATTTTATTTTTCTTTCTTAAACAAATCATCTTACAAAGAATAGATACATTATATTACCGAACTAAAAATTTCAGTATTAAAGTTTCCACTAAGAATGGCGGTATAATCTAAAATAGTAGAAGCACATATTTATAAGTATTATTCCATGAGGTTCAAAATCCCTTAAAAACATTACCATGGCACTGGTTGTAGTAAGAGACACATTCATAAATATTATTCTGTAAGGCACAAAATTCCTTAAATTCATCTGCGGTAACTTTGGCGCCGTGATAGGGCTTCGCAATGTTCGGCGTCGCGACCCCAGGCGTCGGTTTCCTAAAATTGTAATCAAAGTTATCCAAATCTTTCGAGTCACATTCCTGGGTCTTGTGGTGGTGTCGTGACGGTAGGCGTCGCGACGCCGAGCGTCCCTTTTCTACTTTTGTCTTCAGTGATGTCTAACTACATCTGCGGTATCTTTTGCGTCATTGGTGTCGTGATGCTCGACGTCGCGACGCCTGGAGTCGATTGGGTTAGGTTATGTTGGATTAGGTTAGGTTATATTAGGTTAGGTTGGTTTGGGTTGGGATAGGTTAGGTTAGGTTGGGTAAGGTTAGGTTAGGTTGGCGTCTTCGGTAAAATTACGTCTTTCAAGAACTTTTTACACACGGAGTCGATTTTCTATCATCGTGCCCAACGTTATAACAAGGGTGGTATGCTTCATCTAGCGTGACGGCGGAAGGCGTCGCGACGCCAAGCGTCGGTTTTCTAGTTTCGTCAGCAGTGATATTTAAATTCATCTGCGATAACTTTGGGGCCATGATAGGGCTTCGCAATGTTCGGCGTCGCGACGCCAGGCGTCGGTTTCCTAAAATTGTAATTAAAGTTATCCAAATCTTTTGAGTCACATTCCTGGGTCTTGTGGTGGTGTCGTGACGGTAGGCGTCTCGACGCCGAGCGTCGCTTTTCTAATTTTGTCTTCAGTGATGTCTAACTACATCTGCGGTATCTTTTGCGTCATTGGTGTCGTGATGCTCGACGTCGCGACGGCTGGAGTCGATTAGGTTAGGTTAGGTTATGTTGGATTAGGTTAGGTTGGGATAGGTTAGGTTGGGTTAGGTTAGGTTATGTTAGATTAGGTTGGGTTAGGTTAGGTTAGGTTGGCATTTTCGGTAAAAATACGTCCTTCAAGAACTTCGTTAAGCACGGCGTCGATTTTCTGTCATCGTGCCCAACGTTATACCAACTGTGGTATGCTTCATCTGGCGTGACGGCGGAAGGCGTCGCGACGCCAGGCGTCGGTTTTCTAGTTTCGTCAGCAGTGATATTTAAATTCATCTGCGGTAACGTCGGCGCCATGATAGGGCTTCGCAATGTTCGGCGTCGCGACGCCATGCGTCGGTCTCTTAAAATTGTAATCAAAGTTATCCAAAGGTTTCGAGTCACATTCCTGGGTCTTGTGGTGGTGTCCTGACGGTAGGCGTCGCGACGCCGGGCGTTGCTTTTCTACTTTTGTCTTTAGTGATGTCTAACTACATCTGCGGTATGTTTTGCGTCATTGGTGTCGTGATGCTCGACGTTCGACGCCTGGAGTCGATTAGGTTAGGTTGGTTTGGGTTGAGATAGGTTAGGTTAGGTAAGGTTGGGTTAGGTTAGGTTAGGTTGGGTAAGGTTAGGTTAGGTTGGCGTCTTCGGTAAAATTACGTCCTTCAAGAACTTTTTACACACGGCGTCGATTTTCTATGATCGTGCCCAACGTTATACCAAGGGTGGTATGCTTCATCTGGCGTGACGGCGGAAGGCGTCGCGACGCCAGTCGTCGGTTTTCTAGTTTCGTCAGCAGTGATATTTAAATTCATCTGCGGTAACTTTGGCGCCATGATAGGGCTTCGCAATGTTCGGCGTCGCGACGCCATGCGTCGGTCTCTTAAAATTGTAATCAAAGTTATCCAAAGGTTTCGAGTCACATTCCTGGGTCTTGTGGTGGTGTCTTGACGGTAGGCGTCGCGACGCTGGGCGTCGCTTTTCTACTTTTGTCTTCAGTGATGTCTAACTACATCTGCGGTATCTTCTGAGTCATTGGTGTCGTGATGCTCGACGACGCGACGCCTGGAGTCTATTAGGTTAGGTTAGGTTAGGTTGGATTAGGTTAGGTTATGTTAGGTTAGGTTGGGTTGGGTTAGGTTAGGTTAGGTTAGGTTATGTTGGCATTTTCGTTAAAAATACGTCCTTCAAGAACTTCGTTAAGCACGGCGTCGATTTTCTGTCATCGTGCCCAACGTTTTACCAAGGGTGGTATGCTTCATCTGGGGTGACGGCGGAAGGCGTCGGGTTTCTAGTTTCGTCAGCAGTGATATTTAACAGGAAATATTACCAATCGAACAATATTTACTTATTATATGAATAGAATACGATCTTAAACTTTGGCCCCAGACAGTTTTCGATTCTATAAATACTTAACGATATAGCAGCATATATTGTCACTTCTCTACAGCAGTGATATTCAACCTGGGGTACGCGTACCCCCGGGGGTACGTGAAATTTAAAAAAATATATATGATAAACACTGAATAATCAGTAATGTAATTTATTTAATTTATTTTAGATGTAGATTATATATTATGTATAACTTGAATTATACACCAACAACTTTGGGGGTATAAAGTTGAAGAGAAATTATATCTGGGGGTACGCCAACAAAAAAGATTGAATACCACTGCTCTACAGTGTGATACACCTTGTGTGTCCCGGAATCACAGGAAAATAACATTAAGGCGAATGAAGTGTTAGATAATCGCGAAGAACACATTTTAGAAACATTGATATATCAAGCGAGATTTTGGGTTCTCTCGGATGCGAATACGAAGATGGCTGTCGTGTGGGTTGTGGAGGCAGCAAGCACCTACGAAACGTTGATAAACGTCTACCAGACTACACGGCTCTACAACCCAGAAGACAGCCATCTTCTTGGTGATGTTTAAATTTCCGTAAACTTTGACAGTCTTAGGATTTGGTACTTTCGCGGCGAGTACAATCAATAAATCTTCTCGGGCAATCAGCCGCGTTAACTGGTTACCGTAGTAAACCGACGTTTCTGGAAAAAACTCTGTCCCTATCTTTTAAGGGTTCTGATGTGACTGGATCCTGGGAAGTCGCCTGTGTGTTGTTCCCGAAACGTCGGTTTACTACGGTAACCAGTTAACGTGGCTGATTACCTGAGAAGATTTTATTGTTTGACAGTCTTGTTTTGAGGGGCGTTCTGTCGTATGTAGCACATTGTAATTTGGTCTGTAAGTGATAGAGGAAAAATATGCAATTATCACTTACTCAGATCCCATCTTTAACTTTCGTAAAAATGTAACGGTTTTGAAGAAGTGAATATCTGACGGTGGAGTCGAGCCAGACTGATTTCAGCGTCGTAAGATTTATGACGACACAAAACGCTGAATGCACCGAAACAAGGTCGATCTTAATGAACCGACGGTACTAATTTGAACTGAAGTGTATTTTCGGTTCGGTCGCGTGTCTGCGATGAGTAGTCATTATCGTACAAAGTCGTTAAAACAGAGTAGTGTTTAAGCTGACACGCGAAGTGAGAGATAGTGCATAACTAAGTACAATAATGTTAACTGTAATAAATCTGAGTAGATTTAAACGTGCTAGACGGTAATCTTGCGTCATTTAATGCTGAGTAACTTGTTTATGCCCGGTCCGGATGTTTGTAATTTTTGTTTCAACTTTTTTCTCCACCGACATGACAGTTGTAGTTACACCAAGATTTTCTTGGTGTACAGTTGTGTACAATTCAAGGTCTCATAAATACAGAGATGTATATATATTTTTTTTTTGAACCTTAGAGTAGCATCACACATGCGGTGTCTTCGAACATGCTTGTTGGTGATGGTCATAATTCTCACAATTATTTCTGGCAGTGTAATTGGACTGTATGTAATTTTCCGCGTTACAGAGTAAAAGGGATATTCTAAATTATCTTTCACTACAAACATTCTTTATGACCTTATTTACAAACCGACAGTCTGTGTGTCTTTCTACGGTCATATGAAAGTTTTCTTTACGAGAACTTTGGAATTTTACATTCTTGTGAATACATATTCAGATCTCTGTTCTTATGTAATATAAATCTATTTTGGTATCGTTAGAATAATTTCAACACAAATGTTCTGCTGCACTTTTATCACTAACAAAATCCATGATTAGCCTGCGTAAGTAACTGTTGTCACAGACAGTCATAAAATGTCTCTTCTTTTATGGACCCCGAAAGTTCGTTACCGTGGTCGCAAGGGCCCGCCACCGGTCTCGATCCAGAGTCAGATGAATCCAATCCACACTTTTCCACCCTATTTCATTAACATCCATTTAATTTTCTCCCTCTGCCATCTACTCTTAGTTCTTCCTAGTAGTCTCCTACCCCTGGAATTTACATCCAAATTTGTGTACGCATTTTTGGCTGTCGTGATGAATGCTGCATTCCCGGCCAATCTCATCTTCCATGATTACAGCATTGGAGAAGTGTACAAATTATTAAGCTCCCCCACTTCTCTCTCTCTCTCTCTCTCTCTCTCTCAGGCCCAAATATTCTCAAACAGCCAATTTTTATTCTTCCCATAATGTGAGAGATCAGTTTTCACAAGCGTACAGAACAAGTAATGTTATAGATTTTTATATTTTAATATTTAAGTTTCTACATCTGACTCACTGAATATTGAACGAAATTGGTTTATAGAATTAATTACATCATTGCCTGACTTTGTAATTAATTCCATGGTTTATTTATCACCAATTCTGTGACGCACTTTTACCGCTGATTAGCTATGTATCCAACTCCATGGTAGAAGGATATGCTTTAACAGTTGACTACTCAACTGGTCACGTTAAGGCTCCAAAAATTATCATGGATTTTCAAATTTATTTTGGTACACGTGAACACTTAAGACCGTCATCGGTAAGTTATGGTATAATCTGAATTAGAGTAGTGCTGGGATTATGGTGATAAAGTAATTGAAACAAATTAATTTTAAGTAATAAATTTCACAACGGTGTTGGGTGTGAGATATTCATTCTAAGTTGATGTGAAGACATATATTTGCAGCCACCACAGACAAAGACTGTTCACACGTGATCACTTAGAAATCTTGGAAGTATTTGAATGTGTTTCGTTGGCAGTTAATTTGTCGCCCGATTTTTTTTTTATATCAGCTGCGAGTAGAAAATTTATTTACCGCTAACATTGGTATTTAGCACTAGTACATACTTCACAATAACGATGAAATTAATATTTACTTATATTATACAACACGGTTTAATCTAAACCGTTTTAACCCGGGAGAATTAGACCTGCATTTTATTAATTAGAAGATTGTCATATGAGGTAATTTCCTTTTGTGAAATAATTAATTTCTCAGCTCTGCGCAATAAACATTTAATGTTGCATAGGAATTACAAACTCGAAATAAATATTTTAATAAGAATAGAACATGTTTTTTATGGTGTATGTCTCTTAAGGTCACACGTATTTGCTGTCAGATGACTCATAATTTCATGATACATTTAAATCACATAGAGTAACAGAGCCATAACTTTTGTTGAATTTTGATTTTGATTTAATTAATATTTAATGTCAGTCTAAACTTCTTGTTGACAAGTTTGAAAAGCATTTTGCTCTTGTGCTCTGCAGGTGGCGTGGATCAAGGCAGATACAAAAGCCATTCTTGCTATTCACGAACACGTGATCACCAACAATGCACGGCTTTCAGTTACACATAACGATTTCAACACGTGGACCCTAAATTTACGCGGGGTGAAGAGGGAGGACCGTGGTCAGTACATGTGCCAAGTGAACACGGACCCTATGAAGAGCCAGGTGAGTGTTCGCGTTGTAATATTGTACAGTGTGTTTGGAAAATTAGTGCCCTATCACATTCTGACTTCAAAATACTCTGAATACCTTATTTTTATCACGTTTTTTGGGTTGCAAAATCAATATCTGTTGAAAATATAATAATTAGGATCTTTATAGTTTATAATAATAATAATTATTATTATTATTATTGACTGTTATTGGCCTTACCTGGCTGTTGTCAAGCACTTAAATAAATTAATTGAATTGAATTATTATTAACCTGTCTGTTTCCTAGGAACTTTACTATTATTATTATTAGGAGCCGGGATAGTTCAGTCAGTATAGTGACTAGCTACGGGCTGGACGGCCGGGGTTTGATCCCCGACGAGGGCTGATGATTTTTCGTCTAGCCTCTGTGTCCAGACCGGCTCTGAGGCCCACCCAGCCTCCTCTCCAACGGGTACAGGGTCCTTTCCCGGGGGTGAAGCCGGCTGGGGGCGTGACGCTGACCACTCACCCCCATCTAGTGCCAAGGTTATGAATGAGTAGTAGCCATACCACCTCTCACCCCAAACGCCTACATGGCGTATAGTGGGACAAACTTTACTTTACTTATTATTATTATTATATCCCATCTCTTCACCACTTTACGGGGTATGTACTCCCATGTACCCGAGACATTATTATTATTATTATTATTATTATATGATTATTGTTTTTACTTTGTTTTGTTGTGCTGCAACTGTAATTGGCCGTCTGGCTGTTGATGCAGCACTCTAATAAAAGAATTGAATTGAATTGAATTATTATCATGATAATTTTTCATTGAACAAATAAAGAGGTTGGTGCCAGTGGGGACGTAATGGGATAGATAAGAGGTGATACAGAATTTTTCTCGGAACACGTGAAAAACTTGGGAATCCATATGTAGATGGGAAGATGATATTGAATTGGATATTTGAGTAAAATGGAATGGATTATTCTGACGCACGATAGAAGTAATTGGCTGGTTCGTGTGAAAACAGTAGCGAACCTTATAGACGGGGAATTGCTACTTGATAAGTCGAGTCCCAAAAGAAAATTAGCATCGTGGAATTAGACTAGGTTTCGTTAGTGTTACGCTCTAGGCGAGCGTAAGCCTCAAGTAGTTGGCTAACGATACATTTTTATTTTGACCGATTCTGCTGTGTTCCAGTAGCACTGACACAGAAGACTTAATTTTTCGTTTTTCAAAGTGTTAGTCGGACTAACAGGCTAACATGGTTAATATGAATGCTTCGCCCAAAGTTGTAACCATTTTCATTTTTCTCTTAGTGCTTAGGACATCGGCTCATTCCATTGCAGTGTTAAAGGTCCGACGTCGTAGTCCGGCATATGCTACATGTCCGTCCCACTTGTATTCATATTCGGGAGGTCCTGGGTTCAAATCTCGCCCAGGACACAGGTTGAGAGACGGAGGGTTTTTTGTGGGTTTTTTAAGTTTTTGCAGGCAAATTCCCGGATACTATCTGGCATGTGACCACATACGTATCCATTTACATGTTTTTCATTTCATTATTTATCATGTAACTCGGCGTTATACAGTATAATAAATTTCTGACAGCGTCTTTAAACAACAACAACAGTACGTGGAAAAGAAAAGAAGTATAATTCTGAAACACCCTGTATATTCGAACAGGCACTTATGGAGTTGAACTGAGGCGAGAGTGTTTTGTAATTGAATTTATTCGCTTGTTTTAATCTCCGATACATAGATTTTTAATTAACTTAATTGTCAACAGGGGAAAGTTAAACAGAATATTTTTCATACGCGGCGCTGTACATTGTTAGCATTAGTAACACTCCACTGCAAAGCTGATGGC
Organism: Zootermopsis nevadensis; assembly: GCF_977971745.1. Lineage (NCBI taxonomy): Eukaryota > Metazoa > Arthropoda > Insecta > Blattodea > Termopsidae > Zootermopsis > Zootermopsis nevadensis. Next base: position 9,168,058 of record NW_028259139.1, on the reverse strand, counting down.
AACAGTGAACATTTATTATGAACGTTTTGTAATTGATATCAAGATGCGACCATGGCATGTTCAGCATCCCAGAATTTATTGATTAAATATGCCTGGCATTTTAAATGTTTTTTTAGCATCGTTTTTTTTTCCCAAAAGGGTAGAGTTCGTGATTGACCGGAACAGTAACAGATTTCAATAGGCGTTCTTGCCAGCGTTAATTGAAATCACGAGTTTTTCTTCTGTCCGAGACATAAAACAAACATAGCGGAACCATTCATTTATTTTAAACGAAACAAGTAATTTTTGAGACAGAAAAAAATTAAAGAATACAAGACATTAGATATATTTACTAAAACGTTTTTGCCCAATTACCGTTGGCTCGTGATGTAAAGGTTTATATGCGATATGCATATTTGCGTTTATAAACAACATAAATATAAGACTATAGTTATGACCTTTTCCGGAATGTATTTTTGACAAAAAAAAAGTTTGTCATAAGTTTACGGTCGAGCTGATCTTGAGATGTAATCACTAAGACTGTGTTTCTGATCTGCAAAAATTATATTATGGTCAGGTGTAAGAATTGTTTACTTAATGACGATAACATTAGCTCAGACTAATTATTCACTAAAGGTCTGTGACTGGTATATTTATTATAGGAACACTGTGTTTGACTCTTTATGGTGTCTGAGGCATATTTGATATTTACGCATTTAGGGAGTTGATTCTACTCCCGAAACGTCGTACATATCAAATGTACCTCAGACAGTTCTTATAAATCTTAGACTATTCTCGCTTCGAATAACAAGATGATTAATGATTTGGAAAGAATATGGAAGGCAGCAGTCGTGGCCGATTTTAGTTTACGGTACTATCCCGTTATTTGCCTGGAGGGACTGAGGGAAACAGGAAAATGCAGGATTTCTAAGTAGCCAGTCGCGGTTTCGAATTATGACCAGTCCTTTCAGCGGAGTAAGAAATTTCATCACCGTATTCACAAAATTACGCCACTCTACCCTGAGGGTGTTCAGATTTATATTATATTTTTAAGATGTTTTAATATTATACTGCCATATGTGTCGATGCATCACAAATGATCTCTTGTCATGTTGTCTTAGGGCCAAAATTTGAGTTTTTTTCTTTTGCGTGCTACATGTCTATCTAATGGTATCCTTCTTGATGTAATCACCTTTACAGCAGCAAGGACCTCAAAAACGCTGGTAAACTACGATCAGTCTACACGGCGCTACATTAATCTTCATGGTTACATTTTAATCCTTAGGTTTTCAATACAGAATTGAATAATATTTTCGCAACCCATTTATGTATTGTGAATCTACGTCTGGATCTCCAAGTTTATCTCCTCCTTTGGGAGTCTGTAACCAAACGCACGCTGGCTTTGTATTTATGATGTCTTCCATTGTACTGCATGTTACACCCATTGTGTCTCGGTCTAGCAGTGACGTGTTGTTTTACAGACGGCTTTTCTGGAAGTGGTAATACCTCCAGATATTATTTACGAAGAAACCTCTGGAGACCTGATGGTTCCCGAAGGAGGGTCCGCGAAATTGGTGTGTAAGGCTCGGGGATTTCCAAAGCCACGGGTGATCTGGAGAAGGGAAGATGGCGGCGAAATCATTCTCCGCGGAGGACCCTCTACGAAAACACGAGGTCAGTACGTTTCTGCGCCTATATGTCTGTACTTTAACAAATATACAGAGTTGCCATAGATTACATATAGTATTTAAAATATTTTATTGATTGTACTCGCCGAGAAAGTTTCAAATCCTATATTTTTTAAGAAACTCATTAGTGATAATTGAAGTAATTACAGATAATTGCTGTCTTCTTGAATGTTTTGCCGTGTAGTTTGTAAGAATTTTACCGACGTTTTAGATGATGAAGTTAGAAAATATTTCTGAAACGTCGATAAACGTCTAACAGACTACACATCGCAACAATTCAGAAGCCAGCCGTCTTCGTATTTGATTACGTGAGGACTTGAAATATCACATAATTGTCATAGCTTACACTCAGTGGTTTTGTTCAACATTCTGAAGACAATTTCATTATTTGTAGTTCAGTCGGTGGAGGGCGAAGTGTTATCCCTAACCAAGGTGACGCGGTCAGAGATGGGTGCCTACCTGTGTATCGCGGCCAATGGCGTTCCTCCTTCTGTTAGCAAACGCATGATGGTTCATGTCCATTGTAAGTGTTGATTTTATTTATCGAATCTATTTATTTCGTCATAAATGGTTCTATTAGTAAAACTCACTGTACATTTATATGTTTGTTTCTGTGACTTTTCGTCTTCAGATATTTTTTTACTATCTCCATACAGTATAGTCTTTCTAGAGAAGCTGATGGTGGTTGAACTAATGAAAAATTATTCACTTTTCGTAAGACCGAAAAGTTCATTACCGTGTTAACAAAAAACCCGCTTCCAGTTTCTATACCGTGCTAAATGAATCAAGTATACATCCTTCAATCCTGTTTTTATGACATAATTTTTAATATTATCCTAATATTATTCCAAGTGGTCCTGCTTCCAGGTTTTTCGACCATAATTTTTTTATGTATTTCGTATCTGTTCCATGCTACATGTTCTTCGTCTTAGAGCAGAGGATAGGTATCAGGTTGAGTTATTAATAATATATAATAAAATTCATAGGACGAGCATATGATGACGTTTACTTTACTTATTTAACTTCTTGTAAAGCGTGACGTAATAAGAAGTAGCGAAGTTGAATGTCAGCTGACGTGCTTATAGCTCTAAAACGTAGCGTATAGAAGGAAATTAAATTAGCAGGTCTGACGTGAGATAGGTTTAATGTAAGTTTCTATCGCAGCAAAATGTTTGGTACTGTTCCGAATTTGAACTGCGACGAACTCAATAAACTACGACGGTGGTGGTCTGTTGGGTTATAACCCTTGTTGATGGGGGCTGTATGTACCTTATATCTCTCCATCAATAAATAGTGGCACAAAGAAGATCTTTATCAACATATTTCTACCGTAAGAACTTCAGATATCGTAAATTTATTAACTGTACGTATGTAACTATTTGTAAAATATTAATTATGGTTTTTAATATTACAAATATGTTCTGAATTTGTTAACAAAGAAAGTGATTACTATATATCGAACTTTCGAAGAGAAATAGTGTTAATGTTGGGTAGAAACTTCAAGCAAAAACTATTAAATCTAGTTTGAGGGACGTCGTGAAAGGAGCTATTACTTGCGCGTCAGGAAACAGTGTATCTTGGCTTACGTCTGCTGCTTCTTACGAGGACGGAACTTCGGAAAAGTTTACACCGAACTAGCAACGTATGCATGAGAAAATACAAATAGCACATTATTTTGCTGTGTGCAGTAGTGTTTTATATACTTTCTGGCAAAGCAGCTTATGGAAACTTCCAATGTTCTTAAGCTTGTAGAATCAGTAATGCTTTAAGAACGACAAAACATTGTTGCTGTTGGTCCGTTGCTAGTGATGTAGATAAAAACTCATAGTGTGAAGGAATTTCATTGTACCGGAAGTAAACTCTTAAGTGGAGCAAATTAAAATAGACCGCTTCTTACGTAGCTGTAAACCAGAGTTAATCTCGTTTTGATTTTTAAAATATTTACAAAGTTGTATGCTGTTCCTTGTTTTATTATTTCTGGGTGCAGTCGCAAGCAGAAGTTTAGAAAATGCTTCTATTAGCTTTACCACCATCTCTGTCCGTCTGTCTGTCCGTATGTCACAACTCGAGAACCGCTACATGGATTTTTACGAAATTTTGTAACGGGGAGTTTTAATAAACTTTATCGGCGCGTTCAGATTTTTGTTAAAATAGGACGTTTCTGCATGTTAGATATGGAAACCTAGTCAGTCGGACAGCGTCATGGATAAACCTTACGTATAGATCACTGAGAGACAAATGAGTTTACGAGCAACATATTTGTTTTCCTTTGCTCATAAAATTATATACGATATGAAGATGCATGTGTTCTATGATGCTACACCGTGTAGTCTGGTAGAAGTTTACCGACGTTTCAGAGGTTCTTAGTTCCTGTGTCATCATGGCGATAAACGTCGGTCAGTTTGAGACTGCACAGCTAATTTTCCCAGAAGGACGCCATACTCAAACTCGTCGCTGTGAGAACGTCTTGGTGGTGAAAATATCCATGGAAATGTTCAGAGTTTTCATATTGTGTGGACTTTTCTGTGGGGAAAGAGCATTTTTCGGAAGAAAATACTAAGTCCATATTCAGGGCTGTGTGTTCCTCCAAAACATTGATGTTTCCCTTAGGAATAAGGGAGAGAATTTTTAATTTTTGAGGGATCTTGCTTGATTAGTGTATAAATATACTGGGCACGCAAAATTCCTTACCTCTCCATGTTTACTCCTAAGTAAAGACAGGCGTGTATATGATATAAACCAAGAACCCTTCGGATAGAAACACAAGATGCGTGTCATTCTTGTGGCGTTGTGCGGGGGTTGCCATGAAAAATTCGGCAAAGAAAGCATCTCATAGGGATGGTACCAAAATAAAAGAAGGAACTTCGCGAAAATTCTTCGTGTTTGCTGACTTTACTTTCCGGTGATATTCCGGGTAACTGGACGAGAAGGGATTTGGTGTGTATGTACAGCGAAGGGGTGGGTATTAGCAGTATTATTGTAACAGATGTGAAGTACTGAGATTTGTATGAGTCGCTTGTAAATTGTACTTAGCAGAACCGTGTACACTTTGTGTGCTGACCGCATTATTTCCGTTTCTGTACTGAACACTCGCTTCGTCTGGATTTAAGCTCTGTATTTACGTTGTACGGGAAAGGGTAAATGTACTCCACGAGATGCAATGATCACTAACAATTATGTCATTCTGTTTTTTGTTGTTGTAATTATTGATTAATCTATGATGTATTTAAGTTTTAATTTCAACAAAATATGATTTAACGGTGGTGAAAATTTGGATTTTATTCTTATAAACAGAAAGACAACGATGAATGCAATAAATTGAACATGTAACAGGCTAACCAAGATATCCATGAAACAGAGCCCTTCTTGAGAAGCTGATAGTTTCTCAGCTAGTGAAGTGATGTTTCGTCTTTAATGTAAACCAGAAGTTTATTACCTTCATCACAAGAGGCCACCACCTGAGCCAGATAAATCCACTTCATATTCACCTATTCATTATTCCTGACATCTATTTTAATATTATCCTTTCATCTATGCCATTTGACGATCGAGTTGTATTTTTATTTCAGACATTCCAACCAAACTTCTGTGCGCATTTCTTACATCCCCGTGCGCTGTACATATTTTATCCTCCTTGATTTGACCATCTCAACAATAATCGAAAAGTAAAGAGAGTATAATATATTATTTATTTAACAACGTTTTTAGTAGTTCAGACTTTCGCATCAAATGAAAGAGTGGTAGTGAATAGGAATTTATGTGGAAGGAAGTGGCCGTGGCGTAATCTGATGTAGTATCCCGCAATTTGCCTGGAGGAACTGAAGAAAACCATGAAAACATCGGTGAAGATAGCCGGTCTCCGGGCTAGGATTTGAACCAGGGATATCCTGTATACAACGTAGGAATGCTAACCACTCTCCAGTCCTCTTTAAAAATTTGATCGACTGTGGCGTTACATGTTAATAGAAAATTAGGTTCCACTTCAAAAGAACGAATGTGGGCTTTCGGGAAGTCTTTGCTAATCATCCCAGAATGAACTTACGAGTTTTGAAGTCCAGACAAACGTGTCGGTTGTCCAAATTCTGACTGAAATTGCCGGGTGTTTGCTCTGGAAATACCTGTTCAACCATTTTATGTTCTCCCCGCGTTAGGAATGAGAAGTTGTTCAACTGTTTTAATCGCTTTATCGAAATCTGTAAATCGTAAACCTTATTACCTGCATTTAATTAAAATGTTCAAAGCGGTCTGTAGGAAACAGTTCACAGCCTACACGAAACTCACCTATTAAACAACACCATCCTCTTCATAGTTACAAAACTATTTTTTTTTATCTGATCCTTTCGACTGGCTGTGGCCTTGTAGAGTACAAGGCGAAGGAATTCCAATAAGCCATACTGCAGGCAATGCAAGGAAACAAGCCTGGGTGAAGTGGGAGAGTTAAAGGAACCACTCGCCAGATTTCGCTCAAATCGGTAACCAGTGAACAGATGAGTTCCCCCCACCCCCACCCTCGCTTTGCCACACTATCAAAAGCCAAAGAGCGATGTTGTTAGTACACAGTATCTATGTGCCCCTAGGATGGACCGACAAATAACCCTGGCTTATGACTTCCCCATACCTTTCAGAAAACCAATAGCTTCTCTGCATCTACTTCATATAACATATCTGTGAATCAATAACAACGCACAATATGTTAAAGTTACGACATACAATTTTATACAGTGTTGAAGTTTCGTTAGAAGGACTTTGCTTTGCTTCGGTTGGGTTTACCACACTGCTTATTGGATTGTTGCATTATATATGAAGAGAATCAGACGTATGAAAAATTGAGGGTGAGAACGTAGAATATATCTTTATTAAAACAGATATAAGGAATACGCAAACAATAGTTAACTTAAAAATATCTTAAGTAGTTCTGAAATAATTATAATTTTCTCATTTCGAGTTTTATCTAATAAGTAACTAATTTCACGTAACGGTTTTCCTTAATTTTATAATCATTCAATTGTTTGAAATATTTCCTGTTATAATATTTGGAACGTTTATCGTCATTTTCATAAAATCCTGCCACTAAAGTTCGTCTTAGACGGTTACAGTCTTTTGTTTCCAAAAATCAACTCAATAAATAGGCGAATAAATTATACATTCTTTATGTAGCGTCTTCGTTTCTTTCAAAAAAACGACATTGAAATGTTTCACTTTTGTGTGTGTTCGTGGATGTATCGGAGTAAAGAGATATTCGCTTTATATCCTTATAAACGAGTTATTTTCAGGGGCGAATGGTGTGGATTTGCGTTTGTAATTCTCGTGCCTAGAAGATCTTTATGAATAGAAAGTTAGCGAAACGAAACAGTGGATTACACAGACACTAAATATTTCTTCCTCCCACGAGTCCATCAGTGTATATGAAAAATCTCTACCACAGAGGACTGTCATGTTGTGTCCGTGCTGATAGACGGCACAAAACGGAACACCTGAGCCGAGTTTAAAACCAAGGGATGTTACTTTTCCGGATGAAACTATCTGGTCATTTATTTGTTCCTTTGACCCTTTGAATCTGAACGGATGAGACAGAATACAAAGTGGCAGGGAGTAGTATTTTTAACAGAGGGAGAGAAAAGGTTCCCAGGCATTGCCCGCTCGTCATCGTAAAGGCAAGTTTATTGAGGGTGAGATATTTGGAAGTGGAGAACTTAGAAGGAAGATGAAAAGTTAAGAAAAGAGAGAAGATGAACAGGATCTTACTGCGTTTATCGGAATGTTGAAACCTAAGCTCGTCTAAATAATATTTGGGAATTCAGTACGTACCGCAAAGAAAACACAACACTTCTATTGGTTAGTTATGTTTAAGGAAATAATCAGTGTTTACACTGAGAATCATACGAAACACTTAAATATGCAGAGTTATTGGTTGTAGAATCGGGCGGGACATATAATTGCCACTGAGATTTAAATTATTAAATAATTGGTTTAAGTCCAAATTACTCGGCTCAAAGTACTATCATTTGTATCTAACCGAATAACTAAGTCAACAAACACATATAATTAAATCTGTTCTCTTATTAATTATTTAATTATGTGTATTTTAATTATTTTATTTTTAAGAAAGAAAAATTGAAACTTGGTGAAATCTTTGCGTTCTCATTTCTAAATTAACATTATCATAACTTAATCTTCGGCCTTTTCCCAAGATTCGGTGTTAAAGAAAGGGGAGTATGATATTTAAATGAAACGAGAAACATGCTCTGGAGAAGCCTGGCGTAGAGTTGTCATATATCTTCATTGAATAGTGAGAAAGACTTAAAGCAATACAAAATACGTTTGTCTTAAGCCCTTTTTATCGTGCAACAAAGATATATATTACAGGCTTTCTATTTGAGAGATCTAAAATCTTCTCTTTTCTTTCTTTTCTCACTTTAAATTCCTTTTTGCTTGCTTTCTGTGAAGTGTCGAGTCCTTTGAATTCCTATTAATAATTTATACTGATACGCGCGTTAAAAATAATATAGGTCTAAGTTGTCCCACATTGCGAAGTTGAGGTTTGGTATGCATAGGGCACTGGTTTTGCTTGTCCTACAAGAAACATTGGCATTCAAAGAACGTACGAACACCAGAGAGAGGTAAATGAGGTTTCATTCTTCAGACAGAAGAAGCAGCAACTGTCTTCAGTTAGACTGAGCACGCTTGCAGTAGCGGAATGAGGGAAAACTAGTATACATGAAGACACAAGAACGCTAGGTGTCTGCACTAGAATTAAGCGAAATGAGAAGCTACATAATTTGTGTTTGTCGTCATATTATTAGGATTATCAAATCAACGAGTATGAGATGGATAGATACTTCTGTATGTTTCCCATAACACATACAGAATTTTATTCAGGAAACCTAAAAGGAAGAAGTCTCATGGGAGAACTAATTATAGATGGGAGGATAATATTAAAATGTTTATTAACCCTTTGAAGCCGAAGTCTATCTAAATATTACTTCAAATTCATTCCTTACCTCAAGGAAAACATAACGTATCTCTATTACAAATATAATTTATTTAAAGTTGATTAAAGAAAATAGTCGATGTTTATTCTCAGAACGAAGTCTATAAATAGGCTATATTCTGTAGGCAAGACGCTGAGGTACTTAATGTTTAAGAATGTGGTGAATATAATTACCAGTGTGTTTAAAGTGTTAAAAAAAGTCGATTCAGGATAGAGTCCAGATGACAAAAGGAACAAATATCAACTTATCGAAATCTTGCCCTATTTAGTTAGTTGTAATATTCGTCTTAGTTTCAAAAAATGTATTCCTAAATTTAGTCAGTGACAGAATATACCAAATTTGGAAGAATAATGCATTGAATAAAATGATAGTTGGCAATGAAAAAATAAATAATATCTCGGATGGGATTCGATCACTTGACCAGTCTTGTCTACGATAATATTTGTTTTTTCACACGTCAGTGCTGGAATGTTTTTTCTAAGAAACATTCTACCTTTAAATGAACTCTAGTTCATACAGTATCACGATGACGCAAAACCTACATCCAACCCCAAGAGAACCTGCCTTCAAATTCAGCAACCCCCAGAGCTTTAATTTGTTAGCCACAGTGAACAGAGATTAACTACAGCGAAATTCAAACAGGTACATCTGCGTAGCCATTTTAACCCTTCCCAGTTACAGAGCTGGGATCTAAATTATTTAAATTGTGTCCGACCCATAAATACAGCCACAAAGTTTACTACTATTCCTAGATGTGTTTTATTTAACGACACAGTCTGTAGCTCCGACTTTTAGTGTTAAATAGTGATTAATGAATTGAAGAGGATATATAAAGAAATGGTTGTGGCCTGTTTTAATGGTACTATCCCAGCGTTTGTCTGGAACAACTGGATAAAACTTTGAAAAGCTTCAGTCAGGATTTCAACCCCGGAACGTCCCGAATACGAAATAGGAGAATGCTAACCACTCGCGTCACTATTAACTGTCCGTATGAACGACGTCTGTCAGATCGCAGTGTTCATGCTCATTACTATCTTTGTATGCATACATTACAGCGTTATAAACTAGTGTTTTGGATCTTTCGGAAAATAAATATAAATAATAATCTTAAGTATGTGTTTTATTACAACACAAAGTGTCTACATTTAACACTAAGACCCACCAATGGGCACGACTCTGAGCCAGTTTAGGTCAATTATCATAATCCACGTAACTGAAAAATATTTTTTCGGTATCCCCCCCCTTCCAACCAGGATTTCAAAATGGCCGATTTTCATGAAGTTAATGCCATAGAAGTGCTTAAAGATTTTTATCATCCCCAGAGTGGTGTGTGAGGTATAGGACTATACTAAATACAAAATAATGCTTTTATTAATAGCGAAATATACATTTTTAATTCTGATGGAGTAATTAAATTTCGTTTTAGAACTAGGATTAGAGGGGTGGAGATTGAAGTAGGATATTAATTAACCGTGAAGCCCATATGTTTGATATAACCCCACACTTATAATTTCATAGGTTTATCCTAACCCACTGATAAATAAAGAAGCCATACATTTATCATGCACACAGATTTTATTAAACAGCTATCTGACTTACTGTATTTTAGGTAACGTCAGTAAATATTGTCGGTCATTTTTTACTATGAAATTTAATAAAATTGTGACTGTTACGTCATGAAGAATTATGTTCTGCCATTACATACCACGTACGGACAGATAAGCTCTAATACACGTCTCCTATAGAGCGACTTAACATGAATTTTCATATTTATTATTTATACATTCTCCAAAATAAACCATACTTTGCATAGTCAAAGGAGTTCACTTCACTAAAAACACTAAATCATGTTTGAATTAAAAACTGAAAAAAAATATATCTATTATGATATGTAGACTTTATATGAAAGGTAATTGATTTATTGCATGTTAACAGCCCATATATTGTAATAAATATGCATGCATTAGTTTTATGACCACTGTATATGGAGTAACAATAATAAATAACCAAATACGGAGTAGATCTTTGTATCCATACGTATTACTGCTGGTTGTTTATTTGGGTATTTGATTAATTGAAGGGACGCTGAAAATTATCATGGGATGAACTCCATAATTTGTACACTTCACTGATATTATAAGGTTAAAGAGTTTAATGACATGATCATGGCTTATGCGGTATAGTATGAGACATGTTAAATGCGTAACACGTAATTGGCGAAGTTGAAGAGGCCATTTGTAACATTACAGTTAATGTTAGAGGAATAAGATGCGAGGGTGCCCCAAGTTAGGTTTCCATAAAATACGCCACAGTCACTTAAAATTCTTCCGTACTTATGTAGTTTTAACAATAACCATCAAACGACAATATTTTTTTATGATCCTTGAATAATCTAAATTATTCAGAGCGTTTTTATACTTTTGAAGCCCGAAGTTATTATAAAAGAATTTATAATTTTGTTTCTTATCTCGAAGAAACTAACATTGGTACTTATAAGACTCAATTTTTAATTCCGTTTCGGAAGTACCAACTCTTTATTCTGAGAACCTTACTAAATATATTAATACACTGTGTCGACAAAGTGCAGAATTTTAATGTATGTGGTGTATGTATCTACCGCTGTGTTTAAAGTTGTTAAAACAGATAAATACATAAGATGATTAACGTGTGGATCGTATATTAAATTTTCGGTTTTATATGGATTTCATCGGCAGATAGTTTCCGATGAGGAATTTATCACGCGTTAATTTGACTTGCTTGAAATGTTGCTAAGGGAACATTTCGATTTCTTAAATACGCTCCGAATCTGTGGTAATTAACACTAGAATATTTCTGGTTTCATGGCTGTAAATTCTACATACTCGATTACTGGTGATGCAAATTATCAATTTAAACTTTTACGAGGGGCAGTGACGACAAAGGAGTTACGTTTGTAGAAGACGTAGACCTGCCCCAGTTCAGTATTTCCTTCCGTCCCCATTTTTATTTTGGAGTCGTATAAAATTGAGGCTTCTGATCAGCGTGCTCAAGTTTATACAACATTGAGAATGAAACCGCCATACTGCACTTTCCAGAACGCCTCAAGGATTCCAAGAGAAGGGTGAGTGAGTTTATTTAAACTGTGCCAAGTGCGAAATTGAAAATCATCCTTTACTATGCTGGCATCTTGAAGAAAGGATGTGTCCTCTTAACAGACGATAAAAAGTAAAATATGCGATGGCAAAGTGTATTCTGAGAACCCCTTTTTTCTGTATGAGAGGGGTGTATAGAGCAGGAAGGCGGGCCATAGTTGATGCTCATAGCTTCTCCGCCTTCATTTTTTTTTCTTCTTACTGTTTTTTATACCTTGGATATTAATCGGCTGTGTATCAGTTTCAGTGTGACGTCATTCGACGGGGAAGGGTAGATGCATTTGACACAGATGACGGATGCCCTTCTGTTACAAGATCTCTTATTATCCTTTGGGCCCTCAGACGCTGTCCTCTGCCCCTACGGAAACCCCTGATACTCTAACAGTAGCTGTATGTTCGTTGTCAAAAAGCTTCTGTATTTCGTTTCGTCTTCAAAGCTTAGCGCGTGACCTGGCACGTAAATGGGGCATTAAGTACTGAAGTACTGGGAGCAGTAGGGCTTAATATTGAGATTCGGTACAAAAATATTTATTACGTAATGTTCACAAGATGAAGATATAAGATCAATAGTGCAAGGAGGACAATGTCGTATAGGCATGTAGCATGCATAGGATGTGTCAAATAAATGTGTTTATATCGAAAAACCCGAAGGAAAAAGACCAATTGGATTACTTATTAGTATTATTACGAAGATGATGTTCTTTTGGGTCTTGGTACCGTGTAGAATCGAAGGTAGATGGATGTTTTTTTTCCGAGAAACGTGTTGAAGATGGAGACATGTTGGCATCTACCGTGTCTACAGCGCGCCAGAATCCAGACGAATAACATCGTTAAATTCTTTGCCGTGCACGAAGTGATGAAGGAGATATGCACATAATGTGTTTCTGTTTTTCAGTTCATCCACTCATTCAAGTCCCAAACCAACTAGTAGGTGCTCCAACAGGCACAGATGTGTCTCTGCAGTGTAACGTAGAAGCCTCGCCAAAGGCAATCAACTATTGGACCAGGGATACTGGTAAGTAGACGTTTAGTTATACCGTTTAGAAATTAACTTTCTGCACTTAAAACCTAAGTTAAGAGATAACTTTCGTTACATAACTTCCTTTTAAAAGTACTGCCAGTGTTTGAACAACACTATTATATGCAGTGTGAAATTTATCAGCCTTGATACGCAGATATTATTTCTGAATGTGAGATAACACATTTTGGAATAATAATTCGGCTCCCCGAGGCAAGACAAGGGGGTGATTAGTGGATGGAAAAGAATGTTAAATGGTTGATTTTATTTACTGGTCTCGTTCTGTGAGATATATTTTAATATTATCATGTTATATAGACCTTTGCCATTCACCTCATCCTTAACATCGCAGATATATAAATTCATTCTATATTCTTCCACGTGTTTTTACCGTACCATGTATAAAAAACACATCCATACAAGATTTTGGTCGGATATTATGAACGAAGATCGCTTTAAAATTTATGCTCAGATAGGTAAATAATATTAAAATTAATATTGAGGAGATATTGTATCAGTATTTAGATTGGATTCAGCTAGTTGGCTGCAGAGGTCAATTATAGACTTCTGTGAGCGTTGTAGTATACCTTACAGTTGTATAATACCAAGAACATTTTATCAACTGAGCGTGTGTTTACTTCTAGGGAAAGTTCTCGTATCGCGGAGAGAGTTACGCGTTAGTTGATAAAAACTAATTTTATCATATCATTAGCAAACGAGTTTGCATCTAATCGCAGTGTTATCAGATCTCTTTTAAGTAACTTCTGCGAATAAATATTATTTAAGCTTGTTCCCAGATATTTCCTGCAGGATTTGGACGCGTCCTAACGTCCTGTTGTCCTTATATCATGACTCTGAATTTAGCCGAACAGAATGTTGAATCACTGTCAGCATGCTCAAGTATGGTTCTATGACAAACAAAATTCACTGAAGCGTATAAGCACAAATACACTACATAAACGCAGAGCAAAATTTTTCTTACGTCCGGTTCAAATTGCGCCCGATGGCCTGTTGACGGTTACCCGTGTGTGTCCCTGTGGAAGCGCCATCAGTGTGGGAGTGTGAGGTCACTAGCCTATGCAGGGGTCAACCAGTGAAGACATGAAAGGGGTGTGGTTCACGGACATTTCCACCGAACTGCAAAACCCCCACGCGCTCAAGAGTAATGTGAGAAATATGCAAATAATATTAATAATTAATTCTCTCTCCGTCCGCTTTTCGCTGTTCGAACCTACCCAAGTTCTTCCCTTAGTACAAACCACCTCGAATTTCACTGGCTGCATTACTTTCTCTCTCCATTGGACGGTCTCTTGGGCTGTGTTCATGGGTAGTGAAGCAAATTTAGGTTTCGAGGTACATTTATTGATCACGAGTGTTTTTAGTGAAAGCGAAGCATCAAAGAAACGTTCACAGCTGTAAATGACTCCGTATGATAGAAACAGCGCTCAGTTGGTCAAGAAATCCGCATGACCGTTCATTGAAGTTCACACAAAATCTGGGCTTGATAAATGAAATCTACACAATCGCGCCCAGCGTCTTCAGAGTCCATTTTAATATTATCTTCCGATCACACCAATGTTTTCCAAGTGTTATTTTTCCTCCATTTCCGAAAAAAAACTCTCGCATTTGTTTCTCATATGCTACATTCATGTTATATGCAAAGGCTTGACTGTAATTTATAATTATGATTTTTACGAGTCGAGAAAGGGAAATTTTTACACAGAGAGAAAATACATAATTTATTCGGATAGCCTGGTATTGTTAGGGTAATCAGATAAAGTGCGTCCATTTAGACAGAACATGCAGCTAAGATCGGACAAATAAACACAAGCCTGTACAGAATTATGGGTAGAAAAGTTAAAGGGGAGAGACCACTTTAAAGACCTGTGTGTATTTTAGGCTTTAAATATGCGAAGAAGATTGAACAGTCTAAACCAGGTCTGTACGACTTTAAAGTTTATGTGGTTTAATATGTAAACTATACAAGTGCTTTGACTCGCAGTCTCTTATTTATTGAATTATAATTACATTAGTTAAATGTTTGTGAACGTTATACATTAATTATGTGTAAATAAATACATTAATATGTTATATTAGTCATTTTTTTAATTAAATTTAAATACCGGTGCGTTTTTTGATTATTTCAATTTGCAAGTACGCGAATTTAGTAACTAACAAATTGTTACTAATTTTTTTGGTTGTTAGAAAGTACAAACGTTTAGGTTACGTGCGGTAACCTTAAATAAAACATGAATGTCAGGTTTTGTTATCACAAAGGTTCAACCACTGTATTGCTATCAGTTTAACTCTTATGTCCTCACGGTACTCTACGGAGGATTTTGTTTCATGAAGTGGAAATATTCGCAGTGTCAATCAGAAATACGTAACAGGTTTCATCTATGATAAAACACCGGTTACAATTACTCACGTACCGTTAGCGTTTATCAGGAAAGCAAACGATGCCAAAGGAAATTTTAATGTAGTTCAGTATCGTTAGAATCTACGTCATCTGAATATGATCATTTTACTTTCTTTTACCAATAGAAACATCTATACAAATAACGTTTAATCATGTAACCCCGAAAAGTTTTCTTTGATGTTTGTAAACTAATATTTTCTTTATCTTAACTTAAAGTTTAATTTAATATCATTTCGTAGAGCTTTCTCATAAATGAGCCTCCGTGGATGGACTCTTTCAACTAATATGTCTTTTATATGTAAGTCGTAGAGTTAAAAAAGACATTTTTTTATTAAAGATGTTCAAACAGAATAGCTGAGATTACTGGATTATTTAGCTTCATATTACATAAATATTTTCGATTTTATATATCACGCTTCGAAAAAATCGACAACCCTAACTAATCTCAACTAAACTATCCCCTTAACAGCTAAGAAATGTGTATGGTTTTCTGCATATGCGTAACCTAACCTAACGTAACGTAACCAAACCTAACCTAACCTAACCTACACCAAATTAACCCAACCTAAACAACCATAGTAATATCTACCACCTTAGCAGCTGACCATTTCGAATGGTCGTCTGCGCTTGAGTAACACTCAGGAAAAGGTCATTTTCGCATTCGCTGCTGTGAGAACCTAAAATTTTACCTTAACAAGAACCTTAAAAACTAAAACTTGAAAATAAACAGCATAAATAGAAGTAACACCAGTTTTGCTGTACGGAAATTAATCTTTGACAATTAAAGCGAGTGTCGTAAATAAATTACAAGTAGTAGAGATTAAGTTCTGTACTTTATATGGTAATTTAATTTCTAGCAAATCAAATGTGAGGAATGTTTACTTTATGTAAAGCTATGGTTTGAAGAAGCAAACCAAATTTAAAAACCCCTACGACAATGCCAAATTTAATCGAAAGTGATTGTTTAATTTGGGATAAGCGTATGAGAACCCTGTTCAATAAATGATTTTATTGTTGGCCATTTAAAGGAGACGCGAAATCTTTCGGGATTCGTTAACATATATATTTATTACTATCCAAATTTGCAGCATTGTAAGCTTCGGTGTTCTCGTGCCCAGTGTTGAATGAGGTATCTTTACATTTAATTCACCTGTGGTACTGTGCCATTGCTTGGTCAGACTGGATTCACTGCGCTGGGGGATGTGTATATCACATCAGAGAGCTCCCTCCCGTGCTATCACATTTCGGTTGCTCTGTATTAAATCTCTGAAGCATGCATACATACATACATCACATAAAGTCACTAGGCCAGCCAACACATCATGTACGCTTCAGAGAGGAAATAGAGGGAAAATTTATTTTGAATACTGAACCGTATTTGCTGCTGAGTTTCTAAACACTGTGTTGCAGTAGAAAGATTACTCTCTGCTATCCTGTAATTTTCAGGGAGACAGAAATTGGAACATTTTTAACTAACTCCAATGGGAAGAGTCCATATTATCTTCAAAAGATAGTTTTTATTTAGTTACTCAAGAAACATCCAGCTGTTTAATGAAATTAAATATTTCATCACCGTGTTTATAAAAGCTGTCTGAAATTCCCTGCACGTCACGACGCTCAGTGTCGATTCGATAATGTCGTGTCCTAGGGCATCCCAATGATCGTCAGCTGTTGATATATGGAATCTTTTGATGGCGTCGCAATAATAGTCTAACATTCGGCGTCGGTTTGTGAGCGTCGATTCTTGTAACTTTTCTGGGCTCTTCTGCTCAAAAGATGGCGTCTGTCAGGATCGCAACACGTATTGTCAACCTCACTTCGCGAGTTCGTATTTAGCGTGTTTCATCTCCAAAATTACCCAAGGAATGTCGATTTAAGTTTGTATTTAAGATCTATAGTAAAATTTGATAGCCGACTTGATATGTATAGTACTTTTATAATTCTTAATTTACATATAATTAAAACCATTTAAATATAGACATAATCTACTTGAAATATGTTTTTGTTGTGATATGTATTTAATAAAATAGAAGGAAAAATAAGATGTAATTTGATGTTCTCACGGCTGTGAAAATGTTTCTTGTGGTCATCTGGACCGAATATCCTTGTGATCCGTAGGTGTGTTTTGAGAGAGAAAAAATATGTCGATTTTGATCTTACGAAACGCCAGTAACCACGTACAAGACGACACTGTGTCATGACCAGTAATATTACAAACGACACTAAAAATATATTGCAAATTGCTTGTACTGACCGCGAGAATTAAATATATGTCTGTGATACATTCGGCTTGCGAAGTAATGGGTTGCACTACTAGCAGAACGAAAAATATTGCGCTAGTTCTGATTTCATTTGAACTTTATTTTATAGCATTAGAACTATTATATAAAAAAAACAAATTAATGATACTACGAACAGCGAGACAGCGGGACAACAACAAAAATGTATGAAAAATATCTCCTTAACCCTTTGAAGCATTCAGTTGTTATCAATGATATTAGAAGACAAAGTCTGTACAGCACAGAAAACACGCGACGTCTTAGTTATAAAGATCAACCGGTTAATATTGTTATGGCCATAATATCTGATTATTATTAGAATCACGCGTAATATAAATAATAAATTAAACGTTATTGGTTGCTGAACCAGGTGAAGGTTAAAAGGTTACAGACAGACTATGAATCTTACTGTCTGCCATAGTGAAATAATTTAGTGGTAAACTAAAAACGATCAAATTTAAATGGATATTTAGTCGATTTTATATCAGTGATATTTTGGGGATAAATAAATTTTCTCTGTTTAATGTTCTGTTGAAATCATGGCTGTTATTATTTGCTTCATGAAATATTTAACTTGAAATCTTGTTCTATCACGTAATATTGATAAATATCTTCCCCGAATGGAACAATTTTCTCGTTACAGCTGTTTGCTTATAATCTTTAGTTCATCTGCCTTCAGTGATCCACCGCAATTAGTTTTGAGTATACATTAAAACAGATTTTTACATAAGTTAACCCAGGAAAGTTAACAAACTTCCATTTCATTTCTGCACAGACTAAGATGAACAGGATTTGCTTAAAAATTAATATTCTCGCCACCTTTCGCATTAAATGATCAATTAATTTCATTTGGACTTTCTAGTTCAATTTCAATACACCTACGCATTAACGGGGAGGTGGATTTTAGAGACACTGTGTTTTGAACATTTAGAAATTAACGTAATATAAATATTTGGTGGGAAACTGGGAGCGAATAAACCTCTTGGAAGACGAAGATATAGATGGAATCATAATATTAAGACAGTTGTGTAAAAGATTTCTGGACTGGATTCATCTGTCTACGGATAGGGACCAGTGAACATGGTAATGTACCTTAGAGTTCCACAAAAATTGTTTCTTTACTATCTGAAGCATTCTCGTCCACTGAGTTTGTTAATTTAAACAAGGAATACTGTTGTAAATTTGTACTCAGGTGTACATGATGTCTCGCTCAAAGCAGTCAGGCAGTGCAACTTTACGACAAGACACTTTCCCCTCAAACTCATTCACATCTCTACAATTACGAAACATTTCTATGATAATTTTTATCTCTAAAAATAGTAAAATGTTATTTTATTCGTATCTGCCCTTCTTTCCCACTGTCTGAAGCAGCGACCAAAACAAAGAAAAATATCTTAAATAAAGCTGTAAAAAAAGACGGGCCGTGCAGTGAAAACCAGGTTACTGCCTACAGAAGAGCGTCTTCGGTCCTACATCTGAACCACCGAAACAGCGTCCACCCCCGCCCGAAAGTTCTACTCTATAAAGAAAGATGCATATCAGTAAAACATATCTTTATTTCGATATCGTTTTTATATGTCAATAAAAAGGGGAACATCCTCCCACCCCCGTAAAACAAAACTGACTGCACATAAAATAACCCCTGCTTCAGTTTCGTCATGATCACACATTAAAGCTGTTGTGATTTATTTTGTCCTGCAATAAAATTAAAAGTCCTACTAACTTACTAGATGGCTTACCTCATTTTAATATTATCGTCACAAGTACACATAGTTCTCCGCGAGATGAGGTCAAGTTCCCTAAATTTGTCAGAGTTTAATTAATTATTTGATATAAACACATCTTATTCAACTCTTCTTAATAATATTCGCCATAGTCAAACTGTCTTCCGAGATGTTGCGCCGTATAGTCTCGTAGAAATTGACCGATGCTTCACAGGTTCTTACTGCCTCCATCATCAGGACTATATATTCCTCTAAAACGTCTGTCTATTTTTACGAGAGTACAAGACGGTACCTCATAGAAGACAGTTATCTTCATACTTAAGCACAGTAAAACTTTAAATCTCATTTTGTCATAGCATTGGTCTGTTTGTTGTTTCGTTTCTTCGTTGGATGTGTAATAGGGTCTTTTAACAGTCGCCATTGCCTTCTCGTTGCAGGTGAAATGATAATTGCCAACGACAAGTATAACATGACGGAGATCAACAGCTCTTACTATAGCGTTCAAATGCGTCTCACCATTAGAAATTTCCGCAAATCCGACTTTGGAGGTTATAAATGTATCTCCAAAAACTCTATCGGTGACGCTGAAGGCAACATACGTCTATACGGTAAGTAGGCTGACCTATTACTTTATACTATCTGTCTAAATTTTAATAGGCGCTGAGCAATGATTTAAAAGCTTCTAAAAATATATTTATTTTCGCAAGGGGGCAACTTGTTCGTTATTTAAACACATTTTACGTGGCGGTATTAGGTAAAAGAAATTGGCCTAGAGACTACATACGATGGAATTTAAGCTGCATGGGGTAATATTTGCTTAGTGAAGAAACCCAAACATCGAGATGTATCGATTTAGATTTCTGGTCCCAAAGCTTTCGTAATGTATTTCGTGTCCATAATTGACGCACAAGATGGTCACTTAGATTAACACTACTCAGTAATGAGATTTCAAAATAATTGAGCTTTGAGTATAACAATTTAAAACTAAGGACGCCTGAGATGAATCAGGTATTGATATGGATATTCGGACTTACAGAGATGAAGTTGTTAGAGGATGGATAAAGGTACATTAATTTGTAAACTTCACCAATATTTTTAGTGTAATAAAATCATGCAGAATGAAATGGGCGAGCATATAGCGTGCATAGAAAATATAAAATTTTGGCTGGAAAATCTGAAGGGAGAAGACTACTCAAAGGCCCTAGACTTATATGGGAGTATAATATTAAAACAGGTCTTAAGGGTTCAGAGGAGGAGGTGTAGGGACCTATGGCGGATTCTTGTGAATACGGTAATGAATTACCGGGTTACATAAATAAAAGGTACTTTTTTTTACTCGATGAGCAACTTTCAGCTTCTAAAGAATGACTCTGCCTTATGGAAATAATTACTATTTATCGTATGAATCAAATACGATTTTTACATGTCTGGTCGCTTGAGAAAACCTCATTGCATATGATTTTGTATCCTATTCACTGGATAAATGAAAATCAGCTAATTGTTTCAAGGTATATGTAATGTATCGATACCTAACAAAATAAAACCTAAGGGGCTCACTTATTTTTAGCTGAAACTTTTAGTACTAACGAAAAGGAAATAGGGGATACCAACTGTTCAACGAAATTGCTCTTGTGTGTGTTGAAGACGGAACTTTTTCCAAGTACTTGAGAATACCTCCTGCTATAAAATGAAATTGGTTTCCTTTGGAATCGACAGGGATTTTGAGGAGATCCTTAGTTCGTTATTACCAACTGGGGTCGCTAGAAAAGTTTGACACCGTTGTAGTCAGAACTCTGGTTTCGTTTTCAGTCACCATATTTCGTCAGAATGTTCTTTTAGCTCGCTTCAGTAGAATGGAAAGTTGGATTTAAATATAACTTATAATGTAGCTTTCTGTACTTTCACTGTTGCTTTTTATGCCTTGATTTATTACGTATCAGTTTAAAAGTCAGTTCTGTTAGTCCTGAAATCTCTGTTGCACCCAGCAATGGCGTAAGTGTGTCCAAATGGAGTACGGAAATTGAATTCGCTGTGAAAGACGTCACTTTTAGTTCTAATGACAAAGTTCAATTAATTAATATTGTAGTGAATAGTTATCTAAGAATGTTAAAATTAATTTATGAACTCCTTTCCTCATTTAAAGGCACATAAAACAGTTTAAGCACATGATATACCGATGTTCTAATTCCTTATAAAACATTTTTATAAGTAATTAATTTCTGTATGAAGTAAGGGTGATTGTATGGATCACAAAGAAATTTGCCCTATAAATTTTAGCGTAGACTTTTAATACTAAATTTCATCGATATTTATTGAACAGTATCGAAGATTTACCTTACCGATAAGCCTTGATAGGCCTACAGGCATTAATTTCCATTATTCTTTCATTCTGTAAGGCCTAATAATGAAATTATGGAAGTGGTTTAGTGTAAGTAGCCTGTATATATAGGCATATTTTTCTACGTAACTTGTAAAGTGGATTTATTTTGATTCTACAATTTTGTTGTTATTTATACTAGTAATGTAACTTATGAATTAGATTTCCAAGTCAGATAGCCATTCCGATTGATAAAATTTTATTAAAATACCAAGAATATAATTTATGACGTGGATTTTATAAAATAAAGTAACTTTATAGATTTTCTTGACGTAAAAGACGAACCTAATTTCTTTTAGTAGAGTGATTTCAACACGATATAACCAGTTCAGCTGACAAAGTTAAAAATTGAAGTGGGTTAATTCTACAGTACATGACCATATCAACTGATAAACCGTCTTCAAATTCACCAGTAACTAAATAAACGTGTGGAGTGAAGTGAAGTGAACAGTCTCCCCGATAAACACGAGGCTTTAAACGTCATATGCAAGATCTAGCTGCACTAATTAGGAGAAAGCATTTGCAATATACACTTCAAAGTTGAATAGCGTCTGTATGTAGTGTAGGAATACACAAGAGGAATTACAGATAGTAACTCGGTTCCAAAACGATATTTTACTTAAAAACCAAACTGGGATTAAATTAAGGTTAGGTATTCAAAATTCTACTTTGTATTCCAAGATGAAACTTGATGTTCTGCTACGACTCTGAGTTGGGAGTTCTCTTAGACATCCGTCCTTCACTTCACTTCTGAAGTCTCTCTTCTTGGAACTTCTCTGTCATCCTCTGACACACCCTCTAACTTGCCTTTACATTTGCTTTGACCTTCGTTAAACTAATTACTATATATCTCTCTTAATGTCATCCACTCAGTTTCTACTTTACACTTAAGACCCTACTGCTCCCGTCTCAGAGTGCTATGTGCTGCCATCTTGGCTCTTATAACTGACCTTCAGTTTGCAGTAACTGCTAGAACATAACTTCTATAATGGATTGCTCTAGAACCGCTTTCTTACGTAGTTTGTAAGCGAGTTTAATTTCGCGGTAAACCACTCATCAGCATTTGATACGAGCTAATTGCCACTATCATACTGTATCACCAGTTTGGTGTATATGCATTGGTTAGTTGTCGTAAAATAGTATGCGCCATCGATGGACGATGCTTTAAAACGTCTGACAAGCTCCTGTTCCTATAACCGTCTTTACTGCGGAGAGAACAGGTAAATCTTTACAGTACAGCCAACCGCACACCGTAGTAAAGTGATGAGTAATGCCAACATCAATATATGGTTTTGCTGCGCTTGAAAGTGAATTACTTGCCATGATGCTAACATAAAATCTTGTTTCTAACATTGGACTAAAACAGGGGTGAACAAGACAAGACAAAGTAATAACATACGACAATGACATTAGCTTATGTGATTATTTTACACGTGTTAATAATATTATTTTTTATTCTGTTTATGACGTAAAAAGAACCCTTATGGCTGAACTGGGAATTTTTTTACCGAGGTGATGTTATTATTCTTACCTTTTTGTGACTTCGCTTTCAGAATTACCCGGAATCTCATAAGCAGCTGATATTCGCCCAGTTTTTAAAGATATTTCTCGCTTTTAGAAGGACCTATACTGTTCAAGTATAATATTGATTCTGTTCTATACTCTCAGACGCAAGTTCTTTAAGATCAGTTTTAAGATTTGTTCTCTTACGTCTTCCTGAACCTCCCAATCGGTTCTTTTCCTTAAGATTTTAAGTTCAACATTCTTCATCTACTGCATGCGTGCACAGAAATTTTAATGAAGCATAATAGCAAAAGTACAGACGACAGGCATGAGTAAGTTTATAGTGCAGATACGAGAAAATATTTGAAAATAAAAAAAGGAACATCAAATATTACTCATAAAATATCTTTACCTGGACTCGACCCCAGGACAGTTTTCGCTGTTGTGATGTTTTTTCCTACCATATCCTATCTAAAACATATAATTTTGTTCTTGACGCAATTTTATCTTCCTTATTTATCGAGCTACAAAAAAAATTATCGGGACTCGAACCGAGTACATTTTTTGAGGTTTTGACCTCTGCTCCTATTATATTTTGGGCCAAACTAAGAACTTCTA
Organism: Zootermopsis nevadensis; assembly: GCF_977971745.1. Classification (NCBI taxonomy): domain Eukaryota; kingdom Metazoa; phylum Arthropoda; class Insecta; order Blattodea; family Termopsidae; genus Zootermopsis; species Zootermopsis nevadensis. Next base: position 9,144,330 of record NW_028259139.1, on the reverse strand, counting down.
TCATGGCACCGTTTCTGTGAGATACATGAACGGGACTCGAACTTCAGGACCAGATAGTTTCGCCTTATATAAAGTCATGCAAATCTCCCGTTTTTCCATCATCTGGAATGTTACGGCGTGTAGTCTGGTACCTGTTTACCGAAGTTTCAGAGGTGGTTGCTTCGTCCATTACCACGACTATGAATAAAATGCGTAAAAATCACCAATGTCGGCAAATTTCTGCCAGACTACACGTCGCAACATTCTAGAAGACAATAATCTTCATCCTCGTCTCCGTAAGAACGTGAAATGTTTTATAATTTTCGTCATTTTTACCAACACACCAGCCAACCTGCCATCCAAACAAATAGCCAGTCAGCAATTTGACTGTTCGTGGTTGCAGAAATGGAGTTGCCAAACCGAGTGAAGAGCCATTTGGAGCGAGATGACCTGGACTTAGAAGCCAGCAATGAGGCTGACGGTGAGTCAGGACATCTTTACAACGGCTACCAGGGCCCTCTGCGGGAACCTGGAGCAGGCAGTGCTGTAGGTGGCGCGTCTACCGTCGGCGAAACTGGGAACGAAGGGTCTTCAGTTGCAAGCAGCTGGCTTCGCGTGTCTCGTCTCTTCAGCATTATCGTCCTCATCCATTTAATGTGAAGAGATCTGTAGACGCCATATTGGCTCAGGTGTTTTAGAAACGTCACATCGGTGTCGCCTGTTTAACTCGTGTATTTGTTTTTGTGACGCGCAAACTTCGATATATCGAATGACAGCGTGTCGATACACTGTCGTCTGTGGAAATAATACAATGCGTTTCATAAAAAAAAATAAACTTTTATAGCCCAATGACATGGAATGAGCGTTGTAGCGGCTTTTTGCTTGTGAGTTGTAAACTGAAACATACATGGATTCGAGTAATATGGTGGCTAGCCAAACTTATGACCATAATCCCGATTCTGACAAGGCTCAGATAACTGTAGAAGCATACTGGAACATATTGGCATGATGGCATATTGTAGCTGCGTAAAAAAAACTTTAAACATCATGAATATCACATCGTAATAAGCTTTCTATTTTGAAAAATAATGCATTCCTAAGAGACATATTGATTGTATAGAGAATTTTTAAACTCCAGGGTTGTGTGAGGAATTTTCGCAAATTCCTGGAGATGTACTGAGGATATTCATGATCACCAAATGTATTATTAAAATGGAGGAAGTCAAGGAAGTTGAGACGCGGATGCTTGAGGGAGGTGGTAAATGTACAGGAATTATAATCGGAAAACCTAAAGGAAGGAGATCATTTGGAAGACCTGTGCATATTTAGAATGATAATCCTAAAATTTCTCCTAATGGAACACGTTGAGGATGCGGACAGGATTTATCTTCTTCAAGATATGGACCAGTAACTGGATCTCGTAATACGATAATGAAATCGGTATATGACAATTACTATTACTGGATTTCTGGTCTTGTCTGTCGTCTGGTATTCTGAAAAGAATACAACGTTTCGGAAACTGAATCTGCTTCCGTTATCAGGTCCAGTTATTAAAGCTGTCTCTTTCTACGGAATAACTGAGTAGGTACTTCTCATCTCTTCACCTGAGGATGGAAACATATCCAGGTTCCGAAACGTGTTGTTTTCGTAATACCAGACGATTCACAAGTCCAAAAATGGAGTGATAGTGTTGTCAGTAAAACTTAAGGTTTTATACGACGCGGGGAGTAGCTAAGCTACTACTAGCTTCAATAAAAGGATTTAAGTTTCGTGGAGCCAATTAATAATAAAAAAACTAATATTACATAAAAATAACAATATCCCCCAAAAATTTGTGTCCGAAATAAATAATTTATAAAATTATTTTAGACATTTAATTTACCAACTTTTACCAAATTCGGTACATTAAATAGTGTTTATTAAGTGAGATTTAAGGTTTTCACTGCAGTGACGATAGTGATGATGATGTTCTCCTGGGTTTTGGAGCCTTGTGGGAGATGCTGACGTTTCGGAAAAGAGCCAGAACTCAGAAGAACATCTTCATTATTACTTAAAATATCAATCACTCTACGTGATCATTAAAATAACTCCTGGTTTCTCAGAAAAAACAGCTATTATTTCCTTAAACAGCATTAACAAATGTATTTTTATAATGGAGATGCGTTTTTTTTTTCCTTTCCCGAATGTTTAAATATTATTTAGATGAGCTTTGTGTTTCAGAGGGTTATAACATCGTATTATCTGAATAATTTATATAAACAATTACACGGTCTGGCCGCTTTGCTTCATGGGAATCGGTCTGGATGCTGTACGGAAGAGAATAATTCCTATCCGTGCCAGGAATCGAAATTCGACCTTCATTTTGTAATCAATAATTTTACTATCAGTAGGTATACGGAAAATTTTATGGTTTTGGATTTATTTATAACAAATACTAAAATCTTACGTTATAAACTTTGTGACGACACGTGATAAAACATTAATGTTGTGTAACTGTGTAATACTACATAAATGTGTCATACGTGTTTTAAATAAATAATGTCACGCCCTTGTAATTGTTCGCTAATTTTGTCGACGTTCATTTAATTTCAGTTCTTACCGCAAAGAAACACTTCACAACTACAATGATCAGTCGGCGAACTCTGTTTAAGGAAATAATCTCTGTTGACACTAAAAATCATAAGAAACACGTAAATATAAATGCAGACTTGTCGACTGACATATAATTACCGCTACGTTTTAAAGGGATAATTGTACATTTCAGTGTCTTCCAGATTCTGAAAGCGCAGAAGGCTGTGCTATTTTCGTGACAGTCTCGTGTGTTTTGTTTTGATGTGATGTATCGCCGATATTTTTCAGGCTGAAAGAGATAAATTATCATCTGATTCATAAGTAACCATTATAAGTAATATGCAAGTATCTCATACACTACACGGATGGTAGTGATAATAAAACCGATAAAATCCAATTATAATTGGCAGACGTACGAATCGTATCGATACGCCATTAGTTTCCCAGTGTGGACTCTTATTTTGAGTCTTACAGTTTCTGTTTCAGCATTATTTATTCAGTCTCTTAACAATAAACCGAAAAATGTTTGCAGAGAAAGTATAAAATTTTACATTTCTTATGGAAAAAGTTCTTTCTCTTACGAGTACCGCAGAATAAGAAAGAGGTGTGAAACGCAATTCCCATAATTCATATATTACACGCTAGAAAGCGCTTGAAGTAGCGTATCTCCATGTTACATTAAAATTCTCTAGGGCAATCAATCGCGTCAACGTTGAGTTAAAGTGGTTGATCGCTTGAAAGAATTTTATTGAATTTATTCTCCGTAAAACCCTTAAACCATAAATATCTTCATGTTGTCTGTCTATTTAAAATACGTTATTTTCATAAATATATTTTTTTTCTTGGCAGTCATAAATTTCCCAGGAGTCTTCAGTTATATTTACTACAATAATTAATATATTTATTGACTTAAATAATAAAAAGTGAGATACAATGACAGAAACGCATTGGTATGGTACGTATTTTAACCTACTGTGTACCTCCTTCGCGTATATTTCTATGCGGGTCGGCATATGAAATAATTCTTCGCTAATTAATACAGAGTGCGTAAGTGCGATCTTTACATTTACGAGAATGATTGAAAAAAAAATCAAAGCTGTCTACACTAATACAAATTTTAGGATAGGGACAAAATACTGTATTAGTGTCTATCGTTCGAAACGATAATAAAGAAATCCATGCATTGTACGACATTTAAACGTAGTAACTCGAATGATATCGAATCTTGAACTGATATTTTAAAGCATTGGCCGAGTATAGACGTGCGTCTTAACATAGGCTGACATCCTATCCAAAATAAAAATGCAATGGAGACGTTTGGATCTACCTCAGAAAATTCATCTTCCCGTTTGAAACCTGTAACTGGTAAATTAACAAACTCTACATTAGAATTATCTAAACCTTCGACTGAAGAAGTTTATGGTCTATGTTCGCGGGTCTTGCTTTCATTGACTGTTATAATCACTGTCTTCTGCCTCTTCACTATCAAACGGTCCTGACAAACAAGCTCTCTAAACTAATTCCTTCATGAATGAACTGAAAAACTGCAGATGGATCTGCCCGAAACTTGGATCTAAATCACATTTAAACCACCGTCGCGTATCGGCTTTTGTGAAACCAAAAAACACGTCTTCTTCCACAAACGACATCGCTTATTTCTACTGCTACTACCGCGCACCTAGTGGGATACTCGTGCATTAGATTCTGCGAGTATATTTAGCCGCTGTTTTGGCAGGCACCGTCTTTCCGCTATGCGCGATCATTTCGTCGGGTACTAGACCCAGCGGCACAGCCGTCAAAAGTCCCCACTCTTTTTAACTATCCAATTTTTTTTATTACTTGATACTGTAGGCAGATTTGATTTACATACATTTTAATTGTGCTAAGATCACTTATAATCGCCATAAAAAATGTTATACAATGTCCAAGACTGTATAATGCGTATACGACAACATATGACAAAACCCCTCCAAATATATATATATATATGAAGATTCCCGTTTTGATCGTAAAGATTGAATTTAAAATGAGTTTTATTAAAGATATTGACAAGGATCATATAAGTAACCTGAGTGTGTCTGAAAAGCTATGAAACACGAAAAGTCAAATGGAAAATGATAAAATATTTTTTTTTCGCAGTATAATGCTTCAGACAGTGTGACAGTTTTATATGCCTACTTATGTAACTTGTATATAAGACATGTATGATACTAATGTTTGGTGGTAACTAATACTGTGAACTGTTAAGATGTAGAGAGCCAACTCTGTTTCCATGTGCCAAAAAAATAATACGTTGATATACGTGGCCAGCCCTCTGTCGTATATCAAGCGAATGTTCTTTGTGTGAACTTACAGCGTTTGACACAGTGGTAACTAATCCGACCACTAACATATCGTCATGATGTGGTACACAAGAGTTCGTATTAAGTTTCTCTTTTGTCATTTATACCTTGTTTAATTAAACGAGTGGCTGTTTAAGTAACGTCAGTTGATATTTTTCGTGAGCTCTAACGCAGTTGATATGTGGAAATATTAACACGCCTTGATGTTTAACGATCATAAACATGTTTCTGAAACCAGTTTTTGTTCTTTGATACGAAAAAATTTATTTTTAAGACGTGAATATGGGGACAACTAATCATGCCTTTATAACTGTTTTGATCTGTAACACGTTTTAAACGGTCTGACAAAATGTATTTTGAATAGTACGTAACATCATCAATAAAATGTTAAATGGTTCTTCTACATAAAATAACACTGACCGCTACAAGTTTTTATTAACAATTAACAGACCAATCCAGTTTTACCAAACTCGTAGTGTGAAAACCGCTAATAACAAACCCGCCATTTTCGTGTTCGCGTGAGATTCTTCTTAAGGTTTGTATTCCATGTTCTTTGCCTTCGAATTGACAGTTTCCATGGTTAATTTGTATAACCATGAAGTACCCTGAATTGCCTTGTGAAATGTCTACTGTTTACAAGTTATTAATTTATTTCAAAAACTTTGGGACGGTTGTAAAAATTTACAGTTACGATATATATCGTGACTTTGTACCATTCGTGAACTGACGTAACAAAAAAATATTAAATGTTCAGATTAAACAAAAATCTGTTTAATACGTACATATTTCGTCTATAATTGATTTCATCTGATACTTTTCATTGGTGTCGAAATCATCAAGGTTATGTGATAAATCTAATATCAGCATGGGAACTGGATTGAACTGGCTAAAGGTAAGATCCGACGGAGGACTTTTATGAAGACGGTAAATACAATTTATTCCAAAATATAAAAATAAAAAATTTTTGGTTCTCAGGCGATTAGAATGACAATGCTATAACGCTGTGTAGACTTGAGTTTGTTTCAACGATATGTTGGTATCTATTTATTTATACATGACGTCACAACCCAGGACAACATCGGAAAGAAATTAATTAATTAACCACGGGATTAATTACTGACTTTTTACATTGGAATTAGTTATCATTACTTTACAGCCACTAATCGAATTACTTAGCTTACCTAATTCCTCCCTTGCTTTCTGAAGTAATTATTACGAAGATAATCAGAAATACGATTAACACAATTACATTCCAATCGGTCATAATTGAAACATTAATCGAATATCAGTAAAGTATCTTGTCATTTGGATCCTGTACAAATAAGAACGATCCAGTCAGTAATGTGAATTATAATACGAAGTGGGTTTAGATTTGTCACAACGCTTTAATTAATAAAGGCATATTTTAAAATATGATTTTCCACTGTTGGAATATTTTGATAGTTTACATAGAATTCGTAAGACTGTATTCGTCATTTAAAATCTAGAAACGTATCGTTAGAACTCAATTCTAATTAACTGACGTTATTTATATTCAGCTCTGAATGTATCAGATATCGTGTATATTAATGCCCGGTGGCATTTTGCGCCAACAACATAGAAGAAATCAGTATGTTATGCGAGCGTAAACGATGTACCAATAAAATATTTTAAATGGAATATTTATTTTGACTCATTTTATTCATCCCATATAGCATTCTGAATGAAATAAATTAAGTACATCCATTGATACATGACTTCCGGCTACTCTGTTCGGGCCCTAATAAGATTTGTCCTCCCTCTAGACTATTCATTGAAACACGTCCTTTCATTTCAAGGTAAAATTATTTTTTGTCCTTAAGAATTACGCCTGTACCGATCTAGATTCCTTCTTTCCATCGTGTCTTTAAATTTCATCCCAGTAAATTAACAATTCCATACAACTTAAGCCTCTTAATTAATTCCTTAATTTTGTCGTTTATTTCAGTGTTTAATTTTGCTGGCAGTGAACGCAGGCAAATTCCCCTGTGTTTAAGAATGACGATAATCTGAGAACAATTTAAATTTATGTAGGTTTCAAGTGTACGTCGACACACAGCACCAAGTCAGTTTACGTATGATAATATACAGACGCCATTGTAATAACTAGCATTTCCATAGGCCTATGTACAGTACAGATTGTTCAGATAAATAGATTCAAACGTTTATCAGTCAGTATGTCCGTATCGTAAGATAAATTTGGTGTTTGAAGCGAGATATACAGTGGGTACATTCTTGAAAGTCTTCTGAGATTCAGTCTGATAAATGATGCATTGGCCTTCTTTATTCACAATCTAATTGCGATCTCCTTTCAAACCAGATAAATATTGACATTTCTATTAGCATGGTCTGCAAGCCGACCTCACTCAGAACTCTGTTAAACTTGTTAGTGCTAATCTGAATAGAGTTCGACATTTGAGAATAATTCTTATGGCCTTCTGGAACCACATAACTGTGCAGAGATCTCGTTAGGTCAAATTCAACTTGCATTTCACGTCCGTCCGTGTGCTTCTTTCATCTACGCTTTGTCTGTGAAAAAAAGAACTCTTGAAGAATAACGACAGATCGTGTTCATTTGTGCCTTTGAAGAACTGAGAAGTGTAGTAAACTTCGTTTTGTCTTGATCAAAATGGAACGAACAAAGTCGACCCACTTAAATTCCCAAAGTCCTGTATCTGTGTTTGGAAGTTGTTAAAAAGTCACCTCAGGCATCTTTTATGTACAGTTTGTTTCAGAGCCCTTCCAAAATGTCCTCTCATCACAGGATAACCACAAATGCATGACACTCTTTCATATTACTCATGATTGGCTAACATTGATGGCTCAACAACGCGATATAACAATTCTGATATCAAAGCCCGCTGTAAGACACTAACAGCCATAGTCAGTCTTACATTGTACCTCAATCTGGACATTCCGTCCTGAAATTAAATGCTATACGTGCATCTGAAGGAGTTGGTGTAGTCTTACCACAGACTGGTGGGCTAAGGTTCAATCTCCGACAGAGGTAAAAGATTATTCCTCCAGCTCGGCTCTAGAGCCCACCTAGCCTCCTACAGGATGAATACCGGGGGTAAGGGTGGCCGAAGCGTGACGCTAATCACTCTCCCCATCTAGAGCAGGGGTCAAGAACGAACAGAAGCTATGACTTTCTCTACCCTCCCCAAAGTTCTCCATGGCGTGTAGCGGGATAGCGTACTGCAGGTACCTCTAACTACCAATCTGTATGACGTCATGAACGACAAGAATAACACCAACGACGCTCTTCTGTTCACTAAATGAGATTGAAAGGTGATTATTAATGTGTATGTGTATACACATTGAAATAAACCGTGCTCTTCTAAAGCGCGGCTCTAGAATCCCACACCAAATTCTCCGTTATGAACCAAAGTACGAAGATAATTAGGAAGACCCCATTAACACTTGCATGAGGCGGTAACTGGCCACCGGGCGTAGGACCTGGAGGGCTAATAATGATGGTGAAGAGTCATGCCAACTTGATCTGTCAAGCCAGATCAATATGCTAAAAACTTGTTTGATACTGATTATATTACCGCTAATGAACTTAAAAATTCATCAATGTCGGAGTCATATTTGCATGTTTTGCAAGATTGATTGCACATATTTACATAACGCAGATTTTTAAGTATATATATATATATATATATATATATATAAAGAAGAAGGGAACTGATTTTCATAATTTTACATACAGAGCGTACTATTTAAAACGCAACACAGCAACAATTACGTGCTTCGGCACAAAAATAAGATCAAAATCAGGTCCATCTCATCCGCGACACTCGAGTGCCGATTACCCTGATTGCTAGGCCGCTGCTCACTTGAATTGCGCAAAAGCCGTGCAGGTTCGAACATGGCGTATTCACGACCAGAACGCATGTTCATTTTCGAACATCACTTTGCATCAAAATCGTTTTCTGCTGTTCATGAAGCGTCAGTGCGTATCCTGACAAGAAAATTATCGAACAATAGTGCAATACACCGACTGGCTACAATGTTTCGAGGGCTAAGAAAGCGCTTGTCTGTGACAAAACTGCTTAAATTATGGGTAAACTGATTTCAAGCCGTGAAACACCGCGATACAGCTGCAAGGATTCGATATCACTGTTGGTTTCGTATTTTTGCTCGTGAAAATGTTCATGTGTGGTAGTTAGGGTCATGTATTTTTTAATTAACGTTCTGTGAATTTGGTTCTTTGTCGGCCCTAAGGGGTGTCACAAGAAATACCATTCCTCACATAGTGCCACAATACGTGAAGGAGGTTATGGGCCTACGTCGAAGTTCTGTCACGTGACTTGTGCGTGTGTGTGTACGTAGACAAGATCTAAAATAATCAATCATACAGACTTCGTGATGAAGAATTACAGGATTTTCTAAAAATTTGTTCGTATTTTATAGTTTATTTAACAACTCAGGTTAATTATGGAACTCTACCATTGCCGTGAAGGATGAATTAAGACAATTACGAGGGAAGAGCTATTGAAGAAAGTCAGAAAAAATCCTTTGTCAAGAGTCCTGTGTATAACGTATAATAATACTCTATGAATTAAGGTTTGTTTTGTTCCTTACAAAGGCGTCGATTTTGTGGTGGGATTTTCGTTTCAAATTGATGCGTTGTTTGGTGTATAACGTGCAGAACACCTTGAAAGCTGTGTCAGTGTCGAAGAGCGTAAATTGACAGACTGAATCAGTGTGGCCATAACTGAAAACGCCTTGTAGAAACTTGGAAGCCGAGTTGTGCGTTGGGAAGGCGAGACCCACCCTCCCCAAAGGTCTTAATGAGAGAAAGTGAACAGGGCTGGGGGGTGAGTGCCTGGGATAGGAATGCTCGAACGCTCGACGTCGAAACAGTGGGTCGAATCTCTCTAGTCGATATTCACGTTTTCGACTCCTTCAAAAACGATTCAAATCACAAATAAGAATTTAATATTGACATAAAATAAAAATGGCATTTGTATCAAATTAAAAAATATGATATTGTTCTTTTGAGTAGTGATGCCGTGTAGACTCGTGGACACCGACGTTTCGGAAGAACATACTGTTTTCATCTTCAACTCTGAAGATGGATACGGTACGTTTTTTGAAACACTGGCTGTGTTTACGAATTTACATGGCTTTCCTACCCACAAGAACAAGTTTGCCATTTTGAACGCCGTGAAAGCACTCATATATGTTATAACTTGAAACATATTTTGATACGTTTTGAATTTAACGAAATACAAAGAAAATATTTTAAAATATTCTTTTTAATGAAATGGTATTTCCACACTTGTTAGGGCATCTCTGAATGTAATGGCAATCAATAACCAGAACACGAAAGTAAACCAAACTTGAAAAGCGCCATGTATATATTACATACATCTCAGACAATGGGCGATGTTCAACATAAATTCAGTGTAATGAATGAATGATTGTCGCAGCTTTAGAAAACCAAAGACGTAATGCCATTAGCCGGCGTCTTAAGAGCGTCCGTGAGAAACTCGCAAGTGTGATCAAGTAGTGATAACAGTACAATTCAGAAGCCAGTTCAGAAGTTCTTTGTGTAATGCCGCAGTTGGCAAGGAATAGGACGGACACCTAGTGATGCATAGCCTCGCCTCCTCTCGGCCCTTACAATCAAACAGAAACAAAATCAAAGTCAGCTGCAGCTTTCTGAAAGGTGTACTTCGAGGCGCTTTCATTCGGCTGGCTTCAAGAGAATACTGAACACAGAAAAGAGGACACGTCCGAAGTCCAACTTTGTCCCTTTGAAACTCCATTTTGTCTCTTTGCAGTATTTTTTACACCTTCGCTTCTACACAATTTATTTATTTTGCTTTCGTTTACTTCCGTTGTCCAAGATATTAGAAGTTCGGTTTCGCAAATTTATTTATTTACTTATTTATTTTTGTTGTTATTTTGTTTGTTTATTTGTTTGGCACCGTGTTTGATTGTAGAGTTTAAAAATATCCAAAACTATAATTTTACCAATTATTTTGTACTGGCGTAAAACTTTATCTTATGCCTTAATGTAAAAACACAGAGGATGTTTGAGAACAGTAATAAAACATGTAGTAACAAGAAAATGGAGAAAATTACAAAACCAAGAACTTCATAGTGATATATGGTAGAGATAATAAATACTTACAAAATTTTAGCAAGCGTACGTGATATAATATACACTAATTTTAAAATTTGATCTTAAAGAAGTAGGGTAAAAGAATATGGATTTAATTAATTTGGTTAAGGGTAGGGTTCGTTGGTGGGCTATTGAGAATAAGATAATAATCCTTTTGGATTCATAAAATACGAGAGAATTTTTTTAAAATCTAATAATCTCTCTAATAGCTTCTGAAGGAGCGCGCTCCTCATTGCAGGTAATTCTTAGCTAGTTCTGCAGTACAGGATTCTGCAGTACACACACACACACCTCTCCACGCTTTCTCTTTCAGCCCATTTCCAGTCACTTCTCAAGTCCTGGCTCGTTCCTCATTCCTTCACACAAATGCACACCCACGCTTACACACGCCGTGTCTCTCCTTCACTTGAAGAAGCCCCTCGCGTAAAAGTAACCATTAATTTAATCTCATAATTGAAACTGTCGACTCAGTTTATGAAGGCAATACATTACGTTAGCCAGGAGCAGTAGAAAGCTACGTGGATGTTTCGCACTTCACACAAGTGTCTTTGGCGAGGGGAAGGGTTCTTTCTTTTAAAAGACGTTTCCCATACGCCACGTGACGAAACATGGTTAAGAGCCTGTGAGAGAATGAATTAGGCCACGTAATGGCCGCTCTGTTTCCATGTATGTGCTTAGCATGCGAAAACGCAAGGCTCAGCCCTGTGTAGTACTGCAGTAAACTAGGAGAAGCAAGCTTCCTATTTAACAAGGAGGACTTTCATTTACAACTTCACGATTTATAAACTTCCCCGTCTTCCTAAAATGTGGTTGTTTTTAGTAGGCAATGCCTTAGTCTTGCTGGGGAAGGCAAAGTAAATATTTGTACTGTGAACTATGAGCCAACTACAACCCTCGTTATTTTAAGGGTTCTTAAAAAGAAATTCTTTCTCTTCTTTACTTCATGGCAATAAAATCCCATTCGAGTCTTATCTTATTTTACAGGGTTTTTTTTAATTCCATCCATGCATTGATGGTCTGGGTTTATATTTCAATCAACTGCTCTAGATATTCAAAAAATAAACAACGCGATTACGTGCTCTTTCTGGGTGATATTAAAAAGGTGTGATTTATTTTGTAGGTCGAAAGTCAATAACAATAATTTGGACAACGCTTTTGATGGCGTACACTGTACATAAACTGCAATTATATTTATTTATCGTAATCGGTTGTTTTAATACTGAGATTATACAAGACACAGAAAATGTTCTTATGGTTTCCTTCTCTTTATGCTGAATAAGAATCGTACAAAAATGCATTTAGAATAATAGGTAGAAATTAAAATTAATTAAACTCACGCATGTAAAAATTTGTAGGGTCTGTTATCGTCATTTGAATCTATATAAGAAATTACGAAAGCTAAGTCCCCAATTGATATAGGAATTAAATTATTTTAACTCAGCCAATAGCATCTAAAATAATGTTAACACAGTTTAGTAGAGTCTGCTATACCGAGTTTGATCGAAATATGTCGAGTAGTTTGACCCCTGATTCATTCGTATTGACAAACAGACGGACATGACAAAATTAGCGTAGAAATTATTTTTCAAGTCCTGCCTCAAAAGAGACTGTAGGAGTTTTGCAAAATTTAATAGTAACTCATTTTGTTTTTATAGAACTGAAGTTTCAGCTCTGTATTGACAAAAGGCAGGCATTTAACCCAATCCCGGGTCATTGACTCCAGCCCACACTTTAGCATCACATTTCTTCGATAGCCACATCACTGTGTGGGTCTTCCAAGTAGGTTCTTTCTTTAAGTTTTCATAAAATATCTATATAAAGTAAATTAATTAAACTGCAAAATAAGGTCACATGAAAAATAAAAGTACTAAGGATACTTAAAACTGAACAATACAAAGGCATGACCTATTTTTCAATACGCATCAGATATACGCCCTAAGAAAGAATAAAGAAAAACATAAGAGTGTTTAAATGCGTTTCTTTTCAGCTAAGTAGTGGAAGTTATACTACGAAATTAAAATACTGAATGAAGATATCAGAGACTAGAGATTAATCAAATTAGAGATGGAATTTGAAACTACGGAAATAAATCGTGGGAGAATGTTACAGTTTAGATGAAATTTCGTATCACAAAGTGTTACGGATTTTTGTTCGCCAGAAAAAATAAATGTAGGAAGATGGACTGAGTAAATAGATTTTAATGAGGTCGGAACAGGCTATTAGTTCTGATTGTTGAATATTATGATAATGGAAGTCACAGTGATGATAGTGGTGATTATTAATGAGAGGACAAATAGTAGTAACTTACTGGCTCCCTTTGGAACTCAAAAACGATTTTAACAGGACTAGAAATGTGTACTTTTTGGAGTACAGTGAAATTCCATTCCGAAAGTGGAGGGGGTACATTCCCCTGTCAGACCAAATATAATGCTGATAATACAGCGTATAGAAGTCAGGGGGCACAACTGTAGTCAATGAGATGACTCTATATCAGCATAGAAAATGTATTATTGGTTTTAGTCGGTCTCAATTCTGCCCTGAGGTCAGATTCAACAGCCAGCAGGATACTTGTGCCCGTTCCACACATAGTTATAGAACAATATGGATTCAGAGTGTAAAGCTATACAACTGATAGCTGCATGAATAAATTAGCTTTATTCGATAATATGATGGAACTGTTTAGATGTGTTTATTTAGACTGTATAATTTTGTGAAAAAACATCTCAGATAAAAAAAGACGAAAGTCCAAAGTATTTTATTTATATTGTAACGATGTAATAACAGTATGGATCATTGTCCTTCCTGAGAAGTTAATAGTCTCTCAGCTAGCAAAGAAATTAATTACAACATTAAATACAACCCAAAGTTTCTTTTCCGTGTTCTTTGGTCTCTGCCCTAAGCCGGATGAATCCAGCACTCACCCGATTTCTATAAGATTAGTTTTAATGTTATCCTCCCGTCTAAGCCTGGAACTTCTACTTTGTTCTTTGAAACAGTCTAATACGTACGTAAGATAAATGTGGCATTGTGTTACAACTGGGACATAAGCACCACATTTAGATTTTTAACAGATGCGTGCAGTATTAATATTTAAAACCCACCCACAATTAGAATCCTTCTGAGATTTTGGAACTGCGAAATTCTTACCGCACGTGAACTAACATTAGTTAAATATGTAAGTCCATCTGCCGTTTGTAGACTCAAACCATATTTCAGGGACTCTTTTCAAACTAGGTTAGCAGCAGTTTCCAGAATGATATTCAACAAATGTTCGAAATAGCAGTTTCTGTTTGACTTTATCGTATTTAGATACATTATCTACCCTGCGTTGGAATCTAAATTCCAATTTTATTTTTCTTTATAAATTCCGTTTAGGTAATATATTTTACATTCCCAAAAGAATATCTTGCAAATTTCCATACAAATCACACAAACAAACAATTTGTATATACGATTTTTAAGGTTTTACCAACAGTTAAATTTTTCATTGTGGTATTTTGGGTTATGGTGCCATGTAGACTTAAAGATGGTTATCAAAGTTGCAAATGGACTTATGGCCTGCATATTCAGGGTCGTTGCCCAAATATCAAAATTTAAATAGTATATGTTTATAATATACTACCACGTACTGTTCCGATGTTACCATATCATCATAATCATCATCATTATTAAATATTTCGCGTCGTTATGTTATTTTTAAATCTGAAACTCCAGGTTTTTGTTGCATAACTGATTTAGCCATTGGCGTGCCAAGATAAATTAATTCTAAAGTAAAACTAATAAATCATAATTTAACGTTCATTAATTATTATTGCTGCTACATAATTTATGTCTGCTCTCTGCATGTGCGGGTGGAGAATATGAAATTTTCATTCCTGAAAAATGGAAACTTACAAAATTGTATTGTAATCTAAATTTCAAATGAAGAACAAAAATTTATCGGTTTTTATTGCGCGTTTTGGGTGCTTGTGTGTTTAAAGGATGCTACTAAAGGAATTTAAAACTGCCGTTGATAACTGTTCATGGTTGTTTCATCAAGATGCGAACAGTTGAATTTACAGACATCACTCTGAGGCGGTCCATTTGTCTAATTATTACACTGGACAGAGGACGCATATAATCGGAAACCAATGTATTAATTACAAGCCTTGAGTAGCTCAGCCGTTGAAATTATTCCCACAGAAACGTCCTCTCTGAACCACATACAATAGTACGCAAACAAGTATCTATAACTCTAAATATAATATATATCGTGTCCAGTTTGAATACACGTCAGGTTTATTATTAATGTACGAGTTGTAATGCGGTAATTGTATAGTTGGAATCAAAATATCAGAGGCGTATTGAGGTAAAATTATAAAATATTTAATAACTATCCAGACATATGAATGAAAATATAATAGAATTTCAGATATTATTTTATCGAGTATTGTTAACAATGTAAAACACAAATGTTCATTGCCCTATTCACAATAATCTGTTATTTGACAAGTCTAGAACGAGTCGTGGGCATAATGAATATGAAATTATTAGAATCATGAGCAGTCCATATTACGTTTTAAGTGCTCAAACAAGCAGCATCGTGAGATTCAAGCTCTGAAACCTTACTATTGAGCTCTGCATATTTCAGTACACTCGGAGAGACGTTATTCTCCGACACCAAATTGTTTCCGTCTCGCTAAGGGTCGGTAGTCTGAGGGAGATAGGCGGGGGATGACAGAATGTCTACGCGTGCCTTCCAGCACTGATGATGGCAGGAAACGAGGACGGCTCATCACTCGCATGCCAAAATAAAGGCTTCTGCTCCTTCAGCTTTGAAATTTAATTTTGAATCGCATTATTTCTACCAAGCGTAACATAGCGAGACGATGTATCGATTTCGTTGTTCGATAGTTACTGGCTTAGCGTTCTCTCTTATTTTGTTAGGAAAGGATCATGAAATTTTCAAAGAATATAGGTCGGTGTAAACACTGTAGAAATATCAACGAGAAAAAGAAGTTGCTTCAGATGGAATGTTACAGAGCGTGATGACGTAAAAGTAACGCTTTTCAATTCTTGTCAGGATGGTACGTGGCTCAAATTCCGACTGGGAACTGGTATATTGAAGTTTCTTCTGTTTAGTTACACTCAGGATAGAAGCCTGTTTTAAAGTATCTCACAGTCACCTTCTGGCTCATTCTTCTCTATTTATAATTCAGAATAATCTTACAGCCTGAAGATGGGAACAATATGTTTCTCCGAAACGTTTTTTATCTATCGACAAGACAAAACTCTTTAACAAACATTAACTGCATTTTGTCCACAGAGTCTAAATAATAATTGATATTTATAATCGAGACACGTTGAGTTTCCTTTGAGATAAGTATTTAATTATTAAATTTTATTAAAGGAGCTTCTGCTTCAGAGAGTTGGTATTAGAAAGAATAAATTTCCTCCTCTGCATACTTACAGATATCAGTTCTAAAATTCAAGACAATTCGTCAGTAAGCCACAATGCGACACATCACTGCTTCTAATACTTAATATCAGAAACTCATATTGAAACATAAACTATTGATTTCTGTTGAAAGTTTGGTCACTATTCTCTACATTTAGATGTAATCAACGTGGGGTGGAGCATAAAGTAATTCCTTCATTTCTGAATTGTTAGTCCATTCCCTGACGAGTTACAACCTTAATTAGGTAGAGATAATTACTTCATTGGCAATAATTTGTGTGAAAATACTCTAATTATTATGTCATTTGACATGCTAATACTTGAAACGACACTCCAGATTTTTATAGTTCGTTGGGAATTATACTTATATTTTATTTTTCAAAGCCCGACACAACCCTCGACAACAGAGATCAGGAGAAGCGAAAAAGGGACGAATTTCAATCACGAATATGTCACGTTCGGAAAATCGAATTCCTTGCGTCATTTAAATTCTTTAGCGCCTCAGATTTCTAACAGAAATTTGGTACAGAAATGATTCCTGCAGGCAGATCCGATGGTAAAATTCCCGTTTGTTTTAGAATACAAGGATTTATTTTACAGTAACATCTAACGGTAATACGTGAATTAATAAACCATAATTTGTTTCTTTATTTTTTAGTTTATTTAATTACGCCTTATTAACGGTAGTTGTTATATATAATCTTAAATTACAGGATTATATACAACAAAATGGTAAATAGGGAAGATAGTGGTCGTAGTCTATTTTAAGTCATGATCTAAAGATTTCAAAATTTTTCTTGGCGGACTGATGATAACTACGGAATCATAACTTCAGAAAAATCTTTCTTCATTCCAGGTCAATGTTTGACACTAGTGTAACTAACTAAGAGAAAACCTTACAAATATCATAACAATATTATTCTAAAGGTTTGATCATCGTCTTGGGTCTTATTTTAACACGACGTTTCGGGAACTTGATCTGTTTTCGTCTTCGGGTGACGGTGATTGGGGTGAGGGGGAGATTCATATTCGGCTGGACCTCTTAGTACGAGACAGACGACACGAACCTCAGACGCTACACGTTTCGGTCTTGGATGTTTTTCATCTTCATCAATCACTCTTTATCATCACTTCACTGTCCCCAAGAAATGGGGATTCTACTGTTTGGGAAGACACGTGTGTGTGTTTGTGGCTAAAGAAAGTTTGGTGGGTTCATTTACTGGACTAGTCGACTGGAAGGTTTGCTCAATCGTGAACGTCTCCGTCTTAGGGTTTAATTAATACATCAGATCTTCTCAGAGCAGTGTGAAATGTTCTGTCTTCGTTCACCCATCCTCTCATAAAACTCACAGAAACTAATTTTGATAATAATTATTTTCTGAACGTTATTTAATACACATGACGTTTCAGAGTTCTTTATACTCTAATTTTCAGGTGATATATTTAATTACACTTTGTTTTAAATACTTATAATTCATTCATATGCTTACAAAACATTTGATAAAATTATTGGCTTACCTTCACGAAACGCGAAGTTTTAATGTCATGTTTACAAGAGCCCTTTACTGGTCTATATCCTGAGCTACATGAATCTGCTTCATAGCCTCTAACCATATTTCTCTTAAGATTTATTTAATACCCTACCATCCACGCCAAGGTCTTCCGAGTGGACTATTTCCTTCAAGATTTTTAACCAAAATATTGTACGAAGTTTTCATGTCCCCCATTCGCGCTCCATACCCAACCAATCTCATTATTTGATAGTAATAGACCTGTGTTCGGAGTATGCTATTTATGAGTGACAACTGGTGTCGGCCATTTTATGTTTTAAGACTTAAACTGCATCGGTTTCTTGCTGTATATCGTTCATAATTGAATTTGAATCACGTGAGCACATACCACTGCGAGTCATACCAACCTCACCTTACAAGATATAATATTATTAACTGGACTTCATAGAATTAGGTCTGGAAGTTCATTATCTCTGACGGCTTCAGCGAGGTATACAGACTTTTCTGCTGCCGATCGGCATCTACGTTTTAAAATGTAACTGTCTTTTCTTCAGTCACACTCTTATCAACATAGACTTTTTTATTCTTTATTTAACTCAGAGGATGATAGTGAATAATGAACTAGAAAGTATGTGCAAGGAAGCGGTCGTGGACTACATATCAACTGAGTGACATTTGATTCCTCGTACTTTGAAATGAACATACACTGTTTGAAGTATATTCTTCTTAGTAGAACACAGGAAATGTGTTACGTTTTCCCGAACGCATTCACAAGTTCATTTCTAACTCACCACTAAGTATGTGTAAAAATAATTGAGGTTTACAGCTTTAAATTTTAATACGACACTTCCGTGACCAAGTTCGCATTCATAATAATCTCGTATTAATCCATACAACGCCATTAAACCTTTATAGATTAGTGGTACATATCCGTCGAACTTAACTTTACAATGTGTAATTCCGCACTTTATCATAGTTCGTATAATTCTCATAGTAAACAGCGATTATCTCCATAAACTTCGTTAAAAACCTGGTCTTTTTAATGGTGAAGTGTTGTTTTCTTTGCGGTACGGAATGAATTTACTAAATTAAAGCAGAGTCCCCACAGTTTTACTGCGGAAAGATTAGAAACAAAATATTCTAATTAATCTTTTTTGCCTGAAATCTTATCATATACCTGATCATCAGACACGCATAGGCTAGTTTGGATAGGTCAAAAGAGAATAGTTCAGGTATGACAGGTTTCGACAGATTAATAGAATGGATTCAGATGGCTTAGGAGTGGATTCAGTGACAATATTATGTGAATACGGCAATGAATCCAATGGTTAAAGAAATTACAGAGAATGTAAGGATTAGGTGAGCCACTGTCGGCTTCTACGAAGGCTTCCGAGCAGTGACTGTAGTTTAACCGTGTACGCCTCTGATTCAGCTACTCCGACATTCAACTGTCACCATCACCAGGCGGAAACGGACGTGTTCAAACCGAAAGTCGATGAAAAGACGTCAGATTCCTCACAATTTCAGATCACACGCATACACACAGCCAAAAGGAGGGATGGACCAACGGAAGATAAACTTGCTCGCTGTCTGTATCCCCCTGTGGCTGTTGGTGTTAGAAAAATGGAAAGAAGGGTGAGGGTTGTTTGTTGTGATTGTCCTTTCCGACTGTCTCGTCGCCCACCGACCCACACAAGACCCTTGCCAAGTTCTTTGTTCTCCGATGTCTTCTTACATTTCCCCATCGTACGAAGTCTTCATACTCGTAGAATGGTATAGGAACGATCAAGCCAGTGTCAAAATAAACTGTCCGCAAGCTTCCATGACAGCAAGAGAAACACTCCCCTTCCCCAAACCCAAGACTCTCATTGGTATTTATCGTAAAAAAAAATTCAACTTCATGAATAAAAATGAGAAATCTTTATTCATACAACCCCAATAAGAATTTCTTATGATAGGCTATTACAACGAAACACACTTCAGGATAATAGTATCTACCCCAGTATACAAGATAGTAAGAGAAGTATCATTATGATAATAGTTTATCCCATTTTCATGCTATTTATAGGATATCAGACTGGCCACAGCACAGACGAGTACACGAGATATTAATGAGGATATAATACTGCCCATGGTTGTACCCAGTATATGTGCTAAAAGACGGATATAAATTTAGCCTTAATATAGAACAGTGTAAACTATTAAGGGTGTATCATTATGGCCAATATATAATCCAGTATACGAGCTACTAAGTAGGGTTTTACTCTAGACATACAGTAGTCCAGTAAGGAGGTTATTAATCTGGTCACAGTACAACCTAGTCTCTGATTAAATAAAGGTATATAATTCTTGATAATGTATATAACACAGTATACAGACTGTACATGGGGACACCATTCTTGTTATACGAGAGAATACGAAATATTAAGGAGATAATCTGGTCATATTATACCCCAATATACGTTCTGGCCATAGTATAGCCCAGTACAATAGCTATTATGGGGTATCATATTGGTTGTGCTACTCGTACGTAAAATTTTATACCACATTTGAATTCCGTGAAATAAGGAAGGTATATCTAATGGACCTAGAGAACACATTGAATAAAAGTCCTCAGTTAGAAGGGAAACAATTTAGACATGGAAATGAGGGTAGATTATGAGTCCGGCAACAGCAGCTCAACATGCCCCGGCAGACAGAGAACACGTGTATTTATTATTCTGTTTATTTATGGCGCAAATATTTGCAAATAAGCCACGTGTTTATCTGCCTACATGAATCCATTTAGCCGTCTCTACCCGCCGGCGACCAATTTACAACGTTGTAAAAATTGTTCTGAGTAGAGGAAACTGCTGTCTACACAACTGGGCGGAGTAGTGCATAATGACGGTTGCCAAGATAAAGTCTTCACAGAAGCTGTTCGCACTAAAATATCCCTACTCTCCTTGAAACTTAAGCGGCTCCTTTAATTTACAACTTTGAACAGTTTTTCCTCTCTGCAACAGGCTTTGTGTACTGCAGTACACTTTTACATAATGTATGCGCTAAACAAAATTTACGTCCTAACTAATAAACTAAAGTGGCAAATTTCTCCCTTGATCTAACTAAATAACTCCGTGGAGCCGAATTCTTCTTGACAACCTAATAGTACGCTTAGCTACTACACGAAATTACTCTCATTTTATGAGACCCAAATGTTCATTTCTGCGTTCGCAAAACCCCGCCACTAGTCTGTATCATGAGCTGGTTGAATCCAGTCCTTACCTCCTACCTACATTTTAATATTATCCTCCCATCTACTCCAATCTTACGGAGTGAATTCCCTTCAGGTATTCCAATCAAAATTTTGTACGCATTTCTAAACTCACCACGCGCTCTACATGCTCCGCCCACCCTCTTTCAATCAATCATCGTAATAATATTTGGTGAAGAGTAAACACTTTGAGGCGTCTCGTTACGTATGTTTCTCCAGATTTCGTCGTCTCATCCCTCTTACGCTTTAAACATAATTTTTAATAATCGCCTCTAGATCAAATTGAACTTTTGCCTCGAGGTAGAATAGTTACAGATTCCTATACTTGTCCATTGTATTTATCTGTTTGATCTGAATAACTCATAACGCAGGACCATGACGACAGAACATATTCATGTCCCTGATACCTCATTACAAGATAATTAAGGAACACTTCATCCCACGAACGGGTTGGGGGGGGGGGGTGGCAAAAATATAATAAGAGTTCGAAATTCTTAAACATCGTTTATCGTTGTTCTCTTCCAAGTTTTCGAGATTGTAGGAACGGTTTGGGACGAAGTGGGAGTTCGTGCAATGTTTCCCCTGAGGGGAATCACCTAGAAAATGGGATTTCCTCGAAATAAGTCGACGAGAGGAAGAGAACGAGGTAGGGCATTGTATAGTTGAGTTTCCCCCCCGTGTGGCCTACCTTTCACAAACAGGCGTCCGCCACCCCTCTCTCCCCCCCACTTCCCGGTAATTCCGGATTCTCCTTCCCCCCGTACATTCCTCACCCCCAGGGCGTTTATTCTGAGATCCTGATAGCGAGACAATAAGCTCTAAAATGGAAACCTAATCAGATGTGAACAGTTGAAATTGATATGAAAACGCCAGATCTCTCTTCTCTGTACATAGGCTAATGTAGGAAGAACATCGTAAACGGCTAGAAAGCGGTTCTGTAAGAAAGAGATCTGTTCTTGACGAAGTAGAAGATTACTTTATGATGATAATGAAATTTGTAATAACGTTACAAATTATATCACGAAGAAGATGTCTTCTCTCTAATGCCACGATATCATGATACTTTTGAATGAGAGAATAAGGTAGCGTAGCAGAAATAGTCTGTTTATTTGTTTAAAGACGCTGTCAGTTGCTCAAACTACATGACGTCGAAGTGACAGAATGATTAATAAATAATTAATTACTTGGAAACAATAGGGAAGGAAGATGTCGTGGCCTAATTTATGATAAGAAAATGTCTATCTTGAGTACTAAAATAAAGATTTTTTCAATGAAAAATACCCGATTTCCAAAAAAAAAAAACAATCTATCTGTAACAAAGTTATGAACAACTTCTCTTAAATGCCTCGGTTATGAGGCTACATCATGTGAAAACGAATGCTAATGGCCAGTTTGGTTTAGGAAAATACAATAATTTCAGGTTCCAAAACATAAACAATGTTGATTTGCGGAAACGAAGATTGGACTGTATGAAAATGAGATGAAATAAAAATCATGGCAGTAGAAGTGAAATTCACAAGAACATCGGACTGTACTCGTTTGGACAACGAATTGTGTGTCAAAAGTGACGTACAGAAAGACGAAGAATCAACAAAACACACCGAGATGCTATATTATTGATCTTTTGATTTACTACTGTTCGATTCCAACTCACTTGTGCGTTTATCGACGGGAAGTAGATGCATCACATGTATTTTCGAGGTTCAGAGTTTATAGAGTTAATCTCTGGTCAGAGAGAGTTCTTGGCCACTGCTCATAGATTGTGTTCCGTGGTGTTTAGTTTAAAAGCTATGATCAGAGATGTCGTGAGCGTACAGTTGTGGGTGTGGTGTTGGGTTTTGTGTATGTTTACGTTTTGCAGTATCTTTACATAGTTTTGAAGAAGAATGTGGTTACATACGCGGAAAATATCAGTACCTAATGAACTTGAGTTAGTAACTGGTTTGTAACCTGAACCAGATGAATCTACTATTCATTATCACATCCTATATCTCCAACAAATTTATGAAGGCCGCTTTTTGAACTACTCGTAGATACAGTTCTGTAAGGAACAGTTTACTATTTTCTTTATTTGCAGCACAATATTTGTAATAGGTGTTTTTGTTTAAATGTATTTCACAGACCAATGTGAACTACATAAGGATCATTATTGTTATTATTATTGTAGAATTACTTTTTGTAGGTTATCCCAACTAGTGTAATTCATTATTGTATTTATAGTGTATACAACCATGGCTGAAAAAGTAAACGCATTTAATAAAGATAAATACAAGAGTGATAATGTGAAAGCAGCCGATCTCATCGCACGGACCACAAGATTAAAAATGCAGCAAGACTATCTTGATAAGACACAGGCTATTGCAATGAAGAGGATGAAATGTTTAGATCATCATGCTGCACAAGATATATTAGCTAGTTATAAAGAGATGGAATCCCAAAGGTACATGATTGAATGGGTATAATATTAATTTCTGTTTTCTTTTATTTATTTCACCATGTCAGTTATCAAACTTGCAAGATTTTTGCCATTAAGGTGTGCTTTTTAAGGCAGAAGTAAATGGTTAAGCACCATAGGGATTTACTTACGGGAATTTTAACTGTGGCTGTAAGATTTCTTTTTCTTTTTAAACAGATTTCATGAGTGTGAAAGACTTCATCATTCGGTGTTTTCAATTTCACATTCTTTGAAAAAACTGAGAGATGATGTGAGGAGTGAAGACAAACTTAGACAATTAGGTAATTTTGACATTATATATAGTTTTTCTTTATAAGGTTGTATTAAGGTAACAGTAAATATTAAATATGTTGTAAAGTCATATTTTTTGTAAAATTTTGTCCATTCTATGAGCTTACCTGTCATTATAGTGTGGTTTTCTGTACGTCATGTTCTGAGTAGTTCCTCTGCTCTGTGGGAATATTGCTAGAAAAACTCCTGCAAGCTTCTTCTTGTCTGGATCTGAAAATAATAGGTTTTATTTCCTGAGAATAGTTAGTAATTGGCAGGGACTGGAGACACAGTCATACTATGTTTGGTTTCCAGATTCCCAAAGATTAAGTAGTTTATGACAGATAAATTCTGTAGCTTCTTATATATAAATTAGTATTAATGTTTTATGTGAAATGACCCATCCATATTACAAAATATATATATATATATTTATATTTCTCTCAGAAATAGAACATTACCGAAAAAGTGTGTTGGATCTTGAGAAGAAAATAAGGATATTCAGTGAAGCTAATAATAAAAGGTAAGCATGAAATTGATAATGTTTGTTTAAGAGACTGAGAATCAAATGCAATCTTCAAAGGATCGTAAAATTGTCATTGCTGTTCTTCTAGGTTATGATACCATGTGGACTCGTAGATAGAAACATACTGTCTCCAAATTCAGCCCTGAAGATTGAGGCATTATGTTTATCAGAAACATTGGTATCTGCTTTAAAGTTCACATAGCATCACAAACCAGGAGAGTAGCACTGACATATTCACGGCCGTAAGAACCTCAAATCTCACGATTTTGAAATTTTATATTTTCATCAAAAGCAACGAGTGTACATTTTTTCAGCATCAAGTTACTAAGGATTATGGGTATTTATTTTTGAGTTTCATGATGAAATTTGGAATGATGAGAGGTAATGAATATAGTAACAAATTTTGTATGAATTTATTATAAGAAATTACCAGTATGACAGATTTAAACTTACAGAACCTCATTTCTACTATAAGTAAAGTAAAGTTTGTCCCACTATACGCCATGTAGGCGTTTGGGGTGAGTGGAGGTATAGCTCCTCTCTTCCTTGACCCCGGCACTAGATGGGGGTGAGTGGTCAGCATCACGCCCCGGCCGGCTTTACCCCCGGGAAAGGACCCCGGTACCCATTGTAGAGGAGGCTGGGTGGGCCCCAGAGCCGGTCTGGACGCAGAGGCTAGAGGAAAAATCCTCTGCCCCCGTCGGGGATCGAACCCCGGCCGTCCAGCCCGTAGCTAATCACTATACTGACTGAGCTATCCCGGCTCATCATTTCTACTATAATACACTATGGAAAAACTTGAAATTAAAGAAAAATTTCATTGCATTGGGCCAGAACCATACTACTTGTTTATTAGCTCCTTTAATTTCATGTTTATCTTTGTACAGATTTCAGAAATTATTAGAAGAAGAACTTGCTTTATCTAGTGACCTAGAGAACCTAGGAAATAAATGTGATGATTGGAACCAGATTGTAGTAGACCCATCTCTATTAAAACCCCCAGTGAAAAGTGTTTCAAAGTCATATATTTCAAACACTGTCAATACCAGGGAGGTAAGTTACAAAGCCTTTTCTTTCAAGCATTTAAGAGTTAATCATCATAATCCTTCTAGCCACTTCTACGTATAATGAACACCTATTTATGGCAGGTAGCCAGAGAAAAATTCTCAGCCTTCAAATAACAAGAACAGCTGGCTGGATATAGATATTCTTCTCACCAAACGTAACAAACTGATGGTAAAATTTTTTTGTGGTATGCAGGAAATGCAAGGTTTAATTAAATCTTTTCCCAGCGACTGGCCTTGACTAAAGTTTTTATGGTTTTCTTCAGTTCCTCCAGGCAAATGCTGAGATAGTGTCATATACTAAGACTCGAGAGCTTGCTATAACATTCTCTCCAATTCACACTCGTGATCACTAAGTCCTTAATGTAACAGGTAGTAAGACTCCTTGTGTGGAGAGTCAGACCATCACAAGGTCTGTTCTGTCACAGGACAACAAAGAAACTGGACATATATTCATGTCTCGAGTGGAATTTGAACCCATGATTCCATTGTCCAAGTAGTACAATACTAAGTGTGTTTCTAGGTATAGTGAGCCCAGTGTGTGTCGGTGATGACTTGTCAATTATTTGGTGCTGCATGCAGGATTACTAATGACAATCTTTGGTACTTGTCGGTTATCGGGACACATCGTTTTAAAAATAGGTTAGGTTAATGTGTGTGGATAAATGACATAACTTTCAAGTATATGTCATTTATCCACACACATTAACCTAACCTAACATATTTTTAAAGCAGTGTGTCCCAATAACCCACAAGTACCCAATCTTTACATATCTTTAAAGAGGTCTTTATAGTCAGTTTTCTGTAGAGAAGAATAATACCAAGAATTTGGCCAATGACAAAAATGTATTTGAAATTTATAATGAGATAAATAAATTTCATATGGCATTTTCTTGTTCAGGAGGTTTTAACTTTTCAAAGATTCCTCCGAGACACCGGAGGCCACACAGGCAATTGGACTGAAGAAGACCATCTTTTATTTCTGCGTCTTCGCAATAAACACAAAGGGAAAATGACTTTTCTTAGTTTGTTGAAACAGCATCTCCCTGGTAAGTTCAAATGTTGAATATTTAATGATATGAGCACTGTTTATAGCTAACTACATAAGGCAGAGTCCTCCTCGATGAGATAATAGTACCTGCATCTAGTCAAGAAATTCCTCATGTTACCTGGAAATCAAAGGTTTATTACTATGTTCACAAGACCTTATCCCGATCCTGGTGAAATCATTCCACAACTTCAACCCTGTTTTCCTAAGATCCATTTTAATATTATCTTCCCATGCCTTGATCTGATCACCCTAATAATATTGGGTGAAGAGTACAAACTATGGAGATCCTCATTATGCAGTCATTCCACTTAGATCCATATATTTTCTAAAGCATTGTGTTCTCAGACGTTCCGAGTCGGGGTTCTTCCCTTAATGTGAGAGCCCAGGTTTCACACCCATACAAAAGTAAGCCATTTATGGTACATTTTATATAGTGCATGTTGATTATTATAGGTATCTCGACAGATGATATACTGCTACATGAAAACTGGTATCAGCAGTATGAAAATTTAAAAGCCAAACAAAAGCAAGCCATTCAAGAATGGAAAGCATTAAAAGATAAAAGCAGCCAACAAAATGGTACAATTTCTGAATCAGTAGAGTTGCGCCAAAGAAGTAAATTAGAAAATTGCAAGGAGTCGTCAGCAGAGAAGAAACAAAAAATTGAAGCATGGAAGGTAGTATATTTGATACTACATCCTAGTCATGAAAGGGGTTTCAAATTTTATATTGTAGTACATGGATTCTTGCTAATTATATTGGACTGTCCATTTGTACGTTCGGTGTGCACTGTGTCAGATTTGTAAGCTTGTACTTAATTTATTGATAGCTCTGTACAAATCTAACATTTTAGTCATCATAGCAACATAAAAATCCCAATAAATTAAACAGGAATAAATAAATAAATAAAAAGAGAAGCGGTTTAAAAGAGACAAGGTTTGTTTTGAATTTCTGTGCACTATGGTAAGTATGAGAGCAGGTTTTTAATACAAGAAGCATAGTTTTTCACATGATATTACTGTCTAAAATATTATGTTGCAAAGGAGAAATCAAAATGTGAATAAATACAGCAAAATATATTGCAGGTTATGTTACTATATCAGTGTGAAGGTGGCTGATGACAGTACCAAGCCACCTGGACCTATTGTGATAGAATAGTGAAATTATCAACAAGTGTGTAATATACACTTTTCATCAGGGCTTAAATATTTTAATAACACATGTATTAGTGAAATAAACATATGCTGTATTGTAATGTTGGTTCATTTAGCTATATATAATAAACACTGAATGGCATGCTGTTTTAAGATTGGGTGTTAGCTGTGTAATTTCGTTTTTGAAGAAACTGTTGCAGTTAAAGAAAGAGCTAGAAGAGAAAAAACAGTGGGAAGATAAGCAGAAGAAACTAGAATGTGAACAGAAAAGAAGAGAGAGGCAGGTATAGTCTTTTCTTTATACTGTGTAATATAATGCATAAGATTTTGAGGTTATGTATACCTAACCTCAATTTCATAGAGTAGAATAGAATTTATTTACATCCCATAGATCCTTCATAGGCCTAAGCTAAGGATGTAGAACAGGTCATAGCACAAATACAAAAATGTTACCATCAAGAACATCACAGGTATATTTTGATGTCAAAGTTTGTCTGTTTAATCCAGATGTCTTTAAAGGTTTTAAATCTTGTTTTAGTCTTAATAGTTGTTACTTCATCTTCCAATCTTTTAGTGTGCTTAATAATCTCTTTTTTTCTCAAATCAACCCTTTTTGTCTTTAGAAGTACATTATTAAGTGTAATGTAATTTTACAGTATTGATACATCCTCACTTGAATGGATTTAATTACCTTGCCCCACCCTTTCTTTCTTTTCTTAAGGCTTTGAAGAAATTTGAAGTTGAACGCTATAGGCAAGAGAAATTGAGTGAACAGCAGAGTAAGATTTTAACTAAGCAGTTGAACGAGTTGCATGAGTTAGAGGAACGTGCTGCCCAAGCAAATGTTCTGCGTAAAACTTTCAGGTACTTTCTTTGGATGATGTTTTAGAAAGTTTGTGCTTGCAATATGTGTTTATTTTTTCGATGATTTTATGATTATCAGGGTGGTGTAAAAGTTTGTATATATTATATACAAACATTCCTATTTAGCTTCACCAGTAATTAACATACTGAGGCCCAGACTTACAAAGCATGCACAATATTTGTGGCTTGACACTCCATAAAAAAGAATTACATTTTTTTGCAGTTCATCACTGTGTTGGTGTATATAGAACATAATGGAACTATTCGTCACATTACTGGTTGTATTGGTATAGCAAAATATGGCGAAAAGTGATTTGTTTTGATATGCATGGCCTCAGTTGCTTCACTAATAATTACTTCACCAGTAATGTCTTGGTGATATATTCCTGTCTTAGGGAGCAGGTTCAGTTATTTATTGCTCGTAAAGTATCACAACGCGAGCACCAAACGCTGCAGGAAGAAGAGAGGAAGAAACAGCTTCAGACACAGAAGCAGAAAGTAAATGTGGGCAGAGATCCTGAACGTCTTTTGAGACATACAGCCACTTGGCATGAACGTTGCAAACAAGAGGATAAAACGAGTACAGTAAACCGTACAGTTCCAGTCCTTCATCTCAGAAACATGCCTCATTTGTAAGTAATAGTTTAGGAAACAAATAAATAGGAAAGTTTGTGAAGGGTAAAACTTGTAATTATGTCCCTAATCTGATATTTCCTAAGATTAATTGAGAATTAAGTTGCTAATTATTAATAATTTATATTCTCTTTCAGACAAGTGCCTAGTTGGAGGAGAGGTCTCGTGTGATACAGTATACTTCATTATTTTGTACGTACATTAATATGGTATAATGTGTATGAACTATGTGTCTTTGTACTGAATTTTTTATATACAAATTAAGATGTGAATATTCTTATAAGCAGTCTGTTTATGGTGATTTATTTTGTCTTGTGTAATTTATAAATTATTTTCCATTTATTAAATGGAGTATTTCTCTTATGTACATGCTTTTTCAGAGGTTCAACGTGACACTCTACATTGTGTGAACAGTTCAGTTTTTCAGAGTGAATATTTTGTCTAGTTCATTTTGTATTGCACGACTCTTTTTAAGTTTAGATTATCATTTGAAGGTCCATTTGAAATCGTGTGAACAAATATGGATGAAATCAGAACATTGTTAGTCATCTTGTGTAGTGATTAACAAACTAAATTCTCTTGTGCATCAGGGTCATGATAAAAACAGATTGTAGAAAGGTATGTACTTTAATTAGCAGCATCTCGGTAACATTTTACACTTTCGTACGAACGGCGTAACAGATATTATGTACTGCGATAACATAAAGTAGGCCTGCCACTTTTTGTGAATATAATGCTTAAAAAGTGGCTACGTGATATCACAATATTAATACTTGAAATCATTAATATTAAAAAGTAACTGGAAATCAAAAATAGGCAATACTGTTTGCCAAAGCGTTTTGCTGTACTGTGGGAGAATTAGGTCTAATGATGGACAAACTCACCTTACAAAGCTTTTGCTGTCACATTCGGTCACTGCACAATTGGTTAATATTATACACCGCTTTATTATTCCTTATGTATGGATTAAGGGGCTGGGAGCAAAGTGGTGTTGACTTCCAAATCTTTGTGACGAATCTAGGAATGTTTAGCATATTTGTTTTCATGAAACCCTACAATGGATCACTGGTTCAAAATTTAAAGTTAAAAAAGAACACGAAGTAAGACCAATTACATGATAATAAACATGGTGCGAAGAGTAGGCATCGATCTGTGTAAGGTTCAAAGACAAATTACAAAATAAACGTGACACCCATCTCAATTTTGGATTTACATACGTTCATTCTACTACCCCTGATACACAGTGTGTATTACTTAGGGACCACTGCGCTCGACAGATGGCAGGAGAATACTACTTCGTAACAGTGATACCACCTCTCAACTTCTAATCAATGTCAATTATCAGTACAAATCTTACTCCTACCTTTCGATATTCTGTTCAAATCTGCATTGCTTTCGCTCGAATGGTGTCCATTGTAGCCGGTGTTCACAAAAATAGTTTGTATTGCAATGCAATAACAGCTAAATAAATGCAACTGCTTCTCTCGATCTTATCCAAAACAAGTAACGTCATCACCGTGGTCGTATAATTGACACCCGTATTTAAAGCGAAATTAGATTAACTTGTAAATTGAATCAGTATTCTGAATGACAAATCCTGATAAAACTGCAAAACGTAGAATAAAGATAACTCGATTTAGGCTTACTTGAAAAGTAGGCTTACATTCATTATTATTAAACATAATTATGTGACACTGACCATTACACATTTAAACCATTAAGTTTGAAATAGTGGTATCTGGGTCATCATACCGCTGATGAATTCTTGTTAGTGTATTATTTAACGACATTGTGTTGACTGTCTAGGTATGCAGATAGGATTACTTGATAATGATGGATGAAGGGTCCGGTGAAACGAAAGAGGAAACAGCTGTTGCTTCAGAGCAGACCTGAATTCCTACGGGAGGAACTTCCATGCGTAACTTTGGTAATAACTCAGCTAGTCAAAAATACTCCGCGCTTTTATTGAACCTAAAGCATTATTACTGTGTTTACAAAAGCCAGCTACTAGAGTGTCTTGAAGCAATTCCAAACCAATTATTTTTTTTCATATCCTAGTCCTTTAATATCCGTTTAAATGTAGGGAAAACTAACCTAAAATGACAACGGGGTAAAATGACATACTGTATTACCGACAGATGTATTAACCAAATTATGTTAAGTTTTCCACCATTATGTTGGTAATATTTGTACTCAACAACAGTGAAAGATGGCTAGTTGACAGATATTTGTGTGTAATAGCATTTCTGGTGTTTCTCTTGCGGTTTTACAGTCACCGTTTAAGAAAAATATTAATCTTAGACTTGTGATTAGTTTATTGAAACAGATATCCAGTGAAGTCTTTGGAAGTAAGTCGTAATTAATACTTATTGCTTGTGTTTTTAGATTAAGATAGCCAACTTTTGGTTAAATGTCATACAGATTTGTGTGTAATTCTGTACACAGATCGACCAGCACTGAGTATTTTCCTTTGTCAGTCGATATATATATATATATGTTATTTTATTGTCTT
Source organism: Zootermopsis nevadensis (assembly GCF_977971745.1). Classification (NCBI taxonomy): domain Eukaryota; kingdom Metazoa; phylum Arthropoda; class Insecta; order Blattodea; family Termopsidae; genus Zootermopsis; species Zootermopsis nevadensis. The sequence goes on along the minus strand of NW_028259139.1, from coordinate 9,112,551 downwards.
CTGCTTTGTTATTAATACAAAGGTTCTGCTATTTTATTGTATTGCTCTGTCTGTTGTTTAGATTCTCTGTGCCTAAAATCATGTTCATTTGTGTTGTGATAAAATTACATGTTCTTTAATTTTTGTTTTTAATCTTAATAGTAGTTAATGAGAAGAATAAGAATGAAAGTATGAACTTTAATGCCAATCTTTAGACATTTTACTAAAAATACCCCATAGGAGGACTAGTCGAATATGTAACAAGCACTTCTTTATACTCCAAACATTATAGAAAGCTTGCAGGTATACATTTTCAGGTCAATGCTAATGTGTTAAACCGATTTATATGTATATAGTATACCTTTTTATTATGCCAGTTTCTCCTAACTAGGATTTCCAAATTGTCTCTTCTATCCAGATTTTCTGTACAAATATCCTTCTAATTTTATTTCAAATTATTTAATCACCATAATGATAAAAAGTGAAGTGTTTAAACTATTAAGATACTAATTATGTAATTTTTTTCTTAACTTCCTGTTATTTATTACCCCTTTGTTCCAAATATTTTTGAAAATATTTATATGCCTTAGCAGTTACAAGGTATCTTGACTAATTATTCATCATATCTAAACCAGAGATTTATAATTTGCACCCAATCTTCAATGTCAGAATCATCTTGAAAGACATAAAAGGAAACAACTAAAATACAACACAGAAACTCTTACATTTTTTAATGTCTTTGTTATTTTCTACTCATTAAAATGTAATTGGGAAGTGCTGAGAACCCATGCCATATGAAACACTTCTTACTCAGCTCATTATCCATGATTTAATCATCCTAATACTATAATGAGTTCAAATTATTAATTACGAAGCTTCTCTTTATGTAATTTTCTCGGTTCTGTTACATACTCTTTCTTAGGTCTAAGTATTTTTCTAGGCGCTTTGTTCGATCCTGCATAACCTCAATATAACCACACAGCATCGTAAAATAACCCAATAACCAAACAAGCAGCTTCCTAACATGCTCATCTGTCAAGATTGATCTGAGAACTATGCGGTCTTAAGAATACAGTGCTTCACCTATAGTCTCAACATGGGCTTTCAATAGTCGGCTGTCTGACCAGAACTCAACGACTACCATAATTCATGAACCAAATCATTCTCTTGAAAGGGCTGTTCGTGAAGCAATGAAAAATACGAACTATAAAGCAATTTTTTTTAATTTTTTTTTTAATTTTACGACGTAAGATTATAATCGCCCTCGCACCTCTAACCTATACTGTGTACTGTCAGACTTTTTAGTCGTGGCCGCTGGGTTGCGCGTTAGGGGGAATATGGTGGGAATGGTGGTGCTGTGCTTGCTAATTGAAGATGAGAGCGACTCATTGCACTTAAATAAATGTACTCGCCTGCAGCTTACCCACCCTTTTAATCCATACGGCGTTAGGAAACTGGGCCAAATACAATGCGCATACAGCTGACATTGGTCACGCCAAAAATACAGGACTGTATGCTTATTTTTATGACTTTATATCACAGACTCGTAGTATCAGTTCTCAGATAAAGGGACGTATTATCACCTCATTGTTAGAGTTATTGGTCCTTGAAGAAAACCAGAAGAGGGTTAAACATTATTCCAACTTAACATGGATTGAAGTTAGTTTCGCTCTGTGCGTGTTCATGTTATATTAGTGCCACTTATTGGCATATTTATTTTACACTTGACTCGAGTGTACTCCAATAATCATGTGACTATTGTTATACAAAAGAAAATGCCGATGTATGGTACCGAACCAAATACAGTTGAGGCCCTAAATAGGGCCCCCTACTTGACAAAGACAATGATATCTCCTGTCGTTCCTTATTCATGTTACCACTATAGTTAGATGTATATCTTGACCACAGAGGCACAGGGGTGTGTTCTTGCTTTACTACTACAAAAAGTTTTTAGTCGTAAATTGGTTATCCCTGAACCTGATTTGTTCCTTCGTCCAACGTGAAAGTGTTTGGCGTTAGAGGCGGAGGTCTGCGCATTAAAACTCGGAATATTTATTGAACTGAAGAGTGAAACATCTCGCTATTTAAACGTCTGTCGCCATTTACTTTCAATGTGGAACTGAGCCTTAACTGGTCTTTTCACAGTGTTTCACAGGACGTGTTACTGGCAATGGTCTTGAGCCCTAGGTCGTAATTGTCCTTAATAGAACCTGGAAGTTCACAGCCAGTGCTATGTAACCCAATGGGGCAGAGTCTTATTGAGAAAATAACAGTTGAACAGAAGTCAAGAAACACCCTTACCTTTCAATGAATCCCCAAGATTCATTACCGTGTTCACAAGATCTTGCCAATGGTACTAATCTGTGCCAAATGTATCCAAGTGTTTATCGATTAATTTTAATATTATCCTTCCTATATTTCTTCTAAAATCTAATCTATCAAAAGACTTTGACCCTCGACTAAAACTATGGAGTTTTTGCATGCTTCTCCGTATGTATATTTCATTTTCTTAATTTGTGTGTTGATCCATTTATTTTGTAACCCCAAGTATTAATTTCCCCATTTCTTACTCCAATCCACCACAGTTTTAATACAACGACAGTCATTTTGAGGGCTCGCGTTGGCAGTGAATATTTCCTTTGTACATCACTGTTTTCCATATATGACCCTCCCGAAATATTTTTTTACACCTAGTTTAAGACCCTTGTTTTATTTGCGTTTGGGTGGCTTTGAGTTGTAAATGAGTGATCTCTTTGTTCCGCTCCTGAAGATGGATGTTTTCCTGTTATATTCATTCATACCATGGCCAGCAGCTGGTCGGAGAATCTGCGTTAGAGGCGAGGTCCCTCCCTGTCAATATGCAGAACAGTCCGGTTACCGGCTCTGTATTAATAACAAGCCTCAAAGCCCCGGGCACCTGATACCAATCTACAGTGATAAATAATCGATTATAAAGTAGCTGGAACCTGACTTCTGTTGGTGCCGCAAAACTACTCATCTTACATTCTTAATATTTACTGCTGATCACAGCGTGGGTGATTCATATTGAAACATTCGTGTGTTTGGTCCGGCTTGTGGTAATTCACATTTTCTAGACCATAAACGCGGTGTCCAGTCTAAAGATTCCCAAACTGTGTTCCGCGGAACTTCGTTTTTCAAAGGATATAGCCGAAAACCGACTCCAACGTGCAGGACTTTTCTTGAAAAATTGTTAATTCCTCTCTGAAATTCTCAGATTTTATTGGACACGAAAGTTGATCACTGTGTTTACACAAGCAGTTCTACTGTATCTTGAGTCAGATGAATTAAGTCCATATTCATTTTTAATATTATCCTCCTGTGTCTAAATCTTCAGAAGAAGAGCTTCTTTCCTTGCCCCTGCGACTAAGCACCACGTTAAGATATATAAGAGACGTGGAATTAAGATCCATGATTTCTATATTTTTGTAAAATATTAAACTGTTTGGTCAGCGTAACACATCGGGAGATTTAGCGTCTGGGAAGGAGTTTAGATACCGTAAAGAAAATCTAAACTATGTAGTTGAAAAGAATTATTAAATAAATCAGAAACAAACCAACGTATGAAGCAAGACGCAGGATGGGTATATCAGTACACTTAGCCCATGTGAACTACCAGAACTAACGGACCAATAGGAAAATAAATTAAGCAAATGTCATCTCTGAAGTTGAACTTAAGTGACGAGTAAGTCAGCTTACACACAACATTTTAAGTACCGGAAGACTAATGGATTTTTATTCCAATATATAAAAAGTTCAAACTTTTTTTTAAATTCACACGACGTTAAAAGTCGCTTCCTTTGACAGTAACTTTTTACAAACAGTGAACAGAGGACAGAACATGTGGTCTGTGAAATAAAGCTGTCTTCAGACGTTTTAAGCAGACAACAGCGAGAACATCGGGCTTCTCACTTCTGATTTAAGAAAAGTCGTGTTTATGCTGTTTTCTCATAATGGCGAAATGGTCTCGAGATTTCTTACAGTTGTAGTTGAAGGCTGTGAAAGCAATACATGGAACTGACTTCATGTCGCAGAGTTCTCAATTGAAATTATAAAGTTCTCGGGTTCCAAGTGTGATGTCCCACCTTTCGTCACCCCAAACCAGTGCATGGAGATTAATGTATTGTTTGTCTAGACCTGCCATCTGTTTGAATTATCATAAAGTGAATGGCAAATGCTAACCACTTCAAGGAGTCTGCGTCACTTTGTTCATCGACCCTTAAAGTAATTTCAAGGTCATACAAGGACAACGGAATCAACGTTTATAGAATTTATTAAATTAATTGAAGCTTATTCTTTACTGGCATTTGTAGCTCTAATTGGCAATTAGTGTTTATATTTACCATCAAATATAACTTAATACTTGATATTTTGGCATTTATTTTATTTGATTCTAACCTAATGTTTCTTCACACATCGTTAAGGGCACACATTTATTTCACCAAGTGAAGTTCTCGTGAAGATAATATATTTTTTAAACTGGTTAAAACATTTCCAAGATTTTAATTAACTCCAAGATTTGTTACCGTGTTCACTGTCACTAATCCGTATCCTGTCTGCGAACAACGTTTCCAAATTGAAGTACGGAGTAAAATATAAGAAATGTTATAGATTTATTTTAATGACTAAGAAGATAATTTTGAAATTACAGTACACGTCTGTGTAATATGTTTATCTAAGTGTGACTTAATACTCTGTTGCGTTGTTTCTCAACTAGGGGTCGACAAGTAATGCCTTAGGGTTCCGCGACTTGAGTAGATTATACTGTTTTATTTTTTGTGCTGTATTGCTGTAAGTTTTTCGTCTTTCATCAACACATTTTTCCTTCCACACTGAAATAGAAACATGACGAGAAACCACACCTTAAATTTGTATTTTAGTATTTATTTTGTTTAATTAAAATACGTGAGATAATATTTGGGAGGGAGCACTGGATACCAAAAAAGGTTGTGGAACATTGATTTGCTGTGTGTTTTACCTGTTTGAAAGCGATGTAAGAAACTTAAATAACTTTCTTGCTTTTCCAGTATTTTTCATTTTAGTTTATGCATAATAGAAACTAAGAACACGTGACAGTTCAGCATATCCTACCTTTAGCTGGTGGCTAGAAAGTTTATTCAGTTCATTTTTAAATATGTTATTTTGACCAGTTAGGAACAAACATGGCGTACCCCCCAATATTTCTAAAGTCATTTCCCTGTAAACTTATTATCTCGATATTATGTCGCAGAAGTTATGTGAGTCGAGTCTTTTTACAAAATCAAACAAGGATATTTTAACGATTTTTTTTTCTTTATTCTGATTTATAAAACGGATATATACCCTTTTTCCACCAGACTGTTGATGCGTTACACATCTGTCTTCTGGTGCATAATATGAGTACGCAGTGCCCCATCGTCCAGGTACCGGTAAGTCAACAGTTTTAACATTACGGAAGGAATTTCCTTCTAATTTAATATCGCCCAAAGCGAAGTGGCTGGAGATCACTGCTCGTTGCAGCACACAAGACGTTCCGTTACCACCCTTTCGTCCTTCGGAGTTTACAAGGTCAAAGGTAAAACACCCGTGAATCATTTTAGTACACTGGGCAAGTATTAGTCGGTCTTTTCAAACCAGGGAAATTACAAAAATGCGACCGAATCAACAACATTATTATTAATATTATTATTTAATATGTTAGGCTGATGTAAAAATTAACGTGGTTCACGACAGAGTCTAGTGTTGCGCTCTTGTGGACAGATAATAAACTGAAGAGTTCCATAACAGATTAAACTTTCATGACCAGTTGAGCTACTATCAGCTCTTCGAGAAGAACTCTGCTTAAGGAGTTGGTAATAAAATTAATTTCTCTGAGAGAAACAATGGCGTGGAACTTAGTTCTAGGGTTCTAGATGTCTTTTAATAATGTTTTCAAAAGTATGTCTCGAGAAAAACAGGTTTTTGCATCACGTAAATGAAGTTAGCTTTCAAATTGACTTGTGGTATTGTGGCTTACGACACCGTTACACACATATTCTACCCTGAAGAAAACGCTTTTAACCAACTGCGGTTCTACGTCGTGCCATAACCCTGAAGATCACAAGACAAACTTTTACCGTCTTGAATAAGTCAGACCTCATAAATATTAAGAATTTGATACTTTTAACAACCAGAAAATATTTTTAATAAATCGGTTTCTCATATTTTTCTTGGTGTTCTAATTACTTTATCTGGTCCGTTGCTAGACGGATTTGTGTCCAGTATTCATGACAACTGAATCGGGATTTATTGAGCAAATTTTTAGCAGTTTACCTGTCGTTTTGTATGGGTATGAAACTTCTGTCTCTCACCTGAAGTTAAAAACAGACATTTTGGGCGTTTGGAACAAAGAAGGAAGAAATAACAACAGCTGGTTCCAGAAAAGAGAGTTCCGTGATTTGTAATCTATTTGGGAAAAATCCGCGTCAGCGAGAAGATAAGATTAAAATGGATCTTATAGAAATAGGGTATGCGAGTTGGATTTAAGTTGGTCAGGATAGGGACCAATTACGAACTTCCTTGAATGTAGTACTTAGATTTTGGTTCTGTAAAAAGTAGAGAATTTACAAGCAGAGATACTGTTAGACTCTCATTGACGTATCTTCTTGAATTTATTTATTTATCGGTTACACACGCCTGTGTTGTGTTAATAAAGTTCAATTCGGCCCAACTTGAACTTGTGTTATGACAAGGAGATTTATTTTAAATCTGGCTATTAAATTTAGTATTTAATTAAAGGCGATATAAAATTGTTCTTAAAATTTGTTTACGTACATTTATTCTTAGCGTTATAATTAGTCGCTGTTTTACTCCGAAAGTGACTAATTTAGCTTACGTATATTAACGTATTGGCTGCCAACACAAATGCCAATGTATTGGCTTCGTTTTATGTTGTCTGGTGCAGATGATCTGGGCGCCACTGGCATATTCTGTGTGCACACGCTCTGCTGGGTCTGAGATAATACGAACAGCTGCCTCAGTCAGATTCAGATATATACTTTTTGTCACATTCGGTTTGTTTAGTGCAGAACAAAAGAACTTTCTTAAGAGCAAGTATGCTAGAAAAAAAAAATTCGAACAGAAGGTGAGTGAATAACTTGAGATGCAGATAGAAATGGGTACAAAACACAAGCAGTTATAAGAACTTTAAAAATATTTAAATTATTTATAATTTAAATTTAATCACTAATGAATTACAAAAATAATCAATTATGACTTTATGGGATTATAAATGTGGTTTGTGAAGTTATACCGCGGGCCACTACCGTGATATTTTTAAGAAAGGATTTATAAAATCCATAAAACCTATTATTTTTATTTTAATTTTGTAGGTTTTATGTGGATTATGTTCGGTTTAATTTAATAGAAAATATTATAAACTCGGATCTTCTATTTCCATTCAGTGATTTCGAAATCTGCTGTCTTATTCAATATTTTGGCACATCGAAGCGAAAGAAATGAGCATTTTGGTTGTTCTTAGAATGACGATTATAAACAAAATCTTCTGCGGCAGATTCGAGTGGGTTTGTTGTTGCGTTGTCACTTGACTGTGGAATAATTTAAAGTAAAGACACTCCTTGTTTGTTTATTTATGTACTTCTATGGCTCTTGACTGCACTTAAGTGAGTTTACAGTCACTCCCCACGTGTTTCTGTGCTTCAACACAATGTTATTGCCTGTTATAAACAGTAAAGTACATAATTTGAATTTTCGCAGAACTCTATTTTAAAAAATATCAGAAATTTTTGTTCTTCCTTTAAAGTACAAAACCGTACAAAACAACTGTACGCGTATAAATATTATTAAAGCAGAGAGTCAATAACAATAGAACTAAATCAATAATAAGATCTGTGTATGATCGATTAATATCATTACGATAATTTTTATACAAAGTGTTTTCTCCCATCTACTGCTAGGTCTCGTAAGTGGTCTCATTCCTTCGGATTTCCCGACAAAATTTTTTGTGTGCATTTCTCATCTCTGCCATGCTTATTACACGCCCCGTCGATTTAATCCTTTTTGATTTAATCACTCTTAATAATTGGAGAAAAGCACGAATTATTAAGCGCCTTGTACAATTTTTTTAATGTCTTCAGTCATTTTGAAGGAAATGAAGGAAGAAAGTTGCACAATTTTTTTTTGTCATAACCATATTTTTATCGGTCATTAAACCATCATCCCCTAAGAGCATACATAAATATTTCTGATTAATCTGATGTGAAAATGTTAGCCTGTGTAACTTAATGAGAAAGCATCGTTAAATAAACTTAGAAACATAATTAATACCATGTCTTTAATGTATTTTCTTCCTTACACTGATTAAATACAATGCCCTACTGTTTAAACTCTGTAGTAATTTTTAATTGCAATGCTTTTTAAGGTTATTTGACCAATGAAATTTTGGCATAAAATGAAAATCTTACTGGACGTTAGAGATCTGTTCGTATGTTTAATCAGTTAAACTGGCCAACGGATTTCGATAAAATTTGGTACTGGAAGTTATTTTGGTTTGCATGGATCCATTTAAACCCATACTTTACATGTAGCTCAATTTAAAGTTTAAATTCTTATGATATACTGAGTTCTGGCACCGTGTAAACTCGTCAGTAGATGTCAGCGTTTCGGATAAACATACAGTCTTCATCTTCTACGTTGAAACATCAGAGACATGGAGGCAGCTGTTTCTCCAAACGTTGAAACCTACCTGCGAGTCTGCAAGGCGTCACAAAACAGAAGAACGTGGTCATCTTCACCTCCACGAGGGCGTCAAATCTCACATCTGTTTATCTGTTGCATCTAACTGTTAAAGGAACTGGACGTAGCAGGACTCGTGGACTGACAGAAATTTATATTTGTTTAATTTCCGTGACATTACGTCATGTGCCAGTTCGGAGGCCGTGCTTATGAATAGAAGTGACATGGGGTTGGGCTTTGTGGTCTTTATATACGAAACCGCCCCATTTTAATTTTACGCTCCTTTCTCTTGAAGAGAGGGCGTCGAAGTTAACACGGTTGGCCAGGCATCGATAAAACAAGCTCGGAAAGTTTATTCCATGCCGGAATACACTTAATATCATCATTCGCTCCTCGCAGCGTGCTTTTATATATATTCAAGCCGCCTTGTTCGGTATCGAAAATACGATTTTGAGGTCGTGCAGAATACCATAACCTCCACATCAAGTTTAATCCAAATCTGTCCAGTGGTTCTTGACTTGAATCAACTTGACAGAAAGACGAGATAGAAAGCTTTGAGAACAGAAACTACATCTGGTACTTGTGTTGGCAATCAAACCCTGTCCTTCTTAATCTTGTATAATAAAAATAATTTTATTGTATATTTAGAATAATTATTATTATTATTATGTAATTGGCCATCTGATTGTTGATACAGCACTGTAATAATAAAGAATTTAATTTAATTTAATAATTTCAAAAGTATTATAAGACGTTCCTGGTAAACAATCTAGCATGGAACTACAAGAGACAGTAATGTTGGAAACAGTACAAATCTTGATAAAATATTTTCATATGTATCTTCCAGAAACTGCTAAATAATGAGCCAAAAGAATACGTTTGGCCACGGCCTATTAGCAGATATCCTGGAACAAAATAAAAAAATGAGAATAATAGTAAACATTTTAGAGCGGTTGAAATGGATTTCTTTATATTTATTTTTATATTGCAGCAAAATTTCGTCATGCGGAAGGTAAAGGGCTACCTCTGAGATTCATAACACCGAGGACAACACAGGTTTAATTCTGAGATCTCGTATTCACATGATCGGTAAGTTAAGCCCTTGTTCTTAGTTGTAATCCGTGATAATATTTTTCTGCTTACATTTTAAAAATTAACTGGGTTATATTGTTTCCTGTAATTAGTGTGTTTTTAACTTTACTTTAGAGCTGAATCTTAATGGAGTACGTTAGCTTAGAAATGCTCGAATATAAATATTTCAACACGACTTTATGTAGCTTAAACACTGTAGGACCACCGACATTATTTTCTAGGCTTCATTGTCCCTTGGCTAATGTAAATTTTTATATAACTGAAGCTTCGAATGTTGTCTCTGCTTCTGTCTTCAGGTAATTGGTTATTATTACACTGAAATATTTGTTATTAATTTATTGTTTTTAATTTGAGATTAAAGACTAAAAATAACAAATTCCTTGAAGACTGTTTATAGCCATTTCTTTAAACGTCTTGTTTATAATATTAACTCCAGAAATTGGAAATTTTCACAGAACTGTTTTGTATCTTAATAAACCGACTAAAACATTTAGGGAATTTCTCTTTATATTGGGTGATGTTTCAGGTTCTTAGCAAAGACGTTTTTTTCAAGATGACGTCTGGGATATTCGTCCATGTAGTCTGGTAGATATTTACCGACATTTCAGAGATGATATCTCCTTTATGATGGAGGCAGTAAACAGCTCTGAAACGTCTGTAAATTTCTACTAGACTGCATGGAGTAACATCTTGGAGTACAGTCATCATCATACCTTTAAATGGATGGGACGGTATTGTGAATCAGGTTTTGTAACAAAAAGAGTCTGTAATCAGCTCGGATTATGAACAGTGTTTTGACAGGATTGTTCATTTAATGTGTAATAAATGTTGAGACTATGGAAAGAAGAAGTCGCGGTCTAATTCAAGATGTTATTCCGGTATTTGCATGGAGAGACTGAGGAAAACAACAAGAAAACGTGTTAAGATAGCCGGTCTCCGGCCCATATTTGAAACAGGGGCATATTGAAAAATCGTGTAGAATGTTTTACTCCAAGTAGTCGGGAAATTTGATGTATTCGCAGCTTTTACATTCACCCACATTATGTAAATGTGACCATGAACTCTATGTTGCTTCATGTAACATACTTTTACACACGAAATGTTTACTGCCTTATCAAATCATTTTATCCTCCTTGACAACAGATTGATGACGAAGCAGTTTTTTTGCCAGTGAACAAAACTTCTAGTCTGTATGGGTTAATAATACGTAGGGAAATTCTTAGCGTCAGGCGGAAAGGGATAAGTAATGCCTATTTGTAATCCTTTATGCTGTATAGTGTCCCCAAAACGTCTTCATGACGTGGCACAGGGTATAATTTAATTATTAACTCCATGGAACATAATTATTCTTGAGATGCTAAGATTTGCTTAACTTGTCAATAAATGACCAGCCTTTTGTTCATCCAGATGTTTTAATATCGTTTTCAAAAAGAGCCCACTATTGATGTCTGTCCCGAGCTAGATAAATCCAATTATCACTCTTTCACTCTGTATTTTGACAATTTCAATATGTTATTTCCTTCTGCCCATTTTTTTACCAAGTAGGCCCAGGCCTTGTGTCATATCTTTACCGTTTGTTAACAAAAATAATCCTATTCCGTCTGCAGTGAACAAACATGAAGACCAGTATATGCGCAAAATTTCACAGAACGCGGTTTATGAAACACACTATACTTCGCTTATTACTCTGATAATCAAAAGAGGTCCATAAATACGTTGGGGAAATGCAGAGTTATTAATTGTTAAATCAGGTGGTACATATGGTTACCATCGGGCTTCAAAAGGATAAATAAAATGACCTGTCATATAAAGCAGTGGTATTCAACCATTTTTTGTTCGCGTACCCCCAGATATAATTTCTTTTCCAACTTTGTACCCCCAAAGTTGTTAGTGTATAATTCAAGTTATACATAATATATAATCTACATCTAAAATAAATTAAATAAATTACATTACTGATTATTCAGTGTTTATCATAAAATAATATATATATTTTTTAAATTTCACATACCCCCCCCAAAGATGTCTTCGCGTACCCCAGGTTGAAGACCACTGATATAAAGTATCCAGCGTGACGTCACTTGGACTCAAGACTGCGGTTAGTAGGTGCAAGCTTCGCTCACAGATGTCTCTGAGCTCGTGCGCGCGAGGTCGCTGTACACACCACATGGTGAGCAACCAGTCTCTCAGTTATCTTGTGCAACTACTGGTGTGTGTTTATGTGTGGAAAGCGTGGCGAAGTTGCAGGGCCAAAAGTGGCCAAAAACGAGTAGGAAAAGATGTTGGCGGCGACTGGGCCTGTATCGCCGCCAGCCAGGCGTAGTTACCGTCGTAATTAAAGTTCATATCCACTTTGTTGGCAGTGATTTCGACCGTTATATACGAATTGCGAACTTTTGTTTCAAACATTTCCGATAACCTCTACTCGATACAGTATCTTTCTAGTTCCCTGCGTTGATTTAATCCGTTTGTAGTGTAAAACAGTGTGTAGATAATTTTAAAAATTGCACTGTAAGTCACCAACTAATTATTTGCGCTGTAACGAAGTCTTTCAACTGTACGTGTTGAAAACGTTTCGATTATAACGCGCGTCTTTTGAACATGCTTTGCAGATCCACAGGTGGCTTGTGTTATTATTGTGACTCGAAGTGTTTTATAATTCGTACACATCGGAATATTCTGATGAAGAAATTTATAACACTTCGTTAACAATCAGTATTATACACACACTTACGAATAACATAAGAACGTTGTACCGTCATTAACGGAAATGTTTTGTAACTAAATGTCCCATTTGACATACGAATGAATACACTTACCAGTGATATAAGAGTGTGGCACTGTTCTAAGTATCTTTTTAATGGAAATATACTTTCGTAACTGAATACCTTATTCAACATATGTAATTAATTTTGAGATTAAAGTAATGTTTATATTTATATATTCGACTTCTGATTTGTTTTCGTTCGTTTGAAAACCAGTATAGGATTACATTGCATTGTTACGATCAGTTTGATTTCCGTGCTTTTTTGTGATGTGCCGAGAATGTGATATTGGAATGTATTTGAGTACAACGTTTTATTATTGTAAGTAATCGTGGACTGCTATTGTAACAAGAGAAAGGGACTTTAAAACCTGTGAGGTATGATTAACCAGGTAACGTGTTATTTGACTGACATAATGGCGGTGTTGCGGTGAAGTGGGGGTGTTTGTAACTACACGTTGCATTACGACGCACCTTGGAGCGTCATTTTAAGTGGTCCAGACGAATTGAAGATCTATCTGCTCTCTCTCGTCTGCCAAAATAGCGAAGTCCTCATCCTACTCGCTCATCAAACTGTGGGCCTTGGTCAAGGACTTCACCGAGAAAGCAAAACAAAAAGGAAACGATAATAAAGAACACAGAACATGAGGCGAGAAATCAGCTGGGCGCTGAGGTAAAGTACTGCACTTATTAATTATATTATTTTTTCGCCAGGAAACGGAAAATCAAATAATAGAGTTAAAACTTTTTATAGTTCTCATTACTTAATTGAATTTACAAGCACGGTGATTACTGTATATACCAGCCACAGTTTGTATGCGTTTTCTGTGATGCACAAAGTAAAATAATTATTGTTTTCTTAAACAGCATTAACCAACTGATCAACGTAATGGTCTAGTGTGGTGTTTTCTTCGCGGTACGGACTGAATTCTTGAATATTATTTTGTCGAGCTTCGGCTTCAAAGGGTTTAAGACGACGCTATAAGCACAGGGGCTTCATGCAGTAATTACGTTCGCATTTTCAGATTGAATTTTTTAAAGGAATTCACTCCACAAATTTAGGTACGTAAGTAGGCAGGCGATTGAATTTCTCACAGTACAGACAACCAACCATACTACCTTCGTTGCTGAATGTATTATTGTTCTCCATCAGTTTAATGTTAGGTGTCCTTTAACCAATTCAAATCTTGTTTTGGTTTCGGATTAAACCAAACAACCACTGGGCATTGGGTTAATTTCAAAACGAAAAGTACGACACACAACAGGCAGATGCACTAACAGATATCAACGTACTTCGCACTTGACTAACCGAAAGAAGAATTCATAAACTTTCATTTACAACTGAATTCGTTCAAAACAAATAACATATATATTATAAGGCTCTTGGTAATGCCATCCACTTGCATTTCCGTTATATGCATTATTTCTCGTTTTAGTCTGGCATCAATTTTATCGCAAGTCGAAGTTAAGCGGTCACTAAGCACGCCAGTTTCGTATTCGGAAAGCCCTGGTTTGATTCTCAGTGCTGTAAGCGGGGTAAAGACACACAATATGCGTTGTTGTACAAACTTACAGAGAAGTAAGTTTGTAGGAATGAAACAATTGTATTCAGTTGCTGTCCTATTAAAAATCGAACAAATTTAATTACATAGACTGGAGACAGCCCAGCAGGTGTATTCTAATAGGATATAAAAAGTATATAAGAAGCAAATACCAGGAACATGAACTAGGTTCTTTAGTGCAAAGACATTTACTTTCCTGGGGGGTTTTATAAAGAAGTTTAGGTGATTATAGAGACATGGTTCTCAAACAGTGGCGTACGAACGCTTTTGTAGTATGTAAAATTTTTAGGGCTGCAAGATGATTATTAAAAATATATTGTAAATGTTAAACAGGCAACTGTCATAAATATTTTACGTTACTGCCCCAGACAAACCGGGAGAAACTGAGGAAATTCAAGAAATACCTAATTAAGTTACTCAGTCCTATTCTGAGTTAAGGACACTTTAAAATACGAGCCTTTAGTCCAGTGTGTACCCAATTTTTTATAGGGGTTTTAAAGTTTCGGGGGGCTTGATGCTGATCTCTCATCCCTATCTAGTACCAAGGTAAAGATTGCTAAGGGTTGTACATTTTCTCCCCAGGCGTCTGTATTCCCTTCAGCACCAGAGACGTTTTTTCATCGTCTATGGTCAGCTTGACCGTTGTTTTCACCAGAGTCTACATTACATCTTAATAATAATAATTCAAGTCATTTATTTAATATTTATAATAATAATAATAATAATAACAGCAATAACAACAAGAAAGGATTAAATCAAATCTAAAAGTTTGTGACGATGCTGAGTTATTTAAATAAAAAGTTTTTTGGATATTTTCCATCGTTTAGTAAAATAATAAAATACAAACGACGTTTCGGAGATGAGGCTCTATCTCCGTCTTCAGGTACGTACTATGTTCAACAGATTAGGTACCTGAAGACGGAGATAGAGCTCCATCTCCGAAACGTCTTTTCTATTTTATTATTTTATTGACGATGGAAAATATCCAAAGAACTTTTTATTTAGGAAAGTGTTATATAATTCTCTGGAATCCATCATTTATTCATACAGTTAGGTTAGAAAAATGCAAGAACAAGTGTGTGATAAATACCAGAGGTCTGTAATATTGTGATTATAAGTTATGATAATTCTCCTGGGTTAAGATAAAAATAAAGATAACCAAGCACTAAAGCAGAGAGCCTTGAAGACGTAGAGGGTAGTGTTTCTGAACCGGTGATAACTTTTTAATTTATGTTGCTCATCTAATTCTGCTTCGGCTATGTTTTGCCTATCACAGCCGGAAAATATTTAATAAAAAGAAAGGTATTTTCTTTCATTCTTTCCTTCCAGCGACTAAATCCTTTGTGTTGAACATTATTACATTTTCCCTTTCTACATACTGCCTAGATATTCACTCTTGACGATGGGTTGTAACGCCGTGTGGTCTGGTAGAAATTTACCGACGTTTCAGAGGTTCTTGCTACCTCCATCAGCCATGATGATGGAGGCAGCAAGGACCTCGAAAACAGCCAACTTCTTTTAATGTTGTTCCGCCATTAGTAACAAAGCTTGATAAAATATTTCACAATCTTATTTTAACTCTGTTAGGAACTCCACAGCTTCAGGTCACTGAACTGAACAGAAAATTAGTTGTGTTACTGGAGGAACTGAACGCTATTCATCCCGAATCTCAATTTGTTACGTAGTCAGCGTTGACACGAGTTGAATGTGACTTCAGTCCAGTTAGTTTCTGAGGAGTATCGGGTTAAGATCCATCAGCCTTGCTTCATCTGAATAAAAAATTATGAGCGGGGAGGTGTAATCAGGTTTGGAGTTTACGCAGTTACCAAAAATCAGTTTTAATAACTTTTCATTTATTGTTGTCCGACCTTTAGCAAAACTGAAATATATCGACAAATGTTAGTTAACCCCCCCCCCAATACAAAATTTTGTGAAAATCTGTTAAACGGTGATCAGGTTGATAAAAGAGTGGCACAGTTTTAAACCTTCATTTTAAAACGTGTCTAAAATTTGATATTGCCCTTTGGTTCATACCAATATACAGTTATGTGTATTGAATGCTTCTGAAGTTTGAAAAGAAATCAGTGCGTTAGCCTATGACACGTCTGTGCTTCAATAAAGAAGTGTTTTATTCAATTGACAGCTGCATTAACACTTCAATTCTTCTGTCTGCAAAGACAATCATCATCCAAGTATCATAGGTCGTACTTCTATACTTCAACAGCTGTTTGTCGAACGTTTGATCTGACCTGGTATTACGTCACGATTTTCAATAAGAGGATTGGTATTTTGAAAGCTTTTCGAATGAATGGCGTTGAAAGCTTTATTATCACATCAGCAGCGGTTATAAATTGTATTGTTTCTATAAATTGAATTTTCTCTTTAAAAGCTGTATCCATTAGCGGTATAGTACTCTGTGACCATTTTGTCGGTGCTTATTTGTGCATTATTTAACGTTGGATGGTAAGATTATTAATACACAGTTAATTGGAAAGGAAGCATTTGTTGCTGAATTCTAATTTACTACTCCAGCATTTACTTAGAAACTGAGAAATTCCACAAAAACTTGAAATTAGGATAGCCGGTCTTCGGGCCGAGATTTGAACCCGGAACCAGAATATAAAGTAGGAGTGGCTATAACTCAACTGCACGTTTTTTGTTTTGTTTTTTTTATATTTTTTTTACCACGTACTACACGGATGACGCAACTGTTTTGAAAAAAAGATTACGTCTATAAAGTTAGATGAGCATGCAGTGTTTGTATATACTGAATCTCTACAAATCACAATTAAATTCTACAGACAGATTTCGATACAGACCTCCCGCTTCAAATTTAATCAAAATCCTCAAAATAGTTTAGGATATGACACGACCTTCCCATAATGCATCAATTTTAAACATTTTTAAAATTAATATTTTAAAATATAATCCTCTTTTGTCATACCAACTGTCTATAGATCAGAGCCAATGAAAGGTTTGACCCGCAGATGCTCAAGGCACTGAAAAACGGGTCGCCTAAGTATCTAAGTAAGTAATCCTGTTTTAAGAGATGATCTCCATTCAAGTTATGTTCTTCGCTTTAGCGTGTTCGTCTCTACATTTTCCTTGACCACACGAAGATTCCAACCTTTTCTCTTCGTATTTCTCCTAAAATAAAGCGTTCTTATTAATGACAGTTTCAGTCGAATAATAGATCACGATTACT
This sequence comes from Zootermopsis nevadensis, assembly GCF_977971745.1. Taxonomy (NCBI): domain Eukaryota; kingdom Metazoa; phylum Arthropoda; class Insecta; order Blattodea; family Termopsidae; genus Zootermopsis; species Zootermopsis nevadensis. Next base: position 9,095,219 of record NW_028259139.1, on the reverse strand, counting down.
TAATGGACCACAATTTTGTATACCGTATCCGATGTGAGGCGCCCATCTAGAATAACCAGGAAAAGAGATAAAAGGGTAAAAAAATATGTGCCAAACCGGTTTATACCGAATGCGTCAAGTAGAAGATTTCGTATCAGTTCTGTATTGTCTGGCTCCTGTTTAAAGGGAAAACCTCATCGTCTGAGGTACTAATTACATGTTTTTTTCTTATTATAAGAGTTTAAAATGGGCGACCACTAAACTATTATAATCCTAGGAGAAACTATTAAGGAGATTTAATTGTAAATAAACGACTAATATGTTTGTATTTAATGTAGAGGCCTGAGACCGCTCATCCTGACTTTGGTTTTTATATTATTCCTTCGTCCTTATAGAAAAATCGTGCGATACTATCTTAAAATAGACCATAGAAGCTTCTATGAATCACCGTCCTTTGAGCAGATTATTGTATTTCTGATGTTACAGGGTTGTATTTGAGAGATGCTTGGTTTGAATTCGTTCAGTATGATGGGTCTTATGATTGAGGTTTTTCGTGATTACTCTCAGCATTTGCCATCTAATCCGGAGATATTACAGTGAAATAGGACAAGAATAGATACTATACGCTGAGGAGTTTAGTGATTACGTACACCCGTCGACTTCACTCCACGGTATAAATTTCTGGGACCATTAGACAGGGAGCTGTGTGGTTTTGGACGTTGGTGGTTCAGATAAATCTTCTAGTTTCCCCATCTATTATCCAACACTGACCATCAAATGAATCTCTTTCTTTCATACCGAGGTTTTGCACTGGGTGGAGGTCTGTACATTTTCATTCCCCGACTTTCATATAAATCTGTGTTTGAGCTAACTTTTTTTTTTAGATCAGCTGTTAGCTTGTCCCATTCCACGAGTGGTTGTGAGGTAATATATTACACATAAGTAGTACAAATATTGTTCGTCAAACATCCGAACTCCCAGCGTACAAGTTTATGACTGACGTTATTTAAGGAAAGTAAATATCGTTAATATTTTTTCAAAGAAACTTTGTTACAAACTTGGATAAAATGTCTTATAGTGTTGCGTGAGTTTACAATGTAGACATTGGCTTGTCCGCTAGGAAATCTTAGTTGTAGAATACACTAAATTCCGTTTATAAGGATACGGTCAAGGTAAGGTGTAGCAAATGGAAGGTGTAGTTCGCACTGAGCCGACGGTTATAACAAAAGGTTTCTGAAGTCCTGAACGTTATTAATCGCTGTTCTAATGCCACTAAGACGCTTTAACTGTATAAATGTACTTATATTTTATCTTACCGATATTCTGACTGCGTTTTGTTCTACGGTGTTAAAGAGAGACTTTTCTTAGAACCTTATTTGAATTGTTTGCAGTGAAGAGAAGGAATAAGGATTGTATTATTATTATTAGAATGAATGTGCTGTCTCTGTCTGCTGTACATAAATTATTATTCTTCCCCGCTTTTAAGGGATTTTTGGCCTTATGAGATTTATGATGTTTAAAGTTATCACAGCAGTGAAAATGTCGAAGTTTTTCTTCTGAGCTCTGACGCCTTGCGGACTCGTAGGTAGATACCACCGCATAGGAGAAGCATGTTTCCGTCTCCATTTGAACCCTGAAGCTGGAGGCAGCGTGTTTGTCGAAAATGTTGGCATAAACACAACATCTACATTGTGATAGTTTGTATGTTATTAATATGTATCTTACAACATTTTCAACGAGCACTTTACAGTATATTATGGAATAAATGTAATTAGGTGTTTAAATCACCAATACGTGGCATTACGTTCTTATGGCCCCTTCATAGTGTTTTGATGATTTCGCGTTGTATTCAGTGTTGTTGTTTTTATAGACTTCTTTCATGATTCAGTATTTTGAAACGAGACAGTGCGTTTCGGTAGCTGGCTGTGCTGCCGTCTTCAGGTGAAAATGCCTATTCTGTTGAGTCCGCTAGAAGGAGGTAATTTCAGTCCCTTGACGGTTTGGTCAGTATTAAATCCAGTCGGTAAATTTGTTGAAACTATTTTTCATCATAATGAGGACACGATATTCTGCTGGATTTTCGCTGGATGTTTTTGAAGTAATGAGAATGAGGTCATGTCTTCCAGTGTGTATCCATCGTCGGTGATGGTAAAAAATAGCGACGAGGAGCTTTTTCGAGCATGGGAATATCTCTTAGTTAATAGACCGAGAAATTGGTGATGTCCCTAGTGTACTGCTGGCACGGTATCAACAATTTTTAGGGGGGAAAACACGGCCCTGAGTTTGTCAACAGCGGGATGATGCAGACTTGCACCCTCGTAACAGATCCTGGAGGTTTCAAAACAGCTAACACGAAAGCCCTCCGTCATTGGACGTGAGCCATTTCCTACTACTTGGAATCCTCACCTCTGTCCTTAATGATCTACCTGAATGTTATCCTCATGTCTCTAACAAGTTTTTTCGAGTATACATTATCAAAGAATTTCCCTACCTAATTTCTGTAATGTATCCGAAGCGTAGCAAATACCAGCTATATTTAGGTCAATTCTCTTTTTGTTTCGTGTTAAATAAGTAGTCCATGTAGATGTTTCACTTTTGCAATGAGGCCTTCTTGGCTTATGAGTTTTCTATGTTCCATCAACAGGGACGTCCATGTGAAGAACGGTACAGTTTTGCCTTCTCACAGCTACGCGCACTCAGACTTAATGGAACGTAGTCTTTACCTTGCGTCTTACGTGAACGCGCGTGTGTGTATCGGTTGATTTCTGTCATTCTTAACATCAGACTCCGATTACAACCTCTAATGACTTTTATTCCTTAATGACACGGCTGATTGCTCGAGAAAACAAAATTTCACTGCAGGGATTTGACATAAAAATTCAGATTTTATGTATTTTTAAACAGTTTATTTAAAGATTTTAACGGTTTGTAGACTAACACTGTTATATTTTATCACCTCGTCAGACGTATGCTATTATCAAGGAAATAATTATATGAATTCTATGCCTCTTATGCTGTCCTGCTAAGCTGAGGAGTGGAAATGTGACATCAAAATGTGAGGATAACGGAGTTAGGCCTGATAGTAAATTTTGAAAGTAACATGTAGATTGCTTTCTTCTGGCCTGTTGCGCCATGTAGTCTGGTAGAAGTTTACCGACGTTTCAGATATCTTTGTTGCTTCAGTCGTCAGAGCGATTGTGGACACTTCCGAAACGTCGGTAAACTTCTACCGGACCACACGGCGCAACAATCCAGAAGACAGCCATCTTCATACTCTCCTCCATGAAAACCTGAAGTCTTACTAAATATATAACTTTATTATATCCTTATTAGGCCTAGTTAGAAGAACCTCGTGTGTCTCTTCACATGAAAAAACTTAATGACGCTACGTGAGATTATGGTGATAAAGGCACTGTACTCCTGCACATGTTTGCTTAACAGGGGAGTGTAATAGTTCGGCCCTTAATATTAGAGAGGAGGGTCTGCATGTTGAAGGATGGAGTCTGGCGTATTCATTTGCGTGGAAATAAAGGTAGAGTTATTAAAATAACAAGGGAAATTATATGTTACTTGAGCATGTAAATATTGGCATTTTTTATTCTGAAAATTCACGGGAGTGCTGTTTGCATTTCACGTCGTGGAGTGAGTTGGTGGCCTACGGTATGTGCTCAAGAAGCCCGCAGTAGCAGCTGGACCCTTCTTCACGCACGCGAATATAATGCAATTATTCTTTTGTTTTCTTGTACCGCACACGACGCCAAAAAAAATTATCTTTTTTCCCCCCTCCAGATTTTCAATTTTTTTTTGCTTCCCGCACTGGGTGATTTACTACTGATGAAACTGAGTATCTTTCCATATATTACTGTATTATGTGTTGTTAGGGATGCACATTACTGAAATAGGTCGATAAATGTCTCACGAGTTTTATGTACTTTGAAGAAAATTAACTCATATTTTTCACCGTAATTTTTCTGTTAGTATGAATTTCAACATTTTCAACACGCTAATATGTAATAACCATTTAATTTCCTAATACTGTAACATAATAGGAAATTTTTAGCTTTTCAAAATTAAACTTGTTTACAATTTGTCATATATTTCAGTACTAAGATGGCTGTCTTCGTGCAGTTTGGTACACGTTTACCAACGGGAGACAGTATGTTTCCCCGAAACATTAGGATCTTCTTAAGAGTCTGCAGAGACTTGCAGCCCAGAACATCATCATCATCATTATCATCTTAACCGCCTTGAGAACCTCAAATATCGCGCGTTTCTTTAGTTATTCGACTGCAGATCGGACCTAGTTATACGACAGGCGATACAGTTTCGGTTTTGATTCCAATGACTCCAGTCACTGGAGCTGTTCTGTCCGGTTATTGTGCTCTAAATGTGGCCTTCAACGTGGGAACAAAAATTATAACATTTTTGTCGTACCGTTATTGTGAATTTAAAAATTTGTTTTCTCTTTAATGGAAACACGACAGGCGTAGTTGCGTGCTGTTCCATCGCGTGACAAAAACCAGTCAGTAACAAGTTTGAAGAACGAAACCCAAAGTGTGTGTCTTTAACTGATACTTAGACGGGAGTTTCCTTCATACGTCTTAATCAGGCGCACAGATTTACCAGACTGGATTACGTCGTAGTATTTACAAGTTCGTTAGTGGAATTTGTTTATTTAACGACGTGTGTGAACATTGCTGTGGCTTGGACACTTGCAGTGGCTTCTGACAACACAGCTAATGAGCCGTCCTCTACACGCGGAACGTTCGTGCAGTGTCCTTGTGCCGTAAACACGAGTCGAAGTGACAACCCTTCAGCTGCAAACCCCTTTAAGTCACAGGTCGTTGTACTCTGTCGGTTCTGTTACTATAGATAACAAATAATATCTTGATTGATGTCACAAGAATTGTTTATGGGTTTTTGTACTTAAGACATTTGGCAAATATTTGTATCTAGGTATTCTCCCTTGGTCTGACTGTCTGTCTATCTTGACTGTTTTTCGTATCTTTTGATCCATTTATACTCTTCTTTAGGTCGTTTGTTGAAAACCAGAGTTTTGGTTCACACAAGAAATTTGGTAAATGTCTTCAACTTTATCTTAATATTTTATGTTAACCTGTTATGAAAACTTTTGTCACAGATTCATCTTGTGTCTTTATAATGTTGCGGTTGGAATACTGAGGATTTATACAGGAAGGACTTCGTTCGTCGTGCATCCTGATTCTTAGTAAGATTATCTTTTTAGAGACTTGGCTGTTGTAGAGAATCTAAATTTATGTATTGAATTTCTAGCCACTCGGTGTCGATTTTATGATCATGAGCTGGATATTAAGGCTTTGTCTCCACTTGTTCACGTAGAGAAGCCAAATGTTTTGGTTTGTTGTGTCTTGTTGATTTTAGAAGGATTTTAAATACACGAAGTGACTTCTGCCAAAATATATCCTTAGAGGGACAAAGAATCTAAACGTTATTCGAAAAGGACTCATTCTTTGTGTGTGTGTGTGTGGGGGGGGGGGGGGGGGTCAGAAGGATTTTGAAAAGCCAGGTCAGCATGCCACGTATTTCCGGTTTGAAAGAAACGAACATCGACTATTATGTTAGACCCTTCTGGTTGTTACTTGACGATAGCGTAACACTTTTAAATGCAGAATTAAACTATAAAAACTGAGGAAGAAACAAATCAATTGTTTGGGGAATTTTTAATGCTAGAATAATTTTGTGTGTTGCCTGACTTTTATTATACACAATTAAGTTTTAGGTTTCTAGAAAGCCGTACGTTCTTCACTGCGACCTGCGGTGATTGGCACAGGTTTTAAAATGAGATTAATGTTATTACTATCTCTGAAGATCGAAACAGTTTAAAGAACTAATGATCTATATATATATATATCGACACATACAGAATGCCCCTAAAAGTTGTATACAAAGCAGGAACTTTTGTGGCCGTTTGCAAGTCAGTTCCTAATCGCCGTCAATTGTGCTACGAAGTTAACCGTGGTCATTTTTAACACCTACACTAGATTAGTTAATTCTCTAAATGCCAATACTGACTTATGTAGTGATTGAGTTTAATAAAATATATTTATTTTATGCATTTAATGTGTGTATACATATTTTGGGAACACTGTGTTTTATCTGATTGAATTTGAAAGTGTTTAAAGGCCATTAATTGCAAAGACGCGAATCTTACCACGATATGAATGTTTATTTATTTATGGTTTATTTAAGGACGTTATCAATGGCTCAGATTGTAACGCGTTCGATGATAGGATGATTAGCGAATAATTAATGGGAAAAGATTTGAAAGGAAGAATTCGTGGCCTGGTTTAAGGTATTACCCGAGCATTACTGGAGGGACTGAGGAAAACATTGAAAAATGTGAACCATGGTAGCCAGTGTTCGGGCCGAGATCTGAACCCATGGACTACCCGAATACGAAGGTGGTGGAGTGCTAACAACTCTACCGCGACATTTGATTGTTATGTTAACTCTTACTTTGTTTATTAATGCAGTTTTAACAGCACAGGCTATGTGGAACCGAATACGTAGTGAAGATGATAATGAAACGAAGCGGTTGTGGTCTTTTCGGCATAAATTATTCGAAAAGTATGAGGTGGGAATGACATACGCTTATGTGATATGCATACCAATCCTGTCTTTCGACAGTACTCCTAAAAAGTTCCCATGCCTGCCTACTTATGTAACAGCACTTATCGTGACGTATCGTCATTGCACATTGTATGATTATGTTGTCATCTGCTGACTGTCCTCTGGCCTTGACTCTAGCCGTAAAGAATAAGCATTTTATAACAATTGATCAATTTTTCAGCAAGCTGCATTCCTGTTTAGAGCCTCGCCTTTAATTATTATGTTTAAATTAAGTTCTTGTGATGTATTGGTTGCTTATATCTTGTTGGATACGTGTGCTGCTGTATGTGATTGTGTGACAATGCTGATGCATTGCTGTATTTAGAAACAGCTGATTTCAGGCACCTCGGAGTGGAATTCAAATGATGCTTAAGGGTGTTTTAAATTCCAGAGATCTCATCCCGGTACGGAACAGGCTGCATGTCTATATTAAATGGTAATAAACGTAAGTTTTATGTCGTAGAGGAACGATAGATCATGTCTAACTTTCAGCAAGTTTCAAGTTTTAAACAAGACGAAAATGTTTAAAATTGTTTGTTTCTGTGGATTTATGTCCCAAACAGTTTGTAGCACTGACGATTGGTATCAGAAAGACTGCAACTTTATACACTTATTGTTCTGAAATCTTAGTTTATTTATTTGATTTTGTGTTTAACGCCTCGACCCTCACAGACAATTTCAGGGTTCTACACAGCGACGTTTTTTTTACATCTTAGTTTTTAAAATAATACGGAACTTATATAAAGAAAGTTTACAAAACGATGTTGAATGTGCCCCAAATATTTTTAAAATAGACGTAATAAATAAACTTGGGTTTTAGAACATTTAGTATATAAAAGTGTATGTGACATTGGATATATAAATGTATACTAATAGCTGCCTGGTGACTTTTGAACTCCATATCTTTATAACGCGTCCTATTGTCACAAGGACTGTTAAAACGTTGTTTTAAGGAAAACTTCAATTTATGACGTTGTGCTATCATAATATTCTGCTTTTATGCTTTATTTACGTTAAGTTCGTGTAAATTACGTATAACGGGAAAGCAAAGTCTGTCTGTCTCTCCGTCCACACGTTTTAACTTCAAGTAATACGGGAGATTGAATTGTGTTAAGTGTTTGGGATGTCCACTGAAGTTTTCAAAGAAATGAGAGATAGGACAAAGTCACCGAGAACCAGAAGTCACGAACTGCAGGTGAATAACATTTTTTGTTAGAGCTGTGTTGCTTTGACACTGATTTGGAATCTTGCCGTGACCAATTATACTTTTTTTTTGTATTCGTATTTAATCAGTTTTTTTTTTCAGAAACATTTCTTGGTTCAAAATATTTGTACGTAATACGAAATTATTGTTTCGTAAAGAGCAATAAGTGAACACAAAGTCCACAGAACACATTTGACGTCCACACAGCGTCACAACACCGAGGAACATCATCTTCTTCACCGCCCTGAGAATTTTAAATCTCACATACCTTTCTTTAGTCTGTTGCCTCTAATTTAAGTTTACACACAAGTATTTTAATATTTAAAATATTTGTGTATTTACTTGGATAATCAAACAAAATGAAAGTTCTGAATACAGATGATCTTTAATGCATTACATGTGGTTTACATTCTGGCTGTGATGTTTTAAAATGAATGGCACGCACAGTCACGGGAAAGGAAAGCGATTTATGAAGAAACCACGTTCTCTCCTTGAGTCAAGAGCTGTAATGGCTCAGTACTACAAGGTATATGTAATTTGTCATTAAAATCTTAAAGCGTTCCGCTTAAAGGGCACAAAACAGAGACCAAGAATCATAAGAAGACGTGTTTTACATTAGAAAAAGCAGTTCGTGCTGTAGCTCAGTGTGTCAGTAGACTGCATACAGAGCATAATTCAGATTATAAAATATTTTTTCATATATTACGCCCTGTTCTATTCTGTTGTGTTCTTCAAATTAGTAGTTAGTATATTATACCATGGAAATTGTCAAATTCCTCCAATAATTAATAAATTTTGGATTTGAGTTTCTCACGGCGGTGATTACGAAGATGTAGTCACTCATCACCCTTATGATGGAGGCAGTAAGGATCTCGGAAACGCTTTTAAACTTATACCAGACTACACGGAGGAGCAACCCAGATAAATGATTTATTCCTTGTGCCTGACTTTATTAAGTCTTTAATTGCAGTTGATAGGGTAGGTTATGCGTTTAATGAATTACAATGAATATACCCACTTACTAACAAGGGACTGCAATGAATTACTGTCTGTGAAGTTCTGTGTCCTGTGGACTCTTCCCAAATGGTAAATAGCCGTGGCTTATTGACTCATTTAGTGTCGCTTATAATTTGATTTATGTGATGAACTACAATGTACATACGTACGTAATATACCGGTAACGAATGGTCTATTCTCTGTTCTGTGTTAGGTCTAAGGGTGTCGGCATTTACATGTGCTTGGGCTGGTTATTTCCCACAATAGAAACATTAGAAGCGTTTAGTGTTTGAATCTCCGTACTGAATAGCTCAAATATTTTATACAAATTAAAGTAGGTAACTCACGGAATAACTTGTCGAGAGTAGACTTTTGTGTCGAGTGAAGTAATGTTTTCTAGCTTAATGAACTATGAAAATACGTTGCTAACGTAATGTAATGAATTATAACCTAAGAAAATTATATTACACTGAAAGTTCTAGTGAAAAACTTTTTATTTTAAATGTTAAATGCATGTAAATAGTATTTAGCTTCATGGAATAATTAGGTATTCTATAACGTAACTAACAATTACGAACTTATTAAATACCTAGATATTCTGTGAAATTATAGACTTACACACTTTAACTGTAACATGTAAGCCTATGCCGGACACTCAATGACGGCATTACAATAGATAAACATCAAAATACTGAAATTATGACAGACTTCGTTGTAACGAATCACAAACCGAAGAACACATGTTATGTACAGAGTGATCAAAAAGTCATGCAACACACAGTAAAACATTGATATTTGCAGTTCAATACAGTTCGACTGGATTAATATGAACACAATATCACTGTGAGTGTACAAGAGCCTACGAAGGTTACGTCATGTCATAACCTTTCTTGCGCTAGTTGTTCAATTATCTTTCAACAGGCGAAGGGCAGGGATGGCTTTTTCACAAGTGCAAAGAGTTTTCGTTGTCGGACACTGCCTGGAATCTCGTTATTACTTAACATACTATAATGAGTTTAAGGATACGTTTCCAGATTATCTTGTGCCAAACAAATCGACATGTCGTCTGGTGGACAGATTACGTGGGGCAATTTTTTTCATCGGTTTGCATCAAACATGAGGAAAAGAGTGAAAGCAATCATAGCTGAACGCCGTGGACATTACCAATAAGTCATTAACACTTTTTTGTCTCTGATTTCGAAGTAATTTATTTTTTTGACAGGTAGAACATCTGTCAGGAATGGGTTTCGTGATTTTTCAATCGCTTTATAACTGGTTCGCAGACTGTCCCAAAAATGGACACACAAGGTTAACGTTACGTGTTTTATGTTTGTATAACTTTTGGGACAGTCTGTACAGTACACAAATCAGTATATTGTAAAAAAAATGTTAGGGTGCTTTTTATGTTTTCTGTGGGATAAAAGTGGATCTGTTTTTCGTGTGTGTAGTCAGGTTAAGAGGAAAAAATTAAATAATCGTATCAAATCATATGTTAAGGGTCACAGACCATAAGAATTTCATTGCGATTTGTGACTTGACCTATGAACTCTCAGTGAAGACTACACTGAATGATTGTTGTCTGTTTGTCACGAGTTCTGACGTACTATCAAGTTATGGCACATTAAATTTAAACTGAGGTTTTTGCTTTGTTTTATCGCGATGTAATGGGACATTTTCACGCACATATAAAGACTGGAGTTTGTTGTCTATAAAGTGTGATATTTAATTCATACTTACATATAGTATGATAACCTTACATATAACCTTTATAGATATTAAAGTACTGAACAAAAAATTCTGGAAGAAACTTGTGAAAACCACATTATTTTTTTATCAAGTCCATATAAAGCCTCAAATATAAATGAATAATTGTAGAATTTGCGGGCTGTGAATACGGCAATTTCTCATTAAAGGAGGGAAATTTCTTTAACAGATGAGCGACTACTATCTTCTAAAGAAGAATACTGTTCCATAGAGTTAGTTTTAATGTAAATTACTTGTTAAAAATTCCACCCGTAAAAATTCCCACTGTCTTTTGAAGTCACGGTCACGGATCCATAAACTAAGAAGTTGAAAAAACGTCGTTAAATAACAAGAATTAATTAATCATCAATCGTTGATTATCTTTAAGCTACAGTAACTCCGTAGTTGGTAGATGACCCAAAATCAGGCAATATGTTTGTTAGAGTTTATGTAATTTTGCAAATGACGCGTCGTTTGATTAAACTGTGTGAGTAATAAAATCTCCTTTTACGTTCCTCATGTGTTCCTTGCTGATGGTTGATGGAAACCACAGCGGGGACTTGACATTTCAGAAAGTAACAGTTTAAATTTCTGAGCAAATAATATGAACACAGAGCTTTAAAAATAACTAAATGGTACGAAATGGTTAAACATTGTATTTAATGTGTGTGCCATGTCAGAGAGCATGAGTCATATGTGCGGAACAGATTGAAAACAGGGACAAACTCCCTCAAGTCAGAGCTCCATATTTAAGTCAAAGTTGGTACCCAATGATATTCAATCTTAACTAACGCAGATGTGTGTGTGTGTATTAAAACAACATTTAATAGACATCTTAAAAAGCAATGTCTAATTGGTCTCTGTAATGGAGAAATGTTCTGTTTTCTGTGAGGTAGGAACTATTTTTAAATATCTGCACACGAGACTCATTTACCACTCTCTCCGTCTCTCTTACTCTCTTTGAGTTAATTAAAGAATGGTTAATTATTAGGGCGGCTTATTAATGTTTATTTATTAAGAAACCGTCCTCAGTGGGCTTGTTTTATAAAAATAAATGGCAGAATACCGAGTTTACGTTTTATAGATAAGGCGTTGTAACGTAAGAGGTGTGGCGTGGTGCAGGCTGGGAAGATGGGAGTTTTAAGAGGATGCATAAGTGCTTGAGAAGATACGAGATCATTGTGGACAGAGTTTAAGGTTCTAAACACGCAAAGATTGTAGTGAAACTGCAGATTACAGTCAGTTTAAAGGGCCAGAAATGGTTGAATTATCACCACAAAATATTACATTAAGGTTATTAAATCAAGTAAAATGAGATTGGCTAGACACTCAGCACACATGGGAAAGATTAAAATTCTTCCGAAAATCTGAATACGAAGACATAACCGTTTCAGATAAAAAAAAATATAAACTTTGTGGCGTTTGGTGTAAGGCAGTGAGGTGGATTTAACTGACTCAGGATGGAATTTATTCCCGTAATGTTTCTCAATCTGTGGTCCGCCTGTTGAGTAGATGCCACTCAGTTTATTTTTATGCTGTCTTGCTCTAAATTTTAAGATTTTTTTTCGCACTTTTACTTCCACACTGTAATAAAAACGTTACGAAGGAAACTGTTCTTTTTATATTTTAGTTTGCCTGTTTTATATTTAATTAGAATATGTGTTGTTTATCTTGTTGTCAATATTAAAATTTATTACTGTAATCAACTGTGTCAATAACAATTTGTTAATCCAGAGGAATCTTTTCCAAACTCTGTGTACAACAAACACAAGAAAAGAAGGACAAAATACGAGGAACATAGAGAATGGAAGGAAAGAATTGGGAAGGATGAAATACATTTTTCTACTGCTGCTTTATCTCCAGTCAGATTACTATTGCAAAAGGAAATTATTTACTTTACAAGACTTTGTGGCACCAGTGTTCACGCCCTTGACTTTAAAATCTACAGGTGTACAGGAATATGCCGTGTGGGAAGGAGACACGCAACTTTACCCACGCTTCTGTGAGTTCATCTACAGGTGACCCATTTCGAGCTCCCAAAGTCTTTAAGTACGATTTGAGGTTTTCACGGCTTCTAGTACGAAGACGTCTGTCGTCTGGGTTGTAACGCCGTCTAGTCTGGTAGAAGTTTGCCGACGTTTCAGAGGTGCTTACTGCCTCCATCATCAGGGCGATGATGGGACGTAGGTAAACTTTTACCAGACTAGAGGGCGTTACAACTCAGAAGACTGTAATCTTACCAAATTCTTCCTCTTGCAACACCTTTTGGTTTAAATCTAAACACATTTCTCAGCTGACGTTTGCCCTCATTCATCTAATTTGCAATATAACTGTTGATGGTACCATATGCCATGCGTGGGAGAACGACGGTAACAGATTTGCTGTATACCACATGGAATATACCAACTCCTTGGCAAGTCCACAAATAGATAACCTTACATTAGTGGCTGATCTTTACGCCACGAATAAAACGTCGCTGCCTGCCGTATAGTTCTCGGAGGTTTTAATCGGTTTAGTTTAAATACCGTTTGTTTCTTAGCGTATTCAACGATACTTTATCAACTACACGGGGTGAAATGTGAAGAAAATGCTGTGGCTAGACCTCAGATAAATAATTGTGATAACATGGATGATGTCTATAAAACAAATAATTGTTCAGGTCTCTTGATATTCTTGTTTCAGAAGCTGGTTGCACAGAGTTACATTTATCTTGTCTGCTAGTGTGTGTAGGATGATTTAGGATTCAGTCAATTGGGTGCCACCTCTGGCTTGTAAGAATTGTCTAACGTCATCAAGATTGCGCACTACTGCCATGTTTAGCAATGACTTGAAGCTCTAGCAACATAATTTGGAATAATGTTAGAAATGCGGCTTCATGCGTTGTAAAACATCGGTTTATTTTACGTCAGAATATTAAATTATCCTTGATTTTTGTAGTATTAGATCTGCCTTTTAATTCACTTTTTGAGATATTTTTTCTTTTTCATCCAAATTGTAATGACCTGTATCATCACAATTTAGTAAAATAGAAGATATTACGACGTAAATAAGAGTTCTGGGAATAATTTATGAGCTTATTTTCCTTTAGAGGCTTCATTCTGTACATTGACGTTAGCTAAATCTATGGATCAGTAAATTTTACAAATTTTCAGTCTAATTCTGAGCATATTTTTCACTGTTAGAGATCCCGAATATTAAATTGGTCATGTGTAGATTAAGATATTTGTGCCTTTCCCGTATTTATCATTGGCAAATATAAACATTATTCATGCCGATCTTATAGTCAATTTATTATCTTTATCATTTCAAAAAATTTTTTTGCCTATTTTAGTCACTAGATGTAATACCGAAAGCTAAATGTTTCTCTGCATTTCGCGCGGCTGCCATGTTGTTTTATATTACACAAAAAATTCTCAAAAGTGGCGATAGTGTCGCTCCTACAATATACGAGTTTGTAATCCACCGCGTTGTTGTTATTAATTGTATTAAAAATATAAGGGAAATGCCTTAAAACGTGCTTAAAATACTTAATTCAATAGTTGATTTACAAATAACAGATCTGTTTAAACTATTCGGAGTTATTGAACTTTCTGGTCTGTGGTCAATCAGTCTTTGCTTACACCTGCTGTGGTTTTAAACCAGTTGCTTTATATGACTTTTTTGCTTTATTTCATCACGCTTGTCTGCACCCGGCAGTCGTACGTAATCTGGGCGATGTGACAGATCTTTACAAACCCACGCCAAGTTCACTCACGTGCCTATGTGTATATCCACGCAAAGTCATTGTAACAAAGAGAAATTTTAGGTTCTCATGGCGAAATTATCTGCGCTGTTTCAAATATTTATTAAAAAAAAAGACTTATGGTGATTAAACTTACAACACATAATTTTGTTTTGTAAAATGTGTACGAAGTGAAATAACTCCAAAGACGGCCACTGGGAGACAAATATCGCTAGATAATGCCAGACCTCTTCCTAAGTTAGGTCTGTTTGATTTTTACTGAAAACTGTACATTTCAGTATGACCAGATGAAATTATAGTTTTCTCTAGATCAATCAGTTTATTGGTTGTCTAATTTCCTTACTACATAAACTGTTTAAGTGTCAGGACTTTAAACTCTTCTTATATGAGAGCCCAGAGTTCACCCCTACCCTGTTGTATACTACAAGAAATCGGGGCCCAGGGGAGTGTTTTATAGGCGGTAGGTCTTACAAGGGACAAATTACTAGCATGGTTGGTGGGCATTGAGGCTGTATAACCCCTGGTGTGATCAAAGATTGATGGAAATATTTTCAGTTTTATTGTTGGTATCGTATAGCTTACGCATGGCTGTTTGAGATTGAAGACTCCCTTCAGTAACAGCTGCTTTTCTATTGTTCTTTGCCAGCAGTGCTCAGATTTCATTACGAGTCATATTCTTGTGATGGAAGTAGTGTCTTAAAAACATTACTTGACCGATAAGTCTCTGATGTTCATCGTAAAATTATAATACCTCTACTCAGAAAAGCAAAGTGTCGTGTCAGAGCGAAGCTCCTAACGTAGGACAAATTGGATTATTAAAAACACTTTTTTTTCATATTCAAAATTTAGCCAGTTACTGATATTGGGGCAGAGAAATCAATATTTCGGAAATTTACGTGGGTGTGGAACTTCGTACACAAACCGAGACTATTTGAAAAAAGGGTCCTTGGAGGAATATTTGGACAAAAGAGGAATGAAGTGATAGGCAAATTGAGAAAATTACACACTGAGGATCTTAATTGTTTGTACTCTTCGCCACATGTTGTTATTATGATGAAATCAAGGAAAATTAGGTGGGCCATGTAACACGCATGAGATCCAAAGGAAGAGATCACCTCGGTTTATAGTTGTCGATGATACTTAGTGTTATAAAGAAACGGGGTTGGATTGGATTCAACTGCCTAAAGGTAGAGTTCAGCACAGGTTCTTCTGAACAAGGTAATACGCCTTTGAACTCCATGAAGCACCTTATTTTCACGTATTCAAGAACAGTATTAACAAATTAGTTCAAAGTGAACATATTATTTCTTGGAAACTGTTTGATTGGGAAACATTTTCTGTTACATCAACATGTATAAAATGTATCGTTCATTTATTTCAACATTGGTCTGTCCACACGTTTGTGAGTGTTTGTTGTTGTTGTCATGGCTACCGTGTAAATAAATAATACAATTTACAGTTCGTTGTCCAGCTATGGAGACTGCAACTCATGTGAACCGCCCCGTTCACCTTCTCATGTTAATGTTTTGTGTTTGTCAAAATGAAGGTGATCTACTAATCTTATCTCCGTGGTAGCTGAGCTGCTTAGCTTCTTGTAGATTCTTCTGGCACCGATGCCTTCCTGAAACAAGTTCACTGAATCAGATCATTTGACACTTCAGACCTACATCCACTGTACAGGATAAATTAAGTCGCTCATTATGATAAAGGATTAAAAATAACTCATCAGATCGCTGTATATACAGTTGTGTGAAAAATTTGTGTATCTCGTATCTTATAATTATTCTTGATACTAAATTTTACTTTGACCATCATGTGGACTGTTTATTTTCACAAGGTCTTAAGTTATTGGATCTTATTCGTATTATCGCTTCTTAATTTTCATCCGTAGTCAGACGTTTCATTTTGTATTTCGCATTAGTGACATATAAACTGGAATATACTTTTTTTTTTTTCGTGGAATACACCAACTTCTACTGACTCCAGAGAGCTTGAGCGAGTTAAACGTAAATTTTAAACACCACCTTTTATATCCTTAAATTTATTATAGTTACGAGAATGCCGAAGGAGACATAAATTTCCACCGGGAGCTTCCAATTAAATGTTCTTTTTGTTAATGTTTACGACGCATATAAATTTTGATCTTATTTAATTAAAACTGTTGACATTCTCGCTCCTTCTCGAAATTTGAAAGATTTTCCTTTGTTTGCTACTGGTGTTTCAGGTCCCTCCGCTAGATGTGCATAAGCTGCCAATATTTTGTGTAAAGATGCTGACAAATTGAGTAAACATGTGGTTACGCTTAAGCACATTTTAAAGTAACTTCTCGTGTTAGTAGCATTTGTTCAAAAGTTTACCTTCGTGTAGCATAATTATTTAATCTTTATTTTAAGTTTCTTGTGTATTTGTTAATTTATTGTTGTGTTTCATCTGTAATTTACCATTCGGCCGTTGATGCAGCGTAACAAATTAAAGAATTTAATTGAATTATGTTTTATAAGAACTTTTATAGAAATTATACATTAAATTTGTTCGTAACGTCATCATATTTGATCTTAACAGTGTTTTATATTTGAAGTTGAGTTATTATTTTTAATTCTTAGATTATTCCTGAGTCTATCTTGTTGCTTGTGAACGATTGAAGATCATTGCTGTGGTCACAGTAATAATAGTGCATTTGGACGCGTAAGCATTCGACTTTGCATGACGTTTCATTCATTCATATATCAACCGTTTTAGACTTCGACCTCTCTACTAGCTGGCCGACTGACCTCTCGCTCCTTAGAGACCAAGGCCATTGGTGTTCCATTATTTAAAATAAGTCAGTATAAACGTTGAAGTTAAATTTAGTGGTGACGAGAATTTTTCTCCGGAATTGTATTCATTATTCATAGTAGTATTAATCAAGATAGGCAGCAGTAGTGATAAATCATTCCAAAATGAAATGTTACAGAAGTTCAGTTCGTTTCCAAGAACGTTATGGCTTCTGTCTGTGGTTTTTTCCCCAGCCAATATGAAAAAGAGTTACTGCTTACGTTTTTTTTAGTGGTTTATGCAACGAAGCAAAATAGAATCAGTAAACATGTCTTCTGTGTGTAGTCTGCTGGATGTGGGGTATTTTATAAGAACTACAGTGTAGATTCGTGATTTTAGTTTAAAAGAGATAATTAACTAAAATTTCTTTGAGATGCTATTAATCACTGGGCAGCACAAGAATATTTTTTTTGTGAGACTTTATCCTGTGAGATGGAACCAGTTTACATTGTCTCAGCCTATTTTTCTGAGACCTATTTTAAAAAAAAAATCCTTTTTATGTCTAGATCTACCAACGTATCCCTTACCTTCAGGTTTTAAGACTAAAAATTTGGATTCTTTCGTCTTCGTGCTTATTATTCGTAAAATACTTTACCGTTCAACGTTACGTAACCAGAACAGTGAAAAACATCGTTCGTAAATAAGTAGATGACGCACTAGTACCATTTGTCTTGTATTGTTTATCTTTTGTCCTGTTACTGTGTTTAGTGTATAAGCGTCTTCTGGCCGATAACTTGTGTCTTGTGGGCTCTTACAACAAACGTATCTAGTTTCTTTGATACGTGCAGAAATACTTTTCCACCACGTCTGCCTGATGAAATGATTGAACCAGCTACAAACATGAATACGTGCGGAATTGATCCTACTAACCATTTTAAAAACATTTACTGACTTATAACTTATGACGCCAAATATCTTATGTATGTTCCCTTATATATTTTGCACAACTAGTGATAGGTCTAGCTATAAAGTAAATTGTTCAGTGATGTACAGAATTGTGTAAAAGCCAGGATACACAGGCCATCCCAGACTGTAAAATTGCATCAGCGTGAAAGGCGGCTATTTGAATGATTAAA
Source organism: Zootermopsis nevadensis (assembly GCF_977971745.1). NCBI lineage: Eukaryota > Metazoa > Arthropoda > Insecta > Blattodea > Termopsidae > Zootermopsis > Zootermopsis nevadensis. The sequence continues at coordinate 9,077,017 of NW_028259139.1, read as the reverse complement.
TTAAAGAGTATATATGTGCTTGTAAAGATATTTTTAAGGGCAGACAGTACAAGCAATAGAATTAATCGAAGATCGTAGGAAATAAACGTGGTTATCAATTTTAATTTAATATATTTCTTGATTTTGGTATCATTCCGCTATACCGTGTATAATTTCTACCAATACGAATTTTACCGCGTTGTTACAAACCTAGAAGTTTCATGCCTGTTGCCATGCGTTACACTTCGATATATAAAAAAAGTGATACGGAATTTATAGGCGCGTTTATATTGTCTTCGTATTGTAAACGAAACATTTGGATTATAAATATCTTTATTCTGTATTTTTTGTGTATATTCCCACTTAGTTTGATCTACACTGCGTATGATATTGTAACCCCCTTCCAAAAACAAATGACTGTAACCGAACGAAATCAACGTTCTGTAGATGGGTAGTGGAAACGGGGGGTCGTAGGGTGGGGTAATATCTCTTTCTCTGTCTACCCGTTTCTCTGTCTCCCCTCAAGGTCATGGTGAGCAGAAAACCTGATCACAGTTGACGGATGAGACCTGTGTAGAACCGAAGTCTTGGCGCGTGTTCTCTTGCTACCGACCGACACGCTACGTAGTGTGGGCAATGAATCCGCGTGGCGTATGCAATAAAGCCACTCCCGACCTAGTTTTGCCAAGCGATTTGCGATACGTAAAGCGTATCCACACCGCGTTTAACTTCTTGGTGCGATGTTTGTCTATGAGCTGCAAGACCGGATTTTAATTTTATTTGAGGGCAAGGATTTTTTTCCAAACGGGCTCTGGGGACCATCCACGTTTCTATCCAAGTGTACCAACCTTTGCAGTGTATAGGGTCTCAAGATGATGGCTGTCTTCTGAGATGTTAGTTGCTCATCGCATTGGATATACCTGTGAAACTTCGGTCAGTTTCTACCAGACTATACGGCGCGACATCCCAAAATACAACATATCTTCAAACCAGTCACGATGATAACTTGAAACATCGTGTTGAGTTTCAATTCCGTACAAGCCTGCATGAAGCCAAACTCAGTCCTTTATTTTGAATCATGTTGTATATTTGTTACAAGTGCTTTATCCAGTCATTTATTTACACAACTTGGTTTTGCCGTCTGTAGTGAATGCATTATGTAGCAGTGTAGTCAACCGTTACCTTCAAAAGACATGTTTCAATAGCAATAATCATCAACAGGTTGGCATGTTTCGATTGTAACTGTCATCGTCGGGTCTAATAAGATTTCATGTACACGCAAGCACTTTACTCGTCATGAAAATATGCTCATATTTTTACAGTGGAACGTCAACAGGTAGTAATTTTATATGACGATAATATGACTAAAATTATTATATAAAATGGTGCGTCAGGTTCAAATTTATTGTTAATTCTTCTTATTACACAATTTCGCGTGTGATGATTTTATGATGTTTAAAAGAAACCGGTATGATGTCGATTCTCAAAGTGATTTATACTGGTTATTTTTGACGTTTTATGTTATTCTGTCATTGAATTACATGATTATGAATGATTACTTTGGAAAGGCGTGTAACGTTGTTGTCGTGACGTGTTTTCAAAGCCCTTAAATTCAGTTCTTCAAGGGACTGAAGAAAAATACGAAAAGTTTTAGTTCGGATAAACCTACGATTAGAGTATGTCAAAACTGAATTCGGACTGCAACACCAAAGGGGGAGATGAAGGAAGAGATTAAAAGAAGAGGACGAATACGAAGAAGAGAATTAGAATAAAAGATGGGTAGAATTCCATGTTGGAGTAAAAAAGCTATGCGTTGCAAAGCGGATATTACTACAGAAGGAATTAATTAGTTCTCATTGGGTCATTTGAATACCAGTAACAGATACTGGGCCTTGATTCGCTCAGCCTTGATTTGCAGACTCCAGCGATTAAACTATCGGTACTGCAATGAGTTGATGGACTTTACTTGCTAAGGATATTAGCGACTATTTCCCATGAATGCAGACGTCGAATTAAAAGATTTATACGCTCGTTATATCGACCAGATGACGTCATTACCGATTCTTTACTGCGCGAATACCGTTGTTACAATGATCCATAGAACCGCAATAGGATTATTACTATCTTAACGATCGAGTTTTGTGATGGCGGCAGTTGAGAAACGTCGCATAGCTATCGATAGACATTCTTAAGAAGTCAACTGTCTTTGAAAGTAGCAATATGTCAGTGTGTTACCAGGACAACGACTGTCGCTTTCAGCGTCCGAAGGGTGTGAGAGGGTTAAATGAGTTCCATTGAGCCTGTTGGTCGCGTGGACGAAATATGAAGTTCTTGAAATTACTCAGTGTTCTGAAGAACTAATTCGGTAACACGGCCGATATTCAAACCGGGTTCTCCCGAGTGTAAGTCCAGAAAGGCACTGCTACATCACCCGTTCTAGTACGGTCCTTTGAACTCTTAAAGTGTGAAACTGTGGATGAACCTCTGTTGCGTCCAAGTGATGTAAGACCGCGGGCAATTCCAGTAACGTGGTAGCATCTCGTTGAGAAAAGGCAGTGAGAGAGAACACGGTAACCAGATGGACAGGGGCACTTTCTCTGTTCACCAGGTGGGGGGTCCAGCAAACACGTGATACGAAGAAACATCTAAGGAAGAAACATGTACGTTTTTCTTCAGCCTTGTGCTGACATGATCCATACACCTAATGAAAAATCACAGTTTGGTTTTACAATGAAAAATCCTCAGGTTCTGAAGCTGTCAGAATTATGAAATTTATAGATATTAAAATGTCGGAAATGATGTATACTTTTCATAATATTTCACTTGTATCATTTATATTGATCTAAAATTAAGCATTAATTATAATTTTTAAAAAAACAAACAAATTAGTCTGTGGTATAAGATAGAACTATTACGATACAAACAGCTGATGGCAATCCACCTTAAACAAATTAACATGAACGTAGACCAGACGCTGGCGTGTGTCATTTGTTTCTAATCCTTCCAGATTTCTGGACCTTACGAATCAGACTTGTGGTCTATAGTTATTTAAAATTCTGCTCTAAAATAAGTAACTCTGAATAATCTACATTTTATGTCCCAGCAAGTGCAGCCAGTCCACTATATGACGTAATGCAATTCTCGAACAATGGGCTTATTGTCCCTTAGCCTCCATTTTTACTGCCGACTTCCCCACCATTCTGTGGTTTTGGATTTTCATGTTGTATAGGGTGATTCAGAGAGGACGACACTATAAAAGTAGGACAGTTTTTTTATATTTAACTCCTGGAACTTTATGGCACTGAAAGAAATACTTTGAAATTGTAGTAAAAAATGACATTTTCTCTTATTTTTTCCCCTAATATATTGTTTATCCTGTAAACTTCCTGAACGCTTGTGGTATTTTGAAAGAGCAGCGAACTTGCAGAAATGTCCCTCTGACATTACTGTTTCCTGACTAAAAGAAAATTTTCCGTTGTTTGTGTTCTGTGATGTCGAGCTAAATTACTGCCATTTTTTTTTCAGATTATATACAACTTAGTCCATGTTATGATGGGTGTGTTCAGTGATATTTCGTGGTGTTCCTGCAGCCATTTTTAATACTTTCAGAATTGTTTCATTCTGAAACAATTTTGACTAAAATTCACGTAAAATATCACCTAAACCCAAAATTGTATGTGTAAGAGTGCACTAATGCGCTAATTGTACGAGATCTTCCAGCAGCCTTAAGTATCAACACGTGATTAAACTTTGTTTAATTGTCTGCGTATTGAACTTGAATTATAAATTGCAGTGTTTTAAGTTTCTCCGCTGTGCGTCCTATTGTCTTCCGTCAAACTGTTGGCATTAACAAAAGATAAACATTTCTTTCTTGGTCTGGGTTTATTCTAGTATCCTTGGCCTCGCTGTATGGATTTATGTATGAATTATCGTCAGGTAATGTCTCTTGTAAATGTATTTATGCATTTTTATGATGTGTGTTTGTTTGAAGACTTCGATGATGGATCATAAACACGGGTACGTTAAGAAATTTCAAGGTCTCCATACTCCTTCGGTCCTGTACTATTGAGAACAAGAAACTGGAGACATGATATCGTTCATATCGAGGTATCGGTAGTTAATGTTTTCCTCGTGATTTAATTGGTGATGTCAATGTAAATTTAGAAGGTAAAATCCAGTCATTGAACATAAAAATGTCCCTCTTCTCTTGGTGTTTTCCTCTATTTCCTAGGCTAATTCAGTTATTCGATCGCGTGAACTCGCCATCTGTGCTTTATCTACATGGGATCTGGGCCATGTCACAGCTCCCCATTGGGAATATGACGACATTGAGTAAGATGGTTGGCAGACATGGCATTCATATGTTAGGCGGGATTCGTTATCCAAAATTTCGTTTCGCCGAAGACCATACACAAGACAAACTTCTGCACCACTTGGATAGGCGCTTTTGATTTCTAGTTCTCTTGAAGTATCCTTGGTTTACGTGTTGATGAGTTCGTTAAGGTCATCGCTAGAATAGAAATTTAAAATAAGCCACGGCCGCTTATTCGTAAGTACGTTTCTGTCTATAACACTTTATCATTCTACCATACTTTTGAATCCCAATCATCTCAGTGCTTGGTGTAACCAACCAAAGTCTTTGAACTGGTCTCTTCTTGCGACCTGTGGCCTCCAGCATTGTTTTATCTGACATTGCTTGTCATAAGAGTGCATTGTAACATCCTCGATTGAAGTATCCTAAAGTATGTGGAGGGTTTTAAACCTCTCCGACATTGCACTACCAAATTTAACTCCGAACACATTAAACGTCGCAGCCAAGTGACTGGGACCCCTGCTTCGTAACCCGGAGGTCCTGGATTGAAATCTAGGCCCTGAGACCAACAATCCTGAAAGGGTTTTCTTTAGTTCCTTCACATAAATGCCGATAGTACCTTAAACTAGGCCACGACCTTCATATTGAGGACAACATACCGGACGTACGTATCGACAAAGTGGCTGATTTACATGGGACTATATTCTTACCCCTATTTGGTTTCAAGAATGTGCGTTATTAGTGTTCATACCCTCAAATGCAACTGTCTGTATCTCTGTGTAGAGCAGCATCAGAATTTCGCCCTTCTGACATGACATACACCCCATGATTTTGTGTTCTTAGACCAAATATCTCCGATTATGCAAATATGTTGAGACCCCCTTGTTGCATTATACCATCGATATTGTTTCCAGTTCATTATTCATGGATCATCCAACATACCACTGAGCTGCTAGCAGCGTCCTTAATTAAATCAGCCGCAAATAAATAATTTATCTTCGTGAAATGAATTGCAGTTATTGGGAATGATAGTTTGGATACCGAGGTAACTGATCAGCGATCTGTCGCGTCATGTATATTTGCCAGATGAGAGAAAATGGAAATACGGACGTAAAGAATATGCAATATTTGCAGACATAGTTGAGTCCTTTACAATATGTAAAAGACAAAAAATAAACATTTGAATTTTTTCTGAAGTTTACTTGGGATTAGTGCTAAGCGAAGTGAAATCAGAGTCTGAAATACTAATTCAATGCCACTGTCTGCCGGATAATCGTCTTTGTTTCCAAAACCTATATGAAATCTGGTACGTTCATTGATTTCTTTGACTGTACATTCTCAAATGCGTTATGTAACGTGGAATTGAAGGACACGTTGAAGGATGGATCCACAAGGATATGAAGCGAAGCAATTGTAGTATATTTTATGGTTCTACGTCAGAGTTTACAAGGAGTGATTAAATAAAATCAAGGAACTCCCCAGGACATCTAGCTTCTGGACGGAAAATTGAACACAAAACTTCAGTAACCTAAAACGGCAATGCTAATCACCGCTGTGCTGTAGTTTCCAGTCTGTTTACTGATAATTTCTTATTTTAGTAGCAAAAATTATATGTAATTGAAATTATTAGGCCTGCTACAAAATCAGCATTTAAATGAAAATGTAACGAATTTAAAGAATTTCAAATGTTAGAAATTTATACGTACCTAAAATTTTAAATGAACGTAGTTCTCATTGAGCTGGGTCACGTTTTGAGACACTCAGCGACCTACGTTGAACTTACTGGGATCTTTCAGTGGGAGGTTAAAACAGAAGTAGCCTGATGCTGACCTCTCATCTGCACGTTGTTCCGCGCCTACAAAGTGTGTGGTTTTAAGTTCACACTCCGTATAAGCTTTCATGAGGTCTTATTGAATACTTTACGTTACCGATACTAATATGAATTCATTTTTGATTGGCTGTCAGTCGTGTGTGTTAACTTCTGACACAATATACTTTGAATCATCTGTACAGGCGGTTGTCTGAGAGAACAAGGCCCCTTCATATTTTAAACTGTGACCACTTTTCCCCTTATCTTGCTTTGTTTGCTGCAGTCAGCATCTCTGGATTATAGCCGATAACCATCTTTCACACAGCGTCACTTGTCTCCTGTATGATACGAAAGAATGTACCGTGATAACAGAAGAACTGGATTAATGGGCTTCGAGGGTGGCGGGGGTGGAGAACTGTCAAGCTCTTCCCTGGGAGTCCTGTTCACAGTGACTGATGTGGGACAAGGCAGAAGAGATGTCTTGTGTGCCAATGTCCTCCAGGTACCTCTGCTGCACAAACGTTGCTCTACTGGTACGCTAGACTTTACAGTGCTAGAATATTTACAGTCTCCCGATTACAATGGTAGCTAAATTATTTGTGACAGAATTCAGCATTACAGCTATTTTATCATACAATCATTGTTTTAGAATGAAACAAAATGTGACATTTTTCTTCAGCAAATTTTGAAGGAATTAATTAATTTTTATGACATCTTATACAAACACAGTGCAGATAAAGGCAACAATGCCTTTGTTTCCTTCCAATTTATACTGTGTATAATACAAATATGGCGGCTGAGCGAAATCTGTAGTTAGCTTTCGATGGTGTGGCCCGTAACACCCCGACAACGTTTGAAATGGTTTTCATTAAATATGATATTGGGAAGTTTTAAAAATATGTCGAATAATTTAAAATTTCTTTAAAATTTTACGACGACAGAGGACACTTTACATGAAGACCTACGTGCGTTTTTACATTCGCAAGCGATTGGTTGCGGAATCCTCAACAGGGGAATTCCTTGGCGATTGAAATATGTGAAAATTAGGTGGGATTCCCTTGTAGGAATCCCGAGCCAGGAAATTTCTTGGCCATGCCCAAAGGTAGAAGGTCAAATTAACGCTGGACGCGCCAGAATTGTTAGATACGCAAAAAATTTCCCACGGTCTTTAAAAATTCAACATTTTTACTTTTTCGGGTTTTAAAATTGAAAGTTATTTTTTCTGTACTTCTATGTTTTGAACTTATTGAGAGTTAGTAGGGGAATGCTATGTCTGTAGTTGTACGGCAAACAACATGGAAAGAGTACGTACTTCTTGCTGCAGAACTCAGCACGGGTGGAGCGGAATGTGACATGTCATATCGAGCTAGCATCCTTGATCATACTTTGAAATGATCTCAGAAGGAGTGTCGTTGTTCTACATAACGTAACGCAATGGACCGGTCAATTATGACTTACTGTATCATTCTTTCACAATCTGATCACCGAAGCCCTCTGCCTGTCAGCGTGCCAGCCGGTTATTAATCAAACAATTTATTTTCTTCGTGACTACTGCAGTAAGAGCCGACTGGATCCTAATGCTTCTGTTTTCACTGAGCGATACAACATTTTATTCTCGAAGCTAATGAAGTTCTACAACAGAAACAACTTTAACTAGAATTCGAAGTTTCAGAACGATTAATATCAAAACCCGTTACTGGACACGGCCCTAATTTAATTCTGATCATATCCCGATGTGCTTAATATGTGTTAACGTTATCGTCCCCTTTTATTCTCGGTCTTCCAGATGGATGTTTTCCACATGGTTTCCCCGCAAAGCGATGTATCCATACGATGTCACGTCCACTGTAACAAAATAGGCTCCATTTTATTATCGTAACAATATTAATTTTCATATTTAAAGTGAAAAGTCCGTTATGTAACTTCATGCGTCAATCTTTTTTCGTGCTAAATCTAATTTTTTAAAAAAAAATTATAGTCACATGAGACTAATGTCTCTCTCTGAGAGATCACGATTCACATCCATACAGAACAACTGGAAGTGACAGCGTGTTTCACTTGCTGTAAGAATCAATAACTTTTGCGGTTTATTTTTATTGGTTTTGTATTGTTCTCGTTGTAAACTGGAATTATTTTCTTAACCACCATAAATAAATTTATGTTCGTAACAGAGAAGTATGTTATTTTCTTTGCGGTACGGACTGAATTCTTAAATATTATTTATAAGATCTTCTGCTCCGGATTGTTAAATATGCACTCATGAGCTATATTTAGGGTTGACGCACGTATACACACTACAAGGAACGGTTGGAGTGAATTCTTTTCCGCATGGAAAGATCTACAGTTATTCCACGCCCACAACAGAAACAATGAAATTACTAGGAGGGCTGGACTGATGGTACTATATAGGTTAGATTGTTTTTTAATTTGTCTTTAATTGTGCACACACAAAGCTGATGTAGACTTTTCTGAGCAGGGCGTTTAGTCAGGCAGAAGTTAACACTAATTTCTAACCCTACGCTTTAAATAAATACGATTATGAAAATTTTAACTTACGGAGGTGTAGATTAGATTCTTGTCAATTCGTATAGGGAGAAATGCCTGTATTCTGTGAAAACGCTCATGAAACTTCAGGTTTCACAGAAGGCGGAGAATTTGTCATGAGATGCATGACTGTTGTCTTTTCGAGGACACTTCTCCAAGGAGTTAGGTTTTAAGTAGTTAATCAGTTGTATTGTAATCCTGAAGGAATAACTGATGTGAGTTATGCAATCGTTATAGGTGATCAAATGACTGTCTGGCTGACAGTAGTTGAAGTGTAAGAGAAGACAAATGAGATGATGATTTAAAGAAGACGTTGAGGTTACTACAAGTATTAATCCTTTGAGTGTAAAGTAAATAACACAAGTATGTACGGAAGGTGAAGAGGAATCAGACAAAAAATGGAGTCGGAAACATTAACACATCACAAACTACTGACATTTTTACAAGAACTGACTAACATATGTCTGTTTTTACAACGTTTGATATGTAGCAAATACAAAGTAAGTTTGATGTATTGATCTTAAAGTGAGTTACATTATGAATTGTGAATCGTCTCTGTGGGAGGGGCGATTTTAGGAGATTTTTCGCGCTTAATCCGAAACGACAAGAGAAGTGATCATCTGTTTGAGCCGTATTTGTTACACACATTTGCTAATGTGTACAGCAGAAATGTCCAGCACAAGGAATGTCAAACAAAGTCCTAATAGGCTGTGTGTGTGAATAACAAATATTTGTGACTATTTGCCCCCTATATAGCAGTACTTCTGTTTAAAGACGCAATGTAAATACGACAAACTGGTGTTATAGGCGTTACGTAAGGTCACAGAAGTCAGAACAGTGACTGTGTTTTTCATTAATGCTGTAACAATTGAAGAAATTTTCTTCCGTCAAGTTGACTCTTTTGGTGACAAGTGGGAATGAATTGCGTTGGGAGGTATTTGACTCGAGTCTCAGCTGGGACAGCAAGAATTTACGTGGTTTTCTTTGGGTAGAAAGGCGTCTGTTGGGACATTAACTTGAATCATGTAGCGGTGACTTCTTCCTTCCTAATCATTTACACTTATAGTACATAGAACATAGCCATCCTTCCATCTGGTACGATGTTAAATGACCTGATTTAAACTTCTTTCTGTCATTATTTTTCTGGCCCAAATTTTGTTTAGCTATTTTGAGGTTGCGCAGATATTTAAAAAAAAGAGATTTACGAGTTTCCTGGTCCTTTGAAACACTGGTAAACTTCTACCAGATTATACAGCAGTACAACACAGAAGACAGCCATCTTCGTCCTCAGCCCCGTGAAAACCTCAAATCCTATTAATTCACATTCTTAATTTTAACTGGCGCATAGCAATTTTGAATTTTCTCACAAGGAGGATGCGATCTACAAATTGGAACGTAAACAGTTGTTGTACTGTACACTAAAGGAAACAGAGAATAATTAAGGGCTTGGCACTTTACGGTATAGTTTGTTGAGTCAAATGTTTCTGTGGAGTTTAAGACTATTTTCTGGATGTTTATAGAATTTCTGGGCTGTCACCATTGGTTGAACTCTTGTCTAGTTTGATAATATAGAAAGCATAAAACTTCAGTTTACATAATTTGACCAAACCTGAAGGAAATAAACCACTTGGAAGACCTAAGCATAGATGGGAGGATAATATAAACATGGTTGTATGAGAAATATGGTTGATGGTTGTAGATTGGATTCGTCAGGCTTAGGTTAGGCATCAAGGGAGGGTTCTTGTGAGCAGGGTAATGAACGTTCGGGTTCCATAAATTTGGGGAATTTCTTGATCAGCTATGCGTACTGTTCGCATCTGAAGTATGACTCCGCTCCATGGAGTTAGTTAATGTAAGACGTAAAACTAACGAACAAAGAAAGAGAGAGAGAGAGATTATATTAAATATGAAAATAATGAGTTTGAAACAAAGAGAGACAACAAAAACGTCAAGGGTTTGCATAGACGTCTATGGGTAACGGAAGAGTTACCATTCTATAATGTTTTTGGAGGTTTAGGTAATTAGCCTATAAATTTCTTAATGGATAAATTATAAGGAAATAACTCAGAGCTTCACAAAAATGTAGATGGATAGACAGATAAGAGAGGCTAGTAAATCTGATAACATTAGTAAGAAAATAAAAAAAGAAGAAAATTAATGGAGCACAGTCTATTTGTGACTTCAAATATCTAAAAATATATAAAATGAAGAAGAAACTACATTTAAAGAATTGAAAAATAATTAGCAATGAAATTAAAAGGAATCATACAGATTTACATAAACATTAAAATACAAGGACGAGGCAATCTTAATACACATTTTAATTTAAATAATATACAGAATTTCGTATGACTTTATGAAAGTGAAACTTGTGCATAATTTTCTGAACTAGGCGTATATAATGTAGAAGGATATTAATATTTTAAAAAAATATATGTAATTATCTCCACCCATCTGTTACTTCTCCGTTAGGTGTTCTGTGTTTATGGCAATGTTTGAGGGCATGCTGTAAGCTCTTCATATGGTTAAATGATTTTAATGTGAACCTGCGAAAGGAAAGCGATGTGTTGGGGTGATGGGTAACACAGAACTCACACATTCAAATGTATTTCATTGTAGGCGTTTAAGTGTCCAAATACGGAAAATGTATGTTCTCCATATGGCGTCTCGCCGTGACATGTGGGTGTGACGCATTTACAAAGTTTTATTTACTTCTGTTCAAGCCTTCTGACCAGTAAAGGCCGTTCCGAATTTTTTTTTCGCATGAATAGAATTAAATGGCAGACCGTCATGTCTAACGAACGAAGACACTCTTCTTAGCAACATACGTACTCGAGGCAGGCCATCCAGAAGTTATTTTAAAGGAGTGTCGAACAAAGCTTAACCTTTCTCTCACTGTTACACTCCACCATTCTGACAGTTGTGTGAACACTCGAATTCAGAGATTATGAGTCTCACTTGTGTTGGGGAGGTGCTGATTTCGAACCTCAGACTGGGCACCTTCTGTCTTAAATTAAACTCTATGTAGTTTTCTTCAGACATATCAGTCATATAGTATATAATTACATTCGATATATATGCAATTATTTTACGATTTTATATATATATATATTATCGTAATATTATTGCAATAGTTAAGTAAGTTATGGTCGCTTCCTTAGCGATTCATTCATTGTTAGCCACATAATAATTCATTGCAGTTCTTTAATATTAGTGTGCTGTATCAACAGCCAGGAGGCAAATTACAGATACGGCACAAGAGATGAACACAATAATTAATATAAAAAGTTAGCAACAAAGAGATACTAATAATAATTTTATCTCATTAGATGTATGTTTCATGACAGATCTAGTTTTGAACGTGTGACTTTGTTACGACTTCTTATAGAGTTCATAAGGTGATCGCATAATGTGGAGTGTCTTTCGATTCGACTCTGTGTTTCATCTCCGAAACTACTAAAAGGAATTTTCTGTTTTCTTATTCGCTAGCAGATTTCGAATTAGAGCTCTGTTTAGTTAGATTTTTTCGTTGATTTCCTCAGTTAATTGATCCTTTGTTCTTTCAAAATCTTGTTTATTTAATTATTTACAGTGATCCTGCTATTTGAAAAACGTTAAATAATCATTACATTTTCACTGTTGTTTAACAACGCGAAATTATATTGGTAGATGTGGGTGGGGGAAGGGAGAATTTCGGAGGAAGTTCCATGGCATACTGGCATTGTTAAAATTATTTCAAAACCATTAAATACTTGTCTGTGTTGCTGACTCCTGTCGAGATTCGAACCGGAAATATCCGGTTGGGAATTTCACGCGTTACCGATCTGGTATTTCGCTCGGCGTAAGTAAAATATTTTGTTTGGCATTTGTGTCTTCTTTGAGTCACCAGCGGAATGTTGTGTAGTCCTTGAGACATGCCATGACCTCTTCTCTCCCATAATTTGGCATAAACAAACATAAATTAGCGTCTTTATTGGACACGAAGCAACTGTGATCGTTAAGTAAAATGGCAAAGTAAACATATGAATAATGAGGTTGTGTTTATAAGGAGCAGCGCACTCAATTTGTTCTGTCACGCCGATATCTGTATCTGATGTTGTTGATACTTCATTTGACATTGAAACGTTTACCAACGTGTCGAACTTAAATCGAGAATGACATCAACAAATACATAAATTATTTGAGGAAATTGAGAGCAGTTTAAAATATAGGAAATATTTTCTCTTATTCTGTTTATGAATTGCTTTAATATTTAATTTATTTTATTCAAAACCTCAAGTCTGTCACAAACATTTCTGTGCCTCAACACAATGCCATGTAAGTGTGTTTGAGACGCATTCTACCTCGGCAGCTAGCGGTATAATGAAAAAGTCACTTGACATATTTCACTTAATATTTCGCGTGGTCTTCCGGAAGCTGACGACGGGTGTATATGGGACAATAGAAGTGCTGGCTCCAGGAAGAGCGGTACACGAGTAGGCTGATAATATACACGAGTTGTTTTGTAAGTGTGTGAACTGTAGTCCCACATATGTAGTGAGACACATACATTTAAAGTAGCTGTTTTTGAACTGCGTCGCAATACACAGGCTTACATCTTCGTGAATTTCATATTGTAATGTTTATATCAATGATATGAGCGACGAAACGTGAGACCAGCAGTCAAGCTAGTCGGCTTTAGCTCTCTGGAGCTGTTACGTCACGGATTTAATTTAATTTAATCCTCAGACCCTGCAGAAAATTTAGTCCACAAAAATAGGCCACTTACTTTTATACGATTTCAAATTTATTATTCAATAGTAAATCCATCATTGGACGAAAGGTTTTCTGAGTTACGGGCAGTATTGTTAAATAAATAATGAATATGGTCTTTATCCCGGGAGTTAATTACTTTACTCCCCAGTGAGATTTCAGGTTGTCAGGAAGGCGAGTGTGTGATGATGGTTGTCTTCTGAGTAGTTTGCCTTGCAGTCTGGTAGACGTATACCGACGCACTAAGATGTGAAATGAGCAGAAAACGTTTCCAGCTCTCTGTCTCCCACAGTGCTTATTTGTACTGGACCTTTGTTTACGTCTATCGCCGAAATGGCAAGTCTTCTATCAAAGTTAAGGCTTCCGCCTGATTCGCTGATTACTTCTTGAGACCAACTTCCGCTCCAGAATTAGTCGTTTTGCCAGGATCGTATTGAATCAGTAGCGGCTGTTTCTATATAATAGCTTTTTTCACATCTTTGCAGAAAGTCCATGAAATTAACGCATAATGAGATGTATATTTTACCTTCAGAATTACATATTTCATAGAATTATTTGATCAAAACTGGATGACTGCCTTTAACCCTCTGAAGATGGATTTCGGCTAAATAATATTTAAGAATTCATTACTTACCGCAAATAAAATACAACTATTTGTCATTATAAATATCAACTGGCTGATTCTGTTTAAGGGAACAATCACTGTTTACAGTGAGAATCATACGAAACCTATAAATACAAAAATGAAGAGTTATTGAATTCTGAAGTAGTTGGTACATGCACTTACCATTCATGTTTAAAGGATTAACCTGGTCATGTTAGATATGCCCCACGCTCATTGAGCAAAAGAAATATTGCGGTTTCTTACGTCCTGACTATGAGATAATATGACGTCCAAATGAAATGCATTCAGACATTGTTAAGGTATGTATGGACGTGCACATGTATAAATATCCATGCCTTATGCAGATCTTTTACAGGAAAAGCTGTAATGTTGTGAATATCTCTGACGCATGAGTCACAAAGGAGACAGTCCAACTCTGGAGAAGCCATTACACACACAATTCCCACATGTCCACTTAATGGCAGGGAGTACGCTACTCAACAAGATCTGTATGTAGTCTCTTTGCTTGTTCGGTGACCACAGAGCGATTTCTTAACTTTACAGATGCGTGAGAAGACTTTACATAAAAATGTATTTTGTTGCAAATGACGATTTTTTGAAAATCTGCGACAATCGATGACGATGCTATTTTTCTGGGTTGTGTTTCAGTGTTGATATTAACGATTCGAGGAACATACTGTCTTCATCTTCAGACCTTAAGTGAGAACCTCAAATCCTACAAGATGACACTGTTAAAAGTTGCTCTGTCTCCCTTGGCCATGGGTTAGGGTAATAGATTAACCCTTTAAGACCCAGTGGTAACTATATGTACCACCTGCTTCACACAGTTAATAACTCTGCGTTTTGTATGTATGGGTTTCGTATCGTTCTCAGTGTAAACGGATTATTTCCTTAAACAGCGTCAACCAGTTGACATTTGTAATGGTGAAGTGGTGTGTTTTCTTCGCGGTACGGACTGATTTATTAAATAATATTTAGACGAGCTTCGGCTTCAAAGGGTTAAAATAACTATTCATTCTCCGAAACGTGTTGTTATGCGACCTAACATTTATGCTTCTGTGCCAAGGATTGTCCAGACCTCTCAGAGGGTATACAACCGTTGATCTTTGTCGGAAAATACCATGAAAGTAGGAAAACGAATTTAATTCTCCACGAAATATTGAAACCTACGAATAGGTCACTACAGATGTGGTTTCAGCTAAAATAGTGGGTCAGTGATATGAAATGGCGAGGCGTAACGTTTGTTATCGAGACTGTTTTTTGGTTCATGATAGGCATTTCCTATATAGGTCTACGTCAAAAGGAAATGGAAGATGTATCACAAGAGCCACTGCAGTGAACAGAAAATAAGTAACTTGCTCTGAAATAATGCAATCTACTTAGATCTTATCGTGCCAGTTCGTCATTTACACATAATTTCGTGATCGCCAGCATGCATGGCGTAGATCAGCTGGCAGCTGGGAGTGGTGGCTGTTAGTCGCTAAGGTCGCCCGCCCAACTGTCTTTCAGTTCACTTTTCACAAGCCTGGGGCTTGCACAGATCGGTAAAGTAGACATCTGTAATGCCTCCGTTTGATCGTATTAATAACACCGTAAAAGACGTGGTTTAACTGGCTCTGGTTACCCTACTATCGAAATCCTTTTAATTCTTGACGGCTAGCTTTGTGTGAGGTCAGATAGCATAGCGTACTGTGAATGATCTTGTTTACCTTCATGAATTTGATTCTAATGTTTACATTATCAGTGTCTTAAAGTAGAACATGTAAGGTTATGTAATTCGTTTCTGAGTGCGTGCGTATGTGCGCGTATATCTGTATGTGTGTTCCATGCAAGCGTGTATATATATATAAATGCCTCCTCCATTGATTTTTATATACAAATACCCAGTCCTTTTAAATTCTACCGCATTCTTTTGTTGTTGAAGGAATCCAGTTTTAATTTGAACATCCGGTTTTGAGTATCTGCAGAAAATATGCGTACTGTACGAACCTCTTCGTTTCAGTTATTAACTGTTCTTTAACCTTTTTTATAAAGGGAGAATACCTTACTGGCTGATCGACATCTGTCGTCATTAATGTCACGTGTCTCTCGTCACATCGTGACAGTGACTTCGAGTCACAAGATTATAGCAGTGACCTTGAATACAGTTATTTCCTTTGATACTATTCTAGTATTTGTTATTTCCTTAGCTTCCCTGCTGACATCATCTCCAGTGTTGTGGCGTAAAGAATATGTTTGGAACTGCAGTGTACCCCAAAAAGTACACCTATCAAGTCTTCCAGTCTTGTACTGGCAGGATAATTGTCTTCTTCCTTCTATTATTTTATCATACGTCACAGTTTTGATTCTGGTATAAAATTTGTGACTATCGAAGCTCAGTGCTATCAGATGAACGTGTTTGTATGTAGAATCCACAATATTTTATTTGCCTCGCTCAGTAATTCCCCCTCGTTTGGGATCTGAACTTGATGGTGTGTTCGAGTTACTCTGGAGACATCACTTGATATTCATTGAAAAAGGCAGTCAGGATGGCTGATTCGCCACGCATACAAAATCCTCTGTCTGTTGATAAAAGTCTTCTATCTGTCGGATCTGGTGGCTTTTCAGACCTCTAAATAAATGTAACAAGTCAACGAAAAGGAATACCAATCCACTTATTATCCTGGCGTGTCACACTGCCACATTGTTTAATTTCACTTTTTTTATTCCCTGTACTTTCACTACACATCACCTTTGTTCAGAACCCACGACACCCAAGGTCGCGGGTTCAAAACCCAGCCCGAAGACCACTCTCCTGATTGACGTTTTGTGGACTCCTCAGTCCCGCCAGTCAAATGTCAGGTTAATACATTAAATTAGGCCACAACCGCTTCCTTTCATATTCGTCTTCATTCATTATCATTCGACGCTGTATAATATGAACTACTGAAAACGTCGTTAAATAATCCAGACTGTTCAGATGAGAGACATAACAGTTAGATGCGTATATGCAGTTTGAGGGTATTTAATTTTAAATTGAAAAATGAGAAAGGTTCTGAAAATTCCGTGAAACCTACGGTTTCAGTAAGAGATATTATAAGACAGTAGTTCTCAAAATGTGGTTCTTATATAGCCTGTAGTCACTAGGTATATTGTTTTAAGGTCATTGAACTTAATGACCATACTATAGCTGCTTAAGGTTCATTTTAGGTTAGCTGTTCGGTTGTGTTTGAAAGGAACGGTCACCAGATGTCGGAGGTAGCTGCGTGTATGTGAACAAACAGTTGAGGACAGCCGAATAACAATACGGAACAGTTTCCGACGTTCCTCAACTGTTCAAGAAACCTCCTGCTTTTAGATATCTCAAAGAATAATAACTTTTTACACACCTCAGGATTTTGACCCTGTCCTACTCAGTCAAATCCAAGGCTTGATAACTGAGTTCAGTTTTGAAGATGAAGGCGTTGTGTTCCTATGAAATTTAGGAAATATCTTCACAACCCAAAATATAAATAATATAAAAATATAAATGTAAACAGTAGTCTTTATGAAATAAGAGAACAAAGACTTTAAGAACATAAATTTATAAGTCTGTATAAAATCCTGATGTTACCACGAGTGTGAAAATAGAAACTGTGCTGGGTAATGGGTCTAGCCATTTGAGAGACGTTTGCTAATCGTCTTTCATTGGAAGCTTTTTCGTTTGTCATTCACTAAATAACGAGACGAATGTTTGGTTTACAGTGGGCGGGCCATCAAATGGAGCGTCTTTATATCGTCATGCCCAACACATCATTCTGACCATCAATCTTGCAAATTAACCCCTTGAAGCCGAAGACTAAATATTTATAAAGTCATTTCGAACCGCAAAGAAAACACAACTCTTCACCATTACAAAGATCAACTGGTTAACGCTGTTTAAGGAAATAATCGCTGTTTACGAAAACCGTGAACGAAAAATGAAGTGTTTCTGATTGTTGAAGCAAGTGGTATATATAGATACAATTAGGTTACTAGGTATTAATGGATTCAATAGAAGTAAGTCACGTAAATCTAATAGACCTATGCTAATTCCTTTAAACTATAAGTTTTCTTACGGCAAACTATTTTATTTTAGGTGTTTTGAGATAGTTCGTACGTTTTGATAGATTGCATAAAAATAAAAAAATATTGGGCCAGTGCAGTGTTATTTAGTACGAAGTTAACAAACTACGAGCAGTGTCTGTCTTGTGAAGTTCATGTTCCTTTAAACTAATCAAAATAGTCCCCGCATTTTTTGAACTCTAAATTTCATTACGACGTTAAAAATAATCTGCCACTTTTCCTTATTGCAGGTCATACGAATTCAGTCAACAGTCTCACACTGAGCTTATATAACACCCATTTTAATATTATCCGCAGTTATATTAAGTCAAGAACTTGTTAAAACTTAGTTTTAGTTAACGTAGAGGCGTTCTGTATTTTAAGTAGGAAATGAATATGGAAATATGGAAATAACTTCTTGCAGATTCTTTAAATGTTTCTATTTGAGTAGAGGCGCCAGTCCACCTTGGCCGCACCTGGGGCCACAGTCTTCCATCCTTATTGCCTCGCGCGCCGCAAGTTTAAAAATGAGGACAACGTATTGAAACCCAAGACAAAGGTCATGATCAACTAACTATAAATCCTTCACTTGATTCATCTCGACGTAATGTCACAACTAGAACGCATTTGCTATCGGTAAATAGTTAGATTTAGTAGCTCTGAAAAGTGTTCCGCTCTCTGGCGTGCAAATGTTGATTTTCGTGTTAAACTTAATCAGGGAGAATCGAATTTTTGATGGAGTATGTCGAGGCCTGTGTCTGATAATATCCAGTATGAGGAACTGAAGAAAACAGTGGTAAACTTGGGTGGTTATAGCTATTTCTGCTTTTGATAAGCAAGCTACATTTTTACCTCGTAAATACATACAGCACGCGTTACTTCTCACATAGCACTAAAGATAAATTACCATCCCATTTCGCTTCATTTATTTCAGAAACAGCAAAAATTTATTTATGGTTATCAAGTTAGTGTAGCTGATCAGTGGTATAGCCTTTTGAACGATTTACGCCCTTTCTGGTAGCTTAATTTTCTTCAAGTACTATAATATTCATCCTTGTTCAGTGACACTTGTGAATTATAATAGAGTATGAATATCATTAACTTACCTGTGGCATGACGTCCATACAAAATTTCAATAATTTCTGAGCATCCATTCGCTATTTCCAAAATTCGTGCGCAGGAAGCCATTTTGACCTGATCGAGATTACCCCGTTTTGGTTGGTTTGGGTTAGGTTAGGTTAGTGGGGCACCTGCGCAGACGTTGTTGCGCAGTGCAGTCATATGACGTGCGCATGTGAGGTCACCTTGAACTCATTATTGTCAGTTGTAAATTATTAAACACCCAAAAATTCGATTTCTTCACTTTAAAAAGAATATTAATTTCCGGGCTTCACTTTCATACCTAATTCAAACTTTTCACAAGGATATTATATTTGACACATACTTTCAGTAATTACAAGTACACCAATCACTTATCACTTAAATATGATGTTATTGAATATTTCATTGTGGAAGCATATATGTTGTCACACGAAGAATAATTTATTAAAATATTTATTTAATTTTATATTACATTACATGTAATGATTGCAGTGATCCCATTCATCGTTATAAAGAATAAAGGTTCTCAAATTACGTAGGTCCAGCTTCTGCAGATAAGCGATATCTGTATATGATTTACGTGTTACTAACTCGTACAAACGTCTTTACTGAGCACACATGGCATGCAAATGTCCTTTCACTGAAGTCGTATGTCTCAATGTGACGACCGCACTTATTCTTGCATCTTATGTTGGGTTGGTGTCTCACTTGTTTATATTCTCACACGTCACCGAGAAGACATCCTTACACTGAGATTCACTGTATGTAGCACCCGTTAATATCTGATTGAACGGTGGCAATTAATCTTGTTAATGATCCCGAAGAACTCTATTTCTAGAGCACAAAGTTACGTTGATACTGACCGACCGAAATCAAATAATTCCAACCGTAGTTTAATGGCGACTATTCAATTGGGACTAGCCGACTGTTCCAAGACAGAATCAGTACTGACTGACTTCTGATTGGTCCTCGATGCCATTGGAAAGTATTGATTTCTTTCTATTGAGGTCATCACAGATGGCACGTCTTATTTCTGGTTCCGTATTATTCCTGTAGACTGCGTCTTTGTGATTTTACGTCGTGTCCTCGAGTAAATGTGAGGCAATATTTTCGATATATTTTGTTGAATTTTGACATAGGACACCAATATGTTACCACAAGTTTGACTTGCGCCACGAATTCCGCTCCCACGATTCATTGCAATTAATGTACCAGTGGTTTATATTCCGTTTTTTTTGTGAGGCGATTTATATTAATAAATGACATTATATCATTCACGTATGTTTATTCCGATTCTTTCGTAACATGATACTTATTTATGATGTGTTAGATTGGGTCATTGTTACGCATGAATCAGCTACGTATTTGCGTCAACAATTTTGCCAGAAACAATTCTTCTGGAAACCTTATGTAATTTTAGACGTGTTATGATGTATTACACGCATATAAGCACTATTTGTGTTATATGGGGATTGTGTGAGCGCGTAATATCGTTATTGGTAAGTGGTCGTGGCCGACTTTGCGCATCCTCCACCTCACGACTTTGATGCCTTCGTGCGAATTTATAAAAAGCGATATGACATAATAGAGTATGGATATCATTAACGTACCTGTGGCATGACGTCCATACAAAATTTCAATAATTTCTGAGCATCCATTCTCTTTTTCCAAAATTTGTGAGCAGGAAGACATTTTGCACTGATCGAGATTACCCCGTTTTGGTTGGTTTGGGTTAGGTTAGGTTAGGTTAGTGGGTACCTGCGCAGACGTTGTTGCGCAGTGCAGTCATATGACGTGCGCATGCGAGGTCACCTTGAACTCATTATTGTCAGTTGTAAATTATTAAAGACCACAAAAATTCGATTTCTTCACTTTAAAAAGAATATTATATTCTGGGCTTCACTTTCATACCTAATTTAAACTTTTTACAAGGATATTATATTTGACACATACTTTCAGTAATTGCAAGTACACCAATCGCTTATCACTTAAATATGATGTTATTGAATATTTCATTGTGGAAGCATATATGTTGTCACACGAAGAATAATTTATTAAAATATTTATGTAATTTTATATTACATTACATGTAATGATTGCAGTGATCCCATTCATCGTTATAAAGAATAAAGGTTCTCAAATTACGTAGGTCCAGCTTCTGCAGATAAGCGTTATCTGTATATGATTTACGTGTTACTAACTCGTACAAACGTCTTTACTGAGCACAAATTGCATGCAAATGTCCTTTCACTGAAGGCGTATGTCTCAATGTGAGGAACCGCACTTATTCTTGCATGTTATGTTGGATTGGTGTTTCACTTGTTTATATTCTCACACGTCACCGAGATGACATCCTTACACCGAGATTCACTGTATGTAGCACCCGTTAATATCTGATTGAACGGTGGCAATTAATCTTGTTAATGGTCCCGAAGAACTCTATTTCTAGAGCACAAAGTTACGTTGATACTGACCGACCGAAATCAAATAATTCCAACCGTAGTTTAATGGCGACTATTCAATCGGGACTAGGCGACTGTTCCAAGACAGAATCAGTACTGACTGACTTTTGAATGGTCCTCGATGCCATTGGAAAGTATTGATTTCTTTCTATTGAGGTCATCACAGATGGCACGTCTTATCTCTGGTTCCGTATTATTCCGGTAGACTGCGTCTTTGTGTTTGTACGTCGTGTCCTCGAGTAAATGTGAGGCAATATTTTCGATACATTTTGTTGAATTTTGACATAGGACACCAATATGTTACCACAAGTTTGACGTGCGCCACGAATTCCGCGCCCACGTATCATTGCAATTAATGTACCAGAGGTTTATATTCCGTTTTTTTGTGAGGCGATTTATATTAATAAATGACGTACTATCATTCACGTATGTTTATTCCGATTCTTCCGTTACATGATACTTATTTATGATGAGTTAGATTGGGTAATTGTTGCCCATGAATCTGCTACGTATTTGCGTCAACATCTACACTGTATCAATTTTGCCAGAAACAATTCTTCTGGAAACGTTATGTAATTTTAGACGTGTTATGATGTATTACACGCATATAAGCACTATTTGTGTTATATGGGGATTGTGTGAGCGCGTAATATCGTTATTGGTAAGTGGTCGTGGCCGACTTTGCGCATCCTCCACCTCACGACTTTGATGCCTTCGTGCGAATTTATAAAAAGCGATATGACATAATAGAGTATGGATATCATTAACGTACCTGTGGCATGACGTCCATACAAAATTTCAATAATTTCTGAGCATCCATTCTCTTTTTCCAAAATTTGTGAGCAGGAAGACATTTTGCACTGATCGAGATTACCCCGTTTTGGTTGGTTTGGGTTAGGTTAGGTTAGGTTAGTGGGTACCTGCGCAGACGTTGTTGCGCAGTGCAGTCATATGACGTGCGCATGTGAGGTCACCTTGAACTCATTATTGTCAGTTGTAAATTATTAAAGACCCAAAAATTCGATTTCTTCACTTTAAAAAGAATATTATATTCTGGGCTTCACTTTCATACCTAATTCAAACTTTTCACAAGGATATTATATTTGACACATACTTTCAGTAATTGCAAGTACACCAATCGCTTATCACTTAAATATGATGTTATTGAATATTTCATTGTGGAAGCATATATATTGTCACACGAAGAATAATTTATTAAAATATTTATGTAATTTTATATTACATTACATGTAATGATTGCAGTGATCCCATTCATCGTTATAAAGAATAAAGGTTCTCAAATTACGTAGGTCCAGCTTCTGCAGATAAGCGTTATCTGTATATGATTTACGTGTTACTAACTCGTACAAACGTCTTTACTGAGCACACATGGCATGCAAATGTCCATTCACTGAACGCGTATGTCTCAATGTGACGAACCGCACTTATTCTTGCATGTTATGTTGGGTTGGTGTCTCACTTGTTTATATTCTCACACGTCACCGAGATGACATCCTTACACCGAGAATCACTGTATGTAGCACCCGTTAATATCTAATTGAACGGTGGCAATTAATCTTGTTAATGGTCCCGAAGAACTCTATTTCTAGAGCACAAAGTTACGTTGATACTGACCGACCGAAATCAAATAATTCCAACCGTAGTTTAATGGCGACTATTCAATCGGGACTAGGCGACTGTTCCAAGACAGAATCAGTACTGACTGACTTTTGAATGGTCCTCGATGCCATTGGAAAGTATTGATTTCTTTCTATTGAGGTCATCACAGATGGCACGTCTTATCTCTGGTTCCGTATTATTCCGGTAGACTGCGTCTTTGTGTTTGTACGTCGTGTCCTCGAGTAAATGTGAGGCAATATTTTCGATACATTTTGTTGAATTTTGACATAGGACACCAATATGTTACCACAAGTTTGACGTGCGCCACGAATTCCGCTCCCACGTATCATTGAATTAATGTACCAGAGGTTTATATTCCGTTTTTTTGTGAGGCGATTTATATTAATAAATGACGTACTATCATTCACGTATGTTTATTCCGATTCTTCCGTTACATGATACTTATTTATGATGAGTTAGATTGGGTCATTGTTGCCCATGAATCTGCTACGTATTTGCGTCAACATCTACACTGTATCAATTTTGCCAGAAACAATTCTTCTGGAAACCTTATGTAATTTTAGACGTGTTATGATGTATTACACGCATATAAGCACTATTTGTGTTATATGGGGATTGTGTGAGCGCGTAATATCGATATTGGTAAGTGGTCGTGGCCGACTTTGCGCATCCTCCACCTCACGACTTTGATGCCTTCCTGCGAATTTATAAAAAGCGATAAGATATAATAGAGTATGAATATCATTAACTCACCTGTGGCATGACGTCCATACAAAATTTCAATAATTTCTGAGCATCCATTCGCTTTTTCCAAAATTTGTGCGCAGGAAGACATTTTGCACTGATCGTGATTACCCCGTCTTGGTTGGTTTGGGTTCGGTTAGGTTAGGTTAGTGGGGCACCTGCGCAGACGTTGTTGCGCAGTGCAGTCATATGACGTGCGCATGTGAGGTCACCTTGAACTCATTATTGTCAGTTGTAAATTATTAAACACCCAAAAATTCGATTTCTTCACTTTAAAAAGAATATTAATTTCCGGGCTTCACTTTCATACCTAATTCAAACTTTTCACAAGGATATTATATTTGACACATACTTTCAGTAATTGCAAGTACACCAATCGCTTATCACTTAAATATGATGTTATTGAATATTTCATTGTGGAAGCATATATGTTGTCACACGAAGAATAATTTATTAAAATATTTATTTAATTTTATATTACATTACATGTAATTATTACAGTGACCCCATTCATCGTTATAAAGAATAAAGGTTCTCAAATTACGTAGGTCCAGCTTCTGCAGATAAGCGATATCTGTATATGATTTACGTGTTACTAACCCGTACAAACGTCTTTACTGAGCACACATGGCATGCAAATGTCCTTTCACTGAAGGCGTGTGTCTCAATGTGACGAACCGCACTTATTCTTGCATGTTATGTTGGATTGGTGTTTCACTTGTTTCTATTCTCACACGTCACCGAGATGACATCCTTACACCGAGATTCACTGTATGTACCACCCGTTAATATCTAATTGAACGGTGGCAATTAATCTTGTTAATGGTCCCGAAGAACTCTATTTCTAGAGCACAAAGTTACGTTGATACTGACCGACCGAAATCAAATAATTCCAACCGTAGTTTAATGGCGACTATTCAATCGGGACTAGGCGACTGTTCCAAGACAGAATCAGTACTGACTGACTTCTGATTGGTCCTCGATGCCATTGGAAAGTATTGATTTCTTTCTATTGAGGTCATCACAGATGGCACGTCTTATCTCTGGTTCCGTATTATTCCGGTAGACTGCGTCTTTGTGTTTGTACGTCGTGTCCTCGAGTAAATGTGAGGCAATATTTTCGATATATTTTGTTGAATTTTGACATAGGACACCAATATGTTACCACAAGTTTGACGTGCGCCACGAATTCCGCGCCCACGTATCATTGCAATTAATGTACCAGAGGTTTATATTCCGTTTTTTTTGTGAGGCGATTTATATTAATAAATGACGTACTATCATTCACGTATGTTTATTCCGATTATTCCGTTACATGATACTTATTTATGATGAGTTATATTGGGTCATTGTTGCCCATGAATCTGCTACGTATTTGCGTCAACATCTACACTGTATCAATTTTGCCAGAAACAATTCTTCTGGAAACGTTATGTAATTTTAGACGTGTTATGATGTATTACACGCATATAAGCACTATTTGTGTTATAAGGGGATTGTGTGAGCGCGTAATATCATTATTGGTAAGTGGTCGTGGCCGACTTTGCGCATCCTCCACCTCACGACTTTGATGCCTTCGTGCGAATTTATAAAAAGCGATATGACATAATAGAGTATGGATATCATTAACGTACCTGTGGCATGACGTCCATACAAAATTTCAATAATTTCTGAGCATCCATTCTCTTTTTCCAAAATTTGTGAGCAGGAAGACATTTTGCACTGATCGAGATTACCCCGTTTTGGTTGGTTTGGGTTAGGTTAGGTTAGGTTAGTGGGTACCTGCGCAGACGTTGTTGCGCAGTGCAGTCATATGACGTGCGCATGCGAGGTCACCTTGAACTCATTATTGTCAGTTGTAAATTATTAAAGACCACAAAAATTCGATTTCTTCACTTTAAAAAGAATATTATATTCTGGGCTTCACTTTCATACCTAATTTAAACTTTTTACAAGGATATTATATTTGACACATACTTTCAGTAATTGCAAGTACACCAATCGCTTATCACTTAAATATGATGTTATTGAATATTTCATTGTGGAAGCATATATGTTGTCACACGAAGAATAATTTATTAAAATATTTATGTAATTTTATATTACATTACATGTAATGATTGCAGTGATCCCATTCATCGTTATAAAGAATAAAGGTTCTCAAATTACGTAGGTCCAGCTTCTGCAGATAAGCGTTATCTGTATATGATTTACGTGTTACTAACTCGTACAAACGTCTTTACTGAGCACAAATTGCATGCAAATGTCCTTTCACTGAAGGCGTATGTCTCAATGTGAGGAACCGCACTTATTCTTGCATGTTATGTTGGATTGGTGTTTCACTTGTTTATATTCTCACACGTCACCGAGATGACATCCTTACACCGAGATTCACTGTATGTAGCACCCGTTAATATCTGATTGAACGGTGGCAATTAATCTTGTTAATGGTCCCGAAGAACTCTATTTCTAGAGCACAAAGTTACGTTGATACTGACCGACCGAAATCAAATAATTCCAACCGTAGTTTAATGGCGACTATTCAATCGGGACTAGGCGACTGTTCCAAGACAGAATCAGTACTGACTGACTTTTGAATGGTCCTCGATGCCATTGGAAAGTATTGATTTCTTTCTATTGAGGTCATCACAGATGGCACGTCTTATCTCTGGTTCCGTATTATTCCGGTAGACTGCGTCTTTGTGTTTGTACGTCGTGTCCTCGAGTAAATGTGAGGCAATATTTTCGATACATTTTGTTGAATTTTGACATAGGACACCAATATGTTACCACAAGTTTGACGTGCGCCACGAATTCCGCGCCCACGTATCATTGCAATTAATGTACCAGAGGTTTATATTCCGTTTTTTTTGTGAGGCGATTTATATTAATAAATGACGTACTATCATTCACGTATGTTTATTCCGATTATTCCGTTACATGATACTTATTTATGATGAGTTATATTGGGTCATTGTTGCCCATGAATCTGCTACGTATTTGCGTCAACATCTACACTGTATCAATTTTGCCAGAAACAATTCTTCTGGAAACGTTATGTAATTTTAGACGTGTTATGATGTATTACACGCATATAAGCACTATTTGTGTTATAAGGGGATTGTGTGAGCGCGTAATATCATTATTGGTAAGTGGTCGTGGCCGACTTTGCGCATCCTCCACCTCACGACTTTGATGCCTTCGTGCGAATTTATAAAAAGCGATATGACATAATAGAGTATGGATATCATTAACGTACCTGTGGCATGACGTCCATACAAAATTTCAATAATTTCTGAGCATCCATTCTCTTTTTCCAAAATTTGTGAGCAGGAAGACATTTTGCACTGATCGAGATTACCCCGTTTTGGTTGGTTTGGGTTAGGTTAGGTTAGGTTAGTGGGTACCTGCGCAGACGTTGTTGCGCAGTGCAGTCATATGACGTGCGCATGTGAGGGCACTTTGAGCTCGTTATAGTCAGTTGTAAATAAATTTTGACACCCAAAAATTCGTTTTCGTCACTTTAAAAAGAATATTGTATTCTGGGCTTCACTTTCATACCTATTTTAAACTTTTTACAAGAATATTAGATTTGACACATACTTTCAGTAATTGCAAGTACACCAATCACTTATCACTTAAATATGATGTTATTGAATATTTCATTGTGGAAGCATATATGTTGTCACACGAAGAAGAATTTATTAAAATATTTATGTAATTTTATATTACATTACATGTAATGATTGCAGTGATTCCATTCATCGTTATAAATAATAAAGGTTCTCAAATTACGTAGGTCCAGCTTCTGCAGATAAGCGATATCTGTATATGATTTACGTGTTACTAACCCGTACAAACGTCTTTACTGAGCACACATTGCATGCAAATGTCCTTTCACTGAAGGCGTATGTCTCAATGTGAGGAACCGCACTTATTCTTGCATGTTATGTTGGGTTGGTGTCTCACTTGTTTATATTCTCACACGTCACCGAGAAGACATCCTTACACCGAGATTCACTGTATGTAGCACCCGTTAATATCTGATTGAACGGTGGCAATTAATCTTGTTAATGGTCCCGAAGAACTCTATTTCTAGAGCACAGAGTTACGTTGATACTGACCGACCGAAATCAAATAATTCCAACCGTAGTTTAATGGCGACTATTCAATCGGGACTAGGCGACTGTTCCAAGACAGAATCAGTACTGACTGACTTCTGATTGGTCCTCGATGCCATTGGAAAGTATTGATTTCTTTCTATTGAGGTCATCACAGATGGCACGTCTTATCTCTGGTTCCGTATTATTCCGGTAGACTGCGTCTTTGTGTTTGTACGTCGTGTCCTCGAGTAAATGTGAGGCAATATTTTCGATATATTTTGTTGAATTATGACATAGGACACCAATATGTTACATACTATCTACAAATCAACCGATTTCTGTAATAACCATTAGACTTGTATATAAATATAGATCATCAGTCTGAAACATAGCCTGATGATTAACGTGGTGATGATGAAATCTCTTGTTGTACCATTTACCATTTTAGTAGGTTTATCCTTATTAATACATATGGAGCTTTTATGAAGGAGTCGGAGTCGGAGATTTTAGTACCGACTCCAAACCCTGGTAAGATGGTTTTCCTGCTCTAGCAGCAGTAACATACTCAGATGTCTTTTCCAGCTGCTCGTATAGGTCCATTGGTTCATTTTGAGAGCATATAGACCAGTTATTGCCACAGCTGTTTGAGAAACCTTGTCCTAAATCTTGTATACGATGTTCAGATGTAGGAGTCACTACAGCATCTGGGTTTCAATACATTCACGGTAATATCACTCCTTACAGTGTCAAAAATATTCATCTTTTTATCTCTAGTCAGTATACTTTTAAGTTCGCCTTTTTTTTGTTCCATATACTTGTTACTAAATTCCGTAATGTACCTTTTTTCTTACCTACTATTTCTACACCCATTCACACCTACGTGATCTGACTACGCCAATCGGAGAAGTATATCGTACCCTTCCATATGTATATTTTGAACTTTCTTCAATGTAAAATGTTTGCCCCCCAAAAATTAGTTGCCATGTCGTTTGAAGTAACCTTCGTATTTTGTTCCCACCTGAAAATGTTTTAACACTTGGAGGTGGGGTTCTCCGTTATGTTACGAGGTCTGCGAGAGTTATGTATTTTTCACAATTCCTGTTCAAGCTTATCTGTTAACTCTTCAGTGCTTTTGCCCAATATACGGAAAGTCCGTACAAATTTGTGTTGAACGAATGAGTTTTCTCATAGAAGGCTCTCGTCTGCTGAACTAGTTATTTGATTATATCAACACATTTAAACTTTTAGCCCATCTACTTAAACAAGCATTAACTTTTTCTGGGTTTTTTTTTGTGGGTCTTGTGTGATTTTCCGTATAAACAGGGACTTTTACCTTAAACAGAGTTAACCAACTGCTCTTTGTAACGTTGAAGTTTGGTGTTTACTTTGCGGTGCGGGCTGTATTCATAAATATTATTTATACGAGCTTATACTTCAAAGGGCATTGCGTTTCTTTCATATTATAATGTTGTTCTAAGACCAGACATTTCCAATCTTTTCATGTTTTCGAAACGTGTATATGCTATAGAATTAATAATAGGTCTTAATTAGTTGGGTTTGGGTAGTAGCTCATTCATGACACCTGAAAATAGAGATATCACACATATTTTACCCAGTAATTAGTGAAAAGGTGTTCAGCAGAAATTACACGCCTCATTTTAATATTTTTTATCTGAGTGTTAGATTCGACTCGTCCAGATAACAACTATTACTGCGATCAAATTATAGTCTAGAGTACTAATTGAGTTATTACTTAACTAAAGCCAGTTTCTTGTGTGAAGTGTTAATCATCCTTAATTATTATACAGAAAAGAGGATGGATGGATTTAATAAATTACGAGCGAACATAAATAATGTAATAAAATAAACTAGAACTCGATCTACGCTTATCAAGGCGATGAGTGAGGGTTTAGGCACTATGCACCTCCGAAACGTCTGCCGACTTCTACAAGATTACACGGCGCAATATTCCAGAAGGCTGTCTTCTTCAGAAATGAAGTTTAACATCTGTAGGGAAGACTTAAGATTATATGCAAGGATAATATTAAAATGCATCTTAGGATATTGTGTGGGAGGGTGTGAACTAGATTAGTCTGGCTTGGGATTCCGAACGATGGTGGTCTTTTGTAAACACGATAATGTACCTTCAAGACTAGGAATTTTCTGACTAGCTGAGTGTAACGTCGCTCTCTCTAGACGCACTCTGTGTCTTGGAGCTAGCTATCAGACATGTTTAGGATGGCTCTATGTTGAATTCTCACATCATGATTTGTAGGTTTAATTCAATTCGACCTGTAGGTCTACAAAGTACGGACGCTTGACTGAAGGTTGCCTCGGAGCAAAACTCTGGGTCAGAAATTCAGAGCATAAGAAGTCTGAGTCGGTCTCGTTAAATTAGTTGTGACGTTTGAGTCATCTGGTATTTCTATCTGACAGTTGGGCGGGTGAAGATGAAAACAGGGTGTCAAATGGTGCTCCAGTACTCACTTCTGGTTACTTTGCCTCTGTGAAACTGTTCGCTAGATTTATGATTATCTTTCATTAATTTTGAGTGTGTATGTAATTATTATCATTACGGAACTACTGGACGAACTGAATCAAAACGCGCCCTCGATATTCGGAAATATAATGCTGTTGAACATGGTAACAGGATTTGAAATTACATGATATGTTGATATCATGTAGAGTTTATTTATTTATTTTTTTCACAGTTTTATGATCCGTGCTGGTTTCGGGGCTGAATGTCAGGATAGCCCTTTATTCGCAATGACTGTAGCGGTTGCTAGAAGACCAATTTCAGATCCTGAATATTACGTTTAGACGCGACGATGCCCTATAGTTAAATGTCAGCTTGACATTAATTTATAGAGTACGACCTTTCCCTGTGTTATGTGAAAACGTAGCGAACCTTTGTTGAAGCGATGGAAAGGTGGAAGATTATCATCCTGTTTCACTGAAGTTACAAATACCGGGAGGCCCCATTCTTACATATACAAAAATATGTATACATAACAACTACTTTGGTGGCTGCTTGTCAACTGTGCCACCAAGCTAACGGTTGTCACTTTCAACACCGACACTAGATTATTTAATCCACAAAGTGTCAATGCTAATGTATATAATGATTTAATTTATTAAAATGTCATCATTTATTGAATGTGTGAATAAATCTTTGTATGAGAGTCTGTAGATACGTTCCTGGGGAGAGCTCTCAAAAGTGATTCGCTACTTCCTACAAGCACAATGTTATATTTGAATATTACGTTCCCTAAAGACCGAAAAATTACTGAAAAAATATAAATCAACAGTTCTGTTGTGTGAAGGGAAAGGAAATAACATTATATTATTTAATATTATAAAAATAAAAAAATGATAAATACGTTTTGTAAGCAGCATCGCTGTTGGTAGAACGTTTACTCGTATCAGCCATGATTAATTTGGGGTTAAATCCCAAAACAGTTGAAAAAAGAAACAAAATGTATTTACGAGATACACGCCAAAGCAGAGCTTAAGGCGAACTGACTCACGAACTTACTTCTCTGTGTTTCACTGTCTGGTCGACGTTGCGTCTCTGTGATTTAATTAGCAAGTGCTCCCAATTTTTTTCGGAAGATTTCGTATGAGGGAGTTTGCGTTCGGATGACGAGCCAAGCGGATGGTGTACTCTTCATTATAAAAGTTCGTACGTGCGAAATTTAGTAAGGCGAATTTTCGTAAAGGGACCACCGACTGTGTATTCATAATGAAAGTAAGGTAGCCCGAGAAGAATTCATTATACTTAGTCGCCATGAAAGCTTCAGATTAGACTGTAAATTCATTTATGTAACATGATAGTTGTAATCCATGTTGTACGGAGCAGAGTTACTGAGACGGTGACAGGCGTTCGACTGATCATTCAGTCAATTCATCAAGTCGCAAAGAACGCTTATAAGCTTTTGTGTTCACCAAAGTTGATAATCTCCTCACCATTGTTACATCAAATGGCTATAAATACAGACAGAAACGTAGCTCCTTTATGCAAGACATACTTCCATATAATAAATAGCTTCATATCTTCACTATCTTTGTTCTTTATACCGCAGAAGCCCATCATGCAGACAACTCATGTAGGGAAAAATTCTAGAACAGCTGTGTGTAGCAGTAAGACTTTTCATACACTCGTATTCGGGTTTTTGACATTCGAATCTCGGTCGGGTTGTATTAGACGTTTTTCTAAGCCTCTTCAGGCAAAGTTTTGGATGTGTAACTTTTTTATTTTGTTATTTATTAAAACTCTTACTCTCAGCTTTGTGTAATGCATGCTTCCCACTGAAAAGATAAGAGCTAAAGTGTATTCTTTCCGACAAACTTTTAATATAAATTTCTAACGAAACCACACCACAAACCAATTATATCCAGCGGCTTATCCGTCAATGTTTCCAAGTAAAAATACAACTGTCAACGCGATTAACAATCACGTTACAAATTTCTTTCTTCTGGGTTGTTGCGCCGTGTAGTATGGTATATGTTTACCAACGTTTAAGAGGTCATACTGCGATCGCCCTGATGACGGAGGCATTATGACCTCAGGAACGTTGGTAAACATCTACCAGACTACACAGCGCAACAACCCCGAAGACAGAAATCTTCGTACTCACCGCTGTGAAAACCTCAAATCATACAATCACGTTACAATCGTTCAGTGATGTTTCGAAGCGGACAGAGCCGACGCTGACACAAGGGCTCGTCAGATCTCGATGGCACCTAAATGGTCCGGTGGTCCACTGGGTCATTCTCCAGTATAAAGGCCATCAAGTCGGTTGGTTGGTAATTACTCCAGCAACAAACAAACCGTGATAGCAGGCACGATCTCATTTGTCAGGTTTCCGAACTAGTAGCGCACTACGGTGTTACCTGTGGGGTGCCGATCACTGGGCGTGCCTCTTTTCCGACCTGCCGCTAACGTAATCCAAATCATTTGGTATAACTAATCTGACATGGGATTTAAACTAACATTCTAGAATTAATCTCTTGTTTTGTCAGTTTGTGACAACAGAGGTGCCAGTGTTTGAAAACTTAAAAGGTTTATAGAGAAAGATGTTACGTATTAAAACCCTTTTCGACAAAAGATTTTATCTTCTGCTTGAATCTTGTCGGTAACGTTTGTAATATTTTTGGGGGGAATTCGACGTCTTGACAGGAAGACTTTCTTCCTGTCCGTGATTGGGGTAACTTCCATGTTCTAGTAGTCGAGAGTTCAGGACAGTTCTTGTATTTCAAAACAATAGATTCTGTGAAGAATTTGTTGTTTCTTCTTTCATTAAAATGTTTGTTCAGTCAAAGGGGGTTAGCAGGAATTATAAATTAATACTTTTGTTACAACTGAACTATATTTTCCTGTGATATTTCACCTTCTCACGGCGACGAATATGAAGATGGCTGTCTTCAGGGGTGTTATACCGTGTAATCTGTTGACAGAGACAGTAAATTCCTCTGAAACGTCGGTCAATATCTACCAGACTACAAGGTGTAACATCCCATAAGACAACCATCTTAATTCTGAGTGCGTGTTAATTTTCACAAGCATATTTGCCGATTACATCAATATCAAACCAAGTGTCACCCAAGTAGTTTCCTCTCGTGCTTCGTATTAGGTGGGTCCTGAGTTCGGATCTTGGCCCTAGAACCAGGACTCCTGACAGACGTTCTTCGTGGTTATCGCCATATGAACGAAAGATACGTGTAGGTTCCGTAAGGGCGAAATATTGTTTTACTTTCTACAATACATTTAATATTTCTCAAATATGTTTTAACACACAGAAGTTCGTAATTCTACTGTACATTGTAATAAACGATAAACCACCTTTGGATTACAGTTTTGTTTTGGAAATTTTAAATTCAAAAGTTGGGATGGCTTCAACTGACATTCTGTAATTGCCAGATTTCTTAAAAATGTCTTTAGTTCCTTCTAGAATCATTAAAATGCACAGAACCCATTTTCCGGTAAAAATGATGGAAGTAGTTAACAAAACATCTTTAATTAGGAGAGATAAAACAAGTGGGGTATAAATGATGTTTGGAGGACCTTTGTGGTCTTTTCTTTGTATGTTAACTCTGGCAATAACTGGACAATGAGGTCAGTAGGGTGAGATTTCAAACAATACATTTTCAAACCCAAATATTAGTTTGAAATACACTTTTCCTACCCTGTTGAATGCAGTTTAGATGAACCTCGACTTTATAGAGTTACGAGGCCTTTTGAACCTATAAGTTATATTCTAAGACATTTCTGAACTTAAAGATGCAAAGCTTTTGCCACAATTTAGCAAAACTTGTTGTTTGGTGCAATTTCTGCTTATTTCTATTTTAAAAGTGAAGTATTTTGATACAGAACTTCTTCTTTGCAGGCTCTTGATCACAGCCACCATTTCTGTTGCGGTTTCACAAACCAAAGAATTAAATGGGAACAAGAAATATCCACTGGAGGTGAGTTTCCTTACATATTTCCATATAAATAATTAAATAATTTATAGTATACCGCTGAAAAATTGTGTTCCAGATTTGCAGCATGATTATGGTACGATCACAAAATAATGACAAAAATTAGACGAACTAAATCGAAAATATACTAGACTTGCGCGGTAGACACCGTATCTAGGCAACGAGTGTACTCGAAGTTGACAGTGGAAGAGTTAATGTCGATGTGTTATCTGTAGTGTATCCTTTTTGCATCTAAATATGGTGACGAAACATAAATCATACAAGGTCGAAATTGCCTTTTCATGAATTTTTCACTCGCCTTTGTAATATTTACAAGTTTCAGAATCAAAGTGTAGCAGCCAGAGTACCTGATCTGCATTCGTGTTATTATTGCAGTAGGCTTCAGTGACAGACTTACACTACATTTTATTATGACTAACTCACTCTATGAATTGGAGTCCATCTTGAGAAGCTAATAGTACACTCAGCTAGTCAACAAGGGCCCCACTTTAAATTTTCCTTTCCTTAGGTCGTACCAAAGAACCATTTTAATTACGAGGTCCTGTGTAACATTTTCTAACTTACTTTTTTTACAGCAGGGAGTTGTTAGTTTCCGCCCAACCCCCAAGCTAGAAGGCCACCAGTGTCAGCTGTCTTGCGACTATTTGTTTAACCCTTTCAAGCCGAAAAAGAGAGAGAGAGATAGGAAGGATAGAGTGAAAGCAAAGAGAAAATTGGTGGGGGAGAAGTGAGCATCTTATAGTTAGAAGATCCCCAGGCAATAACCGCTCGTCCTTCTGGTATGGATAGAGTAAAAGTGAAGTCGTTAGGGCGATAAGTAGTCATAGTTCGCTAGCAGAGACGGCAGAATTTTGATTTGCTGTTTAGTGAATGTTGAGTTAAGTTAATGAGTAAGTAATTTAGGGGCATTCACTGTAAGAGGGTAAAATGTATTAATTTTCCCTGATGCCACTGATGATGACCTCTTGAGGTCGAAACGCGTATGGCAATAGTGTCTAGTATGGTGTTAATAGTTGTTGGTTTGTTTACTCTATATTCTAATACACTACGCGGTAGGCAAAGTTTTAAGGGTAAAATTTGATGAATTTAAATCGGGAGAGCTTTATGAGAAGCATGCAGTGACAACTTCGAACTTGGGGTGTCATCACGAAGGGCCTGTAAATAATATCTAAGAATCCAGTCTGTACCGCAAAGAAAACGCAACTATTCACCATTACAAAGATCAAATGGTAAATACTGTTTTTAAGTTAATAAATGCTGGATACAGTGAGAATCGTATGAAAGACAGAAATATGAATCGAAGACTTAGTGATTATTGAAGCAGGTGGAGTTACCATTTGGCTTTAAAGGGTTAATATTCTCATTTACCCTCCCTATTTGAAGACTGTCTCCATTAGCAGCCTGAGGACACGCCATGTTGTGGCGACAAGAGACCCACTTAACGCGGTTATGTGCTTTATGAAAAGGAAATTTGCCTCGTCTTTTGAAAGGCAAGGAACTTGTTGCGTCAGGTAGATCCAGCGAGCTGCTGAATGAATATAAAGGAATTGTTAAACAGCTTGTTTCAAACTGTCTCTGCTCACGTTGATGGATGTATTGGATTACATGCTTTTAAACAGACCGTCTGTCTGTTCGTTTTTCATTCATGGTAATGCTCCTTATTCTTATATACTTCCATTTGAATTACATATGTGAGAATGTACAATATGCAGCAGATGAATCTATGATAATGCAACATTTCCTTCGACAATGGATTATCATCTGAATTCGTCATATGACGGGCATATTACAATGCGAACGCAAACAATGCCAGTGACAAGCATTGACACGATTTAAGGTTTATCCTCCATGCGTCACTGTATGTCCGATTTATGAAGTAAAAATTACATTTCATAACGCCATCGTATAAGATCTTTCTTTTTTCTTTCAAAAGACGAGTTATTTTCCTGATCTGCAGCGGACAATCAATCGCACAGTTAATTTTGAAAAACAAACAAAATCTATCGAATTATACGACTGAGGAAGAGATATTAATTGTCTTCTAGTAGTAGTATTTGAGGATTTTATGGTTCCGAGAATAAAGATTGTTGTCTTAGGTTTGTAGGACCGAGTAGTCACCAGAACTGACAATAGAGGCAGCAGGGACCTTTGAAATTTCTACAAGACTACACGACGACGCTACAATCCATAAGACAGCCGTCTTAACAGCTGTCTGATGTTCTAATTTTGTTTTAAAGACAATACTTGTCGAACTCCAGGACCATAATTTATTCTTTAGTTACTAATTAACAAGCCTATGACTGTGAAGAGAGAAGTGCTATATAATATTCTTATTGAATTTGGTATACCAAAGAAGCTAGTGGGTCTAATAAAAATGTGCTTAAATGAAACCTGTAGTAAAATTCGAGTAGGTAAATATGTATCTGAGACATTCCTCATCAAGAACGGTCTAAAACAAGGAGATGCTTTGTCTCCCTTGCTCTTTAACTTTGCGCTAGAATACGCCATCAGGAAGGTCCAAGGTAGGCAGGAGGGTTTGCAATTGAATGGGGCACATCAGCTATTGGCATATGCTGATGATGTTAATTTATTGGGGGACGATATAAATACAATAAATAGGAACGCAGAAGTTTTACTAGAGGCTGGTAGACAAGTGGGGCTGGAAGTAAATTC
Source organism: Zootermopsis nevadensis (assembly GCF_977971745.1). Classification (NCBI taxonomy): domain Eukaryota; kingdom Metazoa; phylum Arthropoda; class Insecta; order Blattodea; family Termopsidae; genus Zootermopsis; species Zootermopsis nevadensis. The sequence goes on along the minus strand of NW_028259139.1, from coordinate 9,039,729 downwards.
AGAAAAAACTAAGTACATGTTAGTATCTCGTAATCAGAAGACAGGCGGGCAAAATTATCTTAGGGTGGCTAATAAATCCTTTGAAAGGGTTACAAAGTTCAAATATTTGGGAACAACAATAACAAATCAAAATGATACTTGTGAGGAAGTTAGGAGACTAAATTCCGGAAATGCTTGCTACTTCTCAGTCCAAAATATTTTGTCTTCCCGTCTGATTTTTAAGAACCTGAAAATTAAAGTATACAAAACAATAATCTTGCCTGTTGTTTTGTATGGGTGCGAAACATGGTCTCTCACTCAGAGGGAGGAACACAGATTGCAGGTGTTTGAGAATCGGGTGTTGAGGAGGATATTTGGGCCTAAGAGGGAAGACGATGGGGCGTGGAGAAAACTGCACAATGACGAGCTTAAAAATCTGTACTGCTCCCCCAGTATTGTGAGGGTGATTAAGTCGAGAAGAGTGAGATGGGCGGGACATGTAGCGCGCATGGATGGGACAAGAGGTGTGCACCGGGTACTGGGTGGGAAACCTGAAGGGAAGAGACCGCTGGGGAGACCTAGACGTAGATGGGAGGATAATCTCAGGCGGGATCTATGGGAGATAGGAGTTGAAGGAAACTGGATTTTGTTGGCCCAGGACAGGGTCCGGTGGAGGGCTTTGGTTAATTCGGTGATGAACCTTCGGGTTCGGTAAGCCATCTAGTTAGTTAGTTAGTTACTAATTAACTCAATGCTACAGTTTCATGAAATTATTTAGATGGTTAATTAATTTCCCTGCTCTTATGCATTAATGTTCATCATCGTGTACTCAGAAACCCGCCTTTAAACTTATGATAATCCAGTTATACCCATTCGACAACTTGTCAACACTATTTTACTGACATCCATTTTAATATTGTCTCGCGGTTTCACGTAAATATCTAAAATGGTTTCTTCCACTGGTATTTTCGGCCAAAACGTTGTTCTACTTTTCTACGCGATGAAATTCTTCTAAATTTAGTTTACCTAATACTATTTTCTGAGGACTGAAAATTATTAAGCTCCTCATTATATGATTTGATTGTTACGATACTGGGGATACTGGGAACGACCCGTTCTTCAAGTGCCTGAGCACTGCGGGTCCCAACTTTACGTTGGCTTTGATCTATAGACATTCGTTAGGACTCCTTGGACGAGGTGATTGTTACGAACTACATTATTTTCACTTTAGACTTTTCACATAGTCCATGAATGCCCAGAAATTGTTACATTTCAGCTCTTTTCCCGAGTTAAGAATCTCTGCTGTGCTTTCTGGTTACATATGGCGCTGTTATTCAGAAAGTCGGTTATTCTATGAATTAAAATTAGTCTGACTTGTGTTTTATTAACTGCAGCTCGTTCCTAACCTGCACGCTGCTGCTGTTTGTAAGGTTACTGCATGTCTCAATTTTCTGTTGCCCCATGTAAGGCCTACAAATCCCCTGCTGTTCCAGTAATTCTTACAGGTCTGACGTTCTCTTGCGGAGAAGCGTCTACTACTGTGTGTATTAATGTTGGCATGCTCGTAACTTGCTGTCTCCTGCTGCTTTCATGTACTTTCTTCCTACAAACCATCACCAGGAACAGCAGTGTTACGTTAACTTAACCATTAACACTGTATCAATTTATTCCTACGTTTATTTATAATTTCCCTTCCTTCTTTAAGCAGCGGGCAGAGAGAGATGATAAGAAATAATATTATACTGAAGACATAACAGAAGCGAATAGAATGAAACAGACCTACGAATAAATAGAACGGACACACTGAAAGTAATTCCATGTTAATTAATAGTTATTTGGCTCATTAAGAATTTTGTTATATTCACCACCTGAAATGTTATCGCCGTGTTCAAGTAAGTCTCCCGTTGTACCCCTGAGCCAATGAAATTTAGTAACTACCGCCAGATAACATTTTTGTAACCTCCCACCTGGTCGCATTTATTCCACGTGGTATTTTCTCTCGATGATTTAACAATTATTATTTATTACGTCCTTCATGCTTATTACATCTTTTCTATTTGACTATCCTAACAACATAAGTTCAAGAGTGCAAAGTATGAAGTTCCTAATTATATCTCTGTAATTTGTTGAAGTTCTTTGTATCATTTTAAGTCCAGATGTTTCTTCTCAGGTACTATAAACGTTTCTTTTTTAGCGCAGAGTAACATAGAAAGTGTCATACCCTTGAGTCTTAAAACAAATGATAATATTGCAGTTTTTATCATCATTCAGCCCTTGACCTCTTGTGGTTCCAAGGATTAGAAGTGTTTCTCTGTGCCCTTGGTCGGCTGTTTCTGCCTTCTGCCTTTGTTTTTACAGACTCCTAAAGTTCTTAGGTTCTTTCAAAACTATTTGTTTGAGTTGCAGTATGAAGAAATTGCTGTGAAAAATATTTCACTCAGTAGAGGGCTAATGTAGCTAAGCAGCGCACTGAAATCAAACCCTGCATGGAATCTGCGAACATTCTCTGGACCATCCATTCTGCCACTTTTCTCTCTCTTTTCCTCGTGTGATACTTTGGGCTTATTCGCTCCCACGTCCGGTGTGACGTTTAATGATCATAGACCATTAAGTATGTAGACGTCAGTGGCTAATGCTGAAGCCATTATAAAATAAATTCGTCTTTAAACAATTGAAAGATTTAACTTTCGTATCAGGGGACTTTTTTTCTCACGAGCTGAGTTTCCTGAATGTCACTGTAATGAGGATGGAGGAGTCTGTTTGGTACTCCTGTTGAATAAGAGTTAAATATACCTCCGCGGACAATGTCTAACGTAATTGCGGTGTGACCTAATTGCACAGTAGACAGTTATAAAACACGAATGCCCATTATTCTCTACAGACCATCATATATCTGTTAGTATGACGATACAATTCGAAAAGTAGGTCTAAATGTAATTTTTATGAACCTTTCTTTATTTTCTCATACATTATCTTTTTTGTCTTTTGAGTATTAATATTGTGACATCCTTAATATGGTTGCCCCATTGACAGAATGTAGGAAAGTGGATTACAGGTCTGTGATCTAATTTTCGTTCGTTTTCCAGTGAAATTTATAGATGAATGACCAATCAGAATAGCTACATGTATGAATGAGCCACAGGAAAGTGTAGGAAAGGCTGTAAAGATTAAAATGAGTACTATATAACTCACCTAATTCATCAATCACTAACTCTTTATTTTGTCTCATGATTCTGAGTGTAAACATTATTAACCAATTCTTCCTTGCAATGGTGAAGTGCTGTGTATTCTTCGAGGTACGAATTGAATTCTTAAATATTATTTAGACGTGTTTAGACTTCAAAGGGTTAAAATTGAGGGCTGACAAATTCTGTTTTTGATGCGCGTTTTGGTCAGCTATTAATTATATTAATTTCTGAGCTTACGGACAGATACATCAGTGTATCCGGAATTACTTAAGTATTAAAATTGATAAAAATATATTTAAAATGAGGATCAGTTGTTGAAAGAATACATGGAACATTGACTTCATCTCCTGAATGGAGGGAGCTGTAATAATGACTAACAGTGTTCGTACATCTTGATCTCCAAACTTATGGATCCTGTTGTTAAAATTTAATTCATGTTTTAATTTTATTGGAAGAAATGGCCTAAAGTCGTAAATGAAATCGTGGTAGATATAAAGTTGGCTTATAAATAACATACTTTAAAAGTGGTATTGAATTAACGAACTAAGTTCGTTCGTGTGTATATTTTTTAATTTGTGTTCATTGGAAGCCATAAAAACAAGCTAATTTGCACTCAACAAAACTGTGTTTATCGTAATGGTAGTTATAAATAACAGACAAGTGTCTACATTTCTTATCCATAAACTCTTAGCCAAATAACCCAAGCTCAGAGACCACTCTGTTCCCTTACTTTTTCGCAAAGTTTCAGTTAATACGTATAAAACTATAAATAATGTTATTTTATGTGTTGGCATTTCTTTATCTGTAAATTCTATGATGAGATATATTAATATGCCTAAGTCTAAATTTTAAAGCTTAATTCTATCTTCTCGCTCCAATTAACTGACCAAAATACTAATTAAGTAAATTATAATTTACTAAGTTGCCAAGTAATTAATCGTGTAACGAACTTACTGACGGAATAATTGACTGTCCAAGTAGCCAACTCTCCTAAAATTAAATAATTGACTAGCTGGTTATATAATTAACTACCTACCTTGTTAACTGTTTGCACAAAGGAAACTTAAATGTCAATATCCTTCGTGTTTAAAAAAAAAACAATAAATTTTTTGACCAGTGGAATAATGGCCATATCGCGTAAAGTTTGAGCTAGTTCATAGACATGTGTTTGTTCCCTAGTTCTAACATTCATTCTATATTACTGTCATTAATTAATAGAGTATTTTTATAAACAGGCAAGCCAGTTTATATCTTCGGAAGCCCGAAGCTCAACTAAATAGTATATTCATCGCCCTGATGACGGAGGCAGTATGACCTCTGAAACGTTGGTAAACATCGACCAGACTACACAGCGCAACAACCCAGAAGACAGAAATGTTCAACCTCAAATCTTACAACTACATAGTACTTAAAAAATCATCTTCTACTCAAAGAAAACACAGCGTCTCTCCATTACAAAGATCATGTTTAATGTTGTTTAGAGAAATAATCTCTCCTTGTTTTGAGAATCATACGAAACCACAAAACTGCTTTAAAAGCTTAAAGGACGTAGAGAACTCAAGGTTCTTAACAATCTCAATTTATTTTAATTTCATACTTTAAAACCGTCGCATGTCGATCGCAGAGGCCGCTAAAACATTCGGATGGCGGGTTTGAATTCCATTGTAGGAGCGTCTGTGGATGTATATCAGCGTTTTTGTGCTGTTCTGTGTAGACAGAGGTCTTGCGACGGGCTTATCCCCCATCCAAGAAATCATACGAACTATTCAAATTAATGGATGCATAATTTCAGAATTAATTTTGAATTTGTACAGGTCATAATTTGTAATCCTTTAAAGCTATAAAAATGTGAAGGTCCCGAATTTCAGACTGTTATTTGATATCGAATGATTTCAAATAGGCATTCCTTTGATAAACGCCGTCATTACAAAAGATGACTAGTCGAAAGGTTATATTCAGAATAATTTTATTAATTGACTCGGCGAATTCCAACATAATTTAAAGAAACATACTCAGTTGGTAGCTTCCAATTATGACACAAAACATTATAGAAAACTTATATTTCTGGTTTTAAATATTCAATCCTCGTAGATCCATCGTATTGAAAATAGCCATCAGAGGAGATTTGCTGTGAAGAGACCCACCTTATTTTTCCTTCGGCTTAATGTATCGGCGAGCTTTAAGAGATATTATACTTTGACTGTAATTATACTCTTTCAGAGGCAGTTGTAATTACAACTTGTTGTGCAACGCCTTTGGCTTCTGTGGTTATTCTATTCAGTTCCGCGCGGTAATCAGAATTTGAGTCTCCATTCTTATTGGTTTGTAGGGCAAGTCAATTTCTCTGCTTATGTATTTGTTCGCTTATTTGTTTCTCTCTTTCTTTTAATGAGCAAATCTGGCAATTGTGAGGGATATGAGGAAAGGTAGCCAAGTATTTAAAAACGTAACTGAAAGCCCAGATGACTGAAAACCAAGTAGAACTTTTTATTTTTATTTTTTCATATAATTGAAGAAAACTGGAATTCAGACTAAGTAGACGTTCTTTGCACGAAGCGCATTAAATGTGAACATAACAGATAAGTTATGCGTGTTTGTGTGTGGCTGACTGTCCGAATGTATAATATTTTGAATTGATTTCATGAAAAATTGATACAAGGAGTCTTTACTAAAATTTGCCTACGTAATTGAATTTTGAGTCAGTACTATAATTTTTACTTTACTTTAAACGTAACTACAAATTTACCTTTCTTGTCCTGGAACAACAAATGATTCACGAAATAAATTATAAATCTCATAATTCGCATTGAAAGCGTGTATATTTAATAAATGTTAAGGAAGTCAAACGTATAATTCTGTAGTGGGCTATATTTCAGTACTGAATGTTTTAAAGCAGCAATATATTTGGAAACTGAGGCAAAGGTGATAATACGAAGTAGCAAAGAAGACATTTCTAACAAATGACTTACATTCTGATGACATAAACAGTTGATATGACGGAGTACTGTCATAACTAATAATTTAGTATAATTTTCTTTAATTAAGACCTGAAAAGCGTTAAGTGGTAAACGGATCTGTATGAAATAAAATGAAGTTACTATGTTGTTTCTTTGATACAGGAAGTATTAGATGGATGGGTAAAATGACCTGTTTCATAGTTTCCTTACCAATTGAACACATTAAAACAGTGTAGGATCTTCTCTCTTAGCTCTTCTGTCTTAAATATGGCATTTCTTCCTGAAGACGAGGGCTCTTAAGCACATCACTTCACCCACATCGATAGAAGCAATGATACTTTAAAAAAAGCACTCTGAATGAGTGAGGTCATTTGTTGCCACATAAACACTTTAGCAGCCGGCTAGCGCATTATCGTAACTCGTCAAGGATATCTCGTTGTGTATGCCGACAAAGTAGAAGCCGCAGGAAGTCCCATTCTGTTTGATTCAAGTATTAAGAGCACCCAGGAGTCGAACATTTATAGTATTTATGTGGCGTATATTTACTGGTTTTCTGTACATCTCCTCTCCCCCCACCTGAACAAACACCCGCACACACAATTAGTAACATTATTTTGTATCCTTACAACGCCGACTTTAAGAAAAGATCAAAACAAGAGGAGCGTCGAGACATTATATGGACAGTACTCATGAACTGACGCCAAGCGTCGAGACGCCGACGAAAGATTCCACATACTGCGTACACGTACTCAGAGACGGTCGCAGGGAACCGACGCCAATTGTAGCAAGAAAAAGTCGTAGGACTCTGTGGGATTTTATGATTTCGAGGCTTTGAAGATGTCGATCTTGATGTGGGTTGTGACACCATGTACGTGGTCACTGGCGTTTCGGAGGAATGCTTTGCTTCTGTCATCAGGGTTGAACCATTAATAGTGCTGTCATATATATAACGTCTGATAGTCATTATCCCTTCTGATGAGTTGGCCAGCTGGCTTTGATTGCAGAGACATTTAGCGTTCCGTGGATGTAATTTTCTGACGGAAGTGTCAGAGGTAGTTTACGCCTCTCGAGTGACGTAGGCGGAACGGGGAATGAACAGGTAGGGCGCAAGGCTTATACATATGGGGTCAAAAGTTTCGCTGTGCTTGATATGTGGGCTGGGCGGAGAAAACTTGACATTCATTTGTATTTTTTTGGGCGTGTCATATCCTAAGCCTCATGTTTCCGCTTTGTGTTAGATTCTTCTGGATTTTATCAAGAGACATCGTTTGAGTTTATCATTCAAGGTATTTGTTTTATATTAAGATTATTTTGCATTTCATCATATTTTGTGTATTATTTTAAGTATATTTTCTCGGCGGTCGTCTTGTGCGCGTTATATTTGCAATGCTGGGTGAAAGAAACAAATTATAAAGAGCTCGGTATATTATATTTGCCTTCCTTTTATATAAAGTTCGCTGTTGTCTGTTGTTAAACACTTACATCCCATAATGATTCATTTCTCTTTAGATCGCTAATGATACTCTTCAGGGAAGATTCTTAATTATTTCTTCCTTTGTGTCTATTTTTATTCTGCTCTCTTTTTGTTCTACCAGAAACGCATTGGAAATAATAAAGGTGCAGAATAATTTAGTCATGTTTTATCTTGCCCAGCCTTCACTTGTCTGTGTATGAACCACACCTATGAGTCCAACAAGAGTGCGAGACGGACAGGTCATCTACTTGTACTCCTAATATAATAGCCATTGTCCGTCACGCTTGAATATGAGTGCGCGGTTCGTGCGATGCGGAGAAATTGCATTTAATTTCTGACTGTGGCGAATGTGGTAGCAAGAAACGCACACCAGGATATGGCAAAGCCTTTTGTGAGATGTGAAGTCTGGAGTAAGCGCTCGTCGGTTTTGTGTTGCTGCGTTTGGTAGGAATCTGGCTTCGATTGCCGTGAAGATGTTATCATATTATTTTATTTATAAAGGAATTTATATATATATATATGTATAAATTATTCTTCTACTGTCAATGTGAGTTGCAAAGATAATGCTGCAATATATTTTATTATCCTTCAAAATAAAATGCATATTCCCGTCAGCTTTGTTGATACGAAAGTATTTTATTTTTTATGATAGCACATATAATGTACGCTGAATTGATTTGCGACTCTGTATTCTATATGGCCATGTCCATAAAATTACTCCCTACAACTCATTCGTTTGGAATTTTATGAAGATTTTATCAACTTTCGATTCATTATGATAAGTTAGAATCTTAACAAGGCGTTATCCGAGCTCGTTTTGCACTGCCACAAACTGTAACTACTCCCTACGTCGTACAGAGAAATAAGTTGGCCAAGAAGTTGCTTGCTTTTGTAAAATCCGAACTTTCATTGAATGTCTGAGGAAAATCGTGGCATCAGACTCCATCCTGAACAAGTTTAATATAATCCATTCCCTCACTTTGTGTTTCTCGAAGATCGTTGTTATCCTCCCATCTACACTTCCGTCTACCGAGTTATCTCTTCTCTGGGGCTTTCTAAATAAAATTTTATTTCAAGACTACTCTTTTCTGGGATGTTGCGACTTCATGTCCGTAGAACTTGACCGACGTTTCAGAGTTGCTTATCTGTCTCATTGTCCTGATGATAGAGGTATTAATTTCTGAAACATCGATAAATATCTACCAGACTACACCACGCAACATCCCAGAAGCAGCCACTTTCTTATTCGTCGCCATGAGAACCCGAAGTCTCAACACAATTCTTACGTCGTGGAATGTGTTATGTTTTTATTTCTTTACCTCAATAAATGGCTGTAGGTGATTGGTTGATTACAAGTTATGGTTGTCACGGTTTGTGTGTACGCAATTTTCGCTAGTCGACAAGTGGTTTGAAGGTGTCTCATCGAACTGTTTCTGCAGCTCGCTGACTCTGACAGCTGACTGCCGTCTGACCGCTAGTAGTCTTCCCTGGGTGTGGCTGGACACATGTTGTATGTGGAATTACGTATTTAGCGACTCACTAGCGTAAGAACTATCTCGAGTCCACTGATCTGCTGCTACACAAATTACTGGCAACGTCTTGAGAATTTTATACTTTACGTAACACGTGCAGATGTCTGGTGGGGTATCATCTCTTGGGGTTATGTGACGTTTATTGAGATATGTGTTAGTATAATTTATCGATGCCAGGGTAATGCGTCCTAAAAGTGCAGGATACCAAATAATGTCCTCAAAAATCATACTTGTATTGATTTAAAATAGTGTTTATGCAATTCAGACATGAACATAAAGCTGCAATTCTGTTCTAATTAATCAGCAATCATACTTCGGTTGTAATATTTGAACTTTTAGTCCTGTAGTGAGATTTAAGATTATCATGCACCTGAATGCATGGAAGGGAGGTCTTGCACAGAGAAAGCAAACGGTTTACTGCGGTCAGAAAGTTCGATTACGTTCAGTGTTAAATAGTTAACATGATTCTCTGCGTGCAGCATAAATATTTATGCTACACGCAGAGAACATTTCTCCTAAATTTGTATATGTGAATGTATCTATCACAATTTGTGTATATACATCACTGATGCCTGTTTTATGTTTGGTACGTCTGTCTTCGGCTTACGTCTTTCCGGGTTTTCTTTACGTATTCTGTAGTCCATTTTCTGTACTTTATAAGGAAAATTAGAATATTGATCGTGGCAATATGTCGGCTATTAACAAAATAACAGCTGATTCATTTTATGTAATTTTTTTGTTATTACCGTTTCTGAGGGATATACTGCCTTCAAGTTACGAGTCTCTGCCTGCAAGTCCAGAAGAAAGACATCTCTTCGTCTCTGTGAGAATCTCACGTCTCGTCTTTGTACAGATTTCGCATACAAAGTTGAGGATTGCCTCAGGTGTACTCGGAAAATAAGTTATTCTTGTTTCTATCATTTGCCTTGTACTAATTTTGTCTTAGAACGAACAGAAGGGAGAAAATTGTAGTCTGGTTCCTAATTACCTAATTTGCAATTCTGCATATATCGTTTGCATTAATGTTCCTTTATTGTAAATGCACACCCATTATTGTAGCCTGAATCTTTAATGGAAATTGCTGTTGGTATTAATTATTTCACTTGTACTTTGTTGAATGTTTAATATACTTAAATATAATTAAAATGTTGGAGGTCTTATTAAAATAAATATGTTGTGACATTTACTACAAATTTTTGTACTGCACTGCATTTTTTAAAGGAAATTTTCAAAATTGGATTTGAGATTCTTGTAAAGTTTTATATTACCGATATGAAGAAAAATGTAATTTGCCGTTGTATTTTCGCGGATGGTTCCATTGCTAGTTGTACCTTAAAGCTTTAATTCCGAAAGTTATTTGCACGGGTAATTATTTAGCGAGATACTTCAGAAATCTCGTTTAAAAACATGTAAGGTGTTTGTGGATGTTATTATTATCAACCTAATTGATTCAAAATTTAAATTGGTCTGTGTATTTATGTAAAACTCTTCAATATCAAATTTCGAAAAAATTTGACCTGAGGTACTCGAACTGAAATATAGGGACAGACAAGAGGACGATCACAATGTTCTGTATATATTTAGTTTGTGTAAAGAACTTATAATTATCTCGACTTAAAAACTACTTTTCAGAGATCACTCACCAAACAAAATTTCCATGCTTATGTAGAGACATGTGATACAGTTCTTTTTTAACCTTATGTGCCACATCTTGGTGGAATGGGGGCCCTGAAACTGTGAATTACATGGCGTCAAACAGCGCCCTGTAATTTTGTCGCTGAGTGAAATGGTTTAAGTACAAACGTTGTGTGACATCTCGCATCCGGAGTATTGTGAAACCTGCCATTTTCATCCTCCCTGGTTGAGTGATAGAGCGCGCGCCTCTGGCTAGGTGTGGGTCTTCATGCTAGCTGGGCTCAGCTGAGGTTCCACCCAGAATTGTGGATTCTGCCACTACGTCTCTGGGTGTAAATATTAGCTCCGTGCTCAGAGTTTATTTCGGGTACATAGTCACAATCCCAGAAATGTCTCATTGTGAGTAGAAATTTGGAATAAATGGAAAGACCGACAGAAAATACTTGTTTTCAGCAGTGAAAAATGTTACACTTGAAGGACGTAACACTTTGAAAAACTAACGAAATTTTTAGGCGTTTTTTACGCTCTAGCGTCAGCGAATTACACCTTAGGGTCTATTTATATAGGAAGGTAAAGATAACGACACGAGCCCTTGCTGATTTTTCAGAAAATATTATTCAACGTTTTCCAAAGGAACTGTTTATATCGACTCTGAGCTCGTCCGTTCCACGAACGAGTCTCGCCCAACTTACGTCTCCAACGATATTTTTCCTAAACAGTTCCATTGAAAAACGTTGAATAATATTTTCTGGAAAATCGGCAAGGGCTCGTGTCGTTATCTTTACGTTCCTATATAAATAGATCCTTATGGTCTCGTCCATATCTATCTGCGTTCTTCCTGCGGAGGTAGGCTTCATGCATGATCGGTGGAGAGGGGATTGTTGTGTTGCAGTGAGGAGATGTCATTGGTTGAACACATTGTTGAGCAACACTGACTTCGGACCACGGTGTAAGAATGACCAAATGCGAAACAGTGGCTTCGGATTACATGAGTACAACAATGACCTACGTGATGTGGCGTGAAGAATCCGTGTTGAATGTTAGTGGAGTCGAAAGGTTACGCCTTGTTATTCTTTATATAAATTTGGTGAGATTTGAGGTTTTCAAGGCAACGGATATCAAGATTCTTATCTTCTGAGATGTAGCACCGTATAGTCTCGTAGATATTGACCGACGTTTCAGGAGATTAACTAATCAGGGTGGCAGTAAATTCCTCTGATATTTCAGCCTATGTATGTCAGACTACACTGTACAGCATCCCAGAAGACAGATATATTTATGTCCGTCTTTTAAAATGATGATTCCTTTTCAATAGAAGAAAGGCCTGCTTATGAAATGAGAGTGTACCTAATAAATTCTATTAAGAATGGAAAGTGTATGAGTGTGTTCGTTCGAAGTTTTTCTCGTCAGTGTTGTAAGTCTGTCTTAAAAGCTACGACTTCCTGTTGTAGGTGTAGCAAATGAAACTGTGATGTACATGTTTTTGATACTAAATAGTCTGAATTTTTGTTAGTGTCTCATTGTTTATTATTTATGTAGTGTAATTACTCCTGTGAACTGAACGAATTTACCTTTGTTGTTCCAGGTACATCAGATGTTTCAGCAGAAGTTGAACAGGAATCCTGTTACTGTAGGCATGTGGTCATCGTGGTCCCACTGGAGTCCTTGTACCAGGTCCTGTGGGGGCGGAGTTGCAATGCAGAGCAGATACTGTAACAATCAGGAACAGATGTGAGTACTTGCCGTTCACTGTTTCTGCATGCCAACACTTTGGTGTTGTGTCTTTGCAAAATAATAATTTTTTTCCCTTATGGCTATCGCGGTAATAATACTTTCTGGAGTTAACGGCGCGCCAAGAGAACGTGCATACGTATTTTTTGAATATCCTATGTCTCAGTTTATTGTTGGTGTAACTTAAGTGACCTTCGCCACGCTTCCAGAGGATTTATTGGTTATTTTTATTATTATTTGTCAAACGAGTCATAAATACATAGTCCTATTTAGTTTATTTTTAGACCAATGTCCTTACTGATTTATAATAGGGTTTCTCTTTTTTATTTGTGGTATTTAGGTATTCACATAATAGCGTGATAAAAATAGACCATAGCTAATTTGTATCTCTGCTTATGAACTTAGCCATGAAGACGTATGGGGAGGTGGAAATGAAAATCTACTTAATCTTAGGACTAGATGGAGAGTTGATTAGTTTCACACTCCGACTGTTTTACCCCCCGGTATCATTTGGATAATAGGTTGGATCGATCTCAGAAACGGTCTGGTCGCGTTGTCGAAGTGAGAAGTTTTCTACCCTTCGCGATGTCGAGGGAATTGATCGTCGCTTGTTTGTCTCGAAGGTCTTAGACAAACGATGGTAATACGCGCTACGATAGTCTTCTTCTGGGATTGAATTCCTGCCTGGGAGGAAAAAATAGGGCTAAATCACTCGACATCTTGTGGTTCTGAAACACGACCGTCCGCGTGTTAAGCATCAGGAAAGTTGATCTGTAACAGAGAAGTTGGTAGCTGTGAAACTAACCGTGTTACACATGTGCCTGTAGACAATCAGCAGATGGCTTCAACGTGCAAGATACCGGATTCCATTTTACATTAAGTGGAAACATACGGGAGACCTTCGTCCATGTTTCTTTAATGCTAGATTTGTATTACACTTCTCCCCAGTATTTTATTAAACGCAAGTGATCATGTTGTTGCCAGCATCCGTGGCCATGCGAACAGTCTCGTATTCTGGAATTTGTGGAGTTTTTAATGGCGGTGAGTATGAAGATTTCTGTCTTCTGGGCTGTTGCGCTGTGTAGTCTGGTAGAGATTTGCCGACGTTTCAGAAGTGCTTACTGTGTCTAACATTAGGGCGACAAGCAACTGTGAAACGCCAGGAAACTTCTTTCAGACTACACAATTTAACAGCCGAGAAGACAGCCATTTTGTACTGGCCGCTGTGAGAACATAAAATCTCACGAAAGATTTTTGAACCATTTCTTTCTTTTAGATAAGACTTTGTTGTCGAGCGCTTTACATGACGTCGTGAGTAGGTTTTATCTCAAATACTTGCGAAACATTTCTTGAAATGATTTTTTATTTTGTTAGGTTAAACATGAAAAATGTTTGTTTAAATTGATTTTTATTGACTTGTTAAATATTGACTACTAATTAATTTAAACTTATCATTATGATCATACATGACATTGTGTGAAATTCAGGTCAATTTTCTCCCTCCGTTTAGCGCGTATCAACTGCATTTTTTTATATTTTCAGTTCAAGAAGTCAAATGTTTGGTAATTTAAAATAATCTAAAGCCGTTTCTTACAAAAAATTTCAGATTTTAAACTTTCAATGTGATAAAGGACAAGATAAAATTGGTGATTAGTAAATGCAAGTGCGATATTTTTCTAAAAAAATTTCGTTACTTTCCGTAATATCACAGGCCTGAGACTTAGAATTCCTTTAAAGCATTGAATACACGATCTCGTATTACCAGTGATTTATTCTCAGTTTGGACAGCTTCAAGAGAAAAGAATACTAACCAGATTCGTGTGATGTTTAACCACAAACACTTCCACTTACCACAGTTGATGTCAGTGTTGAAAGATGTGCCAGTTTGCTATTAAACATTAGCTTAGGTCTGACTATTGGAATAGATCAATTAATAGCATTCCAGAATGAGGTCAAATATAAACACGCCTTCTTCCTGTTTAAAGTTGTTGCAATGAACTTACGTCGGCAATGCCTGACTGGTATATCAATCAATTTGCAAGTTAACTCAGCGAGAGAGATTCCATGCTCATCTGAAATGTTAGAGCTGATCACCATAAAGGGTTGCCACTGGACCCTATCTTGAGCCATCTGAATCCTGTCCATTGTCCCATAACTTATTTCCGTAAGTTAATTTTAATTTTATCATCTGTTTTATGAGTCTTTCAAGTCATGTGCTGTACATATTCAACCCCATCAACAGAAGTTTACCTGTTAAAGTCGTTCTGAGATATTTTAATTTAGCCACGTTTTCAAAGGTTTTTGTATCAGATTTCCTTAAGTTATTTTTCCTGCATTCTATTTAGTGTGTGTACGAAATATGTTCTGTGTCACGAATAATTGATAACTACAGAATTTTTCTTAAAATTAGCACCAAAATCTCCTCGTTTCGGTGTGACCCTGTTTGTTACCCCAAACAAATATAATTACCCAACTCTGGTGTAGACTGGAGCCTTGTGTTTCTTCAGAAGTAACGAGTCCTTCCAAATACGTAGCTGTGTTCACACGCCGTTTCTGTCCTGTGTTTGTTTACCGTGTCATCAGAATTCATAACTTTAACGAGTTTGTGGAGACAAATATAATCTGATTTGTTATTGTCACAGAAACCGTGGAAAAAGCCACGGATTTGTTGAGGTGACATTAGTCCAGTGTTGCCACTGGGCACTGCAAATTCAAATTTCCCAATCGCACTAAAAAATATTTACCTTTTATCTTCGGCTTGCGTTACTTTTGGGACACACTGTAGTTGTAATAATTTATTTGTACAACAGTTTGTGTAATAATTTATAATTTTGACTAGTTATTTTTTGTCTGAATACGATACGCATTTTTTGAAAGTATCTAATACAAATACGCGTTAAATTTTAACTACGTATCGTGATTGTTCTGTTATGGACCACCCAAGATTAGTATCGTCCAGTTACTTAAACCCAGTAAGCATGTAACTTCAGTCGGATTTCCTCGCTTCATTAGTTCCACCTGCCTTCACTGCTTTTATGGCTGGCCGAATCCATCGGCAGCGAACCGTTTAATGACTGTGTTTTAACTGCACAAGTTAACATGGCATTAAATAAGATGATGACGATTAATGCTAAGTATATAAGGATTTGTAAGAATACGAGCAGATCTATTCGAAGGTACGGCCATATAATTCCTTTGTTGAGTCAGACATGAAAACCTCACGTAGTTTCGTACATGAACGACGTCGTATAACAGAGTACTTCCTGAATACAAGTCTGAGACATTACCAATAGACCAGTCTATTACATAATATTTCCTGGTTTATTTAAACCTTTATATTGTAGTAGTGACTTGGGTTTGACTTGTCATATGCTTAAATGTCCAATACCTCAGAATTTTGTTGGTGTAAAACATTTATGAATTTTGCATGATTCTCGTAATAAAGACTGATTATTTCTGTAAATGACTTCATCAATTAATATTTGTAACGAAGACCCGTTGTTCTATTTGAAGTAGGAAATAATTTTTAAGTGTTGTTCAGATAAGTTTTAGATGTTTCATAGGATTAAAACACATTATCGATTACATTGGGAGTTCTAAAAATAAACTTGTCTTTACCTGGATCCAGATATACGAGAATTATTAAAATACCTCAGACATTTTAACCGGATTCTGGGCCGGAAACTAGACCAATGATATCTCGAGTACGAAACAGGAGTTTTGCAATTTAAGACCCAGTTATAACTATATATACCACCTATTTCAATATTAAATAACTCTGCATTTCACTCGCAGAATACATTAATACGTTTGGTGAACATCGATTTTTTCCCTTAACCAACATTAACCAGCTGATTTTTGTGGTGGTGAAGTGTTTTATTTCAGAAAGAAGTGAGTATTCAATTGTTTTTTGTTTATCGGAAGTGCAAGCGGGCAGTCTGATGAACTTGATAGGCGAAAATTTCTCTCTGTTCTCCCTCCGTCGTTAGTATCTCTTATTACCCTACCCTTACGTCTGCGTCACTCTTATTTATTTATTTGGCTTTAAAGGGACTTGGGTAACGTTTAGTTGAACGTATAGTTATTATATTTACAAAACAGATTTAATTTAATCGTAAATGCTAAATTTATCAAGCAAAATAACAACAGTGAATGCGTACAGACTTTGTCCTTTGTTTTTATTTACGGACATGAACGCATTAAGGGGACAGACAGACAGACCGACTGACTCCAGTGGTTTGGCATTGAATAATTCGCAACTTGACCCTCAAAAAATTGACTTAATGGACTGAGTCGCTGGATGCTGCAGAAGCTAGGCAGACTGCTGGTTGCGACAGCATCGCATACCAAATTTAATTAGAAGCGACTTCCACTAGACGCAGAACATAGCCGCTCTGAAATGGCTGGATGAACATCCGAATTCCATCTGCCTGCTGTTACAGCATACAACGATGCCAGCAGAGAAAAATAAGATGTGGGCGTGTCCCATCCGTACATTAACACACACAAATGTTACAGTTAACCATGACGTCATTAATTGTTATTTATTTCATGTTCTATAAAGGCGTTAACCTAACGTTTCGGTACAGTGGTTAGAACTCTGGTTCGTATTCAGAAGAAGGTCGAGGGTTAGAAACGTAGTTTCTGTTCTTGTCTTGTTTGGAGATTTCATTGTAGTCTTATGGTTATATATTAAAGTTTCAAGGCCACATGTTTCCTCATCTTCAGCTTTGAAGATGGAGGGAATTCGTTTATACGAAACGTCGGCTTATAATCACAAGATTACACGGTGCAACGATCTAAATGTGGGTTTCTTGATTCTTTCTGAACAGATTCGGGGATATTTCCTTGAAATAAGTTACCATATCGCGACAGTAGTGGCAGTAACAGTTGTAGTAAGGTAGGAGCTGCTACCAATTTGCATGGTTCAAGACCGATGAATGTCTTGAGCTTGTCCCCGTCCACACGTCTCGTAAGTCATCAGTACAGCTTTGCTACGCTGGGAGTTCTGAACTGTCTTCATAGGGTTTTGCTGTGACCTTGAAGTTTGCAATTTTATGACTACTACATTACTTGGAAAGAACGTATGAAATAAACGTTGTGAAGACAAACCCTTTATGTTAAAATTTAGGCTCCTGAAGAGCTGTCGTTGACCCTCACTAAAACACGAATTCAGTGTACAAACATTTCAACCAACATAATATAGTATCACTTAAAAATTTATGTTTATAGCAACATAAAATATATTTTATTCGGTTTCTAAAATATTGCGCCTAATTTCCATAAGCTTGTCATGAAAGACAAGAGTGTGGACTTTTGGAACATGCGGCCATAGTCTTTTAAGCTTGGACTTGACGTGGTCTTCTGGTATCCCAGCTTCCGTAACAATGGTCTGCCAAACATTTATAGCGATTATAAATTATGTGGGTCGGTCGGAAAGTTACGTGGCTGATACAAGTGAAATGCTACCAAAGGCCGGGAGCACTGAGCTACTGTTTTATTATCGTGTTTAAGTATCTGCTGTTCTTGGAAAACCCATGGAACTGCAAAACCGCGTTACGCAAAGTGCAGATCTTATGGATAAAATGGGGTTAGGGGAACCAAATATTGCTACGATAATTTTTGGTGCTATAGAAGGATGTTGAAAATTAAGTGGAGTGATGAAGTACGAAATGAGCTGGTCTTAGACAGGACAGGCGAAGGAAGGAGTCTATGGAAAAATCTTAGGAGAAGAAAAGATAGGATGGTGGGACACATTCTGAGGCACCCAGGATTGGTTAATTTGGTAATGGAAGGAACAGTTCAAGGGAAGAATTGTAGGGGGAGACAAAGATTGGAATATGTGACGCAGATTTTTGAGGATGTGGAAATGAAGAGATTGGCGCAAGTTAGGCGAAGATGGAGGACCGCATCAAACCAGTCGAAAGACTGACGACAAACAAGCAAAACAAAGCAAAACCACTTTTCGCAAACCCGCGAACAAGGAGTGTCTGTAGTAAACTATCAGTGGCCTCTTCTCTCTTTTATGTTTGTAAACTGATTATGTCGTTGTGTATCATTTAGTGTCCTGAATAAGTTGAGACTAATGCAGTCTTCTGACAGTATCATCTCGGGACTAGATACAATTTGGACCATGTTACACATAAACCTACCGCTGGGCAACACAATGTATGAGGACGCTAATAGGATAAGTGTAAGTCGTGTTCTTGGGTGACAGAACATGTTGGTGATCTGAAAGAACGTTTCTCTGCTGAAGAGGAAACAGTGTGACCCTCTGGTGATTTAACGGGGTGTGGTGGAAAACGCCCTAGTTCTGTTGTATGTGGCCAATATGTACTTGATGAAGGGTGATTGGTTTGTTGTTTAACAGATCTGTGCAATAGTTACGGACATGCCGAAATTAGATTTTGGATATGGAATTTTTAATATAGATCAGTAGCTATGTTAGATTATACCTGTTGAAATTCTGTGTGTCATGGCAAGCTATAACAGAAGACCTGTTGAAGAATAGGGTTCCCAAGATGACCCAAGGGTCAAGAACCCTTCCTGGCACAATTTATAGAAGTAATAGCCACCTTTCTGTATATTTAACAATATTTATTTATGAATAAATTATCATAGTGTAGGCTCAGATGTAGATTTTATTTAATTGTTTGCAAATTACTGTAGAGTTACGTATTATTTATAACTTTTCCTGCAGCAGCTTATATCTGACACAATTTTTACTGGAAAACTTACAATTTTTTTATGACTTTGAAGTCAGTAGCTTGTTCGTAAGCAGCGGACAGGATACGAATCGCGATTTTTTCCAAGTCGTTCAGATTAAAGTAAATAAAGATGAAATTGTAATAATGTCAACAAATTAACACATAATTTCGTGGGCCTGATTATAAGTGGTCTCGGGCTGGATGTGACACACGGGCCGCCAGTTAAATCAATCTGTTCTAGACGGCACACTGACCCCTGAGATTGACTGGATTTAAGCGTCAACGTATTGCTGTTTGTAATGGGTAAGTCTTCGTGTAGGGAAAACACAGTCCCCTGTTATTTCCTTCTGTACATAACATATTGGATGGTGTGAAGATAATTTCGTGTGGAACAGGACGAGGAAACAATAGCTAAAGAATATCGGAATAAAAATGGTAAGAGAATGAAATGTAAACAAAAAGACGTAACGTGACGTAGAAGAGGTTAAAAACAATAGACTTCTGGGGAAGGGGGGGGGGGGTATTATGTAGTACGATCGAAAGGTTATTCGGATGTGGGAAAGAATACCCTTCATCCCATCTTAACAACGGCTTGTTTTTGTGATTGGTAGACTTATAACTATAGTATTACAGCAATACGTGACGACGTTGCGTCAAATCAACTGACTAGTCTGTCAGACGATTTCATTTTTCCACCATCCAAAGATAAGAAATCTCCAACTTATAATGGGAACAAAGCTGTTTTATGCGATCAAAGATTGTTCCCATCTCAATTTTTTATTATGAAATTGATACCCTTCGAAGATGCTAATGGGCCTAAGCAGCACAGCAAGTTGATTAACTGACTATGGACTAAAATACCAGGATTCGGTTCCCGAAACGGACAGATTTTAAAAATCCTTCGTTAAATTGCGTTCGTGTTGTTCTCACTCCATAATTTCGCACAGCCGCCATTTTAGTATCGTTTCACTCACTGTGTGGTTTAGGATATTCTTTGAAAAGTCGATTGTACACTCGGTTTGTCAAAGAACAGCTCGTGCCACATTTCCCGCCCACCTCATCTTGCTCGATTTAATCACCCTAACAACATCAGGTGAGGAGTACAGGCCTGTTAGAGAAGTTTATAATTCTTAAATTAAAATGCATGAATAGGAGGTGCCTTCAGATAACATAAACTCCCAGGAATCATGGAAGTTTGTACAGCCTGTGCTCATATGTTAAATTCCATAATTTAATCAGGGAACCGACAGGTGGATAAGTATGAATAAAATTAAACTCGCTAATAGGATAATGATGAATGAAGTTTATCCTTTGGTCGCATTAACTTAGCTTTGTCCTACGACAGGGGTGTAACGTGATTTACAGTAATGAAAAGTGAAGGGTACCAGAAAGTTTTCAGAGCGTCGTTGGATGAGATTTTTAATTACCTGAACACACAGGCTAACTCAAGCTGGCATCAAACGCTGTTTGAGTAAACGTACAACAGTTAGTTTACAAATCTCTGGATAAACATAAAGCCATCTTTAGAGCGTTTAAATCGACTTTTAGTAGTTAAGTTTACTCAGACCCTATCCTTAGGTACACAAGTTAAATTTCAGCGATTAGACATGAATGGATCTATACTATTTTTTTGTTTAACACGCTACACCGATCTGATACAAGATTGTTTTAACACCGTGGTTCAACTTCCGCGATTACATAGATTATAATGTCATGAAGGCAGATTCTCAGAGATGAATATGAATGTACGCAGTGGTCGTGGCCTACTCTAAAGTAATCAGTAGACTTCATTAACATTGCGTAATCCTCAAAATTTTATCGCGGCTCAACCCGGAGATCTACAGGGTGGGTGGGAAGTAAGTAGGCATTGAGAAATGGTTATAACCTCTATATTTCCAATGCAAAGCGATTATTTTATGCCTACTTACTTCCCACCCACCCTGTAGATTTATACATTTATGTATTTATTTATTTTGCAGACATATATATGTTTACAATAGACAAGGTAAGTTGTTCAGCAGCATGTACATAGAAAGGTAATTCGGAACAGGGGTGACATGAATTTATAGTGTTCCTATGCTATGGTCTGTGCTCTTAATGAGATCGCCCCTCCCCCCACTGAAGCTTTATATTTTCTTCCGGTCACCTCAAGGAGCCGGCACACATAACTTTAAAGTTAACATGTTTTTTTTTAATATTTTAATATTGTTTCCATCTTTTCATCACGTCACGTAATCGATAAGACCGTAAAAACCCACATAAAGAGAAGTACAGAATGATCCATAACGTTTCGATTCAGTTGTGTTCGTCCATCGTCAAGATCTCAACTCCCTTGTCTTAGTGTAACAAGCGGGCTGATAGAAAAACGCTTGCAGAAGATTTGACGGAAGTTTTTGAATTATGTGAGCCAGAAAAGTTATCTCCTCAGGAAGAACACTGCTTCACAGAGTTAATCGTCTTCTGGTTGTGTACATCCAACTTGAGGATTGTATAAATTTCTTATTTAACAACTCTTTTGTCTCCGTCACCCGATGTCTATATTTCTTTACCATATTTTATTGCTGGTTTAACCACTATTCACATTTTAAAATACGTATTCTGAACTTAATTCTGCCAAAGTGTATTTTATAGATAACTGCGGAGTTAATGCCGTATCGTTAAATAAACCACATCACGTAGTTTATCGAATTCAGTAACGACCTACTTTAAAATCTGCATCTGTTAATGGTTTTTAGTCTGAAACATTGATAAACTCAATGCATCTGTTCGCTATGGGCTGACTGCGTGTTTTGTGAACCTCCCAATTAGTGCTGATAAAGTTGTGAGTTCACTTATCAGCTGCAACACCAGATGGCTACCGTCTGTACATTAATAGTTGAAGAAACCTTTAGTAACCGCCGGGTTTCACAGGATTAGAATCTAAGTTATGACTGTCCTATCGGGATTTATTGAGGTAGGTCATGGTTATCGTTATAATTCCCATAATAAATGGTTTCTTTTATCTAAAGATCGATCCCTTCAGTCGATTTATAGCACGACTTTTAAATTTTCCTCTATGTAGGATTAAGAATTACACAGGTGAATTACTATTAATGGTTTGAAGTAATTAAATTTTTTTCTGGATAGTTGCTTGGGCGAGATACGAGTGTACCGTAATGAAATGTTTGTTAGGATGCTTTGAGTAGGCCTAAGCTCATTTTATTTTTTCGTTGACCATTTACAGCCCAATGGTAACTATATGACCCATCAGTAATTCTTCATTTGTGTTTGTGTACTTCTTAAGCTTTTCAGTGCAAACTATTATTTCTTTAAACAGCATTAATCAGTTAATCGATGTAATGGTGAAATGTAGTGTTTTCTTTGCGGTATGGACTCAGTTCTTAACTATTATTTAGACGAGATGTAATGCACAGCCGTACAAATTCCTCTTTTGTCTGCCGGACCGCTGGCTAGTAGTCAGCGCGCACCCGGAAGGTCCTGCGACCGGCCATCTCGACACAGGTTTTCCTTGGTTTTCCTCTGTCTTCAAGCAAATGCTGAGATGGTTCCCAAGTTCTAAGTTGCCACTGCAAGCTTCTCATGCAGCCCTCCCGATATAAATTAATCAAAATTTACCACCCCTTAACGCCGTCAAAATTTACCCCCCTCCCCTCAGTAGGAACTTCTAAATTATGTATTAAACTTCCAAATTAATAGTCTCAGCTTTCGCTAATACAAAATTTCAAAATTCCGTCTTTTATGCCAATCATTACACTAACGCCTTCACTCTTACTTTATCCTTAACAGAAGGACGAGCGGGCATTGCCTGGGGACCTTCTAGCTATAAGATGCTCTTTCTTCCCCCCAGATATCGAAGTGTCTCTCACTTCTCCCCCCCCACCAATTCCTCTTTCTCTCTCTCTCTCTCTGTAATGCACATTTCAAATGTTGTGTTATTGAACACACTTCTCCTACTGAACTAGATTTTTTTTCTGTTCACCGAGTTCAATATTTCTTGTTCTTTCGCTATCTACTGTACACAATCTATCCCTCGTATGCAAATGGAACCGAACTTGCTTACGCTTTCATTTACATTTGAGATATTCATGATCATCAGCTCGATTAGCGGCCTGTGACAAAACATGTAGTAACAACTGAACAACCTTTGCGTCATATAAAATTTGATCTTGTTAAATTAAGCTTTGTCACAACGCATTCCAGCTGACAGATTTGCTTACAGGGCAGCAACAAAAGCCAGTCTCTCCGATTTATTGGCCTGGTAATTTAAATGATATATGAGGTTTTCCCACACGACTAGCACATAATTAGAGTAATTACATAGTACGCTATTAATATACTTAATAACACGTTATAAATACCCATGAAACTAAATCCTTGACGCCAAATTATGTACATGTTTATGAAGCTGTGAGTTTCTTAAGTGATCTTTATACGGAGTTTTAATGGTGAGCCGCTCTCTCCACAGGTTTGATCATTACCTTAAAGGTGACTGTCCTATGTCTCCATCATCAGAACCTACAAGTCGTAAGATCTATTTTAATATTATCATCCCGTCTAAACCTACGTCTCACAAGTATACCTTTTCTTTCAGGTTTTCTGATTAAAATTACATATGCGTTTCTGGTCTTCCCTATACGTGTTATTTGATTCTTTGATATTAAAATATAAAAATATTACTTTATTTTAGAAGATTATAACTAATTCCGTTATCTGGAATTTTAGAGATGGACTTTTTTCTTCGGTGATCATAATATATGTCGTAGTTTCCGGTGTATTTTCATTTGGAGCTTAATATTTCGTAATTGTTTTTTGGAGTTAATAAATAAACGTAAATATTGAAGACCTTGAAGCTTATTCTTTGATAATGAGCCGCGTTCTGCATCAGCGAGACAAATGAAACTGTTTCCCCGTGCGGAAAGGTAGAATCCACATCACATTTTGCCTCTGAGTCGCTGCGGGCGATGCTAGTGCTAGGAAAAAGTTGGGGCTTATAGTTCAGTGCATAAGATATCACGGAAAATATAGTCTGCCACTCGCTTTGCGGCATCAACCCACCGACCCGACACCGAGTGTAACATTTCGGAGATTACTGTTGGCTCCTTCTGTGGTTTGGGGCTGTTATGTTTACACTGTGGTTTACACCCTAAAAATGTTAACAAGTGCATTGATAGAGTTAGAATTAGTTTTGAGTGTTAAATTTATTTGGGTGCCCTTTGAAGCCAAAGCTTGCCTAAGTTATATATAAGAATGTAGTCCGTACCGCGAAGAAACCATTACAAAGATCAATTGGCTAACGATGTTTAAGGAAATAATCTCTGTTTACAGTGAAAAACCATACGTTACAAGAACTGTCTTATGAAGTGTTGTTTTACAATTAAATTAATCGCGTGTTATTAAGTTTGTAGCACGACGTTGCGACGGGATACTTAGCACTCCTGTTTAGCATTTATGACGTTCCTGCTTCGAATCTCGGCCTAAAACTTGGTACTTGGACTGAGGTTTTTTCGTGGTTTTTCTCTGACCGTCCAGGAAAATGCAGAAACTGTATTTTAAATTAGTTAGCGACCGCTTCCTTTCATATATTTCTTTTCTTTTCGGTTTATTGTGCATCATTCATTCTGTCATGCGATGCTGTGTAGTCTGAGCTGTTGATTTAAGTAAACCGTAACTAACATATTTAATCTGTGGGCATTTGGTAATGGGTATCCAACGGAGCGCGTCTACTTGTAGCGAAGAGTACTAAGGAATCGGCCTGTAAATTAGAGCTTCCCGCTGCATTTAAACCCACGGTCCCAAACACACAGATGTGTTAGCTATTATGATCGGATTATATTTTTTCTCCTACGTCTTTACTATTTTCCTTCCATCTTTCTCTCATTCTTAATTGCTTCCTTGCTTTGTTTGTTTTTTTAACTTCTCACACACATCTGTGCACAGAATCACACCTCGTTATGGAATAGTTTCCTTTCCAATCCCATCACACAGCCAGTAGTTTATAATATCGAAATCTTGGTAATAATGTGGACTGTGCAGCTGAACGTTTCCGTCCTTCGTACCAGATTACTGGCGTGCAAGTTCACTGCTCATTGTACGACATGACTGTTTGAATTACGCTGATGAACGTGTGGAATTAGCCCTCGTTCCACGGATGGTCATTAGACGGACACGGGGCGCTCAGGAAGGAGCCTTATAAAATAGTTTTAAGTGACATGCGTAAGTCAGATGAGCGGTAGCCAGGAATTTCTAATTAAGGGGACCAAAATATGTGCTTCGGTCTGCGGAACAAAAAGTAGTTCGTTTTATTATCTCCTCACTCTCACAAGGGTTCCTTATTCTCTTACGTAAAAGTGGAGTTCCTGGAACATACTGCGTTTTGGACCTATTTATATACCTGAATAACCTCAGCTTGCCCGTAAATAAATACCAGGCAAGTAGGACGGTATCAGCTTCGAAATTTAGTGAGGGCCATAAATGAGTCAGGGTTAGTTCAGCAGTAATATGACCTGCTAATATTTGATGACCAGGGTTCGATTTCCTGCGAGGGAAAGTTAATTTTTATTTAGTTATCTTTTGATGATGAATACCTTTTCAGTTATTTGTTTTGTTTAAATAAGGAGTAGGTGGGAAATTACATACAACGATGTGCTATGGAAGTAGAAGACTTAGCGGGTATTAATCGATCGGGAAGTCGATGGGAGAATAATTTTAAAACTGATGTTATTATACAAATTGGCGTAAAATGTCTTCATAATCACGAACATAAATAATGGTTTACTTGAGATATTCAACATGTCTGCCCGTACAGCTTTGCAGCCAGTGCGTCCTAACTTTTGAATCATTCTGTCTCGGGTAAAAGAGTGTGTGAATGTGTGAGCTGGAGTCAACTGACTCAGAGTTTAGTCTCACTGTTTTGTTACCACCGTGACGAATGGTATTATTCTATAAAAGCGTGAAATTTCTTGACCGGTTGACAAACTATCAACTTTTCGTAAAACATCGACCTGCCATTGAATTAATTGAATTAGAAAAGCAACTAGTGGTATGATATTAAACGAGTTAACCTTTTATATTATCATCCATTAAGAAATTAGAATTTTATGAAACATTCGTGATTATAAGCTAATTTGACGGCAGTAGCAGGTTTGCAACCTTGAATTTAAAGATAATAAGATGATGCCAAATAGGATTACACATTTATAGCTTTCTGATCAATGTTGTAGACTCATGACGCCTTGTAGACTCGTAAGTAGACGCCAGTATTTCGGAAAAAGATACTGTCTACTTCCGCCAAGATCTGAACCGTTGGCCGCTCTCGACTCTTATGATAGTAACTATATCGATTCATCGTTTACAACGCTCTGTTTACGTTATATGTTACGTAATACCGAATGGTAATGCCATTTACTTAGAAAAGTTGATAAGACTGGCTGAAAACTATTTTATGGTACTATTTCAGCATTTACGCAGTTATATTAAGGTATATCTTAATAAATTTCTCTTAGAATATTTGTTTCTTGGGTCTGAGATTCTAACCTCGACCTCTCAAATGAGAGTCTGGAGTGCTGACTGGTAAGAAGTGACGTCTACTGTGGATGGATGTGAAATGGTAGCAGTGCGAACGTGTCACCATGACTGCAGTCACAAGTCATTATCTCTTGGCACGTGTTACTACTAGTGACTTCGGATCATGCAGTAACACTATGCAACGTACGTGCACTCCCACCAGATAACCATTGCTCTACCGAGTGAGTCGTATCGCAGTTAGAAATAAAGCAAATTCTGTTTCTTGATTCAAAGTATTAGGTGCATTCGTCGATGTTCGTGTATTGGGTTTTAACGCCATGTGGACTTGTCGGACGATAACGGCGTTTCGGAGGAACATATTGTCTCCATCTTCAGGGCTGAACCGTAACTGGAAATACCGTGTTGCACGAATTCACCCCCTCAAGAATCTAATTTTAAATTCTCCGTAACCCACCAATCTGACTCAGATCTTAAGGGTGACCTATAAATACTGACATGAGACCATAACAGGCCACTGGAAATGAGTTGTGGAAAACTGGTGATGTTTGTACGATCACTCTAGATTATGAATCAGGAAGGAATTAATTTTTCGGGTTTAAATGAAGATAATATGCCGATATTCCGTAGAGAATGATAGAAATATGAACTACTTATGATAACTTGTCTCTAGGTAGATGTTCGAACCCGGGTCCTCTGCTGTACGAAGTAGGATAGTTAACCAGGGTTCCCAAGAACGTATGTGTCAAAAAATGGAATTGTTTTACTTCATATGTTAGATTATTTCCAGGTTTTTGTAGAATGTTGAAGAGATACAAGAGAGAGGTAATTATTTTTGAGCCATACTGTACTGTACAGTTCCTGTAAGGATATCAATGTCTTGCGTGTCAGCCTGCACTTTACTGGTTTAATGGATCTGCATGAACTCCATTGTTTTCTTCAGCCACGAAATTACCCGCCTTTGCGTTTCTATGGCCAACCGACAAAGCGAAACTTATGAAATCTGCAACTAGAATAACAACTCATCTCTTGTGTGATATCGGGAAGTTGTTGATGTGTAATGTTATCGACGCTGCTGATTCAGAGGCAGAGACGTGCGATTGTAGGATTCTATGCTGTATTTTGTACTTTGAGTGGTAATAGAATGAAAGTCGCTGAAAAAGTTTGCCAAATTCGAGCTACGTCTCTTCACTTCGTGGCTTCCGTATTGATTCAGTTGTGATCTGTACAGGCAATGAGGTTATGGGATGTTTATAAGTTGAGATATTTAGGAAATCTGGTAAAGCGGTTGTTGTGTTAAATGCTGGGAACATTAAGAGTCCCATAGAACGAAACTTTAGAGAAAGGCAGTATTTTTATTTTTACGATATTTCGTTTGTACATTATCCGTTATCTATTATTTAAAATTACAATAATGCGAAATTAAAATATTAACAATTCAAAAATTTACAACGTTTCGGAGAATGTTTCTGTTTCCGTCTTCAGGTAAGAGGGTACCTTTTTTGTTTTAAATAAAGACAGTGGATATTAATCTAAGTAAAACATCACAACAATCATAATCCATCACTGTCAATAAACTTTATGTAGTAGTATCCACTCCTGCTATGTTTTTAAGTGATAACGTGTTTCAATCTAGGTCGGAATTTTTCCGTGTTTTTCCTGAGTCCCTCCATCTAAATGAGAACCAATATAATTAGGTATAGTGACTAGGCTACACGGTGATCGACCAGGGTTCTCTCCCCGGTAGGGATGTCTCTCTTCGCCACAACATTCAGACTGACTCTGAGGCCCTGTCAGTCAATAAAGCGAATGTCTACAGGTCGGACGGATTTAGAATGGAGTCTTACTTCCACTCCGCCATACATCTTGTTTCTGTGGTGTTTCGTTACAGGGGACAGAAAAGTGAGTCATTGTATTGGAAACGGTTAATAGGAACTGTTAATTTGAACGATGTTAAGTTTTACTGTATAAGAAAATAATCCTCAGGCAAGAACGTCAAAACATCTGTATTGAAATTACACTGTGTCTGAGAGAGGGAGTCTTCGTGTTTGGCGTACCCCTAGGGAAATATCTGAATCGTGGGATAGAGGTGTCCGACTTAACAGAACACTGTGAAGTTGGCGAGAGGGCGAGTTGACCGCGATACATGTGTTCACAAACTCACGTGCTGCATTTAACATCTCACCAGCTTCTTTCATAAATTGCACACTTGAGAAGTAATCAAATTCATGGTATTATCAATTTTTTTAAATGTAGATATTTGTTTTTCTACTGGGGTGTGACGCTCGTAGGTAGATACCAACGTTTTCTATCTTCAGGACCCAAGATGGATGCATTATGTTTCTGCGTCACAACCCGGGAGAAAAGTATTAATATTTTCATCGCATTGAGAACCTTAAATCTAAAGCTATAAGTCTAGGAACGTACTTACATAGAGGTTACATAAAGTTTAATGACGTGATGAAATGGGAAAGTGGCCCTTTCTAATATAAGCACCTAAAATTTACCTGGATTGAACCGGAGGTCCTGAAGTGTTTTCTTTTGGTTTTCCTCAGTCCGTCCATGTAAATGATTTGATAGTACTTTGAATTATGTCAAGACCCCTTCCTGATACATGCTTTCCAATTCATTCTTAACTAATCATCACACCGTTCATCACTAACTAATATGAGCTATTGACTACGTCAGCAGTTAACATATAAATATATAAATAATACAGAGCCAAGTGTCCGTGTGTAGCAAAGGCGCGTTTTAAGGACACGGTGTGTATATATATATATGTGACTACACGCACATGTTTCTACAGACTTTTAAATGAACTTTGTCACATTTTTCCAGGTTACAAAAACATTGCTTGTGGGGAAAGTTTGTCTTTCGATTTAATTAACACTTTAATAGCTAGTTGTATCAAATGATCGGATTCGTGATCAGTTTCAACACCTGAACTGAAAACACCTTAAATAGAAGTCAAATAAAAATATGGCTGTTTATCTCCCTTTTTTTGCAAATTTGTAATTACAGAGATGCCAATTATCTATCATTATAGTTCACAAAGAGAGTACTAATCATAGTTCAGAAACACACGAACAAGCCGGGACTCTTGAGGAAGAATGCAGATCTAAAAAAGTATCACTTAAACTTCCTCTATGTTTAGACTAAGTTATTTTCCAACCAATGGTGTCACATATCTATCTCTGGGATGTTGCGTCGTGTAGTCTGGTGCAGATTTACCGACGTTTCAGATGTCCTTACAGCCTCCATTACTGTCGAAATGTCGGTCAATTTCTGCAGCACTACACAGCGCAACAACCCAGAAGACGTCTTTATATTCGCCACCATGAGAACCTGAGACCTCACTCCATGAATATTATACCATTTATAAATCGACTGTATGTATATTCTGTTACAGATTCCGTGGTTCGCCTTTGTAACATCTCGGTTCGAATCTGGGTCTGTATATTTGTTACCCTGATTCATGTTTTCGTGGCATTCCTCAGTACGTCTAACAAAATTGGAGGCCTATCTTCTAAAAGAAATGCTTAATCTTTACCAATTTGTTATTCATAAATATCCTACTATTTCTCAGTGATTTAAAGGCCTCAGTTAAAGTAGAGACGTTCATCAGCCCATGATAAACTTCTTCCTTGATCATCAGCTGCTATGTATCCAAGGTGTATGTTGCTCTGTGACAATTATCCAGGCTTCTGTAACCTCCCATAATCCATCCTCTTGCATTTGTGTCTATTCATTCCGTATTGTCTTTTGTATAAATTAATTCTTTTTTGTAACATCTTAGACTTGTTTCTCGTCTTCCTAGTTTTTGTAATCATCGAAAGAAATTTGTCATCGTTCATGCATAACACTGTGTAAGGTGCAAATAAAACTTGTAGATAAATTTGGTAATGGAGGAGGATTACTGTTTTTATTACCACTTAATTTGTATTAAATCACGCCGAGAGATGCAAGGTCTCTGGTAGTTAATTGCTTTCCGAATGCTATTATTTAAAACTGTGATCAGTTGGTAATAAGAATCATTTATTCCGTTCTTAATCCCCGAGAATAATAAAGTTGAAAATACATTTTATGAGACTTAAACTGTAGTAATTTTCAGTTCGTAATCGATCTGATATCTAATTTATCGAACATGAAATAGATGAAGTAACATATTTTTAGGGATAATTTTGTAGCTTTTTTCTCTAGCCTGCTTATTAAGTACTTATTGATTATGTATTGTAATTTTCTGAAACACCGAATTAAAGTGGAGTTTGATTGAACAAAACTTACAAGAAACATTAATTCGCAACGTAATCGATGTTTTTGAAATGAATACTGTTTTCCCTATGAAAGGCCAGTTTGAAACAGTTTCCTTAAATAATTGACCATAAATAATTTAAACACACCTTCCTTCAGGGCAAAGAAAACTGCACTGTATTGTCAACAATTTGTCCTTCCTCCGTTATCATCGTATGAAAGTCGCTTATGTCTCAGCGTTGATGTTTATTTTGTAAGATTTAAAATTTTCACTGATATGAAGATGGCCATATTCTGGGATGATGGCGCGTTGTAGTCTCGTAGAAATTGATCGACATTTCAGAGGTGCCTGTTGTCTCCAACATCAAGGCGATTATTGCCCTGGTGAAGGCAGTACAGACCTCGGAAACGTCTGTCAGTACACGGCTCAACGTCCCAGAAGATAACCATCTTTATACTCTTCAGCTTGAGAACCTGAAAATTTTACTATGAATTGAATTTTGAGTGATGGTCTTTCTGTTGTGAGTTATTGATTTATGATTTTATGCTGTGATATCTTAGTACCATATTTACCCTAACTACAACAGATTTGTATTTATAATAATTTTTTATGAAACCATTTAAGGATGCAACATTGTAAAGAACAAATCAAAATTAGAGTTTACTTTTGGGGTTTGTTTACGTAGTTAGCTTTTCTTAGTGGCATTCACGGGATAGAATTTGAGACACGTATTAGTCTGTGGTGAAAGCTCAGTAGAAGGAATGGACCTTCACACTTACGTGTATAATATAAATGATTGATCATTCGTGAAGCATACAAAAATTTGAAACATCTTCTTTAGCCCACCGCTGAGTGAAAGTTCAAGAAACCATTGACTCAATTATACACATTAGAACAGGACGTGTACACTTGTGTTATTGATTGTGAGATTGTCGTGGAGAAAGACAGAATAGTGGTAGCTTAGCATTATTTACACAAGGGGTCAGCAAAGTTCGGCCAAATGCGGCCTGTAAAAACTTTGCCAGTCCCGAGACATAATTTCATAGGCCTAATTAGAAGTGGTCTCGGGCCGATTGTGGCTCTTGGGCCGCTAGTTGGTTACGCTGAGATAATGGCGGTTTGCTACGTTGTGAACTGTGTTGCAGATTGACAAGTGGTCGGAGACGTCGGGTCGTGGTTGATGCAGGGGACAATGCGTTCTACAGCTCCAGGAACAGTACGCCGTACACGAAAAGCCATTGCGTTGGAGTCTACAAAAGGTTTCACATCTGCAACGATCAGGTAGGTGATACGGAAGAAATCGCTTCTTTTTATGAAGAATCTTCGTTTGTTTGAGACAATTTATGTTGTTTATGCAGCGTAATCGAAGTCACGCAACCCATATCAAAATATTTGTTGATGATTTCAGTTTAATACAATCCGATTGGATTAATAAACACACAATATCGCTGTGACTGTACACGACCACATGCAGGTCACGTCGTGTTGTAACCTGTTCACGCCAGTCCGTCAATTACCTTTCAGCAGTTGAAGCGCAAGAACGTCTTTCTCACAAGTGAGACGAGTGTCCGCTGTCGAACACTACCTTGCATTTCGTTCTTATTTAACTTGCCAGAAAGAGTTTAGGGATACATTTCCCGGGTTTCCTGTACCAAACAAATCGACATTATCTCGTCTGGTGAACGGTTTCCACGACACAGGGACAAAGGAACTCTTCACAGGGTTGCATCAAACACGACGAAAATGGCGAATTCATACATCGCTGAACGCGGTGGGCATTTCCAACACGTGATATAACTTTGTTTTTTATTTAATTTTTTTGGCAAATAGAATATGTGTCAGTAATGTTTTGCGTGACTTTTAGATTATTCTGTATTACACTTAACGAAATAAAAGTTGGATAATTTATGAACTTTCAGTATGATCTTTATTTTTTTTATATATATTTATATCTCGGAAATAAACAAACATAAAGACAATGAAAGAAATCTTAGAGCGGATATGTTTTGTTTTATTCTACGTCTTTTCTCAGAGCGCTCTGTCTTACTTATCAGTTTCAGACATCTGGTCTGGTCCAGCCTTCGTCATGATATGAAACGGAGTACG
Source organism: Zootermopsis nevadensis (assembly GCF_977971745.1). Classification (NCBI taxonomy): domain Eukaryota; kingdom Metazoa; phylum Arthropoda; class Insecta; order Blattodea; family Termopsidae; genus Zootermopsis; species Zootermopsis nevadensis. Next base: position 9,006,647 of record NW_028259139.1, on the reverse strand, counting down.
TCATTATGATATTGCAGCTTTAAATATGCTAATTTTAATAATAAGAAAGACTGAGACCGGAACGGAACTTGTGTAACGAATTTCCACTTGCATGTCGGCCACTGCTCGGGCTGGTTGTCAAGTCTGGCCACGTGGCTGTCCCGTAAGACAGACAGGTCAAGGAAATGCAGTAAATTCTCATCTCACTGACATTTAAGAATAGGAGCTAATGTATCGCTGTGTTACCCTGGTCTGTCCACCCAGAAATTCTCAATCTTTGCTGTTGAAGACTGGTACTGTATTAAGTTATGAGTGTGACCTCATCACAGCCTTGTTACGTGAACTCGTAACATTGCGAGAAAGAAATAGTACGTACCTCGTTTTATATTATGAAATGGCTGCATAATGGCCCCATAACTTTTCTGCATAACCATAAACTTGTCAGGACTTATTCTCTTGGATTGGCGTGAGGGGTGTCAACGATTTGACACTGTGAATAAAAGGATTTTTATGAAGTATATTAGCGGTTTGCGAAATGGTTCCCGGCTCTAAACGATGAATTTCGCGGCATTGTCCAGAGATCACGTTTCTACACTGCAGATCAATCATCCGCAAATCTCTAAGTGTCTGAATTTTTTGTCCCCAGCTCTGCCCCCCTGGATCCGTGGATTTCCGAAGACTTCAGTGCGAAACTTTCAATGGGAAGAAGTTCATGGGGCAAAATTACCTCTGGGAGCCATTTGTTGACGGTAAGTTGTCAAAAGTCTTACCGCGTGTTATCCACAAAAAAAAAAAATATTCCGATTTATGTCTCTTCAGAATGCAACTGTTTTATTCTCACAAACATTTTCTGGTCATGAACCTTGTCTCTGGAAGATGGTTAAATGCAAGAATGAGGTTTAATTCCATCAACCACCAAAGTAACCATTGTTACCCGAGAACCAGGATAATCTGTTTGTCTGTAGTTGGTTCATCTCAAATTGGTTTACACAAGTTTATAGCTATATTTGTTTAACTTATTTTCAGCCTCTGATGAAAAGAAATGTGAACCTAACCTAACATTTGTGTCCAGTAAGAAATAGAATTTGCTCTTTGTACGTTTGATTGGCAGTTCAGAGAAGCAATAGTGTCAATAACTAATATGAAATGTGTGTACTTGGAGAATATGAACTGAGAGTACATTTCTACTCGTGTTTTAACGTGATAATCTTGAGAAATAACTATATTTTCTAGTGCTTAAATTAAGGTAATTTCTGTGTTTGATTAAACACACAATTAAGCTGCATATTTATTTGTTTATACCTTCCTTCCTGCCGTTCTTTATAATTTATTTCTTTGCTTTAATTCTTCTGTTTTGTCTTTACTTTTTCCCGTATTTCTCTCACGTCTTCTGATCGCACAACACAGTGTGACATGTAACGAACGTTCGGTAAGTTTGCCTGTGCCTTCAGAACATGATTCGCGGCTCATTAAAATAGAACATGATTTTCTTCGCCACTCATGCCAAATATTGCTGTTACATTTCTTAAATTATAGTGTTCTGTTAATTAACATCACATTGCTTTGTCGAAACGCAAACATAATCTTATCGACGTGTTCACATCTTAAGGGCGTCTCCTGACTGTGTAGAAACTTACCAGAAACAATTGCGATTCGTCTATACGATTATCTTCGTATTTGGCATAATGACATCGCGTCTTTGTTAATGACAAACATCTGCATCGTCTTGTGGTAGCCTGTCTTTAATTTGCATACCATAAAATCACCAAGAACATCAATCATATACTGAACCTGTCATTAATCATTCACAGTCCAACAGCACGTGACCTCAACCGTCCTGTGACGTAGTCCCATCACCCATCGCGATGCTGTGTATGAATTTCGGAGATCACACGAAGCTGCTATGCAAACCATACATAAATCCGCCAGACTTTTAAAACCCAATTGTAATTATGTATCCTACGTGCTTCAAATTTTAATTTTTATATGTTTCTTATGATTTTTCGTTGTAAACAGAAGTGTACTTGGTGCCTCCATTACCATAAAGTAAATTTTTACGAGACGACACTGTGAAATATCATAGAAGACAATTATCTTCGCATTCTTCGTTTTTTTATTCAGGAAGAATATATTTGTCGTGCATAAAGAATATCACATAGCCTACGTGAACGGATAATAACGTTTTGATACTTTAAAATACATCGTTAAACACGATTTTCACGTGGCGCTGTGTCCCATTTAATGTTCTTGTTAGATCTACCTCCTGTTATCTTACCGTTTTTGGTATCTATAGCAACGCCAAGCCCCTAAATCGATAGGCATCCCACACATTACTGATACAGAGTGGGTGGAGAAGTGTTCAGGGATTTTGCCGGAAACGAAGGAGTGGTTAAGGGTCCCCCACACATCTCCATCACTGATCATATCGGACAATGAAGTATTTATAAACAGATATTATAAACATGCCAAACCCGTGTAGGCAATTCGCCGGCCAGTACCTATAAAACGGAGATTCAATTAATTTCTCTCCTATGCCACATAGGAGTAATGTTTGAAGCTATGAAGTTATTTTGTTCTGTCAGGACATTGCATGGGTCATGTAAGGACGGGCCGTAACGTAGACTGTTAGTAGCAGGCTTCTCATCGCGAAGGTCTGATTTCGCTTCTGAAGCAGTCCTTGTGAGATTTGTGGTGAACATCGTGGCACTGGGGCAGGTTTTTTCTTCTCGTTCTTTGGTTTTTCTCCTGTTAGTAGCTGCTCCATATTCGTTCGTGTATCGTCACATAAGGGATGGATAATGGTCCTGTTAGCAACGGCAGTTCGACGAGTAGTTCAAAGATGATACTTTTAGAAGTATTCAATAAAATACATTTCCAGAAAGTATTGTTCTCTTAATATTATCACGAACCAATGCTATCATTTGTTTAAATGACATGAATTACAAGCCTCATTAATATCTTATCATTTATTTTCGTAACGAATTTGTCGTTTATACATTTTGTGAACGTCTCTTTTTTACCCAACCACTTGGCAATTCACAGTGAAGTAACTGGAACGTTTGCCGAAAATTTAGAAGACCTTCAAACGTCAAACTCCAGCCACAAACATTAAGGATAAGAACTTTCTAGTATCTGTTACTATGAAACATTTCTCTGTAGGTATACAGACCTGTTTGACGAAATATCAGGGAAGAAAGGCAATTTTATTGCAACATAATATCAGTACTATTAATTAAATTTATCAAAGTAGACTGTACTACGGAGCGTGATATTTTGAAGTTCGTTTGTGTTCGTATTTAATAAACATTTTGGTCTAAAAAGGAATGATTTTTCTTAAAATTGGCAACACCTTCCGCTGCAGTTAATTCTCCAAGTTCAGTTCCTTCGCAGAAAAGAATACATTTCAATCCATTAATCCTCTGAAGCCGAAGTCCGCCCAAATAATATTTAAAAACAGAGTCCGTACCTCAAAGGAAACACAAATATTACGTAATTTTAGTTGTTGTTTTTTTCCTCCATGCAGCACCGAACAAGTGCGAGCTGAACTGCCGACCTGTGGGGTTTCGTTTCTACGCGACGCTCAACAGAACGGCAGTCGACGGGACGTCTTGTCGTGGCGCCAGCAACGGTCGGTGGGTGTGTGTCAGCGGTTTGTGCAAGGTAGGACCTGCAGCGACACTTTCACTACGGAAGCCGTCACAGAAAACTGCATTCTTCAAGGTCACGTAAATACTTTATCCCCTCACTCTGTCTCCATTATAGGGTTATCAGCTTTGCTACGCTGCTGGATCTGAGCTGTCTTCACTCACTTCTTCTCTGCTGTTCATGTTGCATTGTTGTGACCTTGAAACATGCAATTTTGTGGCGGGTACTGACTTTGTTCGATTCTCATCCAGAGCATTCACATGTAGCAAACGTCTGCAAGGAATTTCACAATAAACGAACGTCACATATACGGACTGGCGTTAGTGTTCTCGTATTTAAATTACGGAATGCCAGCTCGTGCAATGTTTTCCGTGGTTTTCTTGGGGTCTTAAAGCAAATGTTTAGTTGGTAACAAATACAAACTGTACAACTTTTCGTCATTCTGCCCTCTGCATCACCATGTCGAGATGTCGGATGCATTACCGCTGTATTAACCCGCTGATGTTATAAATTAGTCTTGTGATGTTTCGCTATTTTTGTGTGTTAAAAATTATAACTACCAATTTTGCTCGAAGATTTGATGCTAAAGAAGATAATTGTGTTGCAAATTCGTGCTAAGTTCCACGATTATCGGTATGACCGGAGGACATATTTCAAGAACTGGAAATTATTAAATTCAAAGATGTTGAGAAGTTAATTGGTGGGAAGGAAGCTGAGTCTAGGTTTTCGTTGAAGTTCTTACACTCAGAAAATGAAAATATATATAAATCGTATCTCAAGGATATTATATATGCTTTCCTTTATCAATATTAAGTTAATAATTTTTGTTGGACTAATTTAAAATATGACATAAAATATATTCAATAAAGTATGAAATTAATTACCATTTTGCTTTCGGCCATGTTTTGAGCTTCTTAAATATGGTCTTTCGGAAAGGAATGCTACTAATTTAAAGTAAATTATATGTCATAGTGTGTTCCATTTGGTTAGTTATGATTTAAGATAACTTGGCTTGTCAGTAATTATGAACAAATATTTGTTTTTTTTAGTTTTATGGTAATGGCGACAGACTTATAGTATCTAAGCACGTTCAGTACACTGCTGAATGACGGATAAACATAAAAGATTCTGGTTACATAATTCTTATTTGCTTCATAATCTTAACGTCGCGACGTACACACACTTTTATTTCAGGTATCTTGCAGCAGTAAAGTGCTTTTAATTGTGGTGGAACTTAAATTTTTGAAATAATTTCCGAAACGTCTTGTGATCTTAACTTTCTTCACAATGCGATTGTAGTGGATTGAATTTAACGCAGGCGATGCAAATTATCCTGTCAGTGTTTTTTTTTTTTCGCAACAAGACAGCAAGCAGCTCGTATGTGAATATTTTCAGATCGATGTAAATGCTAACCCAGGAACTTGTAATCATCGTCTGAATGGTTCGTCCCTTCTCATATAACTGTCAATCTAGAACGTGTCCAGTACGAAAAGGTGAAGATATTAAAGCAGAAAGCCGCGCTTCTTTTCCTATAACCACAGGAAACACCATTGCAGATTCTGACAGTTTAACGTAACCTAACTTGACCTGATGTAACCCGCCCAGACCGATCAAAACGAGTCATAACCCGTGCCGTGGTAAGCCATGGTATCGTATCCGAACCTTGCTAAGTGTAGAAGAACAATGCACAAAGCAAGAGTTGTGCAGATAAGATTGGTCTTTCTGTGGACCTTTCTTGAGGACTTCCTTGTTGTAATGATATATTGGGAGAAATCTTGCGTGATGTTTTGTACGATTTTTAAACTTGGTATTTTGTCCGAGTATAAAATAAATGTAGAGTGAGTTTCTTCCGGTGCTGAAGAAGAACATACTGAAGATTTAGGCAGTATGTTCTTCCGAAATGTTGGTATCCACCTACAAGTCCACACGGAGTTACTACGCTGAAGACATACATCAAGAAAGAGTTTTTGAGAACAAAGTTGTGGAGAGAATATTTTGACCCAAGAAATAGGAAGTAACGCGGTGTTTGAGAAAATTACAAAATGGGGAGCATCATAATTTGTAATTGTTAAATTAATTTGTGAGAATGGGACATGTAGCATGCACGGCAGACGTACAAAATTGTAATAGATGAAGAAAGAATTTTCTTAGATAAAGACGTAGACTCAAGGACGATAATGTATCTTAGAGAAGTAGGAGTTGTATGTGTGGGCTGTACTGAACATTTTACGATGGGGTGCAGTAGCCAGATTTTGTGAACACGATAATAAAATTTCAGGTTCCTTAAATTTAAAGTTTCATGACCACTTGAATAACTATCGACATTCAAGGTTAGTTGTTTCGTTAGTGTATCATTTACATGATCCAAATACGAACATCATTTCAAAGTTATTACAATTTCAAGTGCCAGGCCTCTTTTATGTCTATTATGGTTTTAGCTAATGAATTTCAGTCGCTAGTATGCCCTGCTTCTTTAAATTTTTATTACAATTTTGTGCACGTCTCAAGAAGTTGATGAAGGCTTTATTCTCTTGATATACGAGCGTACACCAGATGAAAACCTGTCGTTCGAATTTAGGGCCTGGTTACTCACCCACTCTCATCAAGTATATGTTTACATTTCCGATTTAGGTGTTGCTTCATTTGGAATAATAATATTATCATGTAAATATGAGGGTACTGTTCGAGTCTCCCAGTGGATTCTCAAGTGGTCTGAATCCTTTTGTTAAGCCGATCTTAAGAAGAGCGTCTCATATTCTAAAACTCGTACCAGTGAAATGCATATCGGAATGATGACCATATATAGGTGCCGTTAAATTACAGTTCCCTGTGGGAGAGACGGAGAGTAACAAAGGAAACTAGTCTGACTATGCACGACACTTGATAAATGCCTTTAACAAGCTCTAGTTAAACTTCAGCGATTTGCTTGAAGGTCTATTTTAGTATTATCCTCCCATTACGCCTAGGTCTCCGTTTCTTCAAGGTTTATAATAAATGTTTTATATGTATTTCTTAACTCTCTCGTACGTGCTACATTATTCGTCCGTGTCGTCAGTAAATGTCACCGTGATGGAGTACAGATTATGAAGTTTTTAATCATGAAATTTTCTTCAGGTTCATATCAGGATATACGTTTAATGTACAGATATCCTCCCCAGCAACTTATTTTCAAAATCCTCATTCTTTGTTTTTTCGTAAATGCAAGATTTCACGTTTCACAATTATAGAAAACAATAGATAAAATGGTATATTTTTAGAAGCGTAATTTAATATTTAGTTTTGTCTCTTTACATAGAATACTAACTAACTGATCAACTAACTAACTAACAAACTAACTAACTAACTCCCTGGTCGCAGAACCTGCAACCGACAATACCAAAGTCCGCCACTGGACACGATCGTGAGCCAACTCCATCCATCTAACATTCTGACAGCATCGGAGACAGAAAAAAAATATTCTAAAATGACGAGTGTCGGTACTTTCCCGAATAAATTTAGCTCTTAATTTATTTGTCATTCAAATTCTGATTCGGAATCTGTTTTAAAATGGTGTCGAAGTTACTATAAGCAGACGTGGTCGAACGTTTACGTTTTGGAAAAGTGCACGGACCTTAATAACAAAGAATCAAATTGGCATTTTTGTAATTGTGCCCTTTTTGCACTAAACTCTTCAATTAATCTGTCGCAAGACCTGTTGTGACAGACCGCAGTTTCTATGGTTATATGATCGCGTAGGGTTTTGTGATCGTCACGATCTGTTGAGGGAAAAGATGAGAAGTATTATTCATTTGATACTTTCAAGACTGCATTCGACTATTAACTTCAAACTTTCCTCGATGTCTTCACATTTAGATAACTCGTTGATGTATACCGAATGTAATGTAACTACACTTCACATGGCTAAACGAGTATCAGATTTGGTAAATTTAAGGGCATATCAATTTCGGCTTCCTTTGTGGTTTTGGTCGACGCACTCAGCTCTGGTTATTCGCCCTGTGTGAGGTATATAATGACTTCATTGTGCCGTCGAGACAGCTGTTATGAGCAGTCCCAAGTTAAAGTGTACACCGGTTATGATTTTGAACACAACATTTGATTGACTTCATCAGGGAAGTTTGGCGTAGCGATCCTCAGTTGTCTTTCGAAGTACGAGCAACATTACAGGTGATTCTGACGTACTTCTTTCTTCCGTCTTGTATTACTTTGATTTTCTTTATCTTTTTATATGAGTGATTGAAACTAATATTTGTAAGCCTGTCTGTCCATTTGTCCTTATGTCCGCATGTAAGAACTCAAGAACATTTGGATGAATTTTCATGAAATATGGCATGAAGAGTCTTACTGGAATTTGAAGATTTCTGTCTTCTGGGTTGTTGCGCTGTGTAGTCTGGTCGATGTTAACCAACGTTTCAGAGGTCATACTGCCTCCGTCATCGCCCTGATGACGGAGGCAGTATGACCTCTGAAACGTTGGTTAACATCGACCAGACTACACAGCGCAACAACCCAGAAGACAGAAATCTTCATATTCACCGCTGTGAGAACCTCAAGTCTTACTTACTGGAATTTGTTGGCACGTTCCTCTGTTGGTTAAAGTCGGACGGCGACAACGGGAACTTTACATTACACATTCATTTGTTTCTGCGAGCGGAAGTGAGCGGTTGAGGAACGTCCGGGTGGGGAAACCCCTCTCCCCGCTTTGAAAATCAGAAACCAACCTAGAAACGTGGGGAATCCCCAAGGGAATCCTCCTTGATGACGTAATAAGCCAGCAGGACAGGCGACATCCGGAAAAATTTGGCGTCAATGGAGTTTGGGGTTATGGTACAAGAAATTCAGTCGTAATCGATCGTCGATTGGTTACGTGACAAAAAGTCGATGTTTACGTGGTTACAGATCAGCAGACAGTGCGTTTTATGTTACCGTAAGAAACACTGAAAGTGTGTGGGCCGCTGTCCTTCTATATGACGCGTTTCTTGGTGGGGTCCAGTTTCGTCGTGGCTCGTCCACTATTCAAGTAACTCAATACGTAACAAACGCATTGTCTTTCAGAATGACGTTTGAACAGGTAGCATGTTATTTGTGTTTTGAGATGCTAATTCCATATTTCCATTGCTTCTATTGTCTTCTTCAGCTATTAACACCTTCAACAGGTTGATTCACTGTGGAGAACTCGTGACTCGTAGGCTCTAGAGGATTAATTACGAAATGTTAAGCCAAACGTTGAAAGTCAACGAATTTGAAGGAAACTTAAATCATTTTGTGTATATATGAATTTTATTCAAATCGGTTTTGCTGTCTGTCTGTCGACTTCTATATTTGGTACACGAGAGGCCTGTGCAAAGATGGGAGGATATTATTAAAAATAGGTCATGACTCCTTACTGAATTTAACGTCCTCAGGGTCAAGTGGTGAGCTTCTGTGACGAAGATTATGAATTTTTTTTTCAAAACGTTGCTCTACAGGATCCAATACCATTGAGTCCACTGAGAAATGATGTACAAGTCGCTTAATTGAACCGAATTTCTCTGAAAACTGCCCCATCATTCTGATTCCAGCTGTGAACTAACTGCTACATGATTATGAACCTACAAGAATAATCTAACGTAACAGCTGTATGACTAGTGGCATTTGTTTATGGGAGACGAATTTCAGATATTATTTGCTCTGACTTAGCAACAGGATTAGATATGCTTCTCTCCTACATTTGTTCCGAAATGAAAGTGACGTTTACTGTAATTAAAGTAATTAGCGATGTCAGTTATCGTTTATTATTACAGATGTTCTTGTAGCAATATTGTGTGTACTAATAACGAATTCTGTAGGTATTTCACACTCCGTGGTGTTTAATATTGTCTTATTAAATGTTTTGGCCTTTAAAGTCGAAGAAGAGAGAGAGAGAAAGAGGAAATTGGTGGGGGAGAAGTGAGAGACACTTCGATTTCAAGGGGGGGGGGGAGAAAGAGCATCTTATAGTTAGAAGGTCCCCAGGCAATGCCCGCTCGTCCTTCTGTTAAGGATAAAGTAAGAGTGAAGGCGTTAGTGTGATGATTGACATAAAAGACGGAATTTTGAAATTTTGTATCAGAGAAAGCTGAGGCTATTAATTTGGGAGTTTAATACATAATTTAGAAGTTCCTATTGAGGGGAGGGGTGGTAAATTTTGATTAATTTAAGTCGGGAGGGCTGCATGAGAAGCTTGCAGTGGAAACTTGGAACTTGGGAACCATCTCAGCATTTGCTTGAAGACAGAGGAAAACCAAGGAAAACCTGTGTCGAGATGGCTGGTCGCAGGACCTTTCGGGTGCGCATTGACTACTAGCCAGCGTTCCGGCAGACAAAAGAGGAATTTGTACGACCCCTAGGTTTCCGTAACTTGTGCCATGGGCATTTAAAGTCGAAACTTCTCTAAATATTATTTCAGAATGTAGTCCGTACCGCAAAGAAAACACTAATCCTTACCATTACAAAGATTTATTTGTTAAATTTGCTTAAATAAACACTCTGTGTGCACAAATAATTATACAAAACAACATAAACACAAAATTAAAATTCTGATTTTTAAAGAAGTTGGTATATATATTTCGCTCTGGCTTTAAAGGGTTATTTTCTATGTGCGTCACAACATTTGATATATAATGGTCGAATATTTTGATTACCAAATGTTTCCAATGTACATGCTATGAAAATTAGACTAGGTATTAGGCCTTTAAAGCAATAAAAAATGTTAGAATATCACTTTAAAATATATCGTGACAATTGATTTTCTTCAATATCCTTTCCAATCCATCGTTCAACATCATCGTAATATTTAACGCTCTGTAACTGGTACAGTTAAGAACGTATTCTTAAATAAATAACAAAACAAACCAAAATAATGTACAACGCGTTATAACGTTTAAGTATTTCAGGTCTAGAGTTCAACCCTCAAATCATAAAAAAAAAAATCCGTTTGTCACTACGCGCGCATTTTTGTAATAATAGTAATAAAAAACTAGTTTTTAGTATGACAGTACACGAATAGATCTAAAGTAGATTCATTATAGCTACTTAGGTCTAAATATAGGGATCGGTACTAGGTTATAAAGAAGTTCACGCTCACGTTGTGATCGGAATATCAATGTAATATTTTGAAAGCTGTGTGATCCAAAGGTTCCGCCATCCCTAAGGACTGAAATTCAGATACGCCCACTGAACCCAGAATCGAAGAACCAGGACATGCTTAATCATTGTCTTCTCTGAAGTGAGGCTGAGTTTAATTTAGAAAATTTCCTAAGCGTCTACCGCCATAAGGATTACCTCTAAAGTATAATATTAAAGAGTGTGGAATTCGAGCAGGAAACTGTGGACAAGGACTCAATGAAACAGAAACTTACCCACCAAATAAATAAATTCTCTATAGTTGGTAGTGGTGTTTCCTCCACCCCAGAAGTAATGGTTATACCTCCATGACAGTTTCTCAAGAATTATAGGCATTTCTTCAGCTACTGAAATTCCTGGTATAGGACTGCCATTTAAACGCGACACAGTCACATAGTGTTGTGCCCCGCGTGGCCTTGTGGTTGTACGTTGACAGGAACGTGCTGTCTCCATCATCAAGGTTGCAGCATAATTCTCTGTAACGTTATTATATAACAAGACTGCATGGTATAACAACCCAGAAGATCACAATCTGAAATCGAAAGAGATCCATTTATCGATTCGTATGTTAATTACTGCATTCTGGACCTTTTTTCCGTACAGGGGCGATAATTAATTTCAAATTTAAGCTCTTAGTTTAAGGGTTGGTTAAATATGTTATACCAGTGCTGTGTATATAATAAGTGAAGAAAATGACCACCTCCCTTCCCAGGTAGGAAAGATGACTTGCATTGGAGGAGCGGATTCTTTGTCTCGGGTGTAAGTGATGTGTCAGAAATAACATCTAGAACGTATGGACAACGAACTGAATACGAAATGTCCAGTAAACTTACACATGTGTCCAGAAAGTTTCCTTACTTAAAGTGTTTCGGAGATAAATATGCCCTTCCTTCTTCAGTATCTATCTACGAACCTACTTAAACACATTTCGATGAAGTTCCTTTTGCATTGCGTAATGCTAAATTATTGGCTATTCGTGTAACAAGATTTAACGACAATATCGTCAGCTCAGACTATAGCGTCGAATGGCAGGATGAATCATTAATAATGAATTAGAAGGGATATGGAAGCAAGCAGTCATTGTCTCAGGCCTCAGCCACAGCAGGTGTCGGGTGTAAGATTTGAACCCAGAAATTTCCGAAAATGAAGTAACAGCAATGATCAACAAAATCATGTACATCACACACTGACATTCTTACCTAAGTCCATGGGTCAGATTTATTTTTGAGAAACTGCTAATATCTAAGCTCTTCATTAAATTATCCGCCTTTATGGAACCCAAATTTTATTATCTTCTTCACAGGCATCCATATCCTTAGCCACTTTAATCCAGCCTCACATCACCTCTGCTAAATGATTAGCCATCTTATGCTTCCTCATTTATGCTACTGGCTGGAGAACCATAACCCTTTCTTATCAACGTGTACTGCTAGATGCTTCTGTGCACACGATAAGGGGAAGTGTGTATTGAGAAACAGATATGTTTTTTCGTGGTTCTGCCATCTGACTCAATGGGGCAGAGTCCTTCTTGACAAGGTACTATTTGTTAGCCTGTTAAGGAATTCCTTTTCATTTATGCATCTCAAACATTAATTACTGTCTGCCAGAAAGCCGTGTCCTCAGTCAGATGAATCTAGTTCACAACTTAATGATATCTTGTAACAAAGTCCTTTAGAAGGTAACAGTCAGTAAGTCAGTCAAGAAATTACCCGATTTTTATATAAACCTAAGAATATTTACTGACACCGCCACTGGTCTGTATCCTCCGCCAGTTTAATCCTCCAATCATATTTCTGTAATATCTATTTGAATATTATATTACCATCTGTGGTGCTAGCTTTTCTGAGTGGACTTTTTCCTGCAGGAATTCTTCCCAGAATTTTGTATGCATTTCTCATCTCACCCTCCTTGATTGTATCGTGATATTATTTGGTGAAACATCCTCAATACGTGTTATTTCCGTGATATCAAAGATCATGTTTTTCAGAACACCAGGTAAAATTATAGTTTTTTATTTATTAATCTTTAGGTTTATAGATAGCTTCACTGTCTATTTTAATATTATACCATCTCACATCCTCATACGTTCCTCAAGTGATCGCTTTCCTAGACGTTCTCTTATTAAAATTCTGTATACATTTCGAGTCATGAGTGCTACTGTACTTAAACTGCTTAATGTCAATTGTAGGCCTATGAATTAAGTTCATCGTTAGTACAAATTTAGTGCCTTAGCACCAGCTTTTTTCCATTCGTGACAGGACTAAACAAGATTAATTTGGTTCAGTGTAAGCGAAAGGATTAGTGCGAGACGATCAGATCTCATCCACCTGACAATTGCTTTGTTATATCTCGTTTTTACCCCTCAAAGTGTCAAGAAAACTAAGAGACATAAGCCCGGGAAGTAACAGCGTTACTTAATCCACACAACTTCGTCTGTTTTGGATTTGACTGACAGCTCATCTCTCCTTCTCAATTGACTGATGAATGCTATTTTTATTCAACTCGGGCAGTGAGTAGACTGTTTTGTGTTGGACACGTGCAGGAGCCGCGTAATTTATTTTTGGAGGAATATATCCCATTACAGAAGCTAATTATATATTTATTTATATATTTACGTAGGGGAACAGCTGAAATAGATGACCAAATGTTATATGATCCTAAATGAAGGTTACAGACATCTTAAGAGAAAAGAATTGTAATGATTAAATGTGGTACGGATTGGGAAATTAATATCAAAAGTAACACTGCTTGTCTGCCGGAATTTGTCCGCGATGTGCTGACTGTTAAAGTAACACGAGTTTCCTCCCACACATTGGCGTTATATTGAGCTTGTTTGGGTTATTATCGCTTATAAATATGCTGATAAAGATTGCTGGTTCTTGAAAGATCAGCAGCATTTAATATCTTATTCATGAAATGCAAATGTAACTGCATTAGTTTATTCCTATAATTTTATTGACTTGAATAATTTCCATATGTTCTATACGATGTTACCAACGATATTCGTGTTTAGAAACATTTAGCATACTTAATTTTTTATTGCAAATAAAAATCCGTTCATAATGGTGAGTGTATTCTGGGATTTTGCTCCAAGCAGTGTTTTAGAAATTGTACAACGTTTCGGAAGTACTTACTGCCCACATCATCAGGGCGATGAATGGTCATCTCAGAAGACAATCAGTCATGCTCGTAGCCATAAGCACCAGAAATCTCACCAAAAGTATGCTTGATAGGATAATCACGTACAGATTTCACACTGCATAATCATAAAGTCTGTAACTTTTATAAATAACAGATGTCATTGCACAAATGGAAATATTCTTTCTTGAATTTAAAATTAGACCATACGAATTCAGCAGTCTTTACAAACCATTTATAAAAGTACTTTCGAATTTTAACGTAAAATATGGTTTATTGAGTTGATAATAACTGACATTATAATATTTTATGTAAGACCAGATTACCATATTTATTTCACATTAGACGAGTAATTTAATTGGTGAATCATGCGGGTAGAAAAACTAATTTACATCTGAGTCAAGGAAAATGGTTGTGTTGAGAGAAGTGGAAATTTGAAATTCGAATTTGTATACCTTCTTCGTGATTGGTTGAGGTCGTCGCTTTTGGAATGCCCTATGATGGTGTCAGTATAGATCAAAACACTTTTTAACTTTAATTGCCTAGTTGTTTTCCTATTAATTGCGTGCCCCAATGTTGTTCCTCGAGAAATTTTCGTAGTATTGTTTTTTATCCCTGGAGAGCTCTGTGGGTGGTAGTAGTCATGAAAAAGGACATTAAAGTAGAATGTCTAACCCTTTAAGCGTCAAATTCAGAATAATTTATTGTTCTTCAGGGTAGCCGATTTCTTCCTTATACCGTTTATTGTCCTACACTTCCCCACTGTTATTTTAAAACGATATAACCGATTATCGACAAGTCGCAATGTTTTACTTTTTATTTTTTTTTTGATGAATTTTTATCCCAGTTTCTATCTCACTATTTCTTTGAAACACACTTTATAAATTTCATTACGTCTTTTATATTTCCTACCTTTATTTATTTGTCTGTATTTATTCCCATTTCTCAGTCGCGCTTTTATTGTGGGTCTTCAAATTATGCGATATCAGATATCGCATAATTTATGACTGTATAAATTTTTATAATTTTAGTGCCAGAGCTGTTTCTTTGTTTCGACTCGGGATCTGTTTTAACATCTTCGTTTTCCATAACAATTCGTACTCGAAATGCCGAGATTACATTTTAAAGTAGAAAAAGGTCATCATTCTACCACATATGGTTTGACGGTGCACAGCCTTGACATTTCAGACGATTTCGCAAAATAATATAATGAACATCAACGCCGCTGTATCCTTCTGCATATTTGTAATGTGAATTTAAATGTTTCTTTCAATGCATGCGTTGAATGCTGTGATCATTATGGATACTGTGGTAATAGGAATTTCGAATGTAGCGTTCTGTTGTAGCATTATACCTCTTCAGGCAACGAAAAGACCTCAGATTAGAAATTCTTCACTGAAATTCGAAGTTTTTCATTTTTTAAAATCACTATAACATGAACTCTTCTTACCGATTCATGGGCTACCGGGTTATAAGTAGAGAAAATTTATTGAAATTTCATGACGTATTAAAAATGTTACAAACGTATTGTTAAAAATAAGTTCACATATTACTCAATATATCAAAATAGATTTGTGTTACTTCTGTTAATTTTACGATCAAAATTAAATATTTAATTTAGGTGACAAAAATTTACATATTATATAACATGACGATATAAAAATTAAATGCGGTCCACAAAAACTATATCTGAGAAGCTTCAAGTTTAGAGCCCCCTTCTGTACACCGAGTTTTAAGGTTGATACCTGCATATAATACAAAGCGAGGTCTTCTGAAGTTAAATTTTGGGGTATTAAAATTGTTTCTCTCCGCGTTATTTCCAATTAATCAATTAAAAATTACACTTCTCGTATGTTCCATGCCACATAACATAGGCATCCAAGAGTCAATGGGACGTTTCGATAGAAATTTCCTGCCTGCTCTAGGTGTCTCATCCGGTCGTCACACCTTGGTTGACCTCCACCCTCTATTGATTGTGTCTGTTTATTCGCACCCTTAAGGAGATCATCCATCAACCCTTTGTACTTCAATTGTGGTTGGCCACCCAGACGCAATTAGGGTCGCTTCAAGTGCTGATAGCGTTTCAGGGTGCGGAGAGCCCGAACGTGTGAAATCTTTACCGTGTCGGATGATTACTTTTTTATACCCTGTGACATGTCATGGGTGTTGGACGTTAACTAATGGTATTTTCAATTTCTAATACTTCATCTCCTTTCCTGACAGGATAACATATTGCTTATCTATAACCTACAAACTTTAATGAATAAAGCTGTATTTTTTTGCCATTACATCACAAAGATCCCGAAGGAGGGTTTATTTATAGATAAATGCATTTTCTTGTTGTACAAAGCATCGACCGAAAACGTGTGTACACATTCTCACTTTTCAAAAGATCTGTTAGAAAAGTAATCTTTTAGTCCAAGGAAACAACATTCACAGTGTTGTTCTGCTGGGTTTTAACGCGGTGTAGACTCGTAGGTAGATACTAACGTTTCGGCGAACGTGCTGTCTCAATCTTCAGGGCTGAAGTTTGTGTGTGTCTACACGACGTCATAGACCAGAAAAAACATAATCCTCGCCACTGTGAGAACCTCAAATCTTGCACTATTTAAGGATATTTAAGCATAAAATGATAGGAAAAATGTTTTAATTTAAAAGGTGTTAGTAACACAGGGAAATGAGAAGGATACTTAATGAGAAATATTTGGCAGGACGTGTATCATTGATAGTGGATATCGAGACGAAGAATGAGAATAAATTTAAATTAAGATGAATATAGTGTGAAATGCAAATAGGATTATTGCCGGTTTCTTGAAAACATGATTAACGTTCTGGAATTTCTTAGAAGGATTTGAGGTTTTTACGGCGATGAGTCCGAATATGGGTGTCTTCTGCGTTGTAGCGCCGTGTAGTCTGGTATAAATTTACCGACGTTTCAGAGGTCGTTGCTGCCTCCATCATGAAATTATTGATGAGCTGAAAAACGTGCGATTACTACAGTTGAGAGACCCGAATGTAAGGGATGCATCTTGTATCTGGCTAACAAAATCTCATCTTCCGTTCTCCCTGAGCATATTCATTAGGAAATTAAATTATATTTGAGAATATGCCAAGTCAGCACCTGTAACACCATGTACTTATCCATTGTTATTTTAAGTTAAGGTAGTAAGTAGGATTAAGTTTAATTTAAAATTTTTTGAACATAAAATTAATCTTGTACTAAGTACTACTTCGTGAGGTTGTATAGTTTAGGCGGAGGTAAAACTCCACTTATTATAGATACCTATAGCATTGTGCTTAGTCATAGGGGAAATATAACTCCATATACGCCTTTCATACTGACTCAACAGAGTAATCCTTCTCTAGAAGTTTTGCTAGTCAATAAATTACCAACGTTATATAGAACCCGAGGTACATTACCGTGTTTGTATGAGGCAGCATATTCTTTGTTCTTAGCCAGATAAATCCAATCCAACCTACTCCGTGAGGCTGTTTGATAAAGCTAATCTTCACACTATGGATGTAACCGCTTTCTTTGATGCGACAAGCCTCAAATTTCGTGTTGGCGTATTTTGTTTCGTAAAATGTAATGTACTACACGCGTTCATAATTTCTCATCTTACGTACCGCGGCAAAATGTTGGATGCTTGTCGGATGGTTCAGTGTCATCAACAGCCTTGATTTGGCAAGCATGCAAATTAAAACTTGTCACGTGAAAGTATTTTGGCTAACCGGTTCTACCGCGTGTCAGCTTGGCCTACTACGGTCAAAATCATTGAAGACTGGTAATCCTCGAACATAGCGTAGTAAATTTTCCCATTCACCGCTTTGCCATTCTAACGGACTGGTGCTGCCACCTATGAAAGGTTCAGTAAGTTTTGTAAATTGTAGACTTACTCATTGGCTTGTCAGTGTTAATTGTTTAAATCTCAGTGGTAACTATATATACCACTTACTTCAACATTTAGTAATTGTGTATGTTTTTCGCAGAGAGGATTTGTGGGTTTCGCGTGATTCTAAAGCAACTGTTATTTCCTTAAACAGCATAAACCATTCGTTTAATGGAGGTACGTTGGTTTCTTTTCGATAGGTAGTGAACTTTTAAATATTATTTGAACTTCGTGTTTCGGAATATTAAACTGAACATTGAAGGTATAATTACATTTTTTTGTACTTTGAAAGTACGGAGTATATTGTGTACTGAAGATATTCTATTCTGTACATTTTATCAGTTATTGTCACAACACGTCTTCATTAAAAATATTAATTCATAATACCGTTTAACTAGATAATCGCTGATTATTCTGAAAATTTACGAAAACAATAAATACATTCCGTGGAAATATGAGGAGTTATAAATATGTAAAGTAGGTAGTATAAATAGTTAATCGCTGTTGTATAAACGGGTAATGGACATTCAAGGAACAGACCGAGCGTGTTACCATGTTTCTGTGCAATCAATTCCCAGATAGCTGATCGAGTTTCCATTTCAGATAGGGGCAGGTACGTTTATCGTCTCCACCCTATGTGCCCCACACAAACACCTATTTAGTGGTTACAGACATATTCTCCATGTGGGGCAACAGTTGAAGCGTAAACAGGAACACTGTATTTCATACATTTGCCTCATTGCCCTGTGCCGTGATGTTGATAAGCCGGAACTCTGTTTAACCGATTGTTCGGAGCGTGGTAGTATTTCGTTCTTTGCTCGTGAGATGGCGCTCGGTGACTAGAGTCCACACGACCTTTGGCGGTCACACATGAGACGCAGAGTGACCAAGAAATTACGTTTAGCAATTTAGAAATGTTATTTTTTTTTCGAACACTTGTATATTTCCTCCAAAACACAACACTCAGCTTGACATAATCATTTGTTTTTCACCTCTTACATGAATAATATATCTTAAAGCCGAATTTCTTTTGAAGCAATGAGTTCATGACAGTATTTTATTTTTTGTTCTGTTTTTAACACTTTTTCTCAATCTGTTCACAAGAATGCAATGATATAACCTTTAAATAGGTCATGACAACTCCACCCAAAATCTTGCTTACTCACTATTCATAAATATCTTGTAGGATGATTCTCCGCTAAGTAAGCTGTTATAGAGTAGCTAAAATACACTACATACAATCACCTAAGTAGACCCTAAATTAGTTATTTGGATTTACAGCGGCTCTGTTAGCTCCTAGTCGTGAATTTTTTAAAGTTTGTATTTGTTTTATCTCTGTCTTTCTTATTACGTCTGCAGGTGGTCCGTTGAAATTTTACGGCAATTTATTTTAATTATTTTTCATGCATTAGTCTATAGAATCTTTCAGGATCGAACCGGGTTCTCTGAATATTATTAACTTGGTACGGAAAATGTTGGACACACTGGATGGTCAAATTATAATTGTAATTTTATTGCACCTATATTTTAAATTATAAATTTACCTCTCAAATTGCAAACACGTTAAGAAAATAACCGTGTACTTTGTTCAAATCATTGTGAACTCATCATGTGTTCACGGCAATAAATTTTTTTGTTACAATTGCGGATATGTAGGTATAATAAGAGGAAGATTTGTTTGTGCCTCCGAAAGTCATAGGTGAACAAATGATTAGCCAAACTGAGTTGTCATCACAACAGTTCACACTGAGCCTTACCCATCTTCGACTGTTTACCCAAAAACTTCCTACACACAGACAATACTTTGTAAATATCAGAACTCTTTATTGCAAAATTCTATGTTGGCTGGTTTCCTTCAGGATGCAGTAGATTTTTACTGTGGAACAGCACAATTCTTTTACAAACAAAAATTAAAATCAAGACACATTTCTTATTTAATTTTGATTTAAATGTAACTCTTTGAAGTACGAATCACATCTAAATAACATATAAGAATCCAGTCCGTACCGCAAAGAAAACACTACATGTCACCACTACGAAGATCGATTAGTTAATGCTCTTTAAAGAAATAATCGCTGTTTATTCTGATAACTATGCAGACCGATAAATGCACTTTATTGGTCAGATGCTGAATTACTGAATGTTATAACTGGTGGTACATAAAGTTACCACTGTGCTTTAAAGGGCACGTCGAACTTGTGGCTCAACCTAGAAGACTTTATATCATTTATTGGCCCGGTCTGTGGTTCTGTGATTCTTAAAGGACGATAAACGTAATATCTTTATGCTTAAGACGTAGTAAATGGAGTGTGTCCCCGTTAGGTAACGTGTATCAAGATCTCTGATGGCTCACTGCTTTCAAAGTAATAAAAAGTTGTAATAAAAGAAAGTATACCGAACGTAGAATGATCAAAATAAAACCGAAACGTTTTTAATTTTTTTTATACAAATGTGTACTATGACTTCAATGACAGTGAAATTACAGGCAGATGAAATTAGAAGATAAATTTTAAGTTAAATAGCTTTTAAGTCTAAATCCATGTCTAAGGAGTGTGACGCACGTGTAATGTATCGGTTTAGAATGCAATAAGAGTGCTGAGTCAGATCAACGTCTATTGGAACCAGGGGAATAAACCCGAAAACACAACACTGGGTGAAGAATTGGTGCAAAAAGGGGGTAAACATAGAAACACAAAATGTTTTAGCGTGAAGATGTTATTTAGAGAAGCAAGTTCGAAGCTTTGATACGAAATTATTGAGGTCTGTCCTGGAGATCATGAGCGCATGCTTTAAAATTTTCATTAGCAAATAAACCTTGATATTTTGTTTTTGCTAGTTTAATACGAATCTAATCATTAACAACGTCTGTGAATACATTTTAGTATCATTATCAAATTCTTCTTCTAGCAATGTTTGATCTGTTATGTGTTTCGACTTCCCGGTCTCTTTCTCGGATTTATCTGCAAATTTTGGTTGAAAATTCGTGACTTCTGTTGGTATTCTTACGTATTTTGGCATTTGTGTTTGGTAATTTGATAGTGTATATTTTATTTATCATATGTCTGTTAATTTTTTTATTTATACACTTTTACGTATTTGAAGATTTGGGTTCTTACATTTGGATCTGGAGCGGGGGGGGGGGGAGATACAGACGTATTTACCAAACTCCAAGCCGTGGAATTGCTACACCCCCGTTACTGGGCAATGCAGTGAACAGTAGACAAGAATTTTTAATAGATTTATAGAACTTACTGCTTTGTATCTAGCCCTGTTTCCCGAATGTCTGTAATACGGAGGTACGTCATTTTTGCATTAAATCTATCGACTGCTTTTATTGGTGTCATAGTAGAGGTATTCAATGTAAAAATAATCAAATAAGAAGGTCATAGAATGAGACCCTATACCGTGACAATAGGAAAATTTATATTATCATAATGTATATTGACTGCTTTGAATTTTTAAACACGTTAAAGAAGAAGCCTTGCTACATAGCTCACAAGTACATCTGTCAGTGTCAGCGGTCGCTGGGATTATGCGTCTTGTCGTTAGCGAGGAATTAATACTTCGTATTTTGATGTTTGTTGTGGTTTAATGCACTGTGGAGGTATGTGACAGACTTCCTTATCTTGCGGTTTGTTTCTGACATCAACCGTTGGTAAATATCAAAGGGAGCGGATTGCTGTGTCAGTGTTCTTCAATTTTGTTTTTTACCCGCGGAACATCTTAATTTATTAGACAAATTTCGGCAAACTGTAAAGAGCGAATATGTAATTTATTATAAAAATTCGCGGAACATCTTAAACCTTGTGGCGGCAGACCGATTGCGAAATACTGTGGAATTGGTTTACAATAAAAAAATAATCTCTCAGAAAAATCACGGAAATTTAAAATGTAAAGTTTTATAAAATAAGCCGGATTGTAGTCTTACGTGTTCACAGACGTTTCCGCACAAAAATTCTGTTTCTTGTAGCCCTGACGTAGCTACAGGCTTATTAAACATTCGTATGTATTGGGATTTTAAGTCAATTTCCATTTCTAGAACTTATTATTGCAGGTGCACAGAGTCTTTGAATTATTCTGTATATTGTTATTAATTTATAGTACTCTGTATTTCAGTATCCTAACAGTATTGATCCATAAATTATAAAGTTTCTTGTAATGTAACTGTATTTAATTGATTCTTCCTCGTTTCGTATATTTTCCAGAACACTTTGTCATCAAATACTTATAATTTATTGTATTCCCTCAAAGCGTGAGGCGAAGTTTTACATATACACATATGTACTTCTATGTAAAAAAAAAAAAAAATACACAAAAAGATAAGTACAAAGGATAAAATGGTTTGGTCGGCGTATTGTTTTTTTTTTCTATGGCAAAGTAATCCAGATTTCATTTGAATGTAGAGCCTTACTCGTGCTGACAGCTGTATACTAATCTCACCCATGAGCTATAAAAATGTGTATCTGGGACTCTATGTGTGTGTGCAATTTTTTGATGGACAGATTAATCCTTTTGGTACGTCGTCATAACTCCTCATAGGTCCTTTGTCATGATAAAAGCGGCCCAACATTTCTACCTGACAACCAAAATGTCATATTTTCCTTTCTGTGTGTACGTATTTTACTACAAAAACCATGCAGCAGAGCCCTTCTCGAGAAGCTGATAATCTCTCACCTCGTCAAGAATTGCTATGGTTTCCCTCAAATCTTTTAGATGTATGAAATTTACCACAGATAAAAATGTGACAGCCACTGTTATCGTTTGCGTATTTATTACAAGATATAAAATCCCTAATTAAGGAATTTGTCCCGAATATTGTAATCAAAAGTTAATTTAATTAATGTATGTTTATTCAGATATTATTAGGGTGGTATGTTAATTAAAGTGACGCAATAAGTTCAGGGATGACCAAATGAGAAATACATACGATCTTTTAATCGGAAATCCTGAAGAAAAGAAACGATATGGGAGACATGTTTGGAAACGAAGATATTATTAAAGTTGATCTGACGGAAATAGGTTATGGACTTGATTCAACTGGATCACGATATAATTCGGTTACGAGGTTTTTTAAGCATGGTAATTGAATTGCTGGTTTAATAGAAGCCATATAAACGTTTTCTACATAGAAGCAAAAGAATTTGTTGAGTGTTGCCTGATATGTTGTCATATTGATGAATTGGGTGATTCTTGTACTTAGTAAGAGACAACGTGTCTGTTTGCATCTACTAAGGAAAATAAATTCGTCTAGAGGGTCATAGGATGAAAGACGAAAACGTGCCAGTGCGTTGATTGTGTAAATAATTACATTTTTTATTTGAGCTCCCGTATTATTGATGTATTTCAATTCTTCTATCCCCCTTCTCAGTCTATCTTTCGTTTATTCTTTTATAAATAAGGAGTAGCTATATAATTTTCAGTGTTCCTTCACACCGTTTAGGAAGAGGGCCTATTCTTCCGAAGACAGGCTGAGATGACGACCGTTGACAGCGACCTCAACAGCAAATAAAAGATCAA
This sequence comes from Zootermopsis nevadensis, assembly GCF_977971745.1. Taxonomy (NCBI): domain Eukaryota; kingdom Metazoa; phylum Arthropoda; class Insecta; order Blattodea; family Termopsidae; genus Zootermopsis; species Zootermopsis nevadensis. The sequence goes on along the minus strand of NW_028259139.1, from coordinate 8,983,338 downwards.
GAATTATACTATACAGCTTTCAAAATCAGGTAGCGAGCATTTTTTTTTTTTTTCGTTTCTAACGCAGTGTTCCGCTCTTCCCATTACGTCTTCAGGTAACCTGACAGTTGACGGTGTGTGAGAAAGTAACAGGACTGTAGGTTGAAAATAAACTGGATGTGATAACCTTGAATGTATCATGTACATTGCCACAACATGGTAAGACCCCTTAAGTGCATTTCTGTAAAAGAAAATTACAAGTACAGTACAATTATTTTCTTGTGTCCAGCGTGCGCGCATTAGACATCGTTTGGAATTGTGAGAATAAATATAATTTCGAGATAACAGTGGAAGAAGAAATATAGGGCTATTTTAGCATACATCCATAAACATTCACTACAGAATTATTATAAAAAAGATGCACATTTAATTTAATGTTCGTCCTCCGCGTGGTGACACATATCACATCCAGTTGAACCATACAAGTCCTTGGGAGATACTGAGATAGGTCTGTGCTAGTTAACTCATACGTGTTTCCAACGGTACAGACATTCGTACGACTCCATAAAATATACGGCCTGTACATTACTTCTGATTCAGTGGTGATTGCATCTAAAGAAAACAACTCTTGTAGTCCGCTTTGCGTAAGTTTGTATTTCTCATACTTGGAACCAAGGGACTCCTGAAAGTTATTTAAATATTCACTAAATTTCGATTAGAGTAGATAATGAAATTTGTGGCTTCAAGCGTCATATAAGCTAAAAAGCTTTTAATGTTTTAGCTCTGCAAAATAGCGATGCTATCCCAGACAGAACAAATCTCAAACCGTAATACCGACTTGTTTGTCGGTTTAATATGCTACATGAATATAAAATCACTGTCCACTTGATTAGTAGGTCCTGCGGCGAGAATTTGCATTATTACAGTTCCTGATATCAGCAAATGCGATTAAATGTGTTCAAAGCCAAACAAATATTTGCTTTTATGTAGATACTGAATATTCATCGTTATGAAACGTGTTTTGGACACAAGTGAGAATATTCTGAGTTCCAGACAGGCTTTCAAAATGGCGATTATCAGGACTTCGTTTTGGAATGGAACTGACGCTGAAATAGCTCTTCTCAATGCTTTCTGATAAAGGAGAAGCAAACATTACCGATCTTAGCTAGATTGGCTGGGAGGTTTGGAGGTATAACTTTGAGAGGTTCTAAAAATTTTGAGCTACATTCACTTCCATCGTTCTGAATTCTAAAACGAAACCACTACACCGTTTTGGGCTTTGTTTATGTCTTCAGGTAAAAAAATACATATTTTGTTGAATTCTATTGTTTTAATTTTGCTGGTGTTCTGTCTGCTTTTTAAATCCTGAAATGCAACTTCTATTTAATGTCATCTTATATTCTCTGAATGACAATATTTAGTTTCAGTAGCTTCTCAGGTTCCAGTTAGGTAGTTCATAAATTCAGGGATTAGGCCCTTTCTGTGGGACCCAATTGAGTAGGCAGAATAGGTTTTTTGTTGCAAGTCCTACATAGCACGTTCATTCGTCGCTTTGTATGTGTTCCTGTATTCACCAGAATAAATAATATTACTGACGAAGTGAATTGTCTGTCACTCGAAGGTTTTCTGTCCAGATTTTTTTTCCCGGGTGTTATGTTTCGACGTTGTCAGGCCTGCAACTTCTGTGTCACACGAGGGACCAATTCCAACACATAACAAATTTCATTTACCAAGGAAGTTCTGTCGAAGTAAAATACCGCAAATAATGAAAACACTTGTAAGAGTAAATGTTATAAAAGTTTTGTAATTCTTTGGACATAGACTACCGAGTATGAACCCCGTTAAAATAACACCCACAGAGAGGAATTGTAGCACGCATACACACAGGGAAGAAAGAACCCGACTGTCGTCAAGTGGTTAGCATTTCTGCTTTGTATTTTGAAGTTTTCGAGTTCAAATTTCTCTCAGGAGAATATATTTTTGGTTAACCCTCGGTCCCTCAAAGCAAATTGCACTGTATTAACTTCAGTTAGGATATAAAAGCTTCCTTCCGTAATTTTTCTGTCCACGAATCATTCTGTATTCACCGCTATAGATACAGAATGTCCTTAAATAAACCGTAAATGAATATGTAACCTGCTAAATAATGTTTCGGGGTAATTTAAGATGAGCGACGAACGTTGCTTCTAATGGGATGAAGGTGTGTCCTGTCTGATATAAAATAGAGTGAAATGAAGTTACAGTTACAAACTCTCAACAGAAATTTCTAAACTTAACAAACTTAACAGTAGTATTTATGGGTCTTTGTATGATTTTTTGTGTGTGTGTAAGAATTCAGGGTGATGTCCTATCTGCGATCCACCTGCTGTGAGGTTGCTGAATCTCACTTTTCCCTATACCGCGTCTTGAATTTGTCTGCTTTTCATACTGCGCCCTATAATTACACAACGTACGACTGACGTGCAATTTTTTTTATATTAGTATTGAATTACTACATTGCGATATTAAGAATTTTGTTCGTAATTTAATAACTACACACGCCTGTCAAGTTGATATCTACCTACGCCTGCATACCTTCAACTGAATGCCTCCCAGGTTGATTTCTTGGATGTCTTTATTGCTTTTCGTACTTATGGGACCTGTTCGGCGAGGCTCTGGGTTCTGAGTGTCAAATAAAAACAAAAGAATACGCATAATATTATAATATGATAATAATACTAAAATAACAATAAATGTGTAGAAAATTAGGACGAATTTTGCAAGACATTTTTCGATTAGGTATATATATCTCAAAACAAGACGTGAATAATAACAGAAGTTAAGATTTGAGGTTTTCACAGTGATGAGTATGAAGAATTCTGTCGTCTGGGTTGTCGCGCTGCGTAGTCTGGTAGATGTTTACCAACGTTTCAGAGGACATACTGCCTCCGTCATCAGGGCGATGAGTATGAAGATTTCTGTCTTCTGGGTTGTTGCGCTGCGTAGTCTGGTAGATGTTTACCAACGTTTCAGAGGACATACTGCCTCCGTCATCAGGGCGATGAGTATGAAGATTTCTGTCTTCTGGGTTGTTGCTCCGTGTAGTCTGGTCGATGTTTACCAACGTTTCAGAGGTCATACTGCCTCCGTCATCAGGGCGATGAATTAAGTTAACTTTACGGTCAGAAAATTAAATATGAAGATGATCGTGAATGGTAAGTATGGCACATTCTTGGCAGTTGCTGTAGTAACAGAGGGAACTAAGGAAAAGTTCCCCGGGATAACACCGGGTGCAAGTGTGGATCGTAACCGGTGTACCAGCCCATAACAGAACGGAATGGCGTCTGAACTGAAAAGTTGCTAATCAGCTGATCGAGTAATGGACGTTCTAAACCCACATCGAAATCACAAAAGGACGCAGGTCTGATTGAAATGAGACGTGTTGCTTTCTGCAGAAGTTGAATAAACTAACCACCATCAGTTTGATTTATTAGGTATGAAAATTTTTAAGCCTTTTGCTTACTGATTGTATGTGTTTCAAAAGTAATTTTATCTTTTTACATTTCAGGTAAATCAATTTTACGTACGTAGTATACAAGCTGGAGGTTCTGGGTTCGTAGAAAAGTAAGTGTTTTTTTTTAAATTTTTAAAATGCACCATAATTTTAAGATTTGTTAGCTCTTAAGATGGTATATTTTATTTACGTGACTTTGAATTTGTTTTGTGAAAGCATGTGTCACAATAATTACACGTATAGGCAACCGTAAAGGGAAAGAAGCTGATTAAGTCACCATTTATGAATCTCATTAAGATATACGTCACTTGCAACACAAGGCGAAGGATTCGATACAAGTCGACGTGTAAATTGTTAATTGGTTCACGTTCAGCTGGTTAATGAAATATTTATTTAGTTCTGTTTGTTAACTTCATGAAATTGGTTGTATTGACTTAAGAGAACTGAGTTTGGATCTTTAATGAGACGGAACGAGACAGCTGGAAGCTTTTATGTTTCTATTCAAACGCTTCACGCCGGTTATAAATCTCCTGCTTTTGTGGCAATGGCCTTTTCGTCCCGTTACATTTCATGTTTTCTTTAATTTGTTCTGTCCCCTCTTACTTGTATTTGCTTCTTTCTTCCATTCCTTATACATTTTCTCTCTTTGCGGCAGTGTCCTTATCGGCTTTGATACCATTGTCCTATTCGTGTTAGTTATCCTTATGACGCCACGTAAAGGACACTTATCAGAAGTGTTCCACCCTCGTTAAATTCTGGATGTTAGTGAAGTGAAGTATTTTGGAAGGGAAAAGATGTTGATGTGTTTTGAGGGGGGGGGGGGGAAGCCTACTGTGAGGTGATTATTTCTGGTTTCCTTCGAGGGTACGTAGTTCTAATCCTAAGCACGTTGCTTAGCCAGCCACGCGCCGTCTCTGCGTGCGTCCTGATCAGTATGCCGCGTATGGCCTCGAATCCATCTATCAGAGCTACACAACTATACGCTGTTATTTATGCATTATAAACGCATTTTACACCCATTATTCTCCGCCCCTATGAAACAATGAACTCAGGTCTTGAAGTTATAAAAGTGAAGTACCGGTCGAATACTGAAGTGATAAATACCAAATAACTAAGCATTGAAATGCTAGATCGTATTCTAGATGTCCCCAGTTCGAACCCCCTACCGGGATAACTACTGTCTGGGCCGAAGTTAGTGAGATTTAAGGTCCTTACGGCGTAAAGTATGAAAATGAATTGGCTTCTGGGATGTTGCACCGTGCAGTCTGCTACTTTATCGACGTTTCTGAAATACTTGCTGCCTGCATCATCGGGGCGATTAATGGAGACAGTAGGTATCTCTTAAATGTCGGTAAACTTATGCCAGACTACACGACGAAACATACCAGAAGAGAGTCGTCTTCAGATATGTTCTTCATGGTTTTACTCAGTTTCAATTTTATAAATCAGGAGTAATAAGCTGTAGCCGATTTTTTAAGATGCTCGTCCACTCGAAAAAGTCATCTTCCAACAGTGTTTGTATATGAAAGAACATCGTTTATAATTTAATTTAATTTAAAGAAACAGTTTCGCGTTGTCGCCATATTTGTAATTTTTGGTGCACAAAGATATAGTATATGATGTGTATGACGTTTGTATATACGCTCATACATTAACACCTTCTCTAATTTCACGATATGTAACAAAGTGAGACGCTAAATTAGTCGAAAAGAAGTCGGTCATTGGTGATTTATTGTGCTCATTAGAAGTGTCTAAAAAGAAACCCGATCACTTGACAACAAAATACTAACCTAACCATGGAATGGAAGGTACTAAAGTGGTCAAAGGGGAAATCCGATCGCCCGCATTTGTTCTGTTGATCACAACTCGCTGGATGTCGGTTGGGTAGTTTCTGCCCGAACAGTAGGCACGTGCTCGTTTCTGTAGGTTACAGCATTGCATAGCGCTGATGTAATTTCCTGTCCCTAAATGCAACAGGCCTGCTAGCCTCTGCTTGCTGACGGGAGCTTGCTTATTGATGGTTCAGTGCTAAATTCCTAGAAGCATGTAATCATTCTCGTAAAAAGGATCGTAATCCGTACAGTGTGTTAGAATGTGGGCAGGATCCAGGAAAAATATATTTAGACTTGCGAAAAACCTGTATAAACTCGTTCTTAATTTGTAGGCCTATAAATGGTTTAGTAAAATACTGTACTCCTGCATACAAGATTCGGCGTTACAAACAGAGATGTCGTTAGTGTTAGAGAGGGAGTGCAATCTGAAATTTAGCATGCACTTAAGTTTCAATATTGTGCGTCTTTTCAATTATACCAACGTACAACGTCACTCGGAACAGGAAGTAATTTTTATTATACATTGAAATAAACGTAACAATAAATGCTATTAAAATAGAAAACTAGAGCGTGAACAGGGATGTTCGCCAGAAATAAGGAAGATGGAATTTGATGACTGCAGTGATTACATTTAAACTGTTTATGATCATAAATTCGGTAATAATTAATTTTATTAAAAAGTTCTAATGTTAAACAATGTCTGAGAACACATGCCGTGGATTTCATGCTAAACAAGATGGCAGAAATTAATGTATACTTAATCACGATAAAATTAGACTCTTATTGGAATTTGTTGATGGCTCCGAAGACGAGGATGATTTATTGAAACTTCATAGCAGTTTATTCATAATGCTGCTGACTTACTATTGTAAACAGGTTCTAATTTTCCTTAACATCGTTCTTTAGTGAGACATTTTACACTGCCTGTTGTTTAATAAACGTTTCAATACCAGGTTTATTTCTGTTGTTACCGCTACGTTTTTCATTTAACCTTCGTTGTTGGCAATAAGTCAGTCTAGTACGATTTATAGTTGATAATTTTATTATTATTATTATTATTAATTAGTCACTTTACATTAAATTTTTAATTTAGGCGGTAACTACTGTTTATAATACTGGATAATAAAACGTTAAAAATGCACGCGAGATGGAGAAAATACATTGACGGGCCCCAAATTGGGAACCCCTACCTGCGACACAGTTATTTATATTGAACGTCGCTATAAACTAGCTAGTATTTCTGTTTCCTGTTCTTAAAGACCAGGGTTAGATTCTCGGCTAGGATGACCTATCATCATTTTTTGTACTTCATCCGTTTTAGGCTTATGTTGAGGTAGTATTTTAAAATAGGCCACGGTCGCATGTTTTCATTACTAAACCAGTGTACAGACTTCTCTAATTCGCCTCTAACCTTTTAAGTTGAAAAATCATTGTTAATTGGCTAATTAACAAACACATGTGGATCATTAAATATGCTCTGGAAGCCAAAGGGACTTTTAATCTGTCTGACCTTTAAAAATCGTCAGTTTTAACATTTAATACCTCTTCTATTATAATACTACTCTGTGGCTATTTTGTACAACGCCCGCTCCTCACATAACAATGGTTTATAATGCGAATACCAGTGACGTGTGTTACATTCATGAAACAAAATGGAACGTTACTTTTTATGGCTCATGCAACATTTCTGGCAAGTGACCCGCTTAGCCAGTGCCAGTGCCTCATCAATGAAAGTGTGCGGTCAACACCTAAAAATACTCATCTGAGAGTTCTGTGTGGCAACAGTTTTATGACTGAGTTGTATAACATAGTTCCAATTTGTTTACTAGCGATATAATTGCTTTGCCAAAGGCGTCTAGGAATCGGTAAGGCCGCTGTCAGTCACAGCTGACAGTCGCTGTACTCATCTGGATCTGTTTGTTAATGTTAGTTATTAACAGAAGCCGCAGTCCAGCTTCGTGTTATACCGGTTTGCGAAAAGTTATTCTGAAGTTTCTTGTAACTTTTAGTTTCATTTTACAGCTTAATTTCGGATCCCATTCTGTCTTACACGTTGTGGTTGATAATCTTAGAGGAATTAAGTGAAAGGCGATTATATACGCGGGGCATCCAACACGTATAAGAGATGAGAAACATACTTAAAAATTTTTACTGAAAAAAACAAAACATAATGACTGATACAATTTGGGACAGAAGGTCGTAGATATTAATTTTATATTAAAATGTCTTAGATAAATAATATGGAAAGGGTTGAACTAGATTGTCAACTGGCTCAGTGCAGAGTCTATTGGCAGGTTTTTGTGAACACGGTAATGATTCTTCGGGTACCATAAAACGCGAGATATTTCTTGACAACCTGACCGAGTTTCGTAATACAGTAATTTGTTGCGTACATGTGAAATCCTTACAACGCATGTTATCTACGATGTTACCTTCACTGAAAATCTCAGAATGTAGGTTGGCTGACACCAGACTCGCTTAATCTCCCTCAGACTACCGCCTTCTATTTCAGCGAGCGACGGTGTGTAACACGTTTAAAATTGTTTCAGCTTACTCGTTTTACGGAAAGTGAGAAAGAAAATCACTCTGTAAGCTGACAGTTGATTAAGCCTGAGAATTATTACCCCAGCTTTTCCCTTAGCAAAGCTTGAGGGCCCCAAAGAGAGCGGGTAATTACCGCTGTAAACCATGTTCACTTCCGTACACTCAAGTTCAGGTAACTGAAGGTTATACGATTCGTCACAGTACTAATTAAAAGAAACCGAAGGGTAGTAAAGTACAGAGGAACCTTCATATAACGCGGATGTTTGAATCAGATCTTCAGTACGAGCGTTAGAAATTTTCAACGTAAAATATATGTAATCGTATTGGGGGACATGACCAAAGCTGCAATATATCAGAATTTTTTTTGTATAACTGAGTGCGTTATATCGCAGTTAGACTGTGTAAATTATCAGGGCGACGAGGAATACAGAACTAGAACCACCTTCCGAAACGTCATGGTACACAAAACTTGTATACGATGGATGAAGTCAGAAATGACAAGTCTGCATTTCATTTTTGGTTTCTAGTGTTTTTTTGTTAATATAAGAGGTTTATTAAATTGCTTACAGAATTATTAATCTGTGAAATTTGGCTAGTGAAAAGTTGTTTGGCTCTTTTGAGCTGTGGCTCGTCTAAATATTATTTAAGGATTCGGTCCGTACCGCAAAGTAAACACCACACTTCACCGTTACAAAAATCAACTGGTTAACGCTGTTTAAGGAAATAAACGTTTGCTGATTGTTAAAGCAGGTGATAAATGTAATTACTGACAGGTTTTAAATGGTTAAACAAAACATACAGTAAAGTTACTGTAAGGAAACATTTATTTCGTACGTTTTCTGTTAATAGTCTGAAACAAGGAGATGCTTTATCGACATTGCTTTTCATATTTGCTATTTCATTCGTTCTATAAACTAACAAACAAACTAGGCATACTTCATGTTCTGTTAAGAACTCGGTCTGACACAAGAAACTGTAGAACGAATCAATTAGTGTGTCTAGTGCATGCTGAAGGATTTGTTGAGGCCCTGCCCATCTGTTTGCGTCGTCTTTCAGCAAATGCCTGACAAATTGCTACATCAAAAAACAATCCTTAGCCTGTCAAGTCTCGTCACAGGGACATTGTCGTAGCGCATCCTTCATGTGGCAGGACAGCCATTTTGGGGGTTGTAAAGTGAATGTTATAAATTACTCACTACAAAGAATGACTTTGACAAGGAGACCCTATAGTGAACCATAATATTTTGTTGTAAGCTTGGTTCGTGGGTTTTATTGGTTATTGATTGATTCTTATGTTATGTAACGACGCTGTATCAACTCTGTAGGGTAGGCCATGAAGCGTAGGCTAAGATCGAACGATGATACTCAATTGTTTGAAGGGCCCAGTCGTGGATTATCTGAAGATAAAACCCCAGAAGTATCGTGCAGGGACTGAGGAAAACCACAAGAAACATCAATAAATATGCCCGCTATTCAAACTATGTACATTCCGGATTAAATATTCTATAGTATGACTTACTTTTTTGGTATTTGCGATGTTTAACTTCATGGTTCAGTGGAATAAGTCGCTTGGTCGGTCAGTGCGTGTGCTTGAATACAAAGTTTGGGGGGGGGGGGAGTCTTAATTCCACGCCCCGTGTACGTCTGAATGGTTTGGTGCTTTGACATATGAGGATCTCACATTTAGTAACATACTCATAAATTTAATAGGAATACTTATGGTAACACACTAACTTCAATGGTATAGATTCTTTCTATAAAAGTTTATAGTTACGCAGCTGATAAATTTCTGCTGTTGTAGCAACCGAAGAATAATTTAATGTCGGTAAAGTACTCGTTATTGTTATCAGATCTTAACCAAAGTCGGAATGTGTGGACAAATTTTGGTAAAATTTTCCGATTTAGAATGTCCAGAAAATCCGTTCAACCGTACTTCGTTGTTACATGCGTACAAGCAGATTGAAAGACGGAGAAGCAATTTTATTAGGAGCTTCGCAGGGATGTGAGTGTGTCTCAAGTCGGGCCTAAAGCCCCGAGCTTTTAGAATGTATTTATGAACAGAGAGGAAGAATTCCAATTCCCTCAAGGGAAATATTATTTATACGAGCTTCGGCTTCAAAGGGTTAACCGTTAGGTACAGGTGTTTCTATGAGCAGCTGATTCTGTTTGGATATAAACTTTCCCCTGTGACACAAAGAAGAATGTTTGAGAACAGCGTACTGAGAAAAATGTCAGGCGTAACAGCGGGGAAATACCAGGAAAATGGAGAGAAAATTTCATAATAAGGAGCTCCGTGGTTTGTACCGTTGAGCAAATATTAATATGATCAAATCAAGGCGGATGAGATGGGCCGGTCATGTAGCATGAATGGCGGAGACTGGCAAACGATAATTTTAGTAGGAAAATATGAAGTGAAGGAGACAGATATGAGTGGGAGTATATTATTAAAATGGATTTTTAAAGAATTAGAGTGTGAATGTGACGACATAATTCTACCCACTCAGGATAGGTTCCAAGGACGGGTACTGTGACCACAAGTCTTCAGTCATGGCTCTTGTTGACCTCCAGTGGAAGAGCTAGGCCTCCGACTGAAATTACTTAACCATGCCAGCCATTTCATAACGTCATCTTATACTCACTGCCATCCATCGTCAATCAGGAAGACACACGGTCTGTCAGCGAAACATGTCTTCAAGGATGGTACAGGGAGGGGGGCATGTGTTCTTTTGTGTTAACTGCATTCCATGCGCACTTGATTTGGGGTCGTCACTGTTAATTTCCCCTAGTCATCGCCATTGTAACAATCACCATAATCATCAATATCATCAGCATCTTACCACTGTTTACCGCAGTGGTCATTCATCGTCTTAACATTATGAATGGGTCATAGAACATTGCCTTATAGTATAGACAATTATAAATATATGAAGTTACATTTATTAATTTTTTTAAAATTTGTTTTACGGCGTGTGTAAACATCATAATACCGTTACTACCCAGCAGATCAATATTGCTTATGCCAATTTGTTCGTTGATACTCATGAATGCACGTAAATTCAGTAGTTTTGAGTATATGCTATCTACTTCACGCAAACCTGATGGGAAAACGCTACTTCCAAGATCTAGTTGTAGATGGGAGAATATTACTTCGGTTATGTTACAGGAAGAGAGTAATTCTGTAGACCTGATTTATCTGGATCTGATAATAAAATTTTGGGTTCCATAAAACGTAAGATATTTAATTACGATATCTGAAAATTTATTTATTACCAAGAAGCTGTTGTCTGAATTGTAGCGCCGTGTAATCTTGTAGACTTTTTTTTAACGTTTTAGGGGTCCTTGCTGCCTCCATAATCAGGGTTTTATTACCTTTCCAAGAAGGGCTCTACTTCATGGACTTAGTATGGTTAGTGCATCTGTTTTACTTTTAATTAGTGTATCAACTAACATAAAATGTTGCATCTTAGAACAGGATACGATCACAGTAAATTTGCAGAACTTGACTTAAAAACGTGTTTATTTTCCCAGCGTCAGATTTTACGGCCGGACTGTTCGGAAGCTGACACCGTTTTTGAAGTCGCCAATTTGGGAGAGAAAATTCTTATTTTTGGTCTTCATTTAGTTTTAAAAGACACAGCAACAAATGTTATAGGCTGTTTGTTATTCGATTTTATTGCATTGCTTGGGACAGCGTTGAAAGAAACAGTCATCCTCTCACGAGGACCACACACGCATTGCGTCATGAGTTCTACATCGGTAACCTGAGGCAAGGAAAGAAAAATTGCATTTCGTGACACTTAAAACACCATAATTCATCTGTCCAGCCAGTTCCTACAATGTTCAGATCTGTGTTTTCTTGTTCACATTGTGTTATTGAGTAAAAGTCCTTGACATCTGCATGACTTGGCTTTCTGGAAGTGATATACGACGCTAGATTCAGAAGACTGTGTTAGACTCCTAATGCTATGGCCCACTGACCACGTCTTCCTCAAGACTGAATCAGGTGGTATGCTTTATTTTTGAACCAGAGTTAACTGATTAGGAGGTAGTTATTTTTTTAACCACTAAAGTTAGTGACCTAGTTACACAGTGAAATGGTTCGTTAGAAAGGTAGTGAGTTTTAGACTTCAGATCCTCACAGCGAGAATATGAATAGAGTTTGGTAGAAGTTTACCAACGTTTCAGAGACGCTTGCAGTCTCCATTATAGCTCTGATAACGAAGCAGCAAGTGAGTTTGTTCTTTAGAGAGTTACCAAATAGTTTTTCAGAGTTGGTAGGTTGATCATTTAGTTATCAGTTACGGATTTATTGTATTAAATTTTGTTTGGTTGGTGGTTAGAAATTTGTTACCATCTTGATTGAGTTAGTGATTTTGTTGGTGTGTCTTGTTTTATTAGAGCTTTGTTGCTGAGTTACAATGTTAATATTTAATTTGTTAGGGAGTTAAGTAGAGACTTAGTTACTGAGATAATGAGTTTATCTATATTTTTAATTAGTTGTTACGGAGTGAGTTACTTGTTGGGTTACATTAGTAATTACACCGCATAATTTTTTTATTTTGTGTATCAGTCTTGAAGTATATCTGAAACATCTGAAACACCAGTAATAACATACGTTAATTTAAACCATAAGAAATGAATAACTTTAAATGATGCTGTTTCCAGAGCCAATGAAGCTTTGACACAAGGATTATTTGTTTTGTTTAAAAAATGTAGTGTTAAGTTCCTCGTGGATTTTTATTTTATTTATTTATTCTCTTATTATGTGAAGCTGACTTTGAAAGTCAAATAAGCTTAGTCACTTCACACTCAGTCGGTTTTGTCACAAAAGTCGAATATTTATAGATATTTGAGACAAACAAATGTATTCCTTTGACAAGTAACCGGATAGTTTGTTTAGGTCTGTGTGAACTTCGACACTGTTAAACTTTTTCACACGCATTTTATCTGCCGCGCCTTGTTGTGTTAATTAGGTTATGTCTGTACAATTAATCAGTAAAAAAAACTGCAACAAATTTCCCGTTTTCATCGACAAAAAGAAGAATTCATTATAGCCTTCACATTTATACTATGCTTCTGCTGAGCAGTTTGAGTTATCAGTTTTACCCTTAAATGCCCAATGGTAACTATATATACCACCTGCATTGACAATAAATTATTTGTTTTGTATTCACGAATTTCAGTACTCTTTTTGTAAACATTATTATTTCCTTAAACAGCGTTAACAAGTTGATCTCTGTAATGATAAAGTGATGTGTTTTCTTTGCGGTAAGGACTGAATTTTTAAATATTATTTAGACGAGATTCGGTTTCAAAGGGTTACCACTGAAATTTAAAGAAACATAATTGTTCAAACCACCGTAAATCTGACTGAGTAGAGGGGACTTCTGATATGTCCTAGCGTTAGGTGGGATGTCAAAATGAATGTGAGTGGATTTATGTCTTTCGCAATCTTTGTCTGTATAATAATGTGATAATGTATGAATTGCTGTCCTGTGTGTTATACTACGCACATTATCGCTAGACAATCAGCACCTTGTTACAGCTTCCTGACTGGCGGCTCAACCAATTACGAAACTCCCCAGGAGATCTCTTGTTCCATATAGTACAAACGAGGGCAAGACGAACCGTGCTATGGTTTTGATTGTGCTGAGCGCTGAATTCTACGTAAAAGAGACTCATTTTCTTACATTCTGAGCGATAAATGTTCTGCACAAAGTCCTGATTAAGTTATCTGAGCTTACGAGACATTGATCGGTCGAATGAAGGATTGGAATTAATTATGTTCGTCATAATTTATATTTTGTATCAAATATTGTTAGGTTGTTTAAATCCAGGATAATAATATGTACGGGACATACGACTCGGATGTGAGGAATGCTAAATTTGTAGTTGGTCGAATTATTGGAATGAACGAGACATTCTCATACACGGGGATATAACATAATAAAATACATATTAGGAAGACAGGTTTTGGCAATGTTAACCGGTATTGAACGGGCTCAGTACGTTCAAAAATGTGCTCTTTTGAATACGTTGACGAACCTCTCTGATTTTATAATTGTAGGGAATTGCTTGACACGATGGGTATTAAACCACAGTTGATGGAAATCTCTGTGATTGATGATTTAAAACCCGACTTCGTGCGTGATTGTTTTGTGTTGTCCTGTGAAGGTAAAAACGTGTATCTGAGTGCAGGAGACCTGAGTTTGAATCGTTCTAGCAACTGACCCACATAGGAGAGAAAGTGATTAATTATTATTTATAAAGAGAACCTTAGGTCCCATATCTGCTCTTTCTAATTATCTACCATTAATAATGTCAACATAACACCATCTTAACTTTCTAGGTGGGAGTAAATGTGTTTATTATCGTCTTAAAATTAATTATAATTATAAAACAAAGCTCAGCAAAACTATTTTTTAAATAATTCCTCTTTAGACATGGGTGTTAACGTTTTGTACTTCAGTATAGTTTCAGAGAGTAAGTGTTTACTTATTTTGTGTTTAGTTTTTAAGGAGTATATTAGTACGTGCATTAATATTTAAAATTGACATTAACTTTTTTACGACATATAAAAATGTGTGTTCTCTCGCTCGAAGACTTTTGATCTGTAAAATGAACTAAATTTACAGAGCTATGAAGCCGTTCTACAACTACTTATAATAGAAAAATCTGTAGGCTCTGGCTGTTATTTATTTTCATATGTTTTCTACGTATTGAATTCCTTCAGCATTGTTTATAACTGCCGTGCATGTACGAGATGTATCATTTGCTTTACAAGCACGTTGTTCAAACAAACATGATCGCGACAGACTGGTACAGACATGAAACATTCGATCATAGACCAGCGATTCCCAAACTGTGTTAAGGATCGCATTGATACATTAACCAAGTCGGGGACTTAATCTTAATTCCCGATCCGAGACAATAAAACTTATTTTTTAGAATTAAATCTTTGTAGTTATTAATCATCAGAAAATGTTGGTGTTATATTCCAATGTGCTAGAGGTGCAGTGATGTCATTTCGGGAATATAATATGAAACTGATATCACGGCATTAACATACGTCTGCATGGCGTGGTATGAGGAGAAACTTTACCTAGTGGTTAACTCGTTATGCTTAATTACTATCGTAGACGCAAACGTGATTGCTCCAAGAATAGCTCTACCAGATGGAGTGCGTTAGGTTAGAACATTGTCTCCAGTCTTCTTGTGGTCCAGGAACACCGGTTACTGCCGAGTGTGTTTGAACAAGGCGTCCACTTCGTGACGATGGCAGCGAGCGGTCACCCTCGCAGTTACAAAACCGTGTATAATTAGCATACACTTAACACAACGACACGGCTAAAGGAAACGGCTTTATCGCAAAGTGTCGGCGCCAGGCAAACTATGACTAAGGCAAGAATACCGTCAAGGCGCCAGGTTTCTAGATCCTGTTTAGGAAGTTCTGTAGTTGTCGTGTGCCAAGCATCTGACACATTATCATTTATTTATTTAAGTTCGATGCTCCCTTCTCCTCCCTCTCAACATCTGACGGAATTAAAGCTAGTTTCTACCTCTCATTATACTAGCTCCGCGATTTAATAACCTCTGTCGTAGTAAGCCCTAGTTTAGGCGTAAGAATGTAGTACTGTTGTCAGCTGTTCGTTTGGAGTCCAAACGTCGAAGCGTGAAGTGAAAAGGATGTGGAGGTCAGAGTGCTTATCGGTGTGTCGAGCCGTGGTATCTGGCGACAGGTAATTCACTTCCAAACTGAGCAACTGACAACTCACATGTTGGCCGGTGCTATTTCAGGCGGACAGCACTGAGTGCTAATTAGAGAAATCACAACATCGCGGCACTAGCACTGATTTAATTGTGAGCTCATATTAGATGTTAAATTAGGTAAATATCTGCTGTCATTAAATTTAGAATAATTTGTGTTCTTGCATTCTGTTTAAAAACCTAAACGCTCTAATGCATTACTGTAATTGTGTATTTTGTCTTTATGAATGTGAAATGTGAGTATTTGAGAACAAAGTGATGAGAATAATATACGAACTTAAGAGAAAAAGCTCCACTTATTCTAGACATCAGCACGGGGATGTGAATTGTCCTTTCGTACTTATTGTGCGCAATCTAGCGGGTATAACAAAAAAGTCGTACGGTACATGGATCAGAATGATTAAGTCATTATAACAGTGTAGAAACAATGAAAGGAAGAGAGTAATTCTGTGGTGAACTGATAAGTCGTTTGGGCTGCAGCCTGAGGAACAGGGCAAGGAGCATAAACCTCTCATCCCACAGCCGGTCACAATAACGAGAAATTATTCGCCTTGTCCAAATGGATGTTCAGCAAATTACAGGTCGTTAGTTAACGCTTCATTGTATTCGGATGTTGATTACAATGACACTTTCGATCTTGACCGCTCGAATGTCGGCATTTTGCTGCGTTGTTTTTTTCATAGGGAGATCCTCCTCCACCAATTTTACCAAACATCTGTCACGTTTCATAAAGTACTGATCTCTTCAAAGCTAAACTTCACGGAGAATAGACTGATGATGTACAGAACAAAGAAATTATGGGGAAACGTATGACCTGTTGGCCTGTGTTTTATGAAATACGTAGACACATTATAGCTTGAGTGAGATTTCGGGTTGTTACGCGCCATGTAGTCTGGTAGAAGTTTACCGATGTTATAGTGGTGCTTGTTACCACCATAATCAAGGCGAAGACATCCGTCTAAATTATAAATTAGTTTCTACACAACTTTATATTTTGTATTTGTAATATTTCCCCCGCGATGTGTTCCAATTGATTGAATGTTTTTAGACGTAACCTTAGAATGTCACATTCGCTACATATTAAAATAATATGGTATTCTGGGCTGTAATGCAGTGTTTCGGTGGAACTTACCGCCGAAATCTTTAGGATAGAATTTATCGTGAACATGGAGTCGATACTTTCCACAATCCACATGTTTACAATCGTGTTGTATTTAGGCAGTAGGCACATATCTTGTATGGTAATTTCAAGAGATAAATATTTCTTACTGACGTCATAAGTTGTGTACTCCTGATCGCCATCGAACATTAATGCCACCAAGGCAGTAAATATTTAATTTTGATAGGCGCATATTCACTGGCTAGTTTATTCATGGCACCCGGTTTTAATTTCTACTATGCTTTCTCATTAATGAGTGCTGGTAGAGAAACCAACTATTGTCTTGTGGCGCCACAAGTATGAGTGGTCTTCACAATAACCTCGCGGGTGTTCACTATTAAATAAACACTAAAACAAAGAACTGTAAAAAATTAAGTACAGTCAAAACTTTCTAAAACGAAATATGAATAAAATATAATAATTCTATTGTTTCTATAATTTGTAGTGAAAAGATACATGAAATTGTCTCTTCTAAGCACTTTGATCTGGAAATGAAACAAAAAATCATTGTGATAATACAACAATTATTTTATGCTCTATACATTTACACAAACACTAATAGTAGTGTATTTTAAAAATGTAATTATTAATCGTTCTTTGTGTTTCAGTAAATATTTATCCAATCAAAAATTGTTTCGGATGAAATTTATTTAACTTACAGGAGTAAAATCAGTATTTTTTTGTTTATGGTACGTATATACATTCCTGTTATTTTGTGGTGGCCGCTGAGTTTTGGATTCGCACTACTGAACACACATAAACTGCCCTCTCAGAGTGTAAGAAGTAGTGGCGAATCCTGATTTGGACGTCAGGTCGTGTGGAAATACAATATTATTGAATCTACCCAATAATCGCACTACAATGCTGAATTTATTATTAATTCGAGGTTGTGCTGTGTAATAATATATTTATTCTTTAGTCCTCTTGTGTTAGTGGCTGGCGGCACACTACTAGTCAGACCTGAAAATTCGCACGTGATAAAAATACTTACTTTTAAGTAAGTGTTTTAAAAATCCGTCGACCGAACATAACGACAGAAGAGTTACAAATTCAGCAAAACTTAGGTTAAGTTCTTCATTGAAGCTGAACGAACTTTTCGTCTGCTTCCTCAGTTCCTCCGTCAACTTCTGAGTGACTTAAAGAATTTAAGTAATGGTTTTTATTTGAAAATAACCTTCTGTCATTTACTCATATTGTAACACTGATTCTTGCTTCTTCAAAGGAACGAATTTTAAAATTCGAGGGCTTTTTTGGAAACGTTTATGTTCCTTATATGTATTCAGAAACATAAAATAAATTCTAACCAGAAGGACTGATACTTCTGCGTGAGATATCTCGTGCGTGGTATAGAAAGGGTTACATTTGGCCATGACTGTGTCCTTAAACGTCCATTCGAAATCAGTATTTATAATCATTTTTCGATGCTACATAGCTCAAATAATTTTCACATAATCGTTAAGTAAGTCGAGAAACAAAATAAAAGTTTATCGCACTAGATCCTCTTAAATAACACGAAATTTTGAAGTGTATGAACAAACTCCTTGATCATAATTTCCGTTAGCCATTTGAAAATGCTATCCAATTTAAAATTAGCAGTTACCGTTTTTTGATCGTTTATCCAGTGCCTTCATCTTACCTGTCCTTAAAGAGACTGCGGTAATTTCATAGCTCCGGCTTTATCTGAACGTATCAGACGGATTCAGTTGCATTTTTGCTTCTTTTTAATTGTGGTTTATACAAGTGGCGCCAAGAAAATCATTTGTTTGCTACACTATGTCCTTTCGCGCATGATTACCTAACTGGTCGCGCAGGCGTGGAAGGAGATGGCGTAATGCATGATTATTTAACAGGACAGCAATGGTCATGACACATTAGACTGAAATTTTCTTGGAAATTACTGTCAGAATAAAATATTACAAGAGATAAAGTGTGCGAGCTTTTCACAGGTCTGTTGTTAAAAATCATGTTTGTCATTTTTTGTAATTGTTTATCTACGCTTATGAAAAATAAATCGCTAAATATTTATCAGAGATACAAATGTTTCGGGAGAAAGGCTACATAGAAAAATGAGACATATTTTCTACTTCTGCCAAGAAACTTTACGATAAGATTCAGGTTCTTTAGATAATTTTTCATTGTTTACAAAGTGAAGGAGAACGTGAATTAACCCCGTTCAGTTGGCAGGCGTGTCTAATTTTACGGTGTTAATAAGGAAGCATCAAAAGTTAGCATTAAAAAATTTAAGATCTACAGACTACTACAATGCCACTGCGCCTGAACTGTTTATATATGCGTACATTTCCTAGCTAGTTATTTTATATTCGCACAAAGAGCGTAATTGAATTCGTCTGTCTGTAGGTTTAATTTTCATAACTAATCGATTGGTTTTGGCAGAATTCCATATAACGTATACACTAAAAATTATTATTCCAATTAAACTTACGTTAATATCTGCAGGTACAGTATGACGTCACTTGAATAAAAATAAACTTAACAATTTTCTTAAAAATTCTTATCGTACAAAAGTCTTCAAGACGAAATAGGTCTAAGAAGATGATTTAAGATTAAGCGCAATATTTTTTATTTGTAACACATTTTGACACGATGAATATTTAACGAAACATACTACAATTATTTCTGACTCTGTAATGTGCTTAACTTTGCAATTTCAGATTTATATCTATAATAAATTCACGTCAAGGCCAGTGTTGTATGTAAGGCATAAAAGGACACATTTGTAAAATATTTGCATTTGATTAGGCATTTACATCTCCACCCGTGTTCCCTATTGTTCTATGAAGGTAGAGGTCTTATGTTAGATTGATAAATTATCTGTGTAGTTGATCTGTCATAATACGATTTGCGAAACCTGTCCGATTAGAGGTCAGGATTACAAACGGTTTGTGAGCCAACAGATACAAGGGATGTAAAACATGGACAATTTATAGAGGAGAGTAGAATGCCAGTTCTTTTAATGTTCAGTTCAGTCATTTTGGATGGCGACTATGCATAATTGTGTTGCAGTGAGTTGATATCATCCTGTTATGTTTTTATATCCCTGTTTCAGACATAGTGATGATTGTTGGCGACTGTAGATGATTGTTATGGACTAAATATACTTAAGGTTGTTCTATGGGGAAAAGATTATCATCATAAATTTCCAACTTACCACTCAGAAACAAGTGTTCCTGTCACCGAAGATTTCCTTGGAATGAGTGAATTTTAAATGGTGGGATTTTATCTGTATAACCTGAAGTCCTAAAAATTAACCTAGAATCGGCAGTTGCCTCGCGTTGTATCGTTTGATCTGATGCGCACTAAATATTAGCAACTCTGTAAATTTCTACCATTTGCTGTAAACTAAAATTCCAAATAACTGCAATGATGTTGCTAGGGAAGCCAAAGGAATAAAAAATGCAACAATGGTTATCAAATGGTGGCCATGACTACTGCTACAACAATGTTATCTAGGTAATTGTAACATTGTGTTCCAAAGTCATTGTTGTAACAGTGTGATATAATACGTACACACAGAGAGACAGAAGTCTAAAGTGTTTTTCGCTAATGATAAAACGCAAAGTACATTTAATAACTGACTGCACTCAGACAGCTAATAAATTATAACAATGGGTTAGAGTTCAGATAGAGATATGAATTTCCCAATTTCTGCGTTGTACCTTCAAGACATATCTTAACAACGGGATTTTTGAAAGAAGATAACTTCTTGACAAACTCGCGATTATATGATTTTCTAGCAGTTAATTAGTTCAGTTGCAAAGCAAACAAGATCTCAAGATAACTTGGCTAGTCGTGTAACAAGCTGACTTTGCAGGTTACCAATCGACTGAAGTTGCAACGCTAGGAATTACTGCCGTGTTGATGGATTTCGACAGTCCACGGAGCAGCAGAACAGAGAAGCCTTGGTAGCCTGACGCTCCTGGCTAATTAACTAGACTGTTGACAGTGACCAGAGGACATAAGAGATGTGCCTTGGGGCGTAGAGTAGTCAAATGACGCCCTCTGTGGTACGTGATCTGTGGCTAATGCGGATATTGGTGTTGTGGATGCTGAATTATTTACAGGAGCCCGCGTATCGGATAACGAGGCTCTGATTAAGATGAAAATATCTGGTCGTCGAATATTCGTGTGAGGTTTTTTCGTTCTTTAAACAGTTTTCGTATCGTTTAACAACGCTCTATCAGCTGAATTTGTCAAAGTACTCTGAAGTTACGTGTATGCATAATAGTTTATTTACTTCCTGACGTGAAGCGACCTTCAAAATAAACCACACTAAACCAAAATCCAATTGGATAGGAAATATTTAGTGTGTATGTAGTATTCCGAGTTTCAACAAAATAGTTCCCTTATTTTAAATGATATTCCTTGTGTCTGAACGAATAGTTAATATGACCAAGTATCGAGATGCATCTAAGCACGTTACTAAGACTGATCTAGCATGAATTAAGTGAGGTGAAGAGAGGTGTCTTTCATTTAAGCAGTATTCTTGATAATAAACGATTCTTTTGAAGAATAAATTACTCAGGAATTTCAAATATATTGCTGTACATTTGGCTGGGTGATGATACAGATCGTAATCGAACGAAGGGTGTGTTATAGTTATCCATACGTCAGAACTTTCAAGTCAGTAATCATAGGTGAGATTAATGTGTTTTCATTTTTTATCTTTTATAAACACCATAGTGTTAAGTAGGTAACAGTGTATGTTTTATTTTAAACACCTTTTGGTTGAAGTGTTTGGAAATATTTAATGATGATAATTGAATGGTTGAGGGTAAATTTCAGATTTAATGAGTATCTTCGACACATTCTCTTGAATTTCAAGGAAACCATAAATAATGTACTGGAAATTTGTAAACAGATACACGTTACTATTTATGTTGAAATTTCTCTTCATCTGTACTCATTATGGATGTAAGGTGTTAATCCGATGCTTCTACATGTAAAGGTAATCATCTTCATGAAGCTGTACTGAACGCATTTGTGGTTGGTAGTCAGTGTAAAATTGATCCAAGGGAAACAGGGCGTTTATGGGCATGGATTTGATTATACTCTCGTCTGGCTAATATGACCGTGGTAATGAATCTTCTGGTTCAAGAAAAAAAGCAGGGAATTTATTGATTAATTGAGTTTACTGTTAGCTCCTAAAGAAGGGTTCTATGAATAGTGTTCGTTGTCTGAGAAGCATTTTGAAAACGGACCTTTGGCAATTAGGTCTACACCCGATTTGAGGTGACTTCTTGTCACAGTGACAGACAGTTTTATTTTATTCTCGATATTTTGAAATTTCAGTGTTTCGTCAGCTGTTGTCATGGGACCAGAATGTTTGGAAGGCCGTCGTGTTATTTTTTTATCAAAAATGTTTCTAATAAGAGTAAGAAGGGAATAAGTAGGCTGCAGACCGTCTGCAAAAATAAACCAAGAAAGACCACTAAAAAGAATAAATAGCGGACAGACAATTAAGACCGTGCCGGGTCAGCAAACGGTTTATCTCCTTCACAGTTTGATGATGGTGATTTGTTTAGTAACAATGTCGATGTGGAGGATTTGATAACGGAAACAGTTTTGTTGAAATTCGTCTGACGTTCGTGCAGCCAGACAGCAGCTGATGATGGGCGCAGGCCTGTCAGATTGTGACAGGCCTCAGTCGAGCGCAGAAACCACTACGTCAGCCACGCAATTAGTCAAATCCGCAGGGGTTTTGTTGTTTATTGGAGACCGGCGTGTAGGAGGATTGAGGTTGATGGTTATGCACACACATTCGTCACCAGGGGGCCGGTAACACGGAAATGACTACGCGAATGGACAGATTTACACAGTCTCCTGTTTACCGCCGGGATGTAAGATGAGTTTTATAAACAGCGCAACCGTGAAGCTAACTTATGCGTTATGGGCCGGACGGACTTTGACTGGAGGGACGCCAGACTTTACCGCCTCAGCGCGTGCTAGCACAATTCACTGTACTTTATATAAATTGTTGCTCTGAAGGCAAAATATAATTATTTGTAGTTTCATATAATGGAGCTCGAAGTTCGACGTGGAATACGAGAAGTTATTTATAAATTGGAGCAGGTTAATAATCCGTGGATGTTAAACACAGATCTATCAAATACACCTATCTTCTTCACAATTAGCATTAATAGTGTGAACATCGTGCATCGTTCAGTATCTCTATTAGAGTAAGTGTCAAAAACTGGACCTCTTAACGTCCTCTGGCGAAATATTGGCGAGAACATCGTTACATGGTTTTGTTAGAAAGAATTAACCACAGTCACTTTACCACCGTTATCAGGCGGCATAGAGAGACGTTGTCAACGGGAAATTGTAAGAAAATGTACAATAAAAACAACGGAAAAACCCACAGCGACCCGAGACAGACAGAAAAGGAATGAGAAATAATCACGTCAGACAAAACCAGGAACATAACCCAGAAACAGCCGTCAGGCTCTAGTGCCTTCAGGGTGTACGTTGAGCAGAAATAATACACGAAGGAGAAGTTCTCTTTCTGCAGTTGGATATTGGTACAGTGTAGCCTCAATAATCCAAGAGAAAAGTGGCAAATAGAAACGTTTTTTGGTAGAAAAGTACAGAACCAGTTTGGTATTTTTCTTTTTAATTTTCATAGTGTTATATATCGATTTGTCACGCTGAACGATGCGTCGATAAATTGTATAAAGGACAGTTTCTTTCTGTTGTTGAGGTTATTATACGCAAGAAAAGTAAGAAATTGTTATTTCAGTCGCCTTTCTGTATTATAACTACTCTTAAGATACGTGTCTGCTCATTTGTCCGCACTGTGTATTATGTTATTCAGAATTCTTAAATAGTAAATGATCTTAGACACACACAGTAGAAAAATTCAAAAGTGGCATAAGATGGAAAGGGGGGGAAACAACAGAATATCGTATAAAAAAATGTGGACATTTTCAAATTCATGATGCAGACACTCTCTTGAACTCTTGTCTCTATGGCAAACGTGAAGACCAACTTGCCGTCTATGCAGGACGTCCGCAACAATAACCAGAGAACCGCGGAATGGAATTTCATTGCATTTGATACTGTGGTTTTCATTAAAATATTCCAGCATGTTTCAGTCTTGATGTACATGACACGCGTCTTCCGGTGGAAGTGACTGGGCTATGAGTCACCGGTCAGCCATGCCGGGAATCCTCCTAGATTACGCCATCAACCAGCCAGACAGCATTAGACGTCCCTCCCACGCAAAAAAAAAAAAAAAAATGACCCCACGAAACTGATTCTTCTGACGCCATTTTCAAAGGTCAGATTCTGGCGAACGCGTCACAATTGTCACGCCATTCTTACATTTCACAATCTGTTCACATTTCTGTGGGGTTTTCAGGATGGTAATATTAAAAATATGTATAGGAACTTGATGTGGAAGTCCGAACTCGCTTCAAATAGCGTTCGATGTCGGATGTTGTGAACAGAGTAACATACCTCTGGTTTAAAAACAAATGAACATTTCTTCACTTGCTAAGTGACTAGTTTACAAATATCATCCTGTAGAGCAGTGGTCTTCAACCTGGGATACGCGTACCCCCGGGGGTACGCGAAGATATCTTAGGGGATACGTGAAATTTAAAAAAAACATATATTATTTTATGATAAACACTGAATAATCAGTAATGTAATTTATTTAATTTATTTTAGATGTAGATTATATACTATGTATAACTTCAATTATACACCAACAAGTTTGGGGGTACAAAGTTGAAGAGAAATTATATCTGGGGTTACGCGAACAAAAAAGTTTGAATACCACTGCTGTAGAGTGTAGGATACTTTGGGTTTACGTTGCTGTCTCCTTTCTTATCCGCCATTTCTTCCTGTCTTTGTTTTTTGATCTCCTCCCGCATTCTCCAGATGCTGTTCTGTAAATTACAAGAGTTTTTTGTTCTTTCTACTCGCTTATGCCCCTAAGACCAAAATAATGTTTTTCATCGTCTTTATAATGCAACTCAACTTGCAAATCATTCACCCTACAGTGAGTTGCCAGTACTGTTTTTAATATGTGCAAGCTGAAATTATTCAGTATCGATTTTTCGTTTAAAACGTTACATCGAAAATGTAATTGCATTATATTTTCCCCATCAACCTGTCTAGTATGAGAATTTTGCACATTTATAACATTTTTTTAAAAAAGATACATGTTCGCTGGTCATTCCGTCATAAAACGTTTTTCCGTGTTGGGCGACAAATTGATATTCTGTGATAAGTCTCTGGCGTTAAATGTGAAATTTCAGACTGGATTAGCCCATCGGTCGACTATTTTTATTCAAGAGAGTCCGGGATGTAATCATTTGGGTTACGAATCGGTTTAGTGTTGTAGGTTATCACCATTTCATCCCAGAAGATGAAGACGTTACATTATTCCGAAACCTACAAAACCACGCAGTATCGCAACCCAGAAGACTGAAGTCTTTTGTGTATTTTTTTAGTTGACTCTGTTACCTTGTCGTCTATTGTCCAAACACTGC
Organism: Zootermopsis nevadensis; assembly: GCF_977971745.1. Classification (NCBI taxonomy): domain Eukaryota; kingdom Metazoa; phylum Arthropoda; class Insecta; order Blattodea; family Termopsidae; genus Zootermopsis; species Zootermopsis nevadensis. The sequence goes on along the minus strand of NW_028259139.1, from coordinate 8,958,048 downwards.
CCTGGTGTTAATTCAGACCTTACAGAAACCCAGTATTTTGTGTCTGCTATCGCTAGACGCTCGGAAACAAACAGATTTGTGTGAAAAACCATACACTTTGTTCCGTTTGTAAATTGTTTTAAATGCGCTGCGTATTAACCCGTGTTGAGTTAATAACTATAACATTTACGCTCCTAAAAAATACAAGCTGAGTCGTAGCTGCTGGAACGTAAGTTATCAGTGGCGAGGCTTGTAAGTTTAATTAACCCTGCTGTATCATCTGTAGAAGTTATTTAATATCGAGTGACTAGAGAGGATGAATATGTAGCTCAACTGTAGAGCAGATGGTAATGGTATGTTGAAGGTAGGATAGTGATGGTCGACAAGGGGCACCTGTAGCTTAACGTGGAGTCAGAACGGTGAGATTTATCTTGGTCAAAGATGTGGGGAAAGAATCGTGATAAATTCTGACAATTCTAGAACCCGAGATCTTAGACACAATTCTTGCTGTTAGACGTAATGTGTTAGTATGTACGAATGCATAAATGTGCTTTTGATGAGATGGGCGGGGTATGTAGCATGCACGGGGAGATAGGAAATCCATACATTTTTGTTGGAAGGCTTGAAGGGTGGAAACAACCCAGAAGACGTATGGGTTTATGGGAGAATAATATTAAAATGTATCCTCAGAAAATCTGGTGTGAAGGTCGGGATTGGATTTATTTAAAGATTCTGTCTTTTAGGTTGTTGCATCGTGAGAACTGAAGACTCACGTTTTTAGTTCGGGGCAGGCATCGACGGTTAGGTATCGCGAACGCGGAAATGGACCTTATGGTTCCATAAAAGACGGGGGGACTTTTTGACTACCTGAGCTTCTCAAGTGCTGTGCTCCATGGAGTTTGTTTCAGAGAACATTACTTGAGTTCTGCGAATGTCCTTGTATTTGAGCGGTGAACATAATTCCGCTACGTCACTGAAGGCAGCCAGCGGTATGCAGCTTATGCAAACGTTCAGCCAACTTCATTGGCGCCGCTTAGAGCAAAAAAACAACCCATGAATAAGACATGAGAGCGGCCATGTGGACTCGGTCCAGCTAGTTCCGCAAACTAGTGCATCCGTCTCTTAACACGTAGCGCCAACATTGCTGGAAGCTCTTACTCTGGTAATGATTGTACCACCAGCTCCTTGTCCTACGTCAAAAGCCTGCAGACAATTTGCAGCTTTGCATACGTGTAGACGTCTGTGAGGATAGACTTAAATAAAGTACGGCGTGTTGTGGGGCGTTGCACTGTTGAGTTTGGCTAAAGTTTACCGACGTTTCAGAGATGCTTGCAGCCTCCATCAGTACGACGAAGACGCAGAAAAATCATCTTTATAGTTACTGTCATAAGAGCATCAAATTTCACTTTTGAACAGTGATTTCTTTTCTTTAACATCGAGGCTCAAGGATTTACGAAATTCGGCGTTAGATGAATGGCAGTGGGCAAGTTTAGGCTGTGGCCGTCTTTATCCTAATGGAAAGAGCCTGTAGTTTTTAACTTTTACGTATTACGTGGGTAATTTTAATTGAATTTAATTCCCTATCTTCAGAGATTTTTTTTGATTCGTTAGTTGTGGGATACAGTGGTGAGGTAGGTGCTGTGGAAATGTAAGTAAATACTGGAACGAAGGAATCGAAACGTTGATAGGAACTATGGTGTGAGTGTGTTGGGGACGGGGAGGTCTGGAGGAGAGAATAATTTATAAAGGTGATACAGAAACGGTTACGCGTTCTATCTGGTCCATGATCTCGGCAGAGTAAAAGCGGCAACTGACGTAAATTGGACCACATTTTATACTGCAACATCTCGCCTCGCTTCTTTGGCGCGAGGGCGTTCAGTGGCGGAATTGTGGTGGCAAATTTATTTCAGTTTTATAAATCTAATATTCCTCACGCTTTCGAAGGAATGCAGATTTATGGCGTTATTACAATACTACACCCGACATATCTTGGGTAGTTAGAAGAATTACTTTCCATGCCGTAATTGAACAGCCTTCAGCCTTGTTCCTGCCCAAGACGCAGCTGTGTTGTTCTCATTCTAGGTCTTCCAAGAGTCGTTTTCCTTTTGCGCGATACCGCATTACAGTGAATGTGACGGGCAGTTCATCAAAACGTCTGCTTCATATTCTGAGGGTCCGAGATTAAATTATTCTTAGTTTTTGTCAGTAATTCAGCATTTACAATAATTTTTTGTTGGACGCTTTATAACATGTGAAATTCAGAATGCGTCATTAAATAAACTGACATGCAGATATTGTACGATGCACCTGGGATTAGGTTTTATGATTTTTCACAAACACTGCAGCGAAGTATTCCTTTTCCAGGCAAAATTCCTTGATAGTATCTTGAATAAGGGGACGACCGCTGCTCTCCACATTCTGCGAACCCGTGCTACGTCGTAGTAAGAGAGGAAGGGATTACGGACAGGGAAAGGGGGAGGTAGCAAGACGCCTGGTGCACCATCGTTTCCCCGTACTTCGTCTGTGTAAATTTATAACGGTCAACGAAGCTCGGTGAAATCTTGCGACTTTATTTTTTCGAGTCAGGCTTTTGTGTTGGACTGTACCAAACTTACATAGTGTTTGAATATTTATTAGCACAAAAATATCAAGACTTTTTTAGATTTCATGTCACCATAATTGTACTGTGGACTGTTAAATAGTTAGCATATAGTGGCATGAGATACCTATAAACTATCTTGAAAATTGGTCTTACTTCAAGGGCAGTAACAGACACTCGCTTGATGAAATGAGCTTGTATTTTGTTTTAAAATAGAAAAAATAAGGCTAAAATGAAATCCGATGGAAATGAGTTTTACCACTGCTCTAACCTTCTTGATGACTTCCGTCACTGTAGGTCTGCTGGTTGCTTGTTGGACAAGGAAATGTAGCTGTATGAACAGACTCAGTTTCCTTACACAAAACAAAGCTGTAATTTTAAAAAGCTCGAAATTACTGCTGTGTCGAATTTATAACATTGTAATTTAGGGAAGTAATTTAGTGTTATTAGCTGCTGGAAAGTATTATCGATTTACAAAAGACAATTTATTTCGGCTTGTGTTAGCAAATCCGAGAAAACACACTTGAATGACAATATTTCTAGCTGTATCTCACAAAGCCTTTAGTTTCTTGCAGTGTAAAAATAAACCCTACAAGACGAATGGTTATTGAACTGCTTGAAAGCGTGGCCACACACTGAGTTACGGTTTTGTGATATCGTTCAACACAAATGGGTTTAGATAAGGTAAAAAGAATATAGAAAACCGCATTGAATTTTATCTATTCTTTGTTGTGTTGGTGTGAACCGGCGTCTCATCCTGAGAGATTGTATATTGGAGACGGTTGATAAAAAGGTCGAGAGATTGTAATATGAATGTGAAATTACTCGATGTCGAGGTTCGTAATTTATATTCTTCACTGTATATATTTGGGGGATGAAGTCAGAGAAATTGAGATGGGTGATGCACTTAGCACGCATTTGCGAGATGAGAAATGCTCAAAGAATTTTAATTGGAAAATCTAAAGGGAGACGCATTGTGTTTTCTCTGATGTAATAACTGAACTTTTATACATTATTTATATTAATTTTTGCCTCGTTAAACGTAGAATCTCTCACTGCTCCATGTTTTATTTCTGTCTCTTTTTGGGCTTCAAATGGTTAACAACTATTCTGAAAGCGATTGCAAGTTAATCTTTATGAATAAACATACTAGTCTACAAGGAATTTATACTCTTTTAAATAAAAGTCAGGGTTGAATTGTCCATTTAAGAAGTTCGCCGAATTCTGCGTCTGCCTACGCTCCTTATCACTAGGCCGCCACCTTCACAAGTCAGTTTGGAACAAGTGTCTGGGTGTAGCCAGCCCAACCTCAGGTCGTCTCTCATCGCTGGCGTGTCCATTCATTACTGTCGAGAAGCTCTGTGGATGGCCTCAGGTGCCTTTGAGCCCGACGGTGAAACATTCTGTTCCGTACAGAAAATTAGTTTATCTGTCCACGCTTTACATATTGCCAGATGTGAACAGATTTTGCCACAGTAAAACAGTTTCACTTTTAGTGCTCGTTTATTTAGTTATTTCGGGACAATGCATCAGTGAAAGTCTTAATGTCTTAAAGTTGAAGCTCGTCTAAATTATATTTAAGAATTTAGTCCGTACCGAAAATAAAACACCACACTTTACCATTTAAAAGGTCAGATGGATAATATTGGTTCAGGAAGAGATCGCTGTTTATTTTGAGAATCGTACGAAACATATATGTAAAAAAGTGCAGAGTTATTTATTGTTAAAACGTGTGGTAAATATACTTACCATTGTATTAAATCAGAGTCTGAATATCAGGCTTTTCTTATGACGACGTTTTTCAGAGTTAGGGACATTCCTTGTGAGTGGCGATTCACCATGAGCAAAAGTGGAAATTTCTACTCCATCTTAAATGTCGGAAAATGACGTAATAAGCAGAATAAAATAAAGGGAAAATGAGAGAAGGAAATAATGTAAAGTTATGATAAACATTGAATCAGATGAAGTTTCGAAACGTTTTCAGTTATTATGACGCAAGAACACAAATTAAAAATTCTCTAAAACTAATTGCCATTGAAATAATTAAGGACAGAACACATGCCAGGAGACAGATACTTATCTTGTGTTGTTGAAGTAGGCGCATGACGGACGTAACGATAGACGAAGGCAAGTTGCTTTAATTTCCGCGAGGAAACCTCTTGAATGACAGCCACGTAAAAGCTGAGAAGGCGTATTATTAAAGTTATTTTGTGAGTATATGAACTGGGTCGAACTTAGGAGGAATACTACGAGAAGATAAACCCTTCAGCGCTCTAAAATTCACCAAATCAATGTCGAACGTTCTTAATACGTGTTTGATCCAGACAATGGACAACGTCAAAAGCAAACACGCCCATAAGAAAGCCTTGTTACAAAGATTTAAAACCACGTAACTAAATTATGGTTATATTATACGTAAATGTGAACTATACCGTGAACAATCCAATAAAGTCCCGCGCAAAATAGACAAAATAAATTTAAAAAAAATTACTATCCTGATTCACAGAATACGCTTCTACAAGTAGTAATCAGCCCTATTGTGTCATAGCTCATTATAGTGAACTGACTGTACAGAAAACAATCCGTACTGAATACCGTAACACAATATATTAATCTGCCACGACTTAGCTTAAATGTCTGGGGGGAAAATAAGGGGGCGCCCTCAAAATTATAGGCCTACTCTACTAATTTGCATGTAAACTGGTGGGGGGGGGGGGGGGTTGGTCTCTCTAAGAGCATCAGCAGGGAGGTTCAAGTCACAGCAGACACTTCCTTCACAGGACAATCTGTCTCAGTCTCACGGCCCTAGTTAATAACTAAATTATGCTCTGCGTAGATATTCCTTTACATAAACCTCCTTTTATTAGAAGGAAAGAAAATCCGTAAGAGGGTGGAGGCTTGTGGCTACAGAATTCGTTACTGAAGAGAAAATAAACGCTCTATAAGTTATATAAGACCCAGTTTGATGTTTGGTTGCGCTCACATAGACGTAAAAGTTTTCAGTGATGATGGTAGATGCTAGAATGTTCTATTTTATAAATTATGCTACCTTTAGAAAGCTTTCAGAGGTACTTCATGGGTTAGGAAACGTTGGTTATACGAAACATGGCAGAGTTTATGTTCCTTGTTGTAGGTTGAAGGGATAGGAAAGAAATACGGAGAAAGTGGTAAAGATAGAAGCTGATAAAGGTAAAAAGAAGGGGGTGAATATAAAATCATTCCCCGTTGAATTCAAATGGTATCTTTACATTAGTTTACTAACTAACAAACTAACTAGATGCCTTACGGGACCAGAAGGTTCATTACCGAACTAACAAAAGCCTGGGCCAACAAAATCCAGTCTCCTTCAACTCCTATCTCCCATAGATCCCGCCTGATATTATCCTGTTCAAAAGAAATCCCTGTTTTGTCTTTTTCGGTTAGGTATCATGGCGTGTTATGAGCATGAAACATGAACTGCTCACATTTTAATATACCATGTAAAATTTCTAAACTACGATTTCTTTCTCGGTGCATACACGTTTATAAGTATTTTTCGCTGTCATCTGTCGCTTTTAGCGCGATGAAACATAATGTAAGTACATTTAAAAGAAAGGATAGAAGACAATAAGCGAAGAAAAGTGTAAAAGGGAGAGAGCGCTAGAAAAATAGAGAAAATGGTAGATTAAACAGCTGGTCAGATAGTAACTTTAAATAAAGTGGCAAAGGTAAGATGGAATTTTTTTTCGGAAGAAGTAGAAAAGAAAGTTTGTTGTAAAATAAAAATAGCAGTTGCGTGGTAATTTCTGTTTAACCAGCGACAAGTAACATTTTATGTTTCTTGAAACACTATTTTTGTTTTACCAGTTGTCAGCTTTAACTTTTGGTTTGTATTATCCTCGTTTATAAATCCACGCTTCTGCGTGTTATGAAGATGTTTCCTCTTTAACATATCTTTTTATATTCTTAGATCAACCAATTTTCATCTTCTTCATGTTTTTAACTGCGCCTTCAGTAGCTACAAGGAACAGAGTCCTTGAGAAGCTGATAGTCTCTCAGCAAATCAAAAAGTTCCCCGACTTTCATGGAACCAAAAAATTTGTTTACAGTGTTCAAAAGATACCACCCATTTTAATAATGACATTCCATCTACGTCTAGGTCTTCTGAGCTGTGTCTCCTCTTCAGGCTTGCCAACCACATGCGTCCTAAATACCCCGCCAATCTCATGCTCAATGATTTGACCGTCCGAACAATATCTGACGAGCAGTACACTTTTAAAGCTCCTCATTATGTAGTTTCGACGCCCATATAGAATGTCGTAAAACGACTCAATATGCAGGCAATAAACCATTCAGTTCACAAGCTTTATTAAAAAAAACTCTGGTTAATGGCATCACCCGAGTACTGACAATTTCATTTTAATTCTTATTGCACCTTGGGCTGAGATTGCTTTATTGTTCGATACAGTTATAAAACAGTTGAAGGCATTAATTTCAAATGCAAAGTTTATGCTCGAAGACAAACGCGGTGGATTACACATAGGAAGAGTCAGATGTCTTATATTTATTTGTCTTGGTCCTTTGGTAGAAATATACATACGAACTATTACGATAGTCTGATAATCAGTGTAACTTTAAGTCTATTAATATTTATGAGGGAACACTTTCAACCGAAGTTCACACAACGGATTCTTAAAGTTGCGTTTATTTACATCTATTGTCGGTTACCCAAGAGAAATGTTTTGACCTTGGCAATGCGGGCGGATGTTGTCTAGGGAACACATGGACCTCGTCAAAACATAGGCAGTATCGAAAAATAAAATTAAGCCCGCCAAACTTGAATTTACGAGTGCACAGTTCGTGCGAAAAATATATAAACTGAGTTTTGTCGATGGCGACTCTGGTAGCAAGAAATGCAAATCATACTACAGTGGCGTATATGGTGGGGTCTGGTGAAGCCTGAATTTGGCTTAAAGTTTACATTTAATATACTATATAAAGACATTTTATAAAACTGTGAACTTTCGATGTGATTTACAAAGATAAAGCTGCAATAAACTGTTTTATTCTCGTCAACTTTGATATAATACCACGCTAGCACAGGTTATGGAATGCCTCGTTATTTCATTTACTCTAAACGTGACCCAAATTTTCGTCACTGACGGAAATTTCTGTTTCTTTTCCATGACCCCTTTTCATCGCGTTTAGTTTTCGTTTTGGAGAACATCCAAACCAAATTGTACTCTGAATCCTGTTTTTCTTGGAGCTCCATCAGTACTAAGACAACAGCATCGAAAGAAGACACTGGTAGTGATTTAACAGATGTGCTACAATAAAATGTAAGATCGTCTAAGAACGTTCTACACCTACAGTCATTATGAGTTATTATAAAAACTTTTTTATTTTAATTTGCATTAAAATCGTAATAGCGCTATTAGTGTTCGAAGAAAGCAATACTAATCTTTGAAACTAATCACTTCCAAAAGTTAACGAGGAATTGTGTTAGAAAGAAACATGAAAATAAAGCTGCAAGTCGCGTATCACATTCTTATTTTATTAGTGAGTGATCTGATTGTAGATCTATTGATCACTTCAGCTTTCAACATCATGGCGTTTGTGATAGTTACATGATGTTCCTACTGGCAGATAATCGTACTCGTTCAGTTTGATTCTTCCCAAATAGGTATATTATTAAAACGTTGTAAAACGCATTTAAAATTTAAGAGCTAGTTGAGTCGTGTATACATCATCTTGCATTCCTTTAAATTATAACACAGGTTAAATTCCGCCCAATGATTTTGTAGGGTTGCACCCTAAAATTGAAGGCCCATTCCTTGCCTTTGGCAGTTTATTATATAGTCCTATATCTATGTAGGTCATGTATAAAGCACCAGCCCTACAAAGCACGTAAAATAATAAGCATTTATTCAACATATTAATAACTGACTGAATGTTAAATGAGAATGATTAAAGCAATGAATCAAATAATTTACGTTTCAGTGCAAAGTGTTCTCGTAGTAGGGCTACCGAAAGAATGCTGTACTCCATTTGCTCAGGGCTTCATATCCTGTTTCACAATTTATGTTCCGAGGGTGTGCGATTACAGTACCTTCTGAATTTGTTTAGTTGTTTCTGTCTGTATTATTACATGATAGCTGAATATACAGCACAGACACTTATTTATTGATCTGTTAAACTCTGCCACTAAATTAAATTAATTTTGTCTCTAGTAGACAATGCCAGGGTCTTTTTTTGTATTATGCAAATATCAAAAATATAATTTTAATTTCAACCCCACAAACCCCTTCCAGTATCCCGGGGTGTAAACCCTCTCCAAACCATGCATCAGGAATTGTATACTTGGACACATAATTGCTGTAAAAATATTATTATTTTTTACCAGACTACACTGCAAATTATCTCAGAAGGCAGTCGCCTTCATCTTAAAGAAGGTTGTTGTAATTGATAATGGCGTAATTATGCTTGTCAAAAATTTGATTGGCAACACAGCACGAAATAGTATTTTATTATATGTAACATAGTAAAGTATTAGGCCGTGTTCACCAAGTCAGGTTTCACGTTGAGACGGTTTCGAGTAACGCAGTTGGCGTACACTTCTAACTGAACGTTTACAGAGTATGGTAATTTATATCTGTTTAGGTAATTAATACGTTTCCAATCACTTTGAAGTCACAAAATTCTCGCCTGTCACCACAAAAGCTCGTCATTTTCCCAGGCACAGTAAATTAAAAGTAAAATATCCTCGTCAACGTTTGTCTTTTTGGCTGTAACAATTTTTAAACTTGGATCCAGTATTTTTCTCCGAAACCTTTGTTTTACTTACATGATGTTACTACCCAGAAGACGAAGCTGTGACAACTTTAAATCTTATAAAGTATCCTTGTGTTTTTTGGAGCATCATGCCCTGAATGCGTGGCTGTGTAGCATTCTAGTGTACATCTGTACGCTGTGGTCGACTTATCCCTGGCAGGACTCTGTACTTCAACTACAGTTTCCATTTGTGTTCGCTCCCTTACTGTTCTTACAATTTCTAGAAGCGTACGGCTGACATTTTAGTAATGTTAATGTCTTAATTACGAATAAAATATGACAGACGGTTCATAGCAAATTGTCACATGTCAGCTGAGATACTGTATATTTAATTATGACACTCTTAGATGTCATTTCATTATGAATTATGTATTCACTTTCTCCCTTATCTTTCAAGGCGAATAAGTGCTTGTCGGTTTCAAGTAGACTGCAAACTACTACCAAGGGTTAGAAACAAGTAGTCCTAAGTTTGTCTTCAGGGTTTCAGAGTAATCATGTACCATTAAAGCGATTATTTGACCTTAATCGTCTGTGGTTTGTGGTAATGTTGCAGGGAAAATGAATGTTGAACGTGCATCAGTCAATCCCAATGGTGCCTCTTGGGCCACGTGGTTTTTTAAATGCGTAGTGAATTTTTACGTTTTGTATATTTGCATCAGGTTTTTATGATTTTTCGTGTGCAGTAATTTATTTATATGTGAAACAATTGAAAACTAACTCAAATGACGTATGCACAATCGAACCTTGGACATATAGAATACGAATCAATAATGTCTGTCTTAAAATGTATGTAATTAAGCAAAACTTACTCAACTTCAGGCCTTAGGACTTTCAAAATAAGATAAATACGTCAGAAGGAAAGATGGAAGGATTGTGTGGAGAACAGTCTAATGGTCCATAAATGAAGCAAGATGAAGTAGGAACAGAAGGCAATCGCTTACAGTATTTACACCCGGAAGTGATTGAAATGGAATCCATGTTTATATATTTGTGAATGACTTTCATTCTTGTAGGTGGATATTCGACTGTAATGTAAGAACGTAAGACTGTCATTCCTATACTCAGACTACTTTTTATCTCTTTACTGAACATAAAAACAACACTCATGTGTTTTATTTTTTAAGATTTGATCTTGGTTTTGAAATGGATGTTCTCGAAATTCCAGTTTTAATTTCCATATATTTTATTACACGCTCTATCACTGATGCTTCTAAAGTCTGTATCTATTTATTGAAAGTGTTTACCGTGGTCAAATAACAATCTTTCTTTATATGCCTGATCTTACACCGCCGGAACGCTTAAGTTTAATGTGATCTTAAGATATAATTAAGTTGAAATTTGAGAAAAGTGGCATGATCCACTTTAGAAGAAAGTAGTTTCATCAATGTGACGGCTACTTCAAGATCCATGTCATCATCACCATCATCTTTGTACCGATTATACTACACCACAGACCTGTCCAATGACAATCAAGAATAGAAATTAACGGGATTATTAACTCAGTTTGTCTTCAGAAGCTTTTATTTTACAACTTTGTATACATCGCCTCAATTCATTTGATTTCGTTTCATTACAAATATAAAAGATGTGGTCTGTAGCTCTGTTTATAAGCCAATATTGTCTTTTCTTACGACAATTAACTCTTTAAAAACCGAAGCTCGTCTAAATAACATTTAAGAATTCGGTCCGTACCGAAAAGGAAACACCACACTTCACTATTAGAAAGATCGACTGGTTAACGCTGTTTATACTGAGAATCGTATAAAACACATAAATAAAGAATACACACATAATACAATAGGTGGGATTTATTTTTACCATTAGGCTTTAAAGGGGCAGCGAGTAATTATTTGGATGAATGTGGAGTCAAACATTAGTAACCTAATTTTAGTCACTATCCCAGTATGTTACTAGGGGGACCAACGAAACGACGGAAAATGTCAGTAATGATGGCAGGTCTCTGGGCTGATATTTGAACCTGGTACATCCCGAATAAAAAGCAGGAGGGATACTGCACAACGACCTTTGTTAGTATGGCGCAGATAAAGCATTTTCGTAGCCAAGAACTCTTAGAAATATAAGGGTAGGTGCAGCATTTCTTGTTCATATGTGACCGTCTTCGCATTTCGTGAATTACATGCAGAAAAGAAATTAAATTCTTTCACTAACAGAAAGCAAAAGCCAGAATTCTGGATTAACACAGCGCATATTGATCGTAAAATTTTGATGTAACCGTGTTTATAAAATATATGTGGCTACAATTAAGGACAACGATCTGCCTTATTAAGATGGAGTTTTAAGCAGTATTTAAAGTCTTATTTTTTAAATACATAAGAAATTTCATTTGACAATTAACAAAGTTATTTTATAGCTCCGGACTTATGGATCACTCTGTATATACATCTTCACCCGTCCCATCATCTTTAATTTCTTCAGCATAATACTACTTGGTGAAGACCACAAATTATGAAGCCCCTAGGAAACGTAAACAAAACAAATAAAAGAAACATAAGTAAGAGAATTAAAAGAATAAAGGAAGGCAGTAAACTGAGGACATCCTGAGAAAGGTGCAGTTTATTTGTGTTAACAGTAATCTCCAGTCTTATATAACCTGTTCTTTGTGGTGTGAAGAATCGGGCAAAAATATCGCTAGAGTGTTTTGTTCTCTGTCTGATTTATTATACTTTCCCTGTAAACAAAACGACAGTTTATTCTCATAAATAATCGTGACTGACAGCATATCTTGAGGAACTGTCTAACTTCAAAGATATGACTAAGCGCCGAATAAATGAGAGTAGTTAAACAAGCCCAAACCAAGACGTAGATGGAACGGTATTAAATCAACTAAAGTGAGTCTCTGGGAATACATCCTTTGTTAAATAACCAATAAATACGGAAAATGACATAGTTTTATTTAATAGAAAGTTAATTTGGTTGTTAAATAAATCTAGCAAACACTGTGTTTTAAAGAGTTAATTCAACAAATTTCCCGGAATTTTTACCAGTTTACAAAGTGAACTTGAACTTACAGAACATAAAAATGTAAACATTTGCTACGATACTGCAACATTTAACACTTTTACCAGTTAGCCTTGAAATAAAAACTTGTTCAAATTTACGTGCTGTCTGCATTAACGCGCCGCTAATACGTAATAACCAAAAGTAAACGCATAAGTGACATTCCAAGAAGGAGGCATAACAATTTTAAATATTAACGTTTGCAGAACTGCACACCAATTGGTTAAAGTGTGAAGCACAATTACTGAACGTTTCACTGTTGATGTAGTCACAGTGATAAAGCACAGAAATCTCCATCTCTTTAACACGTGATACTTAAATTTGGCTTTTCCCATGGATTTCATTTTCTCTTTTTCGTTAACGTTCACGGTTTGGAAAATTGTGTGATATAGATCAAAATGTGACAGAATTATCACTGAAAATAAGAAGAAAGAATTAAAAAAATATATGAGTTTCCATGGTTTTGTTGAATTCGTACAAGTAAACATTACGTTAATCTGTTAAAAATAAACAAGACCCCTTCTAATTTGTCTTCATAAGCCATTCTGTGATTGGACTGGATATATTGTAGACTTTTCGGGTTTGTAAACTATGTTTAAAGAAACAAAGAAACATCACATGAGTTGCTATTGTAAGAATATGGAAATGATTAGTGAAGTTTACTATTTTGACGTAGTCTTCCACTAAAGGTTACAGAATTGGTCAAGAAATTCACTTAATTTTTTAACCAGAAAACTTGTTACCGTGTACAGAAAATCCTACCAATAAACTCTATCGTGAGGCACTTAAATCTAGTTCACAAACACTCTGCTTTTATAAAATGTTAATATAAGCTTTTCTTATCAATGTTTGATTAATCGAGATATTTAAAATGTCTGATCATCACATATCAGACTGCGTCTTTTGGATATTGTTATTACGTCTTTTACAGATTCTAGTATACTATGCAGATTGGTACAGCAGTAAACGTTAATTTGTGTTAGGAACGTGACCAATTCAAATCTGGTCTGAATTACTGAATGTTCCGAGCTTTTCCGTGGTTTTCTTTTTCAGCAATGCCTTATACCACGATCGTTTTGTGAAAAAATTATTTTAATAAAAATTCAAGATAATTTTACTATCTCGATTGATCTCATATGATCTCTCAGTTGAATCAGCGTAGTTAAATAACCCAATAATCAAAGTTATAATTTATTACCTTTTCTTTAGCGTCTTTGTTAGATGTGTACATATGTCTGTTGTAGATTCAATACATTGAAGTTGTTGAAATCTTGTAAAAAGGTAACCGATTAATTAAAAAGGCGACTCTGTATGTGTAAAAGAGTCGAACTGGGTAGGGGTAAACGTAGTAGTAGGAGGAACACCGGGGTCTGCGCAGACGCGAACTTCTCTCACTGGCGTAGAGATTTGGATGTAGTCGAGTCTGACGCAATGTTACTGCCGCAAACTCCAAAGGTAGCCGTCCTAGTAAGTGTTCTGACTGGTGGTCCACCTGTGGAGAAAATATCTCTCGTTTATACGTCTCTGTGTAACCACAGCATCTCAACACGAACCAAAGTCAATTGTTCATAAACTGACACAAAGATACAGTCTCTAAACAGTGAATTCTTAAAACATTTTAGTCTGTCATTTATGAATTATATAAAACTGTAATGCGATAGTGAGTGATTTTATGCTGTGAATTATCAGTGTCTGTACAAATTACGTATATAAACAAACAACTCTTTATAAAATTCTGCAGTTAATTATTGTGTTATACGACGTAATATAAATTGTGTGAAAGAACAGTTCAACGCTGTGAATGAATTACATAAAATTTGCATAATTATGTTGAAAACGAGTCGTAATATTTTGTGTTATTATTAAATATAATATAATTATGTACAATTTAATGTTTTGAAGTGGGAAAACGAGTGAGTTTTGATCTGTTACAAGCGATACAGAACATATATAATTTTCTCTCTTCTAACCGAGTGTGTTCAACGGCAGACTCTCATTGCGAATTGTTTTTAAGTTTGTTGCATGATTAATGCGAGTTTAAATTTCCGAAGAACATTTTAATTCTCATCATCTTTACAATAATGAAGGCGAAAGGATCTTATGCCCGTATTTTATCCATAATTGGCTTCCTGTTGGTAAGTAGTGCTTATGAATCTTTGAGTATAAAGTTCACTGCTAACTCAGAATAAACTAGTCTATTTACATCTCCGATTTCAGTAAGTGTAAAAATAAAGTGTGTATCATGTTTCATATAATTATAATCTTAAGAAGAAAGGAAAGATTCAAATAAGGATGGAAAAAGTTGTGGACTATGCACGGGGTACATTTTACTACACTTTAGAAGGAACGCTTAATAGACGATGTTTTTAATTTTTGAAAGAGGTTACAAATCAGGGTAAAAGTAAGCAGTGAGAATATTGAGATTTGTACTTTTCTACCAATATTATGGCAATTAAAGACGAATAACAACACAGATCTAATATGTGACGTACATAAGGGAAACGTTAACTGAAAACAAAATGTTGATCGTGAAATCTCATGAGAAGGCATTGCATGGGAAAGAAAACCCTAGGTGATGTATTAATAGGCTATTTATTTAGATATTTATGTTGCAAAGAAGTTAAAGGGTTGAAAATGTTCTAGAATCATCGCGTTTCATAACAGATATATTCTTGGCCATTTTAATTATTAACTCAATTTCAGGCCGTGCAATAGTTCAGGCTTTGGGATTTTTACCGCGGATGTCGTGTGTTCGTACCCAGTGCAGTCCATTAGGAATTTGTGATGGACGAAGTAGCACTGGGCCAGATTTTTCTCAGAGTCCTTCGGTTTTCTCCTGTCAGTATAATTCCATTTCTGCTCCATATTTACTCATATACCATCTGGGCGGGGGCAAAGAGTCCGTAAAGGGCCCAGTTTTACAGAGAGAGTCTCACCCTATCACAACAACAATAAATTTACTATAAATTATTCAGTATCATTCCGTTTCGTGTAGTTATTTAGTCAATTAATTCTTTACCAACTTTGAAAGTGAAAAGCAGAGTTTTTAGTAATTTGCGTAGTATTTCATGTTTGTTTATTGAATGTTATTTATGGGAGAAGATTCTATGTTGAAGGAAAGTGGTTTTAATATAAAATTATGTATGAAAATATAATTTTAGTTTGGTGATTGCGTTGTCAGAGTGAAACACAAGGTGTTATCGATTAGTGTTGCGGAACACAGTTTGGGACTGGACTGAGCGAATACATTACGATGTATCAGGCCAATCTTTCGCCCAAAGTGGTCTTTCATTCAAGGTGAATGAAATATGCCGGTCATGTTGTAAAACAGCACCTGCTTGCATAACGCACTTGTGTATTGCTACATGGAGAAGCTCTTGTATAATTGTCTCGAGATAAGATCTTGCGTATAGGCGCACCATGACCGTGTTCCTAATTCTTGTGAACAGGATTTGTGATTGACGAGTTCAGTTATGTGTAAGTTAAGCGTTGATGTGTTTCTTTCTTGAACGCTGAACTTGAGACTTGGAATGCTTCAGAAAGGAAACTAAACTTTTCCAAATTTAATTTATATCAGCTGATCCGATGCAATGTGTAAAATTGTTTATCGTCTGAATTATCAAGGACGTCCGACTTTCGAAACGTTGTGATTTGATTTATAATTTCAACGACAGACAAAGTCCAAGAAAGGAGTTTTTCAGATTATTATTTGCCAGAAACTTTCAGACTTAGGTCCAATATTCATATATAAATTATTGTGTGTGTCTCTGAGAAGCAGAGATCTTCATAGACCAACGTCAGTAAAGAATAAAAAAGCAATGATACATAATTGAATAAATAAATGAAAGGTTCGTGAACCACAGTTTTAGAACAACGGAGAATATATGCGTTCGTGTCACTTAACCAGTTTTACATGTTGATTTAGATGTTGTTAGAAAATATGATTACGTGACATGGGTATTGTCTACATCAGTTCACGTGGCGTCTGCGCAGTAATGATTTTGGTTTGGCTCGTTACGGCCTGGTTTATGCAACAGGACGGCAAAGCAGGTGTTCAATAATTAAATAACATCCTATTTAGGGTAATAATAACTGTTCACTCGTCACGGAATACATTTTATATGTAACAGATCAGCTCCGTTTTTTTTAATGTTCTTGAACTTATTCTTGACAATGATAAAGCACCCGTTTTGTTTAACACTGAGAGAAACTTTATTGCTTCAAATATTTGTAAGTTTCGCTTTAGTACTTCATATGTCTTTCTTCAGACAGTTTGTGCGTCTTTATCAGTCGCTGGCAGAATTTCAAGACGAGTTTAAACGATTCAAATATTGCAGAACAGCATTAATGAAGTGGTCCAGTGTCTCATTTCCAGTAAATATATGCCATTTTTCTCTGGACTGTATTCATTTTGCGTCTGAATTTAGTTTCTTAGTAAATAGAGATGATTTGGCATAAGTGTGTTGAATCCTGTATTCGACACGCGAAACACAATATTTCGCGGCCTAGTGAAAAGCAATTCTGCTTTGTATTTGGGAGGTCCAACGTTCAAAGCTCCTCTCAGATATCGAATATTTTGACTAAAGGTTCCGTGATTTTCCCCAGACCCTCCAAGAAACTGTTGGATGTATCTTAAATTCGGCCTTGGCCACTTATTTCCGCATCCTCACCAATTCATTTCTCATAGACTTGTGTCTAGCAGGTATTTGAACCCAAGATACTCAAACTGTATGAACTGCTCTGAGTCCATATAACTAACATAAGTTTCACCTATCATAAAAACAGGAAACGTTAATTCGTTCACGTAGATTTCTATCCACGTAACGGAACAGCAGTTAACTAAATTGTGTTTTGCTTCAGGTGAAATATGAACATATATTAAGCACAAATTTTCACTTGTTTTATAAATCATATACCATTTATATTTACTCTCTTGAGTTAGTAAGCGACGCAGACCGTCTAAAATAACATAAAGTTACGAGATCATATCTTGGTTAACAAATTACTGTCGCATTGCTCTGCTCGTTATCTCAGAAACTTCATAGAACTGGCACAACACAAGGACATACAGGATGAAACAGACAAAGAGTGTATTGGTTTATTTTGAAGAATACTTGTGGAAACGCTCAAGTAATCATTTCTCGAAGCACATACTCTCTCGCTACGAATAACATCTCCCAACAATTTTGAGTCTTTGGCCACACAGCGGTGTCAAGTTACGAAAGATTCGGTCGTTCTAAAACGTGTATATTATAAAACGCGTGTTTGAACATGTCTCGTAATGGCTCCGGATTGGAAGGTACTGGCTGTATTTGTTTATACTGTGCGAGAGATGTTTGTGTAAGTGTGTAAGAAGGCTTCAGTAAATGACACAAGAAACATTACATCGCCAACTCGGGGAACTCTTATCTATCTTGTTGCTTGTAACGGTACACACAGAACATGGCTCCAGATAAAAGCAGGCGTCAGGCTTCACGCACATAAATGACCCAACTTTTTTATTTTCTTTTCGTCACAATGTACTCCAGATGAAAAGTGCCATAGCTCAAGCGGTTAGTCCATGGCTTCTCGACTCGAAGGCCCGGGCTTACGCCCTGTGAGATCTGTAGTGGACAAAGTGGCAATGGGACAAGTTTTTCTCCGAGTCCTTTCGTTTTCCGCTGCCATTACCACCGCGATCACCGGACCTCACTCCTCTAATTGCATGAAGAACGTTGTATATGAACGTAAAATAAGCAATCGAAAACCATTTTCTGCATTTATGACGGGGAATTACATTAACATAGTCACAGGGAATTCTGTACGTGTGTGTGTGTGTGTGTTCAAGCGAATTCCGAGCCTTGACAGAGCATCAGGACATTTCAACAGAGTGAAACACACGAATCCATACCTCGAGTGGATTTCGAACACACGTTCCGAGTGATACCGTACCAGATGTGATCCGCGTTGCTATTCGTAACCTATGGTTTTAAATAATAGAGCTAAACATTGATTTTTTTCCGTTTGTTGATACGTGAGGCCAATCGTTCTGCTATCTCTGTCATAAAATACACGGTTTCGGACGTTTGTAGATGTAACCGTATTAATTTAATCAAATGTACCGAATGATACATTTTGAGTATCGGCCCAGTTTTGCCTTTGACGATGGCTTGAACCTTCCAAAACCAAGTTACCTTTCAGTACGAATACTGATGTTTTGGTGTGTTTATATAAGAGACCAAAGCTGATTCATTGAAATTTGTATCAAAGTTACGATATAGAACTCGAAATAAGCATACTTTCGTTACGTAGCCCAGCCATAAATTTAATAATTTTCGTGAGTGGATTTACGTTTGAATTCTGGTCGGCATGATCTGAACTTACGTTTATACCGTAAATGTAACACATTTAATAGAGAGATGAAGTGACACGCACGATCTATTGAAGAGACTGTTTAACTTTAAAACAAGCCACAGAGAGATTAAAGTGGATTGACTCTCATACGTACCTGATAAAATTGTCCCCATAAAAGTGCTGTACTTTCTGCGAGTACTCTTAAAAGCTCTTCATTCAAACCAGTAAGCTATAATGTAACTGGGCTTCGTCATATTAGGATAACCAATGATAAATTCCGAATTGCAGGAGAAAAAAAAAGTTGTGTATGGACCATAACAAACATTTTCTGTTGAATTATTCTGAATAAAATATTGTTTATCTTAGGCATACTTTTCAAGTCGTTGAAACAATTTGCACCAGGTCAGTTTAAGTACATTTCGGAACTCGCGGACCAACCTCAAAGCTGGACTTTATTCTACATCCGCATTAATTTTTATGATTACTCCATCAAGTGGATTACTCCATTAAACAGAGTCCTTGAGAACATGATAATTGCTCAACTGATAAATTCATCGAAATTGTATTGCCGTGTTTACTAGAACTCACCACTAGATTCAACCTGACCACGTGGAACAGCTAGGTTTATGTGACGATAATATTAAAATTGATCTTACCGGATTCAGCTGCTTACCTGATTAGCTTCTCAAGAAAGGAAAATAGCTACTGTATAAATGAAATGAAGTCTCAGCTCAGGATTTCATGGTAACACAGTCTTCATTACTATCAATTAACTCCATCGAGCAGTGTTTTGCTTCAGAAACTTATAACACACTATGCTTTGGACAGAGAAACAGGTAAGTCCCTACCTCACACCTTTTTATCAACCAGTAGAATGCATCCGAAGTTTCGAGTTGGATATTTTATTTCAGTTGTTTTTTGATCTCCGTGGCCTCGCCTTGCAGATTGTGTTAATTTCGTGGTTTGATTCTTATTGTCTGTGGTGTCGTCTATATTAAGATTAAATATAAAAGGGTAATTGTAGAATACTTTTTGATTGTGTTCAAATCGGGAATGTTAAGACAGGGCAAACAGAACGTTTTGTGCTTACCGTCAGTCTGCACATTTGCGACCTGAAAATTCTCTTCAGTAATTCTGGTAAGCGAAACATTATTATATTTATCAGAAGTCTTAATTTAGTTTTTGTATTTCTGGGTATTTCCAATATTAAATAAACTTGAAGTGTGCTGATTACAATACGCATCACAGAGAAGTACATTCAGAACTCTTAATAAAAATAAGCAGTATGTAAAGAAAGTCCAATTTTTCTCTAAGAAAATAAAATATAATAAATAATGTGTACAAAGATAAATTAATATTACGTGACAGCAAGGAAAATGTTAAACAACTAAACATGACTACTACTACAGTATACATTTATGCCGTTGATTAAAACACTGGAAAAGTGGTAACTTTTGAAATATTTCCACACCTGTAACTATCTGAAGCAGAATATAAAAAAGAGTTTCAGTAAACCAGAAAATGTTTTCTGCCAGGAAATTTAAAGTGACAGATGTTAAAATATTGGCGTCTGTGAGACGTATGGATTTACTAGAAGTTTTTGTAATTAGTCTTCCACGTCAACATGAAAGTATGTACCATACCACTGCTTGCTTCATAAATTTGTCAAACGAAATGCATAAAGACCACATGCCTCAGACAGTGACTTAAGCCACTGGAATAAAAAAAGAGGAATGTGCGCTGAATGAGTTGAGCCTACTCAGTTTCTAAATGCGTCCTTGCATTCACTATTTTTTTCTTGTATTTTGTTAAATGTGGTGGAGGGAATAATAATATGTGGAGCTATATCACCCCTAGATACGTCTTCTTGGCTTAGCGCTTAATTAAGCACGGGGTGGTTGTATCTTTTCCTTTGCACTAAACTGTTGGTGAATTAACTTTTATTTTAAATTCACTTGTCCTGACAGACGAAACTTAACGAAACTTTGGACATTTGTCTTCGTTTCAGTTATTTTGTCTTTAAAAAAACACAAAGTTTCGAGAGCTTTATGCTATTTCGTTATGAGGGATTTCAGAGTAGCTTCTCGCAATGAAGCCAACATAATAGGATTTTTATTCAGAAAAGACCAACCATGTACAGGTGTGCCAAAAGTATGTATATACGTTATAATACGGTGTCAATCAGTTGCTCACCGCTGTCAACTGTCAACGGTGGTCATTTTGAACACCTACACTAGATTCGATAATTTAAAAAGTGTCAATCTTGACATATGTAAATGTTTCGTTTATTAAAGTGTCTCTTCTTTCATTTATTGAATGTGTTATACATATTTTGTGACATATTCATTGGATGTGAGGATACAATTTTGAGACACTCTGTATATTGGGTGTTGCACATAATATAACTTCCTGTTCACTGAAATTGAAAGCAATAAAGATAGCACACGAAAATGACTTTAAGATAGAAACCTACTAAGCAAACGCCAATAAAGTTCAAGTTTTCCTTCTATCTAGGTGCCTGCTAACGAGGTTTCAACACCGCTAACCCTTATGACTTCAGTAGGGATGTACGAAGCCCGAAAATTGTCCAGAAAACCGGTTACCCTGCGTTTTATTGTGGTTTTACATAGTAACTCCAGCCGAATTCTAGAATGTTATTTTGTAATGCACGATCGTCTACTTCCAACTCCGGTCCAGCTTTTTTTGAATAAATATTTTTTGACTGTTCAACCTCAGCAGTTGAAACAATGACGAAATGACCTACTAAAAGGTGGAATTGGCCACTTTTTTGCTTGGGACGAGCTAAGCCTTCCTTAATCGAACTAAGAAACAAGAATATGGCAAAGAATTGTATGACTTTTATAATTTTCAAAGAAATAATAACTGTATGGAGTCCCTTAATAATGATAACATTCATCTACAATTTTATTAAGTCTAAGAACTTTTTCTTCCTGTGATAGCTGGACAGTCAGCTGCTCCTCTGAACTTACGGTTCACATTGACGTTTCTATTTCAGCGACAGAGAAACGTGAGCGAAGAATAACGAAGAATGTAAATCATATTAATTGCCGGCAAGGGACCGAAATAAGAGATGGAATGTTATAAGGCCAGACAAAAGTGTTTGTGTTAGTACTCGTAATTCGCTTATAGACCGTGGTCTGCCCAGCGGTTTGGGTTATACTCAAGAGCTGCAGTTTCTTCGGCTGTCATCAGCAGCAGCCAAATGGCGGAGACATCATTGAGAGGTCTCAGATGTTTTTTTTTTTGTTCGTTTCGATGAAGAAAGTACCTTTTTACAACGAGACTAATGGCTTTGAATTTAAATAACTGACATGAATTATGAATCAAGCGAGATTAAAGAAAAAGGCGCGAAAGGCTTATGGTTAGGTACTGTGTCAGTACAGCTGCTGGACAGCACAGAGATTTTGTGGAAAATGTTTGTCGCCGGGAATGAACCGTGCGTTCCACGTACTTTCGAAATAAGACATAATTCCTTGGCGGTAATACTTTGTAGCTCGCTTTCTCAGTTGCAATGTAGGTTTTTTTTTGTTTTTGTTTACATAATATATGCGTCTGTTTTGTTTCTACTCAGAAGCTAGTGACGTAGGCAAAGCTCAGATTTGTCCCGGGTACTGTGTCGTTTGCACAAATTTTCGTTCTGTTGTCTGTTTTTCGATGCGTGGGTTATTTAGCAAAGCTGTGTCAATTCAATATGTTATTCGTGCTGATTGTTTTGAATTGTGTGTTGTAAAGGACGTGGAATATAGATCATTTCATTCGGTTTACACGACTGGAGTTATCAACTTCAGCTTTCGGGGAATGCCGAGGATGTGGAAGATATTAATACCTGCCATTACTTGATGTTAAGAACTTTGATAAAATTTTCTCCACTAAAGTCTTTTACATCCTCAGAGCCTCATTTGTTTAACTCAGTACATCATTTAGAGGCTCCGTTCTGTTCCATACGTCGTCGAAATATTCTCGTAAGAACCCTGTTTTCAAACATCATTAGTCTGTTTTCCCTCAATGTAAGAGACCATGTTTGTCGTCGATAGAAAACAACAAGTAAAATTATAATTTTATTTTCCAACATAATAATAGCAGTAACAATGCAATAATGATAAGTGTCTAATTAGTGAAACAATTCTCATTATATTTAGTTGGAATCTCTGCTTATTATATCTGACTGAAACACAGAAAATCTAACTTCCGCGTTTACCTGTTTAAGATAACAAATCTTCTTTGCTGTTTGAAGAGGCAGTTCATAAAATACTAACTAGTAAACGTCACCTTCACAGCGGCATTACATTCCTTTACATTCTAATAATAATTGTTTCTAATAACCTTAAACACCACGTTCGCTAATAGATGGCGCGTAGCTGCTGCATAGTTATGTCAGACAGACACTCATTCAATAGCATGAGTTCTCGGAATTCAAGGACAGAAATGTGTGCGTAAAAATTAAGCTTCTCTGCAAATCGAGTTTGTGAATGCCCGTGCTATTATGTCCTCTAAAGGTCAGACGACTTTTTAAAGTGTCGCATAAATATTTTTAAAAACCGCGTTTTAGGCGCCAGAACTTGATTCGTATTCAGGAGTTACTTCTCGTTAAAATGTGAAACTTTAGCCAATGATTACTTAACTACCATATATATAGTTCTCTAATAGTTACAATACGAACGCTTATTTATTTTAAAGGTAATTGACTATGATATATAAGTGGATTTAATAATCATCGTACATTTATTAGCTGAAATAAAACATGCTTAATTAAAATAACCTCAGCGTGAACTTCGCCGTTTTCGGGGAAATATAGATACGTTGGTTATTAAAAGTTTACATTCAGATATATCATTAATTTTAAAATGTTACAGACCACCTTAGTCTCTTTGTGAAATAAACATGCAATGATGTAAAATTGCTTTTTGCAGTACTGTTCGTTGCTAAGTCGGAGTTTCTAGTTTCTATTTTTTCTTTTTAATTGTGCTCTGTATTTTATTGTCTTCTGCTGCGAATATAATATAGCTCAATACGTGTTTCATTTTTGATCATTAATTTTATTCATGAATTCTATTCCTGCCATACTGAAGTTTTGTGTATTGATGTGGATAAGCATATATGGGAGAGATAATAGATGCATACAAAATTTTGATCGGGAAATGTGAAGGGAGGAGACCACTTTGAAGTCCTAGTATTTATAGGAGGACAGTATTAAAAACAATAAGAAGGTGGTGGGGAAATTTGACCATCTAAGCAGCTATAAACGTCTTAAGAAAACTTCTGTACCATAAAGCTGTTTGAAGTTACTACGAATGCTTCCAAGTAATGACAACAAGAAATCGAAATTAAAGTAGACTCCCGATTATCCGGCTTGGTTGGGAACTGTGTTCCCGAATAGTAGATACCCCAGGTAAACGTCTGTCAGACTACACGGCGCAACAACCCAGAAGACAGCCATATTCATAGTCGCCGTGAGAATCTTCAGGAGTAGTTATTATCGCATTCTGTCTTACCAACTTTTCTTTACGTACGTGCCATTCAACATGTAATATACGCCTAGCATCATCATTAAACAAAAGCACGATAAACTAGCTAAGCATTACAGATTTACCGAAGCGTTGGAATTGATGACTGTAATCAGAGTTCAATGACATCAGTATAAAAGTACAGAACGTCAACCACGTAGCAGCAACTACATATCCGGGAAACGTACCGAACAACAACACAAATCACATTCAAATTATTATGTGAATGATGCGGTATCTGAGGTCTTTGTCTCTTGACTATTGGCAATAGGTCCACCCGAGAGTTAAAGTGGAGCCACACAATGAAGTAATAGCCGCCCACCGGATTGATGGTTAGGTGGGAGCGCTTCGGTGTTCCTCACAATGCAGGTCCTGTCCCTCCAAACGAGAAGTACACACGCTTCCAACACAGACAGCAGAGGGCTAAATGCAGGAGAACGTCACACAGCTACATATTTACAATATTCATCGGTCAATCGTCCAGACCGGCTCTGGGGCCCACCCAGCCTCCTCTACAATGGGTACCGGGGTCCTTTCCCGGGGGTAAAGCCGGCCGGGGCGTGATGCTGACCACTCACCCCCCATCTAGTGCCGAGGTCAAGGAAGAGAGGAGCTATACATCCACTCACCCCAAACGCCTACATGGCGTATAGTGGGACAAACTTTACTTTACTTTACTATTCATCGGTCAATAATATTATACCAATTTATACAATTTTCATAAAATCACGAGAAAAAATAAAAACAAACGAAGGTCAGAAACACCAAATAATTCATCCATATAGTAATCCATATTTAAAATGCCCCCCCCCCCCCAAGCCAAACCCGCACGTGTCCCATATTGCTCTTAGAGAGGATGCCCATGAGTTTTGTCACGCGGCTGTGAAGTTACTATTTTTATAATTTGATGTCATCATTTAATATTTTCGATGAACCCCTGAAGACTGAGGCGATACGTCATTCAGAAACGCGGCTACCCATCTACAAGACTACACCTCAGAAGACTGAATTCGACCTCGTATATCTGAATCAGGTAGCGTATGCAGAATGGTTCGTAAAATTGTTTTGGTACTACTGCTGTAAACTATCGGTAGGGTTCATTATCATTCATGAAAGTTAACTTCTCTTATCATCCGTGCACTTTAGATTCACGCTCGCTTCCTTACAGTTAGAGGATTAAGGATTTTCTCTCGTAAGACCTAGTTGAAGGCCTATAATTACGTCATTATTCTAATATCTGCAAGGACCAAGTAAACTTGGTCCTGAATCTGGTGGTGAGAACTGAAGGTAAATAGAGTAAAATGAAGTAACTGGATTCCATTTGTGTTATTTTGTAATTTATTTCTTAATTAATTAATTAATTCAGTCACTCGTATTTAATCTGTATATTTATTTTATTTATTTAATTGGTGTGAAATTTGGTCTCGTACTTTGAAGAAAAACCTATTGATAGTCTTTTGGGATGTTGCGCCGTGTAGTCTGTCTGAAACGTCGGCGTTTCAGAGCTGTTTTCAGCAAAAATCACTGCCTCAAAAGCCCGTACCTCGGTTTTTTTTAACAGGCCAGAAGTGGACATTTTACAATTGTGCTATTTTATTACATCTGTTGACATATTTTAACGTAAATAATTCACAGTTCATAAAATGTTAGGTTAACTAACTTTGCTGTTGTTTTGTTTTAGGACCAATGGTTATAAGTTAGAAATTTACACGTTTCCCGTGGTAACAAGTGAATTATTAGTTTCCCTTTCACACTGTAGGCCATGTTTCACTATTCACATTTAATAAATAGGGCTATAGTACACAGGGTGCTGACAGCCGTGCTGTGATACTAGCTTAGCCGAACGTCAAGTATTGTATCAGTGGTGTACTATCATCCAAATCCTTTTAGTCTTTCATTATTAATTTTTTTTAATTAAATCCGGCTAATGTAAGAGAAAATATGATGAAAGAACTATAAGCTGAAACAATCCACAAATTCGAATCTATGAATTTATACATAATAAACCAACACATGACAAAGTTTCTTTGCAGTAGATTAAAATGCCATGGGTTCGCACTGACAGTTAAGTCGAGTTGCAGTTGGAAGTTTATAAAATCATTGAAGAAGTTATGAGTTTAAAGATAAAACACTGCTGATTTTAATTAAGTCTCTACTGGCCATCAGACATATGTGTGTGTAGTGAAAGTCTCAGAAACCTGGAAAATAATTACATTCTCAAACGGGCTGCTCGCCAGAGATGATATTTACTCACTGCTAAATCTTCATTATTTTATGCTTTGAACTGAGTTCTACATTTCCAGGTTTATATCCCTAGATATTTTTTCGTTCATTCTGTCTGATGGAAGTTTATTGACGTTTCAGATGTGATTTCTGCCTCCTTCATCATGTTCCTAATGACGCTATAACCCAGAAGAGAGCATTTCTTCATATACACCTCTATGAGACCTCAATGCCTTATTTTCCACTGATTTGTATTTGGTACAGAAATTTCGAAAGTTTACTAAAATGGTTAACGTAATTTGCCTATTTGCCAAGGCCTTTCTTTACATTTCCACAAGGATTAACCGGATTTAATTAAAATTTCTGTTTAATTCTATTGCAATTCATGATCTCCTATTTAATTTCAGGTATGATTATTGTTTAAATTTAAATCACGTATTTAAACAAATTCACAAGTTCCTCCACTAGATCCATATCATTATTATTCTGTGTTCGTAATCGAGTAAACTAAAGCATGTCGTCATGTTCTTTATCTGACAGAACGCATCGGTGCGCTCAGAATATGCAATTATGCCTGCAAGTTTGTTGCACATTTGCATGTGCACAAGCAGAACCACGGAACGCATTTATAATGCAGTAATCGGTGACAGTATAAATTATAGCGGTTTCTTTAACGAACCGGGAACTCGTCTTTCACCTGTAATTATTTGATTTTCCCTTATTTGTAAGCAAAATATTAACCTTCATATATTATTCCTGCGTGTTTATCTCCTTGCATCACCTCATGCCCTGAAGAAAAATGTACGTGAACTTCATATTACTTCGATTTTCTGAAGAAACTTTCAGCGTTTCTAAGTTGCTTATTCCAGGAAAGCCGAAGTGAGTTGCTATTAATAATTTTATATCTTGATCTTTAACTTCGTTTGTGGGCATATATTATGTTATTTGTTTTTGTAATGTTGTTTTAGTGTTTTTAATTGGCTTTGTTTGGCAATTGTAAAGCTCTTGAATAAGTGAATTGAATTGATTGGAATTAGCGTTATGCTAGATGTGCTTCAGCTGATAATGTCTGCAGGGATTTTGATATATTTTAAACAAACTATTTTTATCAGTTGTATTTTATGATAACTATGGTGCTTTCTGATGTAGTAGATAATTATGTGTAATCTTTTTTCCCTCTCATTCACCTCTTAATTTCAACGTTGATATTTGTTGCTAGAATAATTGTAATCATCGGAATTATATTAATTTCCCTGATTTTGTGTTTAGTTTGTGTTTCTCCTATTTCTTTCCTTTCCTACTCAAGCTTACTTTTAACTGGCTTTTAAGTTGTTAAGTCCGCAAGCTAATAAATAAATATTTATTTTCAGTAATTATTGTTATAACTATAGGTTATACCACTACAAGCCGCGAATAAAAATGTTTAGAGTATTATAATGAATGTATTATATGAAATAGGATGTGTAATATATTATTATTTGCGTACCTTTAAAAACCGGCCTGCTTTGTTTTTCGTCTGTTATATGCACACTGTAGGCCGCTCTGTTCCAATGTCGGGTTCCCCAGAGAATGTTACCTGTCTTGTAAAATCTGTTTCGTCGTAAATTGTACTGGAGTAAAGAGGTTGAATAATTTATCATTTTATATTACATTAAGCGTTCCTGTCTGTTTTGAATTATGCCAGTTCATAGACCTATCGAACGTTTTCCTTTTAACTCTTTCAACTCGGAATATTTAAAAATAAGTTCTTACCTCAAAGAAAATACAGCGCTTCACCATTGCAAAGATCCACTGGTTAACTCTTTTAAGGAAACAGTTTTTTACTCCTAGAATAAATGAATTATTCCCATATGCAGACGTACACTCTGTGGTAAAAAATCTAGAGTTACATGTATTTAAAGCATGTGGTACATTTGGTTACCACTGGATTTTTAAAATTGGTATGGGATTCGTCGGTATTTATCTTTATGATCCAGGAATATTGAGAGGACCTACAACACTGACATACGAGTGTTACGTTCAAATAAAGTTCCGATATTTCAAGAGCGGAGAAGCAACTTGTCAATAAACCACTAAGGAACATTCCACTAGTATCTTCCAGCTAATTACATTATTGTAAAAGCAATTACGGTGTTCGTTGGCTGAAAGTTCAGACTCATTTCACTGTCAGACATTCTCTTCTGACTTGTCACCTATCGCCTGTCAATTCGAATATCCGATACTGTGCAGCAAATGATCATGTTAAATGCGTTGACCTTCCACAGTAAACTGGCAGACTCAAGGTTAATTCATTCACAGTGTTACTAACCTTTTGGTTTATGTTCCTTGTTGAAGTGACAGGTTTTAAATACGATTCACAGAATTTGTGAATTGTTGAAATCGTAAAATTTCTCAAATTGGAGTGGGCATACCTGTTCTGTTCGCTATATTTTGGCGTCTAGGTTCGTCTGCTACAGATTTTATTTTTCAAACATAACAGAATTTAGATTCTGTACAGTATAGAACAGGCATGTAAAATTATGTTTATATTTTTATACGTTTCTGGGAATAGGTAAAAGCTTTAGACGTTTACTACTTTATGTCAAGTTTGCTAGGACATGTTCTAAAATTATTGAACTCTATCTATTTGTAGGTTTATACCAACACCAGGAACCTATTATTTTAACACTAGTATCCTTTTTGCACACAACTACTGAGTTGGTGACGTAATGAATAAGTTTAATGAATGGGGCATACCTATGACTTTGGTCCTAGTAAATAATGCGATATCCATTCCTTTTATGGATTTATGTGAATTTATATAGTCGAGGTTACCGTCTGTTAAACTCTAAAAGCTTAAAAGGACAAAATGAAATCGCTTGTAATTAGTGCTAATTTTATAGTGCGTTACGTACTGTGAATGCAGCAAGAATAATAAATTGCTTGTTTTATTAAAACCGTAACCATATTACATTTAGACTTCCGAACACATAATAAGAAGTCGTAAAGTATCCCATTTTTTTTAGCGGCGTCCATTTGTCGTGTAGTTTTCATGTGCCTTGAGGTCGGCGAAAATGTGCGCCAATAACCATAAATACGAAACGCAAAATAACTGCCTTAAAGAAAGTCATAATGTAAGAAGTAACTTAAAAACACTGCCTAGCGACAAGGATGGCAACTAATGTGATTGTTTATAAATAATGTGGCTTGTTCCTTGTTCAGAGTTTCGAAACCTTGTATCTTTTAGACATTTCGTAATTAACATCTCTTATTGTACAGATAATTTTGGTGATCTTTGGCTTCGAATTGTTAGTGACAGAAGCTTGCCATGCAAGAGTGTTAATACTGATTATGCCCATCAATAATTTGAAATAGCTTTCTCTACAGAAAGGTTATTTTGTTTCGGTTATGTCTGACTAGAGTTTACCTTTGGAACTTATAGATAAGAGTGACGTAATTGATTATAAACTTGAATGACCTTTAAAGAAATCAGACTTTTAATGGTCGTGGTTTGGAAATTGTTGCATGAACTAAACAGAAGTTTCTGGAAGGAAAATGAAGTCACAGAAAAGTATTGATTTTTATGTAATATTTTGTATTTCAACTGTACGTGTCCAATTAGCGCTAGCTAAATGTAATCATCCGTGAATGGAATGTTATTCGACGGACCGTATTAAAGCAGGCGATACGTAATCTGAAATATATGTTTGTATTTAGAGTGGTCCTCGTTTATAATAAGCGATTGATGGAAAATATAATTTGTACAGGCATTATGACTTTATTTTTTTCCTGTTCGTAGCATTGCCGCTGGAAATAAATACGTAAAGAAGATTACAGCAGTGAATCCTGATGTATTTTATCAGAATTATGCAGTATTTGTTACATGTAACTTGTCCCATTAATCTTCCATTGAATGGCATTATTTTTGGATACTTAATGCAGCATGTATACGAGTTTAAAACCCCTTCATCAAAATACAGCTGCTTTTAGTATAAATGTATTTATACGTAAACTCGTTCTCGCGGTCTTGATGAGAGAAAAAAATCTGCCCTCCATTCGGAGAGAGAAAACTATCGATAAGTAAACACTCGAATCTCAGCTTGAACCATCCAACATGTTTTAGGTTCTTGGTAATGTATGTAATTCGGAATAAATTCTGCAATGAAATTTTAAAGTAGGGCATGGCTGCTTTCTGCGAGGTTATTCTGAGCTTCACGATCTGAGAAGTTAATTAGTATCTAATAGTACCTAATAAACAACAAACAGACTGTAGGATTTGGCGGGTAGAATCAAAGGGCTAGATGAACAACCTTAAAACTTAAATTTAAACTAGAAGTAGGTTCATAGCTTTATATAGATAAAGTACAAGACTTTAAAATGGTAAATACATGAATGTGATTCAAAACTGATATTTGAATCCGAACGTAATGGTCTAGTGTTAACCACTTTCACTTTGTTTTCGGTATAGGATGAAAATCCCAACCTGGGGACCGTTTTCCGTAAAATCCTTGAACTTCTGACGTGTTTTTCTCGAAACAGTGATTCACAAGTGCACAACCTCAGAACTACTGGTTATTTATAATTACGTATTAGTCAAGTCAGTGTTTCGTAATGTAGAATGCAAGAGGTTCTGAACTGAAGAGTTTAGCGTTTCGTGATGTATCCTTAATTGTCTTCGTAAATATTTTACTATATTTTTGAGCATTCTTTAACGTTTGATACTTTGCAATACAATAGCCTAATATTATTTATACGTTATTTATGACATTCTATTTATTTTATATTTTATCCGTTGTGTATTTAAGGACGCTCTCAGTAGCTCAGACTATTATCATCGACCAATAGAATAAATAATCAATTGGAAAACATATGGAAGGAGGTAGTCGTGGCTTAATTTGATATAATTTTTATGACATTTGCCTCCACGTACTGACGAAAACCACCACAGTGAAGGTGTCTGTTGTGGTCTTCGGGGTTACGCCTAGTCTTGTAGGCATTTAACCAAAGTTTCGGAGGAACGTATCGTCTCTATTATACCCTGAAGATGGGCACGATGTGGATCAGTTGGAAGATATTCGATTTCTGAAGAAGGAAGCTCCTTCATCGATATTGAGATAAATAATGGTAATAATAATTCAGTTAAATTCAGTTATTAGGGTGCTTAGTAACAGCCAAGCATTAACAATAAATATTACAATACAAAAAACAAACAATGAACTAAATATATAAATGTACAATATAATAATGATAATATATCAATTCATTAATTTATTAAAAATAATTAACAGTAAATGAGCTAAATAATATGCCTAAAAGTGAAACATTAAAATACAAACAAAAAGTAAACTAATTATATAAATGTACAAATAATTTAACTAATTTATTGCTAATAATCAACAAGCAAATGAGCTGAATAATATGCCTAAGTATATAATAATTAAATTAAAATCAGTTACATATAAAGAATACATAAAAAATAATGATAATTCAATTCAATTCAATTCATTTATTAAAGTGCTTGACAACAGCCAAAAAGACCAATAACAGCCAAGCACTAACAACAATACAAACATTACTATACAAAAGCAAACAAACAATGAACTGAAAACATAAATGTACAATATTGATTTATTGCAAAATAACTAATAAGTAAAAAACTAAATGTTATAGATAAGTAAAGTAATAATTAAACTAAAATCAGTTCAATTTTGGACAAACAACATACAAGATAAAATATTATACTAAATAAATAATAAAAAAGAACAATGATTATTGTTTAAAAAGCTGACTGACATCAGTAAGCAAAATACGATCTTTGTTAAAGATGTCGATGCTCCTGCGGACTGCATTGGCACCAGAAACGCATCTGGCAGAAGGACTGGCCTTGAAATTACGTTGTACAGTAAAGGTAGAGTAGTCTCTGATAGACCTAGTGGGTATGCAGAGACTAACTGTATCAAAAACAGATGAGCAACTAATTTTGCCTTTAAAAACATTGATGAGGAAAAGCGCATCCAAAAGCCTCCTCCTTAAATGTAACGATAAGAAGTTTAATCTAACTAATATATCGTCATAATTATAGGCACAAACGCCATTAAAGAATCTAGCGTAACATAGGGCTACAAATTTCCTTTGAATCCTTTCCAATTTAAAGGAGTCAGTATTAGTAACAGAGTTCCAAACAACGGATGCATACTCAATTTTGGAACGGACTAAAGTGCTGTACAAAACCAATAGGCTATCAACAGTGGAGAAGGAAGAAGTAATGTACCGAATCAAGCCAAGCATTTTTAAGCTTTGTGAATATATATAGTTAATGTGCTGATGGAAATAGAGCTTACAGTCCAGTAGAACACCGAGATCTTTAACACAATGGGAGCGTGCCACCAGATTGTTACACAATTTGTAATTAAAGTAATGATGATAATAATAACAACAACAAATAACTGCCACACAGGAATGTCTTATACAGACCGGGATTCGAACTAGGGATCTTCGGGATGAAGAACATGATTTGCTTCAACTTTGAATGCATTATTAATTAATGCAGTCGTGAACGTCCTGTAGGTTTACGTACTTTTCTGTCTCTGCAATTAATTAATTAATCCTCGGTTTCAATCTTGACAGTTTTGTAATCGTGCTGCTGTGTGTAGTAAGAGTTCTCCGCTTGTCAGGCAACGCGCAATACATCAATGTCAGATAAGTTGTCTAGAAGCTAATAGTATAGGCGCATCAACTCGTTCTCAGCCTTGTCCGAATGTTTCATGTCAGTTTATCCTATTCTGTCGCTTGTATTCATTTAGTCAGTTGTTGGAATGTAAATATTTCCCTGCGTCATTTTATGGAACCATTGAGCAGTCCGATTGCACATCATTTTGGAATGATTTTCTTTTTGCAATTTTATTTAGGCGTATTAGCTGACGTAATTTATTTAAAGTATTATATATCATTGAATATTAAAATATTTTATTAGATATTTATCATCATCAACACTTTTATCTGTTGCTTATTTAAAAACGCTGTCGGCAGCTCAGACTATATTGTTAATGAAAAGTGCAATTGTAATGGTAATAATGCAAGACCCAACTTTTTCCGGATAGACCGACGAAAACATCTATCAACCTGTTAGAATAGTCGGTCTCCGGGTGTAAATTGGAAAATTGGGTTTTACGAATATGAAGCAGGGATACCAACTGTTTTGTTGCCACGTCAGACACAAAAATTATTCAGATTAAATTTTGTGACGTAATAGGTTACATAAGATGGACGTCTTGTGGGATTTATACTTGTTCGAAATTATTTTCACGCGTATAATTCAGTGCCCGTAGGAAAAATCCGTGGTGTAGGAAGGTTTGCTGTATTAGTTTAAATATTTTTCAGACGTGTTTGTAAAGTAACGCTTGTTAGACTCAGCATTTGAAGGCAGGTCGGTCGGGTAATGACTCATTGTCCGTTCACATCTTTCTGCAGACGTCCGCTGTTTAAATTACGTTAATATGAAGGAATATATATTGTATCTAACCTTTAGGACCACATGTGATAATAAATGCCCTGAGGTAGCTTATGCCCAGTTCCAGTGCTATTAATGAAGATTTATGTTCCTTTTCATTCTGCCCCCCCCACCCCACCCCTCCAACGATGTTAATTGAAATCGCGAAGTTCTTGCGGTGTATCCGGAGGAAAGAAAAACTCTTCTTTCGACTTCAGTAGTTGAATGTTCTAATTGACCTCATTTACAACTGTACAGATGTTTCTTAACTTTAAGTAAGTTCGTTTCGATTATTTTATATTTCGAATAAATATCGAGGTTTCTTGAAGTATTTTCCATGCTACAGACGAGGTTAGTCTTTTATTAGCACTAGGTACCTCCAAATAGTTTTAATGGTTAATTGCCGTTGAGAAAATACAAATTATCTTGCCTGTTATTGAACAAATAATGTATATTTTTGGCGTTTTATGGATGATAAATGTTGTCACGTACTAAGCTTGGTTATAGGTTTATTCGATTATTCTATGAAAATTCTGGAATAATAACTTTTAATAGATTGTTACCGATTCCTTTAACAGCCTTCCAAAATAATCATAATTTAATTTCTCACTCGACGTTATGAAATCAACATAGTTGATGAAGCGCTGAAAATCGAATCGTAAACCAGAAATAATGAAGACCATGCCTCGAAAATGGAATACATATTCAGGTCTACTCATTAAAATATTCCACAGATTGTAACTGTTTTGGCTTCCTGTAATTCTATAGTATTTTAAAACCGGAGACATCTACTTTATTTTATAATCTTGTCAGAAATTGAATTCTTTTCAATTCAGGCATTTAATAAGAACCTCGGTGTCAAATATCGACTTCAGAATTCTCTCTTAAATTCCTTCTTTTCTTCAACGTTAGGCCTAAACCTAAAAATCTATTTTCAGTCGGCTTTGTATTCCTGTTTTTCCTCTGTTCTCTACCAAGTTTCTGTACCACCATAACATTGGAGCTCTATCGACATTATTCAGAAGTCGCTGAAGTGCTATGTTTGTGGTCCCGCGACTGTACGTTCTTTCGGATAGGTCGAGGTGCCAGGCTTCTGGCCTGCAGGCCTCAATTTGCGCAGCAAACAGCACTAGACCTGATAATGTATTTGTAGCCATAAGAAGCCTTTTCCCGCCTCCGAACCTACGTTAAGGCCACTTAAAGGAGTCGAAGTATATTACTTGAGACAGTTCTGTATAATTAAGACTTATTACGATGCTGTAAGATGTACGGTGTCACGTGATCAAACTCTGGTTCAGTGATCTTTAATACCGTTCTTTTAGGGCACTATTATCTTCCGTCTTAGTTTTTTTATACAAAAGGTGGTTTAATACAAACTCCAGCTTGGATGATTACCACAGAACAAGGTTTAGGATAAGAATCTGTGACACGCTGTTGTGTACACGGTGATGAACCTTCTGGTCCCATACAAGGCAGGGAATTGTTTACTATCTTAGCGACTATTAGCTTATGAAAGGACATATTTCTGTTTAAAACCAACGGCGCAAATAAGAAAAGTTTAAAATTTTTCTTCTTAAATATGCTGTCACGCGTTTGACGTTAGGATCAGTGAAGGTTTATGCCTTGGGTGTGCCGATTAAGCCACTGAATATTAATTCAGATTTTTGGTCAGTAAGTTCCATGAACAAGCCGTACGTTTAATTTCGAAACGGTGGTCTATATAATATAATAAAATTCATTTTTGACGCCAGGCAATTTTCGAATCGGATTTCTATACCACCACTGTAAAATGGGGAGAGAGGAATTAGCTCTATCGATTGGTCCCAACAGAGTAGGTTTTACCTGATGACGGAGAAAGAGTCCCATCTCCGAAACGTCGTGGTTTTATTGATTTTATTTAATATTGGACGATGGATAATGTCCAAAAAACAGTTTGCTTAAGTGTAAGATACATCTTTTGAAAATGTTTCAGCTGTTGAGTTTTTGTTGCCATGGTGAATACTGGGTGGTAAACGGAAGGTTTCCAAGGAAACGTAGAAATTTTTACAGGACATCTGTTCAGATCGTTCGGAATCTTCAGTGGAAATAGATTTGCATTGTGGAAGAAAGACCGATCCACGGTCCAGTGATTCAAGTAGGACTGTATCGACATTATGCTCGCAATGGCCTTTTTCATAAGGAAACCATGTGTGTGTGTGTGCAATATAGACGTAGTCTTGAAATTCGACTAATTTCCCATAGTTCGTTGAACCCAAACAATAGCATTTACAAGTTGGTGTCGCCACAGTGCCGTCAGAATATCTGCAGGCAATTCTTGTTCTCCAAGAGGGTCAGATTGCAGGATTTTATTATTTACTGTGTGTGTAAGACGGGTTAGTTCTTTGA
Source organism: Zootermopsis nevadensis (assembly GCF_977971745.1). Taxonomy (NCBI): domain Eukaryota; kingdom Metazoa; phylum Arthropoda; class Insecta; order Blattodea; family Termopsidae; genus Zootermopsis; species Zootermopsis nevadensis. Next base: position 8,921,708 of record NW_028259139.1, on the reverse strand, counting down.
GTTGTTTAATAAATCCGCTTACACTCTTATTGAAGGCCAGTAACAGAATATGATTAAGTTAATTTTCATTGTCACTAGTAAATAAAGGAACATTCTTGCCAGTAATGTGTACAGCGATAGTCCGGAATGTCAAAGAGTGCAGATTTTGAATCAAGACATTGCTCAAGTAATTAACACTAGTGCAGCAACACTCTGTGTCGCCGAGTGTTTTTGGAAGAATCCACTTCCGTCCAGGAAGACTAAGTGGTTTTTCTTCTGAAACAGACACAACTATTGTTCTCCCTTCTTGGAAGTACGTTTTAGTGATGTTTACCTAGCACATCAGCATGTCGTGTTCTTTAGGTGGGAATTTAAACTTAGCCCGGCCACGCTGTGGATCCATGACGGCAGTAAATACGAATAAAATCGAGGTTCTCGTAATGAATGTTGCATTAGACCTGCAGAGACAAGTGAAGTCAGTTTCTCAAATTCGTTTTAAATGGCATGGAAGTCAAGTGCGAATTCGATGCCTGTCACTAGAAACTATCCACCTCATTGTGAGATTTGATGTGTCATGTCAAGGTCACGACAATATCAGTCCAAACGTATGCCGCATAGAGGCGTTTTAAGTTTTCAAGGTTATTCGAAATTCAATTTTTCAAAGGCATATTTCTGCCGATCTGTAAGAATCAGAGTGACAGTACTCATGTCAGTTTGAGGTTACTGACAGATCAGCGTCATGTCATGGTCACTACAACGTCATTCCGTATGTCTTACGAATAGAGGCCTTTTCATTTTTTCAAGGTCATTCTAATGTCATATTTTCAAAGGCATATTTCTGCCGATCTGTGAGTATCTGAGTGGCAATACTCATGTCAGTTTAAGGTCACAAACAGGTCATTGTCATGTCATTGTCTCGACATTAGTCCGTGGGTTTTCAAATTGAGGACTTTTAAATTTTCAAGGTCTTTGGAAAACCATTTTTTCGAACGCATATTTCTGCCGATCTGCAGGAATTAAGAGTAACCATATACGTGTATTTGGTTTGTTCAGAATAGTAAACAATAATGAAATCATATTTCTTTATAATTGCTCATTCCGAGCTGTTAAGGGAAGTGACGTTAGTTAAATGCAATAACAAACGAGAAGCAGAATTTTTCTGTTGTTACCCCGGAAATATAACAGTTAGAGTTAACTATTTGATGTTCAGAAGGAGTATAATTCTTCTCGTCTCTGAAACTGTAGCACAGGGTTAACCAGCTTCGTCCTCATTGACTATTATTATGATTACTTGAAGAGTAATGATATTTTATTTGGTCGCTACGTTTCTAAAGACGACTTTTTCTCCAGAACTATACTCCGAAGGAAAAAGAGATGTTGGGGATATTATCCATACTCTAACGGGGTGAAACATGCGCGTTTCACAGTATATTTTAACAGCTGCAAATTCGTATGTACAAGAGCAGGCAGACTTAAATGGAGCATGTTTTTACCTCAGTTCTCGTGGAATGTCAAAAACAGATAAGTGTAAGACCTACTCTTGGCATAGAATTTGATAACCTTCGAAAACATCTACAGTATCAGCGTACATGTCGTAGAGATTTGTATGTTTAACGCATTCCTCAGCTGATAAAATGAGATTTATTCTATTGTTTTATGGCAATGGTATGAAGATTCCGCGAGGCTTTTGCGTGTTCTTATTTCCACCGTGTCTGCATTCCTTAAGTTAATTTATAGATACCGTATATAGTAAACATTTCTTCGTGTTGAAACTGCATCACTTTTGGAAGAAGAGTTAATCTATTTCATGAGAATATCTGCGATCACCAACCGTGGTACTAACTTTAAATTAGCAATTCAAAGTAACATATTGCGAACACCATAAAATAGTCAGGAAATACATGATCCTCCATTTATGTAGACGTGGACGCAGTGCACATGGATTAGTTGGCGTGCCTTTAGGGCTAAATCAATTCACCTTTAATATATCTCGAAATTAACTTCGCTGTATCAAGGCACAAAAAGCAACAAGTACTTTGTCATAAGCGGATAATTTATTGCAGCCTGTGCAAATATATCCTGTACACGATATCACAGTGACGACAAATAGGCTTACTTAATCTTTCAAAAACAAGAACAAGTCGTTAATCACAATAATTAAATTGAGATTACTTAGAATGTGATACATAATCTTTATTACTTCAGAAAAACACCGATGAATATAAGTATTATATAAGTAGAATTTGAGGTTCTCACGGCGGTGAGTACGAAGATGGCTGTCTTCTGGATTGTAGCGCCGTGTAGTCTGGTAGAAGTTTACCGACGTTTCGGAGGTCCTTCCTGTCTCCATCATCAGGGCGATGATGGAAGTAGCAATGCGCTATGAGACTTTGTTAAGCTCCTACCGGGCTACACGGATCTACAGCCCAGAAGACAGCCGTATTATAATTCTAGATTTGTTTAACGACATTTTTCTGTGACAAGTGTTCATCAAGCGTCAAACCTAGGAGTCGGTCAGCTGCATGTATGGTATACGGCTGCAAAAATTTAATTATTCGACTGGTTTCGTTGATTTATGCGTGAAGGAGTTCATGTCCAAAAGTTAGGATTGTGTTTTAAACGGGACACTCTGTATTATGACCTGTGTCGTTTGAGAAAACCAATAGTCTGTTATCCACCACGAATTTCATTGGTTGAGAGGAATGATTTTGTGTCTTAATGCTCATTAGACTTTCCTGCAAGGTTATTTAAACGCCGGTTGTGTATTCTGATAATGATGATGGATTATACTAATAATTATATTCATCGTGATACAAGCCAATGAATACGGCGGCATAAAACTATGTCGTGGTTTTTATTCAATTAATTACATCACTCTAAAACAGTGGGTGAGATGCCATCCTTCATTGAAGTGCCAGAGTTATCATAGATGATAATAGGTTATTTGACATACAGAAATGAAACCAAAAGAAACATTTAGGCTGGTCTGTATTGATTTTAAGGTCCTGTAGAGAAATTCAGAGTTTCACAAATCATGTTTTCAGCTTTTATTTATTTATTTATTTATTTATGGGTTGTTTGAAGTCCCTATCAGTAGCTCAGACAAACTAGTACCGAATTACAGGACAAATAATGAATCGAAAAATATCTGAAAGTGGTAGAAACCTTACGTATTTTAAGAACAGAATTCGAACGGCTTGTAGTTTCTCAAGAAGCACTTTGCGCCATGGAGTTTGTAAAATACCTTGTTTATTATTGCGTCCTTGCATGTGTGTGTATGTGTACCAAATGTCTTGGGGGGACGGAATGCGTACCGCGGCCATGTTACCTACAACAGCCGCTTATGTAAATGAAGATGTTATCTATCTTGGTGGCCGTGACTGCTGAGCTACCTCCAAATTGCTCAAAACAGCGTAGACCTACTGTATAGTGTCAATATTAGCAGATACCTAACGCAAACCAAGAACGGAAGATTGTTGTCTCTGCATTGTTCACTTGTGCTTTGTAGTTTAGTTATATAGTGCACAACAAATTGAAAATTACTCCTGATTTTCTGAATGTGGTACATGGTATATGAATTTTTCAGGATTAGTTAGCTTAACGAGAAAATCCGATTTTAAAGTATCCGCCAGGAAAAATTATCTTCGTCATTTTTACACTTTTTTGTGTTGAGGCATATAATACAAATGTATCATTTCATCTTGCATCTGCTTCCAGGCACTCCAATAAATTGCAAGTGACTTCTTCTGTTTTTCTCCATGTGGTAAAGATTTTTGTTGTCGCTTGGGTTTTTGTGTGCGTTCAGCAGCCGAACACTACTGCTCCCACCAAAAGAAATAAGCATGTCGCTCTCTCATTGTGACGTACATTTGGAATACCCAGAGAGCTGCATCCTCGTTGTCCGCAAAGCCAGAAAAATTTGGAGAGGGAGAACGGACAGAAAGCAGAAGTGAGATAAACACCAAATAAAATATTGTTTCAGATTTAAACAAGAATTGAAATGGTTCCACACAAACTTTTCGTGGAACTGCCGAGCGTAAGGTTTAATGAAAAACCTTTCGACCGCCCTGGAGCTATTGCACGCTTTCCGAGAGACGACGAACAAAACTGTTTTAATAGACGCTCCGCAGGGAAGCAGGCGTGCTTAAAGACGAGAACAGCTATTCATGGTTGCCTCTAGTGGGATTTAAACGCATGACCCCGACATTATAGTATATTGATAACGTATGAGGACGAGAGTTCACTTATTATCCATATATTACAATAGCTGATGAGACGAACAATAAATTAACTGCCTGAGCTATTGGCAGCGAATATTCAGTCTTTGTTAGGATTCAACTACTCCTCGTACCATCAGCACCATTGATCAGTTCCATATAACTACTGAGTCTCGCCTATCACAGAATTAGTGACTACTATTAATTTCTGTCATTAATTTGTCGGACGTCTTTCAACACTTGATGAAGTTTTGTGCGTATAGACAATATGTGTCAGAGCAGGTGAAGGGCGGAGGGGAAGAAAATAGTTCTACATCCGCCGAAGACTATTTAGAGCACTTCAGAAAAAGGAGCCCTGACAAACATATGTGAAAACTTAAGTCACCTTGCTACGAGATATCGATAACTCGTTGAATCTGTGTGACTTATTTGAGATCGTGTGACGGTGCTGTTGGACGATGTGAACTAGGAGTTACTTCTCACTGATTTGTATAAATATTTTATCCTTATCTGATTAACTCACTCTAACATATCAGTAACAACGTTAAAAGAATATTATCAAGTTATTTTTATAAATAAAATTTAAACATCACATTCGACGTTGAACGCCTTTAAGCACTGCCTGCGACATTCAAGAGTAGACCGTATTTTAAAGAATTCAGTAAGTTAACTCAAAAATTTGTTTTCATCCCTTAAAATTGATGGAAGGGATAATTGTATTTTGAGTCTTCCAGACAAATGGTAAACAAAAGAAGTTCTATCCATTCCACGCTTCATGACTGAATGTCAAATGGGTCAGTCCAGTCCACGAGTCGAATGAAACTCTAGAATGAAAGGTTTGTTTTTGCCCCCTTAATAATAATAATATGAGGGGGCAGGTACGCGGCATCCACCTATTTCAATTTAACGTCTGATTACATCTGGACGTCCGAAGGTACGTGCTTGGCCTAGCTGTCTGCTAAAGAACAGTATATTCACACTTCTGTTAGTGTTATTTTGGGTTCTGGCGCCGTGTTGACTTGTCGGAAGATGCCAGCGTTTCGGAGAATCATACTGCCCCCATCTTCAGGACTGAAGTGGGATCTACCGACCAGTCCACACAGGTCCAGAACCCAAAAGAACATAATCGATATCGTGATAATAAAAAAAATTGGACGAAATAAATATCGAGAGAATGAAAGAGCAATTAATTACCAAATATGGATATATCGATACCGTTATCGACTACACGCCTATTCGACTGCTTGGCGCCGTCAAACCACTGCTTCCTTCCTCATGCAGAACTTGCTTACTCCTTCTGGCTCTCCGATAAGGTAAGTGGATCTTCACATTGTGCTGTCATATAGGGAAAACAAAAAAAATAAAACACCATATACCGTCTATAAGACCAGCGACCTAAACCTTGCATCTCTTTGAGCTACCAGACGAGTTTAGTGTTCTGGTATGAATTTTTGAACTTCGCTTTTGAGAGAAAGTCTGCGAGTTAAATTGGTATCATTTCTGTATGTATTAGGTTGTATTCTAACTATATATTATAATAAATAATTTTAAATAATTTGTCTGAGAAAAAAAATTAATTTAAAAGTCGTTTATTGTTAAAATAGAGGAATTTTTATATTAGCGGGAGAGTGTTTTGACTGTGTGTCTGTTATGCTTAAATTAGTTTTTTGTTGCCATGGTAACTCTGTTAAAGAAGTCGTATCCTTATGATTTACATTACCGACCATAAAATCATGCGCTGAAACAGTTATCATCACCACATTTTTAGTATTTGTAGTTCTTGACGGCTGGTGTCAGTTATATATATAAGTATTTTTGCATTCAGGGCAGAAGAATATTTATTAGAAATAATTTGATTTTTTATTTTCATATTGATATAATTTTTTTTAATTTTAAAATTGTTTTCAAAAATCCTAGATGGGGCAGATACCTGATTTGCTCCCCCCCCCCCACACACACACACACCTACCATCAAGTTACTAACGTAAGCTGTATGACAGTTAGGACTATATTTAACTTTTCACGTTATGTTGTTCAGATTTAATCCATAAGAATAAAGTGAACTGAACATAACAGCACACACACACAAAATGCGTAGAACACTTAAAAAATAATCAGTGTGAAAGCAGTTCCTTTATCATCTGAGTCAACCACTGAAGTAATACCGTTTAGGGTAAAGGTGTGTTACGTCATCATACAGACGCTAATGACTGTGTGTCTGAACGTGATAATTTGATAGCTTTCATTACCGTATTTGACATGTAAAATAATTGTCTAAACGCCGTGGATGTGTGTTCTAATTCTTCCTTTCAGACTCTAAATGAAGACATGGAAACAGTTTCTAGATAAACAGTAAGTTCGCTGGTGTGTGATTTAATCTGCTGTGTAACTTAGGAGATGAGGCTATTCGTCATTCTGGAGCTCTTAACTCAAATCTAACAGCTTTATTCATTAAGATTGTTTTAAAGTTACCCTGTAAGTTACACTATTAACCCTTTAAATCCCAGTTGTAACTATATTAGTCATCTGCTTTGACAGTCAATAAATGTGCATTTTCTATGTATGGATTTCGTCATAGGACCTATTGATTACAAATGTGAATACCAAATTTGGCGTCGTTTTATGCCATCGGTCAGAATTACAGTTTAGCTTCTCAAGAAGTCTCTGCTTCATCCACGTAGCAGTAGTTCTGTTGCCATATGTAAAATGAAGTCTCATTAAACGGACAATTAAATGAGACTTCTGGCCATTATAGAAATTCCTGCCAAAATAAATTTATTCTTACAAATTGTGTGGTGATGCCGTATACTGTGGCCCACCACATCACTTTTTTATGCTTCCCGTCACACGATTTGGTAATTATCCAGTGCCAGAAAGGCAAACAATTGCCAAAAAGAAATTGGATGTACTCCTACATTAAAATTGTTCTGTTGTTTATATCATATTAAGCGTAAAAAAAATATGAAGATAACTGTGGTATTAATAATAGAAGTTTTATAAAATTAATAATGACTTGAAATGAAAACTGAATCCCTACAAACGTTTTTGAATTAAACTCAGATACGTGGAGAAATACAGCAATTTTTATTTTTAAAGTGAATATAAGCTTTTCTGTTCTTGTTGAAGAAACACAGATTGTTAACGTTTCTCTGCGATCCTCGACAAAAATATGAAGTCTATGCGGCCCCGCGGTAAAGAAATGGTTGTCGGCCGCTGTTATACACGATCCGTCATTAACCACGAAGATGCGCATCAGACATTAGAAAGAACACTGATATGAACTGGCACTTATGAAACCGTTTCTCAAGCATGTTAACTTGGTCACAGTAAACATTTTTACACGTTAATGGCATTGATTTGATAGCACTTAGGCCGTTCTCGTGTTGGCTGTTGGGTGGAGTCGTGGAGGAAAAATGTGTAATATTCACTACCGGTTCTTTTATTTCCCGTTTACCTTTTGTGCTCAGGTTTGTTGAGACTAATTTAACATCCTGTATTTTGAAATTGCCTTATTTGTATCAAATTTTGTTTGCTTTGTATTTTACCAACGTGTTTCTTATTGTCTGTCTTTATTTTGTCTTTCATTGTTTACTCCGAGCGTTCCTTTAGTCTTCCCCCCTCCCTTCCCCCGCATTTTACTTTACCTATTTTCTTTCTTTCTTTCTTTCTCATTGTTTTACTTTTATGTAATTCCCATTTTCTTTTGTACCTTCGTATTTCAGGTTATGAAATCAGCGTTGCTGTGCTACATTGAAGCTTATTTCGAATATTACTGATTCGTTCTTTATTACAAAAAAATCCTTTATAAAATCAGTTTTCATTCTTGAAATGTTGGGAGACGCAACGAGGAAGCTGATTCTCTGATCTCAAACTTTCGATTCCCTTTGTTTCTCCTTCTCCCTTCAACTCGGACAATTGAATTTAAAATTCCACTTTGTGGTTCGATTTTGAGATTTCTTGCAGAGCGTGACCTATATTTTAGAGTCTTCAAAACTAAAAGCGAATACATGTTGAACGTTTATAAAATATTAGTGAAAGAAACCCTTAGAAATAGTCGAGGAAGAATTGCTTCTGCATTTTAATGGATTTTCTGGAAGTCTTTTCTACAAAATAATTTGTCATGAAGCAGTCAATTAGTACAATGAAAACTGGCAACACTGCTACAAATACAGGTTATAGCAATGTAATATTTCCTTCAGTCAAATGTTCTACATAGATAAAAAGATACCAGAAGCCAACGTGCTGCTTGGAAGAGCATGATCAACATATTGTTAGGGGGAAGTGGAGGTGTCTAGTCAGGGCATTATGTGCGTAGTGTAACAATTATTCCGGTAACAGGCAACGTCACGGTCGCCATAATTACACTGGGTTCGTTCAGTGTGGGAACAAGGGCCTTGACACACTGGCTTCTCCGATGTCAATGTTTTGAACCAAGGAACAAAACAATGTTCATTCTTTGAATACGATTAACGAGCAAATCGCCTCTGCCACGATTAAATTACGTATTCATGGAGCCCTGTTATCATAATTTCGACTCTCTGATGACCAATATCAGCATGAAGGCCTTGCAGACTTGTTGGTTTGAAAAAGATTAGTTGATTTTAAAGTAGTGAAATACTATGTAGTGAAATGTTATAAAATATATGCATTTCTGCTTTATTTTAACGTGTAATTAAGTATAGGGAATGTGAAGATAGCGAGGGTGGCTGTCCTCTGGGCTGTATCACCGTGTAGTCTGTTTACCAACGTTTCAGAGGGTCTTGCTGCCTCCATCATCAGGGCGCTACAACAGTCGACAGCCATCTCCGTATTCACCGCCGTGATTACCTCAAATCCTACTTATCAAGATGGCGACTTTGCTACGAAATATTTTTATGTAATGGCAGTTCAAGTTAGCGTGCGACGTCTGTGATATTATTTGGATATTTGGTTGTAGTGTTAGTATTATAATGTAATAATATTCATATTAGCAGCTGTGAAGTATAAAATTCCACACCTTGGATAAAATCTTCGTTATAGAGTTTTCTCCAGCCTTTGTTACATTCAAATATTTTCCTCAGTACCAGACATAATTAAATTAATACAACGTTAGATGTCGAATCTGGGCATGATTTTTTCTAGGTTTTGCACGGTATTCGAGGGTACAAGTGAAATATTTAATAATATTTTAGTAGTTAAGCAACAGTGAAAATAGTGTTGAGTTTACCAAACCTTTCGTAGAGACGTTGGTCTGCAAATGAATTAATTACGTCACCACTAAAACGTGTCTTAATTCTCCATAGTCATTCCGTAATTGTATCTGAATTGGAGTCATCTTTCTGAATTGAAAGAACGTTTCTTTGTTCTAGTACTGTCTTTCCTCGTTGGTTTACGTAAAAATAAATCTGGAGATAAACTCTCAGGAAGTAACTCTCGATGTATGAAGAATTTATTCAGAAATAGTATGATTTTGTACGACGTAACAAAAGATTATGCGACCATGTCTGATTAATACATTATATACTATGAATTCAGTCCGTACCTCAAAGAAAACACGACAGCTTTCCATTACGAAGATCAGCTGGTTCATGGTGTTTGGAAAATTACCGTTGTTTAGACAGAACCATACCAAACCTATGTATACAAAATGCAGAGTTATTAAGTATTAAAGTTAAAGGAAAGGATCTGAATTTTTGTAGATAAACCAAGTGGAAGCGGTTCGTAGCACAGATATGACTGAATACGTTGTTTATGACCGCCCAAAGAGCAAAGAATCAGACTGATCTAAGTAGGTAGTTAAACTTTGTGAAGTTGACTGCAATTGATTTATAGGACTAGATCGATGTGTAAAATAACAGACCTCTCCTATTGCTTGCTACGAGTAGATACGATTCGATGGTTGAGCCAGACCACAGTTCATTTATTTTAGTTAAGTTTCTAGTTTCGAAAGAGTTAAGCGCATTTAGCTCCAGTCCATCGAAAGTTCTCTCTACCTTCACAAGAAATCGGACCACAGAAAAACGTAGACATATATCTGTGCCTCGGGAGACTTGTTCGAACCGGCTAACCCAGTCGGTGAGCGTTAATCTTCTCCTGATATAATAACCAATGTCTGTCACGATCGACCGTTCGTGTGGTGATGAAGCATATTGAAATTAAATTCTGACGATGGCGACTGTTGTAGGAAGAAACGAGGGCTATGATGGTGGGTGTGTGGCGGAGTCTGCGTTCGGTATTATTCTGGTTTCAGTAGCTTTGTATGTGATTTGAAGTTTAATTTACATTGCTAAGAAGATTTATAAAATTTTATATTTTCAATGCGATTTGTAAATATAATGTTGCAATAAATTGTATTACTGTCCAACAAAAAAAAGTTTATACCCATCAACTTTGACGGTCCACACGCTATATTAATCGTAATATGAAATTTGTTGTTGAATGCCACTTCTGATTAATTTATGGATTATTAGGTCAGATTACGAACTCAGCTCCTGTGTTCAGTCGACAGTTCAACACATCAATCAATCAATCATAAAAGATTAAACTAAATTTGAAACTAATTTAATTTAGATTCTAGTTATAAATGTAACTGCCATAACACTATGACACAATCATCAGAATTCCAGTGTACTCCACGTGAAGGTAGTGTTGTCATTAAGACGGCAAGCCATCCGTTACGCCTTACAAACTATTCATTTAATCTCTTAAACCTAACGATTCAAGAGATGCAAGATCATGATGCAAATTGCAAATACTGAGAACAGAAGTTTTTGTACATGTGCTCTGTGTTCGGTCCTCTTTATATCTTATCAAATAGAAATGTTGTTCATGCGAATGTCATTATGGTTGAGTGGTTAAATAAATATTCTGAGCATTTTACATGTGCCTGATTATACTTTTCATGTTATCTACTCAGAAGGTCACATACGTGAGCCTTGTTTCAGATAGCAACTACTTTTTATGTCAAAAACGTGTTCCATCTCGCCGTATTATACAAGACCATTATCTAACATTGAAAAAACGTTTGTATCTGGACCTGAATATGAAAATACCCCTTTAAGTTGGTAAAATGTTGCAGATGATGATTATTACGAAAGCATGATGATTCCTGTCTCCATTAGGTTGGTAGTATGTGCAGGGGAACAAAAACTTATCTTCGGCTGACATCCGACGTTGGGATGTGATAAGTGGGTTCACCACAGTGTCTACTTCGAAGTGATTGTTAGACTGCTGCAATAAAATTACACTGTAACAACTTTGAAATTAAATTTGAGGGTTGGAGATTTTTTCGCCGCTAGAGAGAGTAGGTAAAATAATGCTGTAACATGTAACTATTTGTGATAATTGTGCACCAAAATGAAAATAATTGGATTGTTGTGTATTTAATTAAATGTGATTTCGTTTGTCTGAAAAAAAGTTATACAACATCACGAACGCCATAATTTTATTTAATTTTATTTCTGCTACATGTAAAGACGAATTTGAAGCCACGCTAGTGTTTAAGTCAGATATCAGTACTGTAATATTTCTAACAATTTTTCCTGTGTTTAGTAAACAAAAGTTCTGAATTTGAAATTGTAATCATCAGGTCTTATTATTATTTATTCAAAATTATTTATTCACAGGCATAAAATTTTTGTCATCTATCTGGGATTCTTGAGATACAACTTTCGATGATATTTTGCCAGATCATCCGACATATATTTGCTAGATGCCGAATTTAGAGCGTCGCTTTGATTGGAGAAGGTATGAAAATTAATTTTGTAAGAACAGAATATGAAGGTTTGAAATGGAATGAAATGTATATGATTTGATGTTTGCACACCGCTACAACCCAGAAGACAACCATCTTTTAAATTAAATGGCTTAGGAAATGGTCCAATGGTGGGCGTTTGTGAACACGGTGATGAATATTGGGCTCAGGAAAGGGAAATTTATTGAATAGTGGAAGAACTAAACAGAATCATCAGATGAAGAGTGGCTGTCCTGTGAGTTATACTAATTTCATAAAGCAATAAATTTTGTGTCTTTATTGCAAAACGCAGGGTTAGTGGTATTTATATTTGGCTGGTAAATTAAGCCAGACGTCAGATGTGATCTTCTGGGTTGTGACACTGTGTGGTGGTATAGGTGGTTACCAACATTTCGAAGGAACCTTCGTACCCTGAAGATCGAGGCAGTACTTTTTCCGAAACGATGGTTGGCCACACCGTGTCACAACCCACAAGACCACAATCAACATACTCTATTCATCGCCGTGAGACCCTCTGCATTTATCTTTTTTGGGAAACGTTAAGTGAGAAACCAGCCCAAGCATGTGGCTGATTTCCTGTGAAGACGTCATTGAATTTAGTCGTCGTGAAAGCAAAATGTCGTGTATTGACTCTAAATTTTATTTTATTCTTTATTCCAATGATCTTCACTATATAACATGTCGTGTGTATCCAAATATTGCACATCAAAATTGTATTTCGCTTTCAGAAATGTGTTATTTTGGAAGAATGTTTACAGTTCAGTTACAGAGTTCCGATTGGCCCAGATTCAGCGGCTTAAAATATACATGTTAAATTTAAAAAAAAATCCTCAGTTCAACATAGGTTTTTCTCCAATTTGGATTCTTTATTGTATTCAATACATATAATAAAGTGTGTATTGGTTTAATAATATTATGCGATGTAACACGCCTTGAAATGCAGTAAAAAAAATTTCCCCCACTGTAAGAATTAGGGTCAATTTTTCATTGCCCTTTGACGGATCGTGGGTAAGTCCTCATAGTCCTGGTGTCTGGCTTCAGATGAGACAGTGGGAGGAAAAAGCCATTCTACGTTCAACTCTAATCCATATACCCCTGCTTATCGTCCATACAAAAAGTCTCTCTCCTACAAAGTGGTAATTCCGAGTGTGTTAATTGAAATACTAGTGCAGTAACACATTCTTTTCTCTTTACCGTCCACTTTCTGTGTAGTGGCATGATTCATATGCAGCATGTGGCGAAAGCATGTACAGTCTCAACAAAACATTCATTACAATTCGCACATCATTGATATATTGATGAAAAACTGGTTTCTAACACTGAAGGTAATAGGAAAACATAACATAGAGAACGTTTGATAATAAAGTACTAATACCAAGACAAAGGAAGTAAAAGAAATAGTGAGAGAATTACATAATGATGAGCTTCATAATTAGTACTGTTCACCACATGTAATTAACATGGAGGTCGAGGCTATAATTCTCATGAAGTACAGATGCAAGCTATAATATATTAGTAAATTTCATGTTGGACGCAAAATATATGCAAGCCTGTTATAACCGTCAAAGAAAGCTCAGAGATATCTTGCAACAAGTATTCTTACAACTTACAGAATGAAAAATTATATGATCTGCGTACAAATAATTCAGTCACGGTTGATAAACGGTATTTCTTGTTCGTGACAATCATATTAACTAAAAAACGGATAAGTAACGGAAAAATTAATAATTATTTAATCGGAAATTTGTATGTTCCTGTGCTCAAAGTAAATTATCGGCTCCAACCGTGTTCCGTCCGTCTGTATCTGTGTGACAACATCTCTTGCTAGAGTGCTGTCATTTTTATATGGGATTAAGATGCATGCGTCAGAAAAGACAGGAAACGTGACGTCACTCAAGTGCTCTTCGTCCTGTCTGGGAAAGTGGATGTCGCTCCCAAGTCTTCAGGACCTCAAACGCCTGGGACATTTGACACTGAAACACAAGCGAAGATAGGTTTTGAGTTGTTTAACGCAGGATTCACACCGAGGCAAACCAAATTGCTCGTTTATTGAAAAGTGTCTGAATAAAATAATGTAATTATAATTTTCACGAACATGACGTTTTAATATTCTTGAGCACTCTTGTTACCATCTACTTACGATGCACTTCACAGAATATGGTCAATGGTACGACGTAATACGCCAGTACAAGCGTCCTCCACAGCGATAAGCGATGGGTATCGATCGGAAGTATGGCAGAAAAGTTGCTTCCAGCATGTATCGCCTATTACAGATCTATAATATTAAAAACTGTAGCCTATTTGTCGCAGATACTGAAGTATTGGTATGAGCCGGGATAGCTCAGTCAGTATAGTGACTAGCTCCGGGGTTCGATCCCCGACGGGGGCAGAGGATTTTTCCTCTAGCCTCTGCGTCCAGACCGGCTCTGGGGCCCACCCAGCCTCCTCTACAATGGGTACCGGGGTCCTTTCCCGGGGGTAAAGCCGGCAGGGGCGTGATGCTGACCACTCACCCCCATCTAGTGCCGAGGTCATGGAAGAGAGGAGCTATACCTCCACTCACCCCAAAAGCCTACATGGCGTAAAGTGGGACAAACTTTACTTTACTTTTACTGAAGTATTGGTACTGGTCTGTCAAATTTGGTATTCGCCTTTTCTGTTGGATACAGCTGGTTTTACTTGCAAAATGTAAATTTCCAGAGCTCGCTAGATATGTAGATTTGTCAGTTTAAAAGGACTTGTCGGTCGCTATTCAGACTTCACCAGTCTTAACAGCTAAAGAATTTTTGCGTTTTATGGCCACAAAAGTTCAAACTGGCAACCGTTAAATGATCCAGCGGAAAATTGGCCTCTGTTCACGAATACAGGTTTTAGCTAATGGTGTTTGCATGCTTTTCTCCCAGTGATTTTATGTCAATTTGTATTCGATTTCACGTTTCATTTCCGAATGTAAATTACGTTTTAAACCTGGAGTGAGCAACTTTTTCGCTCCACAAGGAACAATTTCAAAAGGTCAAAATTCTGTTCAAGCCGCGGACCGAAGGATAACAACATTCTATGACGTTTTCTATTAATAAAAGTAAAATTAATCGAATATTCTCATGGCCTACGTGGAGTCTGTAACTTATTTTAATTTCCATCCGTGTAATTATCGAGAGAAACACTCGACACTGAAGTCTTTGTCCTTACTTTACAGGATGGTAAAGCAGCGATACGTCTAATTTATAATCATTTAGTACCCAGATCGAATGTTGACCAGAGCACGGTCATTGTCCGAAGTTTCTCTTGTTTTTCCTCAGTCCTTCCAGGCGGGTGTCCGGATATCAGCTTCAGACAGGCCAATACCCTGCCTTTCTCTTTCATCATACGTATCTGTCCTCTCATTCATTGCTAAATAACGTGTTTTCATAAGGCGTTGTTAAATAACACTCAGGTTCAGTTATTTTGTTGTGCTAATAGTATTTTACTGGACGTCTGACGCCCAAGGATGTTTGATCTTTATATTTGATTTAAAATACAGCTTGACTTATATGGGAATTACAGCTTTATTGTGCTGAAAAGATCTGACGATCTTCAATATCCGAATGGAACGTTCGCTCGAGATAAAATCATTGACGAGAGAGACCTCTAGGGTGACTGTAGCGAGTGTACAATTTTAAAATTAGTGTGCACAGACATCAGTACGTGGGATTATGACGAGAAATCTGTTGCTTAAAAAATATAGCAACTACATTATTCATTTTCGTAACAAATGCCTTCAGCTTGAAAAACGCAAATCATAATGTTCCACGCCCATGATATTTTAACAACTGAATGAGAAAATAAAGCCCACATTGGGCGAGGATTTGGTTTCGTATTACACTAACACAGAATCTTGAAACAGGTAACTTAAACTACAACGGTTGGTTCATGTAACGTTCATTCCATCAGCCACAAAAGAAAATGTATCATCTATTTTGGATGTCCTGCGGTTTGACTACAAAATGTAGGAATGGTGACAAGATTAATCTGTGAGTCTCAAGGGTGTAATTCACGCCACAGGTCACCATTTTGTCTTGTGATAATCTAGCAATCTGATAAAAATAAATTCGTGATAAAGCGACAGTGAAACGGCGAGAGTAATTTCATTTGTAATTAGTTTTAGCTTCCTCCCTGCAGTAGGTTTTAACAGTGTTCAGAGAATTATATTTGGCTGTTTTCATTTGTTTTTGGTTCGCATTATCTCTTACATTGTAATACAATTTAAACACATAGACGGGCATTTCCTTATATAGCGTGTCCCAGAATCCCCGTGCCTTTCTAACTCATATATAAATTTTTTAAGCATCTCTCGTAAGGTCCGTGTAATATATCTTATTTAACAGAATGTTAATCGGAAGATTTCACGAGGAGATGGAGAATAAATGAATTGTGAAATAAGTGATTGTCTTCTAGAGTGTAGCAGCAAGGACCTCTGAAACGTCTGTAAACTTCTACCAGACTACAAGGCGATACAACCCATAAAACAGCCAGGTTCGTACTTACAGACGCGAGACCCTTAAATCATACCAAATATCTGTTGAAAGGTTACATTCTTTCGCCATATCTCTTGTTAACTGGCAAATTAACTAAAAATCTCTTGGTATATGTGCAGTCAAGTTTTGAACTGGATACCTCCCGAGTGTAAGGAATACGTTCTTTTCTCTGTTCTTTGATATATTATTTTTGTATGTTATAAAATTTGCATTCCTTTGGATTATAATTATAAACCACAAACAATTCTCCCTTTCTTTGTTTGGTTTAAAACCAGACTCCGTTCTGACCAAATCAAAACAAGATTTGCTTTCAGCATGAAATGATTAAATTATGCAAGCGGCAAAGGACCAATTTTCAGAAGCTGATGGCATAAAAATGACATCAGCGCCACTCCTACAAAACGATCAGCATAACAGCAAGCGATGTATCAGTATCGTCTGGATATTACGTCGGGCGCTTGAAAGGTCGCCGCCTCCACGTCGCCTTCTCCACCCTCTGAAATTAAACACTTGTAAGACTTTAAGGCTACATGATATCATTGGCTCGCAAAGGTTTCGCCGCGACTCCAGTTCTGGTACTTGCCGCGTGAGGGGGGAAGTAGCTGGCTGATAAACGGAAGCATATGTACAACAGAAAACTTTACATTTCACTTCCAATTATGAACAAACATTTGTTTCTGATGAAGGGCTTCATAAGCTGATCGATTAATTTTACATTTAGCCCCTATGCTATAGGTTAATTGTCTGTTTTAATTTTTTAGAAAGCATTTTTAACATTTTCTAAATATTTGTAATTAAAATCAGGATGTTTGCTTTTCTAGATAAGTGTAAGTATCTTGTAATCACCAGTAGCGTACATTTAATTTTCGATCAAGGTAACATCTTAGCCTTCATTGACTTTCGAGATATGTCTTTTATCTGATTCCGATTTCAGCAAAATCATACAAATTCTCTAGGTTTTACAAAGTAGGCTGGAAAGTAAATTGTTATTAATTTATTATTTTGGACGCAATTCAACCTTATCCAGCTTCGGTCAGCGGCCATATTGTTCTCATTTACTGCAGTATAGAAACTTCAGATCCTACTGATAAAGTTTTGTAAAAATAAATGTAGAAAATGTCTACTCCAATAAGCATCGTAGGATTAAATTCTCTTTCTTCACAGTATATTTGTACCAATGCTATTTCTGCATGATTATTTCATCTTTATGAAGCATTATTTTTCCCCTTGTGTTCATAATTCCGCCTTGTTGTTTGATCAGAATCTTGTTGCAGAACGTCCGTATAATGTGAACAGAACATTTATAAGAGCTTAATTCTTTTTTGCATTCAAATACACTCCACCGTACACCAATTCCCATGCACACAGTTCAGTAACTAGGATTTATATGCAAATTTCTAATTTTGATGCTATACTTATATGGAGCGCTTCGTAATAAAAATATCAACAAAAAGAGAACGGAACGTTTTTGTATTGTTTTGTTTTAACTGAGTATTTGACTGTAATTTGCATGCTTCGTACTGATCATTAATTTCCAGTATTTTATCTTATTTCTTTATTTTTCTAATGTAATCCTTTTCCGTCGCATCAAAGTCATCTGTTTAACGAGTACACGTAACGCTAGAGAAACCTTTGCCTTGAACATACAGACTTAAATCAAGTGTAATTCCTCGCCTGTTCTCTGGGCATCCGAATACAAATGTAAATTTACATACTTTATTCATCACGCATACAATACATCTCGTTAGTCGGGGCTATGGGGCATCGGTTTAGCATTTTACTAGCATAACTCTTTAAATCTCTCTTAATTCCGTGTCAGTCACCCATTGATTGACTTCTCATTATTCAGTCCGTACCGCAAAGACAACACCCTACTTCACCGTTACATAGATCAGTTATTTAACGCTGATCAAGTAAATAATCGATGTTTAATCTGAGAATCATACGAAACTCTTACATAAAATCTGGGTGGAAAATGCAGGGTTAATGATTATGAAGCCATATAGTACATATATACAGTTATATGGCTCTAAAAGGTTAATAGTGTTATCACCAGTAAACATAAAAATTCTTGTTGTTAAAGGACTCTGCCTTTGAAAAGTCTTGTCTTACGAAAAAGTGCCTTCAGATTTGGGTCTTATAGCGACAGCCGGAGAACATAATTTTAAAATAAAAATAAGCGTGATCATAAAATTTGAGTAGCTATATTTCAGATTAACGTATTTTCAGGTTCCAAGAAGTGTGTTCAGAATAACGTATTTCTTGTGGAGCGTCATGACGCCTGTTGGGGGTGTCCAACGAACAGGCTTGTCTTAAATGAGTTAGTTATCATGCGTGTTGTATGTTATCGGATCACAGTTTATTGTATATTAACGGCGACACGGAATGATTGGTAGTTTTCGGCTAGCTATAAAATAAGAAGCCTCGAGCATATTTTGTTTTGGAAGCCATATTTCTTCAGATCTCGCTGCACGCAGTTGGCGCCAATAGGAGGAAAGGAAAGTATGAGAATTACTACCTCCTTTTTCATCAGAATATTATCGCTAGCAACAGCGAACAGTAAAGATTCTCTTATCGTTAGAAAAATATGGAGTGGTATAACCGGTAACAGGGGCTTAGAATAAGTATTACCACGCAGAAGACGATTTAAACTATTTATTTATAGGTTATTTAACGACACTTTTTCAGTATCTCAGGCTGTGTAGCGTCTAATGAAAGAATGATAGTGAATAATGAATCGGAAAGGATGTGTGGCCTAATTTAAGCTACTATAACGGAATTTACTAGGAGGGACTGAGGAAAACCACGAAAAACCCCGGTCAGGACAGCCGGTAAACTGTTATTGTATTTTGAACTAGTCTTATATTGTAATTATATTCTAACACTTGTGTTTTTGCCAGATTTGCAGTGGTTTTTCATACACGTTTTATGTAGGCCGTCGAAGTTATATAAAACATGGTAGTAGATCTACATACTATTGTATTTGGAGGCGAAAACTGTCTTGTTATGTTGCATTAACAAAGCCTTCTTCATCGCCGATTTTTCCAACGCATATTAAATTATATGCGTAAAATAAATGCAAATCAACCTAACCGAATAAATGCTTTTGTACACATAATCAGTTATGTTCTGCACAATTTGCATAATTTAGTTCAAATCCGGTTTAGCACTTCATTTCATCTTTATTACAGCGTAATTTTCTGCCCTGCATGAAACAGCAATAAACGCTTACAGCAGAAACCAGGCGAGTGAAGACAGCTCAAATACGCTGCATAGCAGCGCTGTAAAAGAGGGTTAAGTCCTTCCGTGACCTTGAAGCATTCAATTTGATGTTTCCTACTATAGATACCGGATCACATATACCATTATTCTAAAGTTAACATTACATATTCCCACCCTTGGTTTGGATGTACCTGTCCGTTTCTGCATCGCAGACCACATTAATGAGAACCGTTCTTTTGCAACATTGCCGTTTGCGTCTGTAAAACTAGTAGAATAACGCTATGAAGTTTGCATTCATGCATACAATGACCAAGTTGCTAGTTCGCCTTGCTACAGTCGAAATAAATTATCTCAGAGATACAAAGGAAGAATCATGAGGCAGGTAGCAAACTAAAGCATAGAATCCTCACCAGAATTTCATTTCTGTCCATTCCGTTGCCTTGTAAAGAGAAGTAAGCCTACAAAATGATAGGAAAATGCACTCGGATGTACAAAGACAGTCCACGACTAGGAATTTTAATCTTATTTCTTTCTTATGTGTTTATTTCTTTTCTTTGTCAGTGATTTAAATAAGAAACGCAAAGTAGTTGATGTTTATCCTTCTTCTTGTATCTTCTCTCGAAGCTGCGATTTAGTGGAATTATTCTCAAATAAGAACATTTTAGAATATAATAAAGGAAAGAAGGAATTTATTTGATAACCTCATAATTTTTTGTGTATTTCTTTTTACCCTCTCTCACGACCAGTTTTATTCATCCGAGTAGAAGGATAATAAAAGATCTTATTCAGTTCGGTGAGATTGTAGGTTCATACGAGCTTAAAAGACTGACGTTAAAGAAAGCGATTATAGTGCATTGTAATAATTTGTATGTATGTAACAGCTAATGTCTGTCTGTATGTTCATTGTTTATCATTGTTAACAACAAACATACGTTATTTATTTTCAGAAAATACTTTGCATTTCGTGATAGGAATTATTTTAAAAATGTAATACGCTCCCATAAAATAATCGAAAGACTGTTCTACCTAGGTCCTAATGATTTCTAGAAGTAAGGCCGTGATAAATGACTACCGTGGCACCGTTCTGACTTTTAAGTGGTTACAGTTGTTTCGGAGGAACATCCTACTGCCATCTTCAGGAATGAAATTTTGAAAAATTCTATTTGGTGTGCCCAGGCACCATACCATAAAGTGTACTTTGGTAATGCAATTGTCACGAATTCTGTTGGATGGATGTGAACTGCTAGTTTTACACTTAGGCTGATTTTCTTTAAGGGAGGTTGCTGGATGAGGCAATGAGCCGGTTTGACCGCTGTGGCGAATAGCAGAAATGATGTTAATGCGTTTTTTTAAAAAAAATAATCTAGGAATCACATTCTTTCCAGACAATTTTACGCTTTAAAAAATGTACCATGACCCACGTCTCTCTACTTACCTACGCGTTTAACCCTTATAACATGTAGTCTACTTTTCTCTACTTCGCTTTACCTGTTCAACTTTCGTAATGTGTAATCCCACTTCGCCGTTTCGTTTTGCTCGTTTCACCTTCCCAATACGTAAGTTATATTCCACCAAACGCCAGTGGCTGTCTACAAGATGTCAGTGTCTGGCTGTAAAACAAAATTGTGGGATCATTAGTTCAGTTTCTCGCCGAATAATCATTTGCTTTGGTTGGGATACAGAAGAAAACATGAGAATCCTCACAAAAGCAGCTGTGTCATTTCAGCCGTTGAGCTCGGATGTTGCGAAATAAAGACGTGGAAAACTTATTTAGATCTGGACAGTTGGAAAGATTTATGTGAATGCCTTCTCGCTTTTGGAAGACAGTACTGGACCGGTCACGGACAAAAAAGGTGCTGAAGTCGCCTGTCTTGAATGGTGCCACATCACATGTGCCGCCTGCCAGTTTAGACAACACTCGTGTCAGCTGTGTCGGACAGAACAAGGCACCAGCAGGAGTTATCTTCGGAAACTGCCGTAAATCTGAAATTTTTTGGATCTTTCTTTCGGCTAGAGGAGGAGGGTTTTGGAAGATGTTTTCTAAAGCCAATATTCACGCACTGCGTCAGGGTCTAGAGATTATTTTCACTTGGGCGCTAGATGGGGTTGTTTGGAAATTACCTTGGTCCTTAAAACCTCGCGAAGAACATAAAAATTGCGAATAGCTGTCAATTATTTGCACTCATTAAACATGCTACAGTATACATACAATGTTAGTATATGATTTGGACAGAGTAAGCTAGAATCTCTGGTGTTTTCAAGGTGTTAAAGACGTATAGAGTTAGGAAGATAACTTTCCTTTTCCACTTTGAGGTATTATAAATTTAAATAGCATATTACAAAAATTTAATTATTTGTGATTATTCGTGGATTATTTTAATGTGTGATTGCGTATTAATTATTCTCTTTTCTAAGGGCTTTTTGGCTTTTCATATCCACTGGGACATACCGAGATAGAAACCTAAATTACTGTTCGATTGTGTAAATCATTGAAATTTTCCATGTAGTAACAACATCGAAAACCATGCTTTGACAGCATTCACTAACAATATTACTAGTTTATGTTTTGTTACTTCGAATGAATATGCAGTTCATAATGACGCTCAGTTTTGATTTTGGTATTTTAATTACTTTATTTTGCTATGGAAACGTTATAACCAGTATACGGCATAGTGACTAAATCTGTTTAAAACACGATGATAAATAAAACATATCTTAATTGTAAATATTCTCATTTACAATGTTGAATAACAGAGTTTGCTTTGAACAATAAAATATGTAGATGATGTTAAGGCTACTGCCACGTGGATATTTGTTTAAAAGCAATTATAGTTCAGCCTAGGTTTTAGACTCGCGTCATACATCAGGGTTATTAACATAAGGACCGGACATACGTGGCCCGCGGCTTTATTAACATCCTTGTCTTTGGATAGCAGATTCATCATCTTGTGTTTCTCATTTATGACTTCATTCACAACTGTAGTATTCATAAATTATGTTATGCAATAAGGGATGTCATGTAATTACAAATTGGTTTTGACTACAATGTTATTGTTAAGAACAAATGTATTCCTATAAAATACTGGCTCCAACCGTAACTCGGTATGGGGGGCGATGTGATGGTTCTCTGACACGCATGTTTTACAGAGCACATTTAACTGCATGTCATTGCTTAAGGCAAATTCGTGTCGAGTTACACTGCTTTTATTTTTGTTGTATATGTTATTAATTAGTATATATATAATTTAATAACTTTTATTGTTTCATGTTCAAGTAATTTATTTATGTTATACTAGTTTTAGTTTGATTTGTTTCCATTTTGACAGTGATTAATCATATTACTTTTTATTTTGCTAATGATAGTTCGAGTTGAATTAAGTTGTTTGCCTATTATTTTCTACCTAGATATCTTTTATGTTATTTTATCTTGAAAGACCGATAAAAAATTAGTTATCTATATATTAATCTTTATGGTTCTAATAGAATGTGGGAAGTGGAACTGAATCGTTGCAAATATTTCTCGAATGTAATAGACTCTTAATTTTGCCATTAATATCATTTTGATTTACTGTAATTTTCAAGTATCTGAACGTTGTTGCGTTTGCATAAAGCTGCCAAGATGTCGCTAATTAAACAAATAAATCTTTAAAATATAACAAAAATGAGACTAGTGGCTTAAAATATAAACATGCAAGGATCAAGGAAAATTTACAATTAGAATATTAAAAATAAAATTCCTTCTTGACAGTGTTTAGGAATAATTTGTAGGGGACACATGTGTTAATAAGTAGACATAAGACAACAATCTTTAAGCTTTACCGTCGCTTGTGTTGAATATTTAAAGTCCTCACTGATGAGAGTAATTCCACGAAATATGAATGACAGTGCGTCACTTTGAATATAGCCGGATACGTTCCTATCTCGCGAACGTAACGTGCGTGTTTTCGTTGGCACTCCTGTTCAAGACGCCAAAAGAGTTATTATAATTAGATTTTGATTCGGCGTTTAAAATATTCTACAAAGGAACCGGTAGATATTGTACTATTTTTACGGAGTTCAGCTACCTTTTTAAAATAATGGACAAACCGACATTCTCACCTGTGTTTTAAATTTATTTCTGCTGTATTAAACCTTCTTATAAACTAGAATAAATAGTCAATTCGTTTATAGAATCCCATATATTAAAAACGTCCAAAAATGCAGATGTCTATAATGAAACTGTGATTTGTATTACTGTGCTTTTAAATATGTCGTTTCGTCAGCAACAGACTAATGGATTGGTTGTAGTTGAATACAATAAACATTTCAAGATTGCTTGAGATTTAAATTCAACGGACAGTGTCTAATAAGTCAGTGACGTACTTAAGTCGTGGATGTGTTAAAATAATGCATTAAGATTAATCTGTGCAAGTAATAAACACTGATTAAATGTAAAGAGAGAAGTTTTTGCAAATCACGTGTTTCTAATCTGTTCTTTGAATTTTTACTTAGAACGAGTGTGTTATTAAATGTATTCTTCCAGGCTGTGATTTTATGGCTGAAGATGTGTTTAAATAACTGGTTCAGTGTTGACAAAGTGTGTGGGTGTGTTGATCGCAGAATGTTGGTCACACTGCACTCCCACACTTCAAACTCTCTAGACGCATTCAAAGGATTTATCACCCGAGTTTTCTAGGATTTTTTGTGTGCTGGAAGACGGGAGATTAGTACTTTGGTAAAAGGTTATGTAAGTTAAGGACTCAGGCTCAAAATGTTTATAGTGAAAATGTAGCTTACTTGCTGGAGAAGGTCGTTTATAATCCATTGAAGATTCTAGGACCTGCATTCTGTCACTCAGCTCGCTAAGAAACACCTGTTGTAACAATAAATTTTGCTATTCGTTTTGTAAAGGGTTCTGACGATGGTGGATTACACTTAAGGCTAGCTCCATCTGACGGACTCAGCTGAGTAGGTACCTCTCGCCTGAAGACGGAAACATCGAGTTTCCGAAACGTCGTGGTTTCTTTCTTTTAACAAGGACGATGAAAAAATTCCAGACAGTGAATAATTTTATGAATAAATTTTTCGTTTTTCCCACAATTATCGAGTTCATATGATCCTGAGTAAACAAGGAATATTTCTTGAAAGAACATTAACCAGTTGATATTTGTATTGGATATGGGTTATTTCCTTTGCGGTACAAAACTCTTAACCATTACGAATGTCAACTTGAAAATTCTCTTTTTTTAAAAAAAAATCTGTTTACAGTGAGAACCATAGGAAACCCATAAACACGAAACGAAGTAGTACAGGTACCATTGGGCTTGTAATGGCTACTTTTTGTACACCCACTGGAAGGTGCAACGTTACCGCGATCTATTTGAGAAGTGATGTCAAGTTACACGGCGTTCATTGAATAGTGAACATTGCGTCAGATCACACCATGTAATTACAAACATCGGTTACGACGCCAAGCGCCCACTAATGACCTTCGTTACATTGACAGACGAGAGACTCTTTGGTATGTGGGGCTCTGAATGATGCAAGATCTATGGCACCAAATTCCAACGTAACAGTACGTCACTGCTCACCCACGCTTCGTCTATCACACCCACGTAGACGAAGTTCAGATTGCTTACATGAAAATGGGAAATTGTATTCTATTCCATTTTTAATTCCTGTTTTGACTTGACCTGAAACTGTTACGTTAACTGTTTTCGCTGTTTCCGCACGGTTCGTGAGCAGAAACAAATTAAATTCCATGAACAAAGTTAACAAATATTCGATTATTAGTTCTATGAAGCCTAGTGGTAACTATATGTACCTTTACTTTAACATTAACTAACCTTGAATTTTATCCACACGTTGTATTTATTAATTTGTGTGTTTATTATAATAAGCAGTGATCATTTCCTAAACATTATTAACAAATTGATATTTGTAATGGAGATGCGTTGGGTTTTCTTTTGAGGTAGGAGCTGGAATTTTAAATCGTGTTATTTTATTATTTTTCTGCTTGAGTGAAATTAATTATTCTCAGAAAATTAATCGTCAATAACAGTATTGTAGGCCAGCTTTAATATGAGTTCCATCAGTTAAACTTACAAGACTGAAGTTTTTTCTTTTCTACTTTAATGTAAAACATTGTAAAAAGATCCTCTTCATTTTAAAAATGTAGTTATCTCGACCTTAAAGCACACACTCGTGAAATAAACAAACCTCTTCAGTAGAAACAATTCTGAGAATATGTCCCCCAACATTGTCTCTTATTTACAATTAGCTGAGCTTCGAATAATAAACAATTACAGATCCGTCGGGTAAGTTTATTTATCCGTTGACATAGCCAGTTTTATACGTTTCAGATGAAACTCTCTTCTTGTCAGAAATACTTCTTAAAACTACTAGCCATTTAACAGAATCTATCTCAGACAGATAAAAACATATTTTTCCACAATTATCCGTTTGCTCCATGCTGCGAGTATACGAGCATAATTTTCGAACTATGCATGAATATACGTATGGGAATTTCCCTTTTATATTTTCGTAGGATTTGATTTTTTCACGGCGGTGAGTATTAATATGGCTGCCTTTGAGTTTTAGCGCTTTGTAGTCTCGTAGAAGTTTATCAGCGTTTCAGAGGTCTTTGATGCCTCATCGCCCTGATGATGGAGGCAGCATGTACCTTTGAAACTTTGATAAACTTCTACCAGACTAAATGGCGTTAGAACCCATTATTTTCATATTTGTTTATTTTTAACCGTCTCATTAAGCTCAGTTACCTTGTGCTGATATAAGGTACGAAGAATAGTAAATATTCGTGTTTAATATATTTGGCACAGAAAGGTGTTTAAGGACAATATCTCAGTTCTAATCGCTTGTAAGATATTTGTTGCCTGAAGGTGGTAATGTTACAGTTATGTCATAAATGCGTAAGTATCTTTCAGCATTGAGATGTAGGTTTATACTGAACTCAAGGGAATTCAGAGAAGTGCATCTTTAAAGTATTTGCACATTGCTGATATCCTGAAGCGATTTAAGTCAGATGGAATGAAATGGGTGCAGCGTGTAACGGCAATACTTTGCATGATTTAAGTGATGCTCGTAAAATACCTGCAATTATGTTAGCCTTACCTTTCAGTTCAGATTTATGTAACCATGGTCTATCTAAACGCTCAAAGCTTCGAGTTTATAAAACTACGTATAATTTTACCCGTGGTTTTAAATGGCTACAAAACACGTTGTTAAATCTGAGGAAAGAATTTATGAGGTAGGAACGTTTGAAGGAATATATTTGGATCTAAGTAAGATGAATAAACATGGAGCTATAGAAAATTACATGAAATATATGATGATATGTAATTGGAGTAAATCAAGAAGGTTGAGATGAAATGGGCATATGGGATTTATGGGGGAAATGCATACAGAATTTGGTCGAAAAATCTTGCCACTTTCAGTCGCTATAAAAGTAGGAAATTTTGTGACCTCGTGAACATATTTTCGGGAGACCTTGTGGTTGGGTCTTGAGTTGGGTTGTTGGGTGATCAATTAAAACGGCAAAAATCCTTATGGATTCCATATAACAGATTACGGAGTTGTTAAATAGTAAGATAAGAGCCCTTGTAAAAGTGTTTACCTTCTAAATATTGCATTTAGTCTTGTAGTTTGCATTGCGAACATAATTTCAGAACTCGCAGCAGGAAGTGAAACAGAATTGCAAGTAATTTTAATTGAATTTGCAGTGTTATTGAAATGTCTTAATATCTTCTCTCTGGATTAACGATTTACGTTCATGATTAATACAAATTTTCTCGTGTTAGTTTAAACCATTCAGTGCTGTTCGTTACTGTGTGTATCGTTTCTAATTTAGAACCTCTGTTGTGAACCATATACAAATCGATTCAGTCAAATCTGGCATTCGGTACTGTCGTATTTTAAACCTTCAGTTAAACATAGAGTACTAGCTTATTCATCAAACATCGATCACAAATCCGCTACCATGTCAAGCCACCGGTATCGAAATTTCAACTTGGACGTACGCAGTAATACAGACATTCCGAAATTTATAACAGTTCAGATGTGAAATCTTTTATTTGCATATATTCACTTCACTACGTTTCAGTATCTTTCAGTAAAACGTTTAGCATCAATCTTAATTATTATTAATTTTCTTCCATTAACTTATTCGTAACTTCCCTCAAGTAATTTTCCACCAGAGACAGATGAACGTGTCTTGTCTGTTACGTTAAATTATTCGCACTAAAAAGGAGATAATTTTTTTTGTATTTCTTACTTTTTTCGAAAACTTCATTCCGGTAGGACTTTAAAATAATGTGTTGTTAATAATATATTTATATAATCCAGCAATGGGATGTGTTTTAGCTAGTGTATCAATATCTTAACCTGGTGAGAAAAGTTTGTTGATTCAGACCCTAACTAGTATGAATTTTTATATCTGTTTTAAGTATTTTAAATTTTATTTTGTGTATCCAATACCAAGTCTTCATATCAGCAATTTCGAACGGTGTATGACCACTCACTGTTTATAACATCAAGTATATTTCAGTCTCTAAATTTCGTTTTGCATTTTGTTTGATGTTTACACAAGACATTTATTACCCTCATTAAAACACCGGATTAACTGCAGTGAATAAATTACGACCTCACTTTACATGGTCGGTGGAAGGAAGATAACATATGTCAACATATTGAACCATGGGCGTTGTTAGCACGCATGTCACGTGCAAAGTTAAGTCAACAAACTGGTAGGCTAATGTAAGGGAATGTGATCTGCGCTGTGCCCCATGGTATTCAGTTTGAGGGTCTCCAAAATCTGCTTTCAGGACCACGACGCTTCTGAAATTAGTTTTGTTTGAGAGTGGCAGTTTTCTTCCGAGATCAAAGACGAACCAAGGATATTGGAGTTAGAGAATAATAATATTACAAACAGAATCTCAGACTGGAAGTAAATGTAGGAAACACGAACATGAAGAAAGGATGGAAGAAGATGATAAAATTATATTCAAAAGGCAGTTTTAAATTCTAGTAACTCAGGAAAAAAAAATATTGCAAGGAAAGAAATCAAAACGCATATTAAACAAATGAGATTGAATAGGCGATTACAAATCTCGTGATTGATGATAATGATGATTTAATTTCACTGCTTAATAACGCTGTTTCAAATACAAAATTCAACCTATGATTTATGGCTGCAGTTATAATTATGACGTAGTTCATGTTTTATTTTTTTCTAACAAAATCTAACCATTCTTTTTACGTGTAAAATTTTTAACCCCCATCCACGTTCATATGTTTAAATTTATGTTATTTAGCCCCTGTAATGTTTTAATTTGGTGTCTAGAGACTTTGGCCTATTTAATTTATAAATCTAATCGAACTGACTTACGTAGGTGTAATTCCACATATTATTAGGCCTTATAACATTATTATAATTGTAAAAGCTATTGAATTATTTATCTAAAATACAGAGAACAAGTCTAAAATTGCAATATATATTCCGCCTTTGTTGAAATCTCTACAGATTATAGCATGCTACCTTACACCGTGCTAGACATACTGGGCACTGATTACTAAACACACAGTGTGTCTACAGAATCACGTCACGGTCCTGTAAGATTCCAGAGATGTACATACTCGTTTATTGATTTAAATTGTGTTTTAACCATTAGGTTATTCCACGGGTCTTAAAATTTACGGAACTGAAACGATGATTAGTAATCCAGGTGCTTCATAGATTTCGACAAGACTCACAGAAATTATCAGACACGTCTGTTACTACGGTCTTCAGGAGGGAGACAACCAGTAATCTTCCTGTCTCTTTCGACAATTAAAGTGTTTGGTTTTGTTGCGAAACAAACCCCCTTCGGTATGAATCATTCTTTCCGCCATCTTCAAAACTGAAACAAAATACGACAGTCCTGTCTGATTTCTACAGACTCGCATTTAAATTCTGATTGGTTACATGTGATGATGTGAGGAGAGGGTAATTATCGCTTCTACAACCTTATACCACCGCCCTAATATGATCTTATTGCACCCTGCTAAGCGTAGAATCCCCCGCTGAGGCATTTCGTGCGGGAGGTTGGTCAGTCTGTAAGAAGAGGTCAGAGGTACCTTAATTTCTTCAACCATGCGGGCTGTGATGATTTGTTGCGTCGTATTCATTTAGTCCGTGGTTTGAATTCTTCGTTAGCAATCGCTATTAGGTTTTTATTACTTTATCCGCTAAAAGAATGTAATGATGATACAGTAAGACAGGCCCTTATTTTTAGTCAGTTGTAAGGTTTCACGCAAAAGAAATGCAACTTCCAAAATTACAAATATTTATTATGTTAGAACAGAAGAAAACCGGACGAAATTATTGATATGAATGTACTTTTATAGACGTAACATGATGTGTGGAACTCTCAGGGTCATCTGAACTGCTGGTGTCCAGCTAACACGGACACAATAAAGTCAGTGCGTGAGATTTTGATCGTCGATAAACGATAATTAACCTGGACATCTCACATCCTATTGTTCCGCGCGGGCTTCACGTCTTTGGCTGACCTCTTTTAACACTCGGTACAGTCTTTTCAGGTAACTAGGGTCGCTGAATGCTGTCGATAAAGTGGAAGCTGCCCAGAGCCCCTGAGTTTCGGTACCATGTACTTCAATTTTACGTATATCAAGAACGGATTTTTAATTTAATATATATTGTAGTAAGTTTACAGTTATTAGGCCGACGCTAGATGTCACAAGCATGCAGAAGGCCAAACAGTTTTGCTTTGTGTTCTTAGATGTCAGGAGAGAAATTAGAATCTCGAAGTCTTTAACAGGCTAGTACAGAATATCTTGCAACCGGCTTCCTGTTTCTATACAGGCGCCATTTTTTAACCGCTTGTTACCTCATTAAATTTGTATTTATGCCCGTCGCTAAGTTTCACGAAAGGAATGGTAGGCTATTTCGAGCGATGAGTATCTTCAGCGGAATTCGTGTTACCGGTGACAGGCATCGATACAGAAGGAGTAATGGCGAAAAGTTTTTTTAATAAGTAAATTACGTCATGGCCAACCGGGTTATTTCTGCGCATTTATTAGTATTGATTTTAACAAATATGAGCCCATATACTTACTTACTTACTTACTTAAACATTGATCTGGAATTAAGAAAGATTTTTCTGAAGTTATAAGTTTGGAAGCGAAACACGGTCAGTGGGAAAGCCACAAAGAAGGATTGAAGCCTTTCAAATGTTGAAAATTAAGTGGACTGATAAAGTACGAAATGAGGTGGTCTTAGACAGGATAGGCGAAGGAAGGAGTCTATGGAAAAATCTTACGAGAAGAAGAGATAGGATGGTGGGACACATTCTGAGGCACCCAGGATTGGTTAATTTGGTAATGGAAGTTCCTTCCATTACCAAATTAACCAATCCTGGGTGCCTCAGAAGAAGGGAAGAATTGTAGGGGGAGACAAAGATTGGAACATGTGACGCAGATTTTTGAGGATGTGGAAATGAAGAGATTGGCGCAAGATAGGCGAAGATGGAGGACCGCATCAAACCAGTCGAAAGACTGACGACAAACAAGCAAACATACTTACTGGAAGTGAAAATAATGTGATATGATATGACATAAAATAAAAAAAATGGATATCGCATTTGTGTAATTTGAGATCTTGGTTATCTGTTTATATGACGAGACTATTTTTAGAAGTTTCGCGAACAGACTGACTTGTGAAGCGTTGTTTATAATGGCAGCTGCCAAGTACATGCTGTGGACAAACTAATTGCTGCTGTAGTCTGAGATAATCTTGCTGCTCAGAAGTGCCATGTCTCTCCCTCAGTCAGGAAGAGCTACTTTCAAATTCAGGACTGGGTGGATATACATGATGAATGTTAATCCTACTTTCGTAAACAAAGTAGGATTTTTGATCCCTATTTGTTTTGTGTGTCCCCATAACCGTGGTCTAATTCGCTGTAAGCGTGCTATTTATTTTACTTCTTTCAAATAACATGTTACTGGTAATGTATAGCTAGCACAAATAAATAAATACGAACATGGGACAAGTGTGTATACAATTTGATTTGCATCTACACAAGAGGCTTGATCATTGAAATATTTTTGGCAAGTTACAACCTTACATATGTAAGATTTGAGGTTTTCACGGCGGTGAGTATGAAGATTTCTGTCTTCTGGGTTGTTGCGCTGTGTAGTATGGTCGATGCTAACCAACGTTTCAGAGGTCATACTGCCTCCGTCATCAGGGCGATGAAGATTTCCGTCTTCTGGGTTGTTGCACTGTGTAGTCTGGTCGATGTTTACCAACGTTTCAGAGGTCATACTGCCTCCGTCATCAGGGCTATTCATCGCCCTGATGACGGAGGCAGTAGGGACCTCTGAAACGTTGGTAAACATCGACCAACTACACAGCGCAACAACCCAGAAGACAGAAATCTTCAACCTTACAGATCTTTAAACAAGCACTAAAATCAGTGGGGTTTCTCTGTCGTATGATTTATGTGGTTGGTATGACTGTTGTTGTTCACAGAACGTGGGTTGTGACGGTGTCGTTGGTTCTACCAAGCTGGTGGATGCATGTGGCGTTTGTGGCGGAGACAACAGCACCTGCCGGGTGGTATCTGGGCTTTTTACGCGCCCCCAGCTCCCCGTGGGCTACAATCTCATCGCCCAAATACCACGCGGTGCATGCAACATCACCATCTCCGAGCTGAAGCAGAGTCGTAACTATTTGGGTAAGTTTTCTGTCCCGAAATTGTTCATTCGCACTTCCACATTTAGGATAATGAATAATCGAATTATTGCTCTCCTAAGTACCAATCGTCGAAACCGAGTGGTTACATTCGTGTTTCGTATCTTAGTTCCGGGTTGAAATCTCATCCTCTAGAATGTTGGCCTGACTGCTGGTTTTCCTCAATCCCTTTTGGTAAATTCCAAGATAATAAATTATGTCATAACTTCCTTCTACATACTTTTCCAGTTAATTATTCATTAATCATCCTATCATTCGACACTAGCTCCGTGCTACATATGTAACATATCAAAATTTTCTTCAGTAGCAGAAAATGTTTGCCTTTCTCACGCGGGCTTACTCTCAAATCATGTGAGGGTCACATGTTGCCAACCCCTGCATTAAAATGTCTCTGATATTATTAACAGCACAATTAATGTCGCGTTAACAGACGTATTCTGTCGTTTTTAATTAAATGTAAGTAATCCACGTGATATTTGGAATAAAACTAAATATATTTTGGGTATGAGAAATTTTTAATAATTTAGTATGATTTTAAAATATTCTGTCGTGCTGTGAAGTGCTTTCTTAAATCATTTGTTGGTCAGACCTGTTTAGTTTTCGATACTGTGGTTAAATGGCACGATCTCTTCAATGAATCCCATAAATCAACAACCCCTTTATCTGCAGCGAGACAGATACCTGATTCTGTGATTCTGCCAACATGGAACTGACAGTATTCAAAAACTAATCATATTACAGATTGTGGCTACTGTTCTGACAATCTAACAAACCTATCATATATCCACTCATCGTTTGAGCATCGCTCCGGTTGACAAAATTGCAGCCGCGGAAATCCCGCTTCATATGAAAGCAGCTGTGTCCATCAAATGTTGAAAAGGTTTATTAAACACGATAATCACGAAACATGCGCTATCCTCTAAAAAGGACCGGTCAAACGTTTGCTGTCCTCTCACAAAGGCACTGAAAACTTCACACCCTTCATTTTTTTTTATTTTCAGACTCAAACGAATGCATTGATACGCATTTATTTTAAAATTACGTAGTGTTGAAAAGTTTCGCAATTTTGCGGTATCACAGGATACGTATCCCATTAAAATGCTTTAGTCCACGAAAGTTAAAATTACCTGCCGAATTTCATAACTCTCACAAATTAATCGACTGTCACAAGAAACGATGAATTTTAATTATGCTGTATATTTCCATGAAAACACTTTTACGTGCCCGCTATAATTATAAAAAATTCTATTCACTTTTATAATTCCGTACACACAAACAGTTAATTCAATTACAAAATACTGTATTTCTTTAAATAAATGGTGTTTTCTTACACGAGTTAACTAAATAACTCCACCTGTAAGCATTATAGACTTTATTTTAAATAGTATGTGAGAAGAGTTCAATGTAAAACGTACACGGTTCTGTGTTGATCAAAGCGACCACGTAACTAGCAGTGGAATTACAATAATTTCTTTTTATTTTCTCGGCAGGCTAAATGGGGAACTACTTTTACAGGCGCCATCCGGTATCCCTAAGTTAAGTGCTTTAAATTACACACAATAAACCTGCCACAGCTTGAAAGGGGAAAGCTGTTCATAGTACACACACGTACTAACTGAGGTCTGAGGAAGCAGGTTCGCTGTTTATTTTCTAAAATACCTTCCGTGACCTCTGACGCAGTGTAGATATTCAACAAAATCTCAGTTAAATGTAGCCTACAGTTGATATTAAAACAGTGGTGACGTATGGAGTAAATTGAGTTGCCTAGTAACCACGTAGGATATGTCCAAAGCGCACGGATAAGACAAGGTTAATCTTCTAAATGTTCTGATACTATGTGATCAGAGAAATAAAAAGTTTTTCAACCTCCTGTATTTATCATTCTCATTCTCTGTGCATATAACGACGCATAATATTAAGTTACAATTGAATTTATTTTAATTTTTGGACGGCAAATATTAGTTGACGTTACCTACGCCTTCATTTTATTAAATTTAATAAAATTATTTTACGACCAATAACATTTTTTACCTTAATTTCAGTGACTAAATGGTTTGCATAAAACGTATTCTTTTAAGACTCGTTCACAAATAAAAGTTCATATTAGCTTTCCCATGTCTGCATGTCTGTGTCTCTGTCCGAATTAACAACTCGAGAAAGGCTGAATAGGTTTAATCAAAATGTGATATTTCTGCGATATGATAAAATATTGTGGAAACGTTCCAAATTTGGTTGAAATCTGGCAGCAACAACGAGTGCTTTAGACGAAGACCCACGTGCGTAAAGGCAAAATAAGGCTAACGCTCCATTATTGTTACGCCACGTGGAGACTACATTTTCTAACTTTATTGTCGCTTATTTTTGCTGATTTTAATTGTGTTGACGTTTAAGTATGTTAGTAATAATGAGATTTGTAGACCTTAGGCCTGCAGTATGAGATAGACCGGTCATTGGAAAACCTATAAATTGCCTGTGAATAAAAAAATTTTGGAAACCACTTTAAAAGACGTCCCCATAAAAATAACATACTTAGTAGCTGGTTGTCAGCTATTTACGTAAATTTTGACTATTACTCGTTATCCTGTGAATTATATTGTTCGCTGCCAATAATCAACTAGTTTGAAGCCGTGAAAATAACTAACAATGCCAATTTTTAACGGTCTGACAGAACAAATAAAAAGTTGCCCTTTTGAGATCTTAGACAGTCATTTGACTTAATCGATATTTACCTAGCGTTCGTGGGTGAGAAATGACAGCTTATTATAAAACCTGCAAACTCTCTGTTGACAAGGTTTAAGTAAATTGACTTAGTCAAGAATTTTATCAGCTGAACCTGTTTATTTATATGGTATAAGTGGCATATCGACGAGTATAATTGGTCTATAAATAGCCGTTTGATTTTATTTTGTATGCTAAATGACTTAGTAATTTATTTCAATAACCCAGCGGTCAAAGCGCCTATAAACATTGCATTTAACAGCTGAGTTACGAGACGGCGTCACTACGCGGAAGTGTCACTCTTTTGATTATTGCTTTCCTTTCGAAAGGATTGACAGGTGTTTCACAAGTCTTCAGTCAAAAGTGTTGTACTATCTCACATCCGACAATCGAAAGTGACGTCTGTCGAAACGAAGCAGAGGATCTAACCACTACATCATTGTGAGATTCTTAGATGAATAATTTGTTGCCAACTAACTTACGTTATTTGTATGTGTACTCTTTTATTTATTGCCATGGATATTCATAGCTGACGCGTGTTGTAGCTCTGAGACGTTCTGATGGTAACTACGTCATTAACGGAAATTGGGCCATCAACTGGTCTGGAGTGTACGAGGCCGTCGGAACCCGTTTCACCTACCGACGCCAGGATGCTAACAACGGCGAAATAATCGAGGCACCAGGGCCACTGATGGAACCTGTGGACCTCATGGTAAGCATAGAGACTTGCTAATTTTTTTGTTTTTTTTTGTTTTTATAACGGTTCTAGGCTACGTCAGGGACTTTTTCTACGTGAACTGTAAAACTTTGTGTCTAAAATTGTAGTTTTTGTTTATATGAATAGTTGCATCTAATGTATTTTACATTTCATACACAAAGTTATATTTTCTTTTAGTGAACCTTGTAGGGAGGTGTTGGTATTTCAGCGATGGTTAAGGAACAGAAATTGGAGTAAACTGAGCAGTTAAGATGTGTTATTTTTGGAACTTAGTGACTGCATTTTGATCTAATTTTAACTTATCTGCTGCACGGTCTAAGAATTTTGGAATGTGAGGTGTAAACTGAATCGTGGGGTTTGTCCATTGTGTAAACTTTAGTTTTTAAAATATATATACCATAGGCTACAAATAACATTTTTTAGGTAATCTATCAGCAGCCAAATCCGGGTATCAAGTACGAGTATATGCTACCGATGAAGCTAGGGGATCCGACACCAGCCTTGATGTCAGCCCCATCCGTGCCCCGAAGCGATGCCGATAATGGGATCATCGCCCCACCCCTGTTAGTGCCTGCAGGTACAGAAGGTGTTACTTACGTATGGCCAAGAAAATATATTTACGTCTATTTAAACCAGTGTTTGAACACAATGTATTTATTTTCGTGTGTGTTTGCTAGAAGTGGGAGAGGTCGCGAAGATAAATTTTGAACAATATGTTGTTAAAGTTTAAACACTGAAGCGTGTTTTATTGCATTTGTCTGATAATTTAAGTTGTTTCGTTTGCTACTGGAATCATTGGACCATTTTCTGTGTGTTTGTCATTATATCTCTCCTCCTTTTAAGGCTTGAATAATCCGACGGATGACGTAACCATAAGAAATGGACCAACGTTTGATGAAGTTGATACCAGAAGGTAATGTGGCAGATTTTCTGTTCTGTTGTTAATAAGCGTTGGTGGTCGTTACGGTGGTGAAAAGTGAGTAAGTCGGTAAGGATGCGAAAGGCGGGTCATATAGCACGTAAGGCAAAAATCAGAAATTTACACAAAAGTTTTATAGTAAAATCTGAGCGGAGGAGACCACTTCAGAGACATCGCCGTGTTATGGAAGATAAAAATCGATCTTACAGAAGTTGGATTTTGAATTTGAGAACTCCGTTAAGTTGGCTCGGGGTAAAGTCCGCTGAAGAGATTCTTCATCATAGTTTTAAGACTTGGTTTCCGTAGCAGAAGTTGACTTACAGATCGTCTGAATACCGTGGAGATGTGGAGGTATACAGTATCACGATGTTCATACTGCATTTCAGTTGGCGTCCTTATTTTTGATACGAACTATGGTTACGATGAATGGATAGACCGACAAAAGCAAGTTATTTGATAACAGGATTTGGAATCAGGAATCATAGCTCTGTTAACCGACTCTAATAATTATCAAATAATTTAATGACTATCCTTTTTTTCTCGAAGCGTTTATAATAAACGATCAACATTTATATTCCATTTTGATCCTGTTCTCCGTATCAGATCTGATGATCCACTGTACCCATACGGCAGTGGGGTCCAAGGTACTGAATCTCAGAGGCAAGGTAATTACCATCCCGGCCACCAGAATGCGACACCGGTAGGAGACGAAGCCACGAGACCACAACCTAGAATCCGTGGCAGGAAACGGAAATTCGTATGGAAAATAATTGGATATACCGAATGCACAAAAACATGTGGAGGAGGTAAGTTTATTGTCAGTGTTTTCGTGCTTTATTTGTGTATTCGTGATGTTTATTTCATTTCAGATAAGCAGACAATATGGCGCTTTGTAAGGCGGTATTTTTTTCTTCTAAATAACATAATTTTTTAAATTTTCATGTCAGTTTAATTTAAGGTGGTTCTGAGATGTTTTTTGATGTGTGTGACGGAGATTCTGCAGGTTAGAGTGGCTGGTAAGAAAAGTTATATACTTCAATATTACGTACTTTTTTTGGCCTAAGAAGGGAAGGTAACATAACCTCAAATATAAACTGAAGGTTGCAGGTATGAAATGAGAAGTTTATGATGACAGCTTTTTTCAGATACTTTCTTCCGTGTGCTGAAACTAACAAAAATGATAAATTAATAATGTTACGCAATTAATGATGCAGTTCTTTTACGTAATTTTGACTAGAATACGTAGTCACTGCAGTGTATGTTAATCAGATGTAAATTAAAAAATTCACGCTCCTGTCACATTTGTAATTTTTAACACATAATAGACATTACTTAAGACAATTTGTATAAGTATGTGGTCTGTATTCATATGACAAATCACGTGATATTGGTGCTAACTTCAAGTTTTTTTTACAATTTTTAATTTTCTATAAGTGCTCCATACGCACAGCTGAATTCATTTCATAGTTGCCGCGTATTAAAGTCAGAACCTAATTTTATTACATCACCATAGATTTAGATATTTTAAATTATATAAATGTATTTCAGACTGTGCTTTTTAACTTGTTAAGCAGCCCATCCACGTACGAGTCTGGCTCGGCGAGCTTGACTCGTGAGCGGGGCTCGGATATATTTCACTGCGCATGCGTAGCAGACTCGGCTCGTGACACCCCACTCACAGACGAGTTTGGCTCGATGGAACCCGAGCCTAGCCGGGCTCGCAAGCCAGACTCGTACGTTGATGAACCGCTTTACATATTCTAGGCACTCAGATGTCACTGGTGAAGTGCGTGAAGGAACATAACCAACAAGTAGTATTAGACAGGAGATGCTCACATCACGAGAAGCCTCTTACTCAGACGGTTCGCTGCAGCGTTAAACCGTGTCCCGCCGAGTAAGTACGTCAGAGGATTTATCACTTACGTAGACGCAGGTTTAGTAAACATTTTTTTTTTTTTGGGGGGGGGGGGAAACCACTGCCTTTATTTTCAGGGGTTGGCACAACTGACATTTTTACGTAGGTAAAAGGAAAAGAACTTTTGTGTGACGTGATCGTTACGAATGGCCTTGCAGGTGGGTGGGTGGCGAGTGGAGTGAATGTTCCGTGACCTGTGGAGAAGGAATCCAGAAAAGAGATCTGATGTGCAAGCAGGAAATCAGCCCCACGTTGACTATGAAGGTTGTAGAAGGGGCTTGTCTTACTCCGCCAGTTCTGCCACGAACACAGAAATGCGCGCTTCCGCCATGTCCACAGACACAACAGCAGGAGGAACCGAGGAATTCTAGGTGGCAGGCTGGCCAATGGGGAAAGGTCAGAGTTTAACAGCCATTTTATTTAGTTTTACGATCGAGTCTTCGAATAATAACTAACTCACTCGCTTTATGGTCAGATGTATTCCCGAAAAGTTAAAATTAGTTTTTTTAAAGACATTCACTGCTTTTATGGAACTCAAAGGTTCATTACCGTGTTTACAAAAGCCTACCTTCGGACCCTTTCTTGAGAGAAGAAAATCTGTTATTGGCCGATTAAAAAAATGTGACAAGAATAATTTTAGCTGCCTTATGGTTAGGAGAAGACGTTTCAGTGACCACGGTATTAAAAAAGAAAGTTTTAGTGGACGTGTTGTATAAATATTTACCCTAGAACCCTGTTATCAAATAATCTTGGTCTCTGTTCGTCATAAAGAAAATAATAATAATTTCGAACCTACGTAAACAAATACAAATATAAGAAAATGTAAAATCAAAACTGGTTTGAAATAGTGACGATGGAAATCTTTTCGTGAATGTTTCCCTTTTTTCTGACTAGTGTTCAGTCGCGTGTGGGCAAGGTTTCCGCTCTCGGTCAGTGAAATGTCTGGGTCCGGGCAACGAAAATGCAGATGACTGCCCACAAGACGGAAAGCCAGAACACGAGGAAACTTGTGATATGGGCCACTGCCCTGCCGGTGCGTACGCGTCCTGGTTCTATACGAAGTGGACCCAACAAGTAAGTATCACTGCGCGGAAATTTACGTATTGGCGTCGACTCAGCGTAACTTCACTGGTGATTCATGACAAATTAAGTTGATAAATTTAAAATTTGACTCTTGCTTTATCAAAACACGATATCGTACAATATCCTCTTGCCAGGCGATGTCATTTCTTTAACTTAAAATGGAGGGTAACTTTCAATATTGACTGCAGTGCTCCGAAGACTGCGGAACGGGAGTTCAGACCCGGAAGGTTCACTGTTCAGGACCTGGATTAGATTCTTGTGATGCGAGCTCCAAGCCCGATGAGAGTCGAGCCTGTTCAAGTGACAAACAGTGCAGTGGCAAATGGTTCTCTGGGCCCTGGGGACAGGTAATTAATTTCGTCATCTAACATTACTCCTTCTCACTTCTGTGTAAAATCAAGGAACGTATTTATTTCTTTAACAGTTTATTTATATTTGTATAAAGATCATGCATTTTAATCTACTCTTTGATTTTTTTTAAAGATATTTATGCCATGCGAAGTATTCGTCAAGGCCTATAAAGCCGCCACGGTGGTCTAGCGATTAGAACGCTGGCCTTATCCTGGGGTCTCGGGTTCGATTCCCGACGGTGCCCGAATTTATAACTTGTGTTGGGCAAGGCCGTGGTCTAGGCAACACGGAGTTTTCCTCCGGGGCTTCCCCGGTTTCTCCGTGGCACTCCATATTTACTGAAGAAGGCAGTGGAAAATCACTTCTGTATCACCTGCCTAAAAAACATATGTCGCCAAAGGAGACGGCGTAATAAAGAAATATTGGTAACATTTCTCGCAGTGTTCCTCTGGTTGTGGACACGGCCACCAAACGAGGGACGTCATCTGTGCCACATTCCTTCGAGGACAGTACAGGGTAGCCCTTGATATGAATTGTCCGAGTGGACTCAGACCAGAGACCGAACGACCTTGCGAGGAGAAGCCGTGCAGTCCCGAGTGGTTCTTCACCGACTGGACACATGTACGTCGTCTACAGTGGCTATTATTTCGAAAATGAATTTTTTCTTCTTATCTTTGATCCTGTTTTTCTTCAAATTCTGTCTTGAGTGATTGTTTTCTGTACGTAATTTAAACTACAGCAGACGTTTCAGCGTTACCACTTTTGTAAATCGAGGCGATTATTATTAGGTCGAAGTTGAACATTGAAATATCGTCTTGATGCACAGTGTTCCAGAGACTGTGGATCGGGCGTTCAGAAGCGAGAAGTGAAATGCGTGGACGAGAAGCACCAAGTCTCCGTCGGTTGCGCGGAAGACACGCGACCACCCAATAAGCGGATATGCAACACTCACGAGTGTTCCACCAGTCATGCAGGTACCTCAGTTTTAGTCTTCCCAAGTGCTTTTTACGCTTCACAGACATTGCTTTTGAGAAGGGGGGGGGGAAATTGATAAATATTATAATTTCCATCTGAATACACGTAATAAATTTGTTCTTGAAGTATTTAAAAATGCCTTTTGTATCCAGTAGTATACACAGCAGATGAAATTACTACACTACATGTGTGCTTGAGTTCCACAGGTCAAACTCAGTCTAAACCAGAAAGTGATCCGGAATTCAAGAATGGTGCAGGCGATCAGGCGCACCGAGAGGAACAGTACGAAGGGACACAGAAAGGTATCGCAGTTAAAGTCGACAGAGTCGAGCGTTCGCATATTCCACTTAGCGTCGCTTAATCTAAAAAAAATTGACGGTGGAACCACGGTTCCCTACTTAACGTTGAATAACGTTTAACTATACAAGTATATTTGTACCGAAATAAAATTTTATTTACCTTTACGTCGTATCTATACGTGACGTCATCCGCCGACAGCTTATCTATGCGTTGCGTCATGTACTCAAAACGATCGCTCTAGAACCGTTCTGTGTTACGAAATAAATGACCAAAACTCCTAAACCGTAGGGGTTAGCTCAAATCTGTTTGCAGATTTGAAAAGCTCGTGTTTATTTACGTATTTCACTCGCAATATGTCCCGATCTAACTCTTACGCTTTAGACGTGGCAAGCGGTTGAAGTTAAGGAACGAGGTCTGGAGTTACTGGCGCTTGAAGAAGCTACGCGCCTTACATCGTATACTTTCCGTCGAGTGTACCGCGATGTTATAAACGTTATTCTTTGCTACCAAATAAATGGCCATAACTCCTAAACCGTAAGAGTTAGCTGAAATCTGTTTGCAAATTTGAAGAGCTCGTGTTTATTTACGTATTTCACTCGCAATATGTCCCGATCTAACTCTTACGCTTTAGACGTGGCAAGCGGTTGAAGTTAAGAAACGACGTCTGGAGTTATTGGCGCTTGAAGAAGTTACGCGCCAGCGTTACCTTACGTCTCGCGGTTTGCGTCGAGCGTACCGCGATTTTATAAACGTTATTCAACGTTAAAATCTGTAACGCGAGCTAGAATTTACTTTCTTCAGAAATATCTTTCCTAGACTTCAGTTTTGTTACGTGAATATTTATGCTTTCAGGTGAAGACTGCGACGATAAATTCCGCAACTGTCACATGGTAGTCCAGGCAAGACTCTGCAAGTATAAGTATTATCGAAGCTCCTGTTGTCATTCCTGTCATAAGAAATTGTAGATATCCCGCCTCATCACGTCATATTTTAACATAACCTATCACGTGTACTTGAATACGTAAAATAAATCTTACCACCAGCATTGTCATATTCCGTATCGCCATTCTTGCCACGAGAATTCTTCGTAGTTAAGACTTAATCATTCTTTAAGTAAAATATTTGTTAGACGCAGAGAATTAGCGCGTATTAGGGATCTAAAGCTGGAGCTTTATAGTTCATGTCGCAGTTTAAAATTTAATATGTCACAGTATAATACCAAATTGTATCGCTTCCATTTTGTCTTGGTAGCGTATTGTCCAATCTGGGTGTTTCCTGCTTCAAACTAAGTGTGATACATTTCTCGTTTTAATATTTAACCTTCGGTGGTTATAGAACATGCGTATTCTACTTATTTATGTGTAATATCTGAGAAGAAGAGAGGCGAGTCATCAGTCGAGGAACAGTTTCCGATCTTGTCATAAAGTTGATAGAACTTAGCCTTCTCGTATCTGTCGAATGTAATAAGTCGTGTTTCAAACGAGCGTAATATTGTCTGAAATATGAAGTTTATTGAAAATCATAAAGAGGACAAAGGGAATTAATAATTCTGAGGTTATGTAAGAAAAATGGAAGTAGCAATATTTTTGTCACTTTTTCTAAATTATGTAATTACATATCGGTGAGATCATATTCATGTTATAAACTCGATTTTTGGCTACACACAACTGAATTTTTAATATTTATTATTTCCCTTAATTATCGAATCTTCTTTTTTTCACAAGTTTTCATCAAGTAATTTCACTACATTTTAAATCGTCGTATCATGTCCAGTTGAAATTTCATATTATTAAAGCGAAGAATAGAGCTGGGATAGTTCAGTCTGAATACAGAAAGGACAACTGGAGTTCGGTTCCTGGTGGGACAACACTCCTGCGTCATACTTGAGTGGTCCTGGGTTCAAATATCAGCCCAAGGACCAGTCTCTAGGCAAAAGCTGGACAATACCTTAAAATTAGACTAGATCACTTTCTTCCATTCCATTGCGGTTCACATATTATCATCTAATCTACTGAAATAATCATGAAATAAATAAGTAAATATTTTGATATTACAAGACGACATTTTCATTATCTAAAAGAATTCCACGAAATAATTTATAATTTTGTGGGAGATTTTATCAGAGTTAATTCTTTCAGTTTGTTCTTTGCAGTCTCTTCCGTATGATTTTTTTTAAAAAAAGTGTCGGTGATGAAATTCGTAATTTCATCACAATTTTTTCATCCCGTAATATCCGAGAAGAGTTGAAACTTGGAGTTTGAATCGTGATATGCATTTCAGCAATAATTGCAACTGTGTGAAACAACAGAAAGGATTTCTTCATTAGTGCTAATTGAAGGCACGGAATCAGATGTTTTAAAACTTAAATAAATAAATATATATGTGTATATATATATATATATATATACACACACACGCTAAAACTCATAACACGATGTATTACGTTTTCTCAAGGTCACAACACCTGTGTTAGGAATCAGCTTCAAATTGTGTAGTGTTTCGCTGCTTTCGGTAGTGTCTGTGCCAAATACGCATAATTCACCAGCGACTCAGAAAAGCTGTCCAGTCATTCTGAAAATATGTCGTCGATATAAAATACGTATTGTAAGAATTTGTGTGGATGAAGCATCTGTATGATATAATTTGTTGTGGTTGTGAAATGAATTCAATACTGTGTGATTTTTGTGACGTTCGTTAACCATTTCCAGTCTGATATTTTTATTTTTATTCTTTGTAAATTTTAGCAGTATGGTCCAAATAATTTGCAAAAAAAATTATCATTATTCACATACTCAAAAAAACTCATCATCTAATTTCTCCCATATAATCATAATGCTTTCTGTCTCCTAGCAATCATAAATTGGTGCATAACACAAATTTGGAGTAGAAGCATCAGACTGCTAAAAAAAGTAAAGCTGTCCAACTATACGCCATGTAGGCGCTTGGGGGGGGGGGGAGAGGAGATATAGCTCCTACTCATTCTTGACTTTGGCACTAGATGGGGTG
Organism: Zootermopsis nevadensis; assembly: GCF_977971745.1. Classification (NCBI taxonomy): domain Eukaryota; kingdom Metazoa; phylum Arthropoda; class Insecta; order Blattodea; family Termopsidae; genus Zootermopsis; species Zootermopsis nevadensis. Next base: position 8,877,311 of record NW_028259139.1, on the reverse strand, counting down.
AGTGGTCAGACTGCTAGCCAGCATATAAACAAACGTGGTAATTGCCATGCAAACTTCAAATAATTCATATGGCCACTCATAGATAGCAGGAGGCTTCACATTAAAAATCATAGTGAAACTGTACATTGAATTGAACTTGGCAGTGGACCTAGTGGATGAGCCGGCGTAGCTCAGTCAGTATAGTGACAGGCTACGGGCTGGACGACCGGGGTTCGATTCCCGACGGGGGAAGAGGGTTTTTCTTCTAGCCTCTTGTGTCCAAACCGGTTCTGGGGCCCACCCAGCCTATACAATGGGTATCGGGGTCCTTTCCCGGGGGTAAAGCCGGCCGGGGCGTGATGCTGACCACTTACCCCCATCTAGTGCCAAGGTTAAGAATGAGTAGGTGTTATACCTCCACTCCCCCTAAGTGCCTACATGGCGTATAGTGGGACGCTTAAAAGTGGACCTAGTGGAATAAAATATGCCGTGTCCATGGACTGAAAATGGTTAATGACGGTGTTAATGAATTTTTAATGTAATTTTGTGTAGGTGATAGGTCGCAGATGATACCATCCGATAAATATGAAAGGTTTTCATTTACGTACTGTGGTTATCTGCTGGATTGTTGCACACTGAATTATTTCATCTGTGTGCCAAGATTTCAGAGGAACTTGGTGGTACCGCAATCTTCAGCCTTGAAGGCACTACATTTCTCTGAAATGTCGCCATTCATCCAAAAAAAATGATATATGGCACTACATTCCAGAAGATCAGCATCTATATCACAATCACTGTGAAAACCTCAAGTCCTATTGAGAATTAGTTTGAAAAATGTGTGAAAGAATTAATGGATATTTTTGTCGTGTGAATGATCTTTGGATTTTTATTTTCATTTTGAGTGTGTGTTGATGTAATTGCTTTCCAGTTGTGTGTGAATGTACATGCAACTTTGTATATACATTAATAAATTAATTTTCTATTATGATTATGTCATAAATCTGTATTTCAGTTTAATAACGTGATAATTCTGACAGTAGATAAGCAGCAATTATTCATCAGATAAATGATGTCACATCTTTTGAATTACAGTACACAAGGATTTTTACCTGAATTATACTTTTTTATTCGTATAAGCAAACAGCGGTCACAATAACGCAATGCACACTTAAAACTGCGTAGCGCAAATATGGATTCAGCAAAGATTGACTATATACATGGATGTTTGGAAGTACAGCAAATTAAATAATTATTAAATATTTAATCAAATATAATATTAATGCTCTAGTTTCTTTTTAATATATTTTCTGCATAATGTTTAAAAGTGCACTTGCCAAAACTACTTCAGAAACAAAACATATATATTGAACACAGTAAAATTAAATTCTATCGACCCATTTTCCTCCCCTAGAAATATTTCATATTTAAGAAGCGCTGCGAGAACTTCTAAATCCACAGAAAAAAGTTCCATCTCTTCCGCTCGTCAGTTGGAGAAGTGAGAAGAAACAAAGAACAAAAAATCCACACACACCGCCACAACCTAGAAGAACGAGAAAACTGACATCTTCACTGTGAGATCCCCAAATATTGAAGTCGACAGCGCATAAAATATTACTGTTTGAGGTTGACTTCTCGTTACAGGCTGCGCCGTACTTCCGACAGTCGGGTCCAACAGCGCGCCTTGGAGACCAAAAACCCACATATTTCAAGAACCGGTAGTAATGGGGTGTGAGTATATTAAGCATTTAACAAATTATTCTCTTCCGATCGGAACATAAGGAAATGTACAGACGATCGGGTTAAACACCGAATAATATTTCCATAATTTTAAACAACAGTTAATTTCAACCCATGAAATAATCTGAGACATTCTGAAATAACTTCAAAGGAACGCCAACATTTACAATGTATCATTTAGTTTCAAATGGTTTCACAAGAATCGCAGAGAATTCCTTCACTTGCTCCACGCCTCGTAATTCATGATCCAGAAGCGGTAGCTTCGTAACGTGGAAGTCCTCGTACAGATCTGAAATCTATAAATATAAACATGTATTGACATATTTAATGAGCCTCACTTAATGGTACCTGCACCTTGTCGTGGAGGTGGGGCTTGAGTACCTCAGTGACCCCAAGAGCTACTGGTAGGGCCTCCCTAGCCAGATTGGTCGAGGGGGAGAGGTCAGACTAAGACAGGTACCCTGGTCCTGGTAACTTTCTATTGTCCTTCAGTGGGAAAATAATATGACATTAATTTCAGTAATAATTACCTGATCCAAATACTTCTCCTGCACGTGGTGTCTTGCGGCGCACATTCGACAAGGCTGTTCTCCTTTTGTGGGAAACAGCAGCTGGTTCACAACGATATTGTGTGTGTCAATACCACACTTTGTGAGCTCTTGTACTAATCTTTCTGTCTCGTACAGCGATAGAAATTCAGCGATACACACGCAAACAAATGATGTTTGCTCCTGTAAAGCAAAGAACTGTTGGTCTACTCATCGTTTTTGTTATAATTCTAATTCCTCACACTGTTAATAGTGCAGCTGCAATACTTTTCAACTGATAACATCTTCAGTTATTTAATGTTTCCCATGCTAGTTTTCATTTAAAGAAACTTTCTGTAATAAAATAAACGTTCCAACATTGATGTTTGGGTACTTGTGGGTTATCGGGACACAAAATTAGAGAGTCGAATACTGGACTTGGATTGGACGGAAAACTGCGCACGCATATCAGAATACCCCTATACTCAGTTATCGTTATCTGTGAGTTCGTTCAGTTATTTATTGCTGTTCGGTACCATGTTAAAAATTTGGGATTTCAGCTAAACGGCGGAATAAAAAACAGTGGCACAACCCGACAACATATAGATTCATATTTAGCTGAGTTCGTGTGGTGGCGTACAAACGGCGATATTTTTAAAACGATTCTAAAATCTATAAGCGAATTTTGGCCTCCAGTAGAGCAGATTTTAACAACAATTAACATCTCGTGCATATCCAAATAAAATATAATAATCTGTCATTTATTTAAATAAAATATAATAACTTTCAAGTATATGTCATTTATCCACACACATTAACCTAACCTAACCTAAGCTATTTTTAAAGCGATGTGTCCCGATAACCCACAAGTACCGATGTTTGTTTTCTTCATCAAAATATATTTACTGCTACTTGTATGCAGGAAGGTGAAGTATTATGACACAAACTCTTACCACCACACCACATATTTTCCGAAAGTTCAATTTCTTCCGATTTTACTAAACAATCTGAACCAATTTGTTTTCACTTTTGCCACTCACTGATTTTTTTCTGGTACCATCTAAGAACAATTTTCAAGTTCTATATTCCAATAGTTGATCAAAATCAGTCATAGTCATTCTACTATCTTATAAACAGTCAAATGACAATCATTTCTGATAATTTCTTACTATTTCTGCATCTGGATCAGTTTTTTTTTTGATAAACACAAACTAGCGGAGCATAACCTGACAGTTCATTGTGACAGTACTTACTGGATCACGAAACTGCTCATTCACTTGATGAATTATAGCGAGCATCTCCTCCATTTTTGCAGAGAAAGAATCGGGATTAAATTCTGTCAAACCCATCATAGAACATATCTAAGGAAACAAATTATGACATTAAAGCTCTCGCACGAAGTAACAGCGCTATTAAAAACTTCCATCTAAGAAATTAGAAAATACTTCATATTACATATATAAAAGAAAAGTTTTACTTGGTCTATAACCTGAGTAATGAATGGACTAATCTTCATTTTAAGTCGGAGCAATTTTCCAAGGCCTTTCTCCACCACTTGAGGAAACGAGAGTAATCTGAGGGTATGACCAGTTGGGGCCGTATCAAACACCACCACTGAGAAGTTCATGCCTTTCACAAGTCTGAAAATAAAAGAAAGTTATTATTAAAGTTGATTAATTTTTGGCCTAAGCACTGGATGAGGTGATTAGTTAATTTCAGGTTCCAGTACAATTCACAAAATAGAGCTTGTGTTACCCGTTGGATCGGATGCTATTTGGGCCGCAGAACGAGAAATAAATCTTGACTTTAAAAGGTGACGTACCAAATATTCCGAACTTTCGGTATGATTCAGCATTACTTACTTCATTACTTCCGCATAACTCATGGCCTCGTCTATTCCTGGAAATGCCCCGAGAATCTCTTGCATCACGCCTTTACTGAGTTTCATAGCTTCGTCTTCTCCTTCAAAATATTCTTCTGGTAGTTCATTGAAACCAACATTTGGATCTATTTCCTATATTTAACATTTAAGAAAAATTATACTGCTTATTTTTCAGCACAAACAGAGAATTTCTATAAGTGACTGAAAGGGACTTCAACTGAACACTGGTTCCATGTCTGATGCTTGGTTTTTGCCCCTTGCTTTCCCATTTAAATAAATGCCACTTATAAATTATTTTTCAGTAAGTTAAACAAAGCCTTATGCTCTGTTACATGCAGCAAAGATTAAGGATTAATGAGAAACTTATTCTATTAAGGATAAACGACATGAACACTGTTAGAGCTAAAACCTCTTAGGAGAACTGTCACTTCGAAAAAAATAAAATAAAATATTCAAATTGAAATTAGGTAAATGAAAAACAATATGTGAAACATATTTACCAGATTTTCTATGATACCACTTTTTTATGGCTGTAGTAAATTTTTGAGTTCTTTATTAAGTCAGAATGCACCGCATGGGTTTCATTGACATAATAAAGGGAAACCAAGAGACACCGCAGCTAAGCATTAATAGTAGTTTCCAAAAATCAGAATAAAGAATATCTTATGACAATAATGTGATCTTAAATTTGAAACAAATGGCTACCTACAAGTGCTTATAATTAACAGAAATAAAATCTATTAGACTCACCATAGCATAAAGATTTTCAAAGCCTTTCACTTTAGTTGGCACCTTTGAAAATTTCTGATCAAAAGCATCTGAGATATTATGTGCAGGATCCGTGGATATAATCAAAACATTTTCACGTACTTTGGCCAGTTGCACTGCTAAACTACAACTGCAACAAAAGTAACAAAATATATGAGACGTGAGTCCCTAAGAGTGGTGAAAATTTTGATTTTGGTACTTTTGGTAATGGTGCCACATGACATAAGCAACAGTAATGAAACATCCTCAATGAGAAGTATATGCAGCACATCATTCAATATTGGTTTCTCCTTTGTACAAGGCATGTACAAGGAATGAAGATAAAGATTAATACATTATGCCTCTCACACCTGGAGATTATTATCAAGATGAGAACAGAAATAACTAATTAACTAATAATGCTTTAGCTGCATTGGTTATGTTGCACCAAATGGAAAGATGACTAGACAGTAAACTAAGCATGAGAAGGAAGTCAGACACAAGGAGAATGAAACAATGTCATATATAAGAAATTCATAAAATTGAAGATTACTTCACATTTTGTAAATATGTGAACTCTTCATTCTATGACGAATTGGTCGACCTTCATAACAATGGCTGCGCTAACCTTAAATGAAAAGTGGAGTACACTGCTATAGACTACAAACCTGCAGGTTGTTTTTCCAACGCCTCCTTTTCCCCCGACGAAAATCCAACGAAGTGAACGCTGGTCAATAATATTTTGGAGAGATGGTTCTAATGGTGCAAAATCTTCTCCACTCATATTAACATCACGTAACTCTGCAGACGTCATTTTTCCTCATACACAGTTGGTATTATATGTTGGTAGTGTCTGACTATTACTTTTTTGGTGCCAGTGGTAATAATGCGTCGTCACTGCCTATTGGATTAAGTCGTGTAGAAGTTATTCTTTGGGTTGTTACTGCGGTAATTCTCACATGTAAGTGATTTTTGAAGTTTAACGCACGTAGTGAAAAGCTATATAATGGCAGAATTGATAAAGGATATCGACGGTGGAATTCTTGAAGGGGTAAGAATTCACCTAGTTAGAAATATTACGTGTAAAGTTACTGCTGTGTCAAAACATGTGAGTGCTATTGGCATGTGATGGAGATGAGTGGTAAGCTTTATGATCTGACAACTTCACTCCCAGGGAAAGAAATTGCCTGCAGTCATTATATTGGCAATTTGGTAGATCCCAGAGCAGGTGTGGATATGGTGACATAAATAGAAATCATCGTGAATATTATCCAGATAGTCAGTTTATATCTAATCAATATAGTAAGTGAGCTGTATAAATATAGTGCAGTCCATCAAATGTTATGGTCTTATGGTTAGAACGCCTGCTTTGTGTTGTGGTGGTCCTGGGTTCAAATCTTAGCCAAGAGACTGGCCAACCAGGCTGACTTGTCTGTGATTTTCCTCAGTGATGTGTTTGTTCCATAACTGTAGCAAATTTGTTGTTCATTTGAATACTCCTTGCATACTTGAATTTATTTATATAACTGTGCTTTTTCAGTATCTCAGACTATATTGCATCAAATGAGAGGATGATAGTGAACAATGAATTGGAAAGGATGTGGAAGGAAGCTCTCGTGGCCTAATCCTGGTAGTCTCCTGCTGTTTTCCTAGATGGACTGAGGGAAACCATGAAATACCTCTGTCAGGATATCCAGTCTCTGGGCCAAGGTTTTAACTTGGGGACTCCCATATACGAAGCAGGAGTGATAACCACTCGACCATGACGTTTGGTGCCTGTTTGAAGAACTCATTCAGGCAAGGGATATGGTGGTAACTTTATGAGGTATAACTGCAAACAAATTTTATAACAGTTGTGATTGGCAAGTCTTGTGTTGTGCATATATGTAATTAATCTCATATTGATTATTACAGGGAGGCCAGATACTTCGAATGGCACTTGCGTTTAGTGTCCTTAAGCAGATACCAGTTCGAGTAGTCAACATTCGTGCTGGACGAAGTAATCCTGGATTAAGAGCCCAACATCTGAAAGGTAATTTTTTTATAATAGAATTAAACTTTTTGTCATTTTTTAAAATCTTATAAGGAGAGAGTAAATATTATTATAACATGTTATATGTAGTTAGACAAGCAGTGAAGTTATAATGGGGAGAGACAAGAAATTTAAACATAAAATTAATTGAAACAGGTGTCTTGGAATGTGGAGAAGGAGATTGGATAATAATATTGAAAACTGGTGTCAGGGAAGTGGCTATCATGTGAAATGGCAATCATGTTTAATCTTGCATTGTGTTATCATTGAATTCAAGTTTATTTCTTCAACTGTGTTAATTTTTTGTCAGGTTCTTTGTCTTTTAAGATTGTTGTCTTCTGGGTTGTAGTGCCATGTGGTCTGGTAGAAGTTTACCAGTGTTTCAGTTGTCCTTTCTGCCCCGTTGATTGAAGCAGAAAGCATCTATGAAACGTTTGTAAACATCAACCAGACTGCACTGCCGTGAGAACCTCAAATCCTTCTTTTGTCTTCATCTGTACAATACGCTCAGTCAATGGATGTGATTTTAAGATTGTGGATTATTTAGATTATCCTTCAACTATTGAAGAATTAATTATGATAAAATTAATTATTTGCGTGTAAGTAATGTTTTTATTTATGCAGGAGTGGAGTTAGTGCGAGATATAAGTGGAGGAAAGCTAAGAGGAGGTGAAATTGGTTCTGAGGAAATTGTTTTTCACCCAGGAAAGGTGAAATGTGGAGAATATTCAGCTGATACAGGAACAGCTGGGTGAGTATTTCTGTTCATGTAATGATGTCTGTTATAACTTCAGCAGGTACTTTGTTCAAATTCTGGCTGGGGCTGACACTGCCAAGTGGTGTTTTTGTTCAGTCACTCCAAATATTTCAAGATATTACAAGTTCCTTGACCACTTTCCCCACCACATTTTTGTATTTGCAGTAATTCCGACATCTCTCACTGTGTACACTCCACTAAGTATTTTAAACAATGATATTAACATGGCCTTGCAGTGATAAAGCCATTGCTAGTTATACTTGCCACATGATATTTATGAGCTTTGTTGGCCGTCACAAATATACACATTGGTGGCCAGCCTGCTGAGGTGTGGGGGGAGAGGGGAAGCAATGGTGCATGGGGCGTCTTACCTCCCCTTGCTCTTTCCATCTTCCCTCCTCTCTTAATGTTACATAGCCTGGGCTCACAGATATTCTGCATCCAGAAGACCATCGACAGTGGGTCAAATTGCCTGAGAATGTAGTAGTTGACTGTAATTGTCTTCGTGCGTCATTGAATATTGAAAGATTGATTGGTGATACTTTGTTCAGGAGTGTTGGTTTGCTGATCCAAGTTGCTCTTCCCTGTATTCTGTTTGGCAATGGAATGACGATACTGAAACTAAGAGGAGGAACTAATGCGGAGATGGCTCCTCAAATTGACTACATAACTGAGGTGTGCCATCTTGGCCTTTATTTTTACACCTTGTATATTTACATATAATGAAATTAAACTGCTAACTGTGTGTATACACGAGTGTCTTCTATAATTTTGCGTTAACTGCTATGCACATATGCTTGGGTTTGCTTCATATTGGTACATTTTTTTATGCGTCATTATCCTTCATTATCTGGGACATTTTTTATGTGTTGCTATCCTTTGTTATCCAGTGAAACTAATTTGGGAATGTACATGCCTAGAATTTTAATGTATGAAACAAAATCTATTTCTAATGTGTCATGAATTGCATATGTAAATAAATAACCATTTAATAAGGTTTTTGCTGATGGTATTTCTTTGTATTGTCAGTGAACATTATCTTCTTTGGGACTTCATCTCTGATCTAATCCTTTATTGTACACAGCATAAGGAATTTTCTTATGATGTACTGTTTTGTACCATTATTCACTGTTTGATAGATTTCTTGTATGGAGCTGTATGCTAACGTAATGGTTGAACAAGGCTCTCTGTGAGTTTGAAGATCCTTTTGCTTACATCATGTGAGATGAATTGGACAATGATGGGCTTGGAAGAACCGACAACTGAGCACAAATTAGTAGTTGTAATATTCTGTTAATGGATAAGAGTTGGTATCAGTAGTTCTGTCAGTTTGTTAATGTTCTGTGCAAATCCCTTTTATTTTATTTTATTGGTACTTGTGGGTTATTGGGACACATCACTTTAAAAATAGGTTAGGTTAGGTTAACTTTCAAGTATATGTCATTTATCCACACACATTAACCTAACCTAACGTAACCTATTTTTAAAGCGATGTGTTGCAATAACCCACAAGTACCTATTTTTTTTACAGGTATTTAGGCCACTTCTGGAGAAGTTTGGAGGTACCTTTGATTACAAGATTATCAAAAGGTTAGTAAACATTTTGCAGAAGCTGTGAGTGTGCGCGTTCACGTGTGTGCTTGTACACGCTCTGCTGGCCTGGCGCATGTAGAATTTGCTCATTGTCTCATCTGACTCATTCTGAAAGAACGGATTAAAGTTGATTGACTTTTATTTGTAACGAAGAGTTTGCATGTGTTTCTTAAGTATGAACAGTCTGATCAAGTGACTCAGAAACCAAAAAACCATGATTCTCTGAAGATGTGTAGTATATGTGCACATGTGCGTATCCTTATATTACTTACAGCATCTCTAAAATTATAGATGTTGACGGGTTTATTTCTTTCAGAGGTTATTTTCCGAGAGGCGGAGGGGAGGTGCATATAAGAGTACAACCAGTGAAACAGTTGAAGGCTGTCAATCTAATCGAGAGCGGCCGCGTTGTACGTATAAGAGGATGGGCTTTTGTGGCCGGTTCTCTGCCCATTAAGGTGAAATGAAATAACTAAAATTGTTGTGGAAAATAACTAATTAAATTGAAAATGTAATGACATGAAAGTAGTGTTTAGAAAATAAAGAATAACTTTATGTTAAGAAAATATTTGTAAAGGTTATCAGAAATCTGTCATGTTATATAAAATCGTTCTTATGCCACGTCTTGGAGCATGTATGGGGATTGGAGGTAAAGATCCATGTATTCATAACCTTGGCACTAAATTGAAGTGAGTAGTCAGCTTCATGATGTGGCCACTTTATTGCCAGTGAAATAGTCCCTGATATGCACTGGGCAGGAGACTGGGTAGTAAAGGAACCAGTCTGGACATAGTATTAAAAAAAAAAAATTTGCCCTTGCCTTGGTTATTCAGCTAATAGCCATTTACACAGTTAGGTATTCTGTCTCAACATACATTATATGGGAAGCTGGATGTGCAATGAAAAATGCTTCATAAATTAAGAATGTATTTTAATGTTGTTGTAATGCCACTTCATTGTATAAATTACAGCATATATTGCTGAAAATAAATTAATCGGTAACCATATTGACAGTAGTTAAGGTGACTAGTGTGCAAATTTGTTTTTATTGGTAGCTGGTTTACTTGGTAACTAAGGATGTCAAACAAGTTTGGTGTTAGTGTTTGTAAGTTTAGAGGTCATGAAAGCATGCTCAGGAAAACTGTTAAATTGTCGCAGGTAGCTCATGCTATGGCAGATACCGCTGCTCAAACTCTGAGGAAGGCCTTGGAGAACGTAGATGTGTCAATTGTAAGGTACAAGGAGGATCCAGATGAGGCTGTTGGAAACGGCTCTGGAATCAAGTAAGTTTGTTTTCTGAATTATTTTTGGACGGGGTAGATGAGAAATGAATACAAAATTTTGTTTGGAAAGGTTGAAGAAATCCCACTCAGAAGACCTAGACATAGATGAAAGGATGATACTAAACTAGATCTTAAGGAAATAGGGTGTGAGAGAGTGCACTGGATTCATCTGGTTCACTGGTTAACATGGTTATGAAAATTCTGGTTTCATAAACGGATGGGAATTTCTTTACTAGCTGAGCGTACTGTTAATGTCTAAAGAAGAAGTGTACATCTTTGAGTCGCTACTTTCTGAAATGTTTTTTTTTTTTTTATAATTTTTGGAAGTAGTATAAGATTGCGAATCAACAAACTAACTAGAAACTTACTACAGTTCTTTATCATTATCAGTCTTGTTGCAGAAATGAGTACAGGTTGCATTCTGGGTGGCTCTGCCCTAGGTGGACGACACCTGAAGGCTGAAGAGGTGGGAATGAAAGCTGCGGATGAACTGTTTCAGTCCATCTATACAGGAGCCTGCGTAGACTCCTATTCTCAAGATCAGGTAATACTTAACTTTCTCCCTCAGGCACTACCCGTGATGGGTTACAAAGGGAACCAACATCTTAATATGAGCTATAAGGGTTTTGGGGTTGTTTTGTTTTACATTCGTGAAGTTTTACGTTTGACACGGGACTCCAAGACTTTACCACCTGATTTCAGAAGTGTTGTGTGCCGCTTGGCTAATTTAGGGGCTCATACTATCTTGTTTAAAGTATATGTTGATGTCTGTTTTCAGATGATCTTACTCATGGCAATTGCACATGGAAAATCCCGTGTAAAATGTGGGCCGGTGTCTTTACATACTCGGACAGCCATTCACGTAGCACATCTGTTGACAGAGGTAAGACTAATTGGATTTTATTAAATATATGATATAATATATTACATTTTACTTCTTTCAGACCTGCAGATCTGAGTATGTGCTTCAAATTTCAAGCAGTTTTTTTGTATATTAACACAGAAAGATCTTAAAACTTTGCATACCATGTAGTGTATTAGAATATAAAATAATTTGGTACTTGTGGGTTATCGGGACACATCACTTTAAAAATAGGTTAGGTTAGGATAATGTGTGTGGATAAATGACATATACTTGAAAGTTACTATATTTTATTTCAATAAATGACGGATTATTTTATTTTATTTGGATATGCATGAGATGTTAATTGTTGTTACTACCTGTCTTCAGAGGCCAAAATTCGCTTATAGATTTTAGAATCGTTTTAAAAATATCGCCATTATCATTTGCACGCCGCCATATAAACTCAGCAGTTTTCCGTGCCAATCCAACTCCAGATATTCGACTCCACCGTTTTGTATCCCGATAACCCACAAGTACCAATAATTGTTTGTTTGCTTATTTTATATTCTAACGCAGAAAGATATTACGAATGAAAACTGACAAACTTAATTCCTTTGAAAGAGGGAAGTACCGAGTGTTGTTGGAGGGGATAGGGTTGTGGTATTTGAGGTTTTCATGGCTGTGAGTCTGAAGATGACTGTCTTCTGGGTTGTTGCGTCGTGTAGTGCTTGATGCTGCCTTCTGATTTGTAGCTGTCTGGTCAGTGTCTCCAGTGCTATGTTAATAAGTGAATGTTTTCTTTGTCTAAGCAAATAATCATCAGAAGCAATAATACCGTATATAGTCGCACCACATTGCACAAATATGTAATTAGTAAAAATGAAACTATATTTGTGCAAAATAAATATACTGATATTATTTTGTTGTCATGTCTTACAGGCGAAATTCACTGTGATAAATGGTGAGGCAGATTCCAACTTTATTGAGTGTGAAGGAATTGGTCTCGAAAACATTTCTTAAATTCATGGCTTGTGATGAATTTTCTAAAGACTGCAGTTGACTGACGGCTATTAAAATTCCAAATATTCCATACTTGGAAATACAGTAGAATGCTGTTTCATAAACGCAAGACCAAATTGCTGACTTATTGAATTTAAAAAATCTTGTTCTTTAACCCTGTGATTTGTATGGTTTCTTTCTGTCAACCATATCATAACAGAATATAACCAGAACATTAAAGATATGCGTGGTCTCAAAATTATTTCGCCGAGTAATCCAAGGTAACAAAACACGATGGTCATTCTGTGTCTGCGTCTGTGCAGACTAAATTACATATTTACTGACTAAATCAAATTTAGAAATAGTTTATGTATGATTTAAAGCTTTCACGGTGAATAATTGCATTAGAATCTTCTTGAGCAACCAAATATGTTGAAGTTGAATTAAAAACCAATGTCCTGGAGACCTGCCCTGTCTGCAGATGAATATATATTAAGGCATCGATTTCATGTAAGGAGTCGATGAACTGTGTCGAAACACAGTAACACGCCCGCTTTTAACTGGAAAATGAAACCATCGTAGCAGAACATTGTCCTCATCTCATATAGTTATATACTGTTGCATTTTCAGGTATTGTAACTGGTTTTGTATTGTGAAACAGGAGACATTGAAACTGGTACTAGCGGCAAAGTATTATCAATAAAATTACTGTGTTTTGTGTGGATGTCATTACAATCACAACCTACATCATATATCTTCCAGTTTCCTATCATTCAGCTCAATACATTTTCATTTTCTTTCACCTTGAGAAATAACTATCTTTCCCTAAGGTCTAGCAATGGTAGGTAAATGTTTGAACTCTCCCTCTCCTTCCAGTCTGCAATACTGATGGAGACCTTTTATAAACATAATCAGAATGTGGTGATAAAATATTTAGCATGGTTTTACTCTTTCTTAATAAATATACAGAATCATGGATATCATAAAATCTGTGTCAATGCAGTTTGGATTTTGTCAGATCCATGGGTGGGCTGAGTTATTAGCAGGAAAACAGTTACATTAGACCTTTCAGGATTGTAGCTGCAGGAAGCATGATATGAGGACTTTATTTTTATTTTGTTAAATGATAAAAAACAAACTAAATGCTTGATATTTGTGTAGATGTTTTAGATCAAATCTCTACGAGACTACATGGTACAGCATCCCAGAAGACAGTAATTTTCATTACATTATGCATTAATTTTTTGGTACTTTGTGCAAATAACGTACAAAGCACTGTAGAGCAGTTTATTTTAACTGTAAATTACTGAAAGTGGACAGTATTTTTTTTTATCAAAACCTGATATGTTGAGGTTATGTTTTTGTAAAGCTTTTGATTTACCCATTGGGTGTGGAGGGTGAATATCCAGGAAGAATCAACAGTCAGGCACAATATAAAGCACATTATCATTGATGTAACATTGACGTACCCAACCTGACCTCACGAGTTCAAATGAGAAAGTGAGAGGAGCTTACATGTACACAGAGAGAAAGCACAGCTGCTCATCATGTTCCCTTCACTGTTTAAGGTTAAGCAGAATTATTTATTGCACTTTCAATACTGCTTAAATAATCGCTAACTACATTCGGTTTGAGTAGCGTACTTGCACACAGCAATGTAAGATATTTCATGCGTACTGAGACGCTCATCACAACTCAAAGTGGACGTGTCTTGGTTTGCTCCTATTTAGGTTAGGTTCATTTTGATAGACGGGTTAATGATAGTATGACGTAATAGAATTGGGTGGACGAACGTTAAACTCTTGGTTTCGTGATTGCAGATAAAACTGGGAAGCATGCTGTTGGAACCGCTCGTATATACTGTTATTAAGAAACTCTTGTTAATTCCAGGTACAAATATAGAAACTGTACAGGCATATGAGTAGAATATTTTACATATTACATTTTTCCTATGAAATCATTCAGAATTATGTTGTGAGATTTGAGGTTTTCACGGTGGTGAGGATGATCTAGGTTTTGGCGTCGTGTAGACTCGTAGGTACATGCCAAAGCCCAGAACATCATCAGACTTATTGTTTTACCTCTGCAATCGAACGACGTCTGCAATTTTTAATATCAAAGCAAGTGCCTACCCTAAATGTTGCTGCCATTTCTGTGTTCAGAAGTTCTTGTGTCTGAATGAAAATTTTTTTAATTCAATAAATCTTATGTTTGTCGAAATAGATTTTTAGAATGTATTGGTTGGTGTCGGGTGGACGTAAAACAGTGAAGTTGCCTTCGTTTCTTCTCACTTTTCGATAATCGATGTATGGGAGATGTCGAATCTATCTCGAGGGAAAAGTTGCTATCTTAGGGTCATTCAGCAATAACTCAAACGGTGTGGTGTTGTGGTATATGATTAATTTCACCTCTGGCAGAAACTGTAGATCAAAAGTTGATGGACCTCAAGAATGTGGGTGAGTGTTGGAGTGAAAGGATTTTGATCGTTATTGACTTGCGGGCATCTTACAGTAATGACGAATGAGTTGATTCATCTTTTTAGGTGACTTTGCCTTTCACTTTTCGTCTTTCCCAGTGCAGTCAGATTGCCCTTCAATCATTTATCATGCGTCTAATGGATGAATGCGATGTTCAGTTACGATGTTTTTGGTTGGATTCAGGATGAAGCCTTGGTTTTTTCGCGCTATTGGAAATATTTATCATGCACCATGCATGTCTTTGTTTATCTGCCCATCCATTTGTATACACATGCAAGTTTCTACCTGCTTTTAATATCGCGTATTTTTGTATGTTTTTCATATTATCTCTATAATAACCGACGTTGGTTATCACTTGGTATTGTTAAGGGATTGTGGGCCACATGTGAAAATATTTATGAATGTTTTTTTTTGTATTAATGTTTTACAAGTCGCAAGTAACTACTGCAGTTGATTTGGCTACAAATCCAGGTGCTTTAATTTCGTTTCCCATTATATGTTATGTTTTGAATCTCAACAAGACAGGCTTATATTTTAAAATTGTATTTTTATAACTTAAATGTTCCCTCTTATTCTTCTAATAATCTTCCACCTTTGCTTTTAACTTGAACGTGACTATACCTATACATTTTCAACGGGAATGACGTCATTAAGTCTACATGATACAGCACTTTGTTTGAAAACATACAGATTGAGTGGCGATAAGGGAAATTCTGTAATCGTATTATCACGTCTCTGCCAAAATGCTGATAACGTGGGGGGGGGGGAGGATACGTTTATCGTTGTCAGAGAAAATGGATACTCTTTGAACACGATAAATATTTACCTACGCATTTTAGGTCAGTATTTATGAGTGTCATTTTACGTTACGTTATGAGACAGAGGAATGTCTGGTCGTTCCTCTTAGGCGAGACCCAGTCCCGGCGACCTTGTAGTTATAAGGAACTTCAGAATTCTAAACGAGCAACTAATTCTGGGACTGCTAAGGGAAGCCAGTGTCGTGAAGTTCTGTCGTTTTTGCCGTAAGTTATGCCTTTGGAAGGGTAAGGAGAAATGATAAATTGATTAAAATTTAGCTTAATATTTTTTTTTAAAAAAATGGTACGAATACGTGTCTCAAATGGCATTGTAAAAAAACATATTTCGCTTTGTAGCCATGTTTTTATTCCACATTCTACATAATAATGG
Organism: Zootermopsis nevadensis; assembly: GCF_977971745.1. NCBI lineage: Eukaryota > Metazoa > Arthropoda > Insecta > Blattodea > Termopsidae > Zootermopsis > Zootermopsis nevadensis. The sequence continues at coordinate 8,861,266 of NW_028259139.1, read as the reverse complement.
TTCAAGGAAAGCCAAACGTTTTTCCCCTAAATGCATCCACGATAATATTGGTTTATTTTTTGGTTATCGTGAGTCCCTCCTTCCCCAATCCAATCTTTTCTGTGACTTAGGCTATTGCGTTCAAATGGCGGACTATTTATTTTGTTGGTTTTTTTTGTCATTTATGAATACGAAACACTCTGTCAGTGACAACTCTATGTACACGCTGGGAATTAAGCAGTTTGCGTCATGCAGTAATCTGTTTAATGTTGCGTGTTACTGAATACTCGTGTGAAACGCTGAATTTCCCAGCTGACTTAAAATTTGAACAAAGCAGCTAAGCGTTACATCGTGTTCCTGCAACTCTTCCAAGTACAATTGTCAGCCGACTGTAACTGGGAAATGATGCAAGGGGTAGATATCTGGATGTAAGTGTTCTACATTGTTTTCTCGCCATCTGAAATGTGCCTGTAAGTTATATTTCCTGGTTCAGTAATTGACCTAAGTGCCTGGTTTCAGGTTCTTTACTGACGTTGCATAAGCTGACGTCACGTAGAATGAGCTTTTGTGTAAGTGCAGAATACAAACTGCTTCTTAAATTACAATGAGAGGTTTTGTATTACGCGTAGGGCATTGTTACGTCGCGTTATTCGCATTGAGGGTTCTCAGGCTACATATATTCTAATGCTTTATTCCTTTGCTACTGGAAAGTCTGTCAAAACCAATGATGGTCAAAATATACCCAGCTGAAATCGTAAATCAAGTGCTGGATGTTGTTATGATATTACAAAGAATAACACAGAAACTGTTGTCATTACAGAATAATCCATATTCGATTTATTTAGCTATCCATTTTTGTATTTTGAAGATGGCGGAAAAGTTATAGGTTACGGGGCAATTTAAAAGCTGCCCTGTACTTAAATTGCTTTGTTATAAAGAGGCTAACAGGTTTCAACCCTCATTACTGCTTTTAGCCTTTCCTTAAGACGATAGGGTGGAAGACATTCCGAACGCGGTTTATCTTGGTAAAATTCGTCTTTCAGGTGTTTTAAGATTGCGTTGGAATGTGGATGTATAAACTTACTTCAGCAGTAAAATCTCAGAATGCGTCTCACTAGAAGTTCTTTATCAAAAGAGGGTGTCTGAGAGCTCAGTTTTAGGACTTAGTGGTTTATTTTGTATTGCTTACATTAAAACACATTTAATGTTTTTGTCGTATTTGTTTATACATAAAATATCACAAAGTAGACGTTTATAGATTTCTCTGTAAGTGGCGAAAGCTTTAACAATCGGTAATACTTGCATTTTGTATTTATTGGTCTAATGTGTTTCTTCATGTACGTAAGGATTATTTCAATTCAATTCAATTCAATTCAGTTAATTTATTACGTGTTTTCCAACAGCAAGAAGCCAATAACAAGCAAACACTGATAATATATACAATAATGATGAAATAATAATGAAAATAGTACAAAAAGAGATTAATTAAACTTATACATGTACAGCATTAAATATAACAGCCAAGTACAGGAAAACCCAAAAAAGAAACAATATTATTCGGCTTCAGATGTTCGAACCTCAGGATTTTAAATTTTTTTGGAAGTTGAGCATCGTATTAGGAATGTAAGTGAATGGAATTAATGCGAAATAAAAGTTAAACACAGTGAACGGTGCAAAATATTAAAGTATAAGATAAGGTTTTTGAACTGGGTACAAGAATGCATCCAAGAAAATGTTTCTGGTAGCTGGCGTGTGTAGGAGACCACCATTTTCACCTGGGAAGATTCACAGTGACTTTGACCTGACGACAGGAGAGAAAGCTAAGCCTTTGAGCAAACCGTGATCGAAAGGCTATTTGCTGGAACAATTGAAGTCTAACGAAGCTAAGGTTCGTTAACGGGAAACTAAACCACAATACGTGTGCTTTATCCCGTTGTTATCACGTGTCGTGTGATGGATAGCGAATGATTTCCTAACCGGATGTGAAGACGGGGGATATTTGTTTCCTATCTTTTCTCGAAACGCATCGAATTAACGGGCGATAAGGTTTGTTTTAGCCCCGTATAATTCACATCCAAAACTACTGAATACATTTGGACGAAATTTGTTTGTGTACGACATGAAAGATTACATGATAAAATCAGACCAGGGCTCAAATTGGGGATAATAGATGATAATGGTAATTTTTAACGATGCTTTATTTTAATGTTTATTTAGGCTACGTTCAGGATGCTGTTAATTGTTTTCAGAAGAAATATGGCAAAAAAATAAATTTTAACTCCCTTCTAAAATGTAATTTTTTTGTTATCAGTCAGATTAAGTTTAATGTGAACATTGAAACCGTCTCACCCATTTACTGACGAATCATCCAGGAAGTTTGTTTTCTGCTTCTCAGGTTGGAGTCCTGTCTTAAAGAACAGTGTAAGTGAAAGTTAAGATTTGCATATTCTTAACACACAAGAATCTCACGAACTAATGGTCTGTTACTTTTGTGTTTAAATGCTGACGTTTTCTCCCTAAGAATAGGGGGTTATTATTCGTGTTTAATTATACACCATATTTAATAGAAATTAGCAGCCCTCGTGTGCGAACCAATAAATCGTCTTACTGTTTCTGATATACTTTGTTTATTTTAACTGCATTTGTTTTTTAATAGCGCGGGCAATGTAACGTCGAATCATAGAACTGATTGCGAATTAAATGTGTCCAAAGGAATGGTCGACCTGAAGGGCGTAGCCCTTAAAATTCGTAATGGTAACTGCATGTATTATATGCTTTAACATATAGTAACTTTGCATTTTTCCCCACAAAATTTATTTTCGTTTTTATATGATTATTTCCCTAAACAACATTAACCACCTGATCTTTGTAATGGTGAAATGTGTTTTCTTTTCGTTACTGGCCGAATCCTTAAGTATTAATTAGATGAGCTTTAGCTTAAAGGGGGTAGTGATGACTTTTTATCAGTTATAAATTGCACTGACGATGGACATAGTCCAAGAATTTAGTGATCCCGATGACTCTCGATGTCCGATTCTGTTCTCGACTGCAGCTTCTTCCGGGTCCAGTTGAGTGTTTCCGAGGCCCAGCACAGCGTCTTTTTCCGTAAAACAACTCTCCCTGCAGTCTCTTGTTCATGGTGTCATCTTGCTCATCTTCAGAGCTGTGTACCTAACGTACAGATTTCTCTCTTTTGCCCGGCGGCCAAATTGAAACAGGGTTCCGCTTATAGAAAGCCCGTCTGTGACGAACAACTTTTTCACACTTTGCGTTCCAATCTTATATATAAATATTATTTGCTACCTAATACATTCCTCTTGAAATCTCCGTTTACGCGTTATGAATAATATTTCATACACAGATTATATCGAGTGACATGTTAAATTAAAATTAATCTTAGGGAAATAGGATTGGAGAGTGTGGATTGGATTTATCTGGCTCAGGATAGGGACTGGAAGCATGCTGTTGTGAATGATGTAATAGATCATCGTGTTTCATAAAAGGCAGGGTACTTCTTGGCTAGCCGAATGTATTGCTACGTTCTCAAGAAGGATTCTGTTTCATTGAGTTAGTGATTACAGAACAATTAATTATGAATTATGTAAGCAACTGAATTCTCTTAGTTGCTTGTATAAGATAACGAGGTATTATTTTATTATGATTATTATATTATATAGATGTGAATAATTCTCGCCTGCGTATCTTAAAATCTTACAATGAAACCGAATTTGTGAATTATTTTTTTACCGTTGAAAGCGTCTAGTGAAAGGTAGAGAGAATTTTTATGTTTATATTAATTGTGGTTTATAAGAGGAAGAAGATTAAAGAGAATGTGAAATTATTTCTTTCCATTCCATTCTAACCATCAATCTCATCAACAGAGAAAGCCGTTCACTTATCGCATGAAACCGAAATATTAATTGCGATTTTCTGGTTGTAATTCAGTGGGTGTTTACGAAATATAATAAGGAACGTGTCGTCTCCATCTTCGGAGAATAGAATAATTTTATATTACACATAATCGGTACAGGTAAGAAAGTAGATAATATACGACACGTAATTTTAGCAAATGACAGCGTCGTTATATGATTAAAAATCTAAATGGGTTGATAATAATTCTTCCTTGTCGTTCTGGAAGCGTGACTTGTGACAGGGAGGTCTTTGGGCGTCGGTGCAAATTTAATAGAATCGTTGTTGAAAGGCGGGGATGGTCTGCGGAAGAAAAGACTGGAAGTGCTTGCGGTAACGTGAACTGTTCGTGTTTGTCTTAATGTGAACGGTCAGAACGTGATTTCCTCGGGATCTAACTCCTATTCGAAGCATTTCCGGATATGGTGCTTAAGAGTTCACGTGATTTTATACTTTCCGCCATGATTGTATAGTCAGGATTCTTTCAAGGTTCGTTTAATTTCAGACCGCAATTTCATTATATTTCTTTTGACGCTCTCTTTTGGAAGGAAAACGTGAGTATCTATAATAATTTTCGCTGAACTTGACACGCAGTCTGAGAGAAATGAACCAATGTTGAAACTGTTTTGACTTTCAGTCAAAACTCCTCCCTTCGTCTCACTTCTTATTCCGTTATATCAGATTTTATTTCAACGCTTACTATTGGTGTAATTTTGTATTTCATGTTCTGATTAAAATTTGTTCATCTTCAAGTTTAACAAGTTCGACGAGTTCGTGATTCGCTGCACCATTAACAGTTTGAAGCTCATTTAAATGATATATATACAAATTCAGTTCTTACCTCAAAGAAAACACAACTCGTTTCCATTACGAAAATGAACTGGTTAATGCTGTTTAAGGAAGTAATTACCGTTTATTCTGAGAATCATACCAAACCCATAAATACACTCTGTTGGTAAAATTCATATTTAAGTTAATTGCAGATAATAATAGAACTATTTTTAAAACTATAAAACTACTAAAATAATAGATAAAACATTAGATAAAAATGTTATTTGTGTGTAGGCATTTTGTGTTTGCTTGCGTTACAGTTCCTCGTAAATTCGTGTTGTTGTTCAGAAAGCAAGGTCAAAATTTACAAAACTATAACCTAATCTGTTCTTTATGGGTTTGACACTTGGTATTTTATCTTACAAGTGAATAGTATAGAGTGAGTGTGGTTCAGAATAAGATTCCGAGGAGAATATTTGGACCAAATAGGGAAAAAGTGACAAGAAGATGACAAATTTTGCTTAAGGAGGAGTTTAATAATTTGTACTGTACTTCAGATATTATTAGGATGATCGTATAGTGGATAATGACGATATCAGAAGACGCTCTTTCCTTCTAAAATAAAGAAAAAGTATAATTTCTCTTGTACGAAGGTTGTTATTAATCTGAAGATCGGTGTGGAAGGAAGTGTATTATGGCTGATTATCTTTGGCAATTTATTTTGTAGGTAAGTGAAGGGATAATTTACTTTCGTTCCAATTACACAAAACCTCATTTAAACTGTGTTCCAATTTGTTTTTATTTCTATATTTGGTTTGCTGACTTACTTTCTGTAGCGAATTTGATGCCAGATTGTTCCGTAAACAGTTTTAATCTGAAACCGTCGAAGGGCAAAATGTTCTGTTAGGCATTCCACTCATAATTATACGGGATTGAGAGCTAAATGTCATGGTTCAGAGGAAGAGTTATAAATTCAGCCCTAATGCAGCATTTACAGTGAGGTATCATATCTCTCAGGAAGCCGTACTCTATTAAACCACTAAATTACAAACTCCCCTCCGTCCGTAATTAAGGCAATATATACTCACCCCCATCTCCTACACTTAATTGATTTTCAGCTAATTATAACTCCGTCATACGAAGCAGACATATGCAATCTATGGATCACGTTTCGGACCTAAATACTCTTAATATTTTTTAAATAAGTTTACCAGGTGTTATTTTTTAAATTTTAAATAGCTGCCGTGTTCCTAATTTGTTTTACTAAAATTAATTGTGTTCTTTGCAAAATTACGTCCCAAAGTCGACTGCGATATGACAGGATGAAATATAATTTATTTTGAGTAAGTTGATATAGTATTTATTTTGGGTTTTGGCGCCACGTAGATGCTAACGTTCCCGAGAAACATGCTGTCTCCATCTCAGAGTTTGAAGTTAGGTAGTAAGCACCTCTGAAACGTTGGTAAATGGTAAATTTATAGGAGATTACATGACACATCATCATTGAAGACAGTCATCTTCATTTGTATGATTCCTTGAATTATGGGCTTAATATTCGTTGAGCCTTCCAAAGGCTCATAAAGATACGGGCAAACATTCGTAAATATTGCGGTATTCGACATGATTTTCGCAATGTGTGCGCTCCATGGACTCTGCACAGTGACAAACTAGTAGTTGCTTAAACCACGTGTAATATCAGCTCTCAGCGAGGGGTATTAATTTATAATTACTTCCATATCCCAAGATACGTCTGTGTTATTCAGTCTCTTAAGCCTATTTAACGACACTGTTTCAATGACAGATGTTATATAACGTCGAATTATATGGGGAGATTGAAGGGTTTAGACAAGAAATTTGTGGTCTATCCAGGAGAAACTCTTGGGTAACTGAGGAAACTCACGAATATTCTTAGAATAGCCAAGTGCCTTAAAAATACGAGTCCATAGAATTATTGCTACACGGACCTGCTCTGTCAAATATGGAGAAAGAACAGAATTTAATTGCGTAACAACATTTTATTTATTTCAGTCTGTTTTAGTTGACGGTGTATTCGGTTATATTTAATTTAAGCTATGGGACATCGTGTGACGGTCCTCATATGTGTAAACGACACGTTTTAAGGCTTCTGCCTTCACAGAATAACACATGAAGACGCACGCGTGAACTCCCGACGGGATTCGAAACCGGGATCTCTATGTTCGATCGGTCTAAGATCGTAGGTACTTGCAACCGTGATGATTACGAAACTTGGGGTCATTCATTTAAGTCTGCGGTTTACATTATTTTGCAACAGTTTTACTTTTAAATCTGAAGAGTACGCTACAAGCATTAAAAAAATATATATTTTACTTTCACCCAAAGAGGACGTGTTGTAAGAGTTGCTTCCAGATTCTGCATGCACGTCAGTTTGTGTCTTGTTACTCCTCCGCTACGCCCCGACCCCCCCTCTTCCCACCTTGTTTGCCTTTTACTTTAAGTCGTATGTATGTGAGATGGAGACGATTTCTACTGATTGCGATTTCCTCATAAGGCCGACAGACGGTTTCGTCCGAGCGGTTTTATGGCTCTGAGAATCGGACGGTGAAAGTGGTGAAGCGCTTTGATCATTTATCTGGGTCGTCCACTACACTACAGAACATGTTCGACCCGTGAACCATGAAGATGCAGGTTTTGTGGACGTACAGGTGATATGCGGCCAGTTGCCGGTCGATGAGCCTTGTCCGAGTGACGCAACTTTATCGTCCGGATCTCCGCTGAATCACTGATTAATGTGACAAGAGTTTAAATTTATTTTAAAATCATTATGTAAACCTTTACATTTTGCTGTGCCTGTCATCCGGCGTTTTACGAAGGCCGACTGACTTCATGGCTGGTTGATCTACTGACTGACACTGAGTAACCGATTGATTTAAGGACTAATTGTATATCTGGCTGATCTCACAATGTATGGCATGTTTAACGTTATAATTATTTTGTTGCGTAATATTTGGCTGAGGAAAAACATGAAGACGACCATATACGTACTATAATATAACATAATTGTATTGAATAAATACGTGTGTGTTGAGCATAGAAAATATATAAGATAATTTATGATGTAGAAATTAGTTACTTTTATTAAAAACAATTAGTTGAAAAATACGGGATGAACAGGGTTTGATTCCTGACAAAGGCAGAAATTTTCTCTTCGCCACTACATCTATAATGGCGCTGCGGTCCACCCAGCTTTCTGTCAGATGGGTATAGTAGCTGGGGCGAGAAGCTAGTCTGCCTTTATTTAGTCCTGAGTTTGAGCTTCGTCGTTTCAGAGTTACAGAAAAAATCGGACAGATTCGATATTCAATGTGTGATTTAATTTTGAAACTGGAGGTAGGAAGTTTCTGAAAAACTACGTTTTGTAAGTCACAAAACCGTACGCGTTGTTGATATGCATTTCAGTCTCATTGTCACACAACTTTCAAACGTACGCCTAATTACATTTGTCAGAGAAAGGAAAGCAATTTGCACGTCATACCACGTTTCAAGCTGTCAGCTGCCCTGACAGTTTTCTCATTATTTTCGTTCAGTCTCTTCAGATAGTCTACTACCTTGAAGTAGATGCTTATGTTCTTGGTTTTGACTCCGTGTAGACTATCCGATAGATTACAAATTTTCGGAGAAACATACTGTCTCCATCTACAGGTTTTTTTTGTAGCGGTGAAGTTAAGTATGATGTTCTGTGGTTTGGCGCCGGAGAGACTTGATAGATTTCTGAACCTGGAGACGGCATATTTCTGCGAAATTTTGTCATCAGCTGGTGAGTCTTTACGGCGCAAAACCTCAGGGCAACATAATCATCCTTATCGCTGTGAAAATTTGTAATCTACTTTGAAGTATATCACAGACACTTCGTTCTAAATCTTTATCTACCTAATTTAATCTCCATTTATCATCCAACGTTATATAAACTCGGTAGATTGAATATGGTTTCCTAAGAACTAATTACAGTTTTCAGGAGGAGAAGTTAATGCACACATCCTGCTGTCAAAATACGTTTCTGTGTTAATTCGACTTTCATCACTTTGCGTGGACCCGTTAACGAGGTGCTGTTTTGATACAAATTACAGCATCTACTCGCCTGAACTAGTTTTAACGACCTTTACAAGACGAAGTACATGTACGTGGCGTGTTAAATAAGTAATTTTGAAATATAAATTAAACAGATGCTGTGCCCCTATTCTACAGGGGCTTGCGTTTCTAGCGAACAGCAGTAAATTTTCAGGTCTGCTCCGTTCAGATCAGATGATTTCCAGAGAGTTGGCATTGTTTAAACAGACCACTCACAGAACTTTAAAAAATAATCTCTATCATATTAATCTATAGATTAATGAATTGAAGGAAACACGTGTTCTTTGATTTCGGAACATGGTGCATAATGTGGTATTATCGCTATATATGGCTACTCATTTCGATTAAATTCAATATAAAAAAGTGCCTAGTAGTTTATAGTTATTCAGATCAAAGTTTTTTTCAAATTTGTGTGTTGCCAAAGGACCGTTTAAAATCCAGTGGTAACTATATGCACCACCTGCCTTAACAATAATTTCTATGTATTTTATCCACAAAGTATGTTTATAGGTTTATTATAATTATCAGAATAAACAGTGATTATTTTTTTAAACAGCATTGACCAATTGATATTTGTAATGGTAAAGTGTGGTGTCTTCTTTGCGGTACGGACTGGATTATTAACTATTACTTAGGCGTGTTTCGACTTAAAAGGGTTACTATTGTGAAAGAACCTCATCTTTTAGCACGATTTCATAGTTGAGACTAGACAGTTCAATTAAAATGCGATTCGAGAGGATTACGAAATAGGAATCGTTGGCATTATTGATAGCTTTCAGTAGAATCCACGTGTATATAAATAAGAGTACATTAAATTCATACTCTAAAACAAACACAGATGTTAACTCTACAGGTTTTGACATTGACTGGTTACGTAACGTGACATTTTTTGTGTTCCGCGTGATTTGTTAGGCTGTTTTTTTTTTTTTAGCTGAAGATTACTTTTACTCAACGCCTTGACTTGAATTGCCACTTACAGCACCAGAATGTTGGTGTCTGCTTAGTGTCAACTACAATTTTAGAAAGGAAAAGTATAAAATGTCGATTCCATTGGCCTGTGCTGCGTGTTCATGGAAGATACGAACGACCGACCGACAGCTGAAGTTGCTGTTTCATATTCCTCCCACAGTATGGGTGTTTGTGTGCTAGTTTCGTAATTACCCTGGTCTTTAGTATACGCGTAAGTTGTTTCCATTATTGATTATTCGACAGGATTTTACGCACTCCTTCCATATGAATATTGATAAAAGCTGGGCGAGATCTTTCTCCATAGGTTTCTTTCTTACACAATAAATTTATTTAATTCTCCAACAAACTGAGAAAAGAAAGTAATTAAACATTCATGTTGTAATTTGAAGTACTAAATTTTTGGACTTTATCCATCGTCTGATATTCAAAGGTTTAGAGATGTTGATCCTTGCAGCTTTTAGGCGTTTACGGACGTTTTAGAGGTGGAAACTACACGGCGTAACATGCCAGTAGACAGTCATTTTAACATTCTCCTCCGTGAGAACCTGAAATATTATCCACATCATTTTTCCTAATGCCAGTTCTTTCCTGTCCTTTAGTCCCTCACATTCCATTGGCTGTGTCACAATTCTTCGTCCTCTCCACATATCAAACACATTCCTATTTTACTAGGCCCATATAAGTACGAATGTAGGCTCAGACTAACGTATCTATACCTTATAAGCGTACATTTGCCTAAGCCCCATTGCGTCTGACATCTTGATATATTGCATGCTTATTACATTACAGAAGTAGGAGTAATAACATTGCTGTAGGCTAGAAAAGACCTGGATTATTTCCACTTACAGTGATGTCGGTCTTAAGACGAACAGCTATAATATAAATACGTTTGAATTTCTTGTTAGCGTCCAGTCCTTAGTGTGCGTTATCCATCTGTTGAAAACTTAACCCTTTGGGTGCTGTTGACCCAATCAGACTTCCTTTTCCTTCATTACAACTTTGTTTCAGAAGTTCAGTTAGTCTCATGAAAAGAGAATTCGCTTGATTGTCCATAATCCCACGTCCTGGATTACAGAACAGATTACATCAAGTTCTGACTGAGTAAAAGGACAATGTTTCTCAATATTTTTCCTCCGGCTTCGCCATAAAATATAATTAAATTTATCACTGCACATAAAATAATATGTTGTAAAGTTTCGTATGGTATCTCGTCTTCTAGGCTATGACGTCTTGTATTTTTGTAGGTAGTTACCAACATCTGGGATTAACTTATCACTTCCTTCATAAGGGTATAAGACGAAGATTATAAGTTTTTCTGAAACGTTTGTACACATCGCGTTATAAATGTGAAAATCACAATTCAAATCTACACAGTTATAAAAATTTGATCACGAAGTTGTGTATGAATTTATACATAAATTGTAAGCCTATTCATATTTAGATTGTAGTCTGTTCTTGAACCAGTTCTGTTCACTTCAGATTCTCATAAACCATCTTTATGTGAACCAAACACGTGTATTCTTCCATCTCTTCTTCGGTCAAAAGTGTCACAAACCCTAAGTTCACTGCCGTGTTCCGATCCTCAGCCAGATGAAGTGAGTGCACACTTTCAAATTCTTATAAAATAAGTGTAAAAATATCTGTTTTATTTAACCTGATCTGCTTTTTGTAAAGTAGGCAGGGCGATAACAGTTTTAGAACTGAATTAAAACAAATATTTCCTGAATTATTTTCCCTTTTTTTCGTTAGGAACGTCACAGTTTGTAGGAAAGTTTAGGAAACTGGGAAAATGTTACAGCCAGAAATGGATTAAGTTTGGTAGAGATATTGCACGCTGATATTAAAATGGGTGTTATGAAAAAGCACAATATATAACATATATATAGTGAGATGTGAAAAATACCGATGTGGTAACAATTTAACAAAGAGAAAACAGCACGTATTAATTAGATGACAAAATAAGACTTTGTTAGTACACGTTCTGAAAAATTGTTACTTGTGTAGAAAAGCACGGGACGCCAATTGAGAAACACTTTATTAGAGAAATCAAATACGTACTATTACGTGTTGATATCGAGGCTTTGTTTGTCGGCTGAATGGGATCAGCTTATTTGTATGCATATTTCAGATACATTTTATGGAGCGGAATTGCTTTAATTATGAGTGAGTGAAATCGATGAGGAGACAAAGAAAGTTAAGAGAAATGCAAAATTTCATGTCATTTTCTCATACACATGTGTGGGACTCAAAACGTCTTGCTTTGTTTATTCGGCTAATTTAAGACTTATTATCAAACCGTGTCATTTATTATAAATTCTTATTGTTATTTTGATTTTAGTAAACATTTCTCTTTTTGGCTGTTGATGAAACATACTAAAATAAAGAATTCAATTGAATTGTTATTTTGAATCCTCCGTATGAGATTTTGTTTGTGCACATGGTCAGTGACATGTTTTCTGAGAGAGCAATTAACAATCTACATGTTGATAACTGTTTCTCACTCTTTTATCCGAATCACTTGTTGTTTCTCGTTTGTTTTTCTGAGATTCCACGTTCCTTCCAAATCTCTTCTTACTCCTTTATATTTGTTATATTATTATTATTATTATTATTGATTGTTGATGTAGCGTGATTAGAGGCGATCCTTACAATAATATGAGGTCAGTAGCTCAAGTCACCTTCGTCGAGAGCTCCTTCTTATTCTGCGCATGCGCAATAAGAACTGGGTGAACAAGGTGTTTGGATAACAGCGCGGTCCTGTTCCCTGCCATCTCCATATGACTTCACAGCGATCTCCGAGTTCTTCAATTTGTGGTTCGCGAACCCCTTGGGAATAAGCTAAATATACTGTCGAAAATGGTGCATAGTGGTGAAATTTTGTTTGCTAGTATTATTTTAATTTTTTTTTTTACAAAACATGATAATCTGGAGGAAGGATAAGGGGTTAAGTTATGTTCGATTGAGTTTAATTTAAATTTTGGTTTTTAATTTTATTTATTTGATGAGTTGACAGTAGCACACATCAACAGTGCAGATGAATCAGCTATAAAATAACAAATACGCCTTTTTACCTGCTCGGATACAAGATTGCTTCTGAAAAGTTCCTATGTACGAGGTCAGCATATCGTCTAACCCATACGCAAGACAGATATCCTAAAAAATCACTTAAATCTGTTGAATCTACGCGTGGTTTCGATGTAAAATCTTCTAGGCGCCATAGACTGTTACGCGTACCTCGGAAACACTTTGGAATCCGAATCATTTGTTGAGCTTAGATCCGGTTAACCCCTCTTAATGCTTGTGTTATGAGAGGGAGGTGGTCTTTAACGATGGCGATGGAGAACGAAGAATAAGGCGAGGCAGAGCAGGTCGTTAGAAGAAAGTTGTCTCCCCATATGAGTAACTGCTGACCTGCATGGCGGCTGTTCCATCTGCAGCCTCTAGTTAGCTCCCTCCAGTAGTTGGCCCGAGACGGCCTAAAGAAGAACACCTCAGGTGTGTCGGAAGTGTTGTGTTGTGGTTACTCAAATGAGGCATTTCTTCCTCAGTGAACGCTTTTAAACTTTTAACAAGTGAACTATGGGATACCACGTGACGGTATGTACACAGCTTTTTTTACGTTTTTATAATTTAAATAAAATTTATCTGACACGAATCTCTTTAAACACAGACATTGTGAATTAAATATACTTTGGTGTTTTTTTTTCATTAAACCAACTTATACGTCTGGTAGCCCGAGAAGAATTTGTTGTAAATTTAATTGCTTAAACTAGACACACGAATTTAACGTAAGATTTGAGGTTTTCAATAATTTTTTTATATTATTCATTTTAAAACCTTGTAAGATTTGAAGTTTTCACAGCGGTGAGTATGAAGATTTCTGTCTTCTGGGATGTTGCGCTGTGTAGTCTGGTCGATGTTTACCAACGTTTCAGAGGTCATACTGCCTCCGTCATCAGAGTATGAAGATTTCTGTCTTCTGGGTTGTTGCGCTGTGTAGTCTGGTCGATGTTTACCAACGTTTCAGAGGTCATACTGCCTCCATCATCAGGGCGATGAGTATGAAGATTGCCGTCTTCTGGGTTGTTGCGCTGTGTAGTATGGTAGATGTTTACCAACGTTTCAGAGGTCACACTGCCTCCGTCATCAGGGTGATGAATTCATCTACACGGCGCAACAACACAGAAGACGGAAATCTTCGAATTTAACGTGGTTTTTGAAATCTTCTCAAGACTTGTATGTTATCGGTTGTAGCACCTAGTTTGTCTCTCAAGAGCAGAAAATCGTATTCGTCAGCTTTCACCTTCTTGAGCATAGACACTGACCTGTTTCGGTTCAGAACTGAGTCTGAAACATGGAATCCTTTTCTGTTTGATGGTTCAGGTACCGTTTAGGTGTTTATCTTCTACTGGCTTCCTTCCGGGAAGTAGGAGTTGGTATGAACTATATATGTTATATGTAGACTTAACAACTGGGCGCAGAGTAATACCTATTGTATTTGTTGATATTGGGAGAATGATTAGTGATTATATGTGGAAAATAACATTAAGAATTTTGCAACAACCTTGTTAGAACCGTCGGCTCATTGTGAACTAGGTTTTCCACTTAAAGCATCCTGTAGGAAACAAATTATGGCGATATTAATTTTGTGCTTTTATTACGAGCTGCAATAATTTAGCAACGTGAAATGAAGTGCATTTTGGACGTGTTTAATCTTTAGCTCTTTCGTTGTTTTACGACGTTGCAGTGGTCGTACAATGTCGAATTAAATATAGTGACATGACATACGACGATGGGGAGAATATTGATTGAAGCTTTGCGGGCTGCTTTATTGTGCTGTACCAGTACCTGACTGGAGTGACTAATAAAAACCATGATGGTCCTCGATATACACAGTCCGTTGCCGACTTCTCGAATACATATCAAATCTCTTACACCTGTGAACAAATAACTCTAAAATGGCTGTAAAATTATATTTCTATACTATAATGAGTAAGTCAATATGAGTCGATATGAATGTTTATTCAGTTGAATTATGCAGATACGTTCTACTGAATTAAAACCCTTGATCATGAGTCTTATTAATCGCATCTCAGTGTTGCTGTGAAGACGTTTGGATACTGGGTTGGTGGGTTAATAGGATACACTTCCATTGCCTGAAATGTATGCTGATTTGAAGATCGCTGTCTTCTGGGTTGTAGCGACGTGCAGTCTGGTAGAAGTTTACCAGCGTTTCAATGGTCCTTGGTGCCTCTATGATGAGGGCGATGGTAAACTTATACCAAACTACAAGGCGCTACAACCCAGTAGACATCCATCATCGTACTCACCTCCGTTAAAACTTAAAATTCTGTGTGCTGGTTATTTAAGACCTCGTTCACAACTGGACCAAACCGAAAGTGAAGTTAACTTAACCTAAATATATTGTCGTCTGGTCGAAACTCTAAACAACTTTTAGAGCACCTCGATGTTTACATTTTAATATTGTAGGAATATTTTCTCCCTTTTCAAACGCAATGGCAATACTTCGACCTACGAAGTGATGTCTGATAGTTTTTGTAGAACTACCTGTATACTTCTACAAGTTTACTTCTCAAACATTCTGTCTGTGTTCTCCCCTTAGTGTGAAGGACCAAATTTCATTGTCATCTAAATCAGCGGTTGAAACAATAATTTTATATAGCTTTATCTTTACGACTTTGCGTTGCTGTCCGAACACAAGAGATTCTGTACTTCATGGTAGGAAGAATCACAGTGGGAGAAGTTAGTATACAGTAATAAAATTTTAAATGTAGAAAGTGGTACAAGAATATTTGTCCTTTTTTTGAAATACGATATTGAACTTTTTGCCACGAACCAGCACGCGAACCACAGCTTTGCAAACATTGGTTACAGCAGTTTGTTGTATAAGATTTAGGTAGGTCAGATGAAGCTCTCTGTGTGTTCAGTCTCCTTCTCGGTTAGGTTTCTAATTCTCATGCCTGGGGGGAGGCTGTATTAAGCGTGTGGTATGGGATGATGCATTGTATTGCGGGGTCTAAGCTTGCTTAAGCATCAGACGCCGAGGAAAGTTTCTTATGTTAGTCCACATTCCGACTAATGAAGAATATTCACAGTTTAAAGTGGAAGGAGTGCTTGGGAAACACATGCACTGTATTTTAGAACTAGACGAAGATGGGAGTATAATATTAAGATGGATCTTATGAATTGTGGTGGATGTGTGTAGACTGGATTGAATTTGAATCAGGATAGGAACATGTAATTGGCTAATGTGACATTGAATTTTTTATTAAGTGATGGAAAATTCGACTATCTGAACATATTAACAGCTTCTCAAGAACTATGCTTCATTGAGTTGAAGATATAGCGTGTCCCAAATAAATATACACGCAAAGTTAATATTCAATGTTATAATGTGTATACATGTTTTTGGGACGTTCTGTAAATGACGTACGAGGAATTCAGGCATTTGGAAACTGATCAAGCCAGACCAAAGAATCCATTTACACTTAACTGCATGAGAGGGGCCTGACAGTGCAGGCCCTGACCCCTAGATGTGGGTGACGGTCTACGTTGAACGCCGGTATGAACGAACTGCTGAGTCAGTCTTCCGGTAAGACCAGTCCAAGAAGCGAGACTTTGCTCGTGATTTGGGTCAGGCTCTTCCACGTCTCCGTTGCATGAAGGAGCGACCACTTATTACGTTTATGGCCACGAATGTAGAATTAATATTGGGTTTGGAATGAGATTTGGTTGAAGGCTGCACACAAAACATTTTATATCGAATTAATAATGAATTGTCACACATTCCTTAACTAATCTCCTGAAATTCTCCATAGATATGGAGAATTTAAAAAGCCGGGCCATGTTGCGGGCGATATTTCATGACTAGAACCCACTTCATGAGGTGAGAACACGTGTTAGGTGTCTTGAAGGAAACTGCAGCAGATGAGTAACAGATGAACGTTATTCAGCTGGCCAAGAAATGTCCTTTTATAGAACGCAAAATTTTATTAGCCAGCTGTATTCATTCAGCATCTTCGAATTTTGTTTATCTGAGATCCATTTTAATTGGCAGGATATGCAGAACTTTTTTCCGATGATCCGACCACGTGCTGTCTTCGACGGACTTAACTTATGCAACACTGAATATCATGTCAGAAATACTTTTAATGTAATATTATTTCTGTCCCGAAGTATCTGTTTACAGCCGTGGAACAAACTGTTTGCTCTGATCTTCACGCTTTTAGAATTCATTTCCGTTTTTTTTTTGAACGTTTCGAAACTGTAGTTATATTTTTATAAATTCAGCGAAGTGTATCAGAAGCACGGGGAAGGTTAAACGTACAGTTCGTTCCAAAAGTCACGCAAATCAAAATGTACAGTATATTAGAGATTATAATTACATATTAATGTTATAGTTACAACATATTTTAAAAGTGTCCCCCGTTCTGTTGTAGACCCGTTTCAACATGTTTTTGGAAACTCTGAGAAGAATAAAGTCGTTGGTTTTAGCAACTTATTTGGTACAGTATCATCAGGAAAGTGAACCTGATATACCGGTTTAACTGTATCATACGATTGCTTTGGAAAATAATGTTCAACATTAAATACAATTTTTGAAAACGGCATGATTCTCGTCACACAAAAATTGTCTGAAGGCCAAGGAATTTAAATAAACTTTTGGTAACAAGGCCGGTAGCCAATGGATTTAAAGAATGACGCAAGTGGAATTGTACAAGTTTTATTATCAGCCCAGTTTTAAAATTAACGATTAGTATCTACATACAAGTGTACACGGCGTTAGAATCAAGAATACCAACATAGACATTATCGCCACGATAACTTGAAATATCATGTGATCAAATTCTTGTTATTATTCGGTGTGATTAAAACGTATTGTTATGTTACTTGTATATATTTTACTTAGGTAAATACGTGTAAAAATATTCATAATAGCAAATAAGTGGTGCTGATGACAAGGCAGTTTATGGAGGTTGTACGGTCATACTTCTAGAGATAATCGATTATATTTTCTTCGATTAAAAACCAGTATGGCGATCACGAAGCCATGTTACGTTATACGATTGTCGATGTCTTTTAACCTCACAGTGGTCCAGCTAAGAATTCTACTTCAGTGACGTGGACGACAAGTTTAACTGTCTAGGCTTGTTGAATATTGGTTTCTAGGTAAACTTCTAATTTGAAGTTTTTGCTGATCATTCCTTGTCCCGTTTCCAATTTATGGTACGTACGAAACATAACGGTACCTGAGGCTTTTCACAGAATAAAGAGTTGCAATGCACTGACGAATCTTAATTATAGCAGATAATCGTCATTGTTCTTGTGTAAAAACTATAAAGTCTTAATGGTTAGCGAACTTTTGTCATAGCTATTACTATTGTAAAGTGTAAGGAACCTTTCTCTTCGCTGTAGGGCACTGCAGAGAAACGGAATAGTTTCACGTCATGTCCCAGGACGTTGAGTGGTGGATTTAGCATTCCATCATGCACTAGATGACAATGTTAATGTGCAGTTCCCTAAAAAAGATTTAAAAGAAAATTATAATTATACAACCTTAGTTTCTTATAAGATCTGATCTTTATAATAAACTAGTTGTGTTAGGTCTTGCAATTGAAGGAGTAATATCAAAATTGAAAGATCTGCTTTATTGAAATCTACTACTGATCTGATAATTAGCCTAACACTTGCATCTCCTTATTACAGCCAAGTTTAAAGACGTCAGAACTGATTTCTTTGTTCAGTGTTTAGGACACTATAAAATAATTTTAATTTAATAGTCTCAATATCCTTTGCTCAAATTTACTGCTAAATATTAACCGAATTATGACCATGATTTTACTTACTAGTTTTGTTTCATTTATTTAGTAAAATTTGCGTTTGGACGGTTGGGACGGTCTGGCTGATAAAACATTAACTAACGTGCTCTCTACTTGACTACAGTAACTGACAAAATAACTGTATAGGCCAATATGTTCCAAAAGAAACAAAGGATAGTTTATTTATTTATTTATTTATCTATCTATCTCATTTGCCTCCAGCAGAGGGAAGCTGTCCAGTTACATGAGGATCACACAGTGTAATAGGAAATGTTAATGGTATATGAAAACAAAACAAAAGAATTACGTGTTCTTCCCAAAAGTTGGAGCTCGTATGCAAGTGTAAATGGCTTCAACCCAGAAAACCACTTGACATCCTCAGAGCCGTGAGAATCTCAGATGTAAAATAAGGTGAATACTTGCTACCATTCATTTCGAAATTTGTCTCTTCATCTCTTTGAGATTAAAAGACTAAGAATTACATTTTTAACTTTTGTATATGGGCGTGTGTGTCTCAGTCTGGGAAGATCATAAACTGAGAACATGATGCTGGGGGCAAAATTTTAACCCACCAATGTAGAACATTACTTCTTCAGGAAATTAATGATTAATACTATTAACCAAATATTTTTAAGGATATAAAAGGGTGGAGAAGGGTCGGACGTGTAACTATCGACGCGATATCAGAAATGCTGCCTCGTATTACTGAAATTTAAATGTATTTCGTAGGTGAAAGTCTAAAAGAAAGGGAAATTCATGTCCTCGCCATGTCTCTCGCATTTGTTACAGACGGATCTGAATTCCTGAAGCATGAATTTAGTGTGAATGGCGCTCACAACAGTCGAGGCGTGTCTGCCTCATAATTAGGTGATGGCTGTGATGAATATGTAGTTTAAACAGATCTTTAGATCCGTCACTGGGCGAAAAGTAATTTATGTCTTGACCGAGTGAGTAGGTTAAAGAAACATATCACGAAACTAGTCATGACCACGATAGTTCTAATGACCCTGTTTCCTTGCGGTGGCCTTGACCATGAACTACTATAATCCTTACAATGAACTTCATTAAAGAGCAGCAGTGAAATGTATTATTTTTTTCGAGGAATAGATCGTCCTTTCTACCATTTGAAACATTTAGCCTATAGTGACATTTAAAAATGTAATACGTAAAAGAAACACATTGCGTCTCCATTACATTCAGTGAGTGATAAAAGTTGTTCATTGAGATAATCGGTGTTTATTGTCACCGAGGAAGACTGGAATTTTGCAAATGTAATTCAAGAGATATCAGGATACCAACATTATCTGAAAACATTCGAAACGACGTAACCAGATCGCATCTCGCAGTTGGCATTCCGTTACAGAGCAAAGGGATGACGAGGCTTAGAGTGACCGTGACGATGATGGAGAGACGAAACCCATCTTGGGATTTATAAAATCAGGTCTTGTCGTTCCAACACTAGAAATTTCATGATGATAAAGTACTGGGCAGGTATTATGGAAATAAGAACTGTTGGAACCATGAAGATTAATGCCTTCCGGGGTGTTATACCATGTACTCTGGTAAGAATTGACCAACGTTTCAGAGATTTTTACTACTTCCATTATCACCCTGATGATAGATGCAGTTAGCATCTCTGAAACGTCGGTTAATTTCTATTAGAGTACAAGATGCAACACCCCTTAAGACATTAATCTTTATGCTCATTTCCATGAAAACCTGAAATCTCACCTATTTAAAGTTTTAATTACAGAATGGTTCGATCCATGGGGCCAGTCACTGTGTGTTAAGTTATGGAGCACGAATGAAAATTTATTTAAATGACCAACATACTACAAAGAGAAAGCATGTTTCTTGGCGGTTAATGCTGACTGCCACAAACCACATGCGGACCATTCTAATAATTATTTTGGTATGAGTCATTCTTGCCTAGCATCAGTTTAACACAGACTCATTTTTATCGACAGTTTGCATTGATGGTATTTATATCCGAACTAAGAATGGTAATTTGGCGAGAACGGGAATTAGGGGCAGAGCGGTGTTGTTTATTAGCCTAACACTGACGTCAGGACCTTCACGTTACGATTCATAAATTGTGTATGAGACAGAAATTAATTTCTTCATATCTAAGTCTATTAGTATGCTTAGGAATAAATTACGATGTATATAATATTCAATAGAGCGAGCTTTTTTTTACATGTTAATTCTTATGTGATAGGCACATCCTGTATATATGAGTTTTAATTGAAATTCTGACTGTTCTCACGCACAGCATATGCTTAGTATGAAATGCAAGTGAAAGTAATATACTATTGTGAACATCAAGGTTGATGACAGAGAATTTCAATTAGAAACTTGTCTCATCAGCAGAATATGATGTATTTTAGCTTCCATTCACCACATTTATTTTAGGACATTCTTAAAATCACGGGAAGTTGTCATTTTGCATTTCTTTATGTTACAATAATTTTAAATGTGCAGATACGTAATCTTCAAATATTAGTTTATAATTGTAAAGAATAGCCTATGTATAATACAGAAAATTCAATTCTGCCCACTCACAAATTGACACTAATAAAAAAATATTATATTGTCTTTCTGTTCTCTTAAAGGCTTTCATTGAAGGAAAAATACCACTCGGAAAATTTTGAAGTAGGTGGGAGGATAATATTAAAACAGGTCTTCAGGAAATGAGGTTGAGGGTGTGAGTTTGATTAATCTGGCACAGGACAGGGAAAAGTGGCCGGGTTTTGTGAGCACTGCAATGAACCTTCGTGCTCCGTAAAAGGCTTCTAGTTTCCTTGAATGGATTAGCCAGCTTTTACCTTCTCAAGGACGCTGCTGCACTGCCTTAATCAGTCATATCTATGCTTTATCTTGCCATTGTTTTCCAGATGGTGCTATGGGCTACCGCCGCTGCAATGGCAGTAGCCCTAGAGCCAGCTGACGTCCAGGTCAAGGACTCGGTCAATGTGTCTACCGCCACAAGAGGCAAGAGAACTTTGGAATTATTCTCACCACTGTCAAGATCGTACGGTTCGGCAGATAGCAGAATTTCAACAGGTCCTACCGCAAGCTCCAGAGTAGCCATATCAACGCATTATTTCGATCGTGGCACACCACCGATCACGATCCGCCACCAGACACGTGCGCCAACTCATCATTCTGGAACACCGATTCGCCGACAGCGTCCTCATACGGTTCCAGCTCCACCGTACGCGGTCCAAATGGAACCTTTAGTGCAGTACTCTCAACGCGATCCATTATACCATCAGCAACAGAAACAAGCGTTATCCGGAAAGGCATCAGAGCAAAGCAGCTTCAACGATCTTCAGCATGTAAAGAAAACGTCGGGCACACCTGAACTTCAAGTGGATTATTTGCACAAAAGCCAGCATGTCAGCTCAAATGAGCTGTCTTCTGCAAATACAGTGCCACCAAGCAACGAGGACAGTCTCATACAAACTTCCAAGAATGATCATGAACTTGCGGAAAGTAACCAGATTCCACGTGGCTCTAATCCGTCCACCCTTCTGGACAGTGAACCCCAGGCTGGTCACCTCAGTTCCGAACATTTGTACCCCTATGATGATAGCTCATACTATCTACGAGAGCCAGAGCCTATTATAGAAATAATAGTGAAAGAGTCCAATGAGTCATTGCCGCCCTCTCCAACGCAACCTAGTCCACCACCACGCTCTCCTACCAAGGAACCTGTTCAAGTGTTTTATGTAAAATACAAAAAAGATCCCGCTAAGTACGGCAAGGATGGAGGTATTGTATATGATCCTCCTGTACCAGCTGTGACTCCAGCAAGCAACAGCGACACCGAAGAACATTACCCATTACCATCGGAAGACTCATCTAACCAACCAACATTGCCACCTCTACCTCCGCAAACTACAACACTGAGAACCATTATTCGTCCAGATTCAGAAACGTATCATGGTACGGGCCTACATGTAACATTTGGAGATCCGCACGATGAAGATTCACACGATGATTATCAGCAGCAATCCGCTCCTCACCCGTCTGTCGTATTTCCTCATCAGAACTTTGGTCCACGATACCAACATAGGCCTACTTTTGTTCCTCACGAGCAGCATAAAAGACAGCAGGAACTCTTCCAGCAACAACCACCTACCCCATTTCTTCATCCCCAACCACAATTCCATCAACAACAAGGTCACTTATCACCGCATCCATCTTCATTCCAGAGGCCCTTTAACTCACCTCCATTTCCTCAGCAGAGACAACCTCAGTTTCAACAACCCCCTCCTTTGTCACAACAGCCACCTTTCCCCCACCAGCCGCCCCAATTTCGCCACTCGCCACCACAACCCCCTCAGCAGCAACAACCACAGTTGTCAAATCAACAACCATACCAGAAACCTCCTTTCCAGTTTCAACAACGCCCTCTGCAGCAACCAGGTCCTCACAACCAACACCGATATCCTCCACAGATTCAACAGTCTCAACAAGTACTTCTACCCCAACGTCCTTCTTTCCAAGAACATCTGCAAAGACCCTCTCTTCAGCAACCCCAAAATATCCAGCAAAGACCACATTTTGCTCAATCCCCTCTAACATTGGATCAAAGGAAACCCGTATTCCCACTACATCCTGGTTCGGGATTCGTACAGCAACCAGATCAGCAACAAAATAATCCTCAGTCTCCAGTTGGAGTACAGCAACAACAACATTTACTTCAACAACAAAGACAGCAACAACTGTTACAGCTTCAGCAACAACAACGACAACATTCACAGCAACTTCAGCAATTTCCTGTACAGCAGCAACAACACTTATTCACACATCCTCAGCAACAATCAGTACCAGTTAAGCAACAAAGCCATTTGGGTGCGGATATAGTGAAGTCTGTTTCACAACAACTCCACCTTACACCAAATAGCCAGTCAAACCAACAACCGTTATTGACATCAAACAACAAATTTCAACAGCAACCATCTCCCACTCAGTCTGCATTATTTCAGCAGCCTCTGTTCAGTCAACAAACTCCGACTCGCCAACAACCTCAGTCAGTTCTACCAACACCAGCTATTAACAACTACTCAGTTCCCCCCAAATCAATTTCGTCAGTACCATCAAGTACTAACGCTCCGACGACAGTGACAACACCGAAGCAACACGAGATCAAGACGGAAGTATCAGGCGACAAAGATAAGAATGCCGTCAATCCAAGTGTGTTAGCTTCACTTCCGGACGAAGTTCCCGATGATTTGCGCCAGCAATTGCTATCTTCCGGAATTCTCAGCAACGCAGATATCCAGATATTAGATTACGATAAAGTTGGTGATATTCCAATCGAAAACTTACCTCCAGAGGCACTAGAAAACTTCTATGGGGCTGCAGGCGCTGCTAGTGATCCTGTACCGTCGATCGTCTCTGCCAACGACTCAGATGTTCCGGTTGAGATGAAAGTTGTCCGCTTTAATCCAGCTACAGCCGAAGGACAAGAGCTAGCAGAGAAGTACGTGAGGGAAGGTGCAACTCAGGTGGACCCTGTTGTACTCAACGACTCAAAATATAATCGTTATTTGCCATTGAAATTGAGTGGAGCGCAATTTCCTTTACCGGATGTTCCGGAACTGAGAGGTCGAAATGTAACTAGTGTCGTTGTACTTGCCCCGGTCGACTACGACTTCCAACAGAAGCAGGTCGGTCCTCCAGATGACGACACTGACAGATCAAGCCGGGAGACCAAAGTTCAGGTGCATGGGGTACAGTTCGTGGCTGGGGAAGCTCTTAAGGAGTTAGTGAAAGAACCCACGTTTGAAAATTTTAAACGATGGTTAGACAAGGAAAACTCAACGGTTGCAGCTCGGCAGTCGATTGTTTTGCTGGTCGCCGGGTAAGTACAAGACGTAAATGTTTTTTATCGTAATTTTATAATATATTAGCCTGTTCTTTAATACTAGCGAACTGCCCGTTAAGGACGTCTGGAAAATATACTATATTAAATGCACATAAATGTTATTTCATAAGGATCAAAATTCCTTAATATAAATATCATGGTGACTGTTATAATACGTTCATAAATATTCATCGCCCTGATGACGGAGGCAATATGACCTCTGAAACGTCGGTAAACATCTACCAGACTACACAGCGCAAACAACCCAGAAGACGGAAATCTTCATCCAAAAGTCTCTTTAAAGGTCATGCTCAATTTTATAATACTTTGGAAAAAATCTTCGTTTTTATTTTTTATATTTTTGTACTTTGAGCCGTTTTTATAAGGTCGACAAATTTTGACAAGTTCTAGTATAGATCCCCCATATAAAATTTAATTTAAGTTTTGATGATAAGAGCAATGGCGGACGCGGAGATCTGAATCAGCGTGTCCGCCATTACGATGTTTTATTCTGGGATTCTACCTGGAGGATCCACTTCAGGCTTTATGAATGGAATCGTGAAATATAACTTGGTTTTCAGACCGTAATACAGTAGGTGTTGAGAGCGAAATGTCTTGTTCAAAAGTTCTGAAAACTATGTTCAACACCAATAGCAATGCAAACAGCTCAGAAGAAATTTTCGAGAGGTATAGAAAATTTATATTTAAATTTAATTGCTTATCATTAGATTATCCCACAACCGCGCACGGTATGAGGTCGCTCAAATGTTGGAATAGTTTGTTTTAATCCTGTCCTGTGAGTGAATCACGTTCGTGTAAAGCATTTAGATAAGAGCTACAGAGCTGCAGCATCCCCGATAATTTTTCAAAAATTCAAAAGTCTGGAGAAATCCTGGATACTTTATGCCGAATTTCATTGGTCATGGAGAAGTGCTGGAGAAGTCCTGGAAGGTTATGTGGAAGTCCTAAAGTGGCGGTGGGTTTTAACCTATGCGGGTCGGTTATTTTGTGTTCGTTTGGGCACTTGCAATTGTCGAAATTTAAACCAACTTTATTAGGACTTAACCCTTGAATTCGGGATTTTTTTAAGTAACTAACTCCATGAATCAGTGTCTTTTTATGAGGTCAACGTCAGTGTGCTCAGCTAGTCAAATTCCCAACCTTTTGTGGAATCAGTTTCATTACTGTGCTAACAAGAGCCCGCCATCTGTCCTTATCCTGAGCCAGATGAATCCAATTCACACTCCCGAACCCCATGTCTTTAAGATCCATTATGACCTTATTCTTCCATCTTGACTCTGTCCTTCCCGTCATCTCAAAAGAGGAGTTTTGTCCTCGACGTTTAGTGTTATTTAATATCCTCAGTTCTTAATTTAATTTGTTCTTTTCGTATGTCCAAATATTTCCCTCATAACTTTGCCGTCGTTTTTAATAGTTGGTAAAGGAATTGTTTCTATATAAATTTCGTTTTGACAGGTCAACAGATGGGAGTAATACCAAGGATATCTTCATGTACGACGTTGGGACCCAAAAGGTAAGCAGTCTTCGGGGAGAACTTAGCTCCGCGTTTGTCGAAGTGGCAGAATCGAACGCTAACAGTCAGGAACTGGACAGTCTAGCAGCTGCTTCGGACTTAATGGACCAGTGGGAACAGAGTCGGTTCGAACTTCAGTCAGGCGATGAACCATCAGCTGCCGCTTCCGACATATTTGAAGATCGGGTTTTGCCGAATCAGGTCGTCGACATTTCCTCATCTGCATCTGAACAGGATCTCAGATACGATGAAACCAAGAAGGACAAGAAGAGTGTTATTCCACATTATCTTACCTTTGCCGTCTCTGAGTCGGATGGCGAATCAAAAGATGACAAGACAAGTAACATGATATTAGTTTCTTCTGGTTACAGTAAAACAAGTGATTTTACGGGCCCCTCGCTCTGATATTTCCAATGACCGCCAAGTAAGAAATTTATGACGATATTATACGGAACGGCGTTATTCACGGGTATAAAGAATAGTCCTTAAATCGGTGAATAGCAGAAGGTATTAAAACAGTAAGCCTTCTGCCGCAGATGTGTCTAGATAATTTTGTGAAGTAGGCCTATAAGGACGGAATGTACGTATTGTCTGTTAATAGACGACATAGCAACTGAAAATGTACGGTTGCTTGCGTTTAAAAGCCATAAATGTGAAGCTTGATTCCAGAGTTTCAATTAAGTAAATTTTAAGTACAAATTCTTCTGTGTTGTACGAATAGTCTGTTTTTTATGCAATAGATATTACATTTTAATTGGGTTATGTTACTTGTCTAAAATTTACTTTTACATCAAACGTTCTTTCAAAATATTTATTTATTAATCTCAATAAAAATAGACTAATACCCATTGAAATCCGTATTTCTTTATTGGAAAAATATTTAATCATTACATGCCGAAGCTAATCTCTATAGAAATTTTTGTTATCTGTAAGGAAACACACGCAATGTCTGTTACAGTGTCAGTTAATGATGATTATTAATAACCATCGTCCTCAATTCTCATACCCAGACAAAACGTAAATCTTCCGTAGCTGAAATCTAGAATTAGTGAACTGACAAAATAGGCCTACTTTTCATATTGTGCTGTAAGGAGTTAATCATAAATTTGATACACGTATGATTAGGACGAAATTACTTACACTAAACCTCAGAAAAGTCACAGTAATTAGGCTTTAACACTTTGAAGCACAACGTTTATCTAAATAATATTTAAATTTGAGTTCCTACATCAAACGAAACAACGTGCCATTACAAAAATCATTTGGTTAATGATAGGTAAATACTCTATGTTTATTCTCAGAATCGTACGTAACCCATAAATACACTCTTTGAACTAAATTCAGAATAATTTAATGATGAAGTAGGTGGTACACATGTTGCTTATATGTTTTAAAGGGTTAAACACCGAGTCCTGTTATAAAAGTTTGGTTTCCAATTTAACCACATGCAAGATTTCAAAGTAACTGATCACCACAAGCGCGGAATGCAGATGGAATGTCGAGAACTATTTGTATGTCATGTTGATTCAGTTCTGGGTCAGCTTACCATACGATGGGTTCTCGACAGACCGGCCGGTCGGTAGGCTACTGTTATTTTCCTTAACAAGTCTTGTGCTGCTAGCAGCAGACGCGAAAATCCGGAATAGGAGGAACTTTATCACTGAAACTACAACCTCATTCTTTGATTCTAACGGGTAACGTAACTTATTTCAAGCTATAGACGTTGAATACAATACTAATTTGATGAACATTTATCAAAAAATACAATTTACGGAGATGTCAGTTAACAAACTTACATTATCTACGTTATTTAATTTGTTGATTTAACTTTGCGTTTGCAACTGCGTGTGTTGATACATGAGGAATTGCTATAAATTGAAAATGGTCATCAAAATTCTTTGAAAGGAAACAAAGGAAAGTATTTGATAATTTGTGTGTGTATATTAAGAATACAAATAAGAAGTCTATTACATTTAATGATAAATATACAAATGTTTAAATTTTGTATACTTCCAGCATCTAATAGATATATATTCTCTGAATGGTGTTTACTTTTGATAAATATACAGTATTGAAACGATTTATATTTCATTGTGATGTAATGCTCCTTGTACAGTGAATGAGTGTGTCATTTTATATTTACCTATATTTTCTACGAGTAAAAGTATTTGATATAAAAACGTTTATAATATTTCTAAATAACCCTTAAATTAAGAACTTGTGGTATCTACATTTGTACTGATAGAATGAAAATCTAATTTGTGCTCCATCCCACTGCTGTTAAAATCTATATATTTCAAATCATCTAACATTGATAAGTTAGTACGAGACACCACTTTGGACTTCTGTAAATAATATCGATGTTGGTCTTACGGGTTTTAACACCTTATAGAATCGTAGACAGAAATCAATCTTTTTTTGCCGAATCGCTGGTGCATTTACAGAAATTCTCACACGTCGTTAGAACCCTAAGACCAACATCGACCTCATCTCCGCCGTCAAAACCCGAAATCTTGAATAAATAACGTTTTATTTTTTGTGAGATTTGAGATTTTTACGGCAGTGAGAATAAATGTGGACTATTTTTTGTTTCGGTTGTGATGTGTGGTCTTGCAGGAGAAATATATCACCACTATCTTCAGGCTAGAAGATAGAGAAATTGGTAACCACGTATAAGACTTCCCGGCGTCAGAACCCGGAAGACCAAATTGATCTATTTTTTCATATTAAATGCCGGGATGGCTTACACATTTGAGTGACCATCAGTGTGGACTGTGTTTTTCTCTCCACTGTGTCCAGACGACATCCAGTCTCCCAACCAATGCATAGAAGCAAAATCTTACAGAGATAAGGTCGTCGGGGCATGAACTGACAACTCCATGTATTGACAACAAAAACGTTTCCGTTGACCTAAACTTCAACACTTTACCTTCATAGATTGGTGTATGTACCAAGGAAGACTTTACTTTTGTATTTTATGAGACCAATACTTGAGATTTATCTAATTGTTTGCTGGATTATTGTTCTCATATCGGAAGGAAGTCCTTCGTCTGCCAGACCAACACCGGTAACCTCTTTCGCAAACATCTGGCAGATTGAGTAGAAAACTGTGTAGATCTCAAATCTCATTACTTTGTCTATTAATTCTGTCAGATGTCGGAAGGCAAGAGTTGCAGTTTTTCGTGAGGAGTTCCAAATATGCGCTTAATGAAACAAGTAAGAGAATCAAAATGTAGTTTTTATGTTAAAACACGTGTTACTATTTATTATTTTTGTATTTTTCTCTGCAGAAGAACTGGGAAGTAAACAGAATGAATTATTAATTAATTCTTCTAAGGGAACGCCCCGTTTCAAAGACGTAGACATATAAGGTAGCAGAAAGGACTGGACATTTTCGTCCGTCGAATAAATAAAATAGTTATCGGAGAAATTACATGTTTAACGACTGTATTTTATTAAGACATATTTAACAGTTTCACAAGTGGTTTAATATCTGTTCGCCAGTGTTGTTTGTAATTCACGTCTATGCGGAAGTTAAAGAAGGCTTTCTTCATAGAATTCTGGTGTGTATCAAGATATTCTCTGCTGACTGTGGTAGCATTCTTCTGCCGTTCGGGACAGCTGTTCAGCCATGACGTGACCGGTTTCTTGAACCATGCTGTAGAAGTGGCCTTCTTTTTTCTGCAGTAAAACATGAGGATGGTCAAATTCTACCACGGTTCCAACCTCCATGACCAGAACCCTGTCAGAGTCCATGATGGTGTTGAGACGGTGTGCAACAGTGAGTACCGTGCAGTCAGCGAATTTAGTGCGGATAGTTTTCTGGATGAGCGAATCGGTTTGAGGATCTACGTTCGCAGTCGCTTCGTCCAACATTAGGATTCTGTTGCTGCGTAGGATTGCCCGAGCCAGACATACCAGCTGCCTTTGACCGACGCTGAAGTTACAACCACCTTCTGCTACGTGAGTGTCCAATCCAAGAGTATCACTAATCGAATCTTTCAGTTCAACATCAATCAGAACTCTCCACAACATATAATCAGGATACATGTCAAAAGGGTCGATGTTTCGACGTAAAGTCCCTGAAAATAGAACTGGGTCCTGTGGAATAATGGAAATATGTTTACGCAAGTCGTGGAGACCTATTGTTCCAGTGTCAATTCCGTCAATCCTGATAGTACCCTCTACGTCTGCGAGGCGGAAGAGAGCTGCAATAAGCGAAGACTTCCCAGCACCCGTTCTTCCTACGATCCCAACCTTTTCCCTTGGTTGAATGGAAAGATTTAGATTCTTTAGAACAAAAGGCTCGCTGTTGTTTCCATACCGCAGGTACACCTTCTCAAAATCTATTCGCCCTTGATAAGGCCAACTCCTGGGCACATTCTTATCTTGAGGTGTCTCAAGGAGAGGCTCTTCTGGTACGGACTTATACTCAACAACACGTTCAACGGACATCATCTGATTTGCTACTTCAGCTGATTGACGCATTCCCCACTGCATCATGCCAACTAGAGCCATAGATTGAGTAATGGCGAGACCGACATTACCACCAAGTGTGCCTCCAATGAGCAGAAAACTAAAAGTAACAATTCCAATGAAAATTAAGCAAAAAACATCCAGGCAGAACCCAAATGCCTGACTCGTAGTAATGAACATATACCATGCGGATGAGTGGAGATCTTGATGTTTATCGAACTCGCTGCACAAAATATTCTGTGCTCCATAAGCTCTGATCGTAGTCAGACCTTGCAATGTAGCTGTTAGATGCGTGAAGACTGGACTCTTTGTGATTCCCTCAAGGCGTTTCACGTTCTTCGAAGTTTTCAGATAGATTTTACGTATGAACCAGAAGAGCAAACCCATGACAACAATTGGAATCAAGAAATACAGATTCACAGAAACAGCGACCACCAAACTACCAGCCATCATCAAGACAATTTGCGAAGCGTCCATAATCGCTTTCGGCAGAAGTTCATCCACTGAACCTATATCCTTTGAAAACCTGTTCATGATTCGACCTGAAGAGTTGGTATCAAAAAAGCGCATACTCGTATGGATAATACTGTTGAACATGGAGTTATGGAGGTTAGAGGAGCAACGCATACAGAACTTATAGAAGGCGAAAGATCGGATAATGGTGATCGTAAAAAGCATTACCACAATACCTGTATATATATACAAGTAAGTATATGTGCTGAGCATTTCTTGAAGGTTTGTATAGTATTCATTCTCCATCGTTGAATTACTGTCCAGTGCTTGTGTCCCCAACGAAATCTGTCTCTCATAGAACTCTCGAAGTTCCTCTTGCGTCGTCCAATAAGCCATCCACCAGTCGGTGATGCTTCCAACAGTTTGGGCCAACAGGAACATGACACCGATGAAAAAAACCACACATAAATTGGCACCAGATCGGAAATATTCAATGTATACAGACTCTTTTGACGTTCCTTTCGAGGAAGCTTCTAGATTGGTATGAACTACTGTCTGTTCGGGTTCTTTTTCCTTGACTGGTTTATCAGAAGATCTGCTCTTGACTGACGAACGTGAGATCTGTCGCAACAAGTTGTTTATTGGCCCGTTGGTCTCTCTTTCAGCTTCTGGTATATCTTCTACTGAAAGATCAGTGGATTCATCCAAAGACAGTAGTTGAGCATAATTGGCTTGGCTCCCTAGTAACTCTTGAAATGAACCCTGCGTTTCAATGGCACCATCATTGAGAATGACTATGTGATCGGCGTCTCGGAGATACTGAAGTTGATGTGTGACCAATATACGGGTTTTATTTTTCAGATACGAAACGATACAGTCGTTGAAAAGATGTTTCCCGACATGCGTATCTACTGCTGACAATGGGTCATCTAGTAGGTAAACATCGGCTTCATTATACACGGCTCTAGCCAGACTAATCCTCGCCTTCTGTCCTCCGGACAACGAAGATCCCCTGTCGCCCACCAATGTCATGTCACCGTACGGAAGCTGCTTCAGATCTCGCTCTAAAGCACAAACACGAACCACTTCGTTATATCGTCGCCTGTCAAATGGACGACCGAATATAATGTTTTGTCGGACAGTAGATGCGAATACCCAAGGCTCCTGACAGGCGTAAGATATCTTACCACTGATGTTTATATAACCACTAGACAATGTCAGTTCACCTAAAATTGCTTGTAAAAGCGAACTCTTTCCAGATCCTACCTGTCCTATGACTGCTATTAAAGTTCCACGTTTGGCTAGTAGGTCTATACATTTTAAGGTATTCTCTTTGACACTGGCGTTCCACTTCGCTGTGATACGGCTGAGAATTACACCGTCTATGCCATCCACACGGCTGAGAACACGTTGTTGTTGTGAGTTGCTATCCTGAAACTCTTCCAGCATCATAAACTCTTCTAAGCGTTTGATAGACACTAGTGTTTCGGCAATTTCGGCCACTCCACGCACAAACTGCATCGACATACTGAAAGCCAGTACTGTGAAATAAGATTGGTACACGAACACTTTATCAGATGATAACTTGTTTCCAAAGGTAACCAGGGTAGCCAGAGTTCCAAACAGAGCTATGCGCGTTGTGATAATTTGAAAACTCATAAATAAACCACGAATGTATGACGTTTTTATTACAACGTCCAATTCTGCTTTTCGAGCAACACTAACCATTTTGGCGAAAGGTTTTTCCCAGACGTACATCTTGATCACTTGGATACCAGAAATAATCTCGTCCATCAGTCTTACCCGTTCGTCTGTCCTGATTGCCGTCCGCCGTCGATAGATGGACGTCAGTTTTCCTGTGTAGACTTGCAGTGGGACGATTAAGAACACAATCCCTATTCCAATAAGACCAGAATATCCGGCGTTCACGTATAAGAAGTAAGTAACAATTATGGCGGATAACGGGGCAGTCCACATAGCATGCAAAAATATGGATACCATGTCAAAGCGACTGACGTCATTTGATAGCAGATTTACCACCTTTCCGGCAGCGGTCTCACCAAGAGCTGTGCGACTTAGACGTAGGGACTTTCTGTAGATCAAGGAACAGCACGCAGCGCGAACCCTCATGCCGACATGAAACGCTCCGACAACGAAGTGGTTGAACATCAGCATGCTGATCATCGTGAGAACGACTATACCACCCCCAAATAGATAAGCGTCTTCTTCTCTTGTCTTACTTCCTGGTTTGAAAAATCCCAACAAGTAACCCAAAAGTATCGGTTGAATCAATCGTATAACGAGGTCGTTAATTGTGTGAAATACGCCAAGTATGGTGTATTCCCAAGCGAATGTCAGTGCAATTGCTTTTAGGAGACTCGGCTTTTTCCCTTTGGATTGTCGGGTGACCTTCAACTGCTGTTCCCATTGCTTCTCTAGCTTGTTACCCAGGTATTCTGAAGCATCAGTCTTCAGAGGATTGTACAGGTCTTCCTCCACCAGATTCTTACGATAGCCTTTCTTGAACAAATCAACAGTCCACCAAAACAGAAGCACAGAAATGTGATTAGCGTTCTCTCGAGGGTTAGGGTTGTCCCTTGTTTTCCCCGTATCCATAATACTGAGTCCTCCTTTTCAT
Organism: Zootermopsis nevadensis; assembly: GCF_977971745.1. Lineage (NCBI taxonomy): Eukaryota > Metazoa > Arthropoda > Insecta > Blattodea > Termopsidae > Zootermopsis > Zootermopsis nevadensis. The sequence goes on along the minus strand of NW_028259139.1, from coordinate 8,827,715 downwards.
ATAAGACGCTCTCGAAACACAGCGAACTTGTAATCCGATAACAACAATTTTTTGGTTCTTTAATTAAAGTAAACTATATACATATATGGTGGATGCAACGTATCTTCAGCGTCTCATAATGTAAGTTCAACTGTAAGAGGAGAGCTCCTGGTAAAACTATAAAAAGATTCCCTTATCAGAACATAAATGACACAATTTCTCGCTCAGCTTTAGTGTGTTTGCTGTATTAAAGAACAATAGTGTTATAAATATCGAATGACTTGCAGAAATTACAATCACAACAACCCGCCTTCATCTGGGTACTGATAAAACAAAAGATATTACCATTACTGTGCATTATGTATTATTTAATGCTGGATCAAGTAATGAATGTTGCCCCACGAGATTAATGAATGACCAATGAGATGACAAGATTTCTGTATTCGTAATCAGATGTATTATTTTGTACACAAACGTCAGCATTAGATTCTGAACCGATACATTTATATGATGTAACCTGTATTTCTTTCAACAAGAGTATTTTCAGTTCAGGCGTATGATTATTTGATATATTTTTATGCATTTCTTTCCAAGTGTTAATTCATGAAACATAGTGCATAACGTCACTCATCAGTGACTTAGGGTCAATGGAGTTTTCTATGAAATGATTTACTATAGATTATGATAACTTGACTTTCATAACACCACAGAACACTTAAAAAATAGGACTAAAGAATTTAAAAATAATAAAATGTTTACAACAATTTTTTTGCAATTTAGATTAAAAATAAAATCCTAGAAGTTGTTGTTTTGTCTCTACATTACATTACATAAAATTCTTCAGCACATATATCCTACTCTTATCGATATGCATTGTGTATAGTAGGCCTAAATTAAAAATAAAAATCACATTTCTCACAAAAATTCGAATTCGAATTTGTGTAAATTAGAACGCAACATGTAATTGATTAAGCATTTTACTTAGCTACCATAAAAACACGAACTTCAGATTTACTTCGCAAACTTGGCCGCCGTGGAACTACAGTACTTTTATACTTGAAGCTCTGTGATTATTCTTTTATGGATTCTGAGAAAACGACGTATTTCCATTAGAAAGATCAATGGGTATACGGCGCTCAGAAAAATAATCGGTGTTAAAGCATGTGGTTTATATCATTACCACTCTGCTTTGAAGGGTTAGGCGAGATCATTGCCCATTAACTCGTCAATATTTTAAAATGTATTTGAATACTTGTCGATTTTACTTCCCTTAGGTCGTTTCAAAGAATATATCGAAATTCGGGGACAAAATTTAATCGATTTCATCAAATAAGTCTTGTACAACGTTTATTGTATAGTGCTATTTAACAGTCACAGTTCCGTAGTTGGCACTACTGTCCGTGGAACTCATTAGACAATACATGCAGTGACCGTACGTATCCATCAGGCGGTGCAAATTTCGTCTGTAGGCGCTGATGGACTTGTCGACAGCCCCCCGCAAATTTCTATTTGATACCTTTTAACAAAGTTTTTGTGACAAGAATGGCTACGATGGAAGGTTCTTTGAGCAAATGGACAAATGTTATGAAAGGCTGGCAGTATCGGTGGTTTGTGTTGGATGACAACGCAGGATTATTGTCCTACTACACAGTAAGTATTTATTAATTCTTTAAACTTTGGTTGTAGCAATGGTGATGAAGTTCTGTTACAAAGCAAATAGTTTCATTATTTTGTTAGTATGAAGTGGTCTCCGATTATGTTATTTAGCATACATTATTAGTAACCATGTTATTACTTCATATATCAGTTTGCATTACATTATGTTGTAGCTTCCAAATTGTGACTGCATTAAGTTTTCAACTTTAACTGTAGGTAACATTAATTTGGCTGAATTAATTATTCTGCAGTCTTATTTTGTATTTCACCCCTTTGTTGCTCTGTTGCTGTTCTGCATCCCATTTCAATCACGTTTGTTACAAAATGAACTAATTTATATTAATGTAATCACCTCTATTACAAATTATGGTTTGCAAATGAAGTTTAATTTTAGTTCATTGTTGGCCTTATAGCTGCAGTAAGTTGACTTGTTCAGAGTTAGGAAACAAGGATTACACACAACAGAATATTAAAAATGATCTCATGGAATAATGTTTAGTAGCTGGGATGGAAACTAATAAGTATCTATTGGAAATGGATAAAGATATGATATATATACTTGATGATCTCAGATATAAACTACTAAATTATTCTAAGTTTTATTTGTTGTAGTTTGTGTTCAACATTACATTATATTAGTTACACCATAAATTATTGCAGAAGATACTGATAAATTGCAGATATTTTATTGAGGATATAGTGAGATTGCCATTAATGACTGAGTATTTACATAATGTTTTCTTACTTTTCAATTTTTATGTGATTGGATGTGTATGATTTTTTGTAGAAATTGTAGAATAGGTAGTATACTATGAAAATGTTTGGAATGTGTCCATAATACATAGAAGCATGGACATTACACTTTGGATGAAATGCTTGCAGTGCATGGACAGCCATTATGATGAACTGAGTCTGAAATTGCAAAGAAATATGAAAACAATTTTAAGATCAGTAAATAGTACAAAGTTTGACTGTTTTTATTAGTTTTCCTTCAGTCTTATTCCATTCTGATAGACTGTTATATTTATCTTTACATAGTTTTTCTTATTTAGAATTTAAAATAAAGTTCCTGCTTCCTGGTTACTGTAAGAAGTCCATTTGAATTTTAACTAAATTGTGACTTGCGAATGAATGTCATTTAAGAACATGACCGCCCTTCTGGACAAATATTACCACTTGTAGAATTTCTCAGAATCTTTTTCTGCCTTCAACCAGAAGCAAAGAATTGGTATATCAAGACTGGGCATGTATGCTCTATATGTAATCTATTTACAAAGTTCAGATGCTTTATCTAAACCTTTCTAACTAACTTACAAATAATTATTAACTTTATTGTTTGTTGTAAAGTATAAGTACTCTTATAATTAATGCTGAAACATTTAAGAGTGCATTTTACTGATGAAATAATTTTTTTACTATTTAGTATTAAATGTATTTCAAAATATAAATGTCATATATGTTTGAGTAAGTATATAAAAACAGAAACTGATACATTTTCCTCTTTTTAGTTTAAGAGCAATTTTCTCAGCTTCTTGTATTTTTCTAATGGAATCAGTTATTGATATTCAACAATGTGTTACCTGTTTGAGGCCTAATTTGTCAGAACTCAAACTCCAATGAATATGATGATAAATAGTGTTCAAAAGGAACATGAGTAGCTCTTTGGGTAGAAATTAGTAACCTAAGATTGTAATTGAGGTTGGTCCTTACATCTTTTACAAAGTTGGAACTTACCAGTTGGATGACTGTAATATATTTCTTGAATCTGGCAGTTCGCTTCTGCCATTTCAGTCCCAGTGATGTTAGAAAGTAGTATGTGTACATAAAAACATGTACCAAGAAGTTTATCATGACTGGAAATGATGCCATTCCTCCTGAAAAGGAATAATGTAAGGATGCTATGATAATATAATAAATCTGTTAAAAGATATATCCACTTTATTGTATAATGTTAGAATTATTTTAATAATTAATTAAAATTTAGCCCCATTAGTTCCTTTCTTTTGTATAGGATGTCAGTGTATATCATTTTCAAGTTTGGTAATTTAGAATTACCTTATTTTTTATTTGTAAGCTATTAAACCCATACTTCTACTGCCTTAATAATATAGTTTCTTCTTGATCTTGCCCAAATGAGACAATGTTTATGTTGGAATTCTGACATGAAGGATTTAGCACTTATTTTATGTAATACAAATTTTGAATCCGTTTCTTTTTCAGGAGTCTAAATTTCATCTTCGGGAAAGAAACTGGGTTTTTATTTATATACTTCTCCAACTATATCATGCTATATTGTAATTATATTTTAAAGCTGATAATATTTCAGTATGTTTGCCTAATGTAATGGTATGTGTTAAAAATTAATAATTCTTTCTTACCTGGCATAAATTTTGCTCCCAACCAAGCAAGAATTACGGTAGATACGTGGTGATAGAGATGGAGGAATGATACTTGATTATGTTTCTTTCTCAGTACAAAAATTACCTGCAATAAAACCATTATAAGTGATTTAAAAGATTTTATGAACTTTGTATAATTTCAAATCCCCCTTCAAATAGAGGTTAAATTAGTGTGGTGATTGAATGATTCCGGGTCCAGCCTGTGTGTGACATATCATGGTCCAATGTGGGCAGAAAAATATTGTGCTGTTACCAGCTTACGTTTAAAGTCTGCAGTGGTCAGAATTAGGAATATTTTAACAGCGGAACAGCAGTGTTCGCAAAAAGTACAACTTTTTTCAACACACCAGGCAAACACGTGATTGTTGGTTAGTGTTGTTTCGAGGCACATGGCACTGAAGGGTGATTAATTAAATCATAACCTTGATGTAGTTATTTATATATTCATTAAGGAAATGCCATATATTGCCTATTAAGAAATACTACAATTATTAATTTTAATTTCTGTGTATTTGTATATTTATAAATGTTCTCCTTATATCAAAACAATGATTAATAACATTATTTGCATGATTGCTAATAGACTGTGTTGTAATTTGTGCCTCATTAATGTATGTTTTTGAAACCATACTTATTGGATTTCACATCAAAGAATGTGGTCGTCGTCTTTAGATTTTTCCTCGGTTTCATTCCATATCTTTCTGCACTGTACCACAGCTGTTGGCAGGTAGTGAAATACTTCTTAACATTGCTTCGCTAGATTTCATGTTATGACTCTCAGTAGCTTCTAAAGCCTTCAGATTGATTATGAAAATGATAGGATGTAAATGTTTCATATTTGAAGAATTGACAAAATGTAGGAAAATGTTCTTCCAAATTGAATGTTGTTATGAAACAGATTTTGATAGAGTATTATCAGTTCTCAGGTAAGAGGAATAAATTGTATCAGTTTCTGTAGTTCTGCACATTACACTTGTGTCACCAAATGATGTGGAATTAGAAGTGAGAAGGAAATGGAATTTTGATTGTATTAGGAATAAAGAGGTACCAGTCTTAGATGACTGGGGAATTTTTCTGTCTTGTGATTAATGGCCCTTTTGATATTATGATTATCTGAAACCATGTGGGAGTCTGATATTTGTAACTTTCTTACTGGTTTTTCTGGTTGTTTCATGAAGGTATATCAACTGCTTGTGTAGTATTAAATGAGGTGTGGTAGGATAAATGAAATGGTTTTGTACTGTTCTTAAATTACTGTAATGTCACTTATTTGATGAGGCTAAAGAAAACCATTAAAATATCAGTCATAATATCATACTGAAATATCCATGTTTTAAGGATGTTGGTAAATACTGTAAGAATTTGTTTTTTGGGCAAACTGGCAGGACTGTAGGGTTAGTCTTCTGAGTTTCTAGTGAGACATGCATGTGTTAAGCAGGAAATCCAAGCTCAAGACTGGCGTAGATTTTTGTATCAGTTCATGATATATGCTTCTCCAAATATTATTTTCATATTTTTGTGACATTCCATTGTCTGCTATAAAATGTATAATCTGAACTAATTTATTCTTTTAATTTAAAAACTAAATTCTACTAAGCAGTTCAGTTTCTGGAGTTTAAACATAATTATGGACAAAGTGTTCCTGTTAGATGATGTGTTAATGAATTTCATGATTATACAGTTAAAATGTTTTCAGTAAATGTACATTATTGTTTCTCAAGGTCATGATGGAGGAATCTTTACTTACCGTTTCAATTAATTCGATAAATTTAACGATAACTGTCCACCACATCAGGGATACCATCTGAAACATAATATAAGCATATTAATATGTGGAAAACTGAAAATGTTTTCATTATTTATGTCAGTTAAATAGTGCAATGAATTTTTTGATTTGCCAAATCTCTGAGGCAGTATCAGTGGTAAGTCATCTTATCCATTAAAGAAGTCCTAGTCAGCAGTTTAAATTAGAATGCAATCGCATAACACTACAATCTTATATTTGTGCTGCCATAAGCACTAAGATGAAACCATATTTTATACATACTGTATATAGCATAGCTAGATAGGCTGGTTATGAGGGGAAAGTGTCAGAAAGCAATATGGAAGGCAACAAGTGTGTCCACGTTATATAGTTTATTTAACAACATTTCAGTAGCTCAGACTCTATAGTATCAAGTGAGATGGTGAATAATGAATTTGAAAGGATGTGAAAGGAATCAGTCATGGCCTAATTCAAGGTACTGTCCTGGCATTTGCCTGGAGAATCTGAGGAAAATCATGAAAGACCTTGGTAAGGATAGCTAATCTCCAGGCTAAGAATTGAACCTTGGACCTCCTGAATATGAAGCAGTGCTACCACTTGACCGTGATGGTCTGTTCATTTTCTCTGAAGTGAATGAGAGGCAGTCATCTCAGTTAAGGCTACGGCAGGTGGTTACACAGTTTTATCTCCATCGCTGTGAAGGCTGGTCAAGCTGTGAAGAATTCACATTACCAACGGAGGATCATAACGAACCATTCATTGTCACTTGGTGATTCTAGGAGCTGATACTGGTGTTTGTGTCGGCCCAGGACATGCAGTGGTGCCATAGCAAGGAGACTGATATGTTCATTTTTTTTTTCAAAGTGATGTCTGCAGGAAATTCATTCAGTTCCAGCTGCAGCGACCATTTGCTCTGTGACACGAAGCCACCACAGATACAGCGTCAACATGATCTGATTAGGGTATCTGTCAGTGATGATCTGCCAGGAAAATCTTTATCAGTGGTACTACCAGTTCTCCACTTATGTTCTTTTACTGTTTTCCTGTCTTTGTGAGGTGCAGGATAACTTTGTGATCACATGGTACAAGCACACCAACACCTGATCACTTGCTGCATCCCTTACTGGTGATGTAATGATATATAGCTTACAACGAGGTTGTGCCTTATTTCAATGCCTTTTCCTATTGTCCTGGAAAATTCTGTTAGGAAGAATAATTATCATATATTTGAATTTCCCTGACATGTCAGCTTTAAAAGCAGTTATGTTAGTATGTTAGTACTTTAAAAAAAATAGTTAGTTGCCAACACTGGACTTCCAGATTGTAACAGTATAGACTTGTAGGTAGGTACCAGTGTTTTGGTGGAATATACTGTCCCTTCTTGATCATAAAGTAAGAAACATTGCAAAGATGTAAAAGTGTAGGATAATGATTGGATGTCTTGGGATAGGATTGATTGTTTGGCTTTGATTTAAGCAGTAATGAACACTAGTTGTGTATGAAAGAGACGATCGGTTGATTAACTAGCTATTAAAATATTACGATAAAGCAAGAGCTTACCCTCATCGACTCTGGATCGTAAGAAATTTCCACTGGTTCACAGCCAAGACTAAGTCGAGTTGTCCAACCAGATGTCAGTATCTGCATGTTAATCATTGTCAAAATTAAATTAACTCATTCCAGTTCTATGAATTGAAAGATTCTGAATCGGTCATGCATGGCCCATGAATGCGTGAGATCTGCTGTTCTGCAGTGTCATTGCCCCTATTTACAAACATTTATTTAATATAATATTTTGAATTTCTTTTCCAAACTAATTTTTGCTTTGCAATTGTGTTTTATAAAATTATTCTTACATTAGTATGATGTTGAATTAATTTGAAAGTGAGTTATAAGTGGTGAATAAATAACGAATATAAAACGGGCAGTAACAGTATATTTGAATTTGTAATACTGACATTTATCTAGAAAGACTGAGAAAAACTATGGTAGACAATAACCCTTTCTACATTCAAGATATGTACTTCTAGGATGATGCGTTACTGTCGCACAAATCATGTTGGTATTATAATCATTTTATATAATGCGTTGTGTGTGAAGGTTTTGTCTTTGGTTAAATTCCTTTTCCAGTAATATATTAAATATGAATATAAATGTTACGTACCCCATAAAAGAGCACTGCCGAGCAAACAATCTGTACAATGTTGTATATCTGAATGATGGTCTTAAGGCTGTATGGTTTTCGTTTCTTCATGTAAGATGGTCCAAACTTCAGTACAAAGTAGAGATAAATAAGTAAAATGACAACCAGTGAACGTGGATTTCTCATGAGTGTCCAGTTAGTTACACGTGGATCTGAAATGTATAACCTCAAATGTTATATGCCCTACTAGTTCCTATATTCAGATGGTTGAAAGATCGTGGCGAACAATTTCTATTTTATTCTTGCTGGACCGTAATGTACATACTTCAAATAAATGTTGAATTACATGGTTAACACTGAATATATTAATTTCCATTTATCATTAGTCTAATTATAGAGCGATATATTTCCGATTGTATCGTAAATTAGTTGTGGGAAAAAGTAAACAAACACTGGTGCAGATATTGTTATTTATTTTGTTTGCTTTTATATTTCATAGATATAGATATTTTGTTTTGGGGTATGATTTGACTTATCAAGTAATTTGGTTTCGGATTTGAAAATGCTGTACTCATTTGCTCATTTTGAACCTGTATTGCAAAAAACAATGGGACCTTGAGTATCTGAACTGAATCAGACTGTAGCTCCCTTATATAATGGAAATGTCAGATAACAGAAACTCATCTTTATCCCCTTTTGGAATTCATTTATTGTAAACAGTAATTGCAATAACAATTCCACTCATTAATTTTAAAAGTGACTTTTTTATATAAATTTCTAAATTGACGTATTTTTACATGATAATAAAATGTTTAAAAGAAAATTAAAAACATGGAGTTTAGCCAGTTTTTTAAAAGTGTTATGTTCTGCCATTTACCCCGCTCATTTAATAGATACCTTGGCAAGCTGGAACTTGGGTAATCGAGGCCTTTCTGTATTCATATATTCAGCCTTATACTCGACCATACTCACCTCCATATGAATCTGGTAAATCATTGTACCTATCCAGTAAATTTTGTAATAGTGTTGCCATATCTTTCCTGAGCCAAGTTTCTCTGAAAATAAATGAATTTTTATAAAACCTGTTTTTGAAAAACATCGTTATGTATATCAGTGTGTGGGTTAATATTACTTCAGAACGGAAAATGAATATTACTCTCCCGTTTCTGCTACAGTTACGTGGTTGCACTCTGATAGATTCTATTTATTTATGGTTTATTAAAAAATGTGTTCAGTAGCTCAGGCTGTGGCATGATTTAAGGTGCCATCCTGGCACGTATGTGGAGGAATTGAGGTATACTACAAAAACTTCAGTCTGTGTACTTGGTCTCGAGGCTTAAATTTGAACTTGGGGCTTCCTGAATAGGAAGCAGGAGTACCAGTCATTCAGCTGTGATATTCAGTATGGCATTTTCAAAGTAATATAGTTAATTTACTTTTAACATGTAAGAGATGGACAATATATTGTATGCTTTTGGGTATTTTGTTTGTTAATGTGTGGCATCTCAGATCTCATGTTTCCTCTCTTCTTAATATATGATTTTATATTTTATTGATACGCTTACCTTTATCTGGCAAGATTAAATCACTATTTTAACACTGACAGTGAGGCTGTAAGCTCGTGAAAACCGCTAAGAAATCCACCTATAACGTGTACTCCATGACATATTCTTACCAACTGTATTTCTTCTTCATAAAATAATGAAGTATGCATTAGCGTGCTTACCGTGAGAAATAATTTTGAATTGTATGCATAATACTTTGAAATGCACTTACATCAAAAATATTTTATGCATTTGTTTTACCAAGGATACACCGCAGGTCAAAATGTTAAGAGGTATTCAAACATATTTTCAGATGACGTAACATATTCTGTGGTAGTAGCTGAAGTATTTTGTGATTTCTATAGCAAATTGGCAGAAAATAATGGTGGAATTGGAAGACGTCAGTGACGTTAAGAAACCGACGCATGCATGCGTCCATATGTTATCGGCCGTCATCTATAACAGTACTCAATACTTCACATTGTGTGTCTATTGAAATAATTTTTTTTTTACGTAATGCTGAGACGGTCTTTTCGTTTCAGTCAAAAGAAAAAATGGTACGAGGAGTGCGAAGGGGCTGCGTGAGGCTGAAAGGTGCTGTCATAGGGATAGACGATGAAGATGATAGTACTTTTACTATAACTGTGGATGGAAAGACTTTCCATTTTCAAGCACGAGGCGCTGAAGAGCGGGAGAAATGGATTCGCGCCCTTGAAGATACCATTCTTAGACATGCCCATAGGGTGAGTTATTTTTTTACCATACAGCTAGTCATAGATGATGAAGTTTTATTTATATATTGTATATTGATGTAATAATATAGCTAAGACTCTGAAATGTATGTTACAGAGCTTAAACACATTTGTTATGTTATCATGAATAACATATCCATGAAATGTATTAATATATCATATATTAGGGTCCTTTCCCAGGGTTAAAGTATGGACGTGGTGTGCTGATGACCAGTCACCCACTTCTCGTACTGAGATTAAAAATGACTTGGAATATACCTCCTCTCGACTCTGCACCTACGTGGCATTTAACGGGATGGATTTTTATCAAATATAGGCGACAAATACCATGGAAAGGCTAACATTTAAAGTTTCGTGAACATTCTGAACCTTTAGGTTACGTGAAAACAAGTAATTTCATGATCAGACACTCAGAAAACTTGATTTTAATTGTGTGAAATGTTATTGTCCTCATATGACCTAAGGATGGCCGCGAGTGATATCATTATATAAAATATACAACGCATCTACACATGCTTGCACATCTCTACCCAAGATTACACGAAGATAGAATTTTCAAAAGAATGTAACCTACGTACGTACTGAAACTTGAAAACCGTCGGACTTTTACCAGACTACACAGCGCTACGACCCAGAAAACAGCCATCTTGTACTCAGTGCCACGAGAACCTCAAATTGTACCGGATACACGACGCTGATCGTATTTGTCGAGTTGTGTGAAACACGTGTCAGTTTGAAACTATATCGAAATAATCTCCAACACTTGATTTGCAGTTTTTTAATGAAATGTATTTTATCTGGAAAGCCGTACCAACTGCAATATTTTAGCTTGGTTACCATTTAAATAAATAACCTAATTTTGAAAAGATCGATGTTTCTACATTGCACTCGTGAGTTGCCGAATTGCAAGTAAACGCTATCTCGTGGAGTGTGAGATTCACATACAGACGTAGGTTTTTGTCATGTGTTCTTGCGTGGTGGTAGATGGAGTATAGGTGTCGTATTGCATTTCCAGATGCGATGGGACCCCAACAAACCCCCACCCACAGTCCACGAGTTTGATAAAAAACTTATAGAAGCAGATGCATATCTACAAATTCTTATCGATCAACTAAAGGTAAGAATACTTTGAACTCGTTAGGTTTCGTAATATATTTAACGCGCTAGCTCCCATGAAGGTCACACCAGTGGCTCGTGTTAGCACGAATTTCAATACTGCAGGAGTCAGCATTGGGTCACGGGAATGTATAATTTATTGGGGGCTCAGTCTTCGTGGAGTGAAATAATGTTTTTGTAAAGTCACAGCTGGGATAGGAAATTTGCATGATGTTTATTGGAACCACCAGAGTATTGCGTGGTTCATACAGTGACAGTTCCAAATTTATTTTTCCGGCGAAGGATGACGTTCACTCATGGGTCATGGTACGACATTTATGACAGTAAAATGTTTCTTGGGAGCCAGCATATTAAGTAGGCTAATAACCTTATGAATTGTTTTACTTTTGATTAATGAGTCTGAAGCAAAGACTGTGGTGAATTTCGATATGAAGTTTTGTACTGATGTGATTTATTTTTTTGATAACTGTTATTTTAGATTTATTAAAATTTCTTTTGGGTAATGTAAAATATTGATGTCTCATTTTGTGTGAAATTAATGCATAATTTGGAGATATTTTCTATCCATTTGTCTTCATGTTTTTTCTTCAAAATTACTGAATTGAATTACGCAAAATTTGGTAGCTGATATTTACAGTTGGATGTTGGGCGTATTTAATTTTGATCTGAAATCAGACTTTAGAAAGTTTGTTAGAAGTGTTCTTAGTATAAAAATTGTATAATATTAAATATAGGTCAAAAACGTTCTGAGCTTTTGTGGTGTAGTATTATCTGTAATGAGGTTAACTTTCAGATAATAGATCTAATAAGACAAGCAGTCGTGAAAAGATTGCATTTGAGAAGTACGTTTAGTCCGCTGTTAACTCTTTAAAGTACAACGTTAGCATTTATGATAACCTACTTTAACATTTAGTAACTTTGAATTTTGTAATACAGAATATGTGTATAGGTTTCATATGAGTCAGAATAAACAGAAATTATTTCCCTAAACAGCATTTAATGACTGGTCTTTGTAATGGAGAAGTATTGTGTTTTCTTTGAGGTAGGAACTAAATCTTAAAATATTATGTAAACGAACTATGTGCTTTAATAAGTTAAGACATGTCAATTACATTCAGTTTGAGAAATTGCCAGGTACTCTTGATATTACAGCCCTTTTAGAATAATTTATAATATTTAATAATTGAACTGAATTAAGTTCTTTTCAACAGCCAGAAGGTCAAGAACAATATTAATAATAGAAGAGGGAAATATTAATCATTATAATAACTCGTAAGTTTATTTCAGCCGTCTTGTCTAAAATATTATTTTCTTCAGTTACTGCCAGTGCCAGAAAGCAGTTTAAAATAGTGTTCTTTCATCAACATCTTTTGAGAACCAGCACTCACGTTACCCCTTTGCATTTAAGTCCGTTCAGCCCCGTCAAAAATTTTAAATAGGGTACAGTATTGTTCATTGATAATATTATTCCATGTTAAATATTTTTTCGCTTCGTAATTGTATTATGGGTATCGTCGTGCTTATAATCTTATGAAAAGTATTTCACATTAAGTATGTGATTTGGTTAGACCTACATATGAGCTGTATTTATTGTTCGAAAATGTATGTAGACGTATCTGCGATTACGGACGCTAGAGCAGTTTCTATACTTGTCACGAGAGCATACAGAATTAATGTAAAATTACATTAATATTTATTAGTGCCACATTTCATAAACATTAATTGATTTAGTACAATGGAGTGGTCTTGAAATAAAATATGCTGTTTCATAATAGGTTATTATGTAACGAGCATGACAAATGTATTTTCCTTTTAAAAATTAATGAAGAGTGTTATACTGTTTCTTTGCAGTTAGTTTTTAAATTAAGGTTTATACTTTCTTGACCTTAATTACACTGATTACCGGTTCCAGTAGCTCTGTAATCTGTGGCACGTTTGGTATTTTATTTCCTGGAACACGGACTGTGGGTTTGAACCCCGCTCGGGACATTACTGTTATGTTATACAGTTAGGTAGAGGTCTTGCAATGGGTTGATCATTCGCTAAATGATTTATAACATATATTTAAAGAACTATTTCAGAATCAGTTATGTTGGAACAGGCCAGTGGACCTTGTGTGTTATACCTGGAAAATAAGAAAATTTTATTAGGCATAATTTAGTAGAATTTGTATTTTCTACCTTGGCATTTAAATAAATTTCCCTCATTTGTAACCATGTAGTCAGGTGTCTGGCTATTCTGACGAAGTTATTTTGTTTTAATCGTCAGTCTCCCCAGGAATGCCGGGCAATGCCTTGAAATAGGCCATGACCGCATCCTTCCATACCCTTACCTGCTTTTCATCGTCATTTCATCCCATTAATCATTATAGGCCCTTTCATATAAGAAACTGAAAAAGAGTAGGTAAATAACTGAAGAATTAATAATCTTTGAAAAGAAACATTTTTACAGAAATTCTGTCAAAGTTCATGCCGATACAACAGTCAACGTTCCTCAAATAAGCGTAATATAAACCTGGTTCGTCATTGGGGAGAGTAGGTCTCGAATTTCGGACGGAATTACGTTTTTAATGTTTTTTTTATTTTACATATTCTGTCCAATATGATGTTCGATAGTTTCCTCGATTCTTTATAGAACCATTCAAGCTGATGATAGTCTTAATACTTCAACATCAAGTCCTTACCTCAAATAAAACACAACTCATAACCACTACAAAATCATTTGTTTAAGGAAGTAATTTCTGTTTACTCTGAGTGTCATATGAAACTGTCAAAACTTCAAGAGTTCCAAATCATCATGTAGTCTAATACATGCCGTATAAACGTACAGAGTTGATAAACAATATGGAAAACATCAATGTTAAGCTATATTGATCGATATGGAGTCTTTGCAGACGTAGATTTTTTACGATATTTAATGAGGTTGTTATGATTGTGAAGACGTCAATAATAACGCCATGTGGACTTGAAAGAAGATTCCAACCTCAGTATCTTTCTCCAAAACTTCGGTATTTACCTACAATTAACCCAGAAGAACAATATCAGCATGGATGATGATGATGATGTACTTCTGGGTCTTGGCACCTCGTAGTCAGCAGATGCCAATGTTTCGGAGAACAATACTGTCTCCATCTTCAGTCCTGACGACGAGTCTACATGGCGCGAAAACGAAGAAGGACGTCATTATCCTCACCATGTGAAAACCTCAAATCTCACCCAGTCGGTTTTTATGTTTGCACAAACAGACTGAAGTGAGGATGTCAGAATCTAAACGAAACACGCCTGCACCCAAAGACTACGCCGATCACTGGAGAGTACGTAATTTCCATCAAGGCCATTTGATATTCTGATATTGAACTAATAATTTGTTTATTTTTATTTAGGCATTAGAAGTCAGAATGGAAGGTATGTCGGATCTCGTTGAGAAAGCTAGGTGTCAAGTTATTCATGATCATGCTAATGTGAGTATACAATTGTTTGGTGGTTGTTATTACTAAATATTTGTAGGTGAATAAAAAAAATTGAAGGTTGGGGGGGGGGGGGTATTTTAGCTTTTGACAGAATAATTACACTGTAATTCTTGTATGTAGTTGCCATGCATTTCGACGTCTTTTGTCCGATAATCTGCAAATTTCATGATTAAATCAGAATAAAATATTTTTATTTTTGGTCTTAATACGTTTTTGCATGTTTCTTCCCATAGTTAATGCTGATTTCAAGTTCAGTTTCGTTCGTGCTGATTCATTGCTTGTCCCAGATATGCCGATGAATCTACTTCTTAATCTCAGCATTTATTACAGTCAGTGCCTGCTCAAAATTCACGTCATCAGCATTATTCTCACCTTCTTTGAGCGTTTCCATCCACTTGTAAGCCTTACTTTGTCGTCATACTGTTATCAACGTCAACTTCTGACAACATATTACAGATTCTTAGTAGTTTTTAGCATTAACAGTGATATCAAAACCGTTTTGAGGGCAATACATTTTTTTTACTATTTTACTTTAATTTTCATATCCATTGCAATTTTTTATTATCTGGGTTGTTAATTGAATGATGTGTTTTCGTGATTTTTGATTGAACTTGTGTCTAGTTGTTTCTGATTCTGGTACAATCCTCTTTGCAGGATATGTTAGAGTCCATAAAACACTCTATTGTCATGCTTCAGATAGCCAAGGTGAGTTTTTTTATAATCGTATATTACTGCTGATACATATTATGCTTGTAGTACGTTTGCTGTGCGGTAGACGTAGTCCAACGTAGTTTATGCTAATGGCGAACAACTGGTTTTACGCAAGTCAGTTTAAAGAAAAGGAGAAAACTTTATCAGGACTGGAGGCCAATGTTAACATTTTTATTTTACTAAATAAATTTCTGGTGCACATTTATTTAAACAAATTAGAAATTATATACGTAGCGTAACAGATTTGATATTCAGTTTATGTGTCTTATAAATAGTATACGTTTGTGTAGTTTGAGGGACCTTGAAGATGTGCTGTGATGCTGTGTGGACAAACATATTGTATTTGTCTTCAGGGTTGAAAATAGAGACATTATATTCCTCCAAAACGTTTATATCTATCTGTGAGCGACTTATTTCACTGAAGGAGTTAGCAAGGACTTCTGAAACGTCGGTAAACGTCTACCAGGCTAGGTGCAACATCCTGGAATGCAGTCATTTTAATACTCTGCTGTGAGAACCTGAAATCTCACTTTTTGTGTCTTTGACGATACTGGTCTTCTGGGTTGGAATATTTCGGAGAGAAACATTCTGCCTCCATCTCCAGGTTCCTAGCCTAACCAAACGTGAGCTGATGTGACCTCACTTCAATCCTAAAGTTGGAGGCAGTATGTTTCGAAACGTACCGACAAGCCCACGTGGCTTTACAACTCAGAAGTCCATCAGGATCTTTGCCGATGTGAGAACCACGGCTGTATTTTTTGTATTCTTTACCTTGAACAGTTGCTTTCACGATTGTTGGAAAAAGGGGGGGGGGGGGCTTTTACTGCAGGTTTCTATTGATCTGCATGCCGCATTAGGATGGTAGTTAGCCCCTTTTGGTCTACAGTACGGAGTGGTCTCTCAACTGTTGCAGAACACGGCACATCCAGTGAATGGAATCTACCACTCTACGGACACTTCCCCGTTGTCTATGGACAATAGCCAAGCGTCCGGCAAAGATATACAACATGAAGGTAAGTGTTAAAAAATTTTATTCACGAGATACAGAAATTTTATAGCACAGTAAAATTTTCATAGGTGATATAATATTTATATGCCTATTGCATTTATTGTTCCGATAACTTTATCACTGCTGAAGTCATTATTACGCAAACAACGTTTAAATAATTGATAAACCACTATTTATACGCTGTTAGTATTGATATTTAACTTTATGTAGTCTGTAGCATTTTCCATCATCTCTTGTACTGATTATAAAGTAATAACTGTTGTGGCAGATTTAACGTATTTCCTGTGGTTTCGTAATCTATCTTGTAGATTCGTAATCCCCCAAAGATTATGGTGCTTTGGTTAAGTTCCGTGTGCAAGAATTAGAATTAACAATGATGAATCACGTGTTAAATGTTTTTACATTTCCGTACGAGTATTATATCTCGTGTTATACACGTGGAATACGAGCGTGCTTTTACAGGCATGCGTATTGTAATTCTGTTGCTTTCAATACGTGACATATGCCAGTGTTCGTCTGAATTTATGACGCCTGTAAATACATGGATTGGATCCAGCTACATTTATAAGAGACGCTTTGTCTACCCAAACTTTTTGGAACAGTGCTATTACTTCCTAGTAAAAAACTTGGAAGATATAGTAGTGTAGCTTGGAAGTTCGCCATTTTGTGTGGTGAGAAGTGAGAACACTTTCTAAAGATGTTGTTTTCATTCCTGTGTGTTATTGTTTGTGTAAAGCGGTACAGTCGAGTCATATTAAGATTTTTTTAAAAATGTTTTATGACAATTTTGATTCAAGGTTTTACTTTACGAAGAAATTATAATTGCATCTACTTTAATTTACCACTCATGGAACGTAATGTTCCTACAAATTCGAACGTGTATCCCATACGATATACATCACCCATTTTTATGTGAGTGTAAAAACACTAGGATTGTATTTTATGCACAGATACACCAATTTTAAACCCATGGATGGCACCAATTAAAAGTGCACTGTATTCGTGACGTTTCGGAGATCCGTACTGTGTCTATCTTCAAGTCGACAGTGACTTCCCTGTGGCCCTTTCCAATACATACGTTACGCGCCCAATGTTCGGACATTGGTTTGAATGTAAATATAATTAAATTGTTGTTTGGTAGTAGGAGTACCTAAGTTTGGATCGTCATTGGTGTGAACATGAAATGAATATTCGAATATCTTACAAGATTTAAGGGACGAGATGTATTCCGGAAGTAAGTTGGTACCGCTCGGTTTTTTCTTTTTTGTTTGCTGGAAGTTGTAGTCTTTGCTTCTCGCTGTGTGATTGAGGTTTTTGCTGTGAAACGATGTTTTTTTCTGGATTGTGACGCATAGCAACGCAACTAGCAAGAACATCGCAATTTCCATCTGGTTATCATCTTTCTACGAGTCTACACAAAGTTACATCACAGAGTAACATCGACTTGCTCCTCATTTTTTAAATATGAGATTTACTTTTGAAGGAAATTTTTACTTAAAAAGGGATTTTGATGTTATCGATTCCGCTGTAACTGAGTTTTGTCTCATTTCGAAAATGAAATAGACTTCATATACCAGAGCAGA
Organism: Zootermopsis nevadensis; assembly: GCF_977971745.1. Lineage (NCBI taxonomy): Eukaryota > Metazoa > Arthropoda > Insecta > Blattodea > Termopsidae > Zootermopsis > Zootermopsis nevadensis. The sequence continues at coordinate 8,809,589 of NW_028259139.1, read as the reverse complement.
AAACAACAAGAATTTCTAGAATGTTTCTGTGTTATCCTCAAGTTTTTAGTACGTGTTCGGGTTCTTCTCATGCTGTTTGAAATTCGACTTGTGAAACGTTGTTTAAACATGCGATGTTACCGCCCAAAAAACTGAAGTTATGGACAGTCAGCGTAATTTGAACATTAAACGGAGGTTAGGGTAAATTTTCATATCCATTCTCAGCGTGTTCCACGTATGAACGTTAAAATTGAGTAGTAAACTATTCTACGACGACATATGATCTACTGAGGCTAATTAGAGCATCGTTTGGGTCCGAGGTTCGAAGATGCAGTCGTTGCTTGTTGTAAATTACTGCCCGTGGAGGTCGCATGTAGAAACTGAGAAGAACCAGGAAGCTGTTGAGATAGTCAGAAAAATATGGTGCGGTTAAAATGAGCATGGCTTCGAATACAGTATACCATTTGCGCCACAAACCGATACAGCACGTCATGGTTTAGTCCTTAGCACTCTTACGTCGTATCTGACAAGTCCCGGGTTCGGTTCTTGGCCCAGCTGAGACACAGGTAAAATTATCCCTGTGTCCCAATGGACTTAACTAAGCACCACGTCTTGGTGACTCTCGGAGGAACTGAAGTACATCTTCTTGCAGTCAGTTTTGGCACTTGACAGAGTTGAGTGTTCAGGCTCCAGCCGATTTACCCCTGTAAAAGGAGCCTACGGTAGTGGGCTGGGTACGCCCGAGTCGGTTTGAATGTGGTGGCGAAGTTACAAATTCCTGCCACTGCCGGGAATCGAACCCCGGCCAGACTGAGACCGTGCCTTGAAATAGGTCGCGATCACTTTCAAGTTTATCCCAATTAATCGTTTGTAGTATCCTTTCATTTGAAGCTACGTCCAGCGCAGGAAGACACTAAAAGAGTAACTCAGCACAGTTTCATTAAGCACGCATTAACTAGCCTCAGGGCTGTGTCTCTGCGAAATGGCGAGATACAGTCCATTTCGAGAATATATTAAATTATCTGCGGCATTTGTTAATAAATAATTTTTTATGTTTCTTATATTGTATTTACAATTCTTTTATTTTTTTTAACGTTTTGTGTGGTTGTAACTTTAATACCTTCTTCTTCTTCTTTACGTCTCTTTGCTGGAAGAATAGTTTGCTGTTGTATGAATAGGGGTTGACGTGTCGTCTATGGGCTGTGCTGTGTTCCACGATGAGGAGGAAGCAGAAGGCCTTCAGACGGGAATTGAAGTGGGAGACGAGTGTATGGAGACGAGGCGACAGTGTCCTGGGGCTACCGCAACGTCTCGATCATCACTTTCAAGTGAGTGCTCACGACAAAGTGGTGCATGTTGCTTTTCAAGTTCTTTTGCTTCGCTCCTGTACTTTATTTCGTCCTGGTAGTGCCAAGAATCCGTAAGGTAGGACTTGAATTGCTGAGAACAGATTATACCTGGTGATACGTAAGAAGGGATCAAGTCAAGACCCTTTTACTGAGAAGCTAAGATAGAAAACTGAACTAAACCATAGTTCCTTTGTGATTTTATGCTCCCCCGAATCAGCGCTCAACCCTACCCGTCTCGAAATAACTTCCATCGGTCGAGAGTCAGTGTTTGCTAGGCTTTTTCGAATAGTATTTTTTTTTCTTTCGAACATTGACAGTTGTTCCCTCCGCATCCAGACGCCTTTTGTAATGTGGAGCTCAAATGAAGAGCTGACAGTATTACAGTCCTCAGGCAGAACTGGGGCTTGCTACGTCACACGTAGGCGGGGTAATTGGTCCTTAAAAATCGGTAATTTCAACAGCCTTTATTCTGAGCCAAGTGTAGGGTCAGAGATGAAACCCCTAATTTAGGACCCGGGGGGTGTGATAATGTGCTGCTTTGTCAGGGTCATCGTACACCTCCTGAGTAGGTGACAAGATGGGTATGGATTTTCGGATTTTCTTGTTTAAAGCATGTGAATTTTCTTGCATTGCATTCCATCTTGCGCTGTGTGTTGCCAGTTTGGTTGTAAAATGCTGTTTCTTGGTGGTGATTGTCTATGGCTTTGACGATCAGCGTTTGATTCAACTGATGGATAGGGATTTTTGTAATAGGATTTGAGGTTTTCACGGTGGTGAGTACAAAAATGGCTGTCTTCTGGGTTATCGCTCCGTGTAAGTCTACTACAATCCAGAAGACAGCTGTCTATCTTTGTCACAATGTTAAGCCCAGTTCTGGGCCCCGCTAATTCTCCCAATTCCATCCGATGGAGCCCTTTTACCTGGAGGTAAATCATCCAGAAAGTGAAACTGATCACTCATGCCTGTCTAGTGCCAAAGTAAAGAATACTAGGATGTGTACACCCTTTACTGTGTACTTCCGGTGTGAGATGTTGACGATTTATCGTTGTTTCAGCCCGTTGAATAATAATGCGATAAAGACCACGACTGACGTGGACGGGTCCACAAAGTGTTCTTCACTTCGTCCTACTTAAAAAAACGCCTAAAAGGGAAACATTTTGTCACATCGCGACTGACTTACGCCGTGATTTTTCTTGGTTACTGAATATAAAATAGTTGGAAGTTAACCCTTTAAAGCTAAGTGGTAACTATATGTACCATCTGCACAAAAAATACCAGTAAAACTGCTTTTTTATATTTATGTGTTTTGTGTGATTCTTACTGTAAATAGCGATTATTTACTTAAACAGCGTCAACGAATTGGTGTTTGTAATGATGGAGTATTGTGAAGATATCCGTCTTCTGGGTTATTGCGCTGTGTATATGAATATGAATATTCATCGCCCTGATGACGGAGGCAGTATGACCTCTGAAACGTTGGTTAAGATCGACCAGACTACACAGCGCAATAACCCAGAAGACGGATATCTTCATACTCACCGCTGTGAGAACCTCAAGTCTTACATGGAGTATTGTGTTTTCTCTGAGGTACGAACTAAATTAATAAGGAATTGTGACTGTCTCGTGGAAAGGAACACAGACTATTAGTTGCTGCTTCAGCTAAGCGTCTTCGTAGAAGTTTCGCATTGCAGCTGGAAACATCTGCATACGAGTAAATCATTTAATGAAGACAAAGAAAACTTTACACGTACATGTCTAAGGAATTGAACACACTGCAGTAGGAAGTACTTGAGTGGTCAGGATAATTTAAACCATTTTATTCCTAACACTTTCAGACCCTTATTGCACATTTCTGTTGGTCAGGAAATTATACACAGTATTTCCTCGATTTTAAGACACACTTTCTTCACAGATTAGAATATCTGAAATCGTGGTGCGTCTTGCATTTGATGGCGTCTAAGAATCGATGTCAAAAAATTGTACAGTATGACCGAAGCGCAAGGGAGATATTTATGTCCATAACAGTACTCATGGGACAGTAGACACGAAGAGAGCTAGAAAGTAGATTCAGAAAGTTTTTGTACGGAGAAGTTTTGTGTTTTAATATTGACAATTCATATTGTAATATACGCACTTTCATTTCCTGAAAACCTGTTACAAAATCAAGGGTGCGTTCTTACAATCGATAGCGTCTTAAAATCGACGAAAAATATTATTTCTCGTTACTTCATAACAATTCATTCTGAATTAATGGATAGGTCCCTGCATTCGGAATTAATCGTAGTGTTTATTTCCGTCAAATAATGCAGAGAAGTCGAAGGGGGAGGAATTTTAGAAATAAAATATAAATTTAACCATTATCCTGTTCTTAAGAAAACCCATAAATATCAATCTATCAAATCATTTTTTGAGTTGACTCCACAAAAGTGACTGTCCGGCTATCATCGTGACGTAGTTTTCCTCACACTCATGTAATTTCGGTACTGTGATATCCAAATAGATTGTAAAACCCTGTTCTTACTAAATACGTTCTTCGCCAAAAGATCTGAAGTTTTGTGATGCGTTAACAGTTGGTATCCCAGAGACTTTATCGTCACATAGCGTGTGATTGTGGTTGGCTAGTTGTGTCAACAACATTCTGTGATAGGTGATGACTATGCAAATGGTGTTGGTTTGCCCAAGCAGGATGTAGCACGTATGTATGTACGTCTGAATGGCTCATGCAATGGGAACAATAATCATCATTTACATATTAGAACCTGTGACATTTCTGAATACTTTTTATATTAATAGTTACGATTCAACAGAGACTAGCAAAAATTATAAATTATTGGATCAATCATAACCTCCAAGAGAGGTAAGAACGTAGACCCTGCAAATGCGGGACAAATGCGAAAGAAGAAGAAAAAACATCAGTATAAATTATGTGATTCTATCTGTACGTATTATCTACCAATAGCAATTCTTACATTGTAGTTTATTTTCATAATTTACCTATTTTGCTTGTCACATTTGTCCTCAACCTCACTCCCCACTTTCTCGTCCTTTCTCTTGTATTATGACGCTTTCTGTCGTTTGGCTCATTGTCCATTCTTACTCGCGACTGAAGTTGTGTGACATCCACGTTTAACAGGTTTAACTTTGGAGGTTTGTTTTAGGTACTAGTCTTTTCGCGTCTTGGCGTTAACTGTTTGTTATATAAGTGAAAGAAGTTGAAGATATGTAGAACTTAATCTTGAAACCCATATGACACTGGATAGCTCTAAACTAAATAGTGGCGTTTGACATAGGACTATCGTGCATTTTCTAACGGAATGTTGATTACTGCTTGGGGACTGAGTGTAGCCTGTTCACAGCAATGATGAAAGCGTTCTATCGTGTTGGTATTATGCAGTTTCTTTAAAGCAGCAACAATATTAACAACGAAAAATATTATGATAATAGCCATGATATCCCAGTGGAAGAACACGTTGAGGGCGATTGAGCCATTATATCCCAGTCGAAGAACACGTTGAGGGTGATTGAGCCATTATATCCCAGTCGAAGAACACGTTGAGGGCGATTGAGCCATTATATCCCAGTCGAAGAACACGTTGAGGGCGATTGAGCCATTATATCCCAGTCGAAGAACACGTTGAGGGCGATTGAGCCGTTATATCCTAGTCGAAGAACACGTTGAGGGCGAATGAGCCATGATATCCCAGTCGAAGAACACGTTGAGGGCGATTGAGCCATTATATCCAAGTCGAAGAACACGTTGAGGGCGAATGAGCCATGATATCCCAGTCGAAGAACACGTTGAGGGCGATTGAGCCATGATATCCCAGTCGAAGAACACGTTGAGGGCGATTGAGAACAGAGTGTTAGATTACGAAATAATTCCCAGACGAGCTACGCCTTCGAAGGGATAATAGTCAGTGTTCCATTTGAGGCATTTCATTTATACGGTACACGGTTGCAGCTCTGAGCATTCTTCTCCTCCTCTTTGAAGAGACAGGATGTTCGTCACCATCTCAGATTGTGAAGTGCTTCCTGCCTTTTTTCCCTAACCGACATTTTAGTTTTATCTGTGCCAGCCTCTTAAATGAACTTGTGTCAGTAAATAGCGTTGCATAATGTAATCATAATGCGTTAAGGTTTGTCGCTGTCATTATGATATGAGCCGTTCTGTGTTTTTCATGTCATAAAAACTTTTAATCTATGTTAAAGAAAGTGAGTTGAGTCTGTTACTTGGCGAAACGCATTCGTTTGTGCGAGACTGGGGAATTCATGTGTAATTTCACGGCATCTATTCTCCAACGTAGCTTTTATGTACTTCGTTTGCTGCACATAATGTATTTAACTGTGGTAAATCTATCGGTAAATGCATGAATGTCTCAGGTAAATCATAGTTTCTGTATCAATCATCATTTCCTAAGGTTACAGCACATTTGGTGTATATCGGCTGACATTGTCGTTTGATCGCAAATATTAAATTAGGTATGTTGGTTTAATCATGAATGTGTGAAATGTGATGTTTTCATGACGTTGAAGGTGTTAATTTTATTCATCTTGGCTGTCGGTACTCGACCCAACCACACCCAACACAACAGAAATAAAACACCAGCGCAAATCATTTCCAAAATTTGCTCTTGAAGTTTCTAAATTTTGAAAATAAAATAATAATTGCAAAAATTTCGAAGATTTGAGATTTTTAAAAATATAAAAAATTTGGAATATTTTAAAATTTACAGTTTTCGTAAATTATAATTTTTCAAATTTTAAAATGTATTTTTTTATTTCTAAATTTTTCAGATTCTTAAAATGTTTTCTTTCCTTCATATTAATTGTTATTAATCATCCGACGCTATATAGACTGAGATAGTAACAATATCATTAAATAAGCCACAAGTAAATAAATTGTCGATAATTTATTTTGTAATTTTCTCGTTTCAAGGGAAAACTCGCTTAAATCAAGGAAAATACGTAAAATCCATGTTTCAGTTTACAGTCACTCGGTTTCTTCTGTAATGTTGTGCGTTACAGGTCTGACTGCCATTGGCACGAAGCACAGACCGAGCATGACATTGATCGTGCCAGCGACCTCTTACTCCAGTTCGGAAGAAGAAGACTTTTACGACGCCAATGAATACAACGACACCCCCAGCAGCTCGGCAAGTCCTACCATGTAAGTTACAGAACTGATTTATTGTTTTGTTTCACAATTTTCTTGAAATACTTATTTGGTAATTAATATCCACGTGTGTATGTGTGTGTGTCTAAAATTGTTGAAAATATTGAATAGCCCTGTAAGCATTAACCAATGTGATAACATGCTTTCAGTACACATAATGTCTATTGCCAGTTTAATCAATTTTAGCGCAAATGGACTCGCAGTAGCTGGATCAATATGGTGGTGGGGAGAGGGGGGGGGGGGCAGATTTTAGTTAGTAACGAGCCGACCTGCAGCAAAATGTCACGTGGCACGAGTCATCTCCGCCCACACTTCACTTTACTCTAAATAATTCTGAAAATTGCTCGAGTGCATTCATTTTTCTCGACCCATGACCTTTTATTTTCATGAATTAGTGAAATACATTCTTTTACGACCTGTCGAGAACAATTTAATTTCACTCAATTTTATAGAAATCCGTTCAGGAGTTTCGGAGATGAATCATGGAGGCGTATCCCCGAATTATATGTTAATTATACGTACTTAGTGCAAAGAATATAAGGTTCCATGTTAAAATATATTAATAATCCCGTTCTCTCGGAAAGAATTATGTCAGCTTCGCTGTCCTTGTAGTGCTGGTACGTTGTCCGGACGTAACTGGAGAAATGATTAGGCAGTTTTTGACGTAAATACGTCTATACGAAAGTTACCAAAAAATACCAAAAACTATTGCTGAATGTATGAGGGATAGATAATTAAGCAATGTCTTAATCAAACTATTCACTCGATTGTAAAGCATGTATAAAGGGAATATTTAGAATAAAGTTAATATATAAACTTCATTTTATTGTATTTATTGCCTAAATATAATTTAAATACAAAGACGTATTTACGTCAGATTCTCCGGAACCGTGGTTCCACTGTCAATTTTTTTTTGTGAAATAATATACTGGGGAGTTTTACAAAAGATTGTTAACACATTTCAGTTCTTTTTATAAATCTGACAACAATAACGGATACTTATGAAGATCTGTGCGCGTCTGGAACGTAACTGGCTCGTTAATAAGAAGACGAACGTGCCGGAATTGATAACGCTGTGTGTACATTCCTCAGCTTGTCAGACTGCAGGAAATTCCGTAGACTCGATTTCAGATTTCTCTGTGTAATTTTCTACTTCAGATTAACTTGCTTCATTAAGTATTTCTTTACCCCTTAGTAGCCGAAGCTTATCTAGTTAACATTTAAGGATTCAGTCCGTACCGAAAAGAAAACAACTCTTCACTATTACAACGATCAACTGGTTAATGCTGCTTAAGGGAAAAGAAATCATTGTTTACAGTGAGAATATAACGAAAGCCATAAATGTAAAACGAATAGTTATTTATTGTTGTAGCAGGTGACGTGTTGTTACCATTGGGCTTTAAAAGGTTAGTTTAATTAAAGTTTCAATACAAAGCAACCACGCCCTTGTAGTAGAGCTTTAAAAAAAACAACGCGGTCGTATAAATTCACTGTAAAAAAACCCTGCTTTGTTCCCGTAAACAATAATGATGTGACCTACTTTGATTGTTGAAATCAGACATATACCGATCATGGTCTTTTGACCCAGGATCGCAGTCGGATATGTTCTGAGAGGTTTGTTAGTGAGTAACTCACTGGTGGTAAAACCGAAAGATTTAGCATTGCTATTGTATACATTATTTTGCTTGACGTCTGAATTCCACAATATAATTTCCGCTTGAGCTCATTACAGCTTCGTTTATGCAGTAAGACAGCAGTTGAGGTATTCACCGGTCCAAAAAAACATTTTTTGTGACACGTATGTGTGTTGATTTTCACGATAATACTGAGCGAAGCATTCGTTTGTATTATAATACAACCACCCTTGTATTATATGCCGCATAAAGTTCGAACGAGGTACTTCCCGTTTGAGAATCAAGTGCTCATGAAACCTACAAAAATGCATACTTCTGCTTTCTTTATCCAGTAAACTTTATACGTATATAATCGACCGTCTGGTCTTGGTGTTCGTGTTGTAAGATACAAATCGAGCGCAAGTCAGTTGCACTGGCGTCACGACGCTTTGCGTCGTCTCCGTTATTCGGTTCCCGGAGAGACGTGGCCAGTCTGTCACGTGACCCTGCTGCCGCTGCTACGGTACTTCGCGCGTCAAGGCACCTCCCAAGGAACTGATCTTCATTGACGGGGTTCTTGAAGAGAAGACAGCTGATTTCATGTGAACGTTCTATTACGTCACGAAGCAGAGATACAGCTGTTTGGACTTTACAGTCTGTCCTAACACTGCCATGTGTTTTCGTATTTGATGTGTTTGTGGAGAGTGTGACAGGCCTAGATTGCACATCGCTTGCTTTATCTACTTGGAGTGGAAACTTAATATCTTTAAAATGTGTGTACTTTATCAGAGCGCACATTACCACTCGTGTTTAATTGTTCCTTTTCACACTTGTTTCAGTAAGATACTAGTCGAGATAGTGATATTTAATTTCGTTTGTATTTCTAGGGAATTTATTGGGGAATGCAATGTAGGTCTGAAAAAATACGAAGGACTTGGAAGAAAAGATTTAGAGATTGTTTATCGTTTTTGAGTTCTTGTATACGGTTTTTTTAAGAGAGAGATCATCAGGTGATAAAGTTTTGGTACCATTGGTTTTGTTCTTTGTTCTTTGCCAGTTTTTACAGTGATGTGGTATGACAGCACTTTTTATGTACGTGTTTGTAACGCCGTCTCATTGTGTATAACCTTTGCTGTTGGCAATTTATAACCATTCCCTTTGAAGATACAAGGTTGGCTTTCCTGACAGAGCTCTCTCTTAGTTTTGAAAGTTTAGTGGATTATACATTCGCACTCGTCTTGGAAACGTAACTTGAGAAGAATGGATCAGTTTTATCGTGACATTGTGATAGTACCAGTGAAGTTGAATGTGAATAATATGCGGTAGTGTCTGTAAGAAAAGGTTATGTCTCATTGGCAATGTCTGGCGTGAAGTGAACGACACTTGGATGAATAAGGACAACCATGCTTCGAATTCTCTCAGCACGATGGCCGTTCAGAAGGGACAGTATGAGGTGAGATGAAGCTCCATTTTTCTTGTCAGATTCAAACCCACTGTTTTAATCCAAATTTTCAATAACGTGGAAACCCCATATCACTTTTATCCGTGTAAAGGATGTAAATGGGAAGAAAGAATTTGAGTAAGGGAAACTGTAAACAGTTACACCGAATGGAAAAAACTTCAAGAAGATGATACATTAATTTATTAGCTTGTAGTTTGCCGGTCGGTTCCAGGGTAAAGAGATGTTAGTCCGTAAATTGCACAGAGGTTCGATCGTTTCTTTACAGATTACATTTCGTGTTACTTGCAATTCAGCAAAAATTATCACTCCGGCGTTAAATTCGTGTGTAAATTGTAATAATAATAATAATATTTGTATGCATTTTTAAAAATCAATAAACCTGATTTGTAAGAACAGAATTTTAATCATTAAATGATTTTACCTTTTTCATATTAGAGAATCTTTTTAAGCTACGCTACATGCTCTGTATTTTGTTTGCAGAAGAGTAATATGAAATGACTGCACAAATTACAGTGATGTAGGTTCAAGAAACAACGAAAATTCCTGGTCAGATTTGAGCTGCCATCATATTTACAGATCTTATTGACCCATATATATATATATATATATATATATATATATATATATATATATATATATATATATACTTCCAATCTTTTCAAGTCTCAGTAAGACTGTTTGTTTTTAGTGGGTTACGCCCATTTGTGGAGCCACCATCAGTGGAAGATTCACCAGAAAGCTTGGCTGAGCAGGAGCAGACATCATCAGGCGTCAATAAAAGGAAAGTTTCTGGGGCGCCAGCACCACCGCCAGTCCGGGATGACGGCTCCCTTGATTATGATGGTATTTATTTTATTCTTCAGTTTTTAATGTCTACCAAAATAAAATTGAATAAGAATTTTGTGTAAAGTTAATAATGAAAATAACTGTGTCTATTTCCAAGCAGGATTTGTGGTTCTTGTGGTGAGTACAAAGATGGCTGTCTCGTGATTCGTAGTGCTGTGTAGTCCGATAGAAGTTTACTGGTGTTTTAGAGGTCCTCGTTATCTCCATCATCAGGGCAATAATGGAGGCAGAAGGACCTTTGAAAACTGGTAAAAAATTACCAGATTACACAGTGCTAGCACCTAGAAGACAGTCAGCCATCTTAGTAATTTTTTGTACCCATGAGTTATTAATAGGTGCAGTAATGAATTCCTAGCACTGCGACGAGTCTTCGTTATTTAAAACATAATTGTAAGTTTATGGAGTCATGTTATTTTAACTTTCTTCCTCTGATCTAATTTGGAAACACTTTCAAGCCTTAATTAAATGGTTTAATTAGTAACACAAAATATATTCTCTTCTTTTCTGGTTTAACAATGTTTGTACCCTTTACGGCTCCCCAACTTTTTAGTTGGCTTGATCTATAGACATTTGGTAGGACTCCTTGGATGAGGGATCAGCCCGTCGCAAGGCCTCTACCTGTACACAGGACAGCACAACACAGAAAAACGCGGACAAACATCCATGGCTTAAGTGGGATTCGAACCCATGGTCCCAGTGACCAAGCGGCACAAGGCCCACGTCTCAGCCCGCACAGCCACTGCGGACCACTAAAAAATATATTAACACTCTTATATTTTCCCGGTTCCTACCGAAGTAAACATTTTCTTCTAGGGATCCCAAAACAGGATTTTAATACGATATTGGGCTTTAATTTTAGTCGACCTTCCTTCGCCTGTCGAGTTACTTAAAGCGTCCTTGCCCCCCCCCCCCCCCCCCCCCCCAATATGCCTTCATGGTGGTGTTTTTTTAGTTATTGCTATTACCATTACAGTTGTTTTTGTTTTCAATTTTCAGCACTTTATGAAGACGAGTCTGACCTTGACTGTAAGTAAATAAATTTAATTTTAATATAAATTAATGTAGGATAAAATGTCAGTACGGTTTGCATATAAAATTTTTAAGAAGTATCATTAAGTAGATATTTTTCTTACCTCTCGCATTGCTCATGAAGAACGCATACTTTCATTTTGAATAATGTGATTTTTTTTCTCGTAGAAATGACTGAGTCGGCGTTACAGTAAAGCGTCTTATGTTTCTGTCTTGTCAGTAGGTGGAATAGAGAACCATGGATCAGTGGTGTCACACCTAATCTCTCAGGTGAAAATCGGAATGGACCTTACCAAAGTAGTTCTTCCGACCTTCATCTTGGAAAGACGATCGCTACTTGAAATGTATGCCGATTACTTTGCCCATCCAGATATTTTTGTAAGGTAAGTAATCACATCCCAAGAGCTATGCTGGCGGTAGCATAGCTACTGGTAGGGCCTCCCTAGGGGGAGAGGTCAGACTAAGACAGGTCCTCCAGGTTGGGGGTTGGTCGTAAGGCTAACAACCTTGCACCGTAAAAAGGAAGATGTTTTGAAACCTTGATCAAAGCCTCGGACAGACGGACCTAATGGAGGAGGAGAATTGAGGAGGCCATAGACCGAATACGGACCAGAGAGCCATAGAAGAAGAAGAAGAAGAAGCTGCTGGAAACCAACAAACTAACTTTTTTCAGCTAGACAAGGCATTTCTCACCTTTTATAGAACCTGATTTTCATTAACCATGTTCACAAGCAATATCTACACGGAACCAGATGACACCTTGTTTCCTTATGAGCCATTTAAAATTATTTTTCCATCTAATCCTAGGTCTTACAGGTGGTTTTTTACTTTCAGGCTTTATATACATTTCTCATCTCCTTGATACATTTTTACACGCCCTTGTCACTGTGGCATGACATGTCTTCAAGCTGCATATAGGGGAAAGAGCCTCCAGATATGGAGGGTTGCTGTGAATATATTCAATAAGCAGTCATCGACAGCTGACTAGGGATGGTCGTTCATCTTGGGGGTTGGGTAGTTTGCTTACAACTCCTCACCATAGAAGACAAGCATATTTGTAAATGCTTAAAAATTTAGTATCATAGAACAACACATTTTTGCAGCTCAAAATTCTTAACTGCAGTTTGGAACAGCCTTAGTTCTCAAAGAATCACAGTTGCCACTTCTAGGGTTTACCCCGGGGCTCACCCAGAATCCTGTCGGGTGCCAGGGGCTGCGCAGAGGTGAAGCATCCAAATTAATATAAAGCTGACCTCTGACCTCCATAAAGTACTGAATTCAGTACGTGGAGTTTTGCCTTCACATTCCCCTGGCATGTTGCTTTCTACATCATTTAGATAGAGGCAGAAAGTTCCTGAAAAAATGTCGATATTTTTAATTCCTTGGCGTAACATTTACAGTGCCTCTTACGGTATTATGATTTTCTGCTCATTTTAGTATTTCCGACTTCCCGGACCCCAAAGATCGTATGGTGCAAGTGGTACGGTGGTATTTGTCAGCGTATCACGCTGGAAGGAAAAGTACTGTAGCCAAGAAGCCGTATAACCCTATTATTGGCGAGCTGTTTAAGTGCCACTGGGATATTCCAGGCCTGCCCCCAGATTTATCCTCACTAGTAACAGATGGGCCTGTACCCTGGTGTACAAAGAATCAGCTCACGTTCGTAGCAGAGCAAGTCTCACACCATCCACCAAGTAAGTTGATCTGTTCAGTCATGCCGGGATGTTTATATTTTGACACGCTTTCACAGCTTCGGCAGGAAGTCAAAACCAACGAAGGTGGTCTCCTCATATCAGTTGCAAAATTTCAACAAGTGACTCATAAGCGATCAGGCAGGACAAACACACAAACATGATGATATAATAAAGGTTAAAATATCACATATTATAATTGGTATGACAGACTTTCTCACAGTTTAAGCAATACACTAACTAAATGGCTTATTGAACCGAAGGTTCATCACCGAATTAACTAAAGCCCTCCATCAGACCCTGTCCTGGGCCAACAAAATCCAGTCTCTTTCAATTCCTATCTCCCATAGATCCCGCCTGACATTATCCTCCCATCTACATCTAGGTTTCCCCAGTGGTCTCTTCCCCTTACCCGGTGCACACCTCTTGTCCCATCCATGCACACTACATTCCCTGCCCATCTCATTCTTCTGGACTTAATCACCCTGAAAATATTGGGGGAGGAGTACAGATTTTTAAGCTCATCATTATGCAGTTTTCTCCAAGCCCCATCATCTTCTCTCCTAGGCCCAAATATCCTCCTCAACACCTGCAATCTGTGTTCCTCCCTCTGAGTGAGAGACCATGTTTCGCACCCATACAAAACAACAGGCAAAATTATTGTTTTATGTACTTTAATTTTCAGGTTCTTAGAAATCAGACAGGAAGACAAAAATATTTTGAACCGAGAAGTAGCAAGCATTTCCGGAATTTAATCTCCTCCTAACTTCCTCATGAGTATCATTTGTTTAAGCAATACACAGTCAATTAATTTATTTTCCTAGTTGTTAAGAGCTTATTTATAAAAATACTGTTTTCTCATGTATTAACTCGTGTTTCAAATTCAGTTTCAGCCTTCTACGCGGAACACTATGACAAACGCATCAGTTTCTGTGCTCATGTATGGACTAAATCGAAGTTTCTCGGCCTCTCTGTCGGTGTGCATAATATTGGTCAAGGTTGCATCTCTGTGCTGGACTTTGATGAGGAGTACATTGTCACATTTCCTAATGGTTATGGCAGGTAATACTTTGACAGTGATTACAATTAGTATTAATTTGGTTAGTATCGGAATCTGAGAGATTTTTCTATGTTCAGTTTTAGCCCTTTGATCAAAATTGTCCTGCTAGATGCACATCAGCTGCTAATGTCGTCTGCAGGGACTTGGACATATTCGAGACGAAAATTGTCACACTTCTTCACATTCTATAATGGTATAATTTACTTAATTCATTTATATTATTTTTACAAATATCCTAATATATTTACTTGCAATTTTCTTGTGTATTAATGTCCTCCGTATTAATATATTTTATATTCTGCCTGTTTTACCTTTTATGTTTTTATTGTGTTGATGTGCTTGTCTCTGTTCTGTATCTGTATTTGGCCTTCTGGCTGTTGATACAGCACACTAATAATAAAGAATTTAATTTAATTTAATTACTGGGTTTCTGGACTTTGTCCATCATTCTGAACAGAATACAACATTTCAGAAACTGGTTCTGCTTTCATCCTCAGGTGAAAAAATGACAGTCGCATCCATTAAAAAAGAGCTAATCTCGGTCACTGGGCAACCGTAAACAGTCGGCTGAAACTATATAAGCCACTACAGTCAACAGTATTGTTCAGGAAATAACTTCATAATATTTGTCAAAGTGTTTCAAATAATTGACGAGATCTATGTTTTAGGTCTCTACAAATTGTGTTTTCAATTATATACTTTTTTTGAGAGATGTGATGGAGTTTGGATTGAATGTCATGTAAGGGTGTGGTTGTATTGGACCAATGCAGACAAAAATGAGATTCGTCTAACAATTTACAGTGTACACCACCAATACCAATGTTCATTGAACTTTGTCATGTAAATTTTGAAAAAAATGTGTTGATATGTTTATTTTGTGCACATCATATAAAAGTGTATAAAAATTGTTAAGTGTGTTTAAAATTAGTTTTTGAGTACTGTGGTCTCATGAATTTCTTATGCTGGAGAAGAGGTTTTGTCTAAACAAAAACACAAATGACTAACATTATTGAAAACTTTATTTACTGCGACTGCGAGATCTATCCGGCACTCTTTCTGTTCTAGATCCATCCTTACAATTCCGTGGATTGAACTGGGTGGTTCTGTGACTATCACTTGTGCCAAAACGGGTTATAGCGCTAATGTTGAGTTCCTAACTAAACCCTTTTATGGCGGGAAGAAAAACCGCATTACAGCCGAAGTCTTCCAGCCTAATGACAAGAAGCCTTTCCTCTCAGTAACTGGAGAGTGGAATGGAGGAATGGAAGCTAAATGGGCAGATGGGGTGAGTATTTTTCAAATTCAGTATCATATTCGCTTCTTCAAATATTCAAGGCAGTTTCCTTCTATACCAGCTGCCAGCAAATTGATTTTTGTGTCTATCCAAATTTGAAAACAAAGTGTGTAGGAAGGTGTTTGGAAGGAAGTAAGTGAGCAGTTTAGGATGTTACATACCAAAGATTTTTGTAAATTTTATGAGTCAGATATGTGTAATGGGCATTGCACGGAGCTAGTGTAATCTAGACGTGTAATAGATAGAAAAATCTGTTAAGGAAAATCTCTTGGAAAAGAAGTGGAACAAGAAGAAAGGGAAGGAAATTTTAATGGACGTGACAGTTTCTTTGCATCCCCAGGTATTGTGGCTGCTGGGAGAACAGGTTTCATAAAATACAAAACTGTGATTCACAAGTTATCATTCTCTGATAGTTCAAGCAGAATCTGCCACGTAGATGTTGTGCTTTACTCTTTTAAAGAAAATTCTCTGTAGCAAGTATTTTTGCAGAGTGGCTAATGCTCATATGTGTAAATGAGTAATCTATCTGTCACAAAAAATATTTGTATGTGCAGAGAACAGAAATGTTTGTAGATGTAAACAAGATCAATGTTGTAAAGAAGAAAGTCCGTCCCATTGCCGAACAGGCTGAAAATGAATCACGAAGACTTTGGAAGGAAGTTACTGCTGGCCTCAGGTAATGTACTCAATGTATTACTAAAAGATGATCCTTTAAAGATTTATCAGTGGTTGATTCGTTATGAAATGACCTTATGAATTGTAGTCTTCAGGGAAGATGTCTTAAGTCCTGAGGATGAAGGTGGTACATTCCTCTTACATAATGGTAATCACCTATGAAGACTACGCAACGTCATAGTCCAGAACACCACACTCCACATTTTCAATGCCACGGAAACCTCAAAAAAGTCATTCGTGGAGATAGTGTTCAGATTAACACTTGAAATTAATCCAATGACACTACACTCCTACAGAAAAGTTAGTGATGTTATTATTGTAAGTGTTACGCTTTCTTGATGCAGATTACGTGGAATCTTAAAAACATGTACTAGTAGCCAGAATGACTGTTATCAAACAAATAATCTCACAATACAATAATATAACAAATAATGTAATGTGTTGTGTACTTGTGACTCAAATAAGTTTTACCAATATTTTATAAATTATGTATAAAATATAGGCCCATCTGCCTCCCAACTAAAAATAATTATCAGACTCTGATCAAAAATCACTGGAATTGGTTTAAAATATTTATAGGCATAATTAAATAAATTATATTAATCAGAATTGTAGACTGAAGAATTTATACAATATTTGACTTTGTATGTAAATGTAAAAGAGACATGTAGAGAGTAAATATGAACATTAACTTGCAAACTATAAGTGTAATATATTAGAAACAGAAATTTGAGGCAATAACTCGACAAGAAATATTTTTCTGGTTTGTACTTGGGGTAAATGTAGTTATGTCATAATAAATGCTTCTTTTAGAATTGTTATAATGTATATATCTAATTTATCTGTCTTTCAGGTTGAAAGACATTGATCGTGCTACAAATGCCAAGTTTGCCTTGGAACAAAAGCAGAGAGATGAGGCTAAGGAACGAAAGGAAAGAGGGTTCAAATGGGAAACAATGGTAATAAACATTTGATAAGTTCCTAGTTTTTACATGATACATATGTCAGAACTGTCTGTGTCGTAATTTAAAAATAGGATGGATTCTGTGGTCGGAAAAATAATCCGTAAAACATTTCTGGTTTTCCTGTAAACAGGTCTGCTCTGAATAGCAGCAGTGACTAAGCTGTGGTGCAATATGGAAACAATGAGATTTATTTTTCAAAAATAATTACAGTAACTACACCTCGAATATAGAGTAAACAAAGCAACAACTATTAACACTATAATTGACACTATTGCCATACGCGTTTTGACCTCAAGAGGTCGTCATCAGTGGCATCAGGGAAATTAATACATTTAGTCAAATGGTTCAGACTAGATTCAGAATTAAAAATGAAAAGGTATATGACAAGATTTTTGAAGTGACACTCCACTAGATGCTGTTATTCACAGGAGTAAAACTTGCACTTAGCTATTGATCCCGTTGTTTGGTGGCCATAGCTGGTCTCGGCGAGCTATAGTTGCGTCGTCTGTACCTGCGAACTCCAGACATTGAAATAAGAGGCAATGAAGTTGTCTTTTATCTGTATTCCAGTTGTGTATTTCATACGTAATTATTTGTGTAATGACATGCGTTGTATTACTTTTGCAGCTGTTCCAAGAAGCGGGTGAAAATTGGGTGTACAAGAACCCACTGATTATGAGAATTTCACCGAAGAATAAACCAAGCAATCCACACTGATAAATCAGTACTGAGTATGACTTGTAATGTTCTGACTGACTAGTATTGTCCGTATGCCAGATGGCATTCCCTCCGAAGCCCGTCTGCTGTAAAAGAGCACTCAGATTTTCCATTAGTGCTGTGGATGGCGCTATTTGTCAGAGTTCACTGAATATTGAATGCCACTTCTTCCAGATCTGAGATATTTGATATATACACAATGATAAATCAGTTTCTTGAATGTGTTTATAATTAAAGAACTACAAATTTTTTGTGTCACAGTTAATTTTTTCTTCCTGAAAACTAAAGAGTTGTGTACGTTATGTAAGAAACATGCAATAGAATGAAAAGTAATAATTAGATTTTCAAGTCAGATAATGCACAATGGCTCAGTATTACAATTAAAATTAATTTATACATAAAACTAGTGTGAGACTTGAAAGTTGTCCAGGAACAAATTTATCACAGAAATAATTAGGATTTTACATGCCTCAACATGTATATGATACAGATCAAGAAGAAAATTATCACAAATGCATGGTCAGAGGTATTTCTATAATGCACTTCAAGGTTGATACAGTAGTAGCATGAACAAAAGGATTTCAGAAATCCGTACTTACTGTTAGATCCATTAGCTGATGTTATGCTTTATACTGGTGGTATAACTGAGTATTAGATGTCAATAAAATGATCTAACATTATCGTAATGTTACAGTATTTACTGTATATACACTAATTAATAGTTACTCGAGTACTACAACTGATTCTGTTGATCTGTATTTTCGAAAGTAATAGTTTACAGTCACAACTTCTCAAAAAAAAAATTAGTATTTTACACGTGTGATCACTTGAAAGCCTCTGAAATTTCGTATATTCGGTATTTTTAGTCGCTTTGCGAGACATTCTAAAAGAATTTACAAAGTAAAATAATCCAGAGAGACTGTTGACTTTGTTATAAATTCATGAAATTGTTACGAAAATGTAGTTGGTTTTGTCACCTGACAATAGTTTGCCTTAATAGATGACACTGGAACGAAGTAGTTTTATACGGTTATACATTTTTGTAGATGTTGCATAACATGTAAACTTTATCTTTAGTCTAGTACATTGATTCTCAGATCTCTGCTCTTGTAATTTGGAAGCTGCAAAAAATTTCTGTTTTTTACTGTTGCACGAGGCTTTTCGGATATATTGTGAAAACAGCTGTATGAGTCTATTTTAAAAAGTTAAGGAACAACAAAAATGCTAATCTCATTCAATTTATTTAATACTAATGTGTAAATATTTACATGAAAATTTTTTATAGTAAAAATAAACATAGTTCTGCTACAACAGAAGTATATAAATGAAGAAAAACAATTACAAATTTATCTTCTAGAAGAGCCAAGTTTGTTAGTAATCTGAAAGTACAAAAGCTCTGGAAAGTGTCTAATAAAGATGTTTAATAAATTCTGTTGTCCATTTTTAGTCTTTATCATGACTTGTAGCTTTATGTGTGTTTATATAATTGTATCTATGTTTAACTTTGATTATTTTGTTTCTGCAGTATGTCACATGTTTTCAATCCATTTAATTGCTTTTCGGATTGTTATGGTTCAGCAACAGTTGTCAAAGAAAGCTTTATGACTACAGGTGAGAATCATTGTGCTGGTACGTACATGACAGAAAACTGGTACAACTCTGTGATTATTTTCAGTGTTTTAAAATACTGAACACACATATACTCTCGTATTTCATACTTGTAGATAATATTTATTTCCACTGATGATATTTATGTACTGGTACACAGACATTTTAATGTCCATAGTCTCTTATACATCATTTTGTATATTTTCAGCAGTCACTTTGTAAATTGCCAGAACTAGGTTAAAATGTGCACTCACCCACATTGTACAAATGTTTGTTTGATTTTCATACAACTCATCTCTCATACTCTAGACAAAAAGATTTTATATTATTTACTATTTAACATTTTCTTTCTTGTACATCATGGGACACTGAACATTCCATTTCTCTCCTTTAAGTAACAAATTCCTTATTTTTTCCTTCCATTTAGCATTATTTTGGTGCACTGGAAGAGTTGATTTTGAAAGTCTTCCAACAATATGGAACTTTTGTGATTGTGAAATTATTGACAGAATTTGATCATTTTACAATTGAATTGTATTAAAGACTGTTGCCTTCTTTTATTTTCTGTTATTTGATGCACATGTCTAAAAATGTTTAATAAGTTTAGATATAAGGACATGGAAAGTTTTTGGAATATGAATAATGACAGGAAGTCAAGTGATATTAATAAACAAATTTATATGCATATGGGAGGTACATATTCATTCTTGTCAATTATTTTTATTTTCTTTAGATTTGCAGATTTAGTTTAATAAAATAAATTGCTCTGTATTGCCTGATTTTTAAATATTTCTTCAAAATTTATATTAACAGTGTGTTAATATTTAATTTTATAAATTTTATAACATGCTATTCAGGTGATCTGTAATCAATGAAACAAGTCAGTATGAATATATATATATAAAAATATAAAATTTTCAATTTTTTGCATTTTAGTGAGAAACATGGCATAACTTTAGTAGACCTGTTTTTACATACCATGTACAGTGTTCCTTGTTGATGTAATATTTTTGTTATGAATAAAATGCATGTGGTAAGTTAAACTTTAATTGATGAATATTAAAGATAAGACAAATTGCAGTATGTGGTTTTACACCAATATAATTCTATGTTGGAACAAATTCGCATAAAACTGACGATATCACATCTGGTTTTTGGGGCATGAGAAGGAAGTGGAATGTGCAGCCAGTGAACCTGTTAAGTGTTTTCTTTCAAAATGTTTTGCGTCCATTTTACTAAAATAAACCTGATAGCCTTGGATTCATACTGTTCGTTTATGGAGCGAATATCTAGGTCAGGTTTTTTCCCTAATGCAATTGCCAAGAAAGGAAGGAAAGAATTCCGAAGATCAACATGCCAAGTTGAAATAGTAACAAGAGTTAAAATATCTGGGAATGACAATTAAAATATACAAAACAATAATTCTACCTATTCTATATGAGTACGAAACATGGTCTCTCACTTTGAGGGAGGAACACAGATTGCAGGTGTTTGAGAATAGGGTGTTGAGGATATTTGGGCTTAGGAATGGTGGCGGTCTCTAACGACCACAGTAAAAAACGAGGAATTTCTTGGTATCTTTGTATTATTTTTTTATGAATAAAATTTTGCTTTTACCAACTCCCATCTCGCCAGATCAGTTGGCTTTCAATTTGACACGAATGCCAAACATTGCCGGTGACTACTTTCTTTGGCGTTGAAAGCCAGCACGGGAATTATGCATTAGTTATGTAATACAGAATTCTTCTCGAACCATGGATTATGTACATGGACCATGTCTTGGCAAAAAAAAAAGACTCGTTAATAGGAAAAACAATCCTTACAGCCAACGATATGGGTCTTTTTCAAATATAGAAGTATTGCTGGCTTACCATTTTCGCGACATTTCATTTTAACCATTGGCTAGCCTGTTTGCAAAGAGTATAAATGGATAGAGTGCTTTACGGAAGTAATGTGCTAGGGAATGTATGTTTTGACAGTTTCCTATGGTGGTGTGGAAGTTGTAACGCCGAGCAAATTTACTTGTATAAGAGTACCAGGTAAAGTACGCGTATGTTTGAAGTCCATTTGTAACAACTCTGTATGGTGACCACTTACGATAATATATCAAATTATATCACTACAATGAAGGCCCAGGTATATATTCCATTATGCAAAAATAAAAGTGTGACCAGTAAATCTGATTAATTATATCGATGCATTTCGTATGTTCAGGTGCCTTTATGCTGTCATTGATGATAGTTTAAAAGTAACAGTCAAAATTAATATGTAGTGTCAATTATTTTTTAGCCTAACAAAGCATACACTAGTAACAGTGGTTTGAGCTAACGAATGTTAACCGTGTTATGTACAGAAATTAATAGCTAGAACGGAACCCAAGGTTAATTTACTAATTTGAAGACAATACCTCATGCGGACTCGATGTAGATGGCATAGAACATTGTTATAATATATATTCTTGTTATAATAACTTCTGCTGTTATTTCGTGAACATATGAAATTTATATTTATAGGAAGAAACCATCATGGCTGATGTAAGGGATATTCTTGAACTGGAGAGGCCACCTACACCAGAAATAACTAAAGAAGCAATTTTAGGGTCTGAAAAAGTGAAAAAGAAGCCAATAACAACAAAGGTTTCAAAACGTCCTGAAGGAATGCACCGAGAAGTATTTGCTTTGCTTTATACTGATAACAAGGATGCACCACCACTATTTCCAACAGATACAGGTATGAATCATTTGTAACATATTAAGAAAATGTACATCTTTAAATTATTATTAGATACCTTTTGTTCTGGGTAAGAAGGGCTTAAGTCAAAGCAGTCTGTACTGACTCAAAGCGCTTCTTACTAAGCACCGAAAGTATATTCGTTGAGAATCTCATTATATTTACCAGGTCAAGGTTACAAACAACTTAGAGCTAAACTGGGAATGCGACGTGTGCGTCCCTGGAGGTGGATGCCATTTACAAATCCAGCTCGTTCAGATGGGGCTGTTTTTCATCACTGGAAGAGGATAACAGATGAAGCAAGGGATTATCCTTTTGCGAAATTTAATAAGGTTTGCACAAAATTTTGGGCGCATGTGTGATGTATCTTCGCTGTAATGATATCGGCTATAAAAATTGATACTTCAATTGTGGATTTATTGACAGCAAGTTCCAGTTCCAACTTACACGGACAACGAGTACCTACAGCACTTGCATAATGACTCGTGGAGCCGACAAGAAACTGATCACTTGTTTGACTTGTGCCGTCGTTTTGATTTACGTTTCATTGTGATTCGTGATCGTTGGGATCGATCTCGTTTTCCAGATAGAAGCGTAGAGGATCTAAAGGAGCGATACTATGACATTTGTGCAGTATTGAACAAAGTAAGTATATATATAACTGTTAAGGAGGGTCCTTGAGAAACTGATAGTCACTCTTTTGATTAAGAAATCCCCTGCCCTTATCCTGAGCCATTTGAAGCCTGTCCATACCGTACTTCTTATAAGATCCATTTTAATATTATCATCTTGTTGAAAACCTAGTTCTTGCAAAAGGATTTTTTTCTCCTATCAAAGTCTCTTAGTCTAAGTTTCAGATTGTTCATAATCAGTGATGTACAGTGTGTCCACAAAGTCCCTTCAGGGTTTTGAAAAATTGTGGCGCGCAAACAAATTGAGCTAGCCACACGTGGTTTGTGGCAGATTACAGTGAAACTGGAAGTTCTTTTACTGACCTCAGAAGACCTCGATGTGGGCTCCTTTGATAGCACGGAGAACGTCCAGACGATATTTGAGCTCTTGCCATGTTCTGTGGAGCATGTCCGCCGGAATAGCCGAGATCACATTCCTGATATGGGTCTTCCTTATTTAAAAATCAAAGTGGAAAGTGTCACTATGTCTGTATTTTAAGAATTTAAGCATTATAAAAGGAATTCTTAGATTGAAAGTTTGTGATTAACAGCTGTATCATTATGCGAAGGTCCGCGAATAATTTTCCTATATTTTTACCTGATAATGGATATAAATGTCAGAAACTTGACATAAAAATAAAATACTCTTTATTGTATTCATAATGTAATTTTATTTTGGTTTATTTGTAAAAACAATGGAGCTTTGTAATGAAGAGAAGCAAATGCCATGTGATAAACAGTTGACCTTGAAAACTAGAAGTTTACAATATAGGTAGCAGTTTGTCTATTTATCTTCAGATGACGGAGCGAATTAATTTTTCTTCACCAAATAAATCCTATATTGAGATTAAATGTAATATTTTCAGTTGAAAGCTGGTTCCAGTCATGAAACTAAGGTGTACGTGTTCGATGCGGACCACGAAAGACGACGGAAGGAGCAACTGAAACGAATTTTTGAACGAACTTCAGAGCAGGTATTAAGAAAAAAGAAAGCAGAGCGTTTATTTATGCTACATAAGAGAATGAAGTCTAATTATATGTCTATGGAGTGTCCCGCGACTTGATGTGAATACTTCACGATCGATCGGTCGATATTGGTCGATGATAAGAAATGGAAATGATATTCATAATTAATACTGGAAACACTTGTTCTTACTGAGTTCAAAAACTTTAATCACTTCATGATTTTTAAAAAAACACTAACGACAAGACGTACAAGATGGATAAAGTACGTTGGCATTTGCCGTGTCATAATTCTCATATCTTTTAAATTACTTTTCTTATTTTTAACTTGTAATTGTTGCGTTACTTGGACAGATTGAGGAAGAGCAGACTCTTATCAATGAACTGAAACGAATCGAAGCAAGGAAGAAAGAACGGGAGAAGAAACAACAAGATCTTCAGAAACTGATAACGGCTGCTGATAACCAAGCAGAAACAAGGAAATCTGAAAAGAAGCTTACGAAGAAAAAGTTACAGCATCAAATAAGACCACGTATCGATCCCAATGTAAGTGTTTTTTAGGAACATTCATTTCGACTGAATGTTTTGGTCGAGTGATTAACTATCCTGATTCATATTCGGGAGTCCCTGGTTCAAATCGTGGCCCGGGGATTGGTTGTCCTCAGTTCGTCCAGCCAAATGCTGGGATAGTATCGCTAATGAGGCGCACCTTTTTTTAATTTATTATGTACAATCATCCTTTTTTTTGGTACTGTATAGTCTTAAGATACTCGAAGCATTATTAAATAAATTATAAATAATATTTATATATAGGTTCGTCACATACGAGACCTAAAGTGTCTGTTCGTCTGTATATGCTGCTTTGATAATGATGACTATGGTTGAAAGTTTTATTAGGAGTTCTTACTAATGTCAATTTTGAATTGTATTAATCTTTCTCAATTGTGCGTCACGACTTCTACATCGACCACGACACTCACGAGGAAGTTAGGAGACTAAATTCCGGAAATGATTGCTACTTCTCAGTTCAAAATATTTTGTCTTCCCGTCTGATTTCTAAGAACCTGAAAATTAAAATACTCAAAACAATAATTTTGTCTGTTGTTTCGTATGGGTGAGAAACATGGTCTCTCACTCAGAGGGAGGAACACAGATTGCAGGTGTTTGAGAACGAGGAGGATATTTGGGCCTAAGAGGGAAGACGATGAGGCGTGAAGAAAACTGCATAATGATGAGCTTAAAAATCTGTACTGCTCCCCCAGTATTGTCAGGGTGATTAAGTCGAGAAGAATGAGATGGGCAGGGCATGTAGCGTGCATGGATGGGACAAGAGGTGTGCACCGGGTACTGGTTGGGAAGCCTGAGGGGAAGAGACCGCTGGGGAGACCTAGACGTAGATGGGAGGATAATCTCAGGCGGGATCTATGGGAGATAGGAGTTGAAGGAGACTGGATTTTGTTGGCCCAGGACAGGGTCCGGTGGAGGGCTTTGGTTAATTCGGTGATGAACCTTTGGGTTCAGTAAGCCATCTAGTTAGTTAGTTGGTCGACTTCTACACCATCCAGTTATAGTATTGTGGAGTGTTCATTTCCCGTACAGTAGAGGTTACATAAACAGACATGATACAATTTTTCCTGTGAATTAGGAGTATTAAAAACTTAGCTTGTGAAATTATATGTGCTGTGCATTACAATAATTTGTATATTACTCCATGAATTCAGGTTGTGGAAACAGCCGGAATCAAGTTCCCGGACTTCAAAGGAAGTGGTGTAAGTTTACGTTCCCAACGCATGAAACTGCCTGCCAGTGTGGGGCAGAAGAGAACCAAAGCCATCGAACAGCTTCTGCAAGAACTTTTTATAGGTATTGTTGCTAAATACTTGCGTCAAAGTGACATTAAAAATGAGAAATGTTTTATCGGAAAATCGAAAGGAGTCTGTTAATGCATTAGCTGGCCAATAGAACCTTAATTTTATAGGTGAATGTAAAAACACGGCATTGCTAGAGATATCCTTCATTATTTTATCTTTTTCAAATACGAAATCGATCGTATTCGAGAATGTATCTTCGAAATAACTAAAATTAGTGCCATGTGTTGGATGTTCAAAATCAATATTAAAAAAAACAGTTCGAAACTTAAACACGTATAAACACACACTTTGTAGCCAAATTTTCTTTGTGTACAAATGTGCATGCATGTGTTCTCATCGAGAGAAGGTGAAAGGAAAATGCTTAAGTGGGAGGCTGGGATTAAAGATAGGAATGACAGGTTAAGTTCTGGAAGACGTCTGAGGCTTTGATTGAGGTTCGAAACATCTTCCTTTTTACGGTGCAAGGTTGTTAGCCTTGCGACCAACCCCCAACCTGGAGGACCAGGGTACCTGTCTTAGTCCGACCCCTCTCCCTCGACCAATCTGGCTAGGGAGGCTGTACCATAGCTATGCTACCGCCAGCATAGCTCTTGGGGTCATCGAGGTACTCAAGCCACACCACCACGACAAGGTGCAGGTGTTAATAAAATCTTTTTCTTCTTCTTCTTCTTCAGAATTGAACCCAATGCCAACAGAAGACATATGCGTACACTTCAATGAGCTACGTAGCGATATGGTCCTGCTTTACGAGTTGAAGACGGCACTAGCAACGTGCGAGTACGAGCTGCAGACTCTTCGCCATCAGTACGAGGCTTTGAATCCCGGGAAGGTCAGTGGTACCAGCAGCTAATGTAATTCTTCTTCTTCAGCAATTGCAGCAATCAGATGTAGTACCAGTTTTAGTGGATTTTTGTTCTCTCTGAAATAGAATAAAGTGATATTTTAGTACCTGGTTGAGTAAAATTATCTAAACACTTTAGATTATTAAGTGAATGGTTTTAATATTATACTGATACTCATTCTGATGCTAATGTTGTGTAATTGTAAGCAATCGTTGATTGTTAATGTCGAATGAATATTTTGTGTTAACATAAGATATTTTAGTGAATAGTTATATCAAAGATATAAATGGGTATCAGTTTTTTCAGGATCTAGTGAAATCGATTAAAATATATATATATGCTTCTTGTTATAGCGTATAAATATTATATTTAAATATGGTAGGTTTAGAGTCACTGTTCCTATAATATACTCGTGTTATTAATTTTAGATGTGCTTCGCTCAAATCATAATTAATTAATGTATCTTGTTGTATGAAAGATTTGAAGTATATCAAAAGAAATTTTTCCTTATACAATATTATTTCTGTATTATTTTGTACTGAAAAATGCGAGCACAAAAAATATTTAAATAGACTCTACCAATGTTATTTACTCTAGGGGTCCGTATCTTGTGTTGTTCAGTATATTTTAAGAAGCCATGTTTTTTTCTCATTTAAGTTAGTGACAGAACACTTTAAAAAACATTGACTTGATAAGTTGGAAATTTGTGAGTCGTAGTATATAATGTGTCCCGCGCCGTAGCCGCATGGTCTGAGGCGTCGTGCTTCGGACTGGCGATACGGAATGCGCGCCAGTTCGAGTCTCGGGGAAAGAAATTTCTTGTGAGATTTTCGACCGGTGTATGGGGCCGGTGCCAACCCAGCATCGTGAGGAAATTGGGGAGCTACGATGAGTAGCGTAATCCGGTCATGAAAACTAGCGATGGCTGGGGGTTCAACGTGCTGACCACACGTCACCCTATATCTGGTTGGATGATCGTTCACCTCTGCTTAGGCATGTGAACGTGAGGCCAGGAGTCCGCTAGTCGGCTTAGGCTCTCAGAGGGATGTTACGCCACGGAAAAAAGAAAAAAATAATAATGTAACCTTTATGTATTTGTGTTCTAAAGTATTTCCGATAGATGTTGGTGCAGAATGTGTTTTGGTTTTCTTCACACTAAGATTTTTATTCTCGGGCATTCTGCGTAAGGTTTATAATTCTTTGTAAGGCGTAATTTGTAGACACTTCTGATGAAAATCGTAGAAGACGTGGTCTTTTATCGCACTGAAAGATGTATGTAAATTCTCATTTATGGTTAGTGTATAATTGTGTGACGTACTTGAAGGGTTTATTGCGTGAGTTTCTTGCTCGAAACCAATATGGACAAAACTGGTTAGTCCCAAACAGAAAAGAGTCAAAGAAAGGTATTACTAATTATAATATTTCAGATATTCATGTTTTTTTTCATATTAGACTAGCGTGATCTTGAAATATAAAATTATATTATAAGTATATACGTGAACACGTACTGTATTGTGGGGCTACCAAGATGCATATGTACCATGTAATGTATCTTTAAGTTAAATATTAGCTATAATTTTAGTCTTGTTTTTGGATTTTAATATAGAAGAATTAATGGTTAAGTGTGCAGTTTTATTATTTTGGTATCACTTCTTATTGCTTTTAAGTCATCAAAAACATTAGTTCAGTTTTCAAAGACAATCCTTGTCCTTTGCAGAGCTAAAGATTTTTCTTATAAAATAATATTGACCATTGTTTGAGTTGCACCCGGAGAAGACGTGAACGAAATTCAGCCATTTTTCAGTGTGCGAGCGGAAGCAACCTCTCGACATTTAATAAGAGCTGCAGAATTTACGTATTTTTTCTACAGTTGTATTTGTCCTTGACTTCCTGTCTTCAGTAGATACCTGTGACTTGCACCTTGTTTTGTAGATCTTTGAAGGTAAGATGCTTGTATTTTTGTGTGGCTTGCAATCTTTGCTCGTGATAGATGTGACAATAATTATATTGCCTCCTCGAACTTTTAGCTTCTGCATTTTGCTTTTGTGATACGACTTATAGCTACTAAATTAAATACAAGGGATATGAATTTGAATAATAGATTTTCAGAAATTAATATTGTGCTTGCATAGTCAGTCTCGGATAAAACATTTACTGGTGCGTTCCATACCGTCAATTAGTCATCTTAACAAAAAAAAATTTTCCTTAATCATTTCATACATGTTTCTACATGTCTGAAAATCTTTTATCTCATTTTCAGACTAGCATGATGCCTGTTGTTAATTATTAGTCATGTCAGCCTCGCATATGTAGAAAATTATGATGAGAGTGAAAGTTCTACTTATATCTAAACTCGGCTCAGGTTGAAGGTTTCTGTCTTCTGGGTTGTTGCGCTGTGTAGTCTGGTCGATGTTTACCAATGTTTCATCACCCTGATGACTGATGGCAGAGGCAGTATGACCTCTGAAACCTTTGTAAACATTGACCAGATTACACAGCACAACAACCCAGAAGACAGAAATCTTCATACTCACCGCTGTGAAAACCTCAAATCTTACATTGGCTCCGGTTCTTTGTGTTTTGTTTCTGTGTGTTGCATGCCTTGTTACCAGGAATAGATGGGTATTAGGAAATTCATGTTATTAAATGTTTCTGGTGAATCATGCTTGTACTTCAGGAAACAATTTTATAATATAAACATTTGGAAAGTATTAAAATGTGGTATTTGAGGTTCTCATGGCAGTGAGAATGAAGATGGATGTCTTCTGGGTTGTTGGTTGGTGGAATTTATGAACATTGCAGAGGTCCTTGCTACCTGATTATAGTTTTCTTCCCTTTAACATGTTGCTTGTTTGCTGTAAAGATGTTAATTGATGAGATGGTGACAATGGCATGTAATAAAAAAATATTATTTGGCGTCGTCATTATCCGGAATTGAATTTAAAGCTTCAGCTTCAGAATTAGTTTTTATCTAATGATGATGGTTCATGCGGGATGTTGATATATTGTTTTTCACAGTTTGCATTTTGTTTTACTATCATCATCTCATCATTAAGACAAATGTGTCTATTAAAAGTATTAATAATCAATCGCTTTTCTATTCATGTAATCATTTATTGAGTTTAGTTCTCCGTACGGAAGACTGTATCCACCTAACATAAGTTTTTATATCCATAGCTTGAAAATAACTCTGGTAGTTCTAATCTCTTACTATACAATATTTTTTAATGTAATTGATTCGTATTATTAACAGCTTATGGAATTTGTACCTGATAGAGAGAAATGCGAAATGTGTTTCCGAGAGGTTTCTATCCATTAATTATACTCTAGTGTGCCAGGTTTGTAACTGTGATATTCCGTAATCCTCTGTTTTGCATTCAACACTAATTTTAGATAGCTAAGTTATGGGTGCCCCCATACAAAAGGTCAGTTTTTCTGTTTATCTTTTCTTGCATTGTTCTGTTGTATAGTTATATTTCTTTTATAAGTCATTAATAAAAGCAATTTATAATTTACTCATTTTGACAGACTTTTTGTTTGCTTTAATTCCCATTGAAGAGTATTAGAGCTATGCTTGCTAAGCGTATCATCTGTATACAGTTTTGATTCTTTTGCTTAACACGTGTGGTTAGTCGTGTATGCCGAAAACATCGTAAACTATGTTAGTCTTACTGTGAAGAGAAGTGTTTATTGATAGCAAATGGCTGACATTACTTTGTAAAGTGGACTAAAATTGACTTACATGTAGAACAAGTAATGTTGTTAAATAAATGAAGAAATGAACAAAAGTATAGGATCATAAGTTAGGTGTACGTCGCACCTCGTTCCTGAATTTCTTTCTTCTTTCAGACCTTGGTGGTCCCCACTTCCATCTCGGGGAACAGGGAAGCACCCCAAAATTATGTTTCCGCAGAGAGTGACACCACAAGACAGAAAGGAATCTCCGAGATCATAGATGTAGTGGGTTCTCCAGGCACTCCTAACCTTACATGAATGTTTTTGTGCTTGTAAGTGCACTGATGAATAAAAGTTTTTCTTGTAGTACACTCTTGACATGCGTAATCCTTTCTTGACCACTTGTTTTGAATAACTGCGGCATTTGCCAACTTAGTGGTTTGTAACAAAGTTTTCATTCAACCCGGTCATGAGTTTATGCAAACGTTTCTTTGGTCTATCCAGTTACATTTTTGTGAATTTAGGATATTCATTACATGCTGCTTGCTGTCTTTGGCTGTCATTGAAGTAATTAATATTTTATAGTCCTGATTTTTGATTTTCCAAATTCATAACTACTGTAACCTTGACAGTTAAGATAGTGTGATGAATTAGGTGATGTTCTATGGACATGTATTCATTGTGTGTATTAAAGTAGTAAAACTGAAAGCCCAACTCCCAGTGATCTGGTATTGTGAATCAAAATATATTATTTCATATGATTCTGAGTAAACAAAAATTATTTCCTTTAACAGCATTAACCAGATGGTTTTTGTAATGAAGAAGTATTGTGTTCTCTTTGAGGTATGGAATGAATTCTTAACTATTATTCAGATGAGTTTCAGCTTAAAAGGGTTGTTACACAGCATGTTATTTCTAATGCATAATTATTATCCAAAATTAAGTTTACAGCTTATTAATATAAATAGTAATATCTCAAACCCTATTATGTCATATGAGATTATATTCCATAAACCCTGTTTTTAACCCTTTCACTCTTAGCAATGAAAAGTATCTTGGTTATATAAATGTTAGTAAAATATTCACCCAGTTTTTGGAATTTGGACGTCATTTAAGTATTGTGTTCTTAAACATATAATTTACTTATTTCATCTTTGGAACTCACTTTATGCCTAAGATGTTTATTTAGTACATTTCTTATTATTGCAGCATTTCTCGAAACACAGATTTAGTGCTGTAGCACTTTGCGATTTTTACAATCTAGTAATGTGGAGGAACCTACCCATTGCCTAATTGTATTAATTAGTTTTAAGACTATCGTTTTGCATACACAAACACTGTATGAACACTATGGACACATATATTCGGTTTATGTAACTTGTTTCTTTCATGTGTTGAAACCATTCATGTATTTTATGAACGTGAATCTGAAAATACAAAATGAAGAAGAAATATGATGTAACCAGAAAATGTACCACATCATAAAGTCTTTCTGCATTTCTGAAAGAGAAGGTATGATGAGGCTTCTTCAAATGAAACCAGTTCACACATTGTTCTGGGTGAAGGAGTCGATGCCATCGAACATAACCTGTGCCGGTGCTGAGGTAGGCAGCCTATTGAAATGCCAGATGATGAATCCACTACACAAAGGACTCCCTGGGCTGTTACTAGAACCTTTGCAACCTAGAGATCTTGTTTGGCCCTTTCATACTATCTTGAGGGGGACAAGCATGTGGAAGTCACATGATGTGACACGTGTGTTCTGGATACTGCAGGTCATGCAACATGATGACACCCCTGAGAGCATGTTGGGTTGATTTTGCTTGATGATGTAAACACTCAGCACAAAGAATGGGAATGACAATTGGTTGGTCCTGTTTGGAAGAATTCTATTGCACAGCTTGTGGTAGACTACTAATGTTTGATGCATACAGCATGTTGACTAGCAGTGCCACCATCAGGTTTCAGTTTTTAACCTCATAGTTTCAGATGATGATCTTTGTGTGAAGAAGTAATATTTGAAATTACTGAACAGAATGGTTAGTGCTTATGCTTTAAGCTTTCTTTTGGGGAGGTACATATCTCTTAAGGCAAATATTATGGTAGTATCTTAAAACAGGACTTCCTCTCAAGTCATTATTTGGAATTACATAGAGAAGATTGGTTTCCTTTATGCTCCCACCAGCATTAATCAAAAGGATGGTAAAAGTCCAGGACAATTTATGACATGGTGGTAATGAGTAGAAGACAACCTCCAGATGTACTTTCAGATATTTATTTTGTTGGCTATCTGTTACGTAGCTATATAGGTTATCAGTGTTCAAAACAAAAGTTAGCATGAAGAAAAGGATATTGACATTACAGTATATTACATATATTTGTAAATAAGGTTGCTAGGCATTGAATATGTATGTGATTGTCCTGTGTATCATCTTGATAGGTCTGTAAGTTTGCATAATTTTCCATATTAGTGTTAGATTATTCTATTAAAGTTTATGAGACCAAAAATTACATTTTGTCTGCCACCTCTTTTTTCCTTATATCTTTTAGTATTGCAATTCTTGGCACACTTTTACGGACAGACAGATCTGAACCTGATTCATCAATTTCATTGTAATACAGCCAACTAAACACCACGTTTTTATGCGATAGAAAGTACTGAATTGAGGTTAGTGAACTCTGTATGGCTTACATAAAGTTAGGCAATTAAATCGAGAAGAGGTGAGCCGTGTTAATTCAGAATGATGGAAACAACAAATACATATACAGTTTTCCTGGCAGTCTTGGAAAGCAATGACAAGTGGGTTGTAGGGAAATTGTGAAATGGATTTAATTATGTAACGATTTTGTCAGGTTCGTGGTACCTACGAGGGTTCTAAGCATAAATCAAAGGTAATTAGTTTTTAAAAGAGGTTGAGGGTACAAAACGCTGGTGTTAAAATATAGCTCATAATGATGACCAGTCTGCACTCTTTTGTTTTCGGCATGTGGTAACCACGTATTACACGTTGTAGCTAAGTACTGCGAAAGAATGCTAAGTCGTTAAACTTATCTGTATATAAGTTCTAGGATAGTATTTTTTCTAAAACTGTTATTTCACATATACACTGGGACGGTGTGCATATTATACATTTTATTCAACGTGTGGGTAATTATAAATAAAATTGTAATGGTGAATGCGCGTTTTGTTTGCTCAAAAAGTGATGGCGACGATAGTTGGGGTATATGGTTTTTACACTTGAAAAGTGCATAGGAACCATATTACTCGTAACAGAAGTGTGATAGAACAGTGTAAGGAGTATAACAAAAGCGAGGAACATTTATTTTATCGGTTATTTTAACAAGTCTGATGGAAAACAACTTCATGGCATTCCAGCCACCGAGTGCTCGTCAAGGTAACGTTCCTAACCTACAAACTGAGAATTGGTAATACCGTTAACATTAAGGTTAAATTTTGTTGTTATAGCATAGGGATTTAGGGGCCTTCCACAGTGAAACTAGTTCTGAATGATTTTTACCATCTCAGAATGCACATTTCTTAGTCATGTTTTATCATTTAAAACTGAGCTGTGGGTATAAAGTTCTTTCCAATCTTATCTGGTTAAATCTGATTTAATTTAAACCGTTTGTGTGTTTTTATGTGAATTTATTGTGAAGCTTGTCAAGTTTTATGTTGTATGAAAAAAGACATGTTTTTCTTTTCTTTTTTGTTTTGCAGACCTTGGAATCTGTTATGGTATAGCTTTATCTGTCTGATGATTCTCCAAAGGTTTATGACACTGTACACTTGTATAAACATATTGTATGTTGCATCAAACTTGCCTCAGATGAATAACATAATACTCCATAACCTCAAAGTTTGTGTGTTTTGGTCCATTACATCCTATGGAATAGGTGGTCCTTCAGTTTTAGGTGTCCAATGAATCTTCTTTATGTTTACAGTTTGTATTTAGTTTATGTATACAGCAAGGTTTCAGTCTCTTCGCATTGTATGTCTAGCGACTTCTGTTGTTTCCAGTTTTACTTCTTCGATTTCATGTGGGTCATCTGACAACCAAGCCTGTCCATCTCCCTGACTTCCCATAGCTCTTTATCAGTTTCTTCTTCCTTCATGTGACATCTTTCGTAACCTGCCGTTCCCACTTAATCTTAGTTTCCTTCTTGGATGTTTTATTTTCATGTTCAGAATCTTCTTATTTTTGCCCCATCCTATGATATGAACATGGGGTCAGACTTTAAGAGGATAATCATAATTTTTGCTATCTAATGAAATTTGTTTTTCTTCGATGTAGTAGTGATTTGATTCTTTAATGTAATTTAAGCCACATCTCTAAGGAATGTAATTTCTGCAGTTTCTATCCATTTTTCCCCTTCTTAATGTTATATTTTAGTTATATTTCAGTGTTAGGATTGACATAATTTTATCAAATGTTATTTGTGGAACTTTTTTTAATATAGTTTTTTTGTATAATGTGTCTGCGTGGAAAAATATTTGTACAGATGTACGCCAATTATTAGATGTAACATAATAACCATCAGTGTATCATGGGAGGTAGTAGAAAATGAAGCCATATTTTAAATGCTTTTATTGTGCTTTGTGTACTTTTAACATGAATATGAATAATATAAAGCATATTTAAATATCTGTCCAACAGAACTTGCAAATCGCAAAATCTTGGAAGAGATACAACTGAAGAAACAGCAAATTCTTAAGCAAGGAGTGGCTCCAAGTTTGAATTCTCCTACCATACCACCGTCATTATCTGCTGTGGGACCTGCCGTTAATTTGGTAGGTGTCATGTTTTAGTTTTGCCTGCTTTCATATCAGGTCACAATAACAGTGGCTAAATAACATCACAAGTGTCATCATATAGAAAACGAATAGATTTGCAGGAGAAACTTATGTTAGGTTATGTTTCATGACATAGTTTAAATTTGTTACTTATTGTTTTTCAGTTACTTATTCAAAACATGCACTCAGAGCTGGTAGAAATAAAAAAAAATCTCATAGACATTTATTTTTGAAGTGGTGGATTACACAGTTTCTAGTTAACGTTGGTAGTTGGAGACTGTGATGCAAGAATACAGCTGTAGTTATGAAAGCGTCACAAGTTAGTTACATGTTACCTTCCGAGACAGTTTTTATAAGGATGACAAGCTCTAGCAAGCTAGCAGTGCTGTTGTCATTCAAGTTTATGGGTCTACTCTTAAAGGAACGGTATTCCACATAAATGCCATTTTGGAAAAATACTTTTATGTGCCTTCTTCATTACCACACTTTCAGTTGAGTATTGAATCAATTGTTATAGACGTTTGGAGAATGAAAGTTTCATGTTTGACAGCCTGTGTTCATGTCCTCTGAAGCACACATGATGTCATCTTCCCAAAGAGCTGCTCTTCAACATGCTCACAATTTATCTTTTGGATGTTTCATCACTCAAGATTCATCATTTGGAAATCTTATATTACCAGTTCTTCCACGATTTGACGTAAAATAGCGGCGACACATATCAAGAAATAACATGGCAAGTGTAAAACTTAAGACTTTGGAACAATATCTGCAGGAAGTTGATATATTTGAAAATCCTAAAGTGCAATTGGAGCAGTATGCTACGATGCCTCATATCGGAGCTCGAATGTTGCATACAATCGAGTCATCCTTTGGTGACATTGACGGTAAATTAATTGCAGATTTAGGTTGTGGCTGTGGAACTTTGTCAGTTGGAGCAGCAATGCTAGGGGCTGGATTGTGTGTTGGATTTGACATAGATACTGATGCCTTGTCAATATTTCATTCTAATATCAATGAGTTTGAGTTGAATAATGTGGATACTGTACAGTGCGATGTGGTTAAATGTTTACCAAACTGCTGGAAGAAACAGTTTGATACAGTTATTATGAATCCACCATTTGGAACAAAGCACAATCGTGGTATAGACATGAAGTTTCTCCAAATTTCCCTTGATTTAGCAAATACATCTGTGTACTCACTACATAAGACATCCACGAGAGAACATGTTCTCGCTAAAGCTGCTGACTGGGGTGTCAGAGCTCAGGTTTTGGCGGAACTGAAGTTTGATCTCCCGGCATCATACAAGTTTCATAAGAAGCAGTCAGTTGACGTTGAAGTAGACTTTATTCGATTCTGGTTTCAACGTCCAGTTAAGAAGTGATAAAATGACAGTGATGAATAGTTTTGCATGTTTGAGATGATTCTTTAGTTTGTGATCGTAATGTGTAAAATTATGAATAAAATTGATGTTAATCTCTGTATATAATAATCTGAATGTGTGGAAGATATCTTATTCTTACCCAAGATCCTGAAATTGTACATTACCAGTTTAAAGGGATTATTTATAGTTAATAATTTTCCTTCTTTGAGATCCTCAGTGTCTCACTTACTGAAATTGTGGGTCTGGTAGATTATATCACAGCTAAATATTCTATTGCCTCACATAATGGTACCTGCACCTTGTCGTGGTGGCGGGGCTTTAGTACCTCAGTGACCCCAAGAGCTACTGGTAGGGCCTCCCTAGCCAGATTGGTGGAGGGGGAGAGGTCAGACTAAGACCGGTACCCTGGTCCTCCAGGTTGGGGGTTGGTCGCAAAGCTAACAGCCTTGCACCGTAAAAAGGAAGATGTTTCAAAACCTCGATCAAAGCCTTGGACAGACGGACCTAACAGAGGACCGAATGGAAGAGGAGAATTGAGGAGGCCATGGACCGAATACGGACCGGAGAGCCATAGAAGAAGAAGAAGAACTATTCTATTGATCCATATTATCCTCTGATCTTTATCCTAGTTCAAGGTGCTGAAATAATTAGAACTTAAATTTTGGTAGCATTATCTCCTCTGCACCATATTAAACGGTTATACTCTCTATTAATCGTATTATGTAAAAGAAAGAAGCAGTATGGCTGCTGGTATTGCAAATAATGTCTTTACAATTCTTTCAGTCTCAGGGGGAGAATGTTAATTTCCTCCTAATTTTTTATGTTATGCAACCCTGCACAGCTGTTATATACTCTCACTTGAAAACATCGATCTTTATTTCATAATCGCAGTTTCTTCATTAGTTTTTTTTCTTTATTCCATTATCCTATGCCTCATTTCATTTTTGAATGTGACTATTCCACTACAGTATTCTTACAAAAGCTGTTTACAGTCAGCACATCAGATTTTCATATTTATGTGGGACTGTACAACAAGAAATTTGAAGCATTGGACATTCCCCTTGTGTAAATAACATCTGTTTCACTTAGCAGCAATAAACATTCTACAGTATAACAGCTAGTAACACTTGTTTATCGTTGCCCTCGGTGGACTAGTGGTTAGCGTGCTCCCCAAGGTTCCCGGGTTCAAACCCAGCCGAGTTCGATGGATTTTTAAGGGTGATAAAAATCCATAGCACAACTTCCTTTGGAGGGTAAGTAAAGCTGGTGGTCCCATGTCGTAGATTTGCGGCATATAAAAGAACCTTACGAGCAAAATTCAGCTGCCATTTCTCACGCAAGTCTCCCGATTAACTGCTAGATGGCTCTGGCAGTTAAATCAGGATTGAGAAGATATTCTGCAGTCTGTGGGCTGGTCACTCACTACTCGTAAATGCACACTTTGAGACCAAGAAACCTCAGGAAGCTAAAGTTCACAAGTGGGCTGTAGAGCTTGAGAACACTTGTTTATCATACTTTTATTTTCAATGGCAATTTATTTTAACATGACAAGTGCAATTTGATGTATTTTCAGAAATGAGCAGAGATAATGACTCGTTCTGAACTTTTATTTCACTTGTAAGCATGATGCAGTATGTTTATGTTTCTGTATTTATATCATCAGCATTATCTTTTTTCAAGGCTTAGGTCATGCAACCTTACTCTGGTATCTTATTCAGTGATTCCGTTGTTTCGCCATCTTCTTATCCCATTTAAAAGTTAATTCTTGGGCACTGTAAAAGTTGAATGTTCATCGCTGCTATATCTAATGCTGGACGTAAGATGGACCTGATTGGGTAGCAGTAATATGTCTGATTCCCATTTGGAAGGTATGGTCTTTTAATTCTGGTGAGGGACTGCCTATCCTGAGTAAAACGTCATAGATTTCCTTGGTTCTCATGTATAAATGCAAGGGAATAATACCCTAAACATGTCATGACTTCTTTCTGCAACATCAGTCTGTGTCTACTATTCATTGTCATCCAACATTTCATTCAGTTCCACATGACATCATCAAGGGATAGTAGTGCTGAAAAGAAAAACTCTCCCACTGTATGCCCCTGTGGGTCTTGGGGGGAGACGAGTACTGCTCCTACTCATTCTTTAACCTCAGCGCTAGATAGGAGTGAGTGGTCAACATCATGCCCCAACCATGTTCCCAGTAGCCATTGGATAGGAGGCTGGGTGGCCCTCAGAGCTGGTTTGGAGGCAGAGGCTAAAGGAAAAAACTTCTGCCTTTGTCAGGGATCGAACCCTAGTCATTCAGTCTGTAGTCAGTCATGATAGTGACTGAGTTACCCTGCTCATATCATCAAGAGATACTGTGTCGTAAAATAACCAGTGGTACAGATGCTTCCCAGTGTTTGATGCATTCTAATAGACTTTCATACTCCATATTTTAAAGGGACCGCATTCCACTCAGATTACTATCAAAGTGTATTTCTTGTATTTTTAATAACTGTGCTTATTACCTGGGAGGGATCTGGTTTGAATACCAAAAGGGAATAAATATATTCGCTCATCTCTTCCGGTAATGACAGAGGGATGGTGTAGTGGTAACACTTCAGACTTGTGTTTGGGAAGTACATGGTTTGAATGTCTATTAGATATCCACTCATCCACACTGATGATTTTTCATGTTTCTTTTTTTACTGTCTCCAAGATAATGCAACAGCATATGACTGCCTTCTTCTAAATCATTTCACCATTCACGACTTATATCAGCTATCTACCACATTCGATGATCCGCAGTCGGAGTATATTGTTAAATAAACTGAAAATGACTCAAGCTTCAAATAGAATGTGGGGAGCTTATATAACATGTGTTTGCTGTATAATTTTTGCGATTCATGTTGTGTTGAGAAACATTGTAGTTTGAATGTGACATTTTGAATAACAACTAATTACATGCAAACATTTGATTGTGAACCAAGATGAACTTGCAGATAGATTACACTATTTTCATATCTGTATAGAAGATTTGAAGCTTTTACAGTGACTGAATGCAATAAAATCTTGGGTGATCAGACAGATGATATGTTACTAACAATTTTTTAAATTCAGTGCCATGCTATCTCAGGCTTTGGCCTTCTGCCGCTTGGTCACTGGGACCGTGGGTTCGAATCCCACTCAAGGCATGGATGTTTGTCCGCGTTTTTCTGAGTTGTGCTGTCCTGTGTACAGGTAGAGGCCTTGCGACAGGCTGATCACTCATCCAAGGAGTCCTACCGAATGTCTAAATAGATCACGTAAACTCCAAAAGAGGCTGCCAAGACCCACACTGGGTTGTAGAGCCAGAGATGAGGTGAGTGTTCTTACAATATGAAAGAAAAACACCCAGTGCAATTTATTTATTTTTTTATTTTGTTAATAACTTGGCTAGTGTAAACCATTTAGGTCATCTTCAAGAGTTCATCATACCTTAGGTTATAAAACTTAAAATTAATATAAAATTATATACAGCAGGTGTTTACATTGATCATCACAGTAAAATGTATTAAATACATTTATTTATTGATGGAGTTCTTCAAAGTAATTTTGTATGTTCATAATTAGTGATTGCCCAAGGTTGTAGCAGTGATCTTGCTATTACAGTGAATTTATGATTGATTTGTATTGTAGAAGTAAAACAAGAACTTAAATGTGCGCGTGTTAGAGCATACATTACTCATCTTCACTTGCATTTATTGCAGACACAAATGTAATATTCAAGAACTCATTACACAAAAATTATTACATAGCACATAATCATAACTTGCATATGTGCAAGTCAGCAGAGGGCAAATTAAAATTTGGTCAGTGCATCAAGAAACTTGAAAACAGGTAAATCAGTTTTCATGAAATTTGATGTTGAAGATTCCTGAAATTTTTAGGTCATTTCAGTGTTAATTTAGATCAAAACATTTTAATATCCACTTCTCATAAGAGCTAATTACATCCTTAAGTTTGGCTCAAATGACTGGTAATCATGTTGCCTTGGATGGGCAATGTAGCCATCACCCAGCCACACACCCTACTCATTCAATAGTCAATTTTTTTTAAATACTTTAACATTTTTTGAATTTGAAAATTTTCAATTTTTGTAGTTTTGTGCGCTTTTTAGGAATTTTTTAGCATATTCTGATTTTTGGAGAATTTTGAAATTTTTTCAAAATTCTAACCACCTGGTCCGTCTGCCGTACCGTCTCCAATGGACATGGTTTGTGCCTGACTCGGTCCCTTCACTATCAGTTCTCTGTATCACCAAGGTCTCTGGAAAAGCTTCTCAGCAA
The DNA here is from genome assembly GCF_977971745.1 of Zootermopsis nevadensis. Lineage (NCBI taxonomy): Eukaryota > Metazoa > Arthropoda > Insecta > Blattodea > Termopsidae > Zootermopsis > Zootermopsis nevadensis. Next base: position 8,768,893 of record NW_028259139.1, on the reverse strand, counting down.
AGACTGTGCCAGGCTTATAACGGCGTAATGCAGACCGAGTCCGGCAGAAATCGGGTGAGACAGAGACACAGTACATCAGAAACAGTCCGAGAGAGACATGTTCTGCAAGACAGGTGGTGGAATTTTAAAATTTTCTCAAAATTTTCAAAAAATCTAAAAATGCTGGAAATTGTCCAAAAAGCTCACAAAACCAAAATAATTTGAAAAATTTCACATTCAAAATTTTAAAAAAATTTCGGTTTTTGTGCGCTTTTCAGATAATTTCCAGAATTTTTTGATTTTTCAAAAATTTTGAAAATTTTCAAATTTTTAACGGTCTCCTCAAGAGATGCATACCAGTCTCAGTGAATGACATCCTGTCTCTGCTGTACTCGGCCTCTATCTCACCAAGTTGCTACCTGCCTCGGTGTCTGCAACAACCGGCCTCTGCAGGTGTCTGGTCTCTACAGGTCCGTCTTGCCTCACGTGTTGTGCACAGCTCATGAGCTTCTCAGAGACAGCACGTCAGAGAAGTCATACAGAGACCGGTCCGTTGAGGCCCGAGTGAGGGACAGACCGCCTTCGTCAGAGACACAGTACATCAGAAACTGTCAGAGAGAGACATGTTCTGCAAGGCAGGTGGTGGAATTTTGAAATTTTTTCAAAATTTTCAAAAAATCGAAAAATGCTGGAACTTGTCCAAAAAGCGCACAAAACCAAAAAAATTTGAAAAATTTCACATTGAAAGTTTTTTCAAAATTTTCGAAATTTTTTGGTTTTTGTGCGCTTTTCCGACAATTTCCAGCATTTTTTGATTTTTCGAAAATTTAGAAAATTTTCAAATTTTTTTAACGGTCTCCTCAAGAGATGCATGCCAGTCTCGGTGAATGACATCCTGTCTCTGCTGTACTCGGCCTCTATCTCACCAAGTTGCTACCTGCCTCGGTGTCTGCAACAACCGAACTCTGCAGGTGTCTGGTCTCTGCAGGTCCGTCTTGCGTCACGTGTTGTGCACAGCTCATGAGCTTCTCAGAGACAGCACGTCAGAGCCGTCATACAGAGACCGGTCCGTTGAGGCCCGAGTGAGGGACAGACCGCCTTCGTCAGAGACACAGGACATCAGAAACTGTCCAAGAGAGACATGTTCTGCAAGGCCGGTGGTGGAATTTTGAAATTTTTTCAAAATTTTCAAAAAATCGAAAAATGCTGGAAATTGTCCAAAAAGCGCACAAAACCAAAAAAATTTGAAAAATTTCACATTCAAAATTTTTTCAAAATTTTCGAAATTTTTTGGTATTTGTGCGCTTTTCCGACAATTTCCAGCATTTTTTGATTTTTCGAAAATTTTCAATTTTTTTTAACGGTCTCCTCAAGAGATGCATGCCAGTGTCGGTGAATGACATCCTGTCTCTGCTGTACTCGGCCTCTATCTCACCAAGTTGCTACCTGCCTCGGTGTCTGCAACAACCGGCCTCTGCAGGTGTCTGGTCTCTGCAGGTCCGTTTTGCGTCACGTGTTGTGCACAGCTCATGAGCTTCTCAGAGACAGCAAGTCAGAGCCGTCATACAGAGACCGGTCCGTTGAGGCCCGAGTGAGGGACAGACCGCCTTCGTCAGAGACACAGTACATCAGAAACTATCCGAGAGAGACATGTTCTGCAAGGCAGGTGGTGGAATTTTGAAATTTTTTCAAAATTTTCAAAAAATCGAAAAATGCTGGAAATTGTCCAAAAAGCGCACAAAACCAAAAAAATTTGAAAAATTTCACATTCAAAATTTTTTCGAAATTTTTGGTTTTTGTGCGCTTTTCCGACAATTTCCAGCATTTTTTGATTTTTCGAAAATTTTGAAAATTTCAAATTTTTTTAACGATCTCAAGAGTGCATGCCAGTCTCGGTGAATGACATCCTGTCTCTGCTGTACTCGGCCTCTATCTCACCAAGTTGCTACCTGCCTTGGTGTCTGCAACAACCGACCTCTGCAGGTGTCTAGTCTCTGCAGGTCCGTCTTGCGTCACGTGTTGTGCACAGCTCATGAGCTTCTCAGAGACAGCACGTCAGAGCCGTCATACAGGACTGGTCCGTTGAGGCCCGAGTGAGGGACAGACCGCCTTCGTCAGAGACACAGTACATCAGAAACTATCCGAGAGAGACATGTTTTGCAAGGTAGCTGGTGGATATTTGAAATTTTTTCAAAATTTTCAAAAAATCGAAAAATGCTGGAAATTGTCCAAAAAGCGCACAAAACCAAAAAATTTGAAAAATTTGACATTCAAAATTTTTTCAAAATTTTCGAAATTTTTTGGTTTTTGTGCGCTTTTCCGACAATTTCCAGGATTTCTTGATTTTTCGAAAATTTTGAAAATTTTCAATTTTTTTTAACGGTCTCCTCAAGAGATGCATGCCAGTCTCGGTGAATGACATCCTGTCTCTGCTGTACTCGGCCTCTATCTCACCAAGTTGCTACCTGCCTCGGTGTCTGCAACAACCGGCCTCTGCAGGTCCGTCTTGCGTCACGTGTTGTGCACAGCTCATGAGCTTCTCAGAGACAGCACGTCAGAGCCGTCATACAAAGACCGGTCCGTTGAGGCCCGAGTGAGGTACAGACCGCCTTCGTCAGAGACACAGTACATCAGAAACTGGCCGAGAGAGACATGTTCTGCAAGGCAGCTGGTGGATATTTGAAATTTCTTCAAAATTTTCAAAAAATCGAAAAATGCTGGAAATTGTCCAAAAAGCGCACAAAACCAAAAAAATTTGAAAAATTTCACATTCAAATTTTTTTCAAAATTTTCGAAATTTTTTGGTCTTTGTGCGCTTTTCCGACAATTTCCAGCATTTTTTGATTTTTCGAAAATGTAGAAAATTTTCGAATTTTTTTAACGGTCTCCTCAAGAGATGCATGCCAGTCTCGGTGAATGACATCCTGTCTCTGCTGTACTCGGCCTCTATCTCACCAAGTTGCTACCTGCCTCGGTGTCTGCAACAACCGGCCTCTGCAGGTGTCTGGTCTCTGCAGGTCCGTCTTGCGTCACGTGTTGTGCACAGCTCATGAGCTTCTCAGAGACAGCACGTCAGAGCCGTCATACAAAGACCGGTCCATTGAGGCCCGAGTGAGGTACAGACCGCCTTCGAAAGAGACACAGTACATCAGAAACTATCCGAGAGAGACATGTTCTGCAAGGCAGGTGGTGGAATTTTGAAATTTTTTCAAAATTTTCAAAAAATCGAAAAATGCTGGAAATTGTCCAAAAAGCGCACAAAACCAAAAAAATTTGAAAAATTTCACATTCAAAATTTTTTCGAAATTTTTGGTTTTTGTGCGCTTTTCCGACAATTTCCAGCATTTTTTGATTTTTCGAAAATTTTGAAAATTTCAAATTTTTTTAACGGTCTCAAGAGTGCATGCCAGTCTCGGTGAATGACATCCTGTCTCTGCTGTACTCGGCCTCTATCTCACCAAGTTGCTACCTGCCTTGGTGTCTGCAACAACCGACCTCTGCAGGTGTCTAGTCTCTGCAGGTCCGTCTTGCGTCACGTGTTGTGCACAGCTCATGAGCTTCTCAGAGACAGCACGTCAGAGCCGTCATACAGGACTGGTCCGTTGAGGCCCGAGTGAGGGACAGACCGCCTTCGTCAGAGACACAGTACATCAGAAACTATCCGAGAGAGACATGTTTTGCAAGGTAGCTGGTGGATATTTGAATTTTTTTCAAAATTTTCAAAAAATCGAAAAATGCTGGAAATTGTCCAAAAAGCGCACAAAACCAAAAAATTTGAAAAATTTGACATTCAAAATTTTTTCAAAATTTTCGAAATTTTTTGGTTTTTGTGCGCTTTTCCGACAATTTCCAGCATTTCTTGATTTTTCGAAAATTTTGAAAATTTTCAATTTTTTTTAACGGTCTCCTCAAGAGATGCATGCCAGTCTCGGTGAATGACATCCTGTCTCTGCTGTACTCGGCCTCTATCTCACCAAGTTGCTACCTGCCTCGGTGTCTGCAACAACCGGCCTCTGCAGGTGTCTGGTCTCTGCAGGTCCGTCTTGCGTCAGGTGTTGTGCACAGCTCATGAGCTTCTCAGAGACAGCACGTCAGAGCCGTCATACAAAGACCGGTCCATTGAGGCCCGAGTGAGGTACAGACCGCCTTCGAAAGAGACACAGTACATCAGAAACTGGCCGAGAGAGACATGTTCTGCAAGGCAGCTGGTGGATATTTGAAATTTCTTCAAAATTTTCAAAAAATCGAAAAATGCTGGAAATTGTCCAAAAAGCGCACAAAACCAAAAAAAATTGAAAAATTTCACATTCAAATTTTTTTCAAAATTTTCGAAATTTTTTGGTCTTTGTGCGCTTTTCCGACAATTTCCAGCATTTTTTGATTTTTCGAAAATTTAGAAAATTTTCGAATTTTTTTAACGGTCTCCTCAAGAGATGCATGCCAGTCTCGGTGAATGACATCCTGTCTCTGCTGTACTCGGCCTCTATCTCACCAAGTTGCTACCTGCCTCGGTGTCTGCAACAACCGGCCTCTGCAGGTGTCTGGTCTCTGCAGGTCCGTCTTCCGTCACGTGTTGTGCACAGCTCATGAGCTTCTCAGAGACAGCACGTCAGAGCCGTCATACAAAGACCGGTCCATTGAGGCCCGAGTGGGGTACAGACCGCCTTCGAAAGAGACACAGTACATCAGAAACTGGCCGAGAGAGACATGTTCTGCAAGGCAGCTGGTGGATATTTGAAATTTCTTCAAAATTTTCAAAAAATCGAAAAATGCTGGAAATTTGTCCAAAAAGCGCACAAAACCAAAAAAAATTGAAAAATTTCACATTCAAATTTTTTTCAAAATTTTCGAAATTTTTTGGTTTTTGTGCGCTTTTCCGACAATTTCCAGCATTTTTTGATTTTTCGAAAATTTAGAAAATTTTCGATTTTTTTTAACGGTCTCCTCAAGAGATGCATGCCAGTCTCGGTGAATGACATCCTGTCTCTGCTGTACTCGGCCTCTATCTCACCAAGTTGCTACCTGCCTCGGTGTCTGCAACAACCGGCCTCTGCAGGTGTCTGGTCTCTGCAGGTCCGTCTTCCGTCACGTGTTGTGCACAGCTCATGAGCTTCTCAGAGACAGCACGTCAGAGCCATCATACAAAGACCGGTCCGTTGAGGCCCGAGTGAGGGACAGACCGCCTTCGTCAGAGACACAGTACATCAGAACCTGTCCGAGAGAGACATGTACTGCAAGGCAGCTGGTGGAATATTGAAATTTTTTCAAAATTTTCAAAAAATCGAAAAATGCTGGAAATTGTCCAAAAAGCGCACAATACCAAAAAAATTTGAAAAATTTCACATTCAAAATTTTTTCAAAATTTTCGAAATTTTTTGGTTTTTGTGCGCTTTTCCGACAATTTCCAGCATTTTTTGATTTTTCGAAAATTTTGAAAATTTTCAATTTTTTTAACGGTCTCCTCAAGAGATGCATGCCAGTCTCGGTGAATGGCATTCTGTCTCTGCTGTACTCGGCCTCTATCTCACCAAGTTGCTACCTGCCTCGGTGTCTGCAACAACCGGCCTCTGCAGGTGTCTGGTCTCTGCAGGTCCGTCTTGCGTCAGGTGTTGTGCACAGCTCATGAGCTTCTCAGAGACAGCACGTCAGAACCGTCATACAGAGACCGGTCCGTTGAGGCCCGAGTGAGGGACAGACCGCCTTCGTCAGAGACACTACATTAGAAAATGTCCGAGAGAGACATGTTCTGCAAGGCAGGTGGTGGAATTTTGAAATTTTTTCAAAATTTTCAAGAAATCGAAAAATGCTGGAAATTGTCCAAAAAGCGCACAAAACAAAAAAAATTTGAAAAATTTCACAGTCAAATTTTTTTCGAAATTTTCGAAATTTTTTGGTATTTGTGCGCTTTTCCGACAATTTCCAGCATTTTTTGATTTTTCGAAAATTTTCAATTTTTTTTAACGGTCTCCTCAAGAGATGCATGCCAGTGTCGGTGAATGACATCCTGTCTCTGCTGTACTCGGCCTCTATCTCACCAAATTGCTACCTGCCTCGGTGTCTGCAACAACCGGCCTCTGCAGGTGTCTGGTCTTTGCAGGTCCGTTTTGCGTCACGTGTTGTGCACAGCTCATGAGCTTCTCAGAGACAGCAAGTCAGAACCGTCATACAGAGACCGGTCCGTTGAGGCCCGAGTGAGGGACAGACCGCCTTCATCAGAGACACAGTACATCAGAAACTATCCGAGAGAGACATGTTCTGCAAGGCAGGTGGTGGAATTTTGAAATTTTTTCAAAATTTTCAAAAAATCGAAAAATGCTGGAAATTGTCAAAAAAGCGCACAAAACCAAAAAAATTTGAAAAATTTCACATTCAAATTTTTTTTCGAAATTTTCGAAATTTTTTGGTATTTGTGCGCTTTTCCGACAATTTCCAGCATTTTTTGATTTTTCGAAAATTTTCAATTTTTTTTAACGGTCTCCTCAAGAGATGCATGCCAGTCTCGGTGAATGACATCCTGTCTCTGCTGTACTCGGCCTCTATCTCACCAAGTTGCTACCTGCCTCGGTGTCTGCAACAACCGGCCTCTGCAGGTGTCTGGTCTCTACAGGTCCGTCTTGCCTCACGTGTTGTGCACAGCTCATGAGCTTCTCAGAGACAGCACGTCAGAGAAGTCATACAGAGACCGGTCCGTTGAGGCCCGAGTGAGGGACAGACCGCCTTCGTCAGAGACACAGTACATCAGAAACTGTCAGAGAGAGACATGTTCTGCAAGGCAGGTGGTGGAATTTTGAAATTTTTTCAAAATTTTCAAAAAATCGAAAAATGCTGGAACTTGTCCAAAAAGCGCACAAAACCAAAAAAATTTGAAAAATTTCACATTGAAAGTTTTTTCAAAATTTTCGAAATTTTTTGGTTTTTGTGCGCTTTTCCGACAATTTCCAGCATTTTTTGATTTTTCGAAAATTTAGAAAATTTTCAAATTTTTTTAACGGTCTCCTCAAGAGATGCATGCCAGTCTCGGTGAATGACATCCTGTCTCTGCTGTACTCGGCCTCTATCTCACCAAGTTGCTACCTGCCTCGGTGTCTGCAACAACCGAACTCTGCAGGTGTCTGGTCTCTGCAGGTCCGTCTTGCGTCACGTGTTGTGCACAGCTCATGAGCTTCTCAGAGACAGCACGTCAGAGCCGTCATACAGAGACCGGTCCGTTGAGGCCCGAGTGAGGGACAGACCGCCTTCGTCAGAGACACAGGACATCAGAAACTGTCCAAGAGAGACATGTTCTGCAAGGCCGGTGGTGGAATTTTGAAATTTTTTCAAAATTTTCAAAAAATCGAAAAATGCTGGAAATTGTCCAAAAAGCGCACAAAACCAAAAAAATTTGAAAAATTTCACATTCAAAATTTTTTCAAAATTTTCGAAATTTTTTGGTATTTGTGCGCTTTTCCGACAATTTCCAGCATTTTTTGATTTTTCGAAAATTTTCAATTTTTTTTAACGGTCTCCTCAAGAGATGCATGCCAGTGTCGGTGAATGACATCCTGTCTCTGCTGTACTCGGCCTCTATCTCACCAAGTTGCTACCTGCCTCGGTGTCTGCAACAACCGGCCTCTGCAGGTGTCTGGTCTCTGCAGGTCCGTTTTGCGTCACGTGTTGTGCACAGCTCATGAGCTTCTCAGAGACAGCAAGTCAGAGCCGTCATACAGAGACCGGTCCGTTGAGGCCCGAGTGAGGGACAGACCGCCTTCGTCAGAGACACAGTACATCAGAAACTATCCGAGAGAGACATGTTCTGCAAGGCAGGTGGTGGAATTTTGAAATTTTTTCAAAATTTTCAAAAAATCGAAAAATGCTGGAAATTGTCCAAAAAGCGCACAAAACCAAAAAAATTTGAAAAATTTCACATTCAAAATTTTTTCGAAATTTTTGGTTTTTGTGCGCTTTTCCGACAATTTCCAGCATTTTTTGATTTTTCGAAAATTTTGAAAATTTCAAATTTTTTTAACGGTCTCAAGAGTGCATGCCAGTCTCGGTGAATGACATCCTGTCTCTGCTGTACTCGGCCTCTATCTCACCAAGTTGCTACCTGCCTTGGTGTCTGCAACAACCGACCTCTGCAGGTGTCTAGTCTCTGCAGGTCCGTCTTGCGTCACGTGTTGTGCACAGCTCATGAGCTTCTCAGAGACAGCACGTCAGAGCCGTCATACAGGACTGGTCCGTTGAGGCCCGAGTGAGGGACAGACCGCCTTCGTCAGAGACACAGTACATCAGAAACTATCCGAGAGAGACATGTTTTGCAAGGTAGCTGGTGGATATTTGAAATTTTTTCAAAATTTTCAAAAAATCGAAAAATGCTGGAAATTGTCCAAAAAGCGCACAAAACCAAAAAATTTGAAAAATTTGACATTCAAAATTTTTTCAAAATTTTCGAAATTTTTTGGTTTTTGTGCGCTTTTCCGACAATTTCCAGGATTTCTTGATTTTTCGAAAATTTTGAAAATTTTCAATTTTTTTTAACGGTCTCCTCAAGAGATGCATGCCAGTCTCGGTGAATGACATCCTGTCTCTGCTGTACTCGGCCTCTATCTCACCAAGTTGCTACCTGCCTCGGTGTCTGCAACAACCGGCCTCTGCAGGTCCGTCTTGCGTCACGTGTTGTGCACAGCTCATGAGCTTCTCAGAGACAGCACGTCAGAGCCGTCATACAAAGACCGGTCCGTTGAGGCCCGAGTGAGGTACAGACCGCCTTCGTCAGAGACACAGTACATCAGAGACTGGCCGAGAGAGACATGTTCTGCAAGGCAGCTGGTGGATATTTGAAATTTCTTCAAAATTTTCAAAAAATCGAAAAATGCTGGAAATTGTCCAAAAAGCGCACAAAACCAAAAAAATTTGAAAAATTTCACATTCAAATTTTTTTCAAAATTTTCGAAATTTTTTGGTCTTTGTGCGCTTTTCCGACAATTTCCAGCATTTTTTGATTTTTCGAAAATGTAGAAAATTTTCGAATTTTTTTAACGGTCTCCTCAAGAGATGCATGCCAGTCTCGGTGAATGACATCCTGTCTCTGCTGTACTCGGCCTCTATCTCACCAAGTTGCTACCTGCCTCGGTGTCTGCAACAACCGGCCTCTGCAGGTGTCTGGTCTCTGCAGGTCCGTCTTGCGTCACGTGTTGTGCACAGCTCATGAGCTTCTCAGAGACAGCACGTCAGAGCCGTCATACAAAGACCGGTCCATTGAGGCCCGAGTGAGGTACAGACCGCCTTCGAAAGAGACACAGTACATCAGAAACTATCCGAGAGAGACATGTTCTGCAAGGCAGGTGGTGGAATTTTGAAATTTTTTCAAAATTTTCAAAAAATCGAAAAATGCTGGAAATTGTCCAAAAAGCGCACAAAACCAAAAAAATTTGAAAAATTTCACATTCAAAATTTTTTCGAAATTTTTGGTTTTTGTGCGCTTTTCCGACAATTTCCAGCATTTTTTGATTTTTCGAAAATTTTGAAAATTTCAAATTTTTTTAACGGTCTCAAGAGTGCATGCCAGTCTCGGTGAATGACATCCTGTCTCTGCTGTACTCGGCCTCTATCTCACCAAGTTGCTACCTGCCTTGGTGTCTGCAACAACCGACCTCTGCAGGTGTCTAGTCTCTGCAGGTCCGTCTTGCGTCACGTGTTGTGCACAGCTCATGAGCTTCTCAGAGACAGCACGTCAGAGCCGTCATACAGGACTGGTCCGTTGAGGCCCGAGTGAGGGACAGACCGCCTTCGTCAGAGACACAGTACATCAGAAACTATCCGAGAGAGACATGTTTTGCAAGGTAGCTGGTGGATATTTGAAATTTTTTCAAAATTTTCAAAAAATCGAAAAATGCTGGAAATTGTCCAAAAAGCGCACAAAACCAAAAAATTTGAAAAATTTGACATTCAAAATTTTTTCAAAATTTTCGAAATTTTTTGGTTTTTGTGCGCTTTTCCGACAATTTCCAGCATTTCTTGATTTTTCGAAAATTTTGAAAATTTTCAATTTTTTTTAACGGTCTCCTCAAGAGATGCATGCCAGTCTCGGTGAATGACATCCTGTCTCTGCTGTACTCGGCCTCTATCTCACCAAGTTGCTACCTGCCTCGGTGTCTGCAACAACCGGCCTCTGCAGGTCCGTCTTGCGTCACGTGTTGTGCACAGCTCATGAGCTTCTCAGAGACAGCACGTCAGAGCCGTCATACAAAGACCGGTCCGTTGAGGCCCGAGTGAGGTACAGACCGCCTTCGTCAGAGACACAGTACATCAGAGACTGGCCGAGAGAGACATGTTCTGCAAGGCAGCTGGTGGATATTTGAAATTTCTTCAAAATTTTCAAAAAATCGAAAAATGCTGGAAATTGTCCAAAAAGCGCACAAAACCAAAAAAATTTGAAAAATTTCACATTCAAATTTTTTTCAAAATTTTCGAAATTTTTTGGTCTTTGTGCGCTTTTCCGACAATTTCCAGCATTTTTTGATTTTTCGAAAATGTAGAAAATTTTCGAATTTTTTTAACGGTCTCCTCAAGAGATGCATGCCAGTCTCGGTGAATGACATCCTGTCTCTGCTGTACTCGGCCTCTATCTCACCAAGTTGCTACCTGCCTCGGTGTCTGCAACAACCGGCCTCTGCAGGTGTCTGGTCTCTGCAGGTCCGTCTTGCGTCACGTGTTGTGCACAGCTCATGAGCTTCTCAGAGACAGCACGTCAGAGCCGTCATACAAAGACCGGTCCATTGAGGCCCGAGTGAGGTACAGACCGCCTTCGAAAGAGACACAGTACATCAGAAACTATCCGAGAGAGACATGTTCTGCAAGGCAGGTGGTGGAATTTTGAAATTTTTTCAAAATTTTCAAAAAATCGAAAAATGCTGGAAATTGTCCAAAAAGCGCACAAAACCAAAAAAATTTGAAAAATTTCACATTCAAAATTTTTTCGAAATTTTTGGTTTTTGTGCGCTTTTCCGACAATTTCCAGCATTTTTTGATTTTTCGAAAATTTTGAAAATTTCAAATTTTTTTAACGGTCTCAAGAGTGCATGCCAGTCTCGGTGAATGACATCCTGTCTCTGCTGTACTCGGCCTCTATCTCACCAAGTTGCTACCTGCCTTGGTGTCTGCAACAACCGACCTCTGCAGGTGTCTAGTCTCTGCAGGTCCGTCTTGCGTCACGTGTTGTGCACAGCTCATGAGCTTCTCAGAGACAGCACGTCAGAGCCGTCATACAGGACTGGTCCGTTGAGGCCCGAGTGAGGGACAGACCGCCTTCGTCAGAGACACAGTACATCAGAAACTATCCGAGAGAGACATGTTTTGCAAGGTAGCTGGTGGATATTTGAAATTTTTTCAAAATTTTCAAAAAATCGAAAAATGCTGGAAATTGTCCAAAAAGCGCACAAAACCAAAAAATTTGAAAAATTTGACATTCAAAATTTTTTCAAAATTTTCGAAATTTTTTGGTTTTTGTGCGCTTTTCCGACAATTTCCAGCATTTCTTGATTTTTCGAAAATTTTGAAAATTTTCAATTTTTTTTAACGGTCTCCTCAAGAGATGCATGCCAGTCTCGGTGAATGACATCCTGTCTCTGCTGTACTCGGCCTCTATCTCACCAAGTTGCTACCTGCCTCGGTGTCTGCAACAACCGGCCTCTGCAGGTGTCTGGTCTCTGCAGGTCCGTCTTGCGTCAGGTGTTGTGCACAGCTCATGAGCTTCTCAGAGACAGCACGTCAGAGCCGTCATACAAAGACCGGTCCATTGAGGCCCGAGTGAGGTACAGACCGCCTTCGAAAGAGACACAGTACATCAGAAACTGGCCGAGAGAGACATGTTCTGCAAGGCAGCTGGTGGATATTTGAAATTTCTTCAAAATTTTCAAAAAATCGAAAAATGCTGGAAATTGTCCAAAAAGCGCACAAAACCAAAAAAAATTGAAAAATTTCACATTCAAATTTTTTTCAAAATTTTCGAAATTTTTTGGTCTTTGTGCGCTTTTCCGACAATTTCCAGCATTTTTTGATTTTTCGAAAATTTAGAAAATTTTCGAATTTTTTTAACGGTCTCCTCAAGAGATGCATGCCAGTCTCGGTGAATGACATCCTGTCTCTGCTGTACTCGGCCTCTATCTCACCAAGTTGCTACCTGCCTCGGTGTCTGCAACAACCGGCCTCTGCAGGTGTCTGGTCTCTGCAGGTCCGTCTTGCGTCACGTGTTGTGCACAGCTCATGAGCTTCTCAGAGACAGCACGTCAGAGCCGTCATACAAAGACCGGTCCATTGAGGCCCGAGTGAGGTACAGACCGCCTTCGAAAGAGACACAGTACATCAGAAACTGGCCGAGAGAGACATGTTCTGCAAGGCAGCTGGTGGATATTTGAAATTTCTTCAAAATTTTCAAAAAATCGAAAAATGCTGGAAATTTGTCCAAAAAGCGCACAAAACCAAAAAAAATTGAAAAATTTCACATTCAAATTTTTTTCAAAATTTTCGAAATTTTTTGGTTTTTGTGCGCTTTTCCGACAATTTCCAGCATTTTTTGATTTTTCGAAAATTTAGAAAATTTTCGATTTTTTTTAACGGTCTCCTCAAGAGATGCATGCCAGTCTCGGTGAATGACATCCTGTCTCTGCTGTACTCGGCCTCTATCTCACCAAGTTGCTACCTGCCTCGGTGTCTGCAACAACCGGCCTCTGCAGGTGTCTGGTCTCTGCAGGTCCATCTTCCGTCACGTGTTGTGCACAGCTCATGAGCTTCTCAGAGACAGCACGTCAGAGCCATCATACAAAGACCGGTCCGTTGAGGCCCGAGTGAGGTACAGACCGGCTTCATCAGAGACACAGTACATCAGAAACTGTCCGAGAGAGACATGTTCTGCAAGGCAGGTGGTGGAATTTTGAAATTTTTTCAAAATTTTCAAAAAATCGAAAAATGCTGGAAATTGTCCAAAAAGCGCACAAAACCAAAAAAATTTGAAAAATTTCACACTCAAAATTTTTTCAAAATTTTCGAAATTTTTTGGTTTTTGTGCGCTTTTCCGACAATTTCCAGCATTTTTTGATTTTTCGAAAATTTTGAAAATTTTCAAATTTTTTTTAACGGTCTCCTCAAGAGATGCATGCCAGTCTCGGTGAATGACATCCTGTCTCTGCTGTACTCGGCCTCTATCTCACCAAGTTGCTACCTGCCTCGGTGTCTGCAACAACCGGCCTCTGCAGGTGTCTGGTCTCTGCAGGTCCGTCTTGCGTCACGTGTTGGGCACAGCTCATGAGCTTCTCAGAGACAGCACGTCAGAGCCGTCATACAGAGACCGGTCCTTTGAGGCCCGAGTGAGGGACAGACCGCCTTCGTCAGAGACACAGTACATCAGAACCTGTCCGAGAGAGACATGTACTGCAAGGCAGCTGGTGGAATATTGAAATTTTTTCAAAATTTTCAAAAAATCGAAAAATGCTGGAAATTGTCCAAAAAGCGCACAAAACCAAAAAAATTTGAAAAATTTCACATTCAAAATTTTTTCAAACTTTTCGAAATTTTTTGGTTTTTGTGCGCTTTTCCGACAATTTCCAGCATTTTTTGATTTTTCGAAAATTTTGAAAATTTTCAATTTTTTTAACGGTCTCCTCAAGAGATGCATGCCAGTCTCGGTGAATGGCATTCTGTCTCTGCTGTACTCGGCCTCTATCTCACCAAGTTGCTACCTGCCTCGGTGTCTGCAACAACCGGCCTCTGCAGGTGTCTGGTCTCTGCAGGTCCGTCTTGCGTCAGGTGTTGTGCACAGCTCATGAGCTTCTCAGAGACAGCACGTCAGAACCGTCATACAGAGACCGGTCCGTTGAGGCCCGAGTGAGGGACAGACCGCCTTCGTCAGAGACACTACATTAGAAAATGTCCGAGAGAGACATGTTCTGCAAGGCAGGTGGTGGAATTTTGAAATTTTTTCAAAATTTTCAAGAAATCGAAAAATGCTGGAAATTGTCCAAAAAGCGCACAAAACAAAAAAAATTTGAAAAATTTCACAGTCAAATTTTTTTCGAAATTTTCGAAATTTTTTGGTATTTGTGCGCTTTTCCGACAATTTCCAGCATTTTTTGATTTTTCGAAAATTTTCAATTTTTTTTAACGGTCTCCTCAAGAGATGCATGCCAGTGTCGGTGAATGACATCCTGTCTCTGCTGTACTCGGCCTCTATCTCACCAAATTGCTACCTGCCTCGGTGTCTGCAACAACCGGCCTCTGCAGGTGTCTGGTCTTTGCAGGTCCGTTTTGCGTCACGTGTTGTGCACAGCTCATGAGCTTCTCAGAGACAGCAAGTCAGAACCGTCATACAGAGACCGGTCCGTTGAGGCCCGAGTGAGGGACAGACCGCCTTCATCAGAGACACAGTACATCAGAAACTATCCGAGAGAGACATGTTCTGCAAGGCAGGTGGTGGAATTTTGAAATTTTTTCAAAATTTTCAAAAAATCGAAAAATGCTGGAAATTGTCAAAAAAGCGCACAAAACCAAAAAAATTTGAAAAATTTCACATTCAAATTTTTTTTCGAAATTTTCGAAATTTTTGGTATTTGTGCGCTTTTCCGACAATTTCCAGCATTTTTTGATTTTTCGAAAATTTTCAATTTTTTTTAACGGTCTCCTCAAGAGATGAATGCCAGTCTCGGTGAATGACATCCTGTCTGTGCTGTACTCGGCCTCTATCTCACCAAGTTGCTACCTGCCTCGGTGTCTGCAACAACCGGCCTCTGCAGGTGTCTGGTCTCCGCAGTTCCGTCTTGCGTCACGTGTTGTGCACAGCTCATGAGCTTCTCAGAGACAGCACGTCAGAGGCGTCATACAGAGACCGGTCCGTTGAGGCCCGAGTGAGGGACAGACCGCCTTCGTCAGAGACACAGTACATCAGAACCTGTCCGAGAGAGACATGTACTGCAAGGCAGCTGGTGGAATATTGAAATTTTTTCAAAATTTTCAAAAAATCGAAAAATGCTGGAAATTGTCCAAAAAGCGCACAAAACCAAAAAAATTTGAAAAATTTCACATTCAAAATTTTTTCAAACTTTTCGAAATTTTTTGGTTTTTGTGCGCTTTTCCGACAATTTCCAGCATTTTTTGATTTTTCGAAAATTTTGAAAATTTTCAATTTTTTTAACGGTCTCCTCAAGAGATGCATGCCAGTGTCGGTGAATGACATCCTGTCTGTGCTGTACTCGGCCTCTATCTCACCAAGTTGCTACCTGCCTCGGTGTCTGCAACAACCGGCCTCTGCAGGTGTCTGGTCTCTGCAGTTCCGTCTTGCGTCACGTGTTGTGCACAGCTCATGAGCTTCTCAGAGACAGCACGTCAGAGCCGTCATACAGAGATCGGTCCGTTGAGGCCCGAGTGAGGGACAGACCGCCTTCGTCAGAGACACAGAACATCAGAAACTGTCCGAGAGAGACATGTTCTGCAAGGCAGGTGGTGGAATTTTGAAATTTTTTCAAAATTTTCAAAAAATCGAAAAATGCTGGAAATTGTCGAAAAAGCTCACAAAACCAAAAAAATTTGAAAAATTTCACATTCAAAATTTTTTCAAAATTTTCGAAATTTTTTGGTTTTTGTGCGCTTTTCCGACAATTTCCAGCATTTTTTGATTTTTCGAAAATTTTCAATTTTTTTTAACTTTCTCCTCAAGAGATGCATGCCAGTGTCGGTGAATGACATCCTGTCTCTGCTGTACTCGGCCTCTATCTCACCAATTTGCTACCTGCCTCGGTGTCTGCAACAACCGGCCTCTGCAGGTGTCTGGTCTCTGCAGGTCCGTCTTGCGTCACGTGTTGTGCACAGCTCATGAGCTTCTCAGAGACAGCACGTCAGAGCCGTCATACAGAGACCGGTCCGTTGAGGCCCGAGTGAGGGACAGACCGCCTTCGTCAGAGACACAGTACATCAGAAACTGTCCGAGAGAGACGTGTTCTGCAAGGCAGGTGGTGGAATTTTGAAATTTTTTCAAAATTTTCAAAAAATCGAAAAATGCTGGAAATTGTCCAAAAAGCGCACAAAACCAAAAAAAATTGAAAAGTTTCACATTCAAAATTTTTTCAAAATTTTCGAAATTTTTTGGTTTTTGTGCGCTTTTCCGACAATTTCCAGCATTTTTTGATTTTTCATAATTTTGAAAATTTTCAAATTTTTTGAACGGTCTCCTCAAGAAATGCATGCCAGTCTCGGTGAATGACATCCTATCTCTGCTGTACTCGGCCTCTATCTCACCAAGTTGCTACCTGCCTCGGTGTCTGCAACAACCGACCTCTGCAGGTGTCTGGTCTCTGCAGGTCCGTCTTGCGTCACGTGTTGTGCACAGCTCATGAGCTTCTCAGAGACAGCACGTCAGAGCCGTCATACAAAGACCGGTCCGTTGAGGCCCGAGTGAGGTACAGACCGCCTTCGTCAGAGACACAGTACATCAGAAACTGGCCGAGAGAGACATGTTCTGCAAGGCAGCTGGTGGATATTTGAAATTTCTTCAAAATTTTCAAAAAATCGAAAAATGCTGGAAATTGTCCAAAAAGCGCACAAAACCAAAAAAATTTGAAAAATTTCACATTCAAAATTTTTTCGAAATTTTTGGTTTTTGTGCGCTTTTCCGACAATTTCCAGCATTTTTTGATTTTTCGAAAATTTTGAAAATTTCAAATTTTTTTAACGGTCTCAAGAGTGCATGCCAGTCTCGGTGAATGACATCCTGTCTCTGCTGTACTCGGCCTCTATCTCACCAAGTTGCTACCTGCCTTGGTGTCTGCAACAACCGACCTCTGCAGGTGTCTAGTCTCTGCAGGTCCGTCTTGCGTCACGTGTTGTGCACAGCTCATGAGCTTCTCAGAGACAGCACGTCAGAGCCGTCATACAGGACTGGTCCGTTGAGGCCCGAGTGAGGGACAGACCGCCTTCGTCAGAGACACAGTACATCAGAAACTATCCGAGAGACATGTTTTGCAAGGTAGCTGGTGGATATTTGAAATTTTTTCAAAATTTTCAAAAAATCGAAAAATGCTGGAAATTGTCCAAAAAGCGCACAAAACCAAAAAATTTGAAAAATTTGACATTCAAAATTTTTTCAAAATTTTCGAAATTTTTTGGTTTTTGTGCGCTTTTCCGACAATTTCCAGCATTTCTTGATTTTTCGAAAATTTTGAAAATTTTCAATTTTTTTTAACGGTCTCCTCAAGAGATGCATGCCAGTCTCGGTGAATGACATCCTGTCTCTGCTGTACTCGGCCTCTATCTCACCAAGTTGCTACCTGCCTCGGTGTCTGCAACAACCGGCCTCTGCAGGTCCGTCTTGCGTCACGTGTTGTGCACAGCTCATGAGCTTCTCAGAGACAGCACGTCAGAGCCGTCATACAAAGACCGGTCCGTTGAGGCCCGAGTGAGGTACAGACCGCCTTCGTCAGAGACACAGTACATCAGAGACTGGCCGAGAGAGACATGTTCTGCAAGGCAGCTGGTGGATATTTGAAATTTCTTCAAAATTTTCAAAAAATCGAAAAATGCTGGAAATTGTCCAAAAAGCGCACAAAACCAAAAAAATTTGAAAAATTTCACATTCAAATTTTTTTCAAAATTTTCGAAATTTTTTGGTCTTTGTGCGCTTTTCCGACAATTTCCAGCATTTTTTGATTTTTCGAAAATGTAGAAAATTTTCGAATTTTTTTAACGGTCTCCTCAAGAGATGCATGCCAGTCTCGGTGAATGACATCCTGTCTCTGCTGTACTCGGCCTCTATCTCACCAAGTTGCTACCTGCCTCGGTGTCTGCAACAACCGGCCTCTGCAGGTGTCTGGTCTCTGCAGGTCCGTCTTGCGTCACGTGTTGTGCACAGCTCATGAGCTTCTCAGAGACAGCACGTCAGAGCCGTCATACAAAGACCGGTCCATTGAGGCCCGAGTGAGGTACAGACCGCCTTCGAAAGAGACACAGTACATCAGAAACTATCCGAGAGAGACATGTTCTGCAAGGCAGGTGGTGGAATTTTGAAATTTTTTCAAAATTTTCAAAAAATCGAAAAATGCTGGAAATTGTCCAAAAAGCGCACAAAACCAAAAAAATTTGAAAAATTTCACATTCAAAATTTTTTCGAAATTTTTGGTTTTTGTGCGCTTTTCCGACAATTTCCAGCATTTTTTGATTTTTCGAAAATTTTGAAAATTTTCAATTTTTTTAACGGTCTCCTCAAGAGATGCATGCCAGTCTCGGTGAATGGCATTCTGTCTCTGCTGTACTCGGCCTCTATCTCACCAAGTTGCTACCTGCCTCGGTGTCTGCAACAACCGGCCTCTGCAGGTGTCTGGTCTCTGCAGGTCCGTCTTGCGTCAGGTGTTGTGCACAGCTCATGAGCTTCTCAGAGACAGCACGTCAGAACCGTCATACAGAGACCGGTCCGTTGAGGCCCGAGTGAGGGACAGACCGCCTTCGTCAGAGACACTACATTAGAAAATGTCCGAGAGAGACATGTTCTGCAAGGCAGGTGGTGGAATTTTGAAATTTTTTCAAAATTTTCAAGAAATCGAAAAATGCTGGAAATTGTCCAAAAAGCGCACAAAACAAAAAAAATTTGAAAAATTTCACAGTCAAATTTTTTTCGAAATTTTCGAAATTTTTTGGTATTTGTGCGCTTTTCCGACAATTTCCAGCATTTTTTGATTTTTCGAAAATTTTCAATTTTTTTTAACGGTCTCCTCAAGAGATGCATGCCAGTGTCGGTGAATGACATCCTGTCTCTGCTGTACTCGGCCTCTATCTCACCAAATTGCTACCTGCCTCGGTGTCTGCAACAACCGGCCTCTGCAGGTGTCTGGTCTTTGCAGGTCCGTTTTGCGTCACGTGTTGTGCACAGCTCATGAGCTTCTCAGAGACAGCAAGTC